>NC_045596.1:86284282-87551068 GCF_009762305.2 Zalophus californianus | reverse complement strand
AATGCATACTCTGTGTCAGATACTGTACTAGATACTGGGACCCCAAAGCTGACCAAAGCATCCCTGATTTAAACATTGTATCATCTGGGGGGTGAGGCAGATGTGACAGTCAACTACTATAAGTTATAATAAGACAATGTAGAAACACAGCGGGACAGATTATGATGAAACAGGAAAATATTATCACTTACCTGATTGGCAGTGGCCACAGGAAGGCTTATTAGAGTTGATGACCCCTGAAAAGAATAAAGGAATTTTGAGTAAAATCATACTACAAACAATTTGGTGTTGCTAAGCATAAATTTTGTGTAATGGTTGTTAAGAGTGGAGGCTGGAGATTAGACAAAAAGATTATAAAGAAAAACACAGAACGTGAAGGAATGAGACTTTATCTTGCAGATGTTAAGTCACTAAAAAATTTCAAAAAGGGAAATATGTAACTATTCCTGCATTTTATTTATTTTTTTTCTGCATTTTAACTAGATCAATCTGATGGCTGTGCGTCACATAGATCAAGAATCAAAGATATGAGACAAGAAGTTCAATGAAAAGATTGCTGTATCCAACACAGCATTGGTAGTAGGATTAGTGAGAAGAGATTCAAGAAATGTTAGAAGATAAATCAGTTGGTTGAATGCAGGCATAAGAAGATGGAATGTCAATGATAATTTCCAGATTTTCAGCTCAAGGAAATGAATAAAGATTATGCCACCAAAAAATATTGAAGAAGGAAATAGTTTAAAATGGGAGGTTGTGCATTTAACATTGGATTTTTTTTTTTTTTTTTTTTTTAGTTTAAAATGCTTCTGGGACATTCACGTAGATTGTTGTCAACAGTCAGATGGTGCTAAAGCTCAGTGGTATGGTTATAAGTCTTCTCTGATTACCCTAATCTGATAAAAATTCTCTACACGGTGATTCCTTATAACATGAATAAGAGATGTTAGCATATCTCTCATGATGCAAATCTAATTCTGCCTTACGATTCAGTTATTTCATGCTTTTGCTCTATGTGCCTATAATGGTAGCCCCCTTGATGGTAGAAATTTGTCTTATACGTGTGCTCTTACCTGAAAGGGGCAAGCAAGTATCCTATTCATAGAAGATATAAAAGTGCCAGGCAAATAATGGGTGCTCACTGTTTATTGAATAAGTGAATAAATGAACAAAATATTTACTGAGTTGATGTGAATTATAGATAATAAATATCCAGGTTGCACAAGTTTTGCTAATTACATTTATATCTGAAAATATGCACTATTTTATATGATCATCTGACTCTTTTACTGTTAGCATATCCTATTTCCTTCTTTTTCCTTGAGTTCTTATTAACTTAGCCAGAAGGCTCACAAGAAGAGAAAGTACAGCAGATTCATAAAAAAACTTTAATATTTCTACATAATATTTGCTTTTCCATGAGTTTGTATATCCCTATCTCTTGGCACTATTGAAGGCATATCTATTTCTTTGATACAATGATAACATCCCTGCAATTCATTCTCTGGGGACCATTATCTTAGGAACCCCAAAATAAAAAGGTCCTGAGATCAAAAGCCACCTAAAAAAAAAGTTTAAGCCACTTTGTACATGCTGTTTCCTATAACCTAGGATGGAGCTTAAAGAATGATAAAAATAAGTAAAATAAGGGGGACATTTTAATCACTATTATCAAATAACCAAATTTTGTTTAATTTAAAGGATTGCTGAAGTCCCTAGGAAAAAAATGTCTGTCTTGCAAGTTGGACTTTACAGACCACCCCTTAAAAGAGAAATAAACAAATACGATTGGGATTTAATTTGAGGATCTAGTTTAATTGAACACAGATGTAGGTAAACTACTAATTGGAGCCATGAGCATGATGCCATTTTAATAATTTGCTGGTTCAGCTAGTGGTTTTCTGGTCTTCTGAGCTTTTTTGGTTCATTATTTAATGCCTACTACTGAACCCATGGTTTCAATGAAGTGCAATTTATTTTTAAAGGACAATCCATCTCCATGTGTGCTTCTAATAAAGATCAATTTAGATGACCCGTAATACATTTTTTTTTTTTTTAAGACAAGAGGAATGAAAGAACAAGCTTCAGTTGAATGCCCGTTTTGGGGCTTGGTAAAAATGGGCAGCTTTTGACTTAACTGACACAATTGCAAAATATTCCCACCAGAACATAGGTATGATGGAAATGTAGGTGAAATACAAATGTATGGTTTACACTCTTATACATCTATGACTATTTTTCAAGAAAGAAGCTTAAATTGTCCTTGCCCCTCTCTGGAATGTTCATTCCCTCTATGAGCATCCAATGAAACCAATTGTAAACTTCAATACAAGTCCAACATAAGTTCCACTTCTCCTGGGATTCCTCCATAACTCTAGACTCCTTCAGCCCACTGTGATATTCCCTTATTTCTGTACACATGCATTTAACAAAACATTCATTGTATGCATATTCTGTCAGATACTGTGCTAGGCCCTGGGGAAAGCCAAAACAAAGGACTCAATCTGGAGGTCACCAAAGTCTGAGAAGAGCAGGAAGATAGAAAAGTAAATTGAGAAATAAATGTGTATTTTTTGTTTATGTGTAGGTGAAGATAAGAAGAGAATTACTTAGAAAAAAAGTTCTTTGAGAGGTAGTAAGTGAGGTTAAGGGTTAAAAATTTTCTCCTCGATAGGATTATCAGTACAATTACTAGTAGTATACAACTGATTTAGCAACATCAATGTATGACACATTTTAGTAATTATTAATAACAATATTTTGTTAGAAATAGATCTCTTAGGCATTGTTTACAATAAGCTCATGTATCTACACTTTAATATTAAATTTTGCTAAAATGGGACATGGATCAGCATCAATTCCATTTGTATTTTTCATTTTTATACCAATACAATAACATGTGGTCTTATAAACAAGTGGACAGGAATAAAAAGAGTTTTGTAACAGTAATATCATTCAAATCTTTGAACTCCTTTTGGGCTTCTGGATCATATGCCCAAATCACCTAGTGATATATTGTAAAAAATAATTTTTAATGAACAATTGACTGACAATTCAAATAGTCCTCCAAATTTGTTAAAAGCAAAGAATGGGGAACCACCCAATTAAAGAAGAGATTTAGACCAATTTACACACAGTCACTACATTGCCAGAAAACAGTGCTCTATAAATATTTCATATTTTTGCCTATAAAGGGCTTTCTGAACAAAACAACCTTACCAGCAACCTGAATTGAAAATGACCGAATGGCAGACAAACCTTGAGTGAGAGATCTCCAGTGAGATTTAGTGACCTCTATCGGAGACATTTGTTTACATTCCAGGGATTGTAAACCTAAAGAACATACCCTCTTCTTCCTAGAGAGGATTTGTTTACATTTTAGAGCAAAGGCTCTGTCTCTGAAGGGCAGGTCAGCTGTGCCAGTTGCCCTATGTAAGCTTCTAGGTTTATAACATCAAGGTCTCTCTCCTTTGTACAAACACCCCTGTGGGCTCAGGTGATACCTGCAATCATCCTTATCTCCTCATGGGGCATTGCAGCAGGAGGAACTGATGATGTAGAATTTTGCACGAGTAATTAAAAGTCTTTCTCTGGTCCTGAGGTCTCATGATTCTGTGTGTGTGTGTGTGTGTGTGTGTGTGTGTGTGTGTGTGTGTGTACACATGCACATGCATGTAGATATAGAGACATACAAAGCTACAACTCGGACCCTTCAGAATTTCAGACTCAACATATCTTAAGTCACTTTCTCAAGTCCAGTATTTCCAACTGTTCCTGGTTTGAATCCCTGAAGATTTTGACACTACAAGGTATAGTAAGGACAGATGTAGGAGAAGGGCTGTTATAAATAAAAAGCAGGGGTGGAAATGTAATACCTAAAACTCTATTATAGGCAGATCAATTTTAACAAGTGACGGTACACCCTTTGGAAAATCTGTGCATTTGGCAATTTGTATACCAGAGGACATTTAAACTAGAGCTGGTGAAAAAAACTGCAGAGAAATAATTGAAGATGATTCTATTTATACAAAGTAAAAATTACAAAATTAAATTCTATATTTTCAGAGTTGCATGTGTCTGTGGTTAAACCAAAAAATAAGGGAATGATAAGTAAAAATTCAGGGCAGTATCTACTTTTTGAAGGAAAAGGGGGATAGAGTTATAGAAAGCTAAACAGGAGGCTTCAAAGCTATTAGTAATGTTTTATTTTCTAAATATTTATTTTGTTACTTTCTGTAAATTATACAGACATTATTTTATATTCTTCTGTGTATGAAATATTTAATTATAATTTTTCACTTATCAAAAATTTAGAGTTAACTGTCGAGGTCACAGCTGAGTGATGATTGAGAGGATCTTAGTAATAACATGAGTGCCCATGTAACACTAGGCACAGCAAATATTTCATTTATTCTTTCATTCATCCATACATATTTATTGAGCACCTATTATGTGCCATTGTTCTGAGTGCTTGTGAAACTATCACTAAAACAAGATGGAACGAAGGAGAAGAGCTTAAAGACTATTGCAATAATTCAGGTGCAATAATTCATGGTGGCTTTGACAGGGTGGTAGCAGTGGAGGTAAGTCATCTGATACTAGTTTTATTTTAACAGAACCAACTGGATTTCCTGAGAGTTTACAGGTAGCTTGTAAAAAAAAAAATTAGTACAACTCCAAAGTTTTGACATGAGCAACTAGAAAGATGCAATTTCCATACACTGAGGGAGGTTAGAATGTGGGTGAAGGAGGCTTGATGGGAAAGAAAATTTGATAATTCCATCAGATATCCAAGTGACACTGGATGTATAGGTCTGTAGTTGAAGAGAGAACTATTTAAACACCAGATGTGAGACTTCCCAGGTCCATCAGCTAAAAACATCTTATTTTTTGCTTGAAATTTTCATTTGAATTCTTTTCTTATTTAGATAACTCAGTTAACAATACTGAAGTTGTCTTTCAACTCAGAACTGTATTTAAAGAAAGGTGGTTTTTAATGGTAAGGCATATCACATTTAACTTGAGCACAAATAATTAAGTGTGTATGTGTGTGGGGGTGCATGTGTGTGTTTATTAAACTACCATGCTAGTATGGTTTTGGCACTGATTTTCAAACTTCCCCACTGGGAAATTTTGAAACAGCAGCCAGTGATAGCTAAGGGAAATGTCTCTGTCCCCTAGCTCCCCACTGTCTTTTCACAGATGTGACCCATAGCACTCTGAGCCAAAGTAGACATTTCTTTCTTTCATGATTTTTAAACCAATTTCAAAGCTATTTTTGTCTCTCTGTTTGTATGTGCTCAAGTGTCAAGCTTTAAATAGAGATCCTGAGGCACCTGGTGGCTCAGTTGGTTTAAGCGTCCAACTCTTGATCTCGGCTCAAGTCAAGATCTCAGGGTCCTGGGACAAGACCCCACATTGGGCTCCCTGCTCAGCAGGGAGTCTGCTTGAGATTCTCTCCCTCTCCTTCTGCCCTTCCTCCCATTCTCTCTCTCTAAAATAAATAAATAAACATCTTAATAATTTATCTGGTTTTCATTATCTCTGTTTTTAACTGCAGGTCCTTTGATTGTCTCCCCCACACCAAACATTCTGTACAAGAGCAGTCACAGCTCGGACTCTTAGCTCTGAATGCTCTCTCATATTCAGTCTAGGTATCTGAACCCTGTCTCTGAATTGTGCAGCAATCACGGGACACATTTTAAAGGTATTCTCATTGTTTTTTGTAATTAAAACAGGGTAGCTTCCACATGGCTCAAATACGAACTGGAAAAAGTCTCCCTCTTTGTGGAAAAACCATGATCTCTATGTTACTTCATTTTTTTACGTTAGAAAATATGCCCTGGCTCTAGAACTTGGAATTTCACTACCTGATTATATTGTGTCCCATTTTGTAAACACTAAAAGAATAGTTTTGTGAGGTTACCTCAAGTATAGGGTATGATTTTCAACTTTGCACATTCAGAAATTTGATTATCAGTTGATCCATTTTATCAAGATAGGCAAATTTAGAATACTAATGTATTACTTTACACATAAAATATGAATAAAATATGAATTCCAAAAGGGTACAACCATAGTGTCCACTGGACTCTTTTTTTCTCCTATCTGTAGAAATTTTACATAGATAGCCAATTTTCTACCAGAATATTGCTTAGTAGGTAGAAAAACATTATTATCAGTAAGTAACTGGTTGCCTTTAATACCTAAGGTTATCAGTTTACATATCTAAGAAATAAATTAGAATTTGGGAAACTTTCCCCTAGATTATATTTGGCCGCTGACAAATTTTTAATCCTTGATTCTCGTTTTTCTAGAATTCATAGAGATCTTCACTAATCTTGGTATGTATTATTTCTTCAGATGTGTAACAGAACTCTTTCCTTATTTCAATCATATTGAAGTAATATCCATTCATTCAACACATTTGTTAATATCTACTCTGTATCCTATACTGTATTAAGCATAGAGATATAAAAATTTTTAAAAATGAACCCTGGCTAAAAAAGTGTGTATAATCTAATACAGAATGGAAATTTATTGGGTAAATAGTTTTATTTCATTATGGTACATATGTTTCAGATTATTAATTAAATTATTAATGAAACTATTAGTAGGCCATTCTAAGCTTGCTCTAAAAAAAAAAAAACCTTAAAAATAAACTTTAAGGAGTTTTAGTTAATCTGCAAGTAACTTTATTTACAAGCTAATATGCCAGAACAAAATCCAGATATTCAACATTTACTATGTCCCAAACTTAATGAAAAATCATATATGCCAATAAGCATGCCAGGAGAAAAATCAGAAAATAAAAACATTCTCATAAATGATGGAAAAAAGTGATAGAATTAGCTGTAAAGGACCTTGAAAGAGCCATTATAAATATGTTCCATGTGCTTAAAAATTTGAAGTAAAATGGGGACATAAGAGACATGGGATATGGAAAATAAGAGGAACTTCTAGAGATGAAAAATAAAACATGTGAAGTGAAAAATTTACTGAATGGCACTAATAAGAGCTCAAACTTTGAAGAAGAAAAGATCAGTGACCTTGGGCCATAGCAGTAGAAACTGTCCAACGGAATAACAAAGAGAAAAAAAAACTGAAAACAAAATAAAAAGATTCTCAGTGACCTATGGTACAATGTCAACAGGCTTAATATATGTGTAACTGGAGCTGTAAAATGTGTACATGTGAGGAGATGTATGACAAAAAGCTATTTGAAGAATATGCTGAAAATATTTTCATAGTGGATGAATTTTATAATTTTGCAAAATTAAGACACCAAATGAAACCAATGCAGGATAAACACAAAGAAAACTATGCTAGGACATGTAATAATCAAATTATGGTAAACCAGCAATAAAGAGAAAAAAAAAAAATGCTAGAGAAAATAGACATCTTACCTGCATGTGATGGTTAATTTATCTGTCTACTTGACTGAGCTAAGGGATGCCCAGATACTTGGTAAAACATTATATCTGAGTGTGTCTGTAAGGGTGTTTTCAGATGAAATTTGAATTGGTAGACTGAGTAAAGATACCCTCACCAGTGTGGGTGGACATCATACAATTGATTGAGGGTCTGAATGGATCAACAAGGTGGAGAGAGGAAGAATTTGTCCTTTGCTCGAGTTGGGATATCCATCCTTTTCGCCCTCGGATATAGGTGTTGGTACTTAGATCCTTGGACTCAAATTGGGACTTAAATCATTGATTCCCCAGGGTCTCAGGCCTTTAGATATACACTGAAACTACACCACCTGCTTTCTTGGCCCTCCAGTTTGCAGACAACAAACTGTGGGACTTCTTGGCCTCCATAATCATGTGAGCCAAATCCTATAATAAATACCCTTTTCTATCTATCTATCAATCTACCTTATAGGTTCTGTTTCTCTGGTGAACCCTGAATAATATGCTACAAAAAAGAGAAGAATGATCATAGATTTCTCATCACAAAATATTTAGTCCAGATGAAAATGGAACAATATCTCTAAAGTACTGAAAGGAACAATTTTTATATACAGAAAAAAAAATCCTTAAAAATAAAGGCAAAAGGCAAACTAAAAAAAAAAACTCCTTTTTATGGTAAATAAAAACGGAAAAATCTGTAACCTGCAGCTTTGTACTATAAGAGACGCTACAGAAAACTTTTTAGGCAGAAGTAAAATGATAACATGGAATTTTAGCACTCTACAAAAGAAGGAATAATGCTGAAAATACTAATAATATAAAATTTATTACAGTGTTTATGGCACATATAGCATAAATACAAAAATAAATTACCTCAGAACAAATGGAAATGAAAAAACAACATATCTAATCTTGTAGGTTGCAGCAAAAGCAATTCTGAAAGGAAAGTTCTTAGCAATAAATGCACATATTAAGAAATTAGAAAGATCTCAAAGAAACAATGTAACTTTACCCTTCAAGGAAATAGAAAAAGAAAACCAAATTAAGCCCAAATTAGCAGAAAAAAGGAAATTAATAAAAATCAGAACAGAAACAAATGAAATAGAGATCAGAAAAACAATAGAAAGAATCAATGAAACTAGGAGGTGATTCTTCAAAACAAAACAAAACTGACAAACATTTAGCTGGACTAAGAAAAAAAAGAGAGGATACTCAAATAAATAAAGTTAGAAATAAAAGAGGAGACATTACAACTGATAGTACAGAAACACAGAGAATTACACCAGACTACTACAATTATATGGCAACAAATTACATAATCTAGAAAAAATACATATATTTCTAGAACACACAACCTACCTACCAAGACTGAATCAAGAAGAAATAGAAAATCTGAACAGAATAATAACAAGTAAAGAGATTGAATAGATGATTAAAAACCTCCAACACAGAAAACTTCAGGACCAAATGGCTTCACTGGTGAATTCTACCAAGCATTTAAAGAGATTAACAACCATCCTTGTCAAACTATTCCAAAATATTGAGGAAGAGGGAGCAGTTTCAAACTCATTCTATGAGGCCATCATTACCTTGATACTAAAACCACATAAGGATAGAAAAGAAAAGAAAAGAAAACCATAGACCAACATCCCTGATGAACATAGATGGAAAAATTCTCAACAAAATGTTAGCAAACCAAATTCAAGAACACATTAAAAGGTATATACGCTATTACCAAGTGGGATTTATCCCTGGGAGGCAAAGATAGTTCAGTGTACACAAATCAAAAAATGTAATACATCATATCGATGAAATGAAAACACATAATCATCTCAAGGGGTAGAAAAAGCATTTGATGAAAAAACAACATCCTTGGGGCACCTGGGTGGCTCAGTTGTTAAGCGTCTGCCTTCGGCTCAGGTCATGATCCCAGGGTCCTGGGATCAAGCCCTGCATTGGGCTCCCTGCTCAGCGGGGAGCCTGCTTCTCCCTCTCCCACTCCCCCTGCTTGTGTTCCCTCTCTCACTGTCTCTCTCTCGCTGTCTCTTTCTTGCTATCTCTCTCTCTGTCAAAATGAATAAATAAAATACTAAAAAAAATCCTTTCTTGATAAAAACCCTTAAGAGATTGGGCAGAGAAGGAACACACTTCATTCAACATAATAAAGGCCATATATGACAAACCCACCCCTAACATTATACTCAATGATGCAAAATTAAAAGCTTTTCCTCAAAGATCAGAAACAGGTTAAGGATACCCAATGTCACCATTCCTATTTAACAATAGTACTGGTAAGCAATTAGGTAAGACAAAGAAATAAAAGACATCCAAATCAGAAAGGAAGAAGTAAAATTGTTGCTCTTTGCTTATGATATTTTGTATATAGAAAATCCCAAAGAGTCAACCAAAAAACTGTTGGAACTCATCAACAATTTCAGTAAAGTTGCAGGATACAAAATCAGAGTATAGAAATTAGTTGCATTCCTTTCAAAATGATGAAACATCTGGAAAAGAAATCCTAAAATTGATCACATTCACAAAGGCATCATAAACAATAGAATACTTAGGAATAAATTTAACCAAGGAAGTGAAAGATCTGAATACTACACGACTTTGTTGAAAGAAATCAAAGATGCAAACAAATGAAAAGACAGCCCATGTTCATGAATTAGAAGAATTGATGTTAAAATACCCATACTACTCAAAACTATCTACAGATTCAATGCAATCTCCATCAAAATACCAAAGGTATTCTTCACAGAAATAGAAGAAACAATTCTAAAATTTGTGTGGAACCAAAAAAGACCCCAAATAACCAAAGTAATCTTGAGAAAAAATAACAAAGCTAGAGATATCACACTTCCTGATTTCAAACTATACTACAAAGCTATAGTAATAAAATCAGCATAGGACTAGCACAAAAATACACACATAGATCAATAGAACAGAATAGAGTGTTTAAGATTAAATCCCAGCATAAACAGTCCACTAATATTCAACAAAGGAGCCCAGAACACACAAAGGAGAAAAGACAGTCTTCAACAAATGGTGCTGGGTAAACAGGAGAAATACAAGCAGAACAATTAAATTGAACCCCTACCTCACCTCACACAACTCACAAAAAGTAACACAAAATGGATCAAAGACTCAAACATAAGACCTTATACCATAAAATCTCCGGAAGAAAACAGGGAGTAATCTCCTCAATATTGATCTTGGCAACGATTTCTTTTGGACATGATGCCAAAAGCACAGATAACAAAAGCAAAAATAACAAATGTGTCTATGTCAAACTCAAAAGTTTCTGCCCAGTGAAAGGAACAATTAAAACAAAAGACAACCTACCTAATGGGAGAAAATTTTGCAAACCATGAATCAGATAAGGGGTTAATATCCAAAATATATTAAGAACTCAGGCAACTTAATAACAAATAAACAATCCAATTTAAAAAATGGGCAGAAAAACGAAATAGAGATTTCCAAAGAGAATATCAAAATGGCCGACTGGTACATGTAAAGATGCTCAACATTACTAAACATCCGGGAGTTGCAAATCAAAACCACAATGCGATACCACCTCACAACTATTAGAATGGCTATTGTCAAGAGGCAAGAGACAAGAGGTGCTGGCAAGGATGTGGTTAAAAGGGATCCTTTATACACTGTTGGTGAGAATGGAAATTGGTCCAACCATTATCAAAAACAATATGGAGGTTCCTCAAAAATTTAAAAATAGATCTACCATACGATCTAGCAATTCTACTTCTGGGATTATACCCAAAGAAAAGGAAAACAGGAAAACAGGACAAGTTATCTGTGCTCCCATGTTCCTCGCAGCATTAGTCACAATAGCCAAGACACCGAAACAGCCTAACTGCCCATCAACAGAGAAATGGATTAAAAAATGTGGTATAAACTGAGGGTTCTAGAGGGGAGGGGGGTGGGGGATGGGCTAGCCTGGTGATGGGTATTAAAGAGGGCACGTTCTGCGTGGAGCACTGGGTGTTATGCACAAACAATGAATCATGGAACACTACATCCAAAACTGATGATGTAATATATGGTGACTAACAGAACAATAAAAAAATTTTTAAAAAATGTGGTATACATACACAATGGAATATTATTCAGTCTCAAGAAAGGAGAACATCCTGCTGTTGGTGACAACATGGATGGACCTTCAGTACATTATGCTAAGGGAGGTAAGTCAGAGACAGAAAGACAGGAACTGTATGATATTACTTATATGGGGAATCTAAATAAATCAAATTCCTAAAAAACAGAGTAAAATGGTGGTTACAAGTTGATGGAGGATGGGAAGAATAAGAACGATGTTTAAGGATACAAACTTGAAACGAGTGATAAATAAGCCGTAGAGATATAAGGCACAGTATAATGCATACAAGCAAGAATAATGTATTATAATTATGTACTGTGATAAATATTGCTACAATGGCAACCATATTACAATATATAAATGTATCAAAGTAACATGTACACCTTAAACTTACCTAATGTTATCTGTCAAATGTGTTCAATAAAAAAAAGATTTGGCACAAAGTCAAGCAAATAAACTGAAATTAATAAAGTTATTTGAAATACGGATTTATATCCACTATCACTAGTGGTTAATTTTGCTCTTGAGATATTAGTTTTTGAGAGTGGCAAAGCATTTGAATTTTTTTTTACATTTAGTTTTTATCCTCCTATTTTTCTATATGGAAATATGTTTTATCTCACTGACAAATAGGACTGTGCAATCAATTCTTTTGAATGGAAGGTAGTGTCATAAGCCTTACGGAACCATTCCAACTACTTCCAACATGGCAGTAGCATGGCCATATTTTTACTTAGAAAAGCTGGGAGTGGAATAAAATACAGGCAAAACGTTGAGTTTAGAGGCTGTCGTAGTAACTCAGCCAAGAGATGATTAGGACCCCAAATCAGGAAGTAGCGGTAAGAAGAGGGGAGTAGGCCGTTTTGTGAGTGATTTGGCCTACAGAATTAAGAAATGTGATAACTGATGTACCTGAGGCAGGTGCAGTGATGAGACTAAGGTGGAATCAAGAATAACTTGCGCTGGAAGAGTGTGGTATGCATCCCAATGTGCCTTAGAAAGATGTGAAAAAATCCTTCCAAGTCCTTCATGGAGAATTCAGAACACATTTTTTTAAATCAGTATTAGTATTATTGAGGTATAATTGACATATAACATTATATTTGTTTCAGGTATACAATGTAATGATTCAATGTTTGTATATATAGTAAAATAATCACAAGTCTACTTAACATCTGTCGCCATATATATTTATAAATGTTTTTTTCTTGTGGTGAGAACTTTTTTTTTTAAGATTTTATTTATTTATTTGAGAGAGAGAGAATGAGAGACAGAGAGCACAAGAGGGAAGAGGGTCAGAGGGAGAAGCAGACTCCCTGCTGAGCAGGGAGCCCGATGTGGGACTCGATCCCAGGACTCCAGGATCATGACCTGAGCCGAAGGCAGTTGCTTAACCAACTGAGCCACCCAGGCGCCCCTGTGGTGAGAACTTTTAAGACCCAAAACATATCCCATACACAGCTAATCTTATCTGTTTCATATGGAGTTATTAAGTATATTATAAAGAGATAGTCTCTGACTTCCAAATCAACTTAACTTAATATACATTTATTAAATATCTAGTGAATACCTCTGCTCATCAGCTCAGTACTGAAATTTGAAATATATGTTCCACTTGAGGTTCATATTACTAAATGACAATAAATTTGCATGTTGTAACACTATTATTTATTTATTATATATGTATCCATATTTCCACTTTTCATTCTTTAAGACTATTATATAATACAGTGCAAATATGAAAAAAGACTTTCTTTTCACAAAAAGTCACAAAAATTTTTATACAATGCTTTCCCTGTTGTCCCTGCATTTTGCAGTGCTGCCATTCTCCTTTTCTGGGCACTTTTGTCTGTCTTTTCTCATATCCTCTCTCTGAGAGTGGAAAAGCTACAGTTATTAATGATAAAATGACAAGCGAGTCTGAAGAACAGAATGAACTCTAAGCCAAGACAATTGAAAAATTGCACTATTGCTGCCAGGGAAAATCACAGCCTAGAAATATACAAATGCATGGCTGGATGAGAAAAACAGAAAGAGGAGGACACAATAAGAAGGGAAATGGGGCAAAGGAAAAAGAGAGGTGGCATATGCCACCAAGAATAAAGACATGAACTTTGGCAGTGACCTTGGTAAAGAGAATGCAATTCTTGTCTGACATGACTTACTATCCTGATACGTGGAAGTAACTTATTATAGGTGTTTCATATTAATACAAAAAGAAAACAAAAGATCTTAACTAGTTTTGAAGAATACTTTGAATGTATCCTTTGAAAACTGGTGGGTCATAGATACTTAGCCTGCAAGTATTTAACAAAGAAGAACACAGGAAAAGTTTTGCCTTTTTTCCCCTTCTTCCCTTTTTGGCTCCTAATTGTTTTAGAATTCCTGACACAATTAATTAGGCAAAAATAAAATGCAAAAGAAATTCCTACTGGCATTTGGCAATATAAATATTATGTGTATGGGGACGATGTTTTGTTAACATTCTGCAATACGCTGTTTTCAATTTCCTCCATTCTTTTATATAATAAAATGTTAGTTATGCCTCCGGATACAGGGCAAATTAGACAAAGTTTAAAGCCCTGTCTTCCTAATTACTCTTCTTGTAAAATATCCTAAAAGTCCATTTAATTGGTTCCTTCAGAAGTTTAAATAGAAGGGCACTAAAAAATTTACATGTGACAAAATGCTTGACATGAGACACTGAAATTATATCCTACCTGTCTGGTCTTACTTAGATTACTCTCTAATCTACAGGGGCAAGTATTTAGTTTTCCAGTTCTTTCTTGATTCATATTCATTATGTCCCCCCAAATGAAGGCTTCTTGCCACTCTCAGAGAGACTATTCTACCCTCTATGGGAGGATAGTAGGTTTACATATACTTGTTAAATTCTTATTTTCTGGTGTTCAATCTTCTTTAAGTTTTATATCACAATGCCACCCTATCCACATTTATTATTATGTATTAAAGCCAATTGAAATATCACTCTAAAAAGATTTACATAATGCCTAAACAAGGGGCACCTTGGTGGCTCAGTCATCAAGGGACTGCCTTCGGCTCAGGTCATGATCCCGGCATCCTGGGATCGAGCCCCGCATGGGGCTCCCTGCTCAGCAGGAAGCCTGCTTCTCCCTCTCCCACTCCCCCTGCTTGTGTTCCCTCTCTCGCTGTGTCTCTGTCAAATAAATAAATAAAATCTTTAAAAATAAAATAAAATAAAAAGATTTACATAATGCCTAAACAAAATGTGAGGTATATATAGGGGTGTGTATGCATACCTATCCAGACACAATGGAATATTATTCAGTCTTGAAAAGGAAGTAAATTCTGACCCATGGTACAATATGGATGAACCTCGAGGATGTGACAGAGACTCAGGACATTCTGAGTGAAATAAGCCAGTCACAAAAAGACAAATACTGTATGATTCCATTTACATGAGGTACCGAGAGTAGTCAGATTCGTAGGAGTGGTTAGCAGACACTCCCAGCTCAGTCTCGGAGCTCCTCTGTGCAGTTGTCCGCAAGGAGGCAGGCATGGGTGCCCAGGAAGTGGGCTCCCGGTGGGGTTGGGTTCCTTCTTTCCAGATTCAACCAAACAAGCTGCAACTGTTTTTGTTGTTGTTGTTGTTGTTTTACAGAAAACGATGGCTTCTGCTGTGAACCCTCTCCTACATCTGAGTTAGTTGTACAACTAACCCCTGCACACTCTCCGCTCTCCTGCAGGGACCCCCCTCCCGCAGTGGTTCCAATTTGGGCAAAGTGCCACACGGCAGCAGCCTCACTGCTCTTCAGTCCCTTCATGCTTCCCCTGAGGTACGCTTGGGATTCCAGACCCAGTGCATCAGCAAGAAGAGCTGCACAGACTATTTCCTAGTGAAGACGTGAGGGCAGCAGCTCATCTAGTGCGAAATGAACCCAAAGCACAAGCAGAGACAGATGCAGTTCCTTTGTGAAATAATGTGCAAAACCATATCATTTTCTTGCGAAGTGGTGTTACCTTATAGAAAGAAAAATACAATTCAAACATTTTGTTTTCTTTAAAAAAAGGTCATAGGAGCAGAAAGAAGAATGGTGGTTGCTAGTGGTTGTGGGAGAGAGGGAATGGGGAATTATCATTTAATGGGTACAGAGTTGCAGTTTTGCAAGATGAAAAGTGTTCTGGAGATGGATGGTGGTGATGCCAGCACAATATTGGGGACTACTTAGTGCCACAGTACACCTAAAAAGGCTTAAGATGTTAAATTTATGCTATTTAAATTTTACTACAATTAAAAAAATATTTTTTAGAGATTTATGTTTTCTTGATCTTATTCCATTTATTTGTTGTCCATTCATCTTTTAAATATATATAGAAGTAAAACAAGAATATTTTCTTCTAAGAGATTCAAACAAGGCAGAATTTGATAGAGCAAAACAATAAATTATGCCTTGACTTAACACTCAACTTCTCCCTTCTCGAGGGTCACAGGCCATGTATATTCTTCCAGTTTCCATTGTCTATGGGATATATGTATATATATTTGACATATACATTATATACAGATTTCTTTTAACCTAAATGGGTTTAGATTAAACCCATTAGGCTCACGGCATGCTCATTTCTATTGTCTATGGGATATATATATGTACACATATACATATACACACACACACACATATACATATATTTGACATATACATTATATACAGATTTCTTTTAACCTAAATGGGTCATGCCATATACTTAGTTCTCAGACTTGTTTTTTTCATTTAATATGTCTTACAGATGTTTCCAACTCAGTTCATATGGCTTTTCTTCATTGTTTTTAATAGCTGCGCAGCATTCCATGTATGGAAATACTATTATTTAATCATTTTTCTATTGAGACATTGAAATTGTTTCTTCTTTCATTTTCAAATGTCTGACCTTGGTAAATATCTACTCTATGCTGACCAATGTACTAAAACCTTTGCAAAGAATATGCCCAGTACCTATCACAGTCCTTAGCATGTATAAAAGTTAAATAACATCTTAGATTTAAATCCTCTGAGGTGATGGGCCTTGACTTCTTATTCTTACTATTCTAAAAGATAGTAAAGAAAATGTATATATGTGCATACATGCCAAATATATAACTATGAATTATTATAACAAGTAAAAGTAAAAATTTTAAGATACTAATAGAAGTGTAGTATCCAGAGGACTTGTTTTGGTCTTGTTAAAATTATCCAAGAATAATTTTTTTCCAAGCAAAGTATTTATTGCAAATCCAGGGCTTGCTATAGCAAAAATAAGGAATTTGAATATCTTCTTTCCCTCTCTTAAGTCTGTCTTGCAACCACAGAGGATATCTCAAACACTTTTTTCAGCCTCTAAAAGGAGGATAAAATGGTAGTGTGATGATCCCTGGGCCACTGAAGCCCAGATAAAACTGAAGGCATTCTTTTAGAGAAGGCAGTCCATAATGACTATTGATCTATTGGTGTAACAAAAGAACCTGAGCTTTCAAACCAAGACAATAAGTTGAATATTATTAGTACATTTTTAATATATGCTATAATTCCTTAAATGCTTATCCTAGGTGTAATAAGCACATTTTCTTATTGAATCATGTGCTTAGTATTCCTCAAATCTATAAGGTAGATATTGATTGTTAGCTGCATTTCACAGATAAGGATATTGCAATTTAAAGTGGCTGAGTGTCCCCTGAAGGTTGTATAGTTTGGAAGAACAGAAGCAATACTAAAGCCCGAATCTGTTGGACCCTCAAGACCAAGATACTCAGAGCAGGGTACTCTAAGCTGCAACAGCTTCATAATCCCTAGGGAATTCTTTTTCAAAGCTTTTGGCCATGATATCTTCATAACCACAAGGTTTTGTTTGCTTTACTAAATTCTTTTGAAAAAATAGATGAGACAAAACAAAAGATTATAGCAAAAGGTATCTCCTAACCCTCCTTCTCCCTTCTCCCAAAAAGGTAAAAAAAGGATTAGCTACAAAATCTTTTCCTAGCAATGATTTAAAATTATCTAGACCCCGAGTGCCATATGTGATGCTCATTTCTGCTATCTTCCAACTTCCCTGAGCTCCAGCCTACATTCTACCCAAGATACACTCACTTCCCTGGCAAATATATGACATCCATCATTGACTGCTATGATGGTGATCTTCCCCATTGGCTTCCTTCTCTACTCCTCAAGAATTGAACTTTATAGAGAAAACTCAGGTTTAAGAAGGTCAGTTAACTACTCAGGGAATCTGTGTGCACAAGAGCAAAAGACTGAAGTAACCCCTATAACATGTTAAGAATTCATACCTGAAACAATGTTAACCCAATGCTAATTCTTGTGTAGTTTCACAATATAAATTAAGACAATACCTGATGCCAGAACATTTCTAAGTTTTTTTAAAATTTTTTCTCAGCTAAGCTAGAACAATGTATGGTCCCATCAAGAAACCACTTTGGATCTCTTATCTCACAATCTATACCAGTAATGTTATGAGGAATTGGCAAATGAAAAAAAAAGTTAAACAAATAAAATGAATGCATAGCGAACAAATAAATAGCCAAAGAGAAGGAACAAATCTATAATTAAATCTATAATTTCTTACCCATAGGAACTCTGTTCACTGTTGTGAATATATAATTCAAAAAAGTGAGAAAAATTAAATGTAGTAGGTGCAAGAAATTGAAAAAACAGAGCAACCTCTTTTATACCTAGTCAGTATAAAACAATCCAAATAAGATAATCACTGAAGATATTATTGTGTCCCATTATGGCTCCTTAATTGTCACTCATAATGATAGTCCTGAGACAGTATAAAAATGTTTAAATAATATCAAATAACTTTTCTCTTGAAAAGCTACAGAAATGTTTAACACATTTTAAAAAGATTCCCTCAAAATTTAAATTTTAGCACTTAATGCAGATAAGCTATCTGGAAAACTCATTTACATGGATCATTTCATTCCATGCACATCTAAAATATTAGATGTTTATTCCTATTGTATGGAACATTTTGTCTTTTAATGGATCACTTAGTCTTTCCTCATGACTAGAAGATAATGATTCTTGGCTTTTAACATCTAAAGAAATCATCAGCTTTTCTCTTTTGGAAATTCATTATGAATCAAAGATACCCATCCCTCCCTAGAGGGTTAGTTACCTAGAGGTAACTCTAGCCTGTTACCAACTAGTTCATTATCCAGAGAGCCTAGAGCAGTTTTTTTTTTTTCCTACATATGTCATTGGCTGCCACCTCTAGCACTTTCTCTTTTCTCCAACTAATTTCCTCAGCTTCTGAAATAAATTTAAAAAAACCTGAAATAAATATGATGAAGGCATTCCAAGATAGCAATTATAAAACAAAAATTCTTTTTTAAAGATTGTATTTATTTATTTGAGAGAGAGAGAGAGAGAGAGCGCACGCACAAGCAGGGGGAGTAGCAGAGGGAGAGGGGGGAAGCAGACTCCCCGCTGAGCAGAAAACCTGATGTGGGGTTCGATCTCAGGACCCTGAGATCATGACCTGAGCTGAAGGCAGATGCCCAACCGACTAAGCCACCCAGGAGCCCCTAAAACAAAAATTCTTGACATTTCATTAAAGAGGTGGTCTGTTCATCATCAGACAATACTTAGAGGAGATACTACAATTTGCTGTGGCAATTTTGTCTTCAACACCATCAAAGTTTGATCTGAGAGGTAATGGGTCAGATGTAGAATTATAATTCAGATATAATGTCTTTATTAAGATTAAAAAGAAACCAGCTCTTTGAATCATATAAAGCTGGTTAGGGATAGATCCTAATACAAATGATCTTTTTATTGTATAGCTTTGAAGGCCCAGAGCCAAGACAGTGTGATATGGAAGCAAAACAGGACTGGGAAAGGAAGCAGATCTTCAGGCACAATCTTTCTGGGGCAAGATCTCTTTACCGTAAATCTTACAATGTAAGTTACAACTGAATAGTGATAGGGACAGAAAAGAACAAAAACCCTGACATCAAAATACAGTAACCCTGGTATTCATCTTAGTTGTAAAGACTTTCTTCTAGAAATTGTCCTGTTGGCCGTAGATGCAGCCATTCAATTGTATCCTTTTTGCAGAAGAAGCTTATGGAATCTCTTCTTAGTTGCTCAAGCCGGGGACCTTGACTTTCCTTCATTTGCAACCCCAAAAGACCAAATCTACAGCCACTGTCACAGTATTAGTCCTAGCCAAACATCTCTTGCTTAAATTTCTGCAACATCAAGAGCTAACTCTTCCATAGTCAGCTTAGTCGGTTGGGCGTCTGCCTTCGGCTCAGGTCATGATCTCAGGGTCTGAGATCGAGCCCCACATTGGGCTTCCTGCTCAGTGGGGAGTCTGCTTCCCCCCTCTCCCTCTGCTGCTCCCCCTAGTTGGTCTCTGTACATGGTTTCATTGACTCCACCTCTGGGACATTAATGATGTTCCCACTCCTATCCACTCTCTTCCACAGATAAAATGATTGTTAAAAATGTAAATTTAATCAGGTCACTCCTCTGCTTAAAACCCTTCAATAGATTCTTATTGCCCTTGGATAAAACCCAAATTCCTTAATATGAACTAGAAAGATTCTCCTCAATCAAATCTCTTTATACCCGTTCAACATCATTTTGTGCTAGGGAGACTTATTAGGGATCTACATCTATGAGATAAAGGAGGGAAAATTAAGATTGCACAGAGGGAAAAGTTGAACTGTGATGCAGGTCTCATGAAACCTTGGTCAACTGAAAGGGGACACATGAAGCAAATATTTCCCATTAGAGCCATCCTTCATCAAGCTAAATTGGAACAAGTCTTTATGAATTCACTTCAGTCAGTCATTGGATACAAGCTGTCCCAGGAAGAGAGTGATCACAAGTGAAACAACATTTCTGAGCAAGGCTGCATGCATTTTTGACATATAACCATATTAATTCATTCGACTTTTATTGAAGACCTACCCTGTGCCAATTACTTTGGTAGCATTTGGAAATTAAAGAATATGACACCATCTTTGTTCACTGGGTCAGAACCTAGTGGAAGTAAGAAAAAATATATAACATGATAAGTGATACTAGCAACATTAATAGCATGCTATTGAGAAAATAGATATAAATATTAGGTGTTTCAAAGACAAGTTACCAAGTAACAGAAAGCTTATCCCACAGATTGAATATGCATAGATTCACAAAATTATAGTTGTAAGCAAAAAATAATTATTGTATAGCCTGCAAATGTGATTCTGTCATAAGATGAAGTCCAGTATATACTTTGGAAAAGTTGGCAAAATGGTCCTTGGTTAATTCTGTAAATGTAGCACACCGAGTTCTGACCTGATGTAGTTCCTATTTTTCAGACATGGCTCAGGGTAGCTCTCAGGCACCATCCTTTCCTGCCAACACTGGAGTGGATTGCCACCTTGGGAAGGTGATGGGAGATAGTCTCAAAGGAGGTAGAGAACAGAGAGAGGCATGTGCAAAAAGAAAGATGAAGTACCACAGAACAATGTGTTCCTAAATAATACAGATGTGTTTATTACAGTTCAGATTCTATGTGGTTTCTGGCACAACCCTTCAAAATAAGTCAATTAGACATAGGCAAATGTTCTCAGCATTGCAAAGTGATTGGTCAAGAGTCCAAAATGAAATTATAACCCAACTGAGATTTTGAAATGAAAAAAACTCAAGCTACTCCAAAAGAAAGAAGGCCAACAGTGTATTCCAAAAGAAGCTATTGCTCATCTCAAATTCTGTGTATCAGTCTGAGTCCCTAGGGGGAAAGAAAGGACCTTAATTTAGGAAACACTCCTTGTCAATAGCAGTCATGGAGATAATCTAGATCCCCAACTATATATTAAACCTTGACTCTGAGGGATGTATCCTCTCCTTTAAGTGTAGAAAGAGAAAGGGAAAAAGGAAAAAGGATCAGCTAACTAAATCCTGAACTTCTAACAGAATAAGCATTGAAACATGTGGACAGCTACCCATGTCTTTAAAAAGTCCAAAAATTCTTAACTTAAGAAATCTGGCTGTGTCTATCATGGAAAAACATGGAATTATGATATTTCCAAACCTTCTTGGATTTAATCATAAAGTACCTCAGACCTCCTGCCTGACTCACCCATCCTAATGATGAGGATCAGAGCATGTTTCTTGGTGGATTAGCTTACAGTATTTGAGTGAACTACAACAGACAAGTCCAGAATTATTATCAAGCCATCATGTTCATCTTTGGCATGGCAACCATTCAGCATTATCTGACAGTGAAAGATAATTTGTTATAATGGAAGCCCCGCCCAAGGAGTGAGTTCTCACCAATGACTGGCAAAGCAATATTATTACACAGTTTACACCAAGTAATTTATAAAAAGGCATTAAGTGAGAATCATTTAAGTGCTTAAAGAATTCAGCTCCACATGCAGTAAGTTAGTGGCATGAAACATTCTATCCTTGAGAAATATGCCATTGAAACCCTCTCAAGTAAGTAAAATCACTGTTTAATGGCTATGGGAACATCAAAAGCTAACTCTTCCAGAGCAGGATTCATGGCAAAATTGTCTTATGCCAATACATTTAAATAGTGATCCAATATACACTAAATATTGCTAAAATTAAGTTTTACACTATTGTTCCTATGAAATATAGTGTGTCCATAAAATTCATTTTCACTGTAATTATCTGTTTGATCCACCTCTTTCCTCATAGCTAATGAATGTCAGACCTAAATCCTGGATTCTAAAATTTACTCATTTTACAAGAGTTGTTCACTGATTCTATAAACAATGAAGAGTATTTTCAAACACCAAATGCTTTTTTTTTATAGAGGTAAGAAGATTTTTATGGAAATACTCATTTTAGCCAAAAATTTGAAGTTAATTGTCCCATAGTCTTCAATATATATATATACACATATATATATATATGTTTAGAAGAAGAAAAAATGTATTGAAACTAGTGTCAAAAGTGGGTCTCTAATAAAATTTTACCAAATAAAAGTATTTCTAGACTGAGATAATAGGATTCTTTAATAAAGTACTCGTTAAACAGATTGTACTTCCTAGCCTATCTGCCTGTCATCATAAATACTACTTTCTTGCAGCATTACAGAGAGTACATATGACCTGGAGATATGATAACACCCCACAGAATTTAACCCCAACAACTGTTTATCATGGAGATTCCCTTTTCAAAGTTGCATCTTGCATTTTGAAATGCTCAGCTCTTATGAGTTTTATTAGCAGAAGAATGAAAACAAAGATTATTAAAATGAAATTTGGAACCATCAAGTTATGATTCTAAACATTTGCCAGTTAGTATGCAAGTAACAGAAACCTTAAGAAAATTAAAATACCAAGAAAATTTCTTATCTCACTAATAGAGTAAGCTCAGGTTTCAGGGCAAATTACTTAAGCACTCCTAACAATGTCATCAAAACCCAGGTTCTTGCCATCTCTTCTTGGTTCCCTACTTGGTTTGACCTCATTCACAGACTGTTTGATAGATGGCTGAAGTAGAATCAGATCCCCAATTCAGACAATAAAAAGAGATCGACCATCCTATGATGTGGATATTTCTTAGGATTGAGGTCATTTCCCAGAAAATACACCAACAGATTTCACTTCAGTTCATCAGCTAGGATTGGGTCACATTTCTAATCTTGGACCAATCACTAGCAAGGATAATCTAAGCATACCCTTAGAGGAACTAGTTATACTACTGTAGCTGGGATGGGGTCATCTTCTCTTGGAGACACAGGACTGCATATGGAAGTGCTACAAACCTAAATAAATTCAGGTTTGATTAAGAAGAAGAGGAAAGTGAACAACGGGTAGACAACCAAGAGTTGTCTTTACAATAACTCTAACTGTATTAGAGTTGTAAAGGCTAAAAGTTAGGGGTAGAAATGAGTAGAGTATTGAGGGGTGAGGATCAGAAATTGAAAATCTAAATTAAATTAAGAAAAATTTTTAAAATACCCAATGAGATTAATGCAAAGGCAATACATCTTTCAAGAATATTTATGTATCAGTATTAAAGAGTAAACAATTACGAAAACTCCAGGCCAATTGCTCTAGTTTATAAATGAGGAAACCAAAGCCTAAGAGAGTTTAAGTTGTTCGAGATCACATAAGAAATCAGCAACAGGTAGATATGCTAAAATTCATGATACTCTTTCTAAATACCAACATTCATTTCAATTCTGCCACAACATTATGTTACATTCTGCACTGGATGTCATTTCTAGGTATAAAGATGAGTCAGTTATGATTTTTTTAAGAATATAAAAATCATTATTCCACATTATACAAAATGCTATTATGTCAGCACTATCAAGGGAAATGAAGCACCTCTTTTCTCTTTTGGTATCCTGTGTATTATTGGAAACTAAATTATTATAAATAATATTGATATCAATAATTGATAATGTACTATGTGCCAAGCATCATGTCAGGTGCCTAAGAGTCATTCTTTCTAATTTTCCCAACACCCCAAAATAGAATTCTTAATATTCCCTTTTTGAAGGTGAACTGAGGCCCACAGGCTTAAAATCACTTGCCTGGATCAAATTGGTTCTGGGGTAAGAATTTAAACCTAGGTTTGTTTCACTTTAAAGCTCTTTCAACCTACTAACATTCTCCAAAAGGTGTTTTGCTAAATTCTTGTCCTGCTAGATGTCCATTTAAAAAAAGATCAAATAAATTTGGGAAATACTGTGTTTTATATCCCTCTCATGGAAATTAAGGACGTACAATGTAACATCTAAAAATATTAAAAATCCTACAAAAACAGAAATTTATCCAACTCAGTTTAACCCAGTATTTCTTATTATTTGAAGATTAAATCCTTTCTCACATAACATGTATTAATATTCAAGGAAGTAATGTTCAGGTACATGCACTTTGGGAAATTTTGCACTATATTATTTGACATTTAAAATACATGTGTGCATATTAAAAATCAAATTATATTTGAATGATAGTATTAATATGTAATTACATTAAACATATATAACGAGCTTAGGAGCCTTAACTATGAAATGATTTAATTTTTTCCAGTTACTGTTCTCAAATGTCAAATCTGACTTTCCCACTGAGTAGCAGGTCCCTTCATAACGTTTTGCCCAAACTACATTTGTCTGTAAGTTATGGTTATTTTTCACACTTAAAACTTAAAATTAAAAATAATAGAGAAAATCAGTGAAACAAGCTGGTTTGTTGAGCTCAATAAAACTGATAAACTTCTAGCCAGACTGATTAGCAACAAAAAGTTACAGAAGCCACAAATTGCAACTCTCAAAAATGGGAGAGGTAACAACTAGAATGTCCCCATATATTAAAAGAATAACGGGGGTATTATGAACAAATTTATGTCAATAAACATAACATCATAAAGGGCATGGACAAGTTCTTTGAAAGATACTGTACTAAAGAAATTGAATTTGTGATTAAAAACTTTCACACAAAGAAAACTCCAGTCCAGATGGCTTCAATGGTGAGTTCTAACAAATATTTAAGGAATAGATAATACTAATTCTACACAAACACTTCCAAGAATTTAATAGGAGAAACATTTTCTAATTCATTCTATGAGGCCAGGATTGTTCTGATATCAAAACTAGACAAAGGTATCATAATAAAATTATAGAATAATATTTCTCATGATCTAATATGCAACAATTCTAAACAAAATTTCAGGAAATCAAATCTAAAAATATATACAAATTATAATACATCACAATCAAGTGGTACTTATCTCAGGAAATGTAAGAAAAAATGTAATTTTTCTCAAATATCAATCAGTATGATTCACCATTTTTTAATTAAAAAAAATTAAAATCGCTTGATCATCACTTGTGATGCAATCACTGCATCACTTGTGCAGAAAAATCTTTTGACAGAACCACACATCTCTTCTTAATTTAGAAAAAAGAACTATCAGCAAATTAGAAATAGAAGGGAATTTCCTCAACTTTATAAAGATCACCTATGAAAATCCTTCAGTTAACATCACATGTATGGTGAAAGACTGAGGTTTTCCCTTGAAGATAAAGAACAAAGTAAGGATATCATCTCTCAACACTTTTATTAATCACTGTATTAGAGGTTCTGGCTTCGCCAGTAAAGCATGAAAAAGGAATATACGACATCCAGATTGAAAAATAAAAGTAAAATTGTATTTACTCACAGATGAAGTAATTGTCTACGAAAAAATTTCTGATGTAAAATGTAAAATAGCTACTAGAACTAGTAAGTGAGTGTGTAGCAAGCTGTGGGATAAAAGATCAATATACAAAAATCAATTTTACTTCCATATAATGGAAGCTATTACTTCCATATAATGGAAACTACTATAAGTTAAAAATGTTTTAATCATCCATAATACTGTCATAAATATAAAATATTTAGGGATAGATTTTTAAAAGATGTAAAGGACCTGTACACAGGTAAAAACAAAATACTGCTGGGGAAAATTAAAGCAAGGCCAAAAACATGGAGAAATATATGTGTACATAGATTGGAAGACTCGATAATGTCAAAATGTCAATTCTCCCTAAATTGATATATAGATTTAATGCAATCCCAAGCAAAATCCCAGCAGGCTTATTTGTAGGAAGTTACATGCTGAAAAAGAAATGCAGATGATCTGGAAGAGTTAAAACAACTTTAAAAAAGAAGAATGTTAGAGAATTTACACTACCTGAGACTTCAAGTCTTATTATAAAGCTACATAATTAAAGCAATGTGATATTGGCTTAAATAAATCAATGACCGTACACACATATAGACAACTAATATGTGCAAAAGGTTCAAAGGTAATTTTGAAGACAAGATACAGTCTTTTCAACAAATTATATTGAAACTATTAGAAAACCACAAGAAAGAAGAAAAACAAAAACAGACAACTTTGGTGTATACTTTCTACCATGTACAAAAATTAACATAAATGAATTATAGATTTAAATTGAAAAATTAAGTCTAAAAAAATGGGAAAAAATTTTAATCTTGGATTAGGTGAATATTTCTTAATTATAACATAAAAAGCATGATCCGTGAAAGGAAAAATTGGACTTTATAAATTTAAAATTTCTATTTTTAAAAGACACTGTTAGGGGCGCCTGGGTGGCTCAGTTGGTTAAGCGACTGCCTTCGGCTCAGGTCATGATCCTGGAGTCCCTGGATCGAGTCCCGCATCGGGCTCCCTGCTCAGCAGGGAGTCTGCTTCTCCCTCTGACCCTTCCCCCCCTCATGTGCTTTCTCTCTCTCTCATTCTCTCTCTCTCAAATAAATAAATAAAATCTTTAAAAAAAAATAAAAAAAAATAAAAGACACTGTTAGGAGAAAAAAAAAGACAAATCACAGACTTGGGGAAAACATTTGTATATTATATATTTGACAAAAGGCTTATATCCAGAATATAAAGAATTTCAAAAACTCAATAATAAATAATTAACAAATATTTGAACACTTCATCAAAGATACACAAATGACTAACAAATACATGAAAAGATGCTGAACCTCATTAGTCATTAAGAAGATACAAATTAAAATCCCAATGAGCATAACCATGCATTCTTAGAAGGAATGTAATTAAAAATGACAAGGGCATGAAGGAACTAGAATTCTCATGCAATGCTGATGAGAATATTTAATGATACAACCATGTTGGAGAATACTTTGGCCATTTCTGAGTCAGCTAATCATACACCTACCATACCATCCATTTCACTCTTTAGGATTCCTCATGAGAAATGAAAACATATATCTATAAAAAGAATTGTACACAAATGTTTATAGCAGTTTTATTCTTAATAGCCAAAACCTGAAAACAATACAATTTTCCATTAACACGTGAATGGATAAGCAAATCATGTAATATCCAAACAATGGAATACCACTCAGCAATAAAAAGGAATGAACTATTGACACAACAAAAAGGATGAATCTACGCTAAATGGAAAACAAAACAAAACAGAAAAAAAGAGCTTTACAAAGGGACATGAGAAAAATTGTGCAGGTGGTGGAAATTGATTTAAGTGATTTCTTAGATAGATCTCAAAAAGTATACTTTAAATAAATACAGCTTATTGTATATTAATTATATATCAATAAAGCTGTTAACGATAACAAAGAATTAATCTTACTTATTTTGAAACTTTAAACTTGAACTTGATACAAAATTGATTTCCTCTCCTTCTCCTGTGCAAACTAAACCAGAAGCCTCAGCTACATGGAGTAGATGAGTAGATGAGGGGAAAAGTTCTAGTTCCTCTAGTGTGGGGCAAAGATATGGAAGAAAGAAGGCACAGTGTTTTTGTAGGACTTCCCTCTTGTTGATAATTGACTGATACTCCTGCCTTCATGCTGGTTGATTCTCGTTTCATCTGCCACTGAAGATTTTGCTATTAGTATCTCCATGTGGGTGGTGTGCATGCCTTCCTTGGGGTGCTGTTCATTTTAAGCTTTTTCCATTGCTCAAGAGACCTCCTTAGAAGAGAAACCATGTCTGTTCTGGGATCCACTGGCAATAATATATATGTCCCAACAACCCTAGGCTGGGCATTTTTCACTCTTTTCAGTCACTACCTATGCAATATACAAAAGTTGTTCGTTCACTACCCTCTATATTCCTCCATGTGAAGCCACCTCTCAAAAGCCTTGCAGACTTGAGATAAAAAGATTAAGAATTGTCCTGATTTTCTTCTCTAAACAAACCATTATATGCCACATATCCCTCAATCCCTTATATTCCTGAGAGCCTCTGGCCTTTATTTTTTTAAAGATTGTATTTATTCATTTAAGAGAGAATTTATTCATTTGAGAGAGAGAGAACAAGCAGAAGCAGGGGGACGGGTGGGGGAATGAGGGGCAGAGGGAGAGGCTGAAGCCAACTCCCTGCTGAGCAAGGAGCCCGACGCGGGGCTCGATCCCAGGACCCTGAGATCATGACCTGAGCCAAAGGCAGACGCTTAACTGACTGTTACCCAGGTGCCCTGAGCCTCCAGTCTTTAAAAAGCAGACGCCAGCCTCTGTCCATTATCTAGGTCCTTAAACTCTTCCCTTCCCAGAGTGGAAGTAGAACAATTTAAGACTACATGTTATATTCCTGGGCCCCCTAAATTTCTCCACCGAACTCTCACCATGGTCTATGCTCTGGAGAATTCTAAGCTCAGAAAGCACCTATTAAGGTAAGAGAACTCCGTTTCCCCTTCTTAAAGATACCACTAATTTTCATGTTATCTTCTTGGGTCCCTCTTCACTTAGCTTCAGTAAGGAAGTAAGAAAAATCTTTTGCGCACAAGTATTTTATTGCACAGTAGCACTGACAACAGTCTGATTAACAGATCTGTTCTCAATTTTTCTTGGGCACAAAGCTATTTTTTATTTTCCAGAATTGTTAGCATTTATGTGTGGCCATGAGACTGAGTTCTTTGCAAGGAGCAGAAGTGAAGTGAACTACGTTTAGCATAACCCATGAAAATGTCTAAGAAATAGTTTTCTATATCTTTTCCCCACCTTTAGGTTGGATATCAATGCCCAGGAAGAGCACAGAAGATAGCAGAGTCTCCAGGAAACTGGATCTGTAACTGAACACATACAGCCAACTCCCCTTTCCCCAAACTCAATCCACATAACTGTTAAGTCAGCAGAAATAAACTTTTATACTTTTAAAACTCTAAAGTTTTTATATGTCTGTTATAGTGGTTAACTATGATAACTAATACAAAATTGGTATTGGAGTGTACTATTGCCTCAAACAAAGACATCATCTAATCCAACGGCAAGTGGTAAGAAACAGTATTGAAGCTAGAAAGATGGAGACTCATTGTAGGTATGCAGTGGCAAAATAACCTGGAAGAACCATCTCCTGCTTGGAAGGTCAAACATGGCACCTGACCCAGTCATTCTAGATTCTAGAAGTGGTTTGGAAGAGTAAGACTAGTACCGTATCTTGGCTTTTACTTACTGTCTTTAACAAGGTATTGCAAGAGAGAAATGACATCAGGAAAAGTTTGCATAGTCTGCAAACAGAAATGAAAGAGAATAGAAAGAATCCAGAACTCCAGACTCTCAAAAATTCAGAAAAGCTCATTCTTTCTAGACTCTAAATATTTAAAATAAAAGATAAAAAAAAATTGATAGGGCCTTTGAATAACAGAGGCCCAATAAAATTTAATTGAACAAGGAACTCAGCTCTGCTTTTGAGATTGAATTAAGGATAGTTCATTTCCACTCCAAATAGTTGTTTCTTATGTCCTCAGTGTAGTTTCTCTTAAACTCCAAGCTGAGAGAAGCATGGAGGGGAGGCAGCGAAGGCAAAAATCAGATTTGAGAGTTATATTTGGGAAAGAATTTAGGGTTCCATTGACACATGGAACTGATTAGAAGCAAGTGGATCAAAATTTTCTTAGTGTTGAGGACCTTGTATTACCAAAGAAACCATATATGCCTTTTGCTTCTCAAGTCTTCAGACAACCCATGGGTGCTCAGATTTATCTGAACAGGAAGTGGGCTGCAAAATCTGCACAGCTCCCAATGAACATATACCCAAAGACACTTAAGACATGGCCACAAAGGATGAGAAACAAGAAGGAACCACCCAAAGAGGAGAGAAAGGGGCCTTATGGAACAGAGGTCAGTAGTGGTCCCACTAGAGGGCAGAATAAGGGTCTAATCAAGAATTGCCACAGCAGAGGATCCTTATAACGCCTGCCCTGCAGGAGTTCATTATTACTATTTACCAGACTCAGCTGTATATCTCTCATTCTTCCCCATTTGGACAATTTATTGCTGTTATTCTGTCCCTACCTCATTATTTTACATTAGATATGGAGGCAGGGGGGAGCCGAATCTGGAAGAGATTGCTCCCTGATCAAATCCATTTATTTTTCTTCTTCTTCCTGAGTATGCAGGTAGGCTACAGTTCCTAGATCCTTTTGCAATTAGGCAGACTCATAAGTCAGAGTTCTAGCCAAAGAGTCCATTGAGTGGAAGTGATATATATCATCACTTCAGTGTTTGGCCCACGTTACTGAATTATATCCTCCCCAAATTCATATGTTGGAGCTTTAACTCTCAGTACCTTAGAATATGACTATATTTGGAGATAGGACCTTTAAAGAGGTCATTAAGTTAAAATGAGGCCATTAGGGTGGGCTCTAATTCAATCGGGTGTCCATATTAGAAGCAGAAATTTGGACATACAAAGAGACCTCAGGGATGCACACACACAGAAGAAAGACTATGTGAGAACACAGCCAGAAGGCAGCCATTTACAAGCAAAAGAGAGGCTTCAGATGAAACTAAACCTGCTGACATCTTGATCATGGATTTGTAGCCACCAGAACTGTAACAAAATAAATTTCTGTTTTTTAAGCCACCCAGTCTATGATGTTATTTTGTTATGGCTGCCTTAGCAAACTAATACCACTCATGAAATCCTCCCATGTGCAATCTTCCATGTTCTCCCTTTCTGGTTGGAATAGAGATGATCCCCCCCACCCCCAGGAACTAGTATGGAAGCCACGTGCTAAAAATGGCAAAGTTATAAGCTGGAAAGAGTGCTTAAGGAAAACGATCCCACCAGGAACACCCACATTGTTCAATTACATAAGTGAAAACTAAAATTTTATTTTATTCTGAAGTATAAAGGTTTGTCAGTTATAGCAGTTAGCATCATTCTCAACTAGTGCACCCTACAAGGCTGATGATTCCCTTTTCTCTCCCCAGTTCTCTTCTTAGTCACTGTTGGCAGAGGGTGGTGTGTACTTTTCACCTCTTAACAAGCCTTGTGGGAATATGGCTGGCTTCTATTACATACTGGCTTTCGAAGTAGGATACTTAACGCCTCTTGTCCACAATTTGAAGGCTTAACCACAATTCTGGGACACAGTGAATTTTCCACTCAATATCCTCTAACATATTTTAAAAACAAATCACTTAAGGTAAAAGAAATAGAAAATTCACAAATACATTAGTAATAAAAACTTATCCCAACTATGTGTTGATCAAATGAAAGAAGGAGGAGGAAATGAGGAGGCTATCTAATATTTTAAAAAAAACAACACTACTTCTGTCATAAAGAACCCCATATAACTGTCTTATCTTTCAAGACTGGAATATAGAGATCACAGTCCAGTTTCGGCATTGTTAAGGACCTTGAGCTCGTTAAATGAGATTTTCCCCCCTCATCTTCTACCCATGCTCTTTAGAAATAAGGAAGAAGTAAGAATAGCAAGCCTCCAAATTACCCTTTACATAAACAAATCATTTATTTATACATTTATATAATGAATATCATGCTTTTTGCCTGATCATTGCTTCTAAAGGATGGCCTAAGTATCTTTGAACTAATATATCAGATATCTTAAAAGAAATTATAGTGAAATTCAGAGAACTTGTCTTATAGTTGGAGATTAGAGTACATTAAAGATTCTGTAAACATTAATCTGGCATCTAAGAAAAATTGGCTCTGTACGTGCTTAGGCAGTGATGAAGGAAAGTAGTGAACATGGAGTAACAGCATAACATGTGAATACCTGAAGGAAAATGAAGATTGATAGTAACCAATGGACAATGACCCAATATTAGCAACCAAGGCCATCACTGACACTTAATATGGGATAGTCCTCTTTTGTTAGCCTTGGGAATGAACAGAGAGACATCTTGACATCTGATGGTTCTCTATAAGTAGGGTGACATTATTCTCAGTTTGCCTTAGATGGTCCTAGATTATAGCTGTAAAAACTGTACTGCTTTAGGTGATAAGTTTTTTGAACATATATTCATCAGAAAGATCCATTATACATATTGTGAGAAGGGATAGAAGAAAGAAACTCCTTAAAAAAACTTACAGGAAGATTTTCATTATAATTACATTCCTCACTCCTAGAAGATTTGTATCTTCTTTTGTACATAGTTTTCTCCTAAGAGTAGTTTTATTAGTTTGCTCATGCTGCCATATCAAAGTACCATAGACTGGGTAGATTATGCAATAGCAATTTATTTTCTCACAGTTGTGGAGACTAGAAGTCTCAGACCAAGGTCCAGCAAGGTCAATTTCTGGAGAGATCTCTTTTCCTGACTTGTAGACAGCTACTTTCTTGCTGTGTCCTCACATGGCCTTTTCATGGTGTATGGGCATGGAGAGGGAGTGAAAGATCTCACTCTCTTCCTCTTCTAATAAGACCACCCCTCCTATTGGATTAAGATTCTACCCTTATGATCTCATTTAACCTTAACTGCCTCCAAAAGCCTTATCCCAAAGTCACATTGGGGTTTAGGCTTCAACATGTGAATTTGGGGGAACACAATTCGGTCCACAGCAGTGATTATGGCTTTTAAGGTACCCTTGTGAATTACTCTCCTATTAGAGTACCACAGCTTAAGTGGAAAAGTCAGAGTTGTACTTAGATCTTTTAAAAATTTGCTTCTTGGCAGCTGCCACAGCATTTGACCAGTCAAAACCAGAGAAAGTCAGGATTGTAAGCAAGAACCTTTACTTATGTTAGTGATGTTCTGTTATAAACCAACAAGTCCAATCAGCAGAATCCAGAGCTGAAAGATGGAGGACTTTCTATTTTAAAGAGTGATTAAATGAATGAGTTTCTTTGTATTTTCAACCCAATTTCATCAGCAAAACAAGAATGGACTTATTGGCGTATGCACTCGTTCATTAGAAGGCAGTAAAATGACTTAAGAGAGTGTGACATATGCTTATTTTTCACCTTAGGGCAGATTATAATTGATAATTGGATTAAGTCTGTATGGTTTAGAAAATTACTGCTTATTTATATTGAACAATTACTTATGAACCATGAGATGAGAGAGTAGGCACTGTCTTATGTGTTTTCTGTCTTCATAAAGCAAATCTTCGTCCTTATGTATCTTGTTTCTGAGATTACTTCTCAATTTTACCACAATTGCTTTGAGACAGTAATCTCCAATTGACTCCAATAAAGGAAGTCTGATCACATTAATAAACCAAAATTACAGCTCAAAGACCATGGAAGTCCTGAATTTCAAAAGCAAATGAAGAAGAATGGAAGTCTCTCTCTCTACTGGAAGGAAAAAAGAAGTATCTTGTACAGATAGAAAATATAACATTAATGAAATTATTAAATGTACAGGAGCTCCAGGTAATAGCAAATCGTACACTTTGTATTTTGAGATTAGACAAGTAGACCTTAAACTAATAAAAAGTCTTGGCTTTAATATGATAAGGCAGCAAACTAGAGAATGTCAAAAATTCTGGGAAAATCCAGGTTATCTTACAAACCAGGTTGCATAATATCACTGACAAGTCTACCCAGATCTATTGATTTGGGGACAAGAGGTAAAAGAGAAAAGCAATAATGTGGCCTGAACTGAAAGTAGATCAAAACCTTATAGGCATGGCTATTTGTATGGACAGATAATAGGAAATAACAAACTCAGTACAGGGAAAGATAACAGAGTTTCATCTAAATAGTATGTTTTGACATCTTGTATTCCCAACAGAAGTTAGAGAAGAAAATGTTGAATGCAAAGGATGAAAGGATTTTAGAACAAAAATTATAGATAACACCAGAGAGAAAGCAAAAGCAAGGAGTGTTTAAACATTATCTGACAATAAAAGTTAGGGATGAACTTGTGAGTCACTGGGTCTTACCAAATTTCCTCTTTGCCAATTTCCCTTCTGGCCTACCCCGCTCACTACAGAAAACAGGAAGCTCACGATTGTTGATGAAGATCACAAATGAAATCATAAACTGTTGTGCAAGAAGCTATTCCTGTGATAGGACACTGCCATCGATGCCTACTAAAAGTGAAAAGTGAGTGTAATGAAATCTTAGCAAAACCAGAGAGGAAATCCAATAGCCTTGTATTACATCAAGCATCTCTTTCCTAGAATAGGAAGCATCCCTAACCCTGATAGGGAGATATTTACCTGAACCAGGGAGAGAAGGGAATCCCCTGCTGATGCAGCCAGAGAAAGAATTGCAATACAAACAGGTAAGAGAAAGCTGGGATCTGTGCAGTCATGCAACTTTACCCAGTCTTGATTTGCTTTTCAAGTTCCTCTTTGTTTTTTACTTTCAATTTGCTTAGCATTTTAGACAAGCTGGCCCTATTAGCTGAAGCCAAGATAGGAGCAGTGCAAAATAATTATTAGTTTAAGACTATGAAGTTAAGCCTAGGAAATAGGATCAGAGGATGTTAGTCTCCCTTAAGAGCCACCAACTGTGGTGACTGAGCAAGGATTGCTCCCACAGCTATCTGCATGCTTCCCTTGCTGTTTATATTAGAGCAGTTCACATCTATCTTGTAAGCCTTGATCCATGCTTTCAAGTCCTCACTGATCTCTGTTGATTGCCTTACTTATAATCTCAGCCTTTTTGGTGGGGGCATTGGTGATTATCCAACATATATTTGTTGAATGCCTTCTACACAACAGGCTGTTGTTAAGCACCTTGACATTTGCTTATAAGCTCTTGGAAGTAGTATCTTTTACATCTTTCCATCCCTTTAATCACACGCCACTGTCTTGCTGTGTGTACAGTGTACATATTAGTAATTCCATAATACTCTAAAACATTATTATTGAAAATAGAATGAATTTATGTGTGAGACTTAATGTGTGAGCCTGGCTACAGCAACTTTCCCTGAGCTTCTTTTGTAAGATTTCTCATTCATTCCCTAAGGACTTATTCATATGTTTCCCTTTGGAGGTGTCCAAGAGCATCTGGGAAGGTGGGCAGTTAATATCCTGAAGGATTGTATACCTCTCTCCTCTCTATCATATGATCTGGGCAAGTTAATTAACTTATGTAAGCCTCTTTTCTTTCTTTTCTTTCTTCTGTGAAATGAAGGTAATAATCCACTTCACATGATTTTTTTTAGAATAAATGAGATAATATACATGAAGTTCTTGACTCTATGCCCAGTAAGAACTCAATAGATATTTATTATTAGTATTTTAGTATCTCATCTCTGATTAGTCTCTCTAATATCCATGTTGATCCTTCTGCTGTTCTCTTCTCAAGTTTTCCTAGATTTTTTACAGCCACTTACGGAGTTCCTACTCAACTCCAATCCCACATTCCTAAGAGTTCTGCATTCCTCTTTCCCTCATTTCCCACATCCAATCTAGCAACTCCACACCTATCCTGAAACTGTCTACTTTGTCCCGGCTACACCACTAAGACTCATGTCCAAGCTACCAACTTCTCTCATTTCCATTATCAAAGTAGCTTCCAGAATGCTCTCCCTGCTTCTCTTCTTTCCAGTTTTAGTATATGTGCTGCCAAAGTGAGCACTTCCTGCTTCTATTCTTAACTCTTCAAAACCTCTAGTCCACTTATCAGCCAGTGATCTTATAAACCTAAATTATATTACCTGATTCATGTTATTAAATTTTTCCAATGGCTTCTGATCACAACTGTAATAAAATCCAAGGCAACATTTCTTTGTTTTCTCCAAATGTACTTCTCACATTGTCACCAGGCCTTCACACTAGCTGCTGTCCCCACAGAGAATGTTCTTTCACATAATATGTTTGCCAATGTCTCTCTCTTTTCTTTTTTTTAGATCTCAGGGACTAAACACCATTTATTCATAAATGCCTACCATGACCACCCAATATAGAGGAGCCACTCAAATACTTTTTTTTTTGAAGAAATTGCTGTTCATTGTTATTTATTGATAAGCACCCACATCCTTTCCTTTTGCAAAGCACTATACTCTATTGTACAGTGACTTATAGTCTAAAGGACAAACTCAAGCCTGAATATCCATTGATTCCTTCTGAGATGCATTTCTCATTTGGGGTTATTTTCCTATCATCAGCATGCAGTTAACTCTGATGGTGACAGAAATGTTATAATCCCTATTTATTTTATTTGCCTGACAGATGCTTATTGACTTTCTGTGTACAAAGCACTGTGCAGATGTTCTAGGAAGTGCTGGAAAGAAATGATCTTGCTCCTTCCCTGACTGAAGGCCTACCTTGTGTCAATCATGGTTCACAGGACCCTTGGGATACTGGGCTGAGTGAATTGGAAAGCTTTGCTCTTACAGAGTCATATTCTAATAGAGGAAAATAGATTATAATTAAATAAAGAGTGAATAAATAAAAAAGATTCGGGAAGACCTACATAAGGCAATGTAATAAACAGTGACTTCAACAAAATCTAATATTCTATTAACAAAACCTTCAGATAGATTGAATACAAATAAGGGGAGAGAATTCCAGTGACCAACATTTCCTCTAGTGCCTACCTCTACAGACATACTACTTAAATGTTCAGCTGTACTTCCTTTAGCTTTTTTCAGATTTACCTGGTGTGCTTCAAGTGATAGATATGCCTTTTAATGAGATGGCTTCTACTAATGAAGTTCTCAAAAATGGATATCACTAATACAAATCAGTGTTGTGTCTATATTTTAACACGTCTCATAGTATTTCCATAGACCTTGATAATGCTCTCTCCAAATGTTCATATTCCTTACATTTTTATGAAGTAGTCATTTTTTACCATTAATTTTCCTCCCATTTTATGCATAGATGGATCACAGCAATAGTACCAACTGAAATAAATTTTCAGCTTGGAACAAATTTGCAGAGTGATCTCTCAACCTCATTCAAGTTCAGAAGAAATTCAGTTCAGGTTACCTTTCATCATCTTTGATGTTTATTCTAGGAATTCTATCATCAAGAGTAGCCCACGGCAGACTTAGCCACATTGACACAGCAGAACTCAATTTTTCAAGGGCCTAGGGAAAGAAAACTCCCCAAGTGTTAAAAGGGTTTCTGATCCCTAGGTGAGTTTTTTTAAATTATAAACAGAGAAACATCTAATGCAAGCTTTATTGGCAGAATTTTCAGGGGCATATTTTTCAAATTGTATAAACCATATGTGATATTTCCTTCCATTATGTATTTTTAAACTCTATATCAGGAGTATATAATCTTAAAAGGAGGAGGAATTTCATAGTTAAGCTGCCAGAAGCTAAACCATCACCCTTGGAATGCATGATTCTGCACAATGAGTGTTTCAGAATAATCACTTCCTGCATATCAGAATTATGAATGGTAATCCATCTAATTAGAGTCATATTTTAAGTTTTATGGTATTTATTTAAATAAAAATGAGCTAGGCCTCTTTCGACCTGTCTACAGATCCTTTTCGTCCATAATTATTATGTGCCTTTAGTCCAATCTATACCACCTGACCCCGCTCTGAGGTTTATCTACAGGAAAGACCTATCAAAAATGTCATGTCCTTTTTTGAATGAATTTCAGTGAAAAGAGACCCAATTGGTATTTTTTATGTATTTATAAATGGGTTTGTTAGCACCTTATAAACATATCTTAATACTAATGACTTCTTTTTTACAGGAATTTCTCCCAGTCTGCTTCTCATAAAGCATATGGATACAATATGACAGAACTTCTGGGGAAACATTCTTTGCATTGTACTGACACCCTTGCCTTAATTAAAAGGAGATCTCCATCCTTTCATCAGGAACCAGAAGTGTAGCAGTTGCAAGCTAGAGAGGTTTGGTTCTTACACTCTAGAGTCACATTTGCTAATTTTGTGAACTTGTCAAGATACTTAACCACCCTATGCTTGAATGTCTATATCTGGAAAATGAGGCTAATAAAAATGCCTACCTCATAGGGTCATTGTGAAGATTAAACCAGAAAATATTTGTGACAAGCTTACAGTGATGCCTGGTGCATGGTCAGTGCTTAACAAATGTTGGCCAATACTATAACAGTGTAGGCAGTTAGAATGTGTAAGAAGTAGTGTGCCAACAGTAGTGTTGGAAGAGTGGTAGGAAAGAAAAGGAAAAGCTCTATGTACTCAAAGACTGTTTTTACTGTTGGTGCTGTTTTGATATGTAGCTGTGTATAAATAGGTATAAAATTATAAAAATATAAAATTATTATAGGAATTCCTCTAAGAAAAATAATAGGCAACTACAAGACTAAAACTCTGGTTCTAATTCCCCCTCTTGCATTTAAATAATGGTTTATAATACGGTTTGTGAACTCAACTCAAGAGTTCTTAGGAATGCAAGTAACAGTTTATAACTTAATAGTAAGTATGTAGTCTTCTCATATCCTTAGTGCAGATAAAAAAAAGATGAAGAACAAAAGACCAGGATACTCAGAATGCTTAAAGATTTCACAGAAAAGTGTTTTGTACTAAATGGACACCTCAAAGCAGGAAATTCCATCCACTAATGCTTTTAATACACTTGAAAACACCCTTCCACCCTCAAAAAAAGATTTGGTTCAACCAGTGTGATTTAACACATGGATCAATGGATTAGCTCTCAAAGTTTAAATAGTGCAAAATTTCTAGTACAGTTAGAATTCCTATGATCAGGAAGGCAAAAAGGAGCAGATGAAAGGCAAATAATGTGAGAGAATTCAGCCTGGAAAGCCATTACAATCCATTTCATAGAAACAGTCTACTAAGTAAATGATGATATATATACATTGAAAATCACATGTTTAATCCTACCATAGAACAGAAGATTTACCCTCCTTTGGTTCCAAGGTTACAGGTTAGTAACCCCTACACTGACTAGTTATGTGAAAATCTAGTTGACCTTCTAATGCATAAATTGAATTGGTACTTAGCTTTAGCACTTGGCACTTAGCTTAAATGACTCCTTCCCAGGAGAATATTCTTTTAATGCCTTATGTGAGTAGGTCTATGCTGGTTAATGTCCATCACTGCAACCTGTTCATTGTTTCAGAGAACTTATCATGATATGAACATATTTGCTTATTTATTCACTTATGTTCTCGTTTAGTGTCTTCCGCCCAACTCTATGAGCACTGGTACCATATGTATTTAATTCACCTCCATACATCCAGTATATATACTACAGCACCGAGCACACAGCAAGCACTCTTCGTAGATCAACTTAATACAGATAAAAGGTCTGCAAGAGGTGGAGCTAGCCAAGTTTGCAAACATCACAATTTTACAGACATCAAGTCTTATTGTTGGCCAAAGGAATAGCAGCACAAACTCACTAAATACAGTTTTACTTCCATTTCCCTTTTGTATTCTACTATTTTTTTTACTTTTCTTTGCTCCTAGTTGCTTCTTTTACCTTCTTTTGTTAATGCAGATTTTAAAAAAACAACTGGAGTGGTAGTATCTAATGCAATAGTTTTTGTTAAACTTATTGCTAAATGACTTGCAAAAAAGCATTTTCTCACTACCTACGGGAGAGTGGATGTCTAAACTCCTAATAAAAGGATAGACTTCAACCTCTTTCTCTCCTGCCCATATGATAAAGAATCAGTTCTCCAGCAAATCAGCAAGGTGTGGAGTTGAAGTATTTGCTGAAACAAGCATTGGTTTAGACTTAAGCACAGCCAAATCTCTTTCACCAGAATAAACTAGGCCTTCACTTGAGTTCATACTCCAAGTTAGAAAGAACGTTTGCCTTTTTAATTTCTAGCATTGTAAAAGGTTCATGAACTAAATTAAATAACTCCAGCTGCTTGTACCCAATTACTGAAATTGAACAAAAAGAAATATAATTTGTGGAGAAACAAAATGAACATATAACAGTCCCAAATCCGAAAAGTATGTCAGAACAATTCTCAGTAGTTTACAAAACATCACCAAAGGTTTTTCTTAGAACCACTGATTATACAGCCATGGGATAAGGCTGTCCTGAGCAGACAAATGCATCATGGAGACTAATGTACTGGTACTGTTTGAACTTAAACTGAGTTTTAAGAAGCCATCTTAGACTCAATGAATTACTTCCTGAATAACAACGTCCAACCCATTTGGCAATATGTTTTGTGAAAATCTTGCAATTGTAACTGATAAGTAAAATACGAGCAGTAACAGCAAGTTGATTTTTTCTAAAAGTTTTACGTGCCTATAGAAAAAGATCCCTGAGGACATTTTTGGTAAGAATCTTACAGTGCTGTACTGCTTGGGAGTTGAGGAAACTGATGCCTGGTGAATTGATGCTTTTGTTATGTTTTCCCAATTCAATTTCCTCCAATTCTCTAGGGAAATCAGAAACTATGTTATTCCTTTCATGAGTGAATACTTTTTTGACATGTTAGATGAGTAATGACAAATAAGTCTGTTATTTCTTTTGACCACTTTGTCATACACAGATGAATTTTATGCAACATAAATAAAACTCAAGGGGCACCTGGGTGGCTCAGTCGTTAAGCGTCTGCCTTCGGCTCGGGTTGTGATCCCAGGGTCCTGGGATCGAGCCCTGCGTCAGGCTCCCTGCTCCACAGGAAGCCTGCTTCTCCCTCTCCCACTCCCCCTGCTTGTGTTCCTTCTCTCGCTGTCTATCTGTCAGATAAATAAATAAAATCTTAAAAAAAAACAACTCAAAACAGAATTTTATTTAGAAAATAGATCATACAGCTATTGACAGTATCAGACCTATAACTGATATTCTCAGAGATACTTAGGATTCCTAGGTCAAAAAGAATCTATTGTCCCATTTAATTTCCTTCATTTCATTTTTCATTCTCTGAAATGGACTTGTTTATTTATGAGCTTCTTGTCCTGCCTGCTGTATCTCTCACTCTACCTCCCTCTTAATTACAATACTAGCCCCAAGAGCACAGGGAGTTTGTCCTGTTGGATGCTGTAACCTAGACATAGTTAAAGTTTTCAATCAATGTTTGTTGAATTAATGAATTCAGTAGAATGCAATGGGCATTGATTGACAGCATGAGGAAAACATCTTGATCATTAAACTATTTCATTCAATAGAGCTAAATTCGGTTGGACAGAGTCCCCTCAAAAGCCATCCAAGACCTAATCTCTAGTACCTGTGAATGCCACCTCACTGGGAAATAGGGTTTTTGCAGATGTAATGAAGTTAAAAATAATTCTGAATGTAAGGTGGGCCCTAAATTTGATGACTGGAGCTCTTACAGAAGAAAGAAGAGGCAGTTTTGAGACACAAGGATCATTTGAGAGAATTTCATATGAAGATGGATGTGGAGATTGAAGTGATGCATCTGCAAGTCAAGGAATGCCAAAGTTTCCCGATAGCCACCAGGAGCTAGGGGAGAGACATGGAATGGATGCAACCCACACCCCCCCCCCCAAAGCCTCTAGAAAGAACTAACCCAGACAACACCTTGATTTTGTAATTCTGCTTTCCAGAACTGGGAGAGAATGAATTTCTGTTGTTTTAAGCCACCAAATGTGTGGTAATTTGTTGCATCAGCCCTAGGAAACTAAAACAAGAACAAATTGAAATCACCATTATTTAACTTACTCTTTCTTATAATGGCAAAGAGGAAGGAAATACATGATCTCAAATGGCCATTCATCAGTGTGTGATGAAAAGAGACTATAAAAGAAACTTTCACTATAACATTTCCTAATGAATAGTAATGAAAAATCATGAGGCAACGGAAGTAGCAGTTTGGCTAGGTAATGGATGGATGAGGCAGTGTGAAGCAGAGATGCCAGGCATCCCCATTTGGATCCTGGGTCTACCACTTAGTAACTAGGTGCCGTTGGGCAAGTTATTTGACCTCTTTGACTCTCCTCTGGAAAGTGAGGGTAATAAAGGTATTCACTTCCTAAGCTGGTTGTTGGAATTAATGTGAGTAAAATACTTCAGCAGTGCCTGAAACTCAGCAAATGCTAGTGATTATTCACGAGCCTCTTAATCATAGCTTAAAAGAACACAGTTATGCAAATAGAGCATGGGATTAATATTAGTTGAAGACAGCACAAAGAGGTACACCAAGAAATATGTTCCTGATTTTTAAAACTTTCCAAATTGAAACCACAGGTTTTAAAATCCTATGGCTTAGGTTTTCTTTTTCCTTTTTTCTTATTCTCTTCTCTAGCAGACCTTTCTGTCTGAAAAGAAATGCTTCTTCTGACCTTTTATTCAAGTTTTTCCTTCAGCCTCCTCATGACCTCGGAAAAAGGAAGGAATCAGAGCAAGTGTAGAAACCACAGTTCCCATCTCCTTTCTATATTAATGGCAGAGATTAGGAGCATCCATTTTAGAGCTTTAGATATTCATTCAAAACCATCTAATTCAACTCCTTTGTTCACAGATGTCCAGAGAGTTTATGAAACTCATTCAAGAATACTAGCCTCTGTGAGGGCAAAGAATTTAGGCATCTTATTTTGTTTTAAGGATTTTATTTATTTATCTGACAGAGAGAGAGAGAGAGGCAGGCAGAGGGAGGGTGAGAAGCGGGCTGCCCACTGAGCAGGGAGCCTGACGTGGGGCTTGATCCCAGGACCCTGGGATCATGACCTGAGCCGAAGGCAGATGCTTAACTGACTGAGCCACCCAGGCGCCCCGAGGCATTTTATTGACCCTGATATATGCTGGCATGCGTCTTGCATATAAAAACAGATAAATGAATGACTGACAAGTTAGTCAATGCCATCACCACTAGTATTGTATTAGTTCCACGTCTCATTGCAAGATAGAATAAAATGTATGATAATACAGTGGAAGACAAATGTTTTGACTTATGTTCACATTAACTTAAAGTATATAATAATGTTATTATTATTGATTATTTTTACATTGAGAGATGAGCTCTGATATTGCTAAAGATGGATCCACCTCATCAGAATCTATGCAAATAGGGACACCTGGGTGGTTCAGTCTGTTAAGCATGGGACTCTTGTTTTTGACTCAGGTCATGATCTCATGGGTCATTAGATCAAGCCCTGCCACAGGTTCTTAACTCAGTGGGGAGTCTGCTTGAGATTCTCTCCCTCTGCCCCTCCCCACACTCATGTGCAAGCACTCTAAATAAATAAATAAATAAATAAATAAATAAATAAATCTTTTTAAAAAAGAATCTATGCAAATAATAAAGATGATTTTATAGGCCTAGAGCCACTTAGAATAACACATGTATTATATCTTCTCCATCTTTTTCTTGCTTTGTTAGATTTCTTTTAAGGAGATATTTGTAGAATGTCATTGATTTCCAGAAATGCCAGATTTCTTTTTTATTTCATCTGCAAGACATGTGTAACCATGTCTTCTTTCTTTCAGAGGGAATCAGTTTGTGTCCATATTCCAGAAAGTGAGTTTGGGAGGTTGGAGGGAGTGGGAGGTGGTAGGAAAGTCAGCCAGGACGAGCAATTTCAACTTACTTGCTTTTTTGCTGCATAAACGTGATGGCCAAGACCCAAACAGCTCTGGCTCTCCCACCAGCGTGTGGTTTTCCATCACCACTCTCTGGCTAGAACTTTGATCCCTGAGCATCACTTGCAAAGTCATTTATCATCAGGTGTTTAACATCCCTTGTAGGAGTTCTGTTTCTGGGCTTTCCTAAGGGATATCAAGGAAAACTAGACAACATTACCATATTAATTTTAAATTGCACGAGTCTGCTCTTTGTCATTTTATCTGATATTTGCATCACTGGAAAATCATTTTAGACACATCACCAGTTTATAATAGTATCCTATAAATGGAGTTCTTTTACCCAAGGATTCCAGTTGGGTAAATGGAGACAGGATTAGATATCTCTATAGAAAATGATTTTTATTAAAATACATGAAAACTAAAGGATTGTCTCAAATTTTTATTCTTCTTAATTTACTGCAGAGAGAAAAAAAATGACTTCTTCTGGAACTAACAGGAGTTCTGGATCCATATCTCAGAGAATCTGACAAAGAATACTCATGAAGAAGCATTCAAATATCAGAATAAACGACCTGTAGAATGGGATCATTTTCATTGTACTAAAAGCCTCTTCATGGTCCCCAGTAGTCCTTCACACTTACATAAAGGAAACTCCTTTTATTTGCTAAAATACTGCCTTCCTTCTATAGTGTAAGACCTTTTATTAATGTACATATATTTTCTGGAAATTTAGAGGAAAAAGATAATTGTATTGCAAGAAATCAGCATGTCACAAGCTCAGACATGTTTTCCAAAGAGAGCTTTTCCCTGTAGCTGAGTTTCCTGGCCTGAAGAGACAGAAAGACTTTAAAACTAGGTTTAAGCTTTATCAGAACATTGACACCACCAATCAACTATAAAGCTTGTGAAAAACAAACAAAAATTCTCCCTATTTTTCTTCCCCATCCATCTCTCAGTCTTGGGTTTCCTTCCTTGGTGAGTAGAACAATACAATCAATAGAATGTGTGCTTTTAAAGCTTTTCTGCCAGTTTTGCCAATGACAGGCTTCATGTTGTCACTAATGTTCCCTCATTAGGTTCTGTTTAAAACTAAATATCTGTGAGTTTGTGTCTAGAATAGGTTTTCACATTGTGGCCACTGGACAGTCTCCTCTCCATAAAGCTCACGTGTATCTTGGTCTCTTCAGCGCCACGAGTTCATCAAAGAAACTTCATCTCCAATTTTAACATCTTCTCTGACTGTTCCTTTTGAAATTTTTACCCCCCACATTGACTCTTTTTCAGAATTAATTTGCTTTCTTTCTACAATATTTAATTTTTCCCCTTTTCCTTACGATTTACATCTTGAAGAGTTCTTTGGAATAACAAGCCTACAGAAAAGACTAACAGGGAACAAATGCCCTTTTTAAAACAGACTAAACCCTATGCATAGAAAGAATAATAACATTTACTACAGATTAGCTTTCTGCTGCTCTGATCAAAGAACTGGGTTGGGGTATTTTGCGTTGCAGGTTAACTTCATATACACCTCTGCTTCTTATAAGGGTATAGCTGTATTGTTTTATCTTACTCTTGTGTGTGGTTTTTTTTTTAATGTGAACTTTGCAAGTGCTAACGTTCTAATTTCCAAAATTGTTTCTTCTATTCAGACTGACTTTAGTAGAGAACTTAAGTATCTAGTTATTATGAAAAACTGTATGCAATATTGAATCTTTTTCAAAGTCCATTTAAAAGATTAATCATATCACAAAACATCTGTGAGAAGTGATGTTCGCTTAAGTCACTTTAACTTCTCAGACCCTCAGTTCTCACATCTTTAAAATGACAGGGTTGGACAAGCTTATCTCTAAGGGCCCTAAAAGTCTACTAGATTTTTCCTGCTCGGGATTCCTGGATTTTAGAGAAGCATCCAAGCACAAGAGTTGGATGTTAGAATCCTAAACTAGATTTTTTTTAAATGTTCCGACTCCCTCAACTGTTCCTTACCATCCAAATCAAAACACATTCTCTGGCATATTTGTGATGCCAAGCAAACTTGAAATATAAGCTGCTGACAATCACAAAGATAAGTATTCTGTACGTAGTTTCACTTGCTTTCCTTAACTGAAGCTTCTGAATCCTAAAATAACATCACAACAGTCTAATCTGAAGATAAAAACAGGAAAGATATATAGAGGTCTTCAAGATACATAATACTTCAAAATCAAATTAATTATGGATCAAAACACATAACATTACAGAAAATAAATAATAAAAAGAAAAAAAGCTACCGCATAATTTGCTTCCAAATAATTCATCTATGAAATTAAACTAAGACCCACATTTTAGAAGCAGAAGAAAAAAAAATCCTCCTCAGAAGTGAAAATACCTTTCTTCCTTACTTCCAACATTACAAGGATAACAAAATGATACTGCATGGATGGAAGACTCTTGCCCGTGTATCTGTAACTTAATAATTTTATTGCAAGTGACAAAAGAAACCTTAGAAGTGTTCCTGCTGGTTAACAAGCACGTTTTGAGGCAGAACTCTGCCCGAGGACCACGGTATTTGCCAGGAAGTTGCACTGCTTCTTCATCTTTGCCATATATTTTCTAGCAATGTACTTAGCCTATGACCTGCAGGTGGCTGCACAGTTTCCCCTACTGTTTTCATCGCTCATAAAATGCTTAGGAAGTGTTTACAAAAATTGCTCGAAGAAGCTGGACCACAAAGAACTTGAGCTTCATGGATCTCAATGGTCCAGCTTTAATTTCATTTTCAAGGAAGGAATATTTTCATTGCAAATGCACTGGTCACATCTGTATTTCAGGTTCTCTTGGAAGAGCAGGCAAGAAGTGGTTCTGCTCAATGTGTATTATTTGGCCCTCACTCTGTAATATGTGATGCTCCAGTTACTCTGCTCATGAAATCATGCACACAATGAATCCTCCCTCTTCCCCTAACATCACCCTCCTTTTGTTGGTCACTTTCAGTTATCTGACTTTACTGGAAAGACATTATGTCATAAACAACATAATAACATCTGCAAAGAATCCCTTTGGAGTCCATTGCATGAGCTTCCCAAATCAAAGTGTACTCTTGGATCTGAAGTCTACTACTTACAAGAGCTGACCTTTAGCCCTCTAACATTTGAATTTTTTTTTTTTTTCATTTGGGCTGCTAGGGAACACATGGTCAGAGAGGCATCACGGATAAGATCTCAGTTTATAGCTGTCTAGAGAATCACTGAATCAGGCAACAGCAAAACATTGTAGGTATCAACTTGCCTTTTTTGTTTGGTTTTGCTATTTTATAGGATAAAGGGTGGTACTGGATAATTTGAGTTTAATTGAACATATAGCCTTTGCTCTAACTTGCAGGTTTGGAGTTCTACACTTGGGTCCTATGCTGACCTTTATGGACTATAACTGTCAGCAGTGCAGGCTAATAAATACACAACATATTAAGTGTATGCACATGAATCCCTTAATAGAAACTGTGGAGGAAACGGTCAGACTAGCTCTAACACAGCTGTCTTATCCTTGAAGGCCACACGCCTAGCAAAGTTTCCACAGAGAAGGTGATACCCAGTTTTCCCTTTTCAATGACTTACTTGATCAACTTATGACCATGTATACATTTTCCTTTAACCACGCTAAGTCAGTAATTTGGGAAGAAATACGAAATACGAAATCTGAAAAGATCCTCATCGTGCAGAACAATGCTTCAATTTTCATTTGACAATTGAAAAGTTATATGTGGGTAACATGGATTTTTGTGACCCTCCTTTTCACATATTCAACTCAAAGGAGAATTCCAATGGAGATCACTATCCTAGTTATTTGCCTTGAAGGAAGAAATAAACCTTGTCAACCTATAAGGGGCGTCTTCCTTTTAAACTGATACACTTAAAGAACAAAACACAAAACAATTAGCGGAGGTGGAGTGTTGGAGGCAAGGGTCATAAGTTCCTACGTGGTGCTGTGTATAAGAGGGTAACTGTGGACTGTGTTGTCTGTAATCGGTCATGGCTCATTACCACATGTCTGTTGGACTTTGCCTTATGGGAAAAAAAATTTCAAAATCTTGTCAAATACATGGTGCATTTCCAGTCTCCTGAGGAAAGGTGAATCTAGCCTGCTTCTCACTCCCATGTCCTCAGAACCCTGACAACTGTAACACTATAAATTACACTTTTAAAACTTGAAAAAAAAATGTAGGTATTGTAGCTAGAGGGGTTAGATGTGAAATGTGTAACTAAGGAGTCTTATCCATAAAACTTAACAGAAAAAGGAAGAATGAACTTAATATGTGACATAGGAAACATTATTTGATTTATGGAATATATTTTCAATTAATTGTTCCAGTATTCAGCTCTACCATAACTTAAGTAATAAGAGATTTCATGTACCTCTTCAGCTGTAAACAAGTAAAATAGGCCAAAAGTCGGTGAGTATTTTCCAACTCCCTCATTTTGAAATAAGAAAAGTTTGGAAAAACACATGCAAATCCAAACTCACCCTTTAAGAAGTTTTCCCCAGTCTGGGACTTGGTTATCACCGCCTGAATCAAGACAGAGCCAGCAAAGCTGGCCCATTCCCAGAAAGAGCCATCAGCAGGAGTCACACTCAGCTCATTGTCCTGGTCATTTCTTTGGCCTGCAAAAACAGGCCCAGCATGATTGGTCTGATGCTGCAGTGGGACCTACCGGGAATAATCCACCTCCGAAATCAGAAGATAATTTTACCAAACAGGAAGAAGCTGAATATTTCTCTTATTTTTTGAGAAAAGAAAAAGGCTCTGGAATGACCTGTAGTGACCCCCATTAGCTTGCAAAACTTTCTGAGCCTTCACAAATTGTGCTAATGGCGATAAAGAGGAAAAGAAAAAAAGATTGGACATAGGTTTTTTTCCCTCGGGCCCCCATGGTTCTAGGAAGAAGCAGGAAGACAGAAGAACTTCCAGAGGGGAATGCCCCAACCTCCCCCCCCCAACACCCAGTCAATCAGAGAAGACTCCATCTTGTTTGTTGCAACGAAGCACACCAGCTTATCATCAGCCCTGCTACTAGGCAGAGAAAAGCAGCTATAGAGATGGTTCTGGGAATACAGCTGGGAGAGCCAAGGCACATTACTACAATATTATTCTAAATATCTTTGTTGCCATAAAGTTATTCTAATGAGCAAGACTCAAGAATATTACAAAAGCCACTTGAGCTGTTGTGAGTTCAATAAGATCTGTCTTTCCGTAGCAGGATGGTCACAAAGACAGTGAAGAGTGTGAGAGGAATAAGAAACAGGGGTCAAGATCCAGACTTGGGAAGGAAACTGGCAAAATATAGCCTCTATTATTCTATTTTAGGTTTAGGGCGGGACACCAATTCCCCAGGGAAATATGGCTAAAGGCAAGGTAACTAGGTGGACTACAGATAGAAAATCAAGATATAAACAAGCCCATGTGGAGAGCCAATGAATAAATATGAAGGGGTTGCTGGAAAGTGGAGGCTACATTTTCTCATACATAAAATATGATGCAAATATGATTTGCCTAATTTAAGAACTATAGCTCAGGAAATTTTCCTTATCTTAGATAATGTGATTATTATTCTTCTCTTTGCTACTTTCTTTCCTTCAGAAATACCAATTACTCTGATTTCTACCCTCCATTTCTATTGCTTTTTCATCTCATTGTTTTTGTCTTTTTGACCATTCTTAATTCTATGAGATCTTAATTTTAGATTATTATTATTATTACGTTGGTATTCCTAGAATTAGCCAACACTATATATCTGACATTTCCAGTGCATTATCTCCAATTACGGAAGGAGATCCATAATATAAAAAGATCAATAATTGAAGGAAATCAATAAGGCACAGTACATAAGTTTTTTTTTTTTCCTTTCACAAATGCATCAGTCTTTTTCAGGCTAAAGAAGTATAAAGCAATGTAGGTGTATGGATGGTGACAATTTTAACATCTTACCTGGTCAACATGATTTCCCATTCCCCTTCTGTGGCTTTCTCCCACTCCCTGTGTTCCTGGAGGAGCTGTCAGTCATGTGCCCCAACCTTCCTCTCCTTGCCAAAGGGGTGGGCACAAGATTAAGTGTGATCCAATCATGATACAACATCTCCCCAACACAACGATAGAGTTAGTATAGACCTGGCCTGAGCTTGACCTCTCACAGATACTTGAGCTATAGCTACTGCAAGAGTTGGTTCCCAAGTTTTAATGATGAGGACCTGGGATTACTTTCCTGCTTCATGATGTGAGACTATCCGTGTAGAAGAGGCCAACAAAGCATATAGAAGCTGTGAAAAGCAGAACCACGAGATGGAGAGAGCTGAAGCCATGAAAACCTCATTTGAGCCCAGATTCCAGCCTTGACCTGCCGGTTACATCAGCCAACAAATACTGTTCTTTGCTTAAGCTAGTTTAAATTGGGTTCCAGTCACTTACAACTGAAAGAACCCTGGGGTATATAAATGTCAAACATTATTAACAGGACACAGGTGATAGTAATACAAAGCCTCCTCAGCTTAACGATAAATGACTAATGTGTGTTGTTCACAGTTTCCAGAAATTCTTGATGCCCTATGCCAGTATTTTTGCACATGCTCAGCAAGGTTGGTGAACATACCAGTTACTGTGGTTTATAGCAAGATTTCCAAGTCACTGATTTCTTGATTTTCTGCTATTTTAAACAGTGTTCTGGATCATGGGTGTTGGATTTAGGGTGATGCATATCATCCTGTCTTCTGGATATTATACAATTGTGGACCTAACATGGTAAAATAGTAAAAAAATCACATTCTGCAATCATATAATCACACATAAGAGTTCTCTGTTTCTCTTTTACCAAGTGAGTAAATAAGCCTCTTTGAGTTCAGTTTTAATCTAGAAACTGTTTTCATCTCAAAAATAAAGGTAGTGAATATAAAGCACTGTCCTATTCTCACTGTATTTCCAATATGAAGTGCATTCATCCCCTGAAAGTAATATTTATTGATGACCTACTATGTACTAGGCAGGATAAGATGTTATAGATTGCAGTTGGGGGGATGACGTTCAGATCAGTGGTGAAGGCAGGCAGGAAATTCATAAACACTAATTAATTTGGGGTAGTAATAGATATTGTAAAAAAAAAATGTCAGGTAGGGGAATGGGGAGATGAAGCCTTAAGAAGTGGCATTTAAGAAGATATCTGAAGGATTTAAGAGTAATGTGGGGGAGAGCAGGAAATTAGAAATTTTAAAGTCTTGGGGAAGGAATGAGTTTGGCATATTTAAGAAATGACAAGAAGCCCAGACCTGAAGATGTAGGGTGACCAGCACTTTGTAGACCTTTATAAGAAACATGGCTTAGATTCCATCCATGATGCTAAGTCACTGGAGAGTTTTGAGTGGAGGAGTAGCATGATTTGATTTAAGCTTTTAACAGGTTACTCTGGGGGGTGGCAGGATGGCAGCAATTGTGGAAGCAGGGAATTAATAGAAACTAGTGAAGGGGTTATTACTGTAAGCCAGGTAAGCCATGTGTTGGCCTGAATTAACAGTGGTAGTGATGGAGTATTGAGAAGCGGCTTAGAGATAATAACGTAAGGTAAAGAGGACTTCCTAACAAATTGGATGGGGTAAGAAAAAAAGAATCAAGGATAAATCTAAGTTTTCATCTGAGTAATTGTGCAAATAATGATGGCATTTGCTGAGATGGGGAATACCAAGAAGTATATTTCACTGTAAATATTCAGAGGGGATTTCTGCATTCCACTTTTGAGTAGGACCAGGGGAGGCAGCCAGACCAGGATTCCCTGTGCCCAGCATGGCACAGTGGTAAAGTAGACATGGTTTTCACTTTCTGGCAGAGAGGCCTGAGAAAGCCCCGCAGAGTTTCCTGAAGCCAAATGTGGTGTTGGAGCAGTTAAATATATTCCCTAAACCCGAGGACAACGTTGACATGGCCCAGAAAATTGAAGATCTCAACCTTGGTGATGGTAATAAGGGAAAGCATAGCCCTGGTCTGTGGGAAGATAGCTAAACCCATTCCAAAAAGAGTATCTCAGCAAAAGCCAGAACAAATCAATGATGATGGCTCAGACAAGACATGATATCTGCTTTACCTCATTTACCCCTTGATCAACACCTGAAATGAGGTATGCCCCAATACTCCACCCTGCTCCCACTGGAAAACCCGGAAAAAAATTTTGAGATCACAGAAAAAGACCCAAGAAAAAATTAATTTCATTATGCAGTTGAATTGAGGCTGTTCCAATTCAGTTACATGAAAAATCAAGATTAGCCCCATTGTATTTCTAAGCTGGTGGACTTGAATTTGTATCTTCTATGTAGGGCAGAAATGATTCTTGGTCTAATTGGCATGGATTTGGGGCGCCTGGGTGGCTCAGTCGGTTAAGTGTCTGCCTTCAGCTCAGGTCATGATCCCATGGGATCCAGTCTGTAGTCAGGCTCCTGGCTCTGCAGGGAGTCTGCTTCTCCCTCTACCCCCCCGCCCCCCCGACTCGTGATCTCTCTCTCTCTCTCTCCCCCCTCCCTCACTCTCTCGCTCAGAAAAATAAATAAAATCTTTGTTAAAAAAATAATAATTGGCATGGATTTTGGAGAGCCAGAACAAAAAAGAAGAATCACCAAAGTACCTGAAGTACATGAACACTTAGAGAAGACATATTCCCTCATCACATTTGACCAGCAATTTCTATGGAGATTAAACGCCATTGCAAATTGCTAGAGTAAATGAGTTGAATTAATATCAGGAGTACATAAAATATTTCAAGATAATTTTTTTAAATATTCAAAGTGAGCAATATAGCAAACAATAGAACTCTAAAGATTTATTTATTTATTTATTTATTTATTTATTTATTTATTTATTTATGAGACAGAGCAGGCATGTGAGACAGTAAGGAGGGAGGAGGACAGAGGGAGAGAGAGAATCTTGAAGCACGGAGGCTGACAGGGGGCTCCATTCCAGCGCCCTGAGATCATGACCTGAGCCAAAAGCAAGAGTTAGCCGCTTAACTGACTGAGCCACCCAGGTGCCCCGGTTTGGTTGTTTCTAATTAATTCATTTGTTTTATGAGATCGCAAGTGAAAAAATCTTCAGCTATGAGATGTCATGCCTTGGGTATTGGGCACACCCCAAGTGACCATGGCGGTCACAGTGCCGGTGCCTAGAAAAGCTCAGGTAAGGAGTATCACTGAACTAAATATTATCTCAACCAGGTTCACTCCTGTTTATGTTGATAACATGGCACAATAGCAAAGATTTCTTTGTAAATGTATATAATTATATGCTGTATATTACACTGTTCTTAAGTAGTCCAGTGGGTCTCAGAGCATTTTCAGCCAGTTTACTCAAAAACCACATTTCCATTTATCTGTTCATTATAAAAAATGAACATGAATTCAGATGTTAATTATATCCTGGGGGAACATACTCTCATTTCAGTGTACAATAATATAGAATTATGCTTTGTAATTCTTTAGTATAAAAATATGGTGGAATTAAATTTGCTTATAGAAATGCTTAAGACTTTTATTCAAGAATTACAAATTTGATGAATTGTTCAACAAATGACCTAAAAGCATAGGATGACATCAGAAGCTATGTCTTCTCATTGCTCTTCAATTATTATTTTGTATCAAATGATATGTGACTTCCTGAGCTTCTTTTTTTTGAGTTCATGATTGTTTTGTGAGTTTGTGTTTTATTGATTCCATGATCCATTTTCATATCAAAATATAGAATCAGACATGAAATAATAAAACACAGTATCTCCAAAAGGACATGAAAAATTCCAGGGACCTCAGAGCTTCCAAACTAAAGATGAATAGCATGGAAAGTATTTAAAGGACAGGTTAGTATTCGACCCTCTGCAATGGCATCATTGACAATCAGCTGTGGACAAACCTGAACAATATCAAATTTTTCAAAGGACTTCCATAATAAAGAAAAGTAAGAAATATACTTTATTTATGCAGGAATATGGGTTCGACTTTAGTGCTCTTGTTCACAGTACTTTTGTAGTCTGCACAAAGCATCTTATTCCATTGGACGATAATACTGGGCCAATTATCATGAAATCCACACCAACCTGAAAATTCCTTGTTGTTTATTTGTTTAAACCATTTTTAACTTGTATTTTTTAAATGAAGAGAAAATCCCGAGCTTTCCAGTAAAACTAGTGCAGTACCTGGATCCAGTTGGGATGACACAGCATTTCCTGAGAAAGTTCCCACTCCCTCTGAAAATGCCTTTGGAAAAATCTAGTACTCACTGTATCATTTTTGAAACAAATATCACAGAGTGCCTTAAATAACTTTGATGTAGGTCTCAAAAATTTTTTTAAAGTCATCCTTATTAATTGTGACAAGTATATCTAATATCTTTTGTTTTTGCCTGTCCAGCAACTGTTCGTTTCTGGAGGAAGTAGCAACCTAATTTACCTTTTAGAAACCATCTTCCCCCAATCCAAATGACTTTAGTAAAATAATAAGTGATATTTCTACTATCCTTTCTCTTTTCTGCCCCATCTGAGAGGGAGTGACCTTGATCCTGTCTGCCCCAAGGCCTAGCTGTTCTTCTTCCTTAGATTCCAAGGGTTACCCCATATGCTTCCCATAACTTTCTTTTCAACTTACTTAGCTAAAGAACTCCAACTGACACAATATGCAATAATTTAAATCAACATGGATTTCATTCCTGGACATTTATGAGTATTGTCATAAACATGACTGTCTTCTGACCTATGTTGCCCATGTACATTTGAATGGGATCCTATCTGTGAGTTTGAAGGACTATTACCTGCCAGAGCAGGGTGTTGAAATATATGAATCAACCTGTAGTTCATCTGGAACTGTTCTGCTCTCTTTCCACGCTACAAACAACTTTATATTAGAAAATGCCCTTCTTGCTTTTCTTGTATGTGGTGATACAGTCTCACTTGCAAGGGCATTTTTTTTTTTTTTTTGGCCATTATAAATATTAAATTTAGTTGAGTCGAGAGACGTTGTAATAATAATGCCTTCCATTTTACAACACTTCATATTGTATAAGAAAATTGTGAATATATCAATTACTCTGTTGTTGATATCACATAGGTGAGGAAACTGCGGCTTACGGAGGTTAAATGGATTTCCCAGTCATGCAGTTGGCAAATGCCAGAACTGGGAGCAGACTCAAGTTTTTCTAATTCACAGACCAAAGTTCATTTCTTTATATCATTAACAGGCTCTATCTAGAGGATCTCACAGTAAATGTTACAAAAATAGTGTTCTTAATGTGTCATTCAGGAAAGACCCCATTCTGAAGAGTTGATGGATACAGCTCAGGTAGAGGATTTTAGGCAGCCAAAATTCAATCAAGATGCAATTGTGTTTGTAATGCATAACAGATTTCTGTTTAAAAGCCTAAAGCTCAGAATGATTAAAGATAGGGGATAGATGTTTGAGTCAATAATCTTACAAAATCTCACAGGAATATTGCATATTGCTGTCTATTTTGTTTCTCTGAGATGGAATTAAGACCGTTCAGCCCGCATCTCTAAAGCAGACTGATTCTCACCAGTCTCACCAATGTGCCTTGGAGAAGAATCTTCTTAATCTCAGAGCGTAAGCATTATGTGAGTGTGGATATAGCGGCGAATCAAATAAAAATCAGGCAAAGTCCCTGGATTTATGGAGTTTATATACCAATGAGTAGAAACTAATTTGTATTAAATTAGGAATGCTATAGATACTCCCTGCTTTCCAACTTGATTTTTTAATAGGATCTCATACATTTTTCTCAAAGATACAGTATTAAGTGGTAGTAAGTAACAGGCAAAGGATTAACAAGCTTCTACATACTGTCCATTTGCTGGAGATGAAACTAGTCTGAGTTGGTCTGACCTCAGTTTGGGGAAAATATGCTTGAGGAAAAAATTGTTTTTAATTCAAGAGCACTGATATCAGAACTCACCAGAAGTCCTTGAGACTCCTTCAGATGTTTCTTCTCCTTTAGAGTGATCAGGTTGAAATGCCCTTGAGACTCAGCACACACAGCCAGAAGACACGCTAAACACTCTGGGCCTGAAACATCTATGCAACATTTTAATGACTTCCTTCTTATTGATAAAATTTATTTTTTTGCCCTTAAAGTATTCACATTACTGCTTTTAAATTTATGTAATTAGTTTACTCTATTGTATCAGTGATCTGTTGCTGAATAACAAATTACCCCAAAACTTAATGGCTTAAAGCAACAACCAATTATTTATCTGAAGTTTCTGTAGGTCAGCAGTTTAGGCTGAGCTTACCTGGATGGTTCTAGTACTGGTCTCAGTTGGGGTCACTACTGCATTTATGGATAACTGAGAAGTTGCCTAACATTGGCTGTTTTTGTTTTGTTTTGTTTTGTTTTCTGGAACAACTAGGGCAACTGGAAAATGTGTTCATTTCAATCAGCTGGCTGGCTTGCTTAGCTTCCTCAAATGGTGGCAGTCACAAGATTCTGAAGAGAAGCAAGAGAGTACAAGCCCCAGTGTGCAATCTCTTTGCAAATCCTTGACTGCATGATGTTTGTTAATGTCAGGTTGGACAAAGCATGTATTAAGACCAGCCTGGAGTCTGTAGGAGGTGCTGCCAATGGGTATGGATAAAAGGAGAAAGATTATTTATAGCCACTTTTTCAAACTACCACAGCTCATTTATTTGTTGGTTGGTTGGTCCATTTTCAGTGCTAGACCAGGCTAGGTATGTCCTATGTGACTATGGCATAGGCATGTTAATGTAATTTCCATTGTAATTGAAAATCAGAAAAGTTGAATTGTCTTTTTAAACTATCAATTTATATTCATTTTCAATGAAAACTTAGATGGATGCATTCTAAGGCTTTCAAAAGTCCCTAAATTCATAAATACGATATAACCATATCATTTTTTCCATAAAATAAAATCTGCTTCACTGTTCATAGTCCAGATTAGGGCTGCTACCAAACTTAACATTCCATTTTTTAATTTATCCAAAATTTCTATTTTCTGGTTAAGAAAAAAAGCAAAAAACATTTTCTTAGACCCCTTCCCCTTTATTCTTGTCCACTATGAGGACTAGTAATTGGCTTTCTTCTCAAAGCCATTTTTATACACAGGGGCTTATTACACACACATGACTGCACCATCTTATGACACTGTTCTCACTTCACTTCGGTTATTTCATATAGGGTGATGAGTAGAGACAACATAATACCATAAAGCAATGAAGAAGTTAGGTGGTCAACCAGATTCACTCAGTAGTCGAATGTCTTTTTCCTACATATGAAGCCTCTGTGAGCATACAATTTCAATGAAGACTGATGACACAGCATAACTTTTAGGATAAACATAAAAAATTGAAACCAAGAATGTTAAGTCTATAACCACCAAGATCATTTTATTCCTCATAATCAAGAAAAATTGAAATATTTGAGTACATATAAATATATGGGTACATAAAAATGCTGGCTTATTTTTTAATATCAGAAGTTGTATTATATGAAGCATAACTTGTTTTTAATTATGCCAACATTATCTGAAACCTCTCAAAATGTTATACCTGCAAGGAATTTAGTTCTAAAAACTATTACCAAAGAAATACTCCATCAGACTACTTAAGCATTTCTTTCATAATTCCCAGGCACTTACCGGTGGGGTTGGACTATATGTAACATATGCTTCCATATGGCCTATTGTTCAAGGACTGCAGCTCCATACCAGTATTTTGATAGTGTCCTTTCATAGAGTGTCCTTTGGTAAATGCCTGTTATAACTCTATCCAACATTAACTACACAGTTAAAAAATAAAAAGAGCTATTAAACTATTTATTCAGCGTAAAATGTGATGAAACTTTTCTCTGCCACATTAAAAAAAAAAAAAAATGCAAGTCTCAACCACCAAACAAAAATGAGACAGTGGTAGCTAAAGAGTAGCTTTGTTGGCCAACAGAGGAGTCACAAAGGAAATGTCTGTGAATGCACTTTGATCTCTGCTGGATGTGCCCACCATGGTTAGCAGGAGATGCTTCTCCCTTTACATAGAGCGAGGACTCGGGAAACTTCTCCACACTGTTGGTAGGGTCAGACAACCGAGGTACGCGCTGGGAAATGACTGCTAAGTGCACCGGACTTTCTCCGTCTGCCACCCCACGCAGCCAGTTGCTTTCCAGTGTCCTTGATGTACTGCACTTTTCCCCCATCAAGTTCCTAGCACCCTCCAACAAGCTTTTGAATTATAGTAGCACATCTACACCCTGTTGTTCTATAAAGATAATAAAGAAACACTGTAACGTGCTACATTTGGACAGCCTTCTCAGTGAGGCAAAACAGATGTCAAGGGGGAGGACTATCAATCTAAAGCCAAAGTGAGAGGAGAAAATTAAAATAAAAACTTCAAAATAAATCATTCACTAGGGAGTCAGTAGATGACAGAATATGACAAAGTGGAGCAGGAGCTCCAGGGAGGAAGCTCAAGACAGGCTCAAGATCCTGTGTCAGAACCACAGTGCATTCAAAGTGTCAAAAGCGCCTCATTTTAAACAGGATCATCTGTGGCTCCACAAAGGAATTGCAGGAGGTAGACATTCTTATGAAACTAATCACGGGACTCCACAGGTCTCTTTAGAAAGGCATGTCCAAAAGCTAGTTATGAATCTGTAATCAGCACAGATTCGAATGCATCCTTCCCATGCTCCGACCTACCAGCATTATCTTTGAGCCCTCTACATATCTGGGCAAATGTTCTGTTGTATTTCTCTCTGTGCGTCTCCTTTCCTCCCTCCCTCTCTACCCTCCTGCTCTTTCTCACTCATTTTTGTTCCATAGATAGACAGATAGATAAGAAAGAAAGAGGTTGGATAATCGTTCTCTTTCTGCTTTTTCTTTCCTTTTTTTTTTTAAATCTCCCCCTTTAAACTGTAAGGCTCTGGAAAGTGGAAACCATGTATGCTTTTTTAATTTTATTCATTATTTATTTACTTGTTTATTTATTTATTTGTGAGAGAGAGAGAGAGAAAGAGAAAGAGACAGGGCGAGAGTGGGAGGCGTGGGAAGAGCAGAGGGAGAGGGAGAGAAGACAGCTTAAGCCGGCTCCACGCACAGTTCTCAGCCTAATGTTGGGTGGGATCTCACGACCCTGACATCACGACCTGAGCTGAAATCAAGAGTCAGAGGCTTAACCAACTGAGCCCCCCAGGTGCCCTCATGTATGCTTTTCAATGCCACACACGAATGTGCTTAATTCATATGGTGGCTCCTGAGAAATCCTTTCGCACCGTCTGATTAAATGAGTCAAGAGTTTTAGACTTCTTTTACAAAACATAATGGAAAATATGCATGTAACAGAATATATACAATGAGAACCAAGTGTTTTTCAGTGTTTTCAGAAGAAAAATGCCAACCCCTGCTTGGCACAGCCACGTGACTTTATTTTATTTCCATGGCACTTCAAGAGGCACAGCAGAGGCCAAAATTTAATATTTAAGAAAGATAGAAAAATACTCAGAATCAGCAGTCTTTTTCTGCTTTGGTAAGTTCTATATTTTGGCACCGGAGAAATTATATTGCTGGGGCAAGGCGATCACCCTGGTTCTTGATTCTGTGGCATATAATTTGAAGATTTCATAGCACTGAATAAGAGCAAGCATCTGATTCAGTTAATGTTCAAAAAGCCCTGGTTCAGCAAAGAATCCATCTGGCCTAAATCAAACTGGGTGAGCGCTTACCAGAGAACCAGGGGGGAGAACATCTACGTTGGGACATCTGAAATGGTGTCCAGTTCTCTAAGGAGGTGAAATTCCAGGGAAAGGGATAGTTCATCTAATTTGAGTCTCATTTACCAGGCCCCAAGGGTAGAGGACTAGTAAAGAACGAAGTCAAAACCCCATTTCTTCAGGGTCATGCAGGACTATACCTCAATTACCTTCCATGATGAGTGCCTGTCCTTCGCCACAGCAGTCCTATAGCACCAGCACCACGAATATTATTACCCTCATCCTTTACCCAAATGTGAAGTTCCTTGCATCGCCAGATCACCTGCCCTCCATCTCGAAGAACCTATGCCAAGAAGTTCTTAGTATCGGTAGCCTGTTTACATCTAAGTCCATTCACTTTTATATTCTACAACACAATGCCTGAACTCTCTGAAAATAATAAATGTGATTTAAGGAAGACCCAGAGTATGACCACTTATAATTTAGAATGATTGAACAAAAGAAGACGGAAATACCTCAAGGACACAAGTGGAGGCCACCCAATTACTTTTTCTTGCCGGTCTAGATAAGGTAGTAATTTATTTAAGTATACCTGCTTTATTTATTTTTTTACGAATTTATTTACTTATTTATTTGAGAGAGAGAGAGACAGAAACAGCATGAGAGGGGAGAGGGTCAGAGGGAAAAGCAGGCTCCCCACTGAGCCAGGAGCCTGATGCGGGACTCGATTCCAGGACCCTGGGATCATGATCTGAGCCGAAGGCAAATGCTTAACCGACTGAGCCACCCCGGTGCCCAGCATACCTGCTTTAAATACTGATGGAGTCTCTGGAGATGCTAGAATGCCTTTCTGGATTTAAGTGTCATCAGCAGCACAGAGACCACAGACCCCTCATTTCCATATTCCAGATAATGCGAAACAGTTCCTTCGATCAAGTCCTGTGCAGTTGCATTAACTTGCACCTCTGGGCCTCTAGATGGTGGTTGTAAAATTGTAAGTGTTTGGATGAACGCTTCACGGCATTTGACAATGAGTGCTTTTCACAACAGAAAATGTGAGTCACACCACTTTTACAAGGGGATCTGCCTCAGGAAGAAAGCCTGGAAAACGGGAATGAAATGTTAGCTCTGCCAGAAGAGTGTCAGGAGGCGGACAAAAAGACAACCTGTGAAACCAAGTCAGTTACACTGTATAAATCAAAGTTCCAGTTTGCTATTTAGAAAATGGGCTTTGGCACCAAGTACTTCATTGTCCTGAGTAACAATAGAAGGAACCAGAATGGTTGCTACAAAAGTTTATAGAGTTCCTCAGCACATGTTCCCTCTCTAGATATTACTCTTTATCGTGGCTAAAAATGATAGAAACATTTTCATGCAAATGTTATTCACATAGACGTATTTAATTACATTCAAATATTGCGTGATACCTCATGCCACGTGAAGCCTTACATCTGTGTGGGGAATAAGATGGGGGTGGCGTTATTTATCTATTTGTCATGCAGGAACCCAGCAGTTAAACAGGTTTCTATTTTAGAATCAGCATGGATGTATTTCACTGAAGGTATACAATGATGGTAATTGGAGAAGATTGGAAAGACAAATATAAAAACCCCAGAAATGAAAATTTACTTCCATGACTAAGTTATTAATGTTTGAGGAATTGACTCAAACTTAACAAAGACACTTCCAAAAATACTTTTTTTAAAATGCATTTTTAGCTTTTTTTAGCAGCTGTTTTTTCTGAATAAGCTTCCCTAACTGATAAAATTTTTAACTTTATTAGGAAATTTTACCTTTATAAATACTGTGTTTTTAAATAATCAAATTGGGACTTAAAATAGGCTAAGTATAAGGAACTTTTAAAATAGTAAGCACTTTCATTATCTTTCACTTTGAATTTTTACATTTTTACTTTAAATACAACTGTTTTCTGTTTATTCAGCTATATTTAATTTTTTAAAAAATATATTTATTTATTTGACAGAGAGAGACACAGTGAGAGAATGTACACAAGCAGGGGGAGTGGGAGAGGGAGAAGCAGGCTTTCCCTCCAAGCAGAGACCCCGACGCAGGACTCGATCCCAGGACCCTGAGATCATGACCCGAGCCGAAGGCAGACATTTAACGACTGAGCCACCCAGGCGCCCCTATATGTAATTTTTTAAAAGAAGAAATGTATGTAGAAGTAGGTCTCTAAAACTTCAAAAGGAAGGACAATTTTAACATATTTCAAAGGTGTTATACTTCCTCTGTTTTGGTTTCCACATGAATATAAATATTTTTGTTTATGACCAAGAACAGCCAACCAAAGATAATGAAAATAAAGTGGATATCAACAATTTTTTTATTGAGGAGTATTATTTAAATGTAAATCACAGAAGCACAGTAGAGTGTTGTCCATTAAAAGCTCAGTTCCAGTTCTGGAAGTCACATTCCCAGAGATCTTACATCTATCTTAAAACAGCAGGTCCAGATCTGTTTTCTGAAACGACACACATTATGGATAATCTTCACATGAGTCACTTACTCACAGACTCCAATAGAAGTAAAAAAATAAAAATAAAAAATGTGGAGAGGTAAAGTAAGCAATGCTATAAACATGATTATCAGCACTAAATTTTATAAGCCAAATTGTAACAATGATTTGCTCAGTCACTGTCACTTGCTAAGAATGGAAAAAGTTTACACAGCTGTAAAAAATGTACCAGCTAGTATCTGAATTATCTGCTCTTTTCCCTGGGCCAAGTATAGCTGTATTGCTTTCTCACCCATGAAGTGAATATTAAACAATTCTAGTAAGTAAAAATGACTGCATTGTAGACATAACCCTTAATCTTCTCTGATTTTTTAAAATTAATTACTTAAAAAATCTTTGACCTAATATTTTTATATCACATCACTGGAAATACACTTCGCCTCAAATTATAATATTTATGGCTTTCAGGATACTATAGCTGAAAAAGTGACTTTTTTTCTTAAAAAGAGTGTCTTTAATTTAATATTCAGTGCTGGTTTACTATCAACATGTAAAAAGTAAATGCACATTCCAAAAAGCAAAAGTAAATTTGTTACCCAAAACCATGTGCTAGAGACCACATGAAGGCACACAGCTGCTTGCTAAATCACATGTGTATGATGAGAAAATAGTAATCAGATTAGTTTCCCAAAACCTAAGATTTTTACTGAAGGTAACTTTTCCACAGCATCAACAACTTCAGAACTTTTATCCTGATGTTTGAAAACTGCAATTAAAATAAGTAGACATTCTGGTGCCTTTAAACAGATCCTAATGTCCCCAGTACCTTACAAATGAGTCATTCAAATTCTTAATTTCTAGGGTCAAATGGCAATGACTTTTAACAAGCAAAGAGTAAAGGATTAAAACGCTTCTCCAGTGACACCAGATGAATGTCACTAAGAGTCTTCTGTAAGTACATTAAATTAGAAAGTGATGAAAGAAAGAATCTGTGTAATTTCAAGTCTAAGTTTCATGAAGAGGATAACTTCTATGTAGAAATGGGAAAGTTATTATTTTCTATTTGAAATCAGTACATTGTAACATTTTCACTCATTTTAGCTTCAGGATCCTTTGAAAGAGCTAGGTCTGGATCCAGCCTCCTCTCACCTATGAATGCTGCTATTTTGAACTTAAAGTCATTAGTAAATCCCTTTGTCCTCCTCAAGGGCTCTTTTCTGGAAAGACCTCAGTTGAACCTCAGGTGTAACATATATACGTACATTCAGAAAAAGATGGTGTCACCAAAATGTCTTACTTCTGGCCATACCAACCCATGGTATGTATACCGAGGCTTAACCTCTCTCCTTCCCTAGGTCTTGGTCTTATAAGTCAGTACCTTAACGATATTTGAAAATACAAGTTTACCAAACAAATGGCAGAGTCTTCATCAACTTTTAGTCGGGGATCACAAAAGTGGCCAGGAGTTTACAGGAATCTGACCAGAAAATACTGGCCACAGTTTGAAAGGATTACCATGGTAAAAGCGCTGCCACCCCAAATGGCCAAAATGTAGCTGAGAGACAAAGCTTGTAACACTGTCATCGTTTTGGAGAAAAATGAAATGTACATACACAATATTTTCTCAGCACTATACACCCATCCTACACCCATAGGAAAAAGCTCACCCTTTCCAGAATACTTTCTTCCCATGTACATGCCAGCTGAGACAGGGACTGATATATGCTCACTGATGCTTTCCCTTTGCCTGGGTACCAAATCTACACAGCAGTTCTCTAGAATTCTTGCAATGTTCTTCCACACCTGCTCACGCCCTATTAAGACAAGTATATCTTCTTCACGCCTTCTCTTCTCTTTGACTACTGAGTTGGAAGGAATCCAGCAAACTCCTATAAGTTTGTAGATGAGAGATACAGAGCCACAGTATGAAAGGGGCCTAGGTCCCTGAGTGATCACGTGGAACAGAGTCTCTGTCCCTCTGCCTGCAATGAACTTCGCCGAAGTTATACTCTTATAAATATATACTTTTAATCTGTTAAGTTTCCTCAGGTTTGGAGGTCATTTGTTATAGCATTTAACATGCCCTGATTAAACAACTTCTCCATAGAGTATTGTCACAGTCAAGTATATAATCTTACCCTTTGAGTTTCTGAGAAAAACTTATTTTGTTGTTACAGAAGGAATCTACCATGGGTCAAATCAGGAAGTTTACAAAGTGCCTCTCAGATGGAGTTATTTTTCCTTCTTTTGCACTGGCAATGGCAGTTGGCAGTGGCAGACAGCATGGCAGATGGCAATGGCCATCCAATGGCCATTTTAAAACCATTTCTTCTTTGCTACTATAATTCACTTGCAAGCATGGAGAAGTCCTTACAAGAGGATAATGACCTTGGAGTTCCACAGAGAGGATAGCAGTATGAAACAGAGATGAAGTCACCTTATAGTGAGCTACATAACTATGATTTCAGAATCACAGAAGTGTTAAATCATGTTATGCCACTACCTTTGGTCTTGCTGGAAATTTTCATTGCTCTACAGTATAATAAACTATTCCACAAACCAGAGATATGTGGGAAAAGAAGGAAATTCAAGTAGCTGAGTGGAATTAGCCTTATCTTGTTGATTTTGCAGAGTTTCCTACATTTAATCTTTGTAAGCAGCGTATTACAACCCTTTGGGGATGAAAAACACAGGGAACGCATTAGGAACTTAAATTCCACTGCTTGACGTACTGGAATTTTCAACCATTGTTTTCAGCTGGAAAAGTATAAAATAATAAACTTAGATGTTCTAAGTGTGGCCTTTGGAACTTTCTTTGTTGACGCTATCATGGGCACACATATTAAAAGTGAAATGGAAGATGAATAGTTTACAGGGTAAAGAAATATTTTCCATCTTCACAATCTATGGTTTCAGCGCTCCCCTAAGGCTTTAAAATGAAGTCTACTTGGTGGTCTCAACTCTAAACCCTGGAGAATGTATTCCACATCTCCAACACAGAACACCTGATTCTGCAAAATTTGACACTTCTCGGCAGCCTCCACACAGAAGAAACTAAGGACTTGACATGCATGGAAATTAAATTATCTTCCACCCCTAGAGACATACTGTCCTCCCAGGTCAGGGTTACATTAAGGTCAAATGAAGGAGCTCAAATTTCAACCAATTCCGCACTAGCTGTGAATCGACAGAAAACACATCCTTTTGAGTTCTTGACAATCTGCTACATTGTACATGATCCATCAAAAATAAGAATAGAATAAACACACCAAGTAAATCACTTTAAAGGAAAAACAGTTTTGCATTATCAATCTAGGTGATTTTCTTAAAAGCTAGGATTGCCTCTAATGTGTGAGTTTCCCACGAGTTTGCAAACGTATAAATAAATTCTGAGGCGGCTATAAAAATTCAGTCTGTGTTGGCAAAGACTAAACTGTTCAATATAACCTTCATAGAAACCTAGCAGTCATTCACTTGGTGTTGTTGATTAGTAATTGACAACCCTAAGTAATGTCCGAATGGCTTAGATGCAGCCAAAAACAGATAGAGATTTTAGGACTCATCATTAATGCCTCAGTAAAAACGTAGAAGCACTTAAAATATGAGATATCAGTCCTTTTTATGAAAATTAATCATTGGTATTTACAAGTGCCCCTTGAATACCTAATTACATTAGACTTACTTAAATATTATATATTTTCTAAGATAATTCTTATTGCTGAAAGTTGACTACTTAACCTATCCACTTCTATTCAGTTCCTTCTCAGCTGATACGTCCAGCCACCAGTTGGCTAAAACAGGATAAAACTCAGCCAAATCAGAAAGTGAAAAAAATATATCATCCTAGTGCGATAGAACGCTTTCAGTTCATTCAGAACACATTGCATTTCCCACACTCAGGCAAAGTATGGAGCATTTAATGAATTTATGAAATTATGTCTAGAAATTAAGATGATTTGTTTCAAAGCTCTTGAAGACCCCCAGACTTTGAATGTAGAAGATATGAAGGTCTTCTGAATTTCTAGAGGTCCCCTACTCCACTCTTTATTCTTTGTGCTACCTGATCCATATCCTAGTTATTATTAAGAGACACAATGTCAAAAAGGAAGCCCTCTTTCCTTCCTCACTGGAGTTTACAGCAATATTAATCTGTGGACCCACAGCCTCCCTGGAAGACCCAAATGGCTTAGCCTGTGCTACCTTAAAGGTGGCAGGAGATAAATCCATTTAGACGTGTGCGTCTTCTGAACCCATTCTGTGTACGTGGGGTTTGAAATCATATCATCGTCATCATCATCAAATTCTCTGAGCAACTGCACTCACATTTTAACCATCGTCTGTTATATCAAACTGTCAAACTTTTTGCCAAGAATTTCATGTTCCGGGCTTTATATATCTCCTAGTTGAAAATGCTTATTTTCCATTTTAGGCAAATGAAAAGATTAATTATTAGGCAGTCTTATGCGAAAGCTCAGCTGGATCGCATGTTGTCTTTACATCATTCTTCCTCATCTGTTTGTGGGACACTCATTTCTTTGTATTCCTCTTTCTTAGGAATTCCCACTGAATTCTTAAAGTGAGAAGTATACATGGCTATGCAACTCTTCTTAAAACGCAAAAGAAGCATTTTCAACTAGTAGCTATATAATATAAATGGATTGTATGCATATATATATGTAATAAAATGATTAAAATGTAAAATCATCAAATTACTTAAAAAGTAAACCTCAGTTTTCCATCTCTGTGGCTCATCAGCACGTCAGCATTAGGCCAAGGGGAATTTCTCCCACTTTGTTCCAAAGAGGCTTTCCTCCAAACCGGTGTTTTCAAGAAGGTTTCTTTCCATGGCAATTTTTTCCTATAATGTGTCTAGGGCACAAGCCTGATCTAGCCTGCTTTATGTCAGAAAATCCTTATCCTCAGGGCCTCTCAGACTTTAGAACCCTGTATGTGCAAACGTGTACATGGATAGAGCTTTCTGGTTAAAACTGCAAAGCCCTCGCAAGAGGTGCGTCCAGAATGAGCAGAAGCAGCAGTAGCAACCGCCTTGCTAGAGGCAGTTCCCCTGGGGAACTATACAGACTGGGAGCACTCACAACACCCAAGCTCCTGGTCCCACTGGCATCATGTGAGGACCAAGGTAAGCTGGCTTTCTGCGCTCCAGGAAGACAGAAACTAATCTGGCCAAAGCACAAAACCACAGAAAGTTCCTGTTACCAAAAGATGAATACATGTTCTCCAACCAAATAGTACAGATGGCTTGCCTACTTATTTTATCCTAATTCAAAAGTAATATGTGCTGATTATTTAGAATACAGATAGATATGGATACATTCACCTTTCCCCAATACCCCAGCCCTCACCAGAAATAACCCTTAGAAACCATTTCTATGCATTTATACAGACAACAGTAATAGTCAAAATTTATATCATGGTTGCCATGTGCCAGGATTTGTGCCAAGCACTTGTATAAAAGCTAAGTCACTTAATCTTTATAATAAACCAATAGGAACTATTCTTTTTTTTTTAAGATTTTGTTTATTTATTTGTCACAGAGAGAGAGAGAGAGCACAAGCAGGTGAAGCAGCAGGCAGAGGGAGAAGCAGGCTTCCCGCCGAGCAGGGAGCCCGATGCGGGGCTCGATCCCAGGACCCTGGGATCATGACCTGAGCCGCAGGCAGATGCTTAACCGACTGAGCCACCCAGGTGCCCCAGTAGGAACTATTCTTAACTACCTTTTACAGATAATAAAACTGAGCCATGGAAAAAATAAGTGATTTGTCTAAGTTACGCAGCTAGTAAGAGACCCAGCTGAAATTTGAATCCAAGAATTTTTATTCCAGATTCCATGTTTAAATACCATGGGATACTGTCTCCCAATGGACAAAAATGACAGAGCTAGAGTGCAGTGGAGCTAGAGGCAGACATAGCAATACGGCCGTGTGTGGATTTGGCAGTAGAGACAGAGGTCAGCAGGGGTGTAGAAGTGGGCGTAGATGCAGACTGGAGGCATAGACATAGATGTAGCTCAAGATGATTTGTGTTATTTTCTGTCTTTCCTCCATTAATAGGACCATTCTCTGCCTTGTTCAGGGATTTTCTCTCCTTTAATTCTTGTTTAATGGGAAATAATCTAGTTATAAAACATTAGAAATTATTTAATGGTAGATTTTCATGAATTTAGTCTACTGTTGTATAATCACTGCCACAGTAAATATATAGAATATTCTCATCATGCCAAAAAGTTCCCTTATGCCACTTTGAAGTCAGCCTTTCCCCCACCTTCTGGCCATGGCAACCACTGATCTGCTGTCTATGAGACTTAACAATATATTCTGGAAATTGTTCTATGGGAGTGGTAAGAGTGGAATAAATTCCAGTGATTTTATAAAATCTAATCTGTATCAGATAAACTGTACCTTATGCTTCCTGTGTTTATAACAGAATTTGCATAGTACATTGGAGATAGGGTTACAGAATAGATTTATACAATAGCCATCTTATATTCTTCTATTTCAAAATCTATAGCAAATGCTAAACAAGAGCAGTATGGACCACACAACTTTTCTCCAAAAGGATTACCACGCATTAGGAAGAAGTAACACCTGTCAATTTGCCCTCCTTCAGCTTGCTGAAAAGCAAAGGGGGCAGTTAATGAAAATTAGTGGAAAGGAGTGGAAAGGGAAAGAAACATTTAAAACACTGTAAATGGTTTTGCATAGTTTAAAAACTGCATAAATAAGCTTCCTGTAGATGATGGTGTAAAAATGAATTGCAGAATTTTTCAGGGCCTGCTCTTCAACTAAGAGGCCAGGTCTGAAAATACTAAGAGAACAGCCAGAAGACAAAGGACTTGGACAAGGTTAGGGGAGGATTTTCTTCTTTATAGGTTTCTGATGCCAAAAACGGAAGAAGTTTTTAATATTTTCTTCAGCACAGCACAACCATGACCCTCAAATATCAGATTTAATATTCTTGCTTAGCATTTCATAAGCTTCTGCAAGGTTCCAAAGAACATGTTTTCCCTCCAGATTAAATTTTTTGGCAAACTGGAATGTGCCGAAAGGAATCCGTAAGCTGCATTCATTCATACATGCAAAGAAAGCAAGCTGCAGTTATCGATTAGCAAGCTGATAAATTGTAACCCAGCCAGCGGCTGGTTTTCATGTAATTGCCTTGCTGTAATATTGAAAGGACAGAAGGAAAATGTCTGTGCTTTCTCTGTATGGATTGCATCTAGTAGAGTACCACTCTACAAAAAAATAAGGCTAGCTGACTAAAAAGCTCTGTCATACTTGTTTTGTGTATTCAATTAAACTTGTTGGTTTAACCAAGTATAATCTGATGGCAGACATATAATCTGGAGGTTCCTGGAAGGGATGACAGAGCTTGAGACTCATGGGTCAACTACAGGATGATATTTTGGAAGTGCCTGATAGGAAAGTACAAGGATACTGTTCCAAAACATACTATTTTTAAGAGGTACTTGAGAGCCCAAGATTCTGAGTATTACATTGCCAGGGTGCACTCTAAAGCGCGGGGGGGGGGGGGGGTGCGGGGGTGGTGTATAATGTGCTCTCACCAAGATAATAGCAAGAATGTAGCAGTTCCATTGCAGGTAAACCTTTAGGAAAGTGGAGACTGTTTCTTTCACTCAAGATGTTTATTCCCCTATTTTATCTGTTTTCCTGTCAAATTCAGTCCAACACAACACCCAAGAAAGACTAATTTCATTCCTTTGCTTCTAGAGTCAAGGATTTATTTCAAAAATATAACACTCCACCCAACACCACCAAGTGGTCTAGAAGCTTAGGCGGTCTAGCCTAGATTTTACAGTCAAAGAGGGAACTGCAGTCGTTGAATATTAATGCCAATATTTCAGTCATCCTCAGAGAACTCCAGCATCCAGCCATTGAGTGTGAACAGCTCAGTTAAATAGAGAGGCTTACGATTTCCTGCCATCTGACCCACTTCAACAACTCTAGCCTTAAAGGCTGGTGTAGCAGGTGGATCGAGGAACACAAAGTTGAGTGTCTTTGTTAAAATTTTTCTGGGGTCAGCGCTCACCAAGAAGCTACAAGAGAATAGGTTGGAGATTAGAATATCTGAGAAGAGAAGATAGTATGTCTCAATTGGGCAGCAGATTCCATTTAAGAAATGACTCATGAATACCGATCTCAGACTTAAATAGGAACTAGATTTTGATATATCGACTAAATATTTATGGTAGATGCTAAAAAAAATGTATCTGTCTATTGCTTTAGTTTTAACTGAAGTTTTATTGTTTTATTTGCCAGTCACTCTACAAAGAAAATAAGATCCAGTATTTGCCTAGCACATCATTTTGAACGCTCTACATATTTAACCCTTGCAATAGCCATATAGAGTAGGTAGTAATGTTTTTGCTTTATGTGGTGAAATTGAGTCACAGAGAGGTTCAGAGACCTGCCCAAAAACAAGCAGTTTTTAAGTGAAGGAACTGGAGCTAGAACCCAAATCTTCAATGTTTCAGTCCAGTGACATTCTATTTATGCCACAGCTGTCTCCTAAGTCACTTAGTCCCAAAATGAAAATGTGGGGGACATTACAGAAAATGAATTAAGGGAAAAGTTGGAATTTGTGAGACCCTAATGATTTCTAAAGCTAGGTATTAAAAATGGTCCTCTAAGATCCTGAAGCCACTAATGAATTGATTCATTAATGAGAGAGACTCCCTTTATCTTGCCTTAAATCTCTCAGGTTGAGTCATACAGAATGTCCCCAAATCTGGAAATAAGATCTCTCTCCATCAGTGGAAACCAGAAGATGGGAATGGGAAATGAGGCCTTGCCTGTTTGAGACAGGTCTCAGGGTTTTTGGTAGGCTCTGGGGATAATCTGGTTCTTGGTATTAAAATCATTCAATATAAAGAATTGAATTTTTTTAGAAGAAAATAGTAGTTTCCTTTACATATTTATTGAGGGTATTTAGATAGTTCAATCATTTAAATTCCTATTAATTAAAGCAAACCTCAAGCACAAGGTCAGAAAAAAAACTAGATAAGTATCTAGAAGCAAACAAGCCAAAAACACCTCATTGTCAAACCAGATGACATTTTGCAACTCTAATAATTATTTACTCTTCATCATTGAAAGTAAATTTGGTAATCTGTGTTTGAGCCCCCAAATATATTTACATAAAGATGGAAACTCTAGCTGATTTGGAATAGAGCATTCGAGACTACTTAAAATGGTGTTGATAAGTGGATTACACCAGGATATTTATGCAATTTAGTGAGAGAATTTGTATTTTGGTCTGTCAGGGCTATGGACATTCTTTTGCCGTCATCATTTGTGTTTCCTACTTCTCAATTTAGTCAACCTGATCAAATAAAATGCCACCCTAGCTTGTGAATTGGCCCTCTTTAAAATTTGCCCTTTGTAATTTCAGCAAATAAACTCATATTTATTAATTTTGTCTATAATGTCTGTTAGAATACGTGTATATGTAAAGATAAAATTTTCACAGTCATTGAAAATGTTGAACAGAATATGGGGGAAAAACATTGTTTTGAACACTGCAAATTAAGCATATGTTGATTCCAAGGCTATCATTACAAGTTAACTTTGCAATGGAGGCGACCCTATTTTCTTCTTTCTTTCCAAATTATTGTGTCAGCTGTTTAAATCGGCTTGCGGTGGACTTAGTAACATTACTGACTCGTTTATTTTAGTGCTTAGTAACATTATAATTATAGTGTAACATTATTAATAACTGAGAATACACAAAAAAATAACAAGAACCTCTAATTAAGCTCCCACCAGCTCTGATAAAAGTTTTCATTCTCGAGTTTCCACCATTACCACAACTACCACATGGCCCTGAGCTTATTATGCAAGCACATTTAACTGTATTTCATATATACCATCGTCAATATCTTTATTCAGCTAAATCTAAGTACCTGGAGGTTGAATCACTTCTTTCTTTCATTTATCCCAAAATCACCTTTTAAAAGAGGTTTCTATTCTGAGATGGCCCTTAAACAACTATTGGTTGAATTCGGTCAACTCATTCTGGTGTCTTTATACTTGATTTCAATAAAACAAGATCTCAGTCTGAGGTGCGGGGCACTCAGCCATCTTCAGTGTCAATGGATTATGGTAAATATTACATATAATTCCGAATGCTGAAGCCCTTCCAACACTCCATTTTTTGGCAATTTAGCCTTTTGGTGAGAGTAAACCTGTTTGATGGATGGTCCTGAACAGGAGTTATGTGATCTCTGGCCTTTGTGTGATAGAAAACATTTTTTGGAAAAACAGTGTCTTGTATAATCCATCATGAAACAATCTTTCAATTTATCTGTTGTGACTCCAGTCTTCCCGCACCAACATAAATGTGCTTCGGATAATGTTAGTCCCAGTTCAGATGAAATTCTGCATTGGCAATTCACCCACCGTTGCCAGCTGGAACAAGGCCTCCTTTTAGCTCACAACACACATTTAAAATCCAGGCCCAGAAACTGGAAGAGCTATTTGTTGCACACAGATCATGTGTGTGAACACAGCAGATGTGGAAATGCTGCTATAGCCAGATCCACACTATGAGCAGGGCAGGGTTTGGGGGGGCGGGGTACGCTCACTATGACCTGACTATACTGAGAGATCCAGAGGCCATCTGGTCATCTTTATAACACCGATTAGTGCTAAAAATATATATATATCACTTGCAGTGTTAAAGTAAAAGTTTTGTTCTGTTTTCTTTTCATTGCCTTTAAGTAGCCACAGCGCTCACCAAGAAGCCGTCTTCCCACAATGTTTGTGTAGGTGCAAACCACCAAGGGAAAGATCTGGGTGAATTAGAAAAGAGAATACCACCTATTGCACCTTGGACTGCTTTTTGGCCGGGCAAAGATTTCCTTTCTGTTTTGGCTATGGTTTCAGAAACTTGAAGGCAAACTGTGGTGTGCAAGTTACTTGATTACTTAAAATACAGATTCTTAAATCACTCCCTCCCTCTCTGTTTCAAACAGCGTATAGTGAACAATCTGTTTGCAATAATAATGGACATAAAAATTCCCCACTTCCCCCCACCCCCAAGCTAAATGGATGCTGATACTAGAACTGCTGTATTTACTTTGCACCTGAATTCCACTGTGGTGAGTATTTGGGAGACTCATATTCCAAGAGAAGCTTCCAAATGGCATTCTGGCAGATGACAAAGAATACAAATACAGTTCATTTTTAGATTAATTTATAGGCAGCCGTGTCCCAAGCCGCTTGGGCATCCAACAAAATTAGGAGAAAAAAAAATAACTACAAACACATCCAAGAGAAATATATCCAAATAAAACCAAGATCAGGAGCTCAAAATAAATAGTGCTATAATGAATACCACAAACTACAAAGGAAAAACAAAACTTTAAGTTACTCAGACCCCTTGGGGATGAAGATGTGATTAACCAATTCACAGTTGCAAAGTATTTTGAAGTATAAACCTTGATATCATTGAGAGTTTTATGAGTTTGGGATAAGGAGTCACAGGAAGATGCCCTTCCTGGTCAGCCCTCTCCTGATGGCTGCTCACAGAACAAATTCCAAGTCTGCAAGCTGCTCCAAGCAACTGAGGCAGGGCCAAGAGCACAGAGTCCATTGTTTGATTTATTTTAATAAACGTTTCAGAACAAATTGACAAAAATCAATAGATAGATATCTTTTGCAAAGGAATCTGAATAATTCCATTCTCAATATAAAGAAATTACTGGCTTTAGATGCGGGGGGCGGGGGGAGTAGAAGGGCGAAGGGAATGGGGCGCCTGGATGGTATAGTGGGCTGAGGGACAGACTCTTGGTTTCCGGCTCAGGTCGTAATATAAGGGTCATGATCTCAGTCAGGGTGGTGAGATCAAGCCCCATCGGGCTCCATGCTCAGCGCAGTCTGCCTGGGATTCTCTCTCCCTCTCTCTCTGCGCCTCCTGCTTGTGCTCTCTTTCTCTCTCTAAAATAAATAAATAAATAAATCTAAAAAAAAAAAAGAAACAAATCATGATATTAAATAAAAAGAAGAAAGATTTTAAAAATCTATTAAGAAGTTAATTAGACAATTAACTGTATTATCGATTTACTTGAGGATGATGGGAGGTACTTTTCCTAACAATAGTACAATGGTATATAAGTCATCTTAATCTCAGAGTATGCCTACATGGAATCTTTGAATCAAACCCAATTCGTGGTGTTGATTAAAGTCCACATTTAAATGTTTGGGTCCTCTCTATATAAAATTAAAACAAGGAAACTTCAGCAAAAAAACTGCATAATATTTTTGATGTGTGGTTACCTAATGAAAATAATCAATTCTGTCTTTTCATCTTTTTGTGCTCTGAAACTAGCACAGCATGGAGCAAAGCTTAGAAATCAGAAAACAGGGCGCCTGGGTGGCTCAGTCGGTTAAGCGACTGCCTTCGGCTCAGGTCATGATCCTGGAGTCCTGGGATCGAGTCCCGCATCGGGCTCCCTGCTCGGCGGGGAGTCTGCTTCTCCCTCTGACCCTCTTCCCTCTCGTGCTATCTCTCATTCTCTCTCTCTCAAATAAATAAATAAAATCTTTAAAAAAAAAAAAAAAAGAAATCAGAAAACAGGACCTAGTGTGGGCCCAAGAATTGGCGCCGCCGTCTGTACCACACCAAACAGGTGTTACTGAGGCAGATCTTAAAGTGATGCCACGACCGTGTCTGTAGCTGAGCTGTTGAGGCCTTTGTCCAGGCAAAACTGCCAAAGCACCACTACCATGTGGAAACCATACAGCAACAATTTTAACAAGTTTGGCTTTCTTTGAATGACTGAAATTTAAATGCCAAAGTGGAAGGGAAATGAAACTCAAAATATAACATCAGCAACTGTGTGCAATACTTCAATTAAATAGACTGGGGTCTCTGCTAACACCGAAAAATATATTCAGGTTTTTACCATATTTATTTTTTATTCTTTTCTTTTCTTTTTTTCCTCTTTGAGTCTAGTTGACGCATGTTACATTAGTTTCAGGTGTACATAGTGATGCAATATCTGTATACGTAATGTTATGCTCCCCACAAGGGTAGCTATCATGTAAATGTATTTGTAAATAAATTAAATAGTCCAATATACTAGTTCTCAAACTTACATTTAAGCAAAAGAGCGATGTGTGTGTGTGTGCTTTTTAATGAAATCATAAACAAAATATCAAAATTTCATCTCTGAAGCAGATAAAAATAGAACTGGTCTTCTGGAAGAAAGACCAGGGGCCTGTGCTTCCTGCTTTGTCCTCCTCCTTCATATATATACATACATACATATATATATATATATATATATATATATTTGTTTAGTTGTTTTACTCTCCCACACCAGCTTAAAGATCGTGAGGACAGAAACTATGCCTGACCTGTTTCTTTTTATACTCCGAGTACCATACATAGTGCATGACCATTGTTTTAACACAGGCTTTTTGAAAAAAATAAAAGAGAGGGAAGATAACCAGGAGCCTAGCGAGCATTAGTATTTGTGTTTGGGTACTCTGGGCAGTGAAAGTGTAAGTGGAGCCTTGCATGGACTTTTTAAGACAAGCATGAAGAAACGTTCACAAGGATGGTCCCATAACCCTTGCACATTTCCTATTATAACACGCATCATATTTTATCTCAACATCTCTTAACATATGTACATCATCCTACAAGACTGTATGTGCCTCAAAAGTGAAGGTGATGGCTATTTCTTATGCAAATTTGTGTCCTTGACACTGCATAGTATCTAGGACATAATAGGTACTCATGAATGATCTTTTTATGTGCTTTTAGAAGATTTTGTGGAAAAGATAATATTTAATTACAAAATTTTCATCTGAGATATATCAATATATACTTTAATTCTTATGTACAAGAAAGCAGGACTAGCAAATTTGTTATTAAATAGGATAAATATGTCTTTTATTCAATATAATAACTTATCCAATGGGGCCATAACACCTAGCCCTTTCAGAAATGCTTACTGCACAATTTTTTTATAGTTGTAGAAAATTGGAAATCAGCTAAATTTAGAAAAACTAGATAACAGTCAAGTATGGAAATATTGTATATCATATCTATTTAGAGTTATGATTTTGAAGGCCATTGAGAAATGCTTAAAACAGTTTAAATATGTATATATTTTCTTTAAAAGAACACATCCTTCTAATGTGTTGTCACATAATATTTCTGTGACTTTGGCTACAACATAATTTTCCTGACTATTGGTTTACCTATACAATGAGAAGTAGTTTCCTTTTCAGTGGTATAAATTTACCTACAGATCAAAATGAATTTTATTCTGACAATTTATAAATTTCGTTATTCAAGGTATTTTAACTTCTGACTTATAAGAACACCTATTTCTCCTTAGTGAAGATTAAATAACATTGCTTATTTATTCAAGGTGTAAAAAGAGAAGGAAACAAATGTTTCTGAACACGGTAATGTAACAAGCATTTTCTTTATTTTGTTTTTACAGCATAAGACACTTGATTATATCTGATTCCTTTTTCTCATTCTTTGGTATGCAACAAGGGAACGATGAGTAAAGTTCTTTCCCCAAGGTTCCTTCAGAAAATGACCTACCTAGCCTTTAGAATCTCGTCCTCGTTGCTAGGATTCGTACCCCATCTGTTTATCAGTGACTTGGAGTGGCTGAGAAATCACACCTACTACATTTTGGAATTGGATTAACACACAAAAGTGAGAAAGATACCTAGTTCTTCTGAAGACTGAATTGAAACCCAAAATGATCTTGACAAATTTAAATAGGAATGAATACTTGCGGGAAGACAGTCAAGGGAGGAAAACAAATATGTGATATGAATTCAGGATGGCGAAGAATGGGTTTGCCAAAAAGGCTAAGAGGTGCCATTTGAATCCTTCATCGAACATGCGTCAGCACACTGCTCTTATTTTAAAAACCAGCAAGGTAGAGGAATGTACTAACAAGAACAAAACATGCAAGACCCTGAAACAATTGTCCCGCTGAGCATTGGTCAGGCATTTATTAGAGTACTATATCCAGTTTGAGGTCCAGAAACTAAAGAAGGATAAAGAAACTTGGAAAGGAATGAGAGAAAAGCAACAGGAAAGATTAAAAGTTCAAATAAAAGAGTCTATGAGGAATTGGAATTCATAGAGAAGAGCCTGCAAAAGAGTGACTTTCCTAAATGTTCATATAGTAACATGTTTTTTCCATAAACTTTGCACTTACCTAGGAGATTGTGCAACCTTCTCTTGGGTCCCTTGTAGCCTTTTAATAACAATGGATTAAAACAGCCCTTAACTTGGCAGTGATAAGAAGAGTCAGAAATATTAGATGCTAACTGCGTCAGTTTGTTAATAGAAAAAAATATTTGTATAATCATCTGTAAAACATCTATTACTGGTACCTCAAACTTTTTTTTTAAAGATTTTATTTATTTATTTGAGAGAGAGAGAGAATGAGAGATAGAAAGCATGAGAGGGAAGAGGGTCAGAGGGAGAAGCAGACTCCCTGCTGAGCAGGAAGCCCGATGCGGGACTCGATCCCAGGACTCCAGGATCATGACCTGAGCCGAAGGCAGTCGCTTAACCAACTGAGCCACCCAGGCGCCCGTGGTACCTCAAACTTAACAAAATGAATTTCCTCTGTCAGACCTAGTTTTCTTCCCATACCCTCGTATCTTATTTAGTGGTATCACTATGCATCCAGTCACCCCAAACTGACAGGAGCCATCTTTGACTTTTCCAACTCCCTTACCAACCATACCAAATTAATCATGAAGTTCCACTGATCCTACCCACTAGTAACCCACTAGCAATTCTGATTTAACTCCCTCCTCTCTGTTGCTCCTCTTATCATCTTCATCCCCCGTCATCTCTTACTTGGCCTATCACCATGGATTCTTAACCATATATCTTCACATCAGTCTTTTTCTACTCAAGGTAATTTTTCACACTATCAACCTAAAAAAAGTATTTGATGATATCCCTCCCTGCTTGTAGACTTCAGCTTTCTCTATCCTTGTTAAGGGATAAAATCAAAGCTTTGTAGCATGACATACAATATACCCTTAAGGTCCCCACCTAGCAGCTGGCCTCAATCCCTTTACATGCCTTCCGAGTACCCCCTATTCCAGACATGATGACACTCTTTACCACTTCCTGACTATGTCTAGTTTCCTTTTGTGTCTTCATGATATTACAATGATTTTTTTTCACTCTGCTTGAAATGTTTCCACCCTTCATTTCTACTTCCCAAATTCCTACGCATTTGTATTTTTTCCCAAAGGTTGTGTAAGATGTTACACTTCTCTAAAAATCCCCATGAAACTCACGACCAAAATCTAGTTTAGATTCCTTGCATATATGCATGTTTGTGCTTATTTCTTTCACAGTACTCTGTACTCTATTATAATATCTGTGAGGTCAGTGTCATTCAAGTGTGATTTAAGTCGAGAGCCCACTGAAATGAAAATATATAATTTGCTAAGTTTATGTCTTTGTATTCTCAGTGCCTGGCACATAATAGTCAATAAATGTCCCCAATCAAAAAAAAAGTCTCCCCCCCAGACTACACATATCTCAAGTGAACACATCATCATTTTATCCATATTTGTATATTTGCTGAATGAAACTTGGAAGAATAAACATTTAACATCAATCAGTTACCAAACTTGTAAATTGTTTAGCTCTCTCATAAATTCCTTTTTATAAGACGATTTCAAAATTCATTAATAACATGCAGGTTAGGTTCCAAATAAGCTATAGCATACCTCAGATACGTGATCTAATTTTCATTGGCTTTCACCTGTGTCCCAGGAACTTAGCCTGGGAAAACTGTCATCAACTAAGTCACATCTGTGGAGCTGGCAAAAACTATGCAAAGAATAACTAGCTCCATAAAATGCATATGATGTTTTTCTTATAAAAAAAAAAATTCTAGATAAACATTGGCAGCAGTTACAGTTCCATCTGCCTGCTAACCCAAAGAAATAATGTACTTCTTCAACCACTCATATACAGAAAATAAATAAATTATATTACTCTTAAATTTGCTCACAGATATCCAAAATTACCTTTATTGATAATTAGTACATGATGAGAAAGCTCATTAAAATTATAGAACAATAAAACAAATTTTCCAAAATTAAAATGAAGGAGAGATTTTTATCATACACATCATTTAAGAAAAAAGCCCTTTAAATTATTGAAATATATTGCTTACAGTAACTATGCCTATTTAATTATAAATTGACCTAATTTACAATTTACTGAAAAATCTAAAGTATTTAAAGAATTATCTTCAGTGTAACAGCTCTGAATTTATTGCAGATTTGATTCTTTTTTATTAATACTAGCTGACAAATTAAGTTTAGATACAAATAAGTCTTATATATATATATATATATATATATTTCCAACTTGAAAAAAAATCCTATGCTTGGTAGATTCTTAGAAAAAATGTATCCTTTCTATCTATATGCCTTCTTTGAAGGTAAAATAAACAATCATGAGACAACAATTTTTTGAATTTATTAGATTAAATATCAAGTTTCTAAATATAGTTTAAACGTGTGCCTATTGCTTTCAGTTTTAGCCATTGTTTAGCCGTTTTAGCCAGTGTTGTTTTTTGTTGTTGTTGAGGTATCATTTACCTACAGTGAAATGTGCAGTCCATGAGTTTTGAGAAATAAATACAACTATTACTCTATACTTTAAGCAAGACTTAAAAAAATTGCATAACCCCAGGCAGTTCCCTCAGGCCCTTTGCTGGTCAATCCCAGGGGCAACCACTTGTCGTGATGTCCATCACCACAGATTGTGCCTATTTTTGAACTTTATGTAAATTTATGTATTTTTTTTGTGCCTAGATTCCTTGACTCAGTATAACATTTTTGAGATTTACTTACATTGTTTGCATATTCATTTTTGTTTGTCCATTTATTTTATTGTTCTGTAACATTTAATTGCATGAATATACTACTCTTTAATAATCTATTCTTCTATTGGTAGACATTTTTGTTGTTTCAAGGTTTTAGTTATTAGAATGAAGCTATCCTTTTTAGAGACACATGTTTTCATTTCTCTCGGGTAAGTCCCTGAGAGTGGAATTGCTGGATTACAGGAATTCCTGAATATATGTAACTGATGAGTAACTGCTAAGTAGTTACATAAAGTGGTTGTGCCATTTTACACTCTAAACAGCAATGTATGAGAGTACCATTTGCTCTCGTCCTTGATAGTATTTGATATTCTTAATATTTTTTAATTTTAGCAGCCTGTGGCTATAAAGAAGTGTCTCTCCAAAGACTTAATTTTTATTTCCCGGATGAATAAATGAAGTTGAAATTTTTTTAATCACCCTTACTTTGTGATGCATATTTCCAGTCTGCCCACTTTTTTTAATTGGGTGGTCTTTATTATCTGTCCCAGAGTAATGTAAATTCTTTACATATTCTGATCACAAATCTCTTTCAGACTTTAAATATTTTCTACTAGTCTATACTATAGCTTTACCCCTTTTTGTAAGGGCAAGTTTTGTGGGGTTTTTTAAAGACTTATTTATTTTAGAGAGAGAGAGATCAAGTGAAAGCGCAGGGAGGGGTAAAGAGAGAGGAAAATGGAGAGAGTCTCAAGCAGACTCCCTGCTGAGCCCGACTCAGGGCTCCATCTCATGACCTTGAGATCATGACCTGAACCGAAATCGAGAGTCCAACACTTAACTGACTGAGCCACCCAGGTGCCCCTTTAAGGGCAACTTTTAACGAGCTTTAATATTGATGAAGTTCATTTAATCATTGGTTTTCTTTTAAGTCCTGATTAAGAAATCTTTGCCAAACCCAAGGTTGCAAATATATTTTCCCATTTCATACTAGTAGCTTTGTGGTTTTAACTTTACATTTAGGTCTATGATTTATCCCAAATCAATTTTTGTGCATGTTGTGAAATACTTGTCGGCAATGATTTTTTTTTCCTAGATGGACATCCAGCTGATTCAGCACAAAAAGCACAAAAAGCACTTTCCTTTCCCAATTGAATTGCCTCAATACCTTTATTGAAAATCAATTAGCCGTATATATGTCATGAAATCAAACAATGCCAGTCCTCCAACTTTGTTCTTTTTCAAGATTGTTTTGGCCATTCTATGTTCTTTACATTTACATATAAATTTTAGAATCAATTTACCTATTTTCACATGCCCAAAAAATCTAGTTTGGATTTCTCTTGGCTTAAGAGTAAATGTATAAATAATTTTAAGGAGAATTAACAACAGCTCGTAATATAGCATATATTTCTCTTTTTTTAAGATTTTATTTAATTGTCAGAGAGAAAGAGCACAAGCAGGGGGAGTGGACGAGGGGGAGGGAGAAAGAGAAGCAGACTCCCCGCTGAGCAGAGAGCCCAATGCAGGACTCAGTCCCAGGACCCTGGGATTATGACCTGAGCCTAAGGCAGATGCTTAACTGACTGAGCCACCCAGGCGTCCTGATATAACATATATTTCTACATTTATTTATATGTTAATTTAATTTCTCTCAACAATGTTTTATAGTTCTCATGGAAGTCTTCCATATATTTTTTAAAAATTTATTCCATGTTTTATGTTTTAGGATGCTATTACAATGAACATTTAAAAATTTAATCTTCTAGTTGTTTGTTACTGGTCTACACAAGTGCAATTGATTTTCTATACAGTTGACCCTTGAATAACACAGGTTTGAACTGTGTGGGTACACTTAATACATGGCTTTTTTTCAGTAAAGACAGTTCAATACTGTAAATGCATTTTTTCTTATGATTTTCTTTTATTTTTTAAGATTTTTTAAAATTTATTTGACAGAGAGAGACACAGCGAGAGAGGGAACACAGCAGGGGGAGTGGAAGAAGGAGAAGCAGGCTTCCCTGCTGAGCAGGGACCCCGATGCAGGGCTCAATCCCAGGACCCTGGGACAATGACCTGAGCCGAAGGCAGACACTTAACAACTGAGCCACCCAGGCGCCCCCCTTATGATTTTCTTAATAACATTTTATTATCTCTAGCTTATTTTATTGTAAGAATACCATATATAGTACATATAAAGTACAAAGTATGTGTTAATCAACACTTTATGTTATCAGTAAGGCTTCCAGTCTACAGTGGGCTATTAGGAATTAAGGTTTGGGGGAGTTAAAAGTTTGAATTTTTGAGTGCATGATGGTCAGCATGCCTAACTCCCACATTGTTCAAGGGTCAACTGTATTGACCATGTATTTCATGAGTTGCTAAATGCACTTTTAGCCTAAAGTGCTGTAGTGAATACATGATATAGATAAAATTTGAGTAAAAATTCATAGTCTTATTCATATGAAGAGTCAGAAGACAGAATTCAGGGGAATCAAAGCAACTGTAAAATGAGAAAGAGAATATAGAAAGGAAATAAACTGGGATGGGGATCCTCAAATTCTGTGTATAAATTCCACTCCAAATCCCTAAATTATCCATACACCAGAAAGACTCCAAACAGACCAGCTAAAAAATGTAGAGATTTCAGCAATTGGTCATTGTAGGGGAGTCAGAGTATGGACTTTGAGTATGGACTATGAACTTTCTGATAAAGCAAAAAGGAATCAATACTCTGAGAAACACAGCAGAATCTCCAATTTCTACAATACGTTATTCACAATAGCCAGGATTCAGGATTGATTTTGGGGCATTGACATGCTACTTGTAGTAAATCTGGATTAGGCTGTCTACCTTTAAAGAATGCTGTTTTGTTCTGGAAGAAGTTAATTTATTGATGGTTCACCATGAACCTGTCAAAGCTTGGTTCTAAGCTTTGTTAAGGCAGGCCTAGAGCAGCCATAACATTTGGAATTATTTGGAGTAAGGCTTGGAATTATATCTAATGTGGCACCCTTTAGGGGCCTCAATTAAATGATGCTTTGTGCAAAAGAGTAAATCTGATTTGCTTTGCTTTACACCATCGTTCTAGAATCAAAATTCCAAAGTATTTTTATAAAAGTGCAGAGATACCATTTAGCTTCTATTTTACATTTAAACTGAAATCATACATATTATTTTTACTGGATTTCCTTTACTATCACCTAGAATGGATGTTCCGTGGAAATTCTGAAGTGTCCCATAGACAATCAGTTCTTCAATGAGAGTTAAAATTTTTATCATTAACTCCAGGTATTTTGGGTCTAAAAAAGGTTATCTCACAATTGACAAAAAAGTGTCCAGGTTCTGTTCACAGAGCTTCATGATAGACAAGACTTTTTGTCCACTCCACCAAGATGGGATGATATTAAGGTTAGTGTCCAGTCATTCTAAGACCTTTGAGATAGTTCAAGAAGACACCTCCCTCTCACCTGGTAAGGGCCAAGTAACCAGGGCTGGTAATACATTATTATTATTTAAAAATATCTTAAGTATACAATAAAAGGATTTCACTGAAAATCCTTTCTGATGCGCTTGTCTTTAATAAAATATAATTATAATTACAATTAAATATAATGACAATATAAATACAAAATATAACCTATTAATTAACTGCGGGATGGGAAGGAGGAGGAAGTTTCCCCTGATCTTTGTCACAAAGTACCCTAAATCACCAAAACCTAGTATAAGTTAACACTTCAAATACAATTTTATAGGAAAATGTTTATTTTATCTATTTGTTTTGTTTTTAAAGAAAATGCTAGTGGTGGATTCATAGAAACATGTTTCTATGTTCCATTTTAAGATTATAAGAAAATAGGGGAAATGGAAGCAATAAGTAGAGAACATTTCATGTGGGAGAAACACTTTGTTACGCTTGCTTTAAAAATTAGTATTATTGTGGTGCTTTTCAAACTACAGTATAGTATTTGCAACAGAATGCTTTGGCTTGTGAGCAGGATCTGTGGTCTGGGTGCTTTGGGCACCCAGGAAGTAAGCACTGCCTCCTTGCCAGGGATCCATTTTTCTGCCAACATGCATGGGGTTTTGTTTTTGCCTGGAAGAAGGGAAAGAAATATGGGGGGGCAGAAACTCTGAAGGGAACAGAATGAGAACAACAAAAGGGAAGAGTCAGCTTTTATTCTCCTACCTGCAACCAGCCTAACAGGCAGATTTTAAGCCTTTGTAAGAGTTTCAAGACAAAAAGTTTGAGGAATTATATGAATAAACAACTCTGAAACTGGGGATACAAAGTAGGGCCTGAGGGTCTAGGGAATGTGTGCCAACATGAAGTTAGGGAAGGCCGATGTCTGCCTCCTTGAGCCCACAGACTTCAGTACTATACACCTTAGCTCAGGTGCCCCTGACAGCCTGGCTGTGGGGAGAGATCTCGCCAGGAGCAGGCAGAGGTGACAGGACGACACTGGGTCATTAGTGAGGACTCCAAAGCTGCAGAAGTCCCCTAAAGACCTACAGGAGGTTTTAGAAAGGGCCCACATTCTTGTGGGAAGAAAGTTGGCATCCATATAACCTTATTAATGCTCATAGGTTGGAGGCATCTGGAATTTTTAGGTTATACTTACAAATATAAATTAGGAAGTGGCACCCGTGTATGCAAAAATACTTCCATACGTACTTACAGCAAATGTACACTGCCTCTCTTTTCTTCCTGAAAACATCTTGTCTGACTGTCAGTGACTGCAGCTAAACATTAGCCCATCTGTGATATTGACCCCTAGGTCTTTCTTTATTTTTCATAGCTCAACAAATTCTTCCACAGACAGACCTTCACTCAGAGGTACTCACATGTATTGGTCAGGGTTCTCCAGAGAAAAGAATCAACTGAATAGATAAATGATAGATAGATAGATGGATAGATAGATGATAGATGATAGATAGATAGATGATAGATGATAAATAGATAGATGATAGATAGAAGAAATTTATTATAGAAATTGGCTTACATAATTATGGAAGATGAGAAGCCCCATAACCTGCCATCGGCAAACTGGAGAACCAGGAGGAGGAAGTGGTGTAATTTAGTCCTGGTCTGAAGACTTGAAAATCAGGGTGCTGATGGTGCAGACCCTGGTCTGAATTGGAAAGCCTGAGAACCTGGGGGAGTGCCAATGTCCAAGGGCAGGAGAAGATGGATGTCTCAGCTCAGAAAGACAGAGCAAATGTGTCTTTCCTAGGACTTTTTGTTCTATTCAGGCCCTCAATGGATCGGATGATACCCACTCACATTGGTGAGGGCAAACTTCTTTACTCAGTCTACTGATTCAAATGCTAATCCCCCACCTATACACCCAGAAATGTTTTACCAATTATCTGGGCATCCCTTAGCCCAGTCAAACTGACACATAAAATTAACCATCAGACCACACTTCCATAATTCCCTAAGAAAACTATCTGTCCTTCTATTTTTTGTTTTATTTTGAAATGATAGCTATTTATTGAAATAAATATTTATTGCGTGCAGATGCTATATCAGGCTTTAGATTTCATGTAACAGAAGTTACCTTCTGCCCACAGAGAGATTGAAACCTTGTAAGGTAAATGGAGTATTACATAAATAACTAGACAATAAGATGGAGTGTGATAACTAAGTTATAAGAGATACCTAATATAAGAGCATTCAGAAAGAGACAATGAATAATAACAATAATAATATCCAACATTTAAAAAGAACTTCATAAATGCCAAATGCTACTCTAAGTGCTTTTTATCTGTAACTTCATTTAATCATCACAATAACCCACTGAGATAGTTACTACTATTATCCCCCTTTTTTTTTAAATGAGCATACTGAGGCATAGAAGAGTTAAGTAACATTTCCTAAGTCACACAGCTAAAATTCATCGGAGCAGGAGAACAGAACAATAAGAATTCACTACATAGAATAAAGAAGAACTTATAAACTTTGAAGTTGAATTAGAAACAATGAAGGGCTGATTCCATTAACCTCTAAAAACATAATGCTGAGAAATCCTCAAAAACTCCTTCAGCTTTTCATTATTTATAGATTAAATATGAATTTCTCAAATACAACTGCTCTGGATTAAGTACAATTTCTTATTCAATTTTATTTATCCATACTTTCATCATTATTCCTGCAGTAATATTGTTTTTACTTTTTTTGTAATCAGAAGTATTTCAGATAATGGATAAAGCCATCTTGGAAATATAATAATCAGATTCCTAAAAATCAACTTATAAATGAACATTTGAAGCCCCCCTTCCTTGTGAATTGAAAATGTCTGGATTGGTAGATGGATAGATGATAGATAATAGACAGATGATAGATGACAGATAGATAGATAGATGATAGATATGTCATTCATTAATATGTGCTGGGCGGGCACCTGGGTGGCTCAGTTGTTAAGCCTCTGCCCCCGGCTCAGGTCATGGTCCCAGGGTCCTGGGATCGAGCCCCACATCGGGCTCCCTGCTCCACGGGGAGACTGCTTCTCCCTCTCCCACTCCCCCTGCTTGTGTTCCCTCTCTCACTGTCTTTTTCTCTGTTGAAAAATAAATAAAGTCTTTAATATGTGCTGGGCACTCGGCTGGCTGCTGAAAGGTGAATGAAGAAGAGAAACTGCTTTCCAGAGGTTTTTAATATTGCTTCTAGTATAAATATTATCTTCTAAGAGTTTCCAGCATGTGAGAAGAAATAAGACAAGTAAATAAGTAATTATAATTTAAAATAAATGGGGCACCTGGGTGGCTCAGTCATTAAGCATCTGCCTTTGGGTCAGGTCATGATCCCAGGGTCCTGGGATCGAGCCCCACGTCGGGCTCCCTGCTCGGCGGGAAGCCTGCTTCTCCCTCTCCCACTCCCCCTGCTTGTGTTCCCTCTCTGGTTGTGTCTCTCTCTGTCAAGTAAATAACAAAATAAAAAATCTAAAGAAAAGAAAAGAACTAATGCCATTAAAGAAAAGCAGAAAAATTGCCATGTTAATTTGGAGAAATTCTGTGTAGGACATCAGATATCAGTGAAGACCTCTGGACTCATGACAACAAATTAACAACACATTTTTATGAAAATTGGGCATCACTGGTCTGATATCCCTGCTTGACACTGATCATATTTAAGCAACAAGAAAGAGAAAGTATCCCTCCACAGAACCAAACAAAACAACTAGCAGAAAAACTAGGAGACCACGCAGGAGAAATTGCAGCACGACGCTTTAGCTTACTGAAGAGTTCTTGCCAACTGGGAAAAAACAGTTGTGGAATAAGGATCCAGGTCCTCACCACATCCCATTCCCTTCCACCTTGTACATGTACCCATATGTACACATAGACACAATACTTAGACAACTTTACAAAAGACCATATTTACTGAATAAATAATAATTTTTAAGTACATTCTTTTATCTTTGGAAATCAAAGATGCACATATTAAAAACACATCTTTCATATAATTTCTTTCTAGAATTGACAACTGAAATGAAATAATCAGGAAATACCAGTATTTTAAGTGATCACATCTTGAAATGTTTTTTCATAAAAAAAAATCCTTAAAAAAGTTCCTATATAGTAGTTAAAACATTTTTTAGCTGACTCCAGTGGATATGTAATTTCCATCGATTAACTAGCTTGTTAAGAAAAAATATTTGAACCTCTTGTTTATTATCCATAAAGAATCAATATATTAAGTTAAAACATATTTTCTATCTATTGCTTTCATTTATAATCACGAGGGATTGTTTTTCCCTTGCTTACCATGTTAAGCATCACTAAAAATGTAGTTTTGAAGGAATCCTTGAGAATTATAGAAAACCTGTGATTTAGAAGCTGAATGAATTTATCAGGATCTCATTTTACAGTAAGAAGTAGCATAGCCCATAGTAGATTATCCCTCCATCAAAGCAAGTATATTTAAATCTCCTTCCTCAGATACTATCATTAAAATTGTGGAAACTCCAAAAGAAAGTGACTGTGCACCTCCAAATTAAATCACTCTGAATCAAATTAAATTCACTCTGATTATAAGTCATACCTGCAATTTTGACCAAAAATGGAGAAACTTTAGAAGTGGTTTCATAAAACTTCTAACACCTTTTCACTTCAATTTTGAGAGCAATGCAAAAATTTCCCTCTATCTTAAGTCATTATTTTTCAAAGGAAACTTGATTTTGAACATTTGCCTGGGTAAAGAGAAGCTTCTGTTAAAACAAACAGCAAAAGTTATTCTAAGTAATTTGGGGGATAAAGTTCTTTTAATGCAATGGTTCAGAGCTGGAACTCCGTGATGGCTGCTTAAGATGATGAGCTTGAGAGATTTTTGTTCTTAATTTATAGCTCATAATTTTCTGTTGGATTCTAAATTGAAAGCATTGGTTTCCCCCTTTTGTAATTTAAACCTAAGATATCTTGGTAAATTCTTTCTGGATTAAACTCCATAACACTTAAAATTATTTCAGTCAAAACACTAATAATGCTTGGTTGCTATTTCATGCAGAAAATGTTCTTTCATTCCCAGAAAGTGTTTTAAGAGGGATTTTAAAAAATGGAGCTTTAATTACAATTCAACTACACTCATGAAATTTAAAGAAAAATTCAGCATGAATAATTATTCCCTTGGTTATGAAGAACATATTTTGGGAAATGCATTAGGTAGGGAAGCCACTATTTAGTAGTTATCATTTCCCTTGAGATATTTCTCTGACTTTCTTAAATACAGCATTTGATTTATTTTGCCACTATAAAACTAAAATAGACTTATTTACATGACTGATAATTTACTAAATTATAGTCATAATTTCTCAAAATGGTCTTTTAAGTAGCAAAAACAAAGCAGAATATACAAAAGAATGCTTCTCTGTAAGAGCTAGATATAGAACTTTCTTTTTTCACAATCCTGCTTTAAAAATGTAAAATACAGTTCCAAAAGTACTTTGGCAAATCTAAGAACTATATTTTCCAAATTTTACTGCTTTTTTGTTGAAGCAAAACATACATTCGTATTCTAAAGTGCACAAATATTAAGTATATAGCTGTGCAAATTTTTAGTGGTCACATGTATCATCCAGATCCAAATATTGCATTACCAGCACCCTCATGCCCTCAGTTGTCACCACCAGCATCTAAGCTAAGAATTTCAGTGTCTGAATTTCATCATTGAACACTATTTATGAGATTTATCTTTGTTGTTACATGTCTAGAAATCCATTATTTTCCCATGCTATATTGTATTCCACTGTATGAGTACGCCACAGTTTACTTATCTATTCTAATTTTGGTGGATATTTGAGTCATTTCTAGTTCTAGGCCATTATGAATCATGCTGATATGAATGTTTTTGACTCTTGGTGCAGATGTGTGTTCATTTCTATTGGATATACATCTAGAGTAGAATGGGTGAGTCATAGGATATATGTATGTTCAGTTTTGCCAGATGCTGCCAGACATTGTTGTCACAAATGACTTTTAAAGCAGTGTATGAAATTTCCAGATACTCCACATTATTGCCAACATTTGGAATATATATATATATTTTTAAATTTTCACATTCTGGTAGACTTGTAGTGGTATCTTATAGGGTTTTTAAATTTTGCTTTTCCCTGATAAGTAATAATACTACAGCATCTTTTCACACATATATTTTATGTATGGATTTTTTTGTCAGGTGTCTGTTCAGATTTTATGCTCATTTTAATGTCTTTTTCCTACTAGTTTGTAGAATTTATATACATAAAGGAAATGAGTCTTTTGTTAAATATATTCACATGTCTTCTGAACTCCATGAGTTGTTTTTGTGCTTTTACGGGTGTCTTTTGAATAACAAAAATTGGTAATTTGGATGAAGTCCAATATATCACTCTTTCCTTCACTGTTTTATGTACTATTTAAGAAGCCCTGGCCTACCCCTAAAGTCATGATGATATTCTCCTGTATTAGCTATTAGAAGTGGTTTTACTTTTCATATTTTGATATATGATGTGAGGTATGTGACCAAGGTTCATTATTTTATGAAGAGGCAATTAATTCAGCACATTTTATTTAAAAAAACATCTTGGGGAGGTGGGTGGAGGGTCTCGGCTAGACGGGTGATGGGGATTAAGGAGGGCACTTCTGATGAGCATGGGGTGTTATATGTAAATGATGAATACCAAATTCTACACCTGAAGCTAATATTACACTGTACGTTAACTAACTGGCATTTAAAGAAAAACTTGAAATAGAAAACAAATGTAAAAAATAGAAATAATCTTGTCCCTAACACATTGCAGTAGCACTTTTGTCACAAAATAGAGGTACACACGAGTCTGTTTCTATGCCCTCTGCTCCATTGTTCTAGGTATTTATTATTTCAATACCACACTGTCTTGACTGTCATACTTTATTTTTAAAGATTTTATTTATTTATTTGTCAGAGAGAGAGAGAGCACAAGCAGCGGGAACAGTAGGTAGAAGGAGATGCAGGCTCCCTGCTGAGCAAGGAGCCCAAGGTGGGACTCGATCCCAGGACCCTGAGATCATAACCTGAGCAGAAGGCAGCAGAAAGCCGATCATAACTTGAGCAGATGTTTAACCGACTGAGCCACCCAGGCGTCCTGATTGCCATAGCTTTAAAATGAATCTTATCTAGTAATTCAAATTTTCAGTATTTGTTATTCATTTTTGAGATTATCTTCACTATTTCTGACCCTTTGCATTTCTATATTAGTTTTAGAATCACCTTATTAATTTCTCTGAAAACATCTTGCTGGGATTTTATTGAAATTGCATTGAACTTATGGATCAGTGTGAGGAAAATCGACATCTCTACAGTATTAACTTTTCCAGTCTGCTTTGGTTATGTATTGCTGTATACAAACCACCCCAAAACAGCAATATGAAACAATAAAAATCATTTCTTGTCCTTAAAAATTCAAGAATTGATTGGGCTCAACCAGAGCTCTCATTCTGATTTCTCATGAAGTTACAGTCAGATGGTGATAGGAGCAAAGGTCATCTCCTCAAAGGCCTCCTCACTCCATGTCTGGCAACTGAGCTGGGAGGACACAAGCAAGTGGGGGCATGAACAGGTAGAGCTCCCCATGTATTTCTATTTTCTATTTAATACATTTCTGAATCCATCGTTATTATTTTCTTGATTCTATTCTTTGGCTTTAATTTGCTTTTCTTTTTCATACTGAAATATTGACTATTGCAATTTTTTCAGTGTTTGTCTTTTATAATATATATATATTTAGGTCTATAATTCCCCCTGAAAACTTTAGCTGTATTCTACAATTTTTGATATATCATGTTTTTATTACTGTTAGTCCAATGTGTTTTCATTTCTATCTTGATTTAAATCTGTGTCTATTTAAAAGGGTACCACCTAATTTCCAAACATTCCTGGATTTTCTAGTTAACTTTTTAAATTTATTTCTAGTTTGATTCTATTGGGTAAGAGTGACTATTATTTATTTATTTATTTATTTATTTTTATTTTTTGAAAGAGGGAGCATGTGCAAGCAGGGGGTGAGGGCAGAGGGAGAGGAAGAGAGAAAATCTTAAGCAGGCTTAATCTCACAACCCTGAGATCATGACCGAAGCCAAAATCAAGAGTCAGATGCTTAACCGACTGAGCCACCCAGGCTCTCCTAGAGTAAATTTTGAAATTTGGGGGTACTTTATGAACCAGGCTATGGTTTAATTTGATAAGTGTTTCATGTGCATTCAAAAGGAACTCCGCCAATGATTGTTATTGTTTTAAGCCAGGCAAGCAAAAAGAGATTAGAGTGAATATTTAAAGTGTTGAGAGAAAAACTTACCAACCTAGAACTCTATATTCTGTAAAATTATCCTTCAAAAGTGAAGGAGAAAGAAAAACCTTTGTAGACAAACAAAAATTGAGGGAATTTGATGCCAGGAGACTTGCCTTACAAAAAATGTTAAAAGAAGTTTTTCAGAGAGAAAGCAAATGGTAAGTGAGAAACACATGGATCTACACTAAAAAAAAAAAAAAAAGGAAGAGCATCAGAGAAGAAATAAGTGAAGGTAAAATAAAAACTTTTATTTTTCTCATTCATAAGAGATCGAACAGGTAAATTTGTTCAAAATAATAGCAACAATATATTTGATTATGAATATATAATAGGTATATATATGCTTAAGTATAGGTGAAATGAATGATAGCAATGATACAAGAGATGAGAGAGAGGAATTAGGAACATTTTGTTACAAGGTACTCACAATACCCATTAAGTAGTATAGTGTTAGCTGAAAGTGAACTTAGATTACTTGTAAATATATATTGCAAACTCTAGGGGAAAAGTACAAAAAAAGTAAAAAAAAAAGTTTAAGTGATATGCTAAGAAAGCAGAGAGAAGGAGTCATATAAAATGTCCCACTAAAGCCACAAAAGGCAGAAAAAGAGTGGAAGACAAAACCAAGAACAAAGAACAAAGGGCAACAAATTAAAAACAGTAACAAATATGGTAGATTAATCCAGCTTTATCTATAATCACCTGAAAGTCAATGGTCTGAATACACCAAATAAAAGAAATTGTCAGAGTGGATCAAAAAATAGGACCCAACTATACATTGTTTACAAGAAAACCACTTTAAATATAAAGGGGGGGAAAAGGATGAAAAGCAAAGGGATGGAGAAAGATATGCCATGCTGACACTCATCAAAGGAAACTTATCAGGGACAAAAAGGGCATTACATGATAAAAGGCCAAATCTCCAAGACTTAACAATCTTTAACCAAGACTTAACAATCTTTAATGTATGTGCCTAACAGCAAAGTGCCAAACTACTTGAGGCAAAAACTCATAGAACTGCAAGGAATAATAGATCAATCCACTATTATATTGGAGATTTCAATACCTCTCTATCAAATATGGACAGTTTAAGTAGGCAGAAAATCAGTAAAGGCACAATTGAACTCAATAGCACCATCAATCAAATGGATATAACTGACATCAGTAGACTACCTTGGCCAACAACAGCAAAATATACATTCTTCTCAAGTTCACCAAAACATTCACCAAGATAGACTATGTTCTGGGCCATAAAACACATCTCAACAAATTTAAAAGAATTAAAATCGTATAATGATTGCTCTCAGACCACAGTGTAATTAAACCAGAAACCAAAATAGAAAGATTTCTGGAAAATCCCAAAATATACGGAGATTAAACAACATACTTCCAAATCATCATGGGTCAAAGAAAATCTCAAGAGAAATTTTAAAATATTTTGAACTATGTGAAAATGAAAACAGAATTTATTAAAATTTGTAGAATGCAGCAAAAACAGTGCTTAAAGGGAAATTTATAGTATAGAATATATACATAATTCCATATATGATATCTGGAATATATATATGGAATATATCCAAATATATTTGGAATTCTATATATCTGAAATATATAATTATTATATTAAATACTATATATTATAGTATATATACTATATTATTATAAATATATTTTTATTTTTTATTATTTTTTGTTATGTTTCAAGTTTTTATTTAAATTCTAGTTAATTAACACATAGTGTAATATTAGTTTCAGGAGTAGAATTTAGTGATTCAACACTTACATACAACACCCAGTGCTCATCACAAGTGCACACCTTAATACCCATCACCTATTTAACCCATCCCCCACCCATTTCCTCTCCAGCAACCCTCAGTTTGTTCTCTATAGTTAAGAGTCTCTTTCATGGTTTGCCTCCCTCTCTTTTTTCCTTTCCCCTATGTTCAAATGTTTGTTTCTTAAATTACACGGAAGAGTAAAACCATATAGTATTTGTCTTTCTCTGACTGTTTTATTTAGCTTAGCATAATACACTCTAGCTCCATCCACATCGTTGCAAATGACAAGGTTTCATTATTTTTATGGCCCAGTAATATTCCTGTGTGTGTGTGTGTGTGTGTGTGTGTGTGTGTGTGTGTGTGTGTGTGCGCGCGCGCCACATCTTTATCCATTCATCAGTCAACGGATGACATTTGGGCTCTTTCCATAATTTAGCTATTGTTGATAGTGCTTCTATAAACATCGGGGTGCAGGTGCCCCTTTGGGGAACCAGTATTTTTTTATCCTTTGGGTAAATACCTAGTAGTGAAATTGCTGGGTCAAAGAGTAGTTCTATTTTTAACTTTTTGAGGAACCTCCACACTGTTTTCCAGAGTGCACCATTTTGCATTTCCACCAACAGTGTCAGAGGGTTCCCCTTTCTCTGTATCTTCACCAACATCTGTTGTTTCCTGAGTTGTTATTTTAGCCATTCTGACTGGTGTGAGGTGGTATCTCATTGAAGTTTTGATTTGTATTTCCCTGATGATCAGTGATGTTGAGCATCTTTTCATGTGCCTCTTAGCCATTTGTATGTCTTCTTTGGAGAAATGTCTGTTCATGTTTTCTACACATTTCTTAACTGGATTGTTTGTTTTTTAGGTGTTGACTTTGATAAGTTCTTCATAGATCTTGGATACTAGCCCTTTATCAGATAAGACATTTGCAAATACTTTCTCCCATTCTGTAGGCTATCTTTCAGTTTTATTGACTATTCCCTTCATTGTGCAGAAGCTTTTTATCTTGATGAAGCAAATAGTTCATTTTTGCTTTTGTTTCCCTTGCCTCTGGAGACATGTCTAGTAAGAAGTTGCTACAGCCAAGGTCAAAGAGGATGCTAGCTATGTTCTCTTCTAGGATTCTGATGGATTCCTTTCTCACATTTAGGTCTTTCATCCATTTTGAATTTATATTTGTGTATGGTATAAGAAAGTGGCCCAGTTTCATTCTTCTGCATGTTGTTGTCCAGTTTCCCAACACCATTTGTTGAAAAGACTATCTTTTGTTTATTGGATATTTTTTCCTGCTTTGTCAAACATTAGTTGACCATATAGTTGAGGGTCCATTTCTGGGTTATCTATTCTGTTCCTTTGATCTCTGTGCCTCTTTTTGTGTCAGTACCATACTGTCTTGATGATCACAGCTTTGTAATATTGCTTGAAGTCTGGAATTGTGAAGCCTTCAGCTTTGCTTTTCTTTTTCAAGATTGCTTTTGTTATTCAGGGTCTTTTGTGGTTCCATACAAATTTTAGGGTTATTTTTTCTAGCTTTGTGAAAAATTCTGGTGGTATTTTGATAGGGATTACATTGAATGTGTAGGTCATTTTGGGTAGTATAGATATTTTCACAATACTTATTCTTCCAATCCATGAGCATGGAATGTCTTTCCATTTCTTTGCACCATTTTTTATTTCTTTCATAAGTGTTTTATAGTTTTCAGAGTACAGATCTTTTACCTCTTTGGTTAGGTTTATTCCTAGGTATCTTATAGTATTCTGTGCAATTGTAAATGAGATTGATTCCTTGATTTCTCTTTCTGTTGTTTCATTATTGGTGTATAGAAATGCAACAGATTTTTGTACCTTGATTTTATATCCTGTGACTTTACTTAATTCGTGTATCACTTCTAACAATCTTTTGGTGGAGTCTTTTGGAGTCTACATTGAGTATCATGTCATCTACAAATAGTGAAAGTTTGACTTCTTTCTTGCTGATTTGGATGACTTTTACTTCTTTTTGTTGCCTGATTGCTGAGGCTAGGACTTCCAGTATTATCTTAAATAACAATGATGAGAGTGGACATCCCTGTCTTTTTTCCTGACCTTAGAGGAAAAGCTCTGTTTTTCCCATTGAGTATTGTATTAGCTGTGGGTCTTTCATATATGGCCTTTATGATGTTGAGGTATGTTCCCTCTATTCCTACTTTGTTGAGGATTTTATCAAAAAGGGATGCTATATTTAGTCAAGTGTTCTTCTGCATATATTGAGAGAATCATGATTCTGATTCTTTCTTTTATTAATGTGGTGTATCATACTGATTGATTTACAAATACTGAACCACCCCTGAAGCCCAGGAATAAATCCCACTTGATTGTGATGAATGATTCTTTTAATGTACTGTTGGATTTGATTTGCTAATATTTTGTTGAGAATTTTTGCATCCCCATTTATCAGAGATGTTGGTCTATAATTCTCCTTTTTAGTGGGGTCTTTGTCTGGTTTGGGGATCAAGGTAATGCTGGCCTCATAGAATGAGTTTGGAAGTTTTCCTTCCATTTCTATTTCTTGAAATATTTTCAGAAGAATAGGTATTATTTCTTCCTTAAATGTTTGGTAGAATTAACCCTGGGAAGCCATCCAGCCCTGGACTCTTGTTTGTGGGGAGATTTTTGATTATTGATTCAACTTCTTTGCTAGTTATGGGTCTATTCAAGTTTTCTATTTCTTCCTGTTTCAGCTTTGGTAGTTTATATGTTTCTAGGAATTTATCCATTTCTTCCAGATTGCCTAAATTGTTGACATATAATTGATCATAATGTTCTCTTACAACTGTTTGTATTTCTTTGGTGTTGGTTGTGATCTCTCCTCTTTTATTCATGATTTTATTTATTTGAGTCCTTTCTCTGTTTTTTTTTTTTTAAGATTTTATGTATTTATTTGTCAGAGAGAGAGAGAAAGAGAGCACAAGCAGGGGGAGTGGCAGGCAGAAGGAGAAGCAGGTTTCCTGCTGAGCAAGGAGCCTGGATCATGCCATGAGCAGAAGGCAGATGCTTAAGTGACTGAGCCAACCAGGCATCCCTCTCTTTTCTTTTTGATTAGTCTAGCTGGGGGATTATCAATCTTATTAATTCTTTCAAAAACCCAATTTCTAGTCTCATTGATCTATTCTACTGTTTTTTTTTAGATTTCTATATCATTGATTTCTGCTCTAATCTTTATTATTTCTCTTTTCCTGCTGGATTTAGACTTTATTTGCTATCTTTTTCCAGCTCCTTTAGGGGTAAGATTAGGCTGTGTATTTGAGACTTTCTTTACTTCTTGAGGAAGGCCTATATTGCTATATACTTCCCTCTTAGGACTGCCTTTGCTGCATCCCAAAAGTTTTGAGCTGTCATGTTTTCTTTTTCATTTGTTTCCATGTATTTTTTTTTTATTTCTTCCTTAATTTCCTGGTTAATCCATTCATTCTTTGGTAGGATGTTCTTTAACCTCCATGTATTTATGGTCTTTCCAATTTTTTTCTTATGTTTGACTTCAAGCGTCATAGTGTTGTGGTCAGAAAATATGCATGGTATGATCTCATTCTTGGTATTTGTTGGGGCCTAATTTGTGACCCAGTATGTGATCTATTTTGGAGAATGTTCCATGTGACTCGAAAAGAATGTGTACTCTGTTGCTTTAGGATGAAACGTTCTGAATATTTCTGTTAAGTCCTTCTGGTCCAGGGTGTCATTGAAAGCCATTGTTTCCTTGTTGATTTTCTGTTTAGATGATCTGTCCATTGTGTAAGTTGTCTTTATAGCACCACTATAATAATAGGGGTTTTTAACCCTATTAAAGACCCCTAAATTATCGTGTTATTATCAATGAGTTTCCTTATGTTTGTTATTAATTGTTTTATATATTTGGGTGCTCCCAAGTTGGGGGCATAAATATTTATAATTGTTAGATCTTCATGTTGGACTGTCCCCTTTATTTATAATTATCTCTTGTTAACAGTCTGGTTTAAAATAAGTATGGCTATTGAACATTATATCAAAAACTAACGATGTACTTACTATATGTTGGCTAGTTGAATTTAAATAAAAAATAAAATAAAATAAAATAATTAAAAAGTATGGCTATTTTGGCTTTCTTTTGACATCCTTTAGCATGATAAATTGTTCTCCATCCCCTCACTTTCTTTTTCTTTTCTTTTTTTTTTCATCCCCTCATTTTCAATCTGCAGGTGTCTTTAGGTCTAAAATGAGTCTATTGTAGGCAGCATACAAAAGGGTGTCTTGGTTTTTTTATCCATTCTGATACCCTATGCCTTTTGATTGAAGAATTTAGTCCATTTACATTCAGAGTAATTAATGGTAGATATGAATTCAGTGCCATTGTATTACGTGTTTAGTCATCTTATATCTCTGTGGTAAGGGACTACCTGGTGTCTTCTATGCTTTTCTCAAGCCCAGCTAGTATCCTTATGATTATTGTTTTAAATTCTGGATTAGGCATATTACTTACATTTGTTTTGATTAGATCCCTGGCTGTGACTTTTTCTTGTTCTTCCTTTTGGGATGAATTCCTCCATCTTGGCATTTTGTCTAGGTCTCTGCCTTCTGTGTGTTAGGAAAGCCCATTATATTTTCTGCTCCTAGAGTAATGCTTTTATTAAAAAGAGGTCATATACTGTCCAGGGCCTGGAACTTTAGGAAGTGTTGCTGGTGTATGCTGTGTACACTCTGCTGCTGTGTTTTGGCTACTCTTTCCCTCAGGTCATCTCTCTGCAGTTTCTCTTTGCCTGCAGTGGGGAGTGTTTGGACCTTGTCCAGAGTGTGGTGAGTTTCAACTAGGTGTGCTCTTGTCTGCTTGTTAAAGAAAGCCTGATCTTATTTCCACTAGAGCTGAAGCTTTGCAGCACTCTATGGTCAGTAGACTTGGTATTTGTGTAAGGTGAAGGGCTGTGTTGGTCTTCTGCTGCAAGAACCTCCCTCCCCCAGTGGACCAGCATGGGTCCGAACCCTGCCAAGTCCTTAAAGTCTGGAGTTTTGAAACTCAGTCAGCATGTCTGAGATAAAGCAAGGTGCACTATGCTGACAGGTGGGCAGATGGCCTGGACACAGACAGGATGAAGGCAGGGATCTGAGGGACATATGAGGGGAGATTGTTTGCTCTTTTGCAAAGGTTTCCCAGAGAGTGGTGGGCATGAATTCCCCTCTCTGGGGATGAGGGAGAGGGCAGGCACCATTTTTCTCCCCCTACCCATCAGCAGGGACTGACTTCGGTGAACAGCACAGTGCCCACAGTGGAAGCTTGAACTGCTTACACCAAGACCTGCCTCCCTGCACTCTGTAGGTGCTTGTTTACTAGGGCAAGTGTGCCTGAGAACCACAGCAGTGGGCCCCTCCCCCAGAAAACCAAACCAGATCAGACCTTTAACCTGAGAGGAAGTCAGATGCTTAACTGACTGAGCCACCCAGGTGCCCCCAAAGCTGGTTCTTTAAAAAGATCAATAAAATCAATAAGCCTTTAGTTAGGCTCACCAAGAAAAAAAGAGAGAAGACACAAATTACTAATATCAGAAATGAAAAAGGATACATCACTACAACTACTATAGACATTAAAAGGCTAAAAAAAGAAATATTATAAACAACTCTATACCCCCAAATTTGACAATTTACCTGAAATGAACTAATTTCTTAAAAGACACAATCTGCCAAAAGCTTACACAAGAAGAAATAGACAATCTAATAGGTCTACATCTATTTTTTAAAAATTGAATCATTAATCAATAACTTTCCAAAACAGAAAGCACCAGATCAAATTCTGCTGAACATTTGGCAAATTCTACCAAACATTTAAGTAGAAGCAAAAGGAGTACTTCCTAACTTATTCCATGAGGCCAACATTACCTTAATACCAAAACCAAAGATATTACAAGAAAAAAAATCCACAGACCAATATTTCTCATAAACATGGATGCAAAAATCATCAACAAAATATTAGTAAATCAAATTCAAGAATGTATGAAAAGAATTATAGGCCATGACTGTGTGAGATTTTCCATATATATTTGCATATGCATATGTATAAATATATACAGAAAAAAATGAAAATGTTGATGACGTGATTATCTATATAGAAAATTCAAAAGAATTAACAGCAACAACAAAAAACAAAAAACTCCTGGAACTAATAAGTGATTATAGTAAGGTTGCAGAATGCAAGATTAATATACAAAAGTAAATTGCTTTCTTATATGAGTGATGAACAAGTGGAATTTTAAATTAAAAATATTACCATTTAGGGGTGCCTGGGTGGCTCAGTTGGTTGAGCAGTTGCCTTCAACTCAGGTCATGATATCAGGGTCCTGGGATGGAGCCCTACATTGGGCTCCCTGCTCAGCAGGGAGTCTGCTTCTCTCTCTGCCCCTCCCCCTACTTGTGCTCTCTCTCTCTCTCTTTCTCTCTCTCTCTCTCTCAGATAATTAAATAAAATCTTTAAAAAGAAATTACCATTTACATTAGCATCCCCCAAAATTAAATACTTAGGTATAAATCTAACAAGTTATTTACAAGATCTATGTGAGAAAAATTACAGAACTCTGATGAGAGATATCAAAGAACTAAATAAATGGAGAAATATTTCATGTTAATGGACAGAAAACCTCAATATTTTCAAGATGTCAGTTCTTTCCATCTCGATCTATAAATTCAATGCAATCCCAAACAAAACCCCTCAGGAAGTTATTTTATGGTTATTGCTAAACTAATTCTGAAGTTTATATAGAGAGGCAAAAGATCTAAAATCACTAATTCAATGTTGAAGGAGAAAAGTTTTTTGCACTGCTAATTGTTCTCCCAGCCTTCTCCAAAGATAATCTTTTACCAAGGTAACTGTACAATGGAGGAAAGGGAATAATCAGACTTTAAGGGATTACTTGACACTGACTCTAAACTGACATTAATTCCAGGAAACCCAAAATGTCACTGTGGTCCATCAGTTGAGTAGAAGATTATAAAGGTTAGGTGATCAATGGTGTTTTAGCACAGCGCCATCTCACAGTGGGTCTAATGGGTCCTCCAAAACCCATCTGAGTTATTTTCCCAGATCCAGAATGCATAATCAGAATAAACATACATAGCAACTGGTAAAATCCCCACATAAGTTCCCTGATCTGTGAAGTGAGGGCTGTTATGATAGGAAAGGCCAAGTGGAAGTCACTAGAAAAGCCTTTACTTAGGAAAATAGTAAACCAAAACCAATACCACATTCCTGAAGGGACTGCAGAAATTAGTGCCACCGTTAAGGACTTGAAAGAGGCAAGGTGGCAATTCCTATCACATTTCCATTACTCTCCTATTTGGCCTGTGCAGAGACAGATGAATCTTAGAGAATGACAGTGGATTATCACAAACGTAAAGAGCTGATGACTCTAATTGCAGCTGCTATTCCAGATATGATTTCATTGCTTGAACAAATTCATATACCCTGTTACCTTATATGTAGGTATTCTGGCAAATGCTTTTTTTCCATACCTGTTCCTAAAGCCCACAAGAAGCATTTTGCTTTCAGCTGGCAAGGCCAAGTGTTGGCAAAGATGTGAAACAACTTGAATTCTCACAGTTAGTAAGAATACAAAATCACACAATTACTTAGGAAATAGGTTAGCTATATTTTAAAAATTGAACACATATTATCTGTGTATGTATACACCAGCCACTTCTAACTACTTGCTCTAGAGAAATGAAAGCACGTGTCCATTCAAAGACTTGTACATGAAGCTTATGGCAATTTTATTTGTAATAGCTAAAAATGGAAAACAACTCAAACATTTATCAACAGATAGATCACGTTGTGGTATAACCATATGTTGGAGTACTACTAAGCAATGATTACTTGCTGTTAGAACATATAAATAAAATTGTTCTTTGCATATTAATCTTGTATTCTGCAACCTTACTAAATTTACTCATTGACAAATGAACTGTTGATGTGCACAAAATAGATGACAATATACAGTGTTATGCTGAGTGAAAGCAGCAAGGCAAAGGAGAGTGCATGTTTTATGATTCCATTCATATCAAATTCAGAAAAGTAAACTGCTCTGTAGTGAAGGTCATCAGATCAGCAATTTCTCATAGATAGGAATGGGGTGGAAAGGAACAGGAGACAGAATGAAAAGGGTACAGAGGAAGTTTTGAGAATGATAAATATATTTATTGTTGTGATTGCAGTGATGGTTTTATGAGTTTATACAGTTGTCAAAATTTATCATGTGGTATACTTTAAATATGTGCATCTTAGGTCAATTGAACCTCAATAAAGCTGTTATAAATTTTTAAAAATATACAGACACTTTAAACATTTTTTTCAACTCTCCTCATTTTGTTGACCTTTAAAAACAGAACTCACATGGAAAAGGAACCACCATATTTACCAACAACAAGAATAAATGTAATGAGAGTGTATGGTTAGCCCAAGTATAAGATCAATCTAAATCTAATGTTTCAGTGTTTTGAATCTAACTATAATGTTAAGACTAGCAGGATAAAACCTTAGTACTAACAGAAACATCATAAAAATTTTAAAACCTCAGGTACATCAAGTATTTCTCACAAAGAAATGTTTTGATAATTATATATAGAAATACAAATTTACATAAACATAATTATATAGAGAGGGGGGTTCTATTTTCCTTAATAGACACAGGAATTTCAAAAGGGGAGCATGAACTTTATTTCTTGTATGGGTTGTCTCCTGGATATGTAGCATTATTTTCACCAACACCTATGGATAGAAAATGAGATATTGCAAAAGAAATTGAAGACAAAATTTCCAATTATAATTGGGTCAATTTCCAATCTTGGATTAAGTTATTCATTTGGCCTATATCAGTTTTGTTTTCACTTAAACCCTTTGACTTACTCTCTTTGGTCTAGGAAAAGACAATGAGCCATATCCTTGTCCTCATAGATCTCCTTAATACTTCTTAGTATTCCATGTATCATCACACTATCAGAAAACAAATATCCAATGTAATATATATCTTAATAATGGCAATGACCATGATGAGAAAAGCAGGTAAATTTATTTTTTCTTAAGTATTTATATTTACTGTTTTGTGAATGAGGTCAATTTTGGTATGTAATTGACCAGAAATAATTATCATATACACCAATTAGACAGTCAAATGATTGATATGTCTCCACTAAACTTCCAGTACATAAGATCATACAGGAAATTAAAAAAAAAAGATAGTAGGAAGAGATTTAAGCTTTGAATCAGAGAATATGAATTTGTGTTCTGATTCTGCTGGTTTTCTAATTTTGTGACCTTGAAAAGTCACATATTTTGTGAGTTTATTTTTCCACCCAAGAAATGAAAATGATAAACAACTACAACACATTGTGTGTATTTAATCATTTTTTTAAAAGATTGATTGATTGATTGATTGATTGATTTATGAGAGAGAAGGAAAGAGAGCATGAGCAGAGGAAGGGGCAGAGGAGAGGGAAAGAAATCCTCAAGCAGACTCTCCACTGAGCACAGAGCCCTACTTGGGGCTTCATCCCAGGACCCTGAGGTCATGACCTGAGCCAAAATCAAGAGTCAGATGCTTAATCAACTGAGCCACCCAGGCTCCCCATGCATTTGATCATTTTTAAACAAAGCACCATGCATATACATACACAAAATATTATTATCTAGTATAGGAAGCAAAAGAGTGTGGGTTCCTATTTGGGGTCTTTCTAACTTCCTTGACTTAGTAGCTTCATGAGTCATTGTTTATTTCTTATTGAGAATAACTCCTGTAATCCCCCTAAAAAGTGCCTTCAGAGCCTGAGATGAAAGGTTCTCCTTCTCTATATTAATTCACATTTGAAGGGATAGTCAACCTTTCAAATGAACTTGGGCAATCAGTATTTACCATAAAATTATAGACTAATAGTCTGTTACTTTACTGCCAGGATGACTTATGAAAGCATTTTTCCACATATTTTAAATTGCATAACTGATATGAATGATGTTATGTTGACAAGACTCCTTGAAAGACAGGGTGATGAGATTAAAGTTCCATGATGTGTTACCTTAGCATCACTTAGTCCATGAAATATATCATTAATGGTGCCCTATAACTTTCATTTGTATTAAACATCTGATGCTTATTTCCCATTTGAAAATAATTAAAGAGCCATTTATTTTACTGTTTGAATTAGTCTTATAATTGATTTCCCCAACAATTTTGTCATTAGGATAGCAATGGATTTCAGTCAGATGACAAGACACATCAACACAAATGTAAATTTTCTGCAAATAGCATCTAATAGTTAGTTAATCATATGCTGGATCCAAAAACTTCTATTCTGAATATCTGAAATACAGTGGACATGGTTTGTTAACAGGAATGACCTTACTAGCAAAGATCAATGGAAAGTTCCAGGCAAAGACAGAAAGAATGTATCATTTACTTAAACATCCATTCCTAAACTTCAGTTGCATGGTGGAAATGGAAAAGGGTTAGAGAGAAGAGGAAGGGAGACTTTTATTAGGGACAGAGAGTTGCAAAACAGTGAGAAATGGAATAACTCAGAAATGTTTTGAAATTATTCACATTTTGAGTCTATTTTATGTTTTTAGGACTTTGAATTTAGCTTTAAATTTATGATTCACTTACTTTTAAGAGAACAGCTAGAAAAGAAATAAAGGAGTAAGTTCTGTTGACTTCTGTTGGATCAACGTGTGAGGAAAAAAAGACACAATGACACAGATTTCAGGGTACGATTTTATATGATGGCATGATTCATATTCTGGCTTCCCATGACTATATTCTAAAATCAGTGTCCATTGAGCTCTTTGTGGTTAAACTCAATGAGCTGACTATAGTGCATGTGGTCAACATAAATGGACCAGTATGAATTGGTCATGGGAATCCCTTCTCTTGCCTAATGTATATATAATTTCTTTTTTAGGTGTTATGAAGTCAATTCCTTCTCCTGTAATATTTAGTCATCCCTCTAATTTCATTAGCGTCATAGGGATCAAAAATAAATCTTTCATGCTATAACTTTACAGAAGACATAGAAATTGAGAATGTTGAAATGTACATGTTAATACCATAACTTGGGATCACTAAGTATAAAGGGAATAGTAAACTAAAAGGATTCCATTTGCTTTTTCTCATCTTCACTCATCTTTCAAGCTGCTACCTACTCTCATCAAATAATCCCATCCAAAAATTGTATTAATTAAAAACCACATTTATATAATCTATAGAATTCTCTTATGGTGGAAATAGTTTAAAAAATAAATTTTTTTCATCCATTTTATTTTATTTATTTATTTTTAATTTTTGTTTAAGATTTTATTTATTTATTCGATATAGAATGGCACAGAGAGTGAGAGAAAGCACAAGCAGGGGGAGCAGCAGAGGCAGAAGGAGAAGCAGGCTCCCCACTAAGCAGGGAGCCTGATGCGGGGCTCGATCCCAGGACCCTGGGATCATGACCTGAGCCGAAGGCAGATACTTAACCAACTGAGCCACCCAGGCACCCCTGTCTGTTTTTATTTTAAACTTACTTTGCAAGTTCTGAGACTACAATTTCATTATGAATTTTTGTAAATGTTGATAAAACTACTACTGTTCAATGGACTAGCAAGTAAAATGATAGAAGGATGATAAACTACAACTGTGTCAAATAATCAAAATGGGTAAAGCCAGAATAAAGCAAGGGATTGACTTATTCACTCAAGTATTTATTGAACACCTCACCATGTATCAGGAAAAGATACAGTAAACTGATGAGCAGAAACTTACTCTATGAAACTTTCTTCCAAAGAAAATTGAGTGGACACCATTGTTTTTATCACTGGGGAGCTGCTCCTGTCATTCAACAGAGAGCAGAAAGTTGTGAACCTTCGCAAGTTACTTAACCTCTCTAAGCCTTAGTTTCTCATCTGTAACATGGAGATGGTATTAATAGTACCTGCATCATATATTATTGTGATAATTGCTTAAGTAATACATATAAAACACTTAGAAAACTGACAGAGTAAGTATACAATAAAATAATTAAAATAAAACCTAAGTATATTGATTGTCTCTAGGTTATAATTAAACAACCTAATAAATATGAATTCTAGGTAAGTTTAGACCTTTAATATATTTAGGATAGAATCTATATCATTTTTTCCCTTAAGCACTGGATATACAGCAACATCTCCTTCTTGAACCTCTCCCATGTTCTGTACTTTCATCCTGACCTTTGTGATTTCTGTGCATGTTCCAGCTACACTTACGCTGAGTTTAGACCCTGTCAAGGTAAATCTTATTCACCCTTTCTTCCTGAAATCTCCCAATGTAATGTTATTATTGAATGTGGTTTCTGGGTGAAAAAAAAAGTGTGAAAGGAAATAAAATTCATAGTTACCCTCCAGATGAAGAAGACTGTGCCTGAAAGTCTTCTAGCAAGGATATTGTTCTTGCAAAAAATTAGCTCTTTCTATTAGACTCTTCCTGTGCTTCAGAAATAGCCTACACACATCAGTGAAACTAGCAGATCTCCACATTTGAACCTGTAAATCACTGAGAAAGAAAAGTATCTTTTACATATACAATGGACAAGAGTAAATGATCAACTGGAACTAGAAGTTACCAATTTGTGAGAAATGATTTTGTATATATCCTCATTTTCACATTCAGTGACAATTGGTAGCTTAAGATCAGTGAGGTCACTGGTTAAGAACAGTGTCTAGAGATTCTTACTTCAATCACCCAACCACCCAACCATCCATCCATCTGTCAATATCTTCTTCCATACATTGATATATCAACCTTCCTACTCACCCGTTCATTCAGATACCCATCTGTACATCTATCTTTCCATTCATGCACTTATTCACCCACCTACCTATCATCCATCCATTCAACTGCCCATATATATAACCATCTACATCTATATCTACATCTATTACATACATCCTAGGTAGGTTGAAATCACCCCATGGATGGATATTGGTATTGGTATATGCTAAAATTATGGGATTTTTATTTTTTTGAAGAGTACTTATTAAATAACTGGTTGTGTTTAATACTAGCACACACTGGCAATAACCTAGTACTATTACCTTCCTCTGAATTTTTTTTTCTTTTTTTGTATATTAAGTGCCAGTTTATTTTAAAGATTTTTTTTTTATTTGAGAGACAAAGAGAGAGAGAGAGAGAGAACATGAGCAAGGGGAGGGTCAGAGGGAGAGGGAGAAGCAGACTTCCCACTGAGCAGGGAGCCCAACCATTCAGGGCTCGATCCCAAGACCCCCTGGCATCATGACCTGAGCTGAAGGCAAACACTTAACAACTGAGCCACCCAGGCACCCCCAGTGCCAGTTATTTTAAACAAACCATAAAAATCATGGGATGGCCAAGCAGCCTGCCATATCTGGCCAATGGCCAATGGATTTGTCTGCACTTTTCCTCATATAGAAGAACATGCTGGGAAACTGTGGACTTGGAAAATGTTCAGCTGAGAGGACCTGGAGCTAGGAGACGGTGTTGGGAGGCCAGATGCCCAGTGTCTAAAGAGGTAAAATTTGGGGAGGGAGTTGGGGTTATGTGGAAAGGATACAAATTTCATTCCATAGATCCTAGCCTGAAATAAATTAATAAAATTACATTATTTTTCCTGTAATTGAATTTAATAATTCTTTTGAGTCCCATTCCACTGAATTCCAAAAACTTAACCTCAGTCTTCATTACCCTCCCCCTGGAGTTACACTTAAATTTGAGTCCATAATATCACAGTGTGGATTGGAGGTTTTCATATAACTGATCACTGGTGATATCAAATATTCATATTGACATGTCACCCATTAAGGAATACTCATTCCCATCTTTTTTCCTTATACTGATTTACTCAGGTCGCTGCTGGCCATCTTGCCACATGAGAAATATTCTACTGCTCCCATCAACTCTTAATTCTGAGGAAACTATGAGGCTAACTCAGAAAAATCTGCCATCCACAATGTTTCTACTCTTCCAGGTTCTACCTGGGATGGTTTGAGGAAAGTGATCACATAGGACACTTCTGCTTTTAGATATTCTAACTTATCTGAGGATTTCTAATACCTTTCTCCTCTTCCTGAATTACAACAGAACGCTTTCAATAGAATCTGTCAGCAGAAAATGATTTATTCTCCCTAATTCTCCCATCTCTCCCCCTTGTCCTGGGGAATGTTTTTCAGTGTAGATAAGAAAAATTTTATTTTATAGCATCATGGATTTTATATTTCCTGAGTATTTTTGGAACTAAACTTTTGCAATTCAAAATTAAGTTTAGAGAACTTAATTTTTTTTTCTGCTCCACATTTCTCAACTGAGAACTTCTGTTGAAGTTCTCAACACTTCTGACTGTATGGGAGAAATACTAAGAAGTGTAAGAAAAGTAAGTACAGAGAACTGCAAGCACATTTGATAAAACTTCAAATAATCGTACCCCACCACACTTGCTTTAATATATTTTCCCTATAAGACAAAGTTAGAAATCTCTTTTAAAATAATTACATGGCGGGCACCTGGGTGGCTCAGTTGGTTAAGCGACTGCCTTCGGCTCAGGTCATGATCCTGGAGTCCCGGGATCGAGTGCCGCATCGGGCTCCCTGCTCGGCAGGGAGTCTGCTTCTCCCTCTGACCCAACCCCCTCTCATGCTCTCTCTCTCTCTCTCTCATTCTCTCAAACAAATAAATAAAATTAAAAAAAAAGATTTAAAATAATTACATGGCTTATGTTTTATAGGTAGTTGTAGAGTCAAATGAGGGGTTATGAGCAGAGTGTTTGGGGAGGAAACAAGAGAACTTGTAAGGATTAGGTCCAAGAACATCTAGTATAGAATGTGATCTGACACCTATATCACTGGGGGATAGTTAAGGAGACAAGAATAGCTGTGTGCATTAGAAGGCAGGGGAAAAAAAGACTATAGCAACCAGAAGTCCAATTCTATAATTCTTAGCAAAGACTAACTCTTTCATCTTAAAAAGGCAGAAAGTAACATTAAGTTCAAGCAGAGTGGCATCCAGAATTTAAAATCATGTTTACCTTGTAACTTTTCCCTAAGTTTTGTTAGGTATGTTATTTTATCACTTATTATTTATTCCTATAAGCCACTTAAAATCCTTTCTGGCACATCATACCTTATTACTGATCTAAACAGATTTACTGGTTAAAGAGAAAAACGTGTGCTTTTGGAAGCAGAAAAACCTAGCTTTCAATCCCAATGCCTTCACTTAATAGCTATATGAGTTTACACATACAGCAAAACATTTTTTGGGCATCAGTTTCTTCACCTGTAAAATAGGGATAAAGTTACTTAAATTGTAAGATAGCTTCAAGTGTATAAAATATATATATAAAACAACCAGCAGAGTGATCAACCCAGAATCAGTACTGGCTAAAAACTGATTCTCTCTTCTTTCTCTTTTCTATTGTTGAACATGAAAAACATGTTGACAAAATAAGAAAAACACAAATCTTATCCATCATTCAACTCTAAAAATCTTCACTGGAACATCTGTTTAGCCCAGGTTTCCTAGAAAATAGAGCCTGAAGCAAAACTTAAGCACTGATGCTTTATTGGAAAATGCCAAAGTAGCAAAATAAAGCAAGGAAGAACAGAAACAAAGAGATGGTGCATTACCCAGAAGTCTGTGCTTCATTAGTAGATACAAACCTTCCCTTTGTTACTTGCAGCATCAACAGACAAACTATCGAGTAATAACACTATGCTCCAAAATGTACATAGAAGAGAAAATGGAGAGGGAATTTTTCTGTCTGCTTCCACATCTTCCATTGGTCAATGTTTGCCCACGGGGAGTTCCAGCTCACCTTTGAGAAGTCAGACAATGTAAGTGCCCAGACTTCCATGGAGAGTGGGTCTCCTCAGCAGCAGCTGAAGCTGCACAAAGGGTCAAGGGCTCCAGAGACAGGTAAACTGAGAATCTGAAGTAGCACCTAAGAGGTGTCAAATAGTATATCCATGGTCCTCATGATCTTTACTTCATCAGATTTGCTTAAGTCTCATGTGGCACCAAGTTCTCTTTCTCAAATCCTTTAAACTCTTATTGTTGGATTTTATGCAGATATGGATGAAAGAGAGCTTTCAATATCAGTCACATCTGTGTACATGTATCATACAATTTGAAGCATACAGTGACAGATAACTTTGAGTATCAAAATTAGATACTGACATGCCATTCTTGTTGTCCATTATTGAGCTGTGCAGTGTTGCAGCTGTGGACATTAGATTCCAGTGCTGCGTACCTGGTAACACAAACTTGTAGGCTCATCCTGCACTTTCAAAAAGAGCTTATGGTTAGTAGAAATCAGAAATTTTAGTCTTAAAGGCATGATGGAGGAATTCTTGACTTGTAGAAAAATAGCAAGTGTCTTAATAGCATTTTATACCTAGTTCTAAGATATACTTGAGTATCAAACAGTTGAAGCTTCAGTGCCTTCTCGGCATTGTACAGCTGAGTACAACTATAAGAAAATGTACTCACTTGGACTCTGAAGTCAATTACTGGATTTTTCTGAAAAATGTATCATGTGCATCATTCTAATGCCTCAGAACAACTTTTTCAGTAGGGGATGGGCAAAACTGGTAATGGTTACACTTTGAGAAAGGAAGGAAAAGAAAAATAGAATGACTTATGAAAAATTCTATTATATTTTTGGCTAGATAGTTCAGTTTTTCTAAGAAGCTACTTCCCAGAAGTGATAATAATAAAAGCAGAGTTGCAGTACCAGAATGAAGTTATGCTGAAAGCTCTAGTTTCATATATTCAATGCATTCAAGTGTTATAAGACTCCTATAAGTTACATAAACTCACCATTTCTTTTTGCGGAATAATTATTCAGTTGTTTTGGTAAAATATTCTCAATGTTCATTTTTACAATATCTGGTCATCCTAACTTCACCACTAATTAGCTGTGAGACTATCAGAAAATCACCTCAATTTTTTTGTTCCTCAGTTTCCTCATGTATAAGATGTTGAAAATAACAGTTATTTTGATGATTGATAGAATTAATTGTGGAGCACTTAGAAAAATGCTGGGCATGTGTCAAGTGCTCAAGAAAAGTTGGTTATTATTTTTATTATTTCTTAGTAGTACTCATGGTAGTATAAAGTTATATAATACAGAAGAGTTTGAAGAAGAGAGTTATAAATCACACCAAGTCCACCTTACATAAATATTCATCCTTAATAATGACTAAACATTATTTTGACATCTTTTTACACACACATAGAGATAGAACACCACATACATACAAAAAATACATAGGACTCCAAAATAGCCTTCTAAAAATAAGAAACACTCCATTTTTTATTCTAAAATAAAAACAACAAATTTAACTGAATTTAAATATAACAGAACTAAAAACTGAAAGGAACATAAGTGGATTACTAAACTAGGTATTTTCTGGAATATCTAATAGATATTAGTTTTTGAAAGAGTCCTCTAAGATTAAGAAACAAAATCATAAAAACCATTAAGAGATTGAAATCATTAGGTGTTTTTTGTTTTTTGTGGGTTTTTTGTTTGTTTGCCTTTGAGACATTGTCAACTGTCTCCATGTTTTGAAAATGTAATAAATAAACCCATAACTTTTTTCCATCTTCCCTCCCCCATTTTTGAAAGATATACCTTTTTGAAAGATACATCATTAATCTTATATTTTCAAGGTTATAAGACTAATATTCTGATCTTAAACTGTCATTCTCCAATTTCAAAATAATAGTGTGTATTCTGTATTTAAAAGAACTTAAGATTTTCACCAGTTTTGTGTTGCTTTGGTATGGTTTGGTTATTTTTGTTGGTATTGTTATTTAGTCTTTTATTTTAAACCACAACTTCTTTAAGTGTGTGCTTTATTTCAGTTCATCTCTTGGTTGTCTGGATAGGTGCCATACAGGTTATTCCCAAAGTTTATCATTTTCACAAAACTCACCTTACCTGAGGTGTTAACTTAAGCACAACTGCAGTACTTGTAACTTGTGTGATTAGTTTAAAGATACAAACAGGGCAACGGCATAAGGGGAAGTCTGAGAGAGTGCAGGCATGATTCAACACATGCACCTTTATGGCCCTGAAATGTAGGGACCCCTGCACAAAGACCAGCAAGAAGTCTCTAAGTGCTAAGGGCAGCCTGCAGCTGACAGCCAGCAAAGAAACAGGATCCTACTTCTAAAAATTCAAGGAACTAGTTTCTGCCAACAACCTGAATGAGTTTGAAAGTGAATTCTTTCCAGAGACTTCCTACAAAAACCAAATTGTTAACACCTTGATTTTGGCTTTGTGAAACACTAAGTAGAGAAACCAAATGCACTAACCCAGGCTTCTGACCTACAGAACCATGAGATAACAAATTTGTATTGCTCTAAGCTACTAAGTTATACTAATTTGTTACAGCAGCCATCAAAAATTAATATACCTGGTCACCCAGCAGTAATAAAAGAGGTTGAGAAGTGTGGTCTTTCTTTAGCTATAGGGCAGTACATGCAGCTGAAAACTCTGGGTCAATTTGTTTGAAAAATAATGGAGACAATGTATATTTGTGCAACAGCTAGTCTCCACCACAGAAGGAAAATGCCTGAATTAATGAGGAAAGGCAGGAAGAAAGAGGACTTGTATATAGCTCTTAAAAAGGTTCAAAATTATTGGGGATCTTGAAAATATTAAACTCTTCTAATTTTGCCACTGAATGTTCTGTGCCTTTATAACTGAATACAAGATTATACAATCAAATTGCTCTCACCTTTTATGTAGGAGATTGGAAATTGGTTGGTTAATCATTTTTAAAAAGTCAGTTACTTTGGTGAATCATAATAAAATATATTTACCTTAAAGATTCTATTTTAGCTTAAAACAAATATACATTCAGTGGCCAATCTTTTTATGCAGAGTCTGGACTTTCTTTGAATGTATGGAAAAAATGGTTTTATTGCACTCCTTTTAAATTCTCAGTTTGAGTTTCTTTAAAACAGAGCAAAAACTTAAAGAAACTTGAAATGAAATCTAAGTATATAAACTTTCTAAAAGTTCTTTAGAAATTCATCTCTCCCACAACTAATTCATCATCATTCCTTTATCCACATAGCTTTACCCTTTTCAAAGTATTCAACTTGGAAGGAGGGGAAAAGATGACAGAGGAGTAAGGGACCCTATTCCAATCGGTCCCTGGAATTGAGCTGGATATCTACCAGACCACTCTGAACACCCACGAAATCAGCATGAGATGTAAGAAGATAGATCTGGATCTCTACAAACAGAATATCAGAGGCAGTTCGTTTCAAAGTTCGAAGCGGGGAGCTGTGATTCCACAGGCACATATCAGAGGATAAACAGAAGGGGAAGGGAGCCAGCTGTGGGGATCCTACACCACCAGTGAGCAATAACCTCCTGTGCTGGGGATGGAGCACAGACTCAAAGACCGGTAGCAGTGGGGAAAGGACTTTAGGGCAGCCCCCCAAGACAGAAACCCAGAGCAGTTGGGCCTCACATCCGAACTGGGGACAGCTAGCAGTTTTAGAAACACAAAAGGCAGAGACATGCCCAACCTGGAGGCGAGGACTAGGAGTGCTGCTAAGGGGCACACAACCCAGGACGCTGCAGTTTATAGCAGCACAGACAGAAATAGAGATAGTGAGGCCTAGAGAGCTCACTGAAGAACAGACTGCAATCTCTCTGCTCTGAGGCAGAGGGTTGGAAATGGTCTCTTCTGCTCTGACTCTCAAAAGAGATGCCGAAAGCCACCAGGGAAAGCCGCCAGAGAACTAAAGCCCCAAAAAACCGGTTCTCACTGAGCCCATCCCCCGCCACAGGGGGGCAGGGCAAATCTGCCCAAACAGGGTTGCCTGGGCAACAGCACAGCAGGCCCCTCCCCCCAGAAGACAGGCTGGGAGAACAAGAGGCCAACAACCCTAAGGTCCCTAGAAAACAGGTGCATCTTGCTTCAGTTGAGGTCAATAATTTGGACTCTATACATTCCCTCAACAACCCCTCAACAGAATGACTAGGAGGAGGAACCCCCAAAATAGGAAAGACTCAGAGATTATGACTTATGCCACAGATTTACAAATAGATTCAGATATAAACAAGATGCTGGAGAAGGAATTCAGGCTAGCAATTGTGAAGACAAGAGCTAGAATGGAGAAATCGATTAATGGCAACATAGAGTCTCTAAGGGCAGGAATGAAAGCTGAATTGGCAGAATTTAAAAATGCTTTCAATGAGATCCAACCTAATCTAGAGAGTCTAACAGCTAGGGTAAGCAAGGCAGAAGAATGAATTAGTGACCTAGAAGACCAAATAATAGAGTTAAAGGGAAAAGAGGAGGCCAGGGAAAAACAACTCAGAATCCATGAAAATAGAAGCAGAGAAATAAGTGACACCATGAAGCGTTCCAATGTCAGAATTATTGGAATTCCTCAGGTGGTGGAGAGAGAAAGAGGACTAGAAGATATATTTGAGCAAAGATAGCTGAGAACTTCCCTAATCTGGGGAATGAAACAAACATTCATATCCTAGAGGCAGAGAGGACCCCTCCCAAGATCAAGGAAAACAAGCCAACACCCAGGCATGTAAGAGTAAAACTCGCAAATCTTAGAACCAAGGAAACCAACCTAAGGGCAGTTAGGGGAAAGAGATTCCTTACCTACAGAGGGAGGAACATCAGAATAAGTCAGACCTATCCACAGAGACCTGGCAAGCCAGAAAGACCTGGCAAGACATATTCAGGGTACTAAACGAGAATAACATACAGCCAAGAATACTTTATCCGGCAAGGCTGTCATTTAGAATGGATGGAGAGATGCAGAGCTTCCAAGACCGGCAGAAACTGAAAGAATATGTGACCATTAAGCCAGCCTTGCAAGAAATATTAAGGGGGATTCTATAAAAAGAGAAAGACCCCAAGAGTGATATACAACAGAAATTTACAGGGACAATCTATTAAAAAAAAGGTCTTCACAGGCAACATGATGACAATTAATTCATATCTTTCAATAATCACTTTCAATGTGAACAGCCCAAATGCTCCATAAAATGGCACAGGGTTGCAGATTGGATAAAAAGACAGGACCCATCCATATGCTGTATACAAGAGACTCATTTTGAACCTAAAGATACATCCAGACTGAAAGTGAAGGGATGGAGATCCATCTTCCTGCCAACAGACCTCTAAAGAAAGCTGGGGTAGCAATTCTTATATCAGACAAATTAGATTTTAAACTAAAGTCTGTAGTTAGAGACACAGAAGGACACTATATCATTCTTAAAGGGTCTATCCAACAAGAAGATCTAACAATTGTAAATATCTATGCCCCCAACAGGGGAGCAGCCATCTACATAAGCCAACTGTTAACCAAATTAAAGAGTCATATTGATAATAATACATTAATTGTAGGAGACCTCAATAGTCCACTTGGTAATAGATAGATCATCTAAGCAGAAGATCAACAAAGAAACAAGAGCTTTGAATGACACACTGGACCAGATGGACCTCATAGATATATACAGAACATTCCACCCTAAAACAACAGAATACTCATTCTTCTCAAGTGCACATGGAACTTTCTCCAGAATAGACCACATACTGGGTCACAAATCAGGTCTCGACCGATACCAAAAGATTGAGATTATTCCCTGCATATTCTCAGACCATAATGCTTTAAAACTGGAACTCAATCACAAGAAAAAATTTGGAAGAAATTCAAATACTTGGAAGCTAAAGACCACTTTGCTCAAAATGTTTGGGTCAACCAGGAAATCAAAGAAGAACTTAAACAATTCATGGAAACCAATGAGAATGAAAACATATCGGTCCAAAACCTCTGGGATACTGCAAAGGCGGTCCTAAGGGGGAAATACATAGCCATCCAAGCCTCACTCAAAAAAAAAAGAAAAATCCTGAATTCACCATCTAACTCTACATCTTAAAGAACTAGAGAAAAAGCAACAAATGATGCCTAAGCCACGCATTAGAAGAGAAATAATTAAGATTAGAGCAGAGATCAATGAATTAGAAACCAGAAACACAGTAGATCAGATCAACGAAACTAGAAGCTGGTTCTTTGAAAGAATTAATAAGATTGATAAACCACTGGCCAGACTTATCCAAAAGAAAAGAGAAAGGACCCAAATTAATAAAATTATGAATGAAAGGGGAGAGATCACGACTAACACCAAGGAAACAGAAACAATTATTAGAAATTATTATCAACAACTATATGCCAATAAGCTGAATAATCTGGATGAAATGGATGCCTTCCTGGAAACCTATAAACTCCCAAGACTGAAACAGGAAGAAATTGACAACCTGAAAAGGCCAATAACCAGTAACCAGATTGAAGCAGTGATCAAAAAACCTCCCAAAAAACAAGAGTCCAGGGCCTGATGGAGTCCCTGGGGAATACTACCAAACATTCAAAGAAGAAATAATACCTGTTCTCCTGAAGCTGTTTCAAAAAATAGAAACAGAAGGAAAGCTTCCAGACCCATTCTATGAGGTCAGCATTACCTTGATCCCCAAACCAGGCAAAGACCCCATCAAAAAGGAGAATTTCAGACCGATATCCCTGATGAATATGGATTCCAAAATCCTCAACAAAATCCTAGCTAAGAGGATCCAACAATACATTAAAAGGATCATCCACCACGACCAAGTGGGATTTATCCCCGGGATGCAAGGGTGGTTCAACATTCGCAAATCAATCAATGTGATAGAACACATTAATAAGAGGAGAGAGAAGAACCATACTGTCCACTCAATTGATGCAGAAAAAGCATTTGACAAAATACAGCATTCTTTCCTGATTAAAACTCTTCAGAGTATAGGGATAGAGGGAACATTCCTCAAGCTCATAAAATCCATCTATGAAAAACCCACAGCGAATATCATCCTCAATGGGGAAGAGCTGAGAGCCTGTCCTTTAAGATCAGGAGCATGTCAAGGATGCCCACTCTCACCACTATTGTTCAACATAATACTAGAAGTCCTAGCAATAGCATTCAGACAACAAAAAGAAATAAAAGGTATTCAAATTGGCAAAGAAGAAGTCAAACTCTCTCTTTTCGCAGACGACATGATACTTTATGTGGAAAACCCAAAAGACTCCACCCCCAAGTTACCAGAAATCAGTGATGTGGCAGGATACAAAATCAATGCACAGAAATCAATTGCTTTCTTATACAATAACAATGCAACTGTAGAAAGAGAAATTAGAAAAACGATTCCATTTAAAATAGCACCAAAAACCATAAGATACCTCAGAATAAACCTAACCAAAGAGGTAAAGGATCTATACTCTAGGAACTACAGAACACTCATGAAAGAAACTGAAGACACAAAAAGATGGAAAAACATTCCATGCTTATGGATTAGAAAAATAAATATTGTTAAAATGCCTATGCTACCTAGAGCAATCTATACCTTCAATGCCATCCTGATCAAAATTCCAATGACATTTTTCAAAGTGCTGGAACAAACAATACTAAAATTTGCATGGAATCAGAAAAGACCCTGAATCACCAAGGAAATGTTGTAAAAGAAAAACAAAGCTGGGGGCATCACGTTGCCCGATTTCAAGCTATATTACAAAGCAGTGATCACAAAGACACCATGGTACTGGCATAAAAACATATAGACATATAGACCAATGGAACAGAATAGAGAGCCCAGATATGGACCCTCAACTCTATGGTCAAATAATCTTCAACAAAGCAGGAAAAAATATGCAATGGAAAAAAGACAGTCTTTTCAATAAATGGTGCTGGGAAAATTGGACAGCCACATGCAGAAGAATGAAACTCGACCATTGTCTAACACCATTCACAAAGATAAACTCAAAGTGGATGAAAGACCTCAATGTGAGACAGGAATTCATCAAAATCCTAGAGAAGAACATAGGCAGTAACGTCTTTGACATCAGCCACAGCAACTTCTTTCCAAGATACATCCCCAAAGGCTAGTGAAACAAAAGCAAAAATGAAATTTTGGGACTTCATCAAGATAAAAAGCTTCTGCACAGCAAAGGAAACAGTCAACAAAACAAAGAGGCAACCCACAGAATGGGAGAACATATTTGCAAATGACACTACAGATAAAGGGCTGGTATCCAAGATCTATAAAGAACTTCTCAACACAACACCCAAAAAACAAATAATCCAGTCAAAAAATGGGCAGAAGGCATGAACAGACATTTCTCCAAAGAAGACATACAAATGGCTAACAGACACATGAAAAAATGTTCATCATCATTAGCCATCAGGGAAATTCAAATCAAAACCACACTGAGATACTACCACCTTACACCATTTAGAATGGCAAAAATTGACAAGGCAAAAAACTACAAATGTTGTAGAGGTTGTGGAGAAAGGGGACCCTCTTACACTGTTGGTGGGAATGCAAGTTGGTACAGTCACTTTGGAAAACAGTGTGGAGGTGCCTCAGAAAATTAAAAATAGAGCTACCCTATGACCTGGCAATTGCACTACTGGGTATTTACCCCAAAGACACAGATGTAGTGAAAAGAAGGGCCACATGCACCCCAATGTTCATAGCAGCAATGTCCACAATACCCGAACTGTGGAAAGAGCCGAGATGCCCTTCAGCAGATGAATGGGTAATGAAGATAGTGGTTCATATATATAATGGAATATTACTCAGCCATCAGAAAGGATGAACACCCAACTTTTACATCAACATGGATGGGCCTGGAGGAGATTATGCTAAGTGAAAAAAGTCAAGCAGAGAAAGTCAATTATCACATGGTTTCACTTATTTGTGGAACATGAGGAACAGCATGGAGGACATCAGGAGAAGGAAGGGAAAAATGAAGGGGGGGAATCGGAGGGGGAGACGAACCATGAGAGACTATGGACTCTGAGAAACAAACTGAGGGTTCTAGAGGGGAGGGGGTGGGGGGATGGGTTAGTCTGGTGACGGGTATTAAAGAGGGCATGTACTGCATGGAGCACTGGGTGTTATATGAAAACAATGAATCGTGGATCACCACATCAAAAACTAATGATGTAGTATATGGTGACTAACATAGCATAATAAAATTAAATTAAAAAAAAACAAAGCATTCAACTTAGATTTCTTCAACTTTTATTTCCTTTGCACTAATATTTCATCAGTGTATGTAATATTTATTAAACTATAAAATCTCAACAATAAGTACTACTTACATGTACATATTTGGCTATTGATGAATGAGAAAGAAATGAGGAGGTTACTAGAGTGTAAATGGTTCTTGGACCTTCTCAATGAAGTAGATGTAAGTCAGTACATTTGCAGAGGGAATAGAAAGCAGCCCTTAATTTGGTGGGCCAGTTATGAAGAGTAGGATAAGAGAATTTACAATTTTTCACTATCCCAACAGAAAAATGAATGCAAACAAAACAAAACAGTAAAATATCACTAATAATCTCTACCTACAAGTTTGATATCTAGGTTTATTGAGATCTTTGAATCATACCTCCCTCAAACATGTAGAACAATCAATCAGTTCTCACACTCAAGAAAGTGTTAAGGCCTGAAAAAAATAAACTCATATTATTTCCTTCTTCCTTTGGAAAGCTCTTGTTCCTTTGTGAGTCCTAGAGGTCAGATAGAATTTCTCAGACAAAGGGTGTGGTGGACTCAACAAAAACACAAGATTCTTGTTCGTCAAAATGGAACAGGATGGACACAGAGCAAGATGTGGGAAGAGGGAGCAAGGAGTAGATCCTATTCTATAAATTCTCATCTCATCTCATGTTCTCATCTACTGAAATAGCAACTTTAATGCAAATTTCTGAACAGGAAAAATAAATTTATTTTACTTTATTTTCTAGTAAAATAAAGTATTCCTCTTCATAAACTAAACTTTATCTGCTAGAGAATTTATTTCCTGACCTCCTAAACTGATTTTATGTTTTAAAATGAGTTGTAATTTTGAATTTTGAGAATGAGTTCTTTCCAGCACCAAGTTTCTCTCATTGGATTAGTTTAATAGCTTTAATTTTTCTGATCTAATTTAAAAAATATTAGTGACAAAATTTAAACATTGGAAGAGATTTTTAAAGAAAAACTTAGCTATCTATGACTCTGATCATTTCAACAAAACTATTTCCCTTTTAAATTTCTCTTCCAGAGTTTTGTCTATATATATACATAGTTTTGACATAATTGCAAACACAGTGAACACTTTTATTATATTATTCTTTTCACATTTGACATTATATGATAAACATTCTTCCATGTTTGTTAAATAGTTTTCACTATTACATTTGGGGAATTCCTTTTCAAACTAACATATGCTTCAGGTTAGGAAGGATATTCTTGGTGCCATAACCTTGACTGTCTTATCACAACATGCAGATAATTGATCATTAGCTATATGTTGGCATTAACTCCATGGCTTAGAGTTTGAGCTTTGGAATCAAACAAGTTTTGCTTTGGGTCTGGGCTCTGCCATGTAGAAGCTATGTGACATTGGACACCTTGTTTAACCTCTCTCAAGTTGCCGTTTGTAATTTGGGGGGAAAATAGTATTTAAGTCATAGAAAAATTGCAAAGATTGAGCATACAAAGCACTTGACCACAACACCTGAAACATAGTATTTAATAAATGGTAGTAATTGTGAGGTGATTAGTATCTGTTCTGCGTAAGCACTATTCTTCAATTCCCATATTTATAATATTTCATAATTTAAAAATAAAAACTGAGAGAAGGAGGAAGACCCAAATTAAGTCCCACCTTCTTCACAATCCCTTCCCAACTACATTAGCCCTTAATGTACATCTGCTGCCTACACCACCCAGTGCCCGTTATTTTGCATTATCATTTATTTACATCTGAAAAGGCTGTATCTCCTCAGATAAACTGTACGATACCCAAGGCCAGGATAATATTATGCCTCTTTGTGGCTCAACAGGAAGATGTCATCACTTTTAGTCTGCTACTTCTCCAAAGCATTGCCTTTGTCCAGTTTTCCCACATTGTCCTGGATGTTGGCATTGCTTCTAGTTTGGTTCATTTCCTTACACTTTCTAACCGACTTTATAATTTTGTCTCATCTTTCTTGGCCTGGCTTTACGTATCTTCTAAATTAATGTTAAGAACATTTGCATTTGAAAAGAAGAGATTGTGGTAGAAGAAAATGTAGCTTTGGGTGGAGAATAGAGTATTTTAAACACTAAAGTGGATAAATAAATTTAAAACGTTTGTTTAAACTTGTTTTCCATTGTATTTATTTACTGTTACAAATCCTTCACTGAAGGAGTCTTAAACACAAACATATTTAAAACAAGAGGTTTTTTAAAACATATGTGCAGACATTATCCAAATCTATGCAATAAGTCCTAGCCCCAGAATCAGCCAATTTCACTAAGTTTGGCAGGTTTCGATCCTGATTTTTATGACAGGGCCCAATGGAATCATAAACTTTGTTGTATTTGACAAGTTTATCACTCAAGTCCCATACAAAACAACCTCCACTGACACAAAGATTGAAAGAAACCCATTTTGACGACCACAGGAAAGTCGAATGAAATTCAGACACAACAGCTTCTCTGTACATTCATGTCTGCAACCTGAAAGTACCATCTGTCATGTGTCAAACTTAATGTTGACAAAGGTTTCAGTTTTCTACATTTTATTCTGCTGTTGCCGAATCAAAAGTTATTACTTTTTAACTTGCTGGGTACTTAACATACCACAGTTTACAATAGAGAAATATCCAGCTGACCACTTTTCAGGGACTAGAAACAGGAGTATAAAAATCACAAGTGTTGAACAAAGATTGTGTGAAATCTTAGCATCGTTTTAAACCTAATTACACTTATGAGTTATAGACAGTTTCTAAATTGGTGAAAGCTTTATTTGTGGTATTTAGAGTTTGCTTAGGGCAAAAATAATATCTGATTAAAATGGAATTTGTAAAGCTTAACCTCATAAACATGCTATGGTAAACCACAGACCAAAGAAATTCACTGAAATGAAAAAAAAATTAAAAAAAATAAAATAAAGTAAAATAAAAATAAAATAAAAAAAGAAAAGAAATTCATTGAAATGAAGTTTCCTGTTATTTTCAGGGTAGAACATGGGAGATAACCCAACTGGGGCATTGTGAGGGAGGGACATGTCATGCTGGTTATAGCATACCCATAACTTCAATTATTAGAGAGCCATTTCTCCTATGATTGCTAAACGGTTGAGAACAGTTACAGACTAGGGAGAAGCTGATCATAAAAGGGAAATGAAAGAGATTATTCCTAAATAGAGTAGGAACTTTCAATAGACTCTTCATGAACCAGTAGAATTAAGCTCTTTGGAGCAGTGCTGACTTAGAATTCCCTTGTCTCCATCTCTCCCTGTCAAACCCTACCTTTACCAGCTTCCAGCATAAAGTCAGGTCACCTCTTCTATAAATCTTTGTCTGTTACTTCACATGGCAGTGGATCCCACCATCTCATGGCCCTTCCATTAGGGCCACACCTACCATAGTCTCCAGAGTGAGGTCTCTCTCCCCTGCTGAATCCCGAGCTCCCTGAAGGCAGAGACCAGAGCTGCTATCTTTAGATGCCCCCACCTTGACACCTAGCATAATGCCTAGGAAGTGGGAGAGAGATAAATAGAACAGACTCCTTCCTGTTGAGATATACCTACTCACGGTCCAGCAGATGGCAGCAATGCTGTCTTCAGGGGAGGCAGAAAATTTTATCAACATTCTAGTCTCTGCTTATTAATAAAAGCACTGCTGCATTTCCCTCTTTCTCCTTCATCCATGGCTGAGCCATCAACTCATGAACATTAATTCATAGCAGTGTACATTCCAACAATGTGTGAGTATGTGATTTGCAACTCTCTGTGTAATTATTTGAAAAATAGCGGTGGAAATTGTGAAATACAATAATCCCCATTCTCCTCTTCCAGCTAACACACATTTTGAAACACATGGCAAAAATAGATCAAACATACATAATGAGTAAAGTGTTTTCTTGGGGCTGAGGAATGGGTAGGGGAGTATATTCATTCCTCCTGTTTCCAGCCAGAGAGGCTTTAGCCATTAAAAAAGCTTCAATCTTTCTTTCTATCCCAACTTAGCCCTCCCTGTGAAAGAAGAATCAGTTGATCTAATTGGTTCATGTGGGAGAAAACACTGAGCAGGTTTACTGCAGGCTTTTCCTCTTTTTCTCTCTTTCTGGAGCCATCTACCCAAGGACCCTGCCTTAAGGACTGATCAATATCATGTGGTAAACTTCCGGGTCTTGAGGGAGGTCTGCAGTCACCATGCATTTAATGCCTGATGACTAAGTGTATCTAATCCAAGCAAGTGTTAGGAAGGCAATTGTGGATGTATATCTAAATGCAATCATCCGGCCAGATTTTGATTAGTAATAGAGCTGGTATTTTGATTTCCATCAATATAGTTCCTTTGTCTATCCTTACAAAGGAGAAGAGGAGTGTTTTGCTTGGGGTCCGAACAAACCCCAACAAATGGTATGCAAAACTGCCTTATGTTTTAAAGTTTTAAAAAGAATTTTACTCTCATTTGTTGTATACCTAAATATTTTCTCTTGTTTTATAGCCAGTATTTAAACTAATATGCCTTAAGATTTCTTACTTTCAATCATTAGCTGCTTCATCAAATGCTGGAATTAAACAACATTTTAAAAATAAGCTCTCAAAGACTACTCTTTTTTATTACAAATAATTGGCATCAAAATCGGTAGACATAACAACTAGTCTTTGCAACAAAATAATTTTATATGGGCCTGATATTTCACCACACAGCCTTCTCCCAACTAGAGAAATTTTTATTCCTTCCAAAAGTAGTCTGCCATACTTTCAACATTTGGTTAACCAGTTGAAACAAAGCACACTAATTTACCTCACTGAATAAAATGCTCAAAAGCATTTTGCTTTCTTGACTAGCCAAGTCTTATAGCTTTATATATATATGCTCTCTTTCTTAATGAGGCCTTGAGCAACTAATTGTTTCAAGGCCCTAGAGTAGTCTCCAATATTCTCAAAATAAACTTTGACATTTTTAGTTGCTAATCAGCTACAGCTGAAGGGAAATTTCAGAAGCGTTAATGGGATGGGCCAATGATGTATACATTTATATTTCAAAGCCAAAAATTCTCCCTTTTTATCCCCAAATAAGCATAATCCTTAACCAATCTTAGTCAAGATTCAAACAGCAATATTTGTAGTCTCTTCATTGCTTTCCCAAAACCTTTTAAAGAGGAGGAAAATTCATAAACTAAAAACACTAAGTTTACACTATGTTTTCTCTTATCCCAGTATTCTTTCCTTTTACTCTGGTTTGTCTTTTTTGTTTTTTGGGTTTTTTTAAATTTCATGTGCATAGAATTGAATTAACCAAATCTATTGTGCATGACATATTCTCATCATTAGTGTATTCAAGTTTGATTTATTTAGTTAGCTATTTCATTTATAATTTTAATAATGAGATATTTACCCATAGTTCTACCACTCACAACAAAGATTTCTGTCCTCAAGGATATATTCAAAAATAATATTCTAGTGGGGGCAGAGAAATTAAACAATAAATATATTTTAAGTAAAGGATGTTCAAAGATAATAAATGCTTTGAAAGACACATACACACACACACACACACACACACACACCACACCACACCACACCACACCACACCACACCACACCACAGCAGAATATGGGAGTTAGGAAATGTCAAAGATGGGCAAGAGAGACTGTAGTATTAAATAAATTAGTCAGAGTCGGTTCATCCAGAAAGTGGGATTTAGTCAATGACTTGAAGGAGATGAAAGTGTTATCCAAGCAGATATCTAGAAGAAGAACATTACAGGTAAAAGGAATATCCAAAGGAAAGATCTCAAGGTAGGATAGTCCCTTGTATATGTGAGGAATAGCAAGGAGCCTTCTGTGATTGCTGGAGACTGAACAAGGAAGAGAGTAGAAGTCAAAAAGGAAATGGAAGTTTCTAGCCTTTTAGCTGTTGTATGGAGTATAGTTTTTACCTTGAGTAAAATGGGGAGCTATTTCAGGATTTTAAGTGGAAGAGTGTCGTGGCATAATTTGAGTTTTAAGAGGTAATCAGGTTTATATGTTGACAATAGATTCTAAAGGGACCAGAGTAATGGAAAACCTGATTGGGGATTCTAGTGACCGGGTGGAGGGGGTGACAAATGGGTAGATTCTGAATATATTTGAAATTAGAGCTAACAAGATTTTCTGAAAGATGAGTGTGGAGTGTGAAAGAACAAAAGTACTCAATAATGGCTTTCTAGTCATAAGCAACAGTAGGGATAAAATTGTGGGAACTGAGATTAGTGAAGCCTGATTGTGAAGGGGAGAGGACCAGGAGTTCATTATTGGACATGTTGAATTTGAGTGGTATTAGACATCCAAGTGGGTTAGGTGTGGAAAAAAGATGGTCCTAGAGGTGTGAATATGAGAGTAATTATCGTATAGATGACATTTAAGGCAATGAGTGTAGATAAAAAGGAGGAAAAAAGAGAAAACAATCTAATATTCCAAAATTAAGAAGTCAGGAAAAGAATTCAGTCAAGGAGACTGAGAAGGAGCAATCAGCACCAAAGGGAAAAAAACTAAAAGAGAATAGCATTCTGGAAACCAAGCGAATGGTTTATTAAGGAAGAGTGAGTGATCATGTCTGTCAAGTGAGGCTGACATGTTAAGTTAGATGAGGATTGAGAATTGACCATCATATTTAAAATCATGGAAGTCACTGGTGATCTCAAGAACCATTTTGGACTCATGAGGGAGAAAGCCTGCTTAGATTGCTTTAAAAGAAAAAGGAAGAATTGAAATCAAGGAGTAAAAATAACTCTCTTGCTCCAGAGGGGAGCCAAGAAATGGGGTGGTAAGTGGAGGGGAAAATGGGTGAAGAGGACTATTTTAAGATAAAGGAAAAAAATTGTATATTTATATATTCATTAGAAAAATTCAATAGAGAAGAAAATTTGATGATGAGGGAGAAGGGAATATTGCTAAAGCAATATCCCTGAGTAAGCAACAGAGAATAAGATCTACAGGGTGAAGAATGCAAGGCTGTTAATGCATCTGAGTTTTTATGAGGGCAGTAGATTGGAAAGGTTTTAGGAGATGGAGAGTGGCAGGAACAAAGAATAGAATGGTAATGTACAGAGCCTGTGTGGAGCTTCTCTCAAATTTTCAAACACTATTCATATAAGCATAAGAACTCTACTCTAAATTTAGTATTTAGCAATTGATTACTCAAAGTATAGATTACCCAAGATTTTCCATTCCACTGCTTACTCTAACCTCCTAAGAACTGGTAAGAAAAAGAAATGGGAGATAGAACTCAAAATCCATATCAATTTGAACATTTTTAGCAGATCATCAAAGATGGGTAATAGATTATTTATATGATACATTTAAACAATTTTCTGAGGACTTCACATACCTATGTTATTCACATTTTCCATTGCCATGACTTTCTTAAGTTTTATGTCTGAATATAATTCTATGGATATGTAACTCAAAATGATAGTTTTCAAAAAGAACAAATAGATTTGGTAGAAATCTGGGATCTTTGACATAGCTAAAAGAGAACAGAGTTCCAGTTATTTATCACAATAAGCAAATGAGTTCATATGACAGAGTTCACAGCAATGAAGTACATTTCTTTTTGTGAAAATAATTGACTGGCTGGAGATTTGCTGGTCCAACTAGACAGTATGTGGGCCTTAAAAGGGGTATCTGTATTCCTTCATGTAAAAAGATTTCCCTGGAGAAAAAAGCTGGTTACAATAATATGACTATTTTTCTATGAATATTGAATTAGAGAAAAAGTCAGATGACATTCCTAATATGCAACAAAATATAAACAGCCCCTTCATAGTGGTAAGAATTCAAGTGAATATCTTATTCCCTATACCTTTCTGTATTGCTGACATTATTTCCAATACTAGATTTATAATTTGGAAAAAGTATAAGAAAGCCATTATAATTTTGAATAATAAAAGAAGCAACAATCAAGAAAATAACAAATTTATTACACAATTATGTAATGTTAATGAATAGTTCCAGCTATCATCATGGAGCACAGACTTAGAATGCTAAATTTTAACCTTAATTCTATCACGGTCTTGCTTGCGAGACTGCAAGCAAATAAAAACGTCATTTGTATGACTATTGTCTCATTGCGAAAAAGATAATAGTGATTACACCAGGGTGTGGTGGATTAACTAATCAGTGCTTGAAAGCAACTTTGGAAAAGTGATGTCAGTAATTTTGAAGGATTTTTTTTTTTTAATTCATAGATTAAAGTGTGCTTTTCCAAGAAAAAAATTCAGAGCTTCAGAGACTTTCAACTCCAAATGCCAAACTCTGCCCTCAGTTATGTGTGTGCAATTAGCTGCATGTGCCTAATTGAGGGCAGAATTTGGCACGTAAAATTTGGAATAATCTGGAAATTTTTTTAAATCTGGAAAAAATTAAAATCTGTTTGATAAAATAAATTATGATGTGATCCAGTTCAAATGGGCTTTGATGTGTTTAAGAAACAGTGTTTTTACTTATGTGAGAAAATAAAAATTTCATTCAGCCCAATCTAAAACAGACAATTCTTGAGGATAAGAGGGAAGACAATATCACCACTGATCTTTTCCCAGGGTTACAAAGATCATGTCTATTAGGAGTGTGTGTTCCCTTACTATTAATGAATGCCTCAAACAACAACAACAACAACAACAAAACAACAAAAAGGAAGATAAGATAAAAGCAGGAGAGGGGAAGGGTTTGTATGTGAATAATCTTGAACTTCTCAGAGAATTCGTTGACTGAGGCTTTCACATGCAACTCGTATCCTTTTATTATCTACAAATTTCCCTATCCCGCACCCCCTACTCACCATCAGAGTGAGCTTTTCTGCAAATGGAACCTTCCCAAAGTCATCTATCAAGTATAAAATCAACTCAGGCAAAGTGAACTTTCAGCTTTTGTTTCTACTGCAATTTTCCTTTCACGTGTCTAAAGGAGACCACCAAAGTTTTGCTTCTAATAATTTCTGAAGCCACTGTCAATTTTTTTCATTTTAAAAGAGAAATTGAAAAAAAAAGTTAATTAAGTTCCATACCTAGATATTTATCATATTCTAAACTTTTTCTTTCAATGTCATATTTTAAATTCTGGCATATCCGTTTTATCCTTGCCATCTCACCAAGTGAGGGGTCAGAGCAAAAGAATAAAATCCACAACTTTTCTCCCGCACTTCTGCCTTAAAAAAACAGCTGTGCTATGTGCATAGTGTTCATTCTTTGTCTGTGGGTGTTGAGCTATTTATCAACCCACAAAGTATGATCTGTTTCTCCTTTATGGTCCTTTCAACACACAAAAAAATTGGCATTGCTTCTCTGTGCCCCTCAAGAGAGTCATCTGGATTATAACCACACTACCCACAGGATTAAACCACTTGTAAAGATGTGGAGTCCTTTGCACTTGGATCTTGAAACTTTGAAAACAACCTTAAGCTATCCTCCTAAAAACATTAAAAGGAGCATTTTTGTTTGCTTTTCAGGCATCAGTACAAGTTCTTGTGAAAGGATAAATGTGGGTGGTTTTCATTTTATATGTTCATTATTTCAAAATAGCCTTGCCTATCACCATAGATATGGTTATAAAATCAGAAGAGAGAAGCCAAAGTCTTTCTAATGGCCTTTTTTTCCTCTATGAACCAAAGGCAAAATATTTCACAATTAAATATTAATATGGTTTCTGCCCACTGCTTCAACAATCAAAACCAATATAATTGGTCAGAGACCTGGTGCTGCCCATCTCCTCCACCCAGTGAATCACAAAACTTACATTTCAGCAAAAATTTTTCAAGAGGCTGGTCTATTTTGTCAGAATCTAGCCAGCATTTGTTGAAAATCCTCTCTAACATCAGCTGGAATTTTACCTCTGTAAAGGTTAAGTTCCTAGTTTCATAGTACATTTGTTTGCTACCATAGCAAAATACCATAGACTAGGTGGCTTAAATGACAGAAATTTATTTTCACACAATTCTGGAAGCTGGAAGTCCAAGATCAAGACACCGGCAGGGTTGGCTCTCTTGAGGCCTCCTTAACTTGTACTCTTCATGCACTCGACCCTCTGTGCAGGAGTGCCTGGTGTGTCCCTCTTTCTTCTTACAAGGACATCAGTCAGTCATACTGAATTAGGGCTTTATACCTAGGGCCTCATTTTCACCTATGCACTTCTTTGAAGATCTTATCCCAAATGTAGTTACATTTGGGGGTTGGAGCTTCAACATATGAATTTGAGGAAAAGGGACATAATTCAGCCCATAATACATAGTTTAACTTCTTTACATTAATGTCACACACACTCCATCCCAGGAGTTGTGGCCAAACATTTAGTTAGGTATACCTTGAGGAACTTGACATTTAGAAAATAAGCAGGAGTTTGTATGTTAGTAATAGTACCTTTGAAATCTTAACTTTTCATCAATATAAAGATTTCTTGTCTTGAGCAGAGTATGAAATCAATAAATAGTTCATAATTAAAGAGTCATGAACTAATCAATGAAACAATAAGTTGAGTAAATAAATTTGTCACTGGCATGACAATTTTTCAAATTGCAACACTCCACCATGCCAGTGGTCATGATGAAATTATATATAACTAAATATACTTCTAGTAATTCTATAAATGCAAAGGTTTATTATAAATGCATCTCCAATAATTTCTTAATCCCAAATAAGTTTTCTCTGGGATAAAAAAAAACACTTTTTTTTAATCCTCTATGATATTAGATTGTAATTGATGCAGTGATTCAGTGATTCATGGACTAAATCACTAGAAATTCCCCAAGGAATTGTGACTGTTCCTCCTGGTCCTTCCATGTAGGCATTCCCTAAGTTGCTCTCGTTGGCATTTTTCCTCTCAGCTCTCTTTTGCAGACATTCTTTTGATGATCTTACCCACTACCATAGTTTTACTCTCACTTTTCCACAGATGACTGCCAAACTGGGCACCTAAGCCTACATTCCCAACAGCTTCCTGGGTTTCTCGGCAGTGTTGCAGGTACCTCACATGGAAATCACCTTTTTCTAAAAATATGACTGTGCTATAAAGGTTGTGCTACTGTGACATAAGAAACATATTTTTGGTCTTCATCTCTGCTTCCTGACACAGAACTTTTAAAACCCTTGGAATTTCTTGAGTGCTAAGGGTAAAGGGAGCACTCTTTATTATTCATAATTCCCTTTCAAACATACCTGAACTTATGTTAATGAAGTGACTTTTGGAGGATGGGGGCTGGTTACTAAAGGAACTGACTGGTGAGATTAGAGAATTGGAACTTGCTTTCAGCCCCACCCCAGATCTCCAGAAAGGGAAAGTTAAACACCAATAGCCAATGATTTAATCAATCATGCCTAAATAATGGAACCTGCATAAACAATTATAAATAAGGAGATTCAGAGAGACTCCAGGTTGGTGAATGCAACCATGTGCCAGGAGAGTGGTGCACCCCAAATTCCACAAGGACAGAAGCTTATGCATTCAGGACCCTTCCAGACCTTGTCCTATGTACTTCATCATCTGTTTATTTTTATCCTTTAAAATATCCTTTACAATAAAACAGTAGTAGTAAGTAAAGTATTTTCCTAAGTTCTGTGAGCCATTACAGCAAATTATAGAAACTAAGGAAGGGATCATGGGACCGCCCCCCGCCCAGTTGTAGCCCAGTTAGACAGAAGAGATCTACTACTTGTGATTGGCATCTAAAGGAGGGGGGTGGGGAGGAGTCTTGTGGGACTGACCATTTAACCTGTGTCTCTGTGCCAACTCTGGGTTGTTAGTTTCAGAATGAATTAAATAGTAGGACACCCATTTGGTGTCCACAGAGAATTGGAGGTTGTTGGTGTGGAAAATAAACACATTTAGTATCAGAAGTGTTGTGAATAAAGAAACAGTTCTCCCTTTAAAGATGAAGAGCATGATCTTCTGATTCAGACTGATCTGGGAAAGTTACTCAAGCTTTCTGAGCCTTGATCAATCAAGCAATAATTTTCTCCTGTTTTTCTTCCCTCCAACCTTCTCTCATTATTCCTATCACTGTTTCTAGACTTTCCTTCACACCACTCATATATTTTTTTTTTATCCTTTTAGCATCTGACCATGTCAATTAAAAAGCTTCATGGTCCTTTCTTGTAAAGAATATAAAGTAACATTTATTCCCATTCTATTTTACCCAATGTATTTTCCATTGAAACCGAAAAAACATCTTAAGCTCCAGCCATAAAGGACATATTGTTCACAAACATACTGCAGAAGTGGGCAACCATTCTACACACTTCTACTCACATCATCCCCTGCATCTAAAACACCTCCTTCCTTATATTCACCTACCCAAATTCTACTACTGCTCTGATATGAGAATGATTATTCATCCCAACTCTGCATTCCTCTCCATGTACTGAAATGACTGAGAATAGATATGATCAGTCAGATACATGTTCAGTCAAAAAGACATTTAAAAAATACTAGTTTTATTATTGGTAATATTGGATTAGAGAATGCAGCTTGATCTATGACCAGAATTAAAGCCCCCCCTCCTTTTTTTTAACTCACTTCTCCCAGATCTACAGATCAGAACTATTCCTCCAGAGGAAAGTTGAGGTCTTCAGAACAGACACGCTTATCCAGAATCCCTCCTATACCCATTAGGCCCTGGAGCTGGGACCTCTGAAATGCAGGCTCCTGATCACATGCCTTGAACCAAGACATTTACCCTATAGAGGAGCCTAGGAAAAAACACACACTTCCTGAAGGTAAACAGATCTCAAAGAGGGAGGGAGGAAGTAAAATGAAGCCAAACAAGTTCGATGACCCTCTTCTCAATTTCACCAATCAATTACATCAGTCTTCTTGGGGGCGGGTGTGAAAACAAATGGAAGAAAGGTCAAGTTTCACCTTTTTATTAGTTATGGAAGGATCAGAGTTTCTACTTCTTGAGTACATGTGGGCAGAACACTGGAAGAGGGAAAACGTGGTCCCACCTATGCCCTACCATTCAATGTTTAACTTTGAAATCTTAAAATGAGCATAAAAACAAATTGTACTTCTGTGGCAAAGTTGAAAGTATAGCTAAACAAAAAAACTGTATTAAAAATGTAAATACTGAAATGAAACAATCAGGTAATAGAGGGAAAAAATTGAAGAAGTTGACTGGCCAAGATGGGAGCAAGAAAGAACAGAAAACATATGGAAACTGTGTGTGTGTGTGTGTGTGTGTGTGTGTTTTAATTATTAAGGCATATGTGGCCAAAAAATTAAATATAAAAGTTTGTATATGTTTAAATATATTTGCATTCCTTTTTCTCTGTAGTGGGTAACATCAGAAGGCAGATTTGTGTTTTATTTAGTTGCATTGTTTGAATTTCCTGAAAGGAAAAGTAAAGACTGCTTAACATGAATAAAAAGATTTGGGGCCTTTTCCCAACATACTATAAATGTAGGATAATAAAATTCAGTTTGGTTTTACTGCTGACAGTACTTTAGTGTCATGGCGTAATTGCGGTTGAGAAAAAATTGAGTAAGTATCTGACAACAGGTACTTGAATTTTTCTCATGAAAGATGTATATATACACACATATCCTTAGGGCTGAAATTTTCATGCTCATTTTTTTAAGTTTAAAGGTAAAATTTTCTTAGAAAATGGGAAAAATTCCACTCAATCATTTGTGATTTATCTGAGTATTTTTAAAACATACTTTTTACATTAAAAATAGCTTTGATGTGTATTTATTTTTTTGTACCCAGATGAGTCCAAACTATGCTTTTGAAAGAGAACTTTGAATTTGACCTGCATTAAAAGCCTTTTTGATATATGAGGAAAAAAGTACACCTAGCGTTAAAAATAGCCAAGCTGAAAAAACTTCAGTTATGTTCAAGTTACCTCAAATACTGAGTTTTCCACTAAAACTATACTAAAACTCCAAATTCTTAAAGTGGTGAACATGCGAGAATATTCTTTCTTCATATTAAATTGTTGAGACAATATAAATGAATTGATTCACTTATTCATTTTTTCACAAAAAATATTTATTTGCTGTCCATCTTGTGTCAAGCACAGTTTCATGGGTTTCTTTCACAGTAATGAACAAAAAAGGATAAATATTTTATCTCTGACTGAACTAACATTGAAACAGATTGAAAATAAAATAAGCAAAATACATAGTATGCTACTGCAAAGTGCTACAAAGATAATATAAACTAGGACCAGGAATATGAAATATTTCAGGGGAGGGAGAGATCACTACTATGCTAAAATCATTTATCAGTTTTCAAAGATCAGTCCAGTGAATGGTCAGTTTCAGGATTAGAGTAGCCTTGGTCTCAGGACAAAGGCTTTATGGATTTATGTCAGATTAGGAGATGGTGAAAAGGAAGCCTGAGCCTGACATTGGTTCACCATTGTCAGATACCCCACCTTCAGAAGTACTGATCAGACCTACCGGAGGTATAAGAACAAAGTAAGACATCTCCAGGTGCCAGCCTCTGGGAAATCAGTGCTGTACCTCACTTTACAAATGACCAAACAGACCAAAAAAGGGTTTAAAACAAATTCACCAAGTTTAATTAGTGGCAGATTAAGTACTAAAAAGTGTTACTGAAAGTGTGTTTCTCTGATAGCGATTGGTTCATAAAAAACTTTCTCGTTCTCAACAGGAGAATTTACAAAAATTTAGAAACTTTGTGAAAGCAATTTGATAGAGCAGTTTTATATCTATTCCATCCAATAATTAAAATTTAGAGGGGGTTTTTTGTCTTTATGTTTTATTTCATAGTAATTCACTTTTTTATTTTATAAAATAATCAGTCTGAGACAGATTGGAAAGTCAAAAAACAACCTAGTTTTCCACAGTTAGTTTGAGAAGCACTGGATGACTCAAATTCGTTCTACAAACAACCACATATTAGCATGAGTACCTGTTATGGGCCAAACACAGTGTTAGGGGCCACATATTCAGAAACAGTCTATGCCTTCATGGAGCTTACAACAGACTGAGGCAATAAATAAGCAAACAAGCTCTGGGCGTGGGGAGTCCAGTGTTTTCCATTAAATCTCATTGCCTCCTGCTTGTGTGGACTGCAAATCTTAGATTCTGGGCCCCTTCTCTACCACTCATGTAGACTCAGTGACAGAAACAGTGTTTGGAAACACATGTGTTACCTGTGGTGATTGTATTTCTTTTGAATAGAGAGACCTGAGTCTGTCTGTAGAAGCAAGGATCTTCAGGAATAAGATCAGGGCATTTCTTTTCTTTTAAACTGCCTTCAAACAAACTTATTATTTTGGGTGCATTCCAAAATGTGGTGAAAGGGACATTCTATGTGCAAACCCCAAGTCTGTGATTCCTATCCTTTTGCTTTAGACTGCCAAAAAAGTTATTTGTGAATTTTTAATCGGTCTTGTGACTCACTGTAGTTTTAAATATATTTTAATTTTAATCTTGAGTTTATAATTCTCAGTTTAAATACTATGGTTGATAGAATAGGCAAATTCTTTAAGAGGTAGACTTTTTTTAAAAATGTGGGAATCTACAAGGATTCTAGCCTTAATCTACCTTAGATTTATGAAGAGATTTAGCCTGGGATGATGGTATTCATTTTGCTTTATTATTATTATTATTATTAATTTTAGTCAGTGGTTTGTATACGTAGCAATGATAAAGGGCTGAAATAAAAGAGATTGAAAAGAGATGTGTGAGACATTTTGAGAGATTTTGAAACGTCTGTCCAGTGGTCTCTTCTTGGTGGAGACTAAAGTTCATTTGGCAGTAAAAAAATCAGTACTAATTGGTACCATCTAGAAAAATAGCGGGGCTGTTTAAAGAGGGCTTAAGTTGACATTTGATAGCCAGGGGAAAAAAATCAAATAAAACTGTTTAACTGAATGTGGTGGGCAATAGATAGTGAAGAAGTCCCAGTATTTCTCAGGGCAAAATAGCATGAAAGACAGTCAGGAATGATACTTTTGGCTCAGTTGTCTATGTCACTGTAGATAAATGGACTTGACATGTTAATAAGCATATCTCAACAATGTTATGAGACACTCTAGTCATCCGAGGGATTGTTCATTCTTCTGAAAGAAGAATGTCTGATAATTTTGCAACCTGCATTGAAAATTTAATCTCTCAGAAAGTTGATTAAGCAATGAGAGAAGAATCCAACCCACAGTACCTGATTGTTGGTAAAAGGAAATCACAATTCTAAACATGTTACTTCCCAGCTCCAAAACCTTCAAAGACCAAGTTGTTGGTTAAACTGTGTCCTAATAGCAAGATTCCTCTGCAGTTGGGCTCACGTTTCCTTTCCAGGCTTAGCTCCTACAATTTACTGACAAGAAAAGAGATGAGAAGGATAAAGAAGCTCATGTATCTGAGGATATCCTATAAGCCAAGTACTACATTATGTTTTTCCATTTTATCCTCACAACTCTTCCATCAGAATTATTGTGAGGGTTGAATAAGGTAATTAATGTCAAGTGCTTCACACAGGTATTTAAATTAATAGAATTAATAGAATTAACACATAGTAAGGTTTCAATAGAATGTAAGCATTTATTAATATTTAGAAGAACATATTTTTTGTTTCTTGAGAAAGGCTTGTATTGCTATATACTTTCCTCTTAGGACTGCCTTTGCTGTATCCCCAAGATTTTGAACAGTTGTGTTTTCATTTTCATTGGTTTCCATGAATTTTTTTAATTCTTCTTTAATTTCCTGGTTGACCCATTCATTCTTTAGTAGGATGCTCTTTAGCCTCCATGTATTTGAGTTCTTTCCGGCTTTCCTCTTGTGATTGAGTTCTAGTTTCAAAGCACTGTGGTCTGAAAATATGCAGGGAATGATCCCAATCTTTTGGTACCAGTTGAGACCTGATTTGTGACCTAGGATGTGATCTATTCTGGAGAATGTTCCATGAGCACTAGAGAAGAATGTGTATTCCGTTGCTTTGGGATGGAATATTCTGAATATGTCTGTGAAGTCCACTTGGTCCAGGGTGTCATTTAAAGTCTTTATTTCCTTGTTGATCTTTTGCTTAGATGATCTGTCCATTTCAGTCAGGGAGGTGTTAAAGTCCCCCACTATTATTGTATTGTTGTCAATGTGTTTCTTTGCTTTTGTTATTAATTGCCTTATATAATTGGCTGCTCCCATGTTAGGGGCATAGATATTTACAATTGTTAGATCTTCTTGTTGGATAGACCCTTTAAGTGGGATATAGTGTCCTTCCTCATCTCTTATTACAGTCTTTGGTTTAAAATCTAATTTGTCTCATATAAGAATTGCCACCCCAGCTTTCTTTTGGTGTCCATTAGCATGGTAAATGGTTTTCCACCCCCTCACTTTCAATCTGGGGGTGTCTTTGGGTCTAAAATGAGTCTCTTGCCAACAGCATATGGATGGGTCTTGTTTTTTTATCCAATCTGATAGCCTGTGTCTTTTGACTGGAACATAGAGAAAGGGAATATTGACATCTCTCCTTTAGAATGAGGAAATGGATGACCATAAATGTTAAGTTGTTTTCCCAAAGCACCAGCCGTGCTAGGGTTTTATGTGACTCACAAATCCTTGTTCTTCCCACTGTACCAAACTCTCTCTGCTATGACACTCTATTCTTCAGCTGAACTGGACTCAACTTTTCCCCAAAATATATCATATTTTCCCAACATTTTACCGTTGTTCATGTTTTGACCTCTCCTGTAATGTCCCTGCCTTCATTGCTACCTTCTGAAAGTAGAAGATCAGCTGGAATTAACCGTCCATTCCACAGCTCTCCAACTCATGCATGATCCCTTACCTCTACCTCCAGCACCAACAAAGCAAACGTACTGACTAAAGTTTGCTTGGCTTGGTTTTTTGTTTGTTTGTTTTTTGGGTTTTTTTTCTGCATTACGACCCTATTATTTCTGAATTTTTAAGGTCAGAGGCAGACTTGTATTTTTTTTTTTAAGATTTTATTTATTTATTTGACAGAGAGAGACAAAGCAAGAGAAGGAACACAAGCTGGGGGAGTGGGAGAGGAGGAAGCAAGCTTCCCGCTGAGCAGGGAGCCCGATATGGGGCTCGATCCCAGGACCCCAGGATCATGACCTGAGCCGAAGGCAGACACTTAACAACTGAGCCACCCAGGCACCCCCAGACTTGTATTTTTAACTTATGCTAACATTTATTTCAGTAAATAATTATTGAATTCTGTGTGTGCCAGACAACGGAAATATATCAGAATATAACATCAACAAGATGGAAAAAAGAGACCTATGCTCACAAGAGCTTAATAAATACTAGATGACTGTCACGTAAACACAGCTTTACAGAAAAATAAGACCCTTCCCTAAAAATTCATGGAGAAACATGTTTAGATTTGAGCTATCCATAGCTCAAATAACCCAATTATCTTTCTAACACAACCCCCAGAACCATTCTATTTTGGGGCAGCCATATCCCTACACATTTTTGATTGAATTTTTCTGTGTAATACTTGGGTCATATTTTTCCTTATGCTTCAGATTTTCTTGTACTCCTCTCCCCTAGTACCATTCACTGGAGAAGAAATACAAAGACATCTCAATCTTGGAGACTTGAAAAGTGATTGTTTTAGACTTGGTAATAAGCTGCTCATACAAGAGCTATTAAATGTGCTTGTCCCAAATACTGCTTCCTCAGAGACTAAAAGATTGAGCTGTTAATAAATTCCTTTTGGCATTCTTTCCTCACAAGTGTTGACCATCCTCCCAGTTCCTCCAAGTCAAGTGACAACTGATTAATTGGAAGCTTACATTGCTATTTTATTAATGTTCCTCCTTAGTTTGCATTACCTTGTGTTTTATCATAAGACCAAGTCTTTTTGTCAGATAACTCTTAGTTTATTTCTTTATCACACTGTGCCATTAGACTTGCCTCCCTAACCATAGACTATCTTCTTTCAGATATTAAGCGTACTTGATTGCTTTCTGTGGATGATTAAAGTGCTTTCTTTTAAAAGAAATTTGCTTAGTCATCTATTGCAGAGTGTTCAATGTCAGTTGAGCCATTTGGGTTTATTTGGTGGGTTGTTTAAGCAGATTATTTTTAAAAAATTTAGACATTTATTCCTAACAACATTCAGTTAGTTGAAGCTCCTTAGAAAAGTATGATTCCCAGGTTTTATAGTCACCCTGACATAGTTCGAAGTTGTGATAAGAGTTTCTTTCCATGAATAAATGTAAGGCTAGCTAGATTCCTGCAACCTATCTCCTATGAGTCAAGCGGGGGAATCTGCAGACAATGTTAGAGACGTGAAGCAGCTTTCCATAGGCTGCTTTGGCACATTTGGAAAACATTTTTCAATTACTCTACATTCAAAATCTCCAAAGTTTCCCCATTGCCATTAGAATTAAATATAATTTCCCTACAATGACTGAAAACGCTATACCTTCAGGCCTCTAAGCGCATCTTCAAAGGCACCTCTCCTTTTCCACCACAACCCAGTCATGCATGACTTCTTTCTGTTGTCTTCGCCAAGCTCACACCTATGTCAGCCATTGAACTTGTACTCCCTCACCCTGGAATGTTCTTCCTTCATATCTTCATGTGGCAACCTCTTTCTTACCCCTTAGGCCTTTGGATGGGATATCTTCAGAGAAGCCCTTGCTAACACTCTATGGCTGAAGGCTCCACCCTCTTCCCATCCTTCCCACTCCCTTTTCCAGACTCCCTTTATCCCACTGCCCTTTTTGTAGCATATTTCTCTATTTCATGGCACACATCAATATCTTATTATTTATTTTGTTTTACTCATAACATGCCTCTTTCCACCAGAATGTAGGCTCCACAAAAACAAGAACTTTTTCTCATCTGCAGCTATATTCCTAGTACTCAAGTCGGCCAAGGTAGGTGTTAAATAAATATTTGGAGAGTCAATAAATACATATTTACTTGTAAGAGAGACAGAGCACTGCCTGTGGTAAGATCAAAGAAAGAAGGCAATTAATGGCAGCTGTGGCCTCCGCCCTGCCATCCTGAGTAATTAAGTAATGCCCTGCTAGCAATCCTCAATGCTGTGGTTAACCTGGGCTACCCTCCTTGAAAGATGGTTTGGAGCTACTTGGGCCATGGAGGGCCCACCCTAAGTGGCTTATCATTTTTTTTCTTTCCAATCACTTACAGTACTATCTCTGAAGGGATGTCTTGTATATAATGTTCTCCATACTAATATATTTCCATTGATGTTTTAGCAGCTCATAAGTGTATCCTGATGACAGGATTCCCCCCCCCCCATTGAAGTTTTTAATAGGGTGGGCCTGGAAGCAGCACAACCATTTCTTTTCTCATTTCCCTGATAAGTGAACTCAGATGCTCCGTTTCACCATCACCCCTAACTACAAGGGTGCTAGGATATCTGCTCTCACTGTGTGTACAAGTAAAAAGAAGAAATAGGTTTGGTGAGCAGATGGATCAGTCTTCACCACTATTAATCTCTATCAAAGGGACTATTGGGTGTGTTAGGAGAGATAACAGTTGGAGACACTTAACCCCAATACCTGCTACAATAAGTGGTTGTTGTTGGGGCACCTGGGTGGCTTAGTCAGTTAAGCATCTGCCTTCAGCTCAGGTCATGACCCCAGCGTTCTGGGATTGAGGCCCGCATCGGGCTCCCTGCTCAGCAGGGAGCCTGCTTCTCCCTCGACTGCTCCCCCTGCTTGTGTGCTCTTTCTCTCTCTCTCTCTCTGTCAAATAAAATAAACAAAATCTTTAAAAAAAAATAAGTGGTTGTTGTCATTAATTCAAGAATGCACAGGGGAGGGGGAAAGCCACACCATTATTCTTTATCCCACCATCTAATTCAGAGTAATTTCTGCCTCTTTGGTTGGAGGAGAGCTGGTCTTAGAACAGTTCTCCAGCTGTCTCATCCTATGAGTAGAAACCCAGAGCTTCCCCCCTCAGCTCCCTCAATATTATTGAAACAGAATAACTATCCAACATTCATATGAGAGCAATAAATTTTAAGGAAGTATTTCCTTTTACATACACTCTTAAATGCCATGCTTAGTAATATAAAAAAGTAGGTATCAAGAATTCTCAAGCAAACATTAACAGAAATATTAAGTTGAGGAAATAGGGGGCACACACAATTCATACCCCCTTTGCTAAAAATAAAATTTTAAACAACTTTATGGAGTTATAATTTATATGTCATAAAACTTACTCATTTTAAGTGTGTAATTAAATTATTTTTAGTAAATTTATAGGGCTTTACAACCATCACCATAATCTAATTTTAAAACATTTCCATCATCTCAAAAAGTTCCCTTATGCCTATTTGCAGTCAATCCCCAACCCCACAGCCAGCCACTAGCAACCACTCATCTGTTTTCTGCCTCCCTAGATTTGCCTTTTGGGGCATTTGTATAAACAGAATCATACAATATAAATGGAATCATACATATTTTGTGTCTGGTTTCTTTCATTTAACATAATTTTTTAGTGGTCAATTCATGTTGCAGTATATATCAGTGGTTCATTCCTTTTGGTTGTTGAACAGTGTTCTATAGTATTGATATACCACACTTTGCTTATCCATTTATTTATTTATTTTTAAAGATTTTATTTATTTATTTGACAGAGAGGGACACAGTGAGAGAGGGAAAACAAGCAGGGGGAGTGGGAGAGGGAGAAGCAGGCTTCCGACAGAGCAGGGAGCCCAATGCGGGGCTCAATCCCAGGACCCTGGGATCATGACCTGAGCCGAAGGCAGACCCTTAACGACTGAGCCACCCAGACATCCCACTTAATCCATTTATTAACTGATGAACATTTGGACAGTTTCCAGTATTTGGCTATTGTGAATAATTTTAGCAGGGCTCCCCATTCTTGCAATGGTAGTTAGATGCTACCCTCTAAAAAGCTATGTCCAATGGCTATGTCCAAACGTGTTTCTATATGTTATAGGAGCAGAGTAGTATAGTGGAAAAATCAGATTTGACACCACAATAACTTGAACATATGCCTACCTTCTCTCTTTTCTGAGCTGCCTGACCTTAGAGATAACTTTACACTTTTTGTTATTAAGAGCCTAGAATGGTATGTGACACAGTAGATGTTCCACAAATGTATATCTCCACTCTATTGTCCTTGTGCCATTTTTCTCTGTAATAAACTTACAGCACCCCCAAATGCTGAGTCAAAAATTCCCACATGGTAAGTCACTGCGCCCATACAGAAAAGCTCCCTCTCATGTCCCTGACCTGGGCTTCCTGGCTCAACATGGTGAGGCATTGCTGTTTGGGTAAATTACGGCTCTGAAGGTCTTACTGCTCAAGTGAATGCAAGTATAATTCTGGAAAGAAATATTAGAAAGCAAGATAGGCCACATTCAAGCTATATTTGTCAATCCAGCTTTACCTTCAATAAAACTAACATTACAATTTTCTGATTCCTGTGTCTACTTTTCAATCAGCTGCCATTTTGAGGGCAAAGGATGTGATTAATTCTCTCAAACCCAACATATGGAGGCTATTTGTCTCTTTCAGAAAGACAGAGCTGGGAATATATTTAGGCAGGCTGACTTTTGTAGTCTTTTTTTCCTTCCATGTGTGGAAGACTCTTCTTAGGACTAACCACCCAGTAATGTAATATTGTTATCCTATCATTTAACACAAGTTTATTCAATCCCTCTTGGGTTTCCCAAAGGAATTTGTTAGCTTCTTTCTCTGAAGTAACAAATTACAGTTTGAGTCTGCCTCATAGACCACATCAATCACTTGTTCAGTCCCTAGGATTGCTAAATGATTGACCCAATTGGATTGTTTTAGCTGTCCAATCATTTGGATTTGGGGTGTTAAAACAACTGAAGTGGTCTGACTACTTAGATTTAAAATGCCTGGCAAACCATGGTGAAGACTAAAACATTCAATTTAACTGGAAAACAAACAAGTTGTGGAATTTTTTAGATGTGTCCACATGTGTGCACAAGCACAAAAAAGTGTCTCTCAGATTCTCATTCTCTCTCCCCTCCCCTCCTCTCCCTTCCCTATCACCCTTTTTCCTCTTCTCCCCTTCTCTCTCCCTCTCATCTTTCATGTTTCTCCACCTCGATATTTTTTTCTTTCTTTTTTTTATCAAGGTTTACTTGACATATAACATTATATAAGTTTCAGGTTTATAACATGTGATCACCACAATAAGTCTAATTAACATCCACCACCATACGTAGTTAATAAGATTTTTTCCTTGTGATGAAAACTTTTAAGATCTACTACCTTGTCTCTATGTGTCTTTACCTCCCTCCTTGTCTCTACCTCTCAGAGTCAGCGAATATTCATAATGGCAAAATAAGCAGTTTTTATTAGCAGTGCTTCCTTCTCATTTCATCCAGCATCAGAATCTAAGAATAAAAAAAAAAAAAAAATGGTTACATTTGTTTACTTGAGAATAGGGCAAGCCTCCCTGTAATCCTTAACACTAAACTATCTAAATCTTTAATAACATCTTAAAGGTTACCCTGTTTATTTACAATCCAATGTTATCCTCTTGGAAGCCATCCTCATTCTTCACTTCTAAGTGCTTTTGACCATGGATGTTTGGCCAGAGTCCCTCAGAGAACGGAAAATCATTGGCTTCGTGAAGTTCCAAGCCCCAACAACAATTACCAAAGTAAGATAAAAGCTGAACAAATGAAAGTAGGAAGAAACATATTAATCATTTAGTAGAAAAAGGTCATCATCTTTTAGGCTTCAAGTTAGCCTCTGATATGATATCATGAAGTCATCTTTTAAGACTGGAAAATTAAAGTTGCAAGTGCCCCTCAAGCAAATGCCACATCAGCACAGAAGACACAGCTGGGTTATCCCAAGAGGTGCAATGCCTTGTCAATGACACAGCACCATGTGTTAGGGAAATCCCATGAGCAGCTCTCCAAAGAGCTTATTGGCCATCATGCAAGATTATAACATCCTCATTTTGGAGAAATTCTCAAGAACTCATCTTTTGAGATTTTGGCTCATCAAGGCATGTTACTCTCAGTACCACTGAAAATAACCATATTCAAAACACTACAGAGCCCTGTCCAAGAGAGAATGTGGGGACATAAAATTCTCTGTAATGTGTATAAAGGAAAGAACACAAAAAAGTCTTAATTAAAATACTGTGATATTTGGAAAGTACTTTCTATTACACAACAGATTACTCAGTAGATCAAATGCTTTTTTTTGAAACATAGAACAAATGCATTGCAAAACGGTTTTGTTTCTGTTCTTTTTTACTTTTTTAAAAATAAACTGACAATTGTCCTGCTGTCAAGACTCACTCTAAGACACCATATGCTTTGAATGCTTTATTCTGGATTTTAATTAGACCTGAAAAACTAAATAAAGCCTGAGAAATGGGAAAACTTTTGTATTAAATTATTAGATTTGGACATTTCATTTTAATGTCTATTATTATCAACCATAAGTATAGGAATCCATGCACAACATTAAGAGAATAACATACTATGGAAAATTTAACATCTTAAGGTACTCTATAAATGTTCAGGAATGTTAATCGGCCCCCAAATTTATTTACAATATTTAAGGATCCCATATCTATAAGTATCAAAATATTTTGTTCAATGTTTTCATCCTTCATAATTCTATTGGAAACTATTTTACTTATTATAATGAAGTCATATAATTATCTTCACAGCTTAACCCAGTCATAAAAAAATTTTTTTTTTTTGTTTGGTATTTAAATGTGAAAAATCACATAGTGATGATCTAGTAAATAAAAAACTACCCTGGGACCAGCAGCTTCACTCTTTGTTCTGGACTGACCACTGTAAGTAATTTTCTTCCTCAGAATGGTTTCGGGGAGGAAAACACATTGGCTGCTTAGGATATATTCTGTAAAAAGTGTGCCAATACTTGTCAGGCCAAGCAGGGCACTCCACAGTTTACTTACAAAGATAGGCTGATTCCTTATACTATATACACATTTTTCTTTATTAACCTTGAATATGTAAAATTACAGAGAATAAAATAACAAAGACCCATATACCTACCATATACTGTTAACAAACGTTAACAGTTGAATATGTTTACTTTAGCTTTGGTGATATGAGCCTTTTTAATTACAGTGTAATTAACATACATTGTTATATTAGTTTCAGGTGTACAATATAGAAATTAAACAATTCCATGTATCACTCAATGCTCATCAATCCCCATCACCTACTTCACCCATCTCCCCACCAAACTCCCCTCTGGTAACCATCTGTCTGTTCTCTCTAGTTAAGAGTCTGGTCTTTGGTTTCAATAGATGGATGGAATAATATTCAGCCATAAAAAAGAATGAAATCTTGCCATCTGCAACAACATGGATGGAACTAGAGTATAATGCTAAGCAAAATAAGCCAGTGAGAGAAAGACAAATACCATATGATTTCATTTATACATGGAATTTAAGAAAACAAAACAAAGATTTAAGTTTTTTGTTATTCATTTGCTATATATATACATACATTTATTTTTTTAACTTGTGTTTCTTTTCAAGTTTTTATTTAAATTCCAGTAAGTTAACATATAGTGTAATATTCATTTCAGGAGTAGAATTTAGTGATTCATCACTTGGAAATAACTCATTATTTGAAAATAACTCATTAGTTATAATTATTATTATATATTAGTTGAAAATTTCATTATATACTTATCTACCTCCCTCTCTCCCTACAGGATATCTCTATCTTACACTTGGTATAAATCCTTCCCATACATGTTTTTATTCCTTCTTTCCATGGAAATACAGATAACCAGTTCCAATGTCTAGGACTATTTTATCACAGTATATATGTGCTTCTTACTTTTTACCCATTAGATGTTTTTTCCTTTATCAATGTCAGTGCATACACATAGCTCCTTTTTAAAAATAATAACCTATTTCATCAGCGAAATATACCACTCTTTATTTATTACTTTTCTATTGATGTGTATTTAGATTGCTCCCAGTCTTCATTAGAAAAATCAACACTCCTTATAACTGTCGCCCTATACACACATGCCAAAAGTTTCTCTGGGATATACACTAAGAAGTGGAACTTCTAGATTGTCATGTGAGTGCCTTTTTAATAACACTGTTGTTGTCAAAATGCTTTCCAAAATGTACACTCCTACCATAACTGTATGAGTCCAGTTTTTTAAATCCTCACCTGATATTCTTAGACTTCAAACATTTAGAATGTTCAGATCTTAAAGCTGTTGTTATCAATGGCTATGAAATTGTATTTCATTATTATTTTAACTTGCATTTTACTTATTACTAAATTTTCCAAAGTCGACTAGCCATTTGAGTTTCCTCTTTCCTGAACTGACTCTTCATGTCCTTTACCCATTGTTATGGGGTTGAAAAGGAGTTTATATGGAGAACAAGTTGGAACTATAAACCAAATTAACAGTGATCAGCTGTTATGAATAAGTTAAACATGCTCAGATCTATCTGTTAAATTTTAAAGTGCATATTCTTAGGCCAAATGTGATAAATGCATCTTCTAACTTTGTTTAGCATTACCTGTGCTTCACACACCCAGAGGTGATATAAAGATTGCCGCACTACCCAGAAGAATGGCACTCAAGTTCCCTTCTATCCTTTGAGTTGACTTCTTTGACTCTCCAAAAACATAGATTTGTAGGATCCTGAGATGGAAGGGGAAAAGGCTATTTCAGATATGCAATATCTTTTCTGTATCTTCTAAGGATAGCTTCTGTACCTTTTTAAAGGAAGATAAACCATTTATTTGTTCATAGTAATATGTGAGCTTAATCATTTGTATTCAATCCAACAAAGCAAGCAGGTATTAATCCATAATTATCTTTTTGTTGTCTTTACCCTATTGATTTGTAGGAGTTCTACATGTATTCTAGATATTAATCCTTTGTTCTCTTATGTCATAAACATCTTCTCTCATTCTTATTTATTGTATCTCTTATTGTTTAGAACTTTATAATTTCAATATACTTAAATGTATCAATATATTCCTTTATGATTTATTCTTTTTTGGTCACTTGCTTAAGATATCTTCTCTACATCAATATAATGAAGATATTCTTTATATTCTTTGAAAAGATTGTAAGACCTTGGGGCACCTAGGTGGCTCAGTCGGTCAAGCATCTGCCTTCGGCTCAGGTCATGATACCAGGCTCCTGGGATTGAGTACCACATCGGGCTCCCAGCTCAGCAGGAAGTCTGCTTCTACCTCTCTGTCTGCCACTCCTCCCTCCCACCAGTTCTTTCTCTCTCTCAAGTAAATAAATAAAATCTTAAAAAAAAAGAAAAAGAAATATTGTAAGGTCTTTAATCAAATGGAATGGAATACATGAACATTTTTTTTCACATTTGGATACATAGTATTTCCACCACCATTTACTATAGTTTGACATATAGTCATAAAACATCCTTCATGACCTGAAATCCCATATATGTGAGGTCTGTGTGGTTTGGTTTTTTGTTTGTTTGTTTCTGCTTTCTTTTTTGTCCTTTTGATGTATTTGCCCTTCACTGAGCTAACACCATAAGTATATAGATTCTATACACATATAAGTATATAAATAAGTATGTAATTCTGTAAGTATATAAGTAAGCCTTGATAACTAGCATTGCAGTTGTGTCTTCCTCCTTCTTCCTCTTCACAACTAACTCAGTTTTTTTTTTTGGACTTACACTCTTTCATAGTTATTTTATGAAATATTTTATGAAATAAATTTATTTCATATTCCATGAAAAACACTATTTAAACTTTTATTGAAATCACAATGAATTTATGGGTAAATTTGGAAGAGTTGAAATCTTTATGATGTTGAATCTTCCACCTATGAACAAAGCACACATCTTCAGTTAATCAAGTCTCTTTTAAATGCTTCAAAACTGTTTTATAATTTTACCCACGTAAAACTTATATGACTGTTTTCAATTTCTAGTTATCTTATCTGTTTTGTATTTTTGTTTTATATAGCAAATGCTTTTTTAAAATTTCTATAACATCTTCAAAGCACTGAGGCCCCTGGGTGGCTCAGTTTTTAAGTGTCTGCCTTTGGTTCAGGTCATGATCCCAGAGTCCTAGGATCGAGCCCTGCATAGGGAGGGCTCCCTGCTCCACGGGAAGCCTGGTTCTCCCTTTCCCACTCCCCCTGCTTGTGTGACGTCTCTTGCTGTCTCTCTTTGTGTCAAATAAATAAATAAAATCTTTAAAAAAAAAGATTTTCAAAACATTTATTGCTCTCATACAGGAACATTATGGATTTTATATATAAATCTTATCCCCACCATAATAATTTAATAGGAGATATTTTTGCATATTTTTGTGAAAAATCATATTGTTAAAAATTATGTAATTTTTTAAAAATTATATGTAATCTATACATCTCTTATGTCCTTTCCTTTTGTTACTGTAATTATTAAAACCACTGACACAGGGCGCCTGGGTGGCTAGTTGGTTAAGCAACTGCCTTCAGCCCAGGTCATGATCCTGGAATTCTAGGATCAAGTCCCGCATTGGGCTTCCTGCTCGGTGGGGAGTCTGCTTCTCCCTCTGACCCTCCCTCCTCTCATGTGCTCTCTCTCTCTCTCTCAAATAAATAAATAAAATCTTAAAAAAAAAACCCACTGATACAACATAATAATATTGATGATAACAATGGGTTATTTTTTAAGATTTATTTATTTTAGAGAGAGGTGGGAGAGGGGCAGCAGGAGGAGATAATCACAAGCAGACTCCCAGCTGAACCCAAAGTGGGGCTCAATCCCAGGACCCTGAGATTATGACCTAAGTTGGATGCTTAACTGACTGAGCCCCCCAGGTGCCCTGGTGATAGCAGTGATTTTGAGGAAGACCAATCATATTTCTTTTCCACTCCTTATGTTTACTAATTGTTTAATAAAATAGCTTCTATTATGAAAGAATATTGAATTTCATTGAATGCATTTTTTTACATTTATTGAGATGATGGTATGTTTTTATCACATTTTATCTATTAATGTACTGAATACATAAATATATTTTCTATTGTTGAACAATTCATCTATGTTAGGATAAATGCTATTAGGGAACAATGGTGCACTCAATTTGCCTAACAACTCTCTAGTAAAATTGACCCAGAGAAAGAGATAAAGTATTATAATTTCACATCTACATTTACAAATGAGATTAGCCTTTGTGTTCTTATTGTACATGCCTTATGTAATTTGGATATCAAGTTTATCAAATTTTACTAGCATTAAAAAATGAGTCAAGTAGTTTTTCCTTTCTGTTCCCTGAAAACATCAAAATCAGAATTACTTTTAAGTTAAAGGTTGCTAAAAATCCCTGATAAAGCTCTCTGGGTTTTTTGCCTTTTTGGGAAGAGTGTGAATTGTGATTGTCAATTAAGTACTTTAATGGTTATTGGTTTGTTCAGGTGTGCTTTTGTTGTTTTGTTAGGTTGAATTGAATTGATTTGGTAAGTTGTATTTTAAATGATCCAATTATATAAATGTAGTCATAAAAATGATCATAATATTCTCATTGAATTTGAGAGGTAAAACAATGGTATCCCTAATTTTAACCCCATTTTCCTCGTATTTATTTTGCCTTCTTTCAACTTGATCGGTTTTCCAGATGTTTATCTAATTTATTAGTGCTTCTTTTTCTTTGATGTAGTTGTTGGTCTTATTGATCATTGTAATTGCTTCTTATTTAATTTTTGCTCTTACCTTTTATTATTTCCTTCTTTCTCTTTTTATAGGGCTCAGACTTTTTCTTTAGATTCTATAGAAAAATCTTGGCTCATTAACTTTCAATCTTCTCATTTTATTATATATACATAAGTTCACTTCTGAGTACCACTGAACTACCTTATTTTACAAATTTTCCTAAGAAATGCTTTGAATACATATCACAAGTTTCAACTTGTGGTGCACTTTTAAAAAATAATCTCCTTGATTCTTTCTTTAACCAATTAATTATTTAGAAGTTTGTTTTTATATTCTAAGCATATGGATTTTTTTCCTATTTTCTTTTTGGTTTCAGTTTCATTGCATTACACTCAGCAAATAGGAATTTCTGTTTTCAATTATTTGGAATTCATTGAGAATTTATTTTAGCCTGATACAACATCAGCATTTGTAAATGTGTCATGTAAACTTGAAAAGAGTGAATTCAGTATTTGTTGTGTGATTATATGTGTGTGTAATCTTCATGTATATATATATCCTTGTATTTATATAAACATATCATAGATATACCATATATATGTATTCATCAAGCTTATTATTTGGGCTACTACATAATATTTATAACTGTTCAGTTTTATGAAACACAATTTAGGAAGATAGTTACATTTTAAAACTCAGATTTATTGAATACCAAAATTGTTTGGTTTGTAAGAAAAATGTATTGAGCCAATACTTTGTAAAAGCATGATATTATGTACTAGGGAGAAAATACCACACAAATTCCTTCTGTCACCAAGTTTATAACACAGTTGTCTTCTCAGCAACACAAAGTAACCTCAGGAAAACCAATATTAGCAATAATAATAATGACTAAACTTTCTGGAGCTTTTATAATGTGTCAAGTGCTAGTCTCATTATTTTACTGTTTAAATTCACTTAATCTCTGCATGGAGCACTGGGTGTTATATGCAAACAATGAATCATGGAACACTACATCAAAAACTAATGATGTAATGTATGGTGAATAACATAACATAATAAAAAATTAAAAATAAATAAAATAAATTCACTTGATCTTCACAATAAGGTGAGAAAGCTGAGCAAAAGTTAGTATGCACACTGCTGGAAAGTGCAGCACTTTTGAGTTTCTCCAAACTCAAAATGTGAACTATTATCCTTTTGTTCTCAGTTGCAGATGCTTAACCACAATTCTGAAGATAACAGGGCATCCCACTGGGTTCCTAACACCACCCTGGTACAATATTTTGATTTCCTGTATATAGATCTTATCATAGCTGTAATCTTCACTGTAAGTGATTACAACTAAAGAAAAAGACTCTCTTTCCCCCTGAATTTGCACCATCTCCACATGCTCCTCATAGAAATTAAAAGAAACAGTCACAATTAGATTCACTTTTAATCCTTTTAAAAACTTGATACACTAGATGACTCAAGTTCATCTTAAATAATTGCTTTCTTTGAAAACCACAGAACTTTTATTAACTTTTAAATGAAGACTATATATGATCTTCTATGTTTATATTAGGAAACCAAAGTCTAAGAAGGCAGTAAAAGTCCCACAGTTCAGTCTATGAAGAGTCAGCAATGGAATTGTATTTCCATAGGATTTCTAGCTAAGCTCCTTTTTTGATCTTCTATAAAATGCAGATGGAGATCTGATACCTTGGTGATATTGAAGATTAGCTTCAATAATATTTACCAAGTGATATAGTAATATCATTTCTTCAAAACAAGTTAAGCTAACTAAAGTCTTGTTTACGTGTGTGTTTTTGTTTTTAATGGACATAATTTGATTCCTTATATAGCAACACAGAGAGCTTCAGTTTGGGAGAATGTAAAAATCCAATGAGGTAGAGTCCTAAATAAAGTCAGTTAAAATTTTATCTGCTTAATTTATAATCTTTTTTTTAAAGATTTTATTCCTCTATTTGACAGAGACACAGCAAGAGGGGGAGCACAAGCAGGGGGAGTGGGAGAAGGAGAAGCAGGCATCCTGTCCAGCAGGGAGCCGATGCGGGGCTTGATCCCAGGACCCTGGGATCATGACCCGAGCCGAAGGCAGATGCCTAATGACTGAGCCACCCAGGTGCCCCAATTTATAATCTTTTTAGTTGAAGTTTGATTTTGTTTCTACACATTTTCATGGGTTCTACTTTCAAACTGTGTTGTGGAAGTCCTAGCCATGTAATGCAGGTGCCCTTGGGGCTACCTAAGTGCACAGGTGAAAAGGAGACCTAGCTGCTAGAGTTCTGGGCCCCCAGCCCTTTCCTCTCTTCATCCAGAGCAGTTCTGCTTTAATCTGTGGTAGGCACTGGACTCAGGATAAGATTTCACTAAAGGAATTGTTCTACTTCCACTGTTTCAAGCCATTAAATCAGCTAAAATATCTGCTTATCTAACTATAACACCTTTTATTCTAAGCCTTTGTAGTAAAAGTCAGTTATAAAATAATAAACAACCTGATATCAAAGTCTTGCCTCTCTGGAAAAAAAATTCTCAGATACCACTAAATAATGCAGTGCTATATTTATTTATTGCTCCTGTGTCAATTGAATTCATACTTCTGGAGTCCTATCATACAGGGGTGTAGTTGTGTGTATGTGCGTTTTATCACATTCTGCACTTTTATAATAGGGAAGTTTATATCAGTGAGTATGCTATCTGTAGAAGACCTAGTTTCTTAAAAATCTGTTTGCTTTCAAGTAAAATTTAAAAAATAATAATACCAAAACACTTAGAGTTACATTACACCTATTGTCCTAGCATAATTATTTATAATGCCCCTTTTCATCTTCAAATGCATCCCAGTTTGGGTGATCAGTTAGATGGTTACTATATTTATGTAACTAGGTGTTCTAAGCAATTTACATATCTTTACTCATTTAATCTCCATAACATCTTAATAAGATAGATATTTTTATCTTGTCTTAGAAAGAAGAATATCACAACACAGAGTGGTTAAGAAAATTGTCCAAGGTCAAACAAATATTTAGAGAGAATGGAATTTGAATCCAAGCAGTCTGTTTCCATTCATCTATGGCCTTAACCTCTATGCTAGTTTATGCTCCATAAGGCTTGATATTTGTTTTCCTTCTCCCCCTTCGTTATACTTTTAAAATATATATATATATTTAAAGATTTTATTTATTTATTTGACAGAGAGAGAGCCAGCTAGAGAGGGAACACAAGCAGGGGGAGTGGGAGTGGGAGAAGCAGGCTTCCTGCCAAGCAGGGAGCCTGATGCAGGGCTCAATCCCAGGACCCTGGGATCATGACCTGAGCCAAAGGCAGATGCTTAACGACTGAGCCACCCAGGCACCCCTTGTTATACTTTTAAATGACTGTGTGGCCATGAGGACAACCTTTGTTTATTCCCCAGACACAATTTATAGATGAATTTAGGCCCCCAGATGCTTTGATACTCAGGATTGTTTTGACCTAAACTTTCTAGAATTGGTTGTCTGAATAAGAACTCTTATGGATGGAAGAAGAGGGAGAAAAAAGAAGGAAGGACAGAGTACTATCATCAGACACCTCTGTAGGAAACCAAGCATTTAGTTTCCCTGGGACCATGCTGTAGAAAATGGGTGGTGGAAATCAGAAGAGAGGGCAAGCTGATATTTGGAATTTGGAGATGATTGAATTGCACAACAAAGAGAAAAAAGATTTTCATGTTTGTATGAAAATTATGATGTTTGAGCTAGAAGATAATTCACTGCAAGAAGATATGTTATGGAAGTGACTTTTAAAATAAAGGAGAGTTCAGCTCCCACTCCAACACTGGAAGCCAAGGGCATATTTCTTAGCTGCTGCCAAGATCCCCCGACATGTGTCAAGTCTGAGATCTTTAGTCACTTAAACCTGATGTGGAAAGACAAATTCACATCCAGGGACTTGTGTTAAGAGGACTCTTCAGTTTCTTTAAACTTGATCCAAGAAAAAATGGCTGCTATTCTGTTTCACTGAAATTCTTATCTTAGCCATTGCAGTTCACATTTCTAGACAGCTTTGGAAGTTTTTCCAAGGATATTCAAAAGTCCAAGAATGGCATGGGGTCTTCTGTTTTTCACCAGGTTATATCTTCTCTAGTTCCAATATATTATTGTATTTCTAATTAACATCAGTAAAATCATAACAATTATGTCTTAAACATTTTAAACATAATTTATTCAGGTGCCTATTGCTTTTTAGTTTCATTTTAGACCATTTTATTTTTTATATTTTTTGAATAAATATCTTTTCTGATTTTTTTCTTCTTTGCCAGATTCACTACAATTACTAGTAATAATGTGCAAGTATATAGAAACTTTTTTGCAATTCAAACTTATTTCTAAGTGTTTTACTTCATATTACTCTTTCAACATAATTATGAGGTGTGTTGGGGTCCCCAAAGATCACTCCCAGTTTTGATGATTTGCTAGAAGGGCTCACAGAACTCTACATATAGTCTTACTCATGGTTATGATTTATTACAACAAAATGATACAAAGCAAAATCAGCAAAAGTAAAAAGCAAATGGGGCAAAGTTCAGGGGAAACGAAGCATGAGCTTCCTGAGTCATCTCCTGGTGTAATCACATGGGTAAGCTTGATTCTTCCCAGCAATGAGTTGTGACAACAAATGTGAAATGTTGTCTACCAGTTAGGGTCAGTATCAGGGTTTTTATCTGGAGCTAGTCATCTAAGCACCCTTAGCCTGACATGTACACAAATTTCAGACTCCCAGAGGGCAAACAGGTGTTCAACATAAACCATATTATTTGTACAAGCATTTCTGACACAGTGAGCCACTCTTATGAGGGAATGGTAGGAACTTTCCTGAAATCCAAGTTCCCACATACCAGTCAAAGGCCATCCTATAAGCAGACCTTTCTAATGATAGCACCAGGCTTGCTCTTTTCCTGCACATACTTCATAGCTTGATTTTCCATAGATAAAAATAACTTAAAGAAGCCAAATTCTTTTCTCATAATCAGGAGTTTCTGGTTGGGCCAAATCCCAGTTCCCTATCCAATACTCTTTCTAGTAGATTATACAGCTGCTCAGAAAAGCATCTGATATCCAAGCAACTAAGGCTGATTTAAACAAAGTGAAGTGACTAATAATCAAAGAAGCAGTTATAGCTTTTTGTCCTTCATATATGAACTGGAATAATAGCTCCTAGATTAATGCTGTCCATGATAACTTTCAGCAATGATGGAAATCTATAATCTGTTTTTTCCAATACTGAGTACTGGAAATGTAGCTAGTGTGACTGAGAAACTAAGTATTTAATTTTGTTTACTTTCAATTAATTTTATTTTAAATAGCCACATAAGTCTAGTAACTACATATTGGAAGCACAGTCCCAGATAATTTGATTTGCTTTATTAAAGCACACTATAGTAAGATTCATAGATTAAAGCCCCTGGACACCAGAGTTTCCTTTGAATTTCCTGAGGGCCAAACCATACAACCATATGATCCCCCAAATATCTTCATTTCTTCTGGTCTTAATCCAAAATTACAAGGTTTAAAAATAATAAAGGCTACTCCAACACCATTGACTGGATTTTTTTTTTAAAGAGTCATTTAAAAAATAACCTAGTGTCTGAAGATTGGTAGTAGTTCATTTGCATAAATAATACTGATTGACAGCCCTTAGGAAAAGGAAGGGCCTGCCATTTTGTAAAAGCAGACATAGAGTGGCATAAAAATCCATGAATCTCAATGTGTAAATATCAGTTCATATATATCTTTAGAGTTTACTGGCAACTATGCTGGAGAAGAGAGAAGGAAAAAAAGTAAGAGCAAAAATTTTCCTCAAAAAGTATCTAATGAAATAGACAAACTAACTTACTCCAAGCATTATAATGTTTGGCAGCCATACCTTCATGATATATCTCAAAAATCCAGTAAAAATTATTTTATATGTGTAAAACACAATAAAAAGTGATAGCATATAAAGTAAGCAAGATCATTTTTGAAATGTAGTCAAAGATCTATTCTTGTTTTCCATGCCAGTATAAAAATCTCAAATTTTTCATCAGGTTAGAAAGTAAAAATAAATGAGTGTCATCTTGTGGTTGCATCTACCATTCCTACTTAATATAAATTGCCCATCTTCCAAAAGAGTTTCCCATTAAAAATGCTTTAGACAGATTTGGTCTCTGCGTCAGTTTCAGAATGTAGAAAAAAGTAAAAACAAAATTGAAGAATTGGAGGTAGAAGGAAGGGCCCAAGATTATTCACCTGAAGTGAACATCAGAGTGAAAATATTTCTATAGAAAATAAGTAAATATTGGCAACAGAAAAAAGGACTTTCAAAATTTGTAAAGTGAAGTTGGTAGCCTATGAAGAAAATAAACATATATATAAGATACATTATCTTATATAATACAAGATCTTTTTAAGGGAAAATAAGGAAAAACTATTAAGGTGATGTTTACCCTACTGGTACTAAGTTTGCTGATAAATAAGGAAGGGAAGAATAAAAAAGGGGAAAAGTGTGGCTAAATCTATTTTATTCTACTTCTATTTAAAATGCTATAAAACACTATGAATAGTAAGAAAATTGCTTTTCTACTTAATAAATACATAAAATCTTTCAGTAGACAAAGTGGCATTCAAAACTAGGATGCTTGATTGCAGTGGGAATCGACCAGATTTTTCCAGACTTATCACAATAGTGCATGGTACTAAAACACAATGATCCATGACAAGTGTTAGGAAAGTAAATTAAAACCAAAGATTTCTTTATAGCAGAACTATTTGGAATCTTTTAATATGTTCATATGCATTGTGAATACCCAGAGATGGATTTGAGTTTCATCATTTTCTAAACTGTTATGGGAAAAGGATCATTTTTTTTTTCCTTTGGGGCATAGCCAAGTACTAATGTTCTACAAGAACATTTTGGGAAACACTGCTTTTATCCAATAGTTCCAAATCATTTTCATTGAAGAAGGCTTTTGGCATCCTTTCTCACTCTACCTAAATACATTATTGCAAAAGGAAAGTATACATATAACTAAGGAACTGTTTTATCCCTAAATGAGAACTTGCCCTATTAATTATGTGTTACACATCACTTCATATTGCCAACATAGTCAATGACTTCTTTTGAAATTTAGCTGTAGCAGTAAACTTATAATCCCATTCACAGCCTTTAGGAATGCTGACAAAGTGTTTTGCCACAACAATTTAGGAAATCAAGGAATATGGCAATAATTGTTTATAAAATGACCACTGGTAACACAGGTGCACTGTATAAAGAGATCTTGGTGGATAAATCATGTGTGGCATAAATTGGATAGCTGTTTACCAAATTCTTTCTTTTTCCTCCTAGTTATAAAACTAGGGTACATTTCCCATTCTCCTTTACACTTGAATGTTTTCATCTGACTAATTTCTAACCAATAAAACATGGGTGATATAATGTACATAACTTCCAGGTTTGGCCCACAGATACCTCTACATGATCATACACTCTCTCTCCCTTTTCCCCAATTCACCAGCAGGAGTTGGTGCCCAAAAGACTTGGAAGCCATGAATTGAAAATTAGTCTCACTCAGCCTGGGTCCTTGAATGGCTGCATAGAGCAGAGACATCCTCTACTATCACCACCTCTGATTGAACTTTACATGAACAAGAAAGACTGGTCTTAAGTCACTGAGATTTCAGAGTTTTTCTGTTTATAGCATCTTGCACTACTTTAAAGATTTTATTTATTTATTTTTTAGAGATAAAGAGAATGGGAACGGGGGAAGGAGCAGAGAGGGAGGGACAGGGAAGGGGAAAGAAACTCAAGCAGACCACACACTGAGTATGGAGCTCAACGTGGGACTCGATCTCACAACTCTGAGATCATGACCTGATCTTAAAACCAAGAGTTGGAGGCTTAACCAACTGAACCATCCAGGCACCCCAACATCTAACACTACTTTAACCACCAAAGGAGGACATAGAGTTTTTTTGCAACCAAACAGTGGCCTTGCTATATTTGATTAAATTTTTTTAAATTTTGTAACACTACTTTGGTTTCTTCTTTTTCATGATGTTCCATATCTTTTCATGATGTTCCATATCTTTTGTGTTTATTTTCCTTATATTTGGAGAAGCGGTGAGAAAAAAGTAATGCATGTAGAATCAGAAAATCTACCTTTTAATCTCAGCTACTTACTAGTCATTGATTTTTAGTGTGTCACTTTCACTTAACTATCTGTGAATTATTTTTGACTCCTTAATTCCCTTTTCTAAAACACACTGAGCATTGTCACCAGTCCTACCCACTCACTCCTCTAAGGCATCTCTTTTTGCCGTATTTACCTAGGCTTGTCTCAGAATATTCTGCCTTTCTCTAGTACAACTTTCTAGTTCTGAAATTATGGCAACATAACTCCACTATGTATTATGTTTTCTCCCTTTAACTTACCTTTTCAAATCACTGGTTAATATGAAACCTCTCTATGGTCTTCCACCATCTACTTTGTCTGGCTCCATGTCTGGGTCAGCCATACCCAGTACAGGTCCTCTCAACTGAGATGTGACCATGTTCCTAACTCTCACTTAGAAAGCAATCTCAGGATATGACACCAGGACTCAAATTCAGGCCTTTTGTTACCAAGAGAGACCATATTCTAGGCCATCAATAAGCCACAACAATTTTAAAGAATTAAATAGTACAGAATGTCTTCTCTGATTATAGTAGAATCAAACTAGAAATCAATAATTGAAGATTAAAAGGAAAATCTCCAACATGTGAAAATTAATCAAGACTTCCAAATAATCCATGGATCAAAGAGAAAATGTCTAGGGAAATATTTTTAAATACCTAGCACTGAATGAAAATGAAAATTTAACATATGACAATGTGTGGGATGTAGTTAAAGCAGCAGCACCAAGAAAGATTTTCTAGTACTAAATGGGTACATTGGAAACAATTAACAGTTGCAAATCAATAATCTAAGTTCCTAACACAAAAAAAAACTAGAAAAGTAAAAGCAAAATAAAGCTGAAACAAACCAAAAAAATGGAAATATTAAGGAGCAGAAATCAATGAAATTGCAAATAAATAAACAATAGAAATAACCGATGGAATGAGAAACTATTTTTATAAAATCAAGAAAATTGATAAAACTTTAGAAAGACTGACAAAATAAAGAGAAATGATTCAAATCACCTATATCAAAAATGAAATAGGACATGTCACTCCATTTTTAAAAAAAAATGAACAATCAAACTGGGAAATGGGCAAAAGATATGAACTGATATTTCACCAAAGATATATATAAATGATACATAAGTATAAGAAAAGATGCTCAACATCATTAGACATTAAAGAAATTCAAATCAAAACCATAATATAATATTACTACACACCTATCATAATGGCTAAAGTAAAAAAAAATAGTAATAGCAAATGCTGGCAAGGATGCAGAGAAATGGATCACTCATGCACTGTTGGTGAAAAAGTTAGGCAATTTCTTATAAAATGAAATAAGCAATTACCATATGACACAGCAATTTCACTTTTGAGCATTTATCCCAGAGAAATGAAAGCTTATGTTTATATAGAACACATAAACATATTATTTTATTCATAGCAGCTTTATTCGTAATAGTTGAAAACTAGGAAAAAAGCACTTTAATATCGTTCTACAGGTGAATGGCTAAACAAACTGTGATGCCATGTACCACACATACCATATAATACATAGACCATGTAACACTACTCAGCAATAAAAAGAGAAAGCTATTGATACTGACAATAATTTGGATGAATCTTTAGAGTTTATGCTGAGTGAAAAACAGTAAATCCCCCCAAATTATATGCTATATGATTCCAAATATACACATACACACACAAACAACTCTTAGAACTAATAAACAAATTCAGCAAAGTTGCAGGATATAAAATAATATATAAAAGTTGGTTGGATTTTTATACACAATCAACTATCCAAAAAAAATTTAAGAAAACAATTTCATTTACAATAGCATCAAAAGTAATAAAATACTTAGGAATAAATCTCACCAAAGGGGTGAAAGACTTGTACACTAAGAGCTATAAAACATTGCTGCGAGAAATTAAAGAAAACACAAATAAATGGAAAGAATCTTGTGTTTATGGATTGGAGGACTTAATATTAAGATGTCGATACTACCCAAAGCTATCTACAGATTCAACACAATTTCTATAAAAATTCCAACAATATTTTTGCAGAAATAGAAAAATGTAGGGGAAAAAATTTCATGATAATGAATTTTGCAGTTATGTCTTGCATATAGCACCAAAAGCACAGGCAACAAAAGCAGAAATAGACAAATGAGATGACATCAAACTTTAAAACATTTTTGCATCAAAGGACACAATCAACAGAGTGAAAAGGCAACCTATGAAATGGGAGAAAATATGTACAAATTATGTATATCTGATAAAAAGTTAATATCAAGAATGTATAAAGAACTCCTACAACTCAACAATAAAAAAAATCAAATAATCTAATTTAATAATGGGCAAAGAGGAATGTAGAGGAAAAGACAACAAAGTAGGAGGCTCCTGACTCTACCCCTCCAAGGCAATAACCACATTTATACAACTAGCTCTGAAAATGACCTGAAGACTGTCAGAACAGATCTTCCATAGCTGCAGAGAGAAGTTATAGAGAGAAGGCCACATTAAAAAGGGTAGAAGAGTTAGAAGTAGTTGCAAACCAAACTCCTATGTGACTAATCATGAATAGGAGGGACATCATGAGCATGGAGGAGCAAGGGGATCAGTCCCCACAGTGGGCACCTCTGGTCTTGAGGGCCCACACTGGGAAAATGATACTCCATAATGTCTGGCTTTGAAAATCAGTGGGGCTTAATTCTGGGGGAGAGCCAGAGAGCAAAAAGAAACTGAGTCCCTGCCCTTAAAGAGTCTACAAGCTAAATAACTCAGCTTGAGGAACAGCACAAAAGCAGTAGTTTGAAAAACATCTGTGATATACATGAAAGAGATTTATTGACTAATCTTAGAACATGTTCCCAAGGAGCAAGGACCTAGGAAATTTCTCTGGGAACAAAAGTCCTGGTGGGTGCCATTTTTCTTGTCCTCTTTCAGCCTAGATAGCTGGATACTTGTGGGAGCCAGTTCAAGCACTCTCCATCCACATTGTTAGCACCATGAGCCTCATCATGGCCTTCCCCTGCAGACCCACCTCACCCAACCTACCCAATTCTGCAGGCATCCTTCAAAGTGGCTCCCACCCCAGCAAACCCAACATGCACTCCAGCGAAGACTGGTGTCACTGCAAAGTGACTCCTGCCCTGGGAAATAAGGAAGATAACCACACACAACAATGCACCCACAGTTCCTGCAGTCAGGCCTCTTAGCTAACTAAGGGAGCAAGCTCTGCCCTTTAGTGCACTTCCAGCTATGGCAGAGGCTAACTGAAGACAACTAAGCTAAGTTCTGCCCTGTCCACTAATGAACCCATGGTGGCCGCAGGCAGCCCTCTGAACAGTGTAGGGAGCAAACCCTGCCCAATGTGTCTGCAGCAAGAAAAGTGGGTCATGCAGCCAGGCAATCATGATCAACCACAACAGAGGGGTGCACACAGCCCATGCAAGGGAACCCCTGGAGTGCCTAGTTCTGATGACAAGAGTGGATTTCACAATAGGGCAGATGATGTAGCTGATCTATCTAATATATAAAAACAGAGTTAAACAAACAAGATGGATATGTCCCAAATGAAACAAGTAAAAATCACAGATGAAGAGCTAATGAAACAGAGATAAGCAATATACCTGATAAAGAATTCAAAGTAATGGTCATAAAGATACTGGACTTGAAAAAAAAGCAGATGAACTCAGTGAGATTTTCACCCAAGTGACAGAAAATATAGAATAGAACTAGTCAGAGCTGAAGAATACAATAACTGAAATAAAAAAATAAACTAGAGGGAATCAATAGTAGATTAGAGGATGCAGAAGAATGGTACAGCAATCTGGAAGACAGAGTAATGTAAAGGAACCAAGATGAACAGCAAAAAGATAGAAGAATAATAAAAAAATGAGAATAAGTTAAGAGAACTCTGCACCTTCATCAAGTGTAATAACATTTGCATTATAGGGATCCCAGAGGGAGAAGGGGAGGTAGAAAACTTATTTGAATAAATAATAGCTATAAATTTCCCAATTCTAGGGAAGGAATTGGATACTGAGGTCCAGAAAGCAAAGAGAGCCCCAAACAAGATAAACCAAAGAAGGTCTATACCAAGACACCTAATAATTAAAATGGCAAAAATAAATGGTAAAGAGAGAATCTTAAAAGCAACAAGAGAAAAGAAAACAAATACATACAAGGGAAACACTATGAGGATATCAGTTGATATCCAAAGTTCAACAGAAACTTTGCAGGCCAGAGAAAATGGCATGATATATTCAAAATGCTGAAGGAAAAAAACCTACAGCCAATAATACTCTATTCTGCAAAGCTATCATTCAAAACTGAAGGAGAGATATAAAGTTTCCCAGATGAACAAAAGTTAAAGGAGTCCATCACCACCAAACCAGCCTAAAGACACATACAGACTGAAAGTAAAGGGATGGAAAAAGATATTCCATGTGAATGGAAGAGAAAGAAAAAAAACTCAGAGTAGCAATGCTTGTATCTGACAAAATAGGCTTTAAAACAAAGACTGTATCAAGAGACAAAGAAGAGTATTACATAATGATAAAAAGATCAATCCAAAAAGAGGATATAACAATTGTAAATATGTATGCATCCAACATAAGAGCACTAAAATACATAAAGCAAATATTAAGACATAAAGGGAGAAATTGACAGTAATACAGTAATAGTAGAGACTTTAACACCTCATTTGCATCAATGGATAGATAATCTAGACAGAAAATCAACAAGGAAACAATGGTTTTGAGGAACACATTAAACCAGATGGACCTAAAATATATATGCAGAGCACACCATCCAAAATAGCATAACACACATTCTTTTCAAGTGCACATGGAACATTCTCCAGGTTAGATCACATGTGAGGCCACAAAACAAGTCTCAATAAATTTAAGATTGAAATCTTATCAAGCATCTTTTCCAACCACAATGGTACGAAACTAGAAATCAATTTTTAAAAAAAATACTGGAAAACTATAAACGTATGGATGCTAAATAACATTCTACTAAACAATCAATGGGTCAACTAACAGATCAAAGGGAAATAAAACAATATATGGAGACAAATGAAAATGGAAGCACAATGGTCCAAAAGCTTGGGGATACAACTAAAGCAGTTCTAAGAGGAAAATTTATAGTGATACAAGCCTACCTCAAGAAATAAGAAAAATCTCAAATAAACAACCTAACCTTATAACCAAAGGAACTAGAAAAAGAAAAAGAAACAAAGACCAAAGTTAGTAAAGGAAGGAAATAATATAGATCAGAGCAGAAATAAATGAAATCGAGACTAAAAATGGAAATAAAATATCAATGAAAACAAGAGGTGGTTCTTTGAAAAGATCAACAAAATTAATAAGGGAATATGGCAGACATTTTAAGAAAAAAGAGAAAGGATTCAGATAAATAAAATAAGAAATGAAGAAGAAATAACATCCAACACCACAAAAATACAAAGAATTATAAAAGAATACTATAAAAAAGTACATGCCCATAAATTGAACAATCTAGAAGAAATAGATAAATTCCTAGAAACATAGAGTCTTCTAAAATTGACTCCAGAAGAAATAAAAACATTGAATAGATTGATAACCAGTAACCAAATTGAGTCAGTAATCAAAAAACTCCCAATCCCAACAAACAAAAGTCCAGGACCAGATGGCATCACTAGTGAATTCTACCAAATACTTAAAGAATAGTTAATACCTATATGTCTCAAACTATTCCAAAAAAATTGAAGAGCAAGGAATGCTTCCAATTTGATTATACAAGGTTAACATTACCCTGATGTAATAATAGACAAAGACACTGCAATAAAAGAAAATTATAGGGGCACCTTGGTGGCTGTCAGGTAAGCGTCCAACTCTTGATTTTGACTCAAGTCATGATCTCAGGGTCATGGGATCGAGCCTTGCATCAGGCTCCATGCTCAGCAGGGAGTCTGTTTAAGATTCTCTCTCACCATCTCCCTCTGCCCCTCCCCCCACCTCTCTCTCTCTCTCTCTCTCTCTCAAATAAATAAATAAATCTTTAAAAAGAAAAAGAAAGGGGCATCTGGGTGGCTCAGTTGGTTAAGCATCTGCCCTCAGCTCAGGTCATGATCCTAGGGTCCTGGGATTGAGCCCTGCATTGGCCTCCCTGCTCAGTGAGGAGTCTGGTTCTCCCTTTCCCTTTACCCCTTCCCCTGCTTGTGCTTTCTCTCTCACACTCTCTCTCTGTCTCAAATAAATAAGTAAAAATCTTAAAAAAAAAAAAGGAAAATTATAGGCCAACATCCCTGATCAACAAAGATGTAAAAATACTCAACAAAATATAAGCAAATCAAATTCAACAATACATTAAAAGTACCATTCACCATGATCAAATGGGATTTATTCCAGGGATGCAAAGGTGGTTCAATATTCACAAATCAATCAATGTGATACAACACATTAACAAGAGGAAGGATAAAAACCATTTGACCATCTCAAGACATGCAGAAAAATCATTTGACAAAGTACAACATCCATTCATGACAAAAACTCTCAATAAAGTGGGTTTACTGGGAAAATATCTCAATATAATAAAGATCATAAATGAAAAACCCATCATACTCAATGGTGAAAAACAAAGCTTCTTCTAAGATCAGGATCAAGATAAGTATGTCTACTCTCACCACCTTAGTCACCATAGTACTGGAAGTCCTAGTTGCAGCAATCAGACAAGAAAAAAAAAAGGCATCCAAAGTGATAAGGAAGAAGTAAAACTGTCACTGTTTGCAGATGACATAGTATTATATAGAAAACCCTAAGGACTCTACCAAAAAATTATTGGAATAAATGAATTCAGTATAGTTGAAGATTACAAAATTAATATACAGAAATCCTTTGCATTTATATACACTAATAATAAAGTAGCAGAAAGAAAAATTAAGAAAACAATCCCATTTACAATTGCACCAAAAAGAATAAAATATTTAGGAATAAATTTAACCAAGGAGTTTTGTGAAAAACTTGTACTCTGAAAACTATAAGACATTGATGAAAGAAATTAAAGATGACACAAATGGAAAGACTCCATGCTCAGGGGTTAGAAAAATTAATATTGTTAAAATGTCCATACTGCCAAAAGCAATTTAGTTTCAATGCAATCCCTCTCAAAATACCAACATCATTTTTCACAGAACTAGAACAAATAATACTAAATTTCATGTGGAATCACAAAAGACCTTGAACAGCCAAAGCAATCTTGAGAAAGAACAAAGCTGGAGGTATCACAATCCCAGATTATCAAGGTATACTACAAACCTGTATTTATCAAAACAATACAGTCCTGGAACAAAAACAGACACATAGATCAATGGAACAGGATAAATAGCCCAGAAATAAATCCATGCTTATTTGGTCAATTAATCTATGACAAAGGAGGCAAGAATATATAATGGGGGGGAAAAAAAGTTTTTTCACTAAATGGTGTTGGAAAAACTGAAGAGCTACATGCAAAAGAATAAAACTGGATCACTTTCTTACATCACACACAAAAATAAACTCAAAATGGGTTAAAGACCTAAATGTGAGACCCGAAATCATAAAACTCTTTAAAAAATGCATCAGCAATAATCTCTTGGACATTGGCCTTAGCAATATTTTTCTAGATATGTCTCCTGAGACAAGGGAAACAAAAGCTAAAATAAACTCTTGAGACTACACCAAAATAAAAAGCTTTTGAATAGCAAAGGAAATCATCAATAAAAGGAAATGGCAACCTACTGAATCAGAGAAGATACCTGCAAATGATATATCCAATAAGGGGTCAATATCCAAAATACATAAAGAACTTATACAACTCAACACCAAAAAAAGAAATAACCTGTTTTATTTTATTTTTTTTTAAGATTTTATTTATTTTTCAACAGAGAGAGAGAGACAGCGAGAGAGGGAACACAAGCAGGGGGAGTGGGAGAGGGAGAAGCAGGCTTCCCGCGGAGCAGGGAGCCCGATGCGGGACTCGATCCCAGGACCCTGGGATCATGACCTGAGCTGAAGGCAGATGCTTAACGACTGAGCGACCCAGGCGCCCAGAAATAACCTGTTTTAAAAATTGGCAGAGGACCTCAATAGACACTTTTCCAAAGAAGACATACAGATGGCCAACAGGAAAATGCAAATCAAAACCACAATGAGATATTACCTCACACCAATCAGAACAGAATTACCATATAATCCAGTAATTCCACTACTGGGTACCTATGCAAAGAAAATAAAAACACTAATTTAAAAAGATATATGCAGCTTTATATATATATTGCAGCATTATTTACAAGAGCAACGCAAGTGTCCATTGAGACAGACACATAAATATACGCAATGAAATATTACTCAGCCATTAAAGAGAATGAAATCTTGCCATTTGCAACAACATGAATGGACCTAAATATATGCTAATTGAAATAAATCAGACAAATACCATATGATCTCACTTATATATGGGATCTAAAAAACAAAACAAATGAAGAAACAAAAACAGACTCTTACATATAGAGAACAAACTGGTGGTTACCAGAAGTAAGGTGAGTGGAGGGGATGGGTGAAATAAGTGAAGGGGATTATTGGTAAAAACTTCCAGTTATAATATAATTAAGTCATGGAGATGAAAAGGACAGCATTGGGGAATATAGTCAATAATATTGTAATAATTTTGGTGATAGATGGCATGACACTTATTGTGGTGAGCACTGAGAAATGTATAGAATTGTCAAATCTCTGTGTTGTACACCTGAAACTAATGTAACATTGTATTTCAGCATTCTTCAATAATAAAAAAAATAAATAAAATTTTTAAAAGGCAAAGAACTGTATGTTTCTCCAAAAATGACATATGAATGGCCAATAAGCATATGACAAGATGCTCAACATCACTAATCATCAGAGAAATGAAAACTACAATGAGATATCACCTCATACCAACAGAAGGTGACTGCTACTAAAAAAGCAAAAAATAACTGTTAGGATGAGAAGTTGGGACACTTGTATACTATTGATGGGATGGTAAAATAGTGCAACTGCTACAGAAAACAGTATGGAATTTCCTCAAAAATTAAAAATAGAACTACCATATGGTCCAGCAATCCCACTTCTGGGTATATATCCAAAAGAATTGAAAGCAGGATCTCAAAGAGATATTTGCACATCCATGTTCATAACCGCACTATTCATAATTACCTAGAGGTGAAAGCAAACCAAATGTCTACTCAGGAGTGAATGAATCAAACAAAATATGGTACATGCATATAGTGGAATATTATTCAGCCTTTAAAAAAAAGGAAATCCTGTCACATGCTACAAAATGTATATATCTTGAGGATATTATGCTAAGTGAAATAAGTCAATTATAAAAAGACAAATGCTCTATGATTCCACTTACATGGGGTATCTAAAGTAGTCAAATTCATGGAAACAGAAAGCATGATTGTTACAAGGGATTAGGGAAAGGGGGAAAAGGGGAGTTGTTGCTTAATGGATATGGAGTTTCAGACCTGCAAGATGAACAAGTTCTGGAGATCTATTTCACAACTTAACACAACTGAACTGTACACTTAAAAATGGTTAAGATGGTAAATTTTATATTACATATTTTCTATCACAATTAAAAAAAAACAGTCCCAGGCAAACTGGAACAAGTTGGTCACCCTTGTACTACTACACTCAGCAATAGGAAGCTTATATTGTAATTTCAAACTGGGAATGATGAACCCTCCTGCTTTTTTTAGGTTCAGAGGCTACTGCTGTCCTTCAAACTTGAACATTTTCCTTAGTCCTCCAGGACTGGACATAAGATCAAGAAATACTAAAGAAGACTTTACTGAATCTTAGAATCAAAAGATTGAGACTCTGTATAAGTTCTCTTCCTAGAATACATAAAGATAGGACAGTTTGAGTGGTTTTCAGGGAACAAGGTGTCTGATAAGACATACTATTTTGTTTTTAATTTTGTTGGTTATGCCCTTATTTGAAAGACCATTATCACCACATCTTTAGAAAAGCCTAATTATCACTGTCTGGTGTCTGCAGAGATGTGGGAAATTAAGTCAGTCAATGTGCTGAAACTTGGGTTTGAAGAGTTAAAGAGAAGTCTCCTCAGGGCAATGTTGAACCATTGCCCAACTTAAAGGTGAATCCTGGGGCAAAATTATGAGAGCCAGCCACCCCATCCTATGTTGAGGTTCTCACTCCATAGCCACCCTTGGATTAAGTTCTCTGCCTTACCTACCTGAAAAAAATATTTGCTTTAAGATTTAGCTGAGGATTCACCTTTTTGTAACTTTCTTTAGCCCCCTTTTCCAGACAGAGAGCTAGGTAAGCACTCCTTCATCTCTTCTCTCCACAATTTTGGATATGGTAGCTTTGTTGTTTATAAAAAGAGAAAGAGATCTTCCACTGGACTAATAATTTTTACAGAGAGAAGATTCTTTCTTGTTCATATTTGTAGTGCTCATTCAAAAAATGATTGTTGAATGAATGAATATGTGAATTCAAGAAGCAATTTGGAACCAAAGAATCAAAGATGAATGAAATGTCCTTCATAAAAGTTTCTCCACATCTGCCTTTAGTAAAACAATTGTTTTAAAATACTCTCTGGTAGCTTCCATCACAAATAAAATGAGTTTCTGTGGATCTCAGGGCAAATTTTCCAAGATGCATCCCATAGAGCAGCACATGGCTGGACACAGCCAAATGAACAAATTGGACTCCCCATCCCTCCCACACTGCATCCTGTGACAAAAACTGTAATGTTTACCTTCTCTTTTGTCTACATTTTCCTTCCACATATTTTTAAATAATTGGACCATAGTATGAACTAATCATCTTCCAAATTTCCTGTTCTTAAAAAAATAAAAACTATGGTTTTAATTAGAAAGAACAAAGGAAAAAAGAAAAAATTTTCTCATTCTTTCAAAAGTTAAAAATGGCTTGAGAATTCCTTATAATCAAATTCTATACACAGAAAAATTATTCCTTCAGGGCTTACATTCTGTACCCTCCAAATAAAGTTAGGATTAATGGCTAGTGTTTTTTTCTTAATCCTATGGAACCATTTCTTTTAAAACTGAAATGCTATTAGAACCCTAGTAGCAAGATCCCAGGCAGGGACTTTTGAAATTTCACGCTCTTGATAATGACACAGAATTGTAAAGAATTGTAAATTGTAAATTGTAAAGAAGCTTCAACCTAAAGTTTTATTTATTTAAATATGTACAAAGGACAATTTTTTCCCTTTCCCTTCTGCAAAACCTCAGAAAATGTACCAGGACTTCTGCTAGAAATGTAACAAAGAAAATATATCAAGTTCAGTGGAGTCAGAGAAATATGATTACAAACACCAAACCTACACCAAACCACAAATCTGCACATCCCAAATCTACCACTTATTAGTTGTGACCACAGACAATTCATTTAACTTACTTGAGCCTTTTTCATAAATAAAATATATTTGATAATATAGGCTTCATAGTATTCTTATGAAAACTAAATGTTATATATAAAGCATGTAACACAATACCTGGCAAAATAGGTTCGTATTAAGTGTTATTTCCTTTTCTCTCTCTTGAAGTATTAAATTTAGATTAAAATTTTACTAAAACTCATGTGTTGCAGATAAAATTTTCCAATAAGAAAATGATGAATAGGGGCGCCTGGGTGGCTCAGTTGGTTAAGCGACTGCCTTCGGCTCAGGTCATGATCCTGGAGTCCCGGGATCGAGTCCCGCATCGGGCTCCCTGCTCGGCGGGGAGTCTGCCTCTCCCTCTGACCCTCTTCCCTCTCGTGCTCTCTATCTCTCATTCTCTCTCTCTCTCAAATAAATAAATAAAATCTTTAAAAAAAAAAAAGAAAATGATGAATAGACATAAAACTTGGTCAACAGTTGACACCTTTGTCACCTATATTATTATTATCATGTAATTATAATAACTATATTACTTGTGACTTTTCTTTTTTTATCTTGACATGAATTGGCTGAAGTAGTGCCATGGAGGCAATACTAACTTTTTTTATTACCACTCTTTAAAAATAACTGATAGGGCATGGAGTCCAAGATGGGAGAGGAGTAGAAGACCTAAATTTCATCTGGTCCCAAGAATTCAGCTAGATAGTTATCAAACCATTCTGAACACCTACAGATTCAACAGTAGATTGAAGAAAAGAATAGCAGCAACTCTCTGAACAGAAAAGCGACCATTTTCTGGAAGGTAGGACTTGTGGAGAAATGAATCCGAGGTGATATACAGGAAGATAGACCGCAGGGGGAGGGAGCCTCCGTCAGACAACTACCGGCAAGTGATAGAGCAGTGGGGCACAAAATCAGAACTTTTAGAAGTCTGCTCCTCTGAGGGACTCTTGCTCCAGTGGCCAAGCAGGGAGTGGAACCCTTGCTGGGATAGTGTGGTCCCAGGACCCTCAGGGTCACAGAAAGACTGGGGGTGCCTAAGTGTGGTAGAGCTCCCAGGTATTGGAGTAGGGAAGCTGGCTACAAAGAAAGTGCTGAGGAGTGGGCTCTCAGCTGGGGGTTGCCATAAACCATAATCTGTGGCACATTCAGGCCTCTGCTCTGCAGGGGCCAACAAGTGGCAGATCCGGGGAAATTCCCCTTCCTCCCCCGGGAGGAGTGGCGTGGGAGTGCACTACAAGAATCTGCTGGGTTTAGAGACTTCAAACAGGGTTGTGTGCCAGAGATAGAAATGCTTGGTCACAGGTCAGGCAAGCACAGAGTGCAGCCAGAGATCAAGGAAACAGGAGTTATTGACTACTTTTCTCTGAGGGCTCACTGAGGATTGGGGCCCTGAGCTCTTGGCTCCTCCAGGGCCAGAGATTGGGAGGCCACCATTTTCATTCTCATCCTCAAAGCTGTGCAGAAAGCCTTAAGGGAACAAAAACTACAGAGAGCAAACTGGAACAGATTACTTAGCCTGGCCCCTGGCAAGAGCGGGGCAATTCCACCTGGGGCAAAGACATTTGAGAATCAATGCAACAGGCCCATCCCCCAGAAGATCTGCAAGAACATCCAGCCAAGACAAAGTTTACCAATCAAAGAGAACTGCAAAACTCCAGCGCTAGGGGAATACAGCACATAGACTTCATGACTTTTTTCCCATGACCCTTCAGTCTTTCAACTTTAATTTTGTAAATTTTCTTTGTTTTTTTTCTGGAATTATTCTTATTTCCTTTTTCAACCAACCTTTTATCTTATCAATTCCTTTTTTAAGAATTTTTTTAATATTCATTTTTATAGTCATATTCTATCCCTTGATTGTATTTAACCTTATTTTTTGTATATATATGTTTTTCTTTCCTTAAAATTTGGGATGCAGTTTCTTCTAACAGACCAAAATATACCCAAAATCTAATGTATGGCTCTGTTCTATTCACCTGCCTGATCACATTCTCTCTCTTTATTTTTTTTAATTTTTCTTCTTTTTTTTCAACCAACTTATCTTATCAATTCCTTTTTTAAAATCTTTTTTTAATTTTTATTTTTCAGTTGTACCCCATCCCTTCATTGTATTTAACCTTATTTTTGTATATGCTTTTCTTTCTTTAAAATTTTGGGATCCAGTTTCTTTTAACAGACCAAAATACACCCAAAATCCATGTATAGCTCTGTTCTATTCACCAGCCTGATCATATTCTTTTTTTTTTTTCTTTTTTCTTTTCCCTTCAGTTTCAGGTCTCTTCTGATTTGTTTAGTGTATATTTCTCTGGATCCATTGTTACCCTTTTAGCATTTTGTTCTCTCATTCATCTGTTCTTCTCTCAACAAAATGACAAGACAGAAAAACTCATGTCATAAAAAAGAACAAGAGACAGTACCTACTGCCAGGGACCTAATCAATACAGACATTTGTAAGATGTCAGAACTGGAGTTCAGAATGACAATTATAAAGCTATTAGCTGGGCTTAAGAAAGCATAGAAAACACTAGAGAATCCCTTTCTGGAAAAATAAAATCTAACCAAGTCAAAATCAAAAAGGGTATTAATGAGATGCAATGAAAAATAGAGACTCTAAGTGCTAGGATAAATGAGGCAAAAAGAGAATTAGTGATATAGAAGACCAAATGATGGAGAATAAAGAGCTGACAAAAAGAGAGACAAAAAACTACTGGACCATGAGGGGAGAATTCGAGAGATAAGTGATACCATAAAGCTAAACAATATTGGAATTATTGGGATCCCAGAAGATGAAGAAAGAGAGAGAGGGTCTGAAGGTATATTGGAGCAAATTATAGCAGAGAACTTCCCTAATTTGGGGAAGGAAACAGGCATCAAAATCCAGGAGGCACAGAGAACCCCCCTCAAAATCAATAAACATAGGTCAACACCCTGACATCTAATAGTAAACTCACAAATCTCAGAGACAAAGAGAAAATTCTGAAAGCAGCTTGGGACAAGAGGTCTGTAACCTACAGTAGTAGCACATTAGATTGGGAGTAGGCCTATCCACAGAGACCTGACAGGCCAGAAAGGGCTGTCATGATATATTCGGAGTACTAAACAAGAAAAATATGAAGCCAAGAATACTATACCTGCTAGGCTGTTATTGAAAATAGAAGGAGAGATAAAAAGCTTCCAGGTCAAACAGAAACTAAAATAATTTGCAATCACCAAACCAGCCTTACAAGAAATATTGAAAGGGGTCCTCTAAGCAGAGAGCGAGCCCAAAAGTAACATAGATGAGAAAGGAACAGAGATATTATACAGTAACAATCACTTTACAGGCAATACAATGGCACTAATTTCATATCTTTCAATAGTTACCCTGAATGTAAGTGGGCTAAATGCCCCAATCAAAAGACACAGGTTATCAGATTGGATAAAAAAGTAAGACTCGTTGATATGCTGTCTGCAAGAGACTCATTTTAGACCCAAAGACACCTCCAGATTGAAAGTAAGGGGGTGGAAAAAAATTTACCATGCTACTGGACATCAAAAGAAAGCTGGGGTGACAATCCTAGTATCAGACAAATTAGATTTTAAACCAAAGACTGTAATAAGAGATGAAGAAGGACACTATATCCTACTTAAAGGGTCTATCCAACAAGAAGATCTAACAATTGTAAATATCTATGTCCCTAACATGGAAGCAGCCAATTATATAAGCCATTTAATAACCAAATCAAATAAATACATTGACAATAATAGAATAATAGTAGGGGACTTTAACATGCCCCTCACTGAAATGGACAGATCATCTAAGCAAAAGATCAACAAGGAAATAAGGGCTTTAAATGAGACACTGGACAAGATGGATTTCACAGATATATTCAGAGCATTCCATCTTAAAGCAACAGAATACACATTCTTCTCTAGTGCACATGGAACATTCTCCAGAATAGATCACATCCTGGGTCACAAATCAGGTCTCAACCAGTACCAAAAGATTGGGATCATTCCCTGCATATTTTCAGACCACAATGCTTTGAAACTTGAACTCAATCACAAGAAGAAAGTTGGAAAGAACTCAAATACATGGAGGCTAAAGAGCATCCTACTAAAGAATGAATGGGTCAACCAGGAAATTAAAGAAGAATTTTAAAAAATCATGGAAACAAATGAAAATGAAAACAGAACTCTTCAAAATCTTTGGGATGCAGCAAAGGTGGTCCTAAGAGAAAAGTAGATAGCAATACAAGCCTTTCTCAAGAAACAAGAAAGGTCTCAAATACACAACCTAACCCTACACCTAAAGGAGTGGGAGAAAGAACAGCAAATAAAGCCTAAACCCAGCAGGAGAAGAGAAATAATAAAGATCAGAGCAGAAATCAATGAAATAGAAACCAAAAGAACAGTAGAACAGATCAACGAAACTAGGAGCTGGTTCTTTGAAAGAATAATAAGATCGATAAACCCCTGGCCAGACTTATCAAAAAGAAAAGAGAAACGACCCAAATAAATAAAATGATGAATGAAAGAGGAGAGATCACAGCCAACACCAAAGAAATACAAACAATTATAAGAACATATTATGAGCAACTATAAGCCAACAAATTAGACAATCTGGAAGAAATGGATGCATTCCTAGAGAGGTAAAAACTACCAAAACTGAACCAGGAAGAAATAGAAAACCTGAACAGACCTATAACCAGCAAGGAAATCGAAGCAGTAATTAAAAATCTCCGAACAATCAAGAGCCTAGGGCCAGATGGCTTCCCAGGGGAATTCTACCAAACATTTAAAGAAAAATTAATACCTATTCTTCTGAAACAGTTCCAAAAAAATAGAAATGGAAGGAAAACTTCCAAACGCATTTTATGAGGCCAGCATTACCTTGATCCCAAAACCAAAGACCCCACCAAAAAGGAGAATTATAGGCCAATATCCCTGATGAACATGGATGCAAAAATTCTCACCAAAATATTAGCCAATATAATCCAACAGTACATTAAAAGGATTATTCACCACGACCAAGTGGGATTTATTCCTGGGCTACAAGGTTGGTTCAACATCCTCAAATCAATCAATGTGATACACTACATTAATAAAAGAAAGAACAAGAACCATATGATCCTCTCAATAGATGCCGAAAAAGCATTAGACAAAGTACAGCATCCTTTCTTGATTAAAACTCTTCACAGTATAGGGATAGAGGGTACATACCTCAATATCATAAAAGCCATCTATGAAAAACCCACAGCAAATATCATTCTCAGTTGAGAAAAGCAGAACTTTTCCCCTAAGGTCAGGAACATGGCACGGATGACCACTATCACCACTGCTGTTTAACATAGTACTAGAAGTCCTAGCCTCAGCAATCAGACAACAAAAAGAAATAAAAGGCATCCAAATGAGGAAGGAAGAAGTCAAACTCTCACTCTTTGCAGATGATATGACACTTTATGTGGAAAACCCAAAAGACTCCAACCCAAAACTGCTAGAACTCATACAGGAATTCAGTAAAGTGGCAGGATACAAAATTAATACATAGAAATCAGTTGCATTTCTGTACACCAACAATGAGACAGAAGAAAGAGAAATTAAGGAGTCGATCCCATTTACAATTGCATCCAAAACCATAAGATACTTAGGAATAAATCTAACCAAAGATTTCTGTACTCAGAAAACTATAGAACACTCATGAAAAATTAAGGAAGACACAAAGAAATGGAAAAACATTCCATGTTCATGGATTGGAAGAACAAATACTGTGAAAATGTCTATGCTACCTAGAGCAATCTACACATTCAATGCAATCCCTATCAAAATACCATCAACTTTTTTCACAGAAATGGAATAAATAATCCTAAAATTTGTGTGGAACCAGAAAAGACCCTGAATAGCCAGAGGAATGTTGAAAAAGAAAAAGCAAAGCTGGTGGCATCATAATTCTGGAATTCAAGCGCTATTACAAAGCTGTAATCATCAAGAGAGTATGGTACTGGCACAAAAACAGACACATAGATCAGTGGAACAGAATAGAGAACTCAGAATGGACTGTCAATTCTATGGTCAACTAATCTTTCACAAAGCAGGAAAGAATATCCAATAGAAAAAAAGACAGTCTCTTCAACAAATGGTGTTGGGAAAATTGGGCAGCCACATGCAGAAGAATGAAACTGGACCATTCTTTATAGCATAGACAAAAATAGACTCAAAATGGATGAATGACCTGAGACATGAATCTGTCAAAATCCTTGAGGAGAACACAGGCAGCAACCTCTTCGACCTTGGCTGCAGCAACTTTTTCCTGGACCCATCAGCAAGGGCAAGAGAAGCAAGGGCAAAAATGAAGTATTGGGACTTCCTCAAGATAAAAACTTTTGCACAGCAAAGGAAACAGTCAACAAAAACAAAAGACAACCGACAGAATGGGAGAAGATATCTGTAAATGACATATCAGATAAAGGGCTAGTATCCAAAATCTATAAAGAACTTCAAAGTCAACATCCAAGGAACAAATAATCCAATCAAGAAATGGGCAGAAAATATGAACAGATGTTTCTGCAAAGAAGACATCAAATGGCCAACAGACACATGAAAAAATGCTCAACATCACCCAGCATCAGGGAAATACAAATCAAAACCTCACTGAGATACCACCTCACACCAGTCAGAATGGCTAAAATTAACAAGTCAGGAAACAACAGACGTTGGTGTGGATGTGGAGAAAGGGGAACCCTCCTACACTGTTGGTGGGAATGCAAGCTGGTGCAGCCACTCTGGAAAACAGTATGGAGGTTCCTCAAAAAGTTGAAAATAGAGCTACCCTATGACCCAGCAATTGCACTACTGGGTATTTACCCCAAAGATACAAATGTAGTTATTGGGCATGATAACTACAAGGGGCACGTGCACCCCAATGTTTATAGCAGCAATATCCACAATAGCCAAACTATGGAAAGAGCCTAGATGTCGATCAACAGATGAATGGATAAAGAAGTGGTATATATATGCAATGGAATATTATGCAGCCATCAAAAATGAAATCTTGCCATTTGCAATTACATGGATGGAACTAGAGGGTATTATGCTAAGCCAAATAAGTTAATCAGAGAAAGACAAGTATCATATGATCTCACTGATATGGGGAATTTGAGAAACAAGGCAGAGGATCATATGGGAAGGGAGCAAAAAATGAAACAAGAAGAAACCAGAGAGGGAGAGAAACCATAAGAAACTCTTAATCTCAAGAAACAGAGGTTTGCTGGAGTGGAGTGGGGTGGGAGGGATGGAATGGCTGGGTGATGGACACTGGGGAGGCTATGTGTTGTGGTAAGTGCTGTATATTTTGTAAGAATGATGAATCACAGACCTGTACCCCTGAAACAAATAATATATGTTAATAATAAAAAAAGAAAAAAGAAATTGATCTGTATCAAATGATATCTTTATTTTTTTCTTTTTAATGTCTATATGATATTCAATATTGTGGGTGTATATAGTTTATTCAGCTGCTCTCATATTGATAGTCATTTGTTTATGGTTACTTATTTCCACTATGGACACTTTTTTAATAAACATGCATATGCATAAAGCCTTTGACTAGGGCTTTTATCACTCTAGGATGGATTTCTAGGAGTGGATTATTGGAGTTAAAGACATTTCTAATTCTAGGGGCACCTGGGTGGCTCAGTCGGTTAAACATCTCACTTGGGCTCAGGTCATGATCCCGGGGTCCTGGGATAGAGCCCTGCATCAGGCTCCCTGCTGAACAAGGAGTTGGTTTCTCCCTCTCTGTCTGCCCTTCCCCCTGCTCATCCTCTGTCTCTCTCTTTCTCTCAAATGAATAAATAATAACTTTTTTAAAAAAAGAAAAAAGATGATAGAACATTTTAGTTTACATGTCAAGAAGAAAGAACCAACTGACTTTTCAAAGTGACTGCCATGCTTCCAACACATATTTTTAAAGGCTGTCCTATTTGAATTTGCATTTACTCATTTTATTTTATAGTAGAAGAAAAGTTTCAATAAAATCAGTAACAACTTTCCTTTTGAGCCCAAAATTGTTATCCTTTGGCTTCTTATAGCAAAAGTTTATTAACTTTTCTGGCCCTTGAATATAGTATGTATTACCAATACTGACCTCAAAAATAGTATGCTTCAGTGTGCATTGTAAGATCATCTCACAATAATAAATCAGGAAAGAGAATATGTGTGTGTGTGTGTGTGTGTACAGTAACAGAAATTTTATGGTTTCCTTGACCTTATTTTGGCAACCTGAAAAGAAAACTGCTGGGATTTGAAGATGTTGTTCCAGAGAATTTATGTGTGCCGAAGCTGATACTTGGGCTTCTGAGCCATTTGCTCTGGCAGTTAAATATGTTCTAAAAATCTTGGCTCTGTCATGCAAGATAACTTTAAAAATAATAAAATAAACAAAAAGAAATTACAATTCAATTAAATAAGAAAATATTTACTATTTTTAAGAAAGCTAGGAAAATTTTTTGAAAGAAAAACGTTATTTTTTTCAAAGAATTTTATGTCCTCATTCTATCAGGAAAGTTACAGTTCCCTTTAGGATAAATGGAAGCATGGTGATTTAGTGTCTAATATCTGAAAATGTGTTATTTAAAATTGGACTGGGTGCCTGGGTGGCTCAGATGGTTAAGCATCTGCCTTCAGCTCAGGTCATGGTCCCAGGGTCCTGGGATCGAGCCCCACATTGGGCTCCCTGCTCAGCAGGAAGCTTGCTTCTCCCTCTGCCTCTTTCTCTGTCTCTGTCTCTTATGAATAAATAAATAAAATCTTTAAAAGTAAATAAATAAACAAAATAAAATTGGACTGTCAGAGCTGATTAGTTCTGTATTTGTTTTCTACCACTAATATTGCCTGTCTTTACATGCTTTTGTAGTTATAGCAAGAATAAAATCTATACAAGACTAGGATTCTGTCATTACCCTCTAATGGATCTTAGAAACTCATTATGAATATCTGTCTTTCATTTTGCATGTGTTAACAGACCTGAATCCTAAGACAGTAAAAGGCATAATACGGAACACACACATGCACACACATGCATGCACACACACACACCTTCTAAAATATGTTTACAACTCCACTGTCACTCTCCCATCTTTACTGCAACTTCCTTCTAACTCTGTCTTCAGTCCAAATCTCAGGGTAGTCATGGATTTAATCCCAAATTAGATCTTATCCTAAAACCAGATGTGGCCATACTGGGTAGTTGGCCAGTATGGCCAGTATGACTAGTTGACCCAGTTATGTATGCTCCCATGAAATCTGGTGTTTCACCAGTTAACTGAATCCAAATGGTCAAAAAGCAATGTTTTTTTTTTTCAGTTCACAGTGGGAAAAACACTGCTAACAAATAGAATTTCCTCAATGTTTAATTTTCCTCAGATATTTTTTTCATATATGGTTATAGCCTACTATTTATCTACTGTGATATCTCCACTATACTGATCTCTTTAGCAATTCCTAGTACAAACTGTACTTTATTTTATAGTTCTTTGTCTTTTCACACACTATTTCTTTTGCCTAAAATATCCCTTCCTCCTTCCTTATCTTTCCACCTTCCTTGCTCTAGTAAAACCCTTCCCATCTTTCAAGTGACAGAATAGATGATATTTAATCTTTGCCTCCTTTTCTGACTATGCCCTTTATGATGCCAAACTTGATTTCGATACCTACCTCGGGTGCTTTAATTGAACCGAGTACTACAAGTACTGTACCATAATCTCTCTATAATGGCACTACTTGCTTACTATTGTTTTCAGTAGGTGACAAACTCCAAGGCAGGTACTGTGGCATGGTCTTCATGGTGCCCTCAAGAACTAGCATTCATTCAGTAGTGTGACATACTTGTCTTAAGAGATCTTTATTGCGTGACTTGAAAGAGTGCTAACAGATGATAAAACAACTGAAGAAATTGCAGACAAATCTTAAAAAGTTGAAAAGAATTATTATGCTGGTTCAGTAATTTTCCTCCATAGATGCTTTATTATTTTAATATTGCATACAAATTGTATAATTATTTTTCTCATGTTTTTCTTGGGGAAAAAATGCTCCAAATTTAACTTAAAACACAACTGCCTGGAATTTAACCACATAAACATGTTTGGAAAATCACTACCCCCAACCATTTCTTATTTTTCCTCCATCATCAACTCTTTTCGGGGCACACTTCTTTTGACTCCATCTGCTTCTGTAATCCCTTAATATATAACAATTGACAGAAACAATGAGACACTTTTAACCATGGATCTCTTACCTTCTTAGAAGAAGACTTACTCCTATTCTCAGCCTCAACTGCAAAGTTTTTAGAAAGAACAAGCTTCTAGAATAAAATTAAGTACTGGAGTAATATGAGATATCATCATAGGTGAGTAATATGCCATCCTATCTTCTCTATTCCTCCAGGGAATACATTTCAAATAGCTCTTTACATCTTGAGGATCCATGTGGGAATATACCTTAAGTAAAGGACAGCAGTATGTGTCATTGCTGTTTATTCCTTTAGGGAAGAATATGTTTAAAGTTCAGTTTTCCTCTGTGAGCCTGAAGAATCCTCTTTAGCCATTGTGAAAAAAAGGCTTTTATTAAAATGCCCCTTTAATTGACATTACAATGGCTATCAATAACACCCATTTAACGCAAGCAAGAACTATGACCTGGGGGGGCATAGATGGCCATTAAGATGTCTGAGAAGGTCTAGCGTAATTACTTCAGGAATGAGAATGGGAGTGATGGCAGGAGTGATGGTGGTGGGGGTGGTAGTGATGATAGTGGTGGTTAAAGTCACTCACAGTGGTGGCAGTGGTGTTGGTTGTAGTAGGAACAGTGGTAGTGGTTGTTGTTGGTGGCAATGGTAATATTTTAGTGGTAGTTATTGTAGTGATGTGGTGGTAATGGTAATAGTGATGTGGTAATGGTATTAGTGGTTGTTTTATGTGGTGATAGTAATAGTGATGGTGGTGATGGTGGTGGTGGTGGTGGTGGAGGATAGAGTAGCAGTACTCTTTCTGTTTAGTATTTTAGAGACTCAGAGAAAGACCAACAGAGAAAGCTTTTGTTTTGTTTTCTTTTGCTTTGGCAAGTTCTAAACTTTTATGGATTTTCAGTGGAGCCAGTTTTTCCCCATTCAATACAAGTGTTCCTGGAAGAGGGTAACTCTACTGCTCTCGGGTGACACAGTGACCTTCTCAGATGGCCCCACCACCCTCAGGTCATGCTTCCCAAGGTGGCCCTGGGGACAGTCTCAATCCACTAAGTCATGTGCAGAAGGAGGCCTCTGTATAGGGTCAAGCCCTTCTTTGGGTTGAATTTGCATGTTTTCTTTTCTTTTTTCCTTCTTCGTTTTTTGTTTGTTTGTTTTGTTTTGTTTTGCTTTGTTTTTTTTAGACTCTATATATAAGTGAAATCACATTTGTCTTTTTCTGTCTGACTTATTTCTAAGAGGGTTGACTTTTTTTTCACGAAAATTCAACACTCATTCATAATTTATTTTTTTCTCCAAAGATTTTTTTCTTTAAATTCAAGTTAGTTAACATATAGTGTAGTATGGTCTTCAGGAGTAGAATTTAGTGATTCATCACTTACATATAACACTCAGTGCTCATCACAACAGTGTCCTCCTTAATACCTATCACCCATTTAGTCCATCCACCCACCCACCACCCCTCCAGCAACCCTCAGTTTGTTCTCTATAGTTAAAGAGTCTCTTATGGTTTGCCTCTAGGAGGGTTAAATTTTGAACAAGCCGCTGACAAAACTTCTCCACAAATATGCAAGAGACACTGAATATTCAGTTAATACTAAGAAAAAGTCTTCTGTTTATACTGAGATGATATGGTGCCCAAAATATGGTGCTCAGGTCTGTTAAAATCATTTCTTACTGAATGCCGTCTGCCATCTGTCCCTCACTCCCAGTCCTCAGACCATACACATCACACTTTCATTCACCCCTTTAATTATTTATGTAGAGAACTCAAACCAAAAGTCATTCCCTCTGAGAAACCTCCCCTGACACCCAACCCACCATAGTTCTCAGGGCTTTCCACTCACCACGCATTTATCACAGTTTTAAACTATTTACTTATCTATCTCTTCAGTAAAAAAGATCCTTGAAGACAGGCAAAAATTATGCTTTTTCATCTCTTTATCCCCAACATCTTTCACAGAGTGTGAAATAAATGCTGAATACTTGGATGAAAGAAAGAATGAATGTTTCCTATAAGATGGTGGGTTTCTTTGAAGGAGTGTATCACGTCTTTTTCATCTTAGCTTTTTCTATCCATCTCCCAATATTTTCTATATAGCAAGTTCTTTGTAACACTGGAAGAAAAATAAATTCAAAAGGCAGCTTTAACATTCATTCATTCATTTGATTTACAAAACAACACTAAAATAGGTAGAGATATTAACACCCCAAGGTTCCTTCCATTCCTAAGATTTAATGGTGTTATGATGCTGGTGAGGTATAATTATATGTGAGAAGGAATATGGACCTCCAAAGATGCCTTACTTCAGTCACACACTATTTCAGGAACAGAGCCCAGACTGAGCTCGCCTAAGACATTATTTCAGGAGCAGAGCCCAGACTTTGCTCCCTTTCTAGTTCTCCCTTCATAAAATCATGTTATACCTCATTTCTTTCTCTTCTGATGGGTCTTTTTTATATGTGGTATTAAGTACTTATGAGAACAATCCTCCTCCAGTAAGCCATAGCATTAATAGTAGTTACACTATCTCTGTTTTTAGGACCCACCTTCTCCCCAGTTAAAGCAGAGGCAGTCACCTTAGAAAATAACACCTGCAAAGATAGAGAAAAAAAATAATTTGGTCCAGATGGTAATGTTTGGCAGTTGCCAAAAGATTCACACGGCCAGAACTCTAGGCCAAATCAACTCCATCACACCTTTGCCTGGAGATGGGCTGAAAACAAAAACATGGTAAATTCCGTTTTATTCTAGTTTCTTTGATGTAGATTCTCAGCCATTAGGGACATAGTTCTAGGACCAGAGATCAAGAAAACACTGGTCTTTATTATCCTTTGCTTGTTCCCTCTGACACTGCCTGCTCAAAGAAAAGGAGGTGGAAGATTTCCAACTTGGGTTCAGCTCTCCTGAGAAGCTTGTGGTTTCATGAGTCTGAAAACAGTACAGTCATTCCCAAGACTACTTTGTCCAATAGTGTGCATAGGATCCCCTGCTCCCAAAGCAGAGCTCTAAAAGCCATTCCTTCCATGAGAGCCAGTTCAATCAGCAGCCAAGAGTCAACCCTGATAAATACAATTTTAATAAGTGCTAGAAAATCAGGAAATTGCAGGCCCTTGGCTCTTGTAATTTTTATCATACTGAGTTCCCTACAGAGAGTGAAGGAAGAGCCAGTAATGTGTCATCCTTTCCATCAGAGTCCTACAAAAAGTCAGTGTTGAAGAGACATTTTTCTGTCAGGTACTACTGTATATCAAATGTAACCACCTCTTGGAGAAAAAGGCAAAATTAATTTGAAAACAAAAAGAAGAGTCTGTAGAAACACTGGCAGAGGATAAGGTTTATAAGCCGGCCCAAGGGTACTCCAAATCTACCATAAGGGAAACATCTGACAAAGAAAAATGTGTGCTGGCAACTTGTTTGATTGTAATTTCAATGAAAAATTGAAACCATACTTCCATGGGATTAAGCTTCCCTCATTCAGCAGAAGGAGGTTCCCGTTAACAAATATGGACCATGTTAGCATCCCCTTGCACTTCTCCTTTTAGGCTGCTTGCCCATAAGTATACATTGTGAGCTGGAGATGGAAGAAACCTCCTCAGCGTGGCCCGAGGTGGTAGAATTGGTTTTTAGTATGTTGAGGACTAAATTGGTTGTATTGGTGACAAAAAGTAGACTTTTCCCTTGTAGATTCAATATTAATTAGAGAAATAAGTAAGTCTGAAGGGGTTCCTTCCAGAGAGATAATAAGACTGCCTTGATGGTATACAAAAAAGGCCCATAGTTCACCTATTATTGTATAATGATGCTGAATGGAGGAAAGACACTTTAATTTATCTTCCCCATTGGTATATATCTTTATTTTTGTCATACACAAGAGAGAGGTATAAGGAAACTGGTCATGCTCTTGGTTTACAAAAGAACAAATGTTTGGTAAGGAAAAGCAACTTAGAACCCAAGGGGTCCTTCACAGCATGTGTTTGCAAAGAATACCAGAACTGTTTACAGCATGTAAATATCCCACAGAGTCAGTCAAAATAGTGATAATTAATGTGTTTAAAGATTAATGAGCTCAAGACCAGTATATGGTGAATACAGCTGACAGTTTAGCAAATGCAAGGACTGGAAGAAGGAATTATTTTGTCTTTATTTTCATTTATTTATTTTTACCAGCACTGCTCGCTGTCTTGCATTATGGTCCCCATTGCCTCTTTTACAGTACTCTGACCATCCACAGAAACACACAGATATTGACCTCCTGTGACTAAGTGTTTCATAGAAAAATAAATCCTTGGGACAGAAAAAGGATTCTCTACTCCAATGAAATTATTTCACTATATAAAATATTGAATTATTTGGGAGTGCTTGTAAGAGAAACACACATCTGGTGGGAGGAAGGAAAATGCATCTGAAAGTTAATCCCTTATGAAAGGGCCTCAGCCAAAGAATCTTCTATAGATGTGTGATGAGATACACTTTCCCTAGGTAGCTCTAATTATGTAGAAAAATGTCTAATGTTGCTCTGCCATGTCTACATTTTATATAGGTTTCCAAGGGCAGGAGTCATGTCTTTTAAACATTGACTCTTTTCTCTGGCATATGATTGATGTTCAGATAGTAGAGTAAAATAAAATACCCGTTTATAGAAACTCTGCTTTTATACAATTCAGGAGAAAGAACATAAAAATCAGAAGCCAAGAATCTTTTCAATAAAAAATCAATAAGACTTGCTATAACCAAAGAAAAAGCAGCTAGAGTTTTTGATATTACATTAAGACTAACTCCAGCTCCACCAATGTCAATCCAAGCCTGATTTAAATCTTCTTCCTTTTTTCCATTTCTTTAATGAGTAACCTAATGGATTAAAATTATCATTTTATTTCCAGAAGTTAAATTACTATGAGTGTGAGCAATAGGAGGAAGCACTCCAGTAATTCCAACAGCTTTCTGCTCTCACAACACCTTGTCTGGCCATAGTGGAAACAAGAAATAATTTATCACATACTTCTGAATATATAAAGGTAAAAGTCACGTAAGGCACCAAAGATCTTACACATCCCTGGCTATATCACCTGATTCTGTTTAGAGACTCTTTTAAAAAGAAGGACAAGCTGTTCTTTTACATCTTTCTTGGTCCCAGAAGGAAGGAGACAAGCCTTGGTAGGAAGCAGTTTACATTAAGAATGGCCTATGAGAGAATCTCTTTTCTCTGTGAACAGCCATTATGGCTCTACTAGATCGTGAGTTTGCTTGGAGGCAAACAGATGAATGAAAATTCTGTTACCTTGGATAATTGAAACTAAGATGTTTTTCCAATGAACCTTGGATAATTGAAACTGAAATGTCTTTCCAGTGCACCAAAAGGCAAACTGAAGAAATGGAAATAACCAGAAAGACACAGAATATGTGGTCACAAAAATGTGGGCCCTGGATCTGCAGCATCAGTATTATCAGGGAACCAAGTCCAAATGCAAATTCTTGGGCCTTTTCCAGACCTACTGAATTAGAAATTCTAGAGGTGGAGCCAAGCAAGCTGTGTTTTATCAAATCTTCAAGTTCTGAAACTTGCTAGTATTTGAGAATCACTGCTGTAGACTAAGGAAAAGTACAGAGGAGGGGTACATGGAGAACAAAAATGCCTGTCAGATGGTGAAGATTTGAGAAAATGACGGTAGCAAAAAGATGGAACAGTGTAGATGATAGTTGCAGACAGTGGACTAATAAATTAATATTTTATGACCGTAATCCTTAAATATGTATCCAACTTGACCTATAAAACAATGCTCTAATTGCATTCAGTACTTTTTGAACTTCTACTTTAATATCAAGTAAAGTCTAAAGTTTTAGAATTAAGGGGAAACATGACATTTTACTTACTTGGGGACTTTATCTAAATAAATATCAAGCATTAGAAACAATATAAAGTCAAGTAACCTAAAGATCAGCTTTGGGAAGATTCAACAAAGACTTTTTCTTAACAGATTCCAGTTTAGTAACCAATAATCCTTCTCCACAGGCCAATAGTTTTACATTAGAACAAAGAATTTTAGTTCAGTATATTTGTTAAGCAATGAGACAGCTAACAAAAAAAGGTGCATAAGTTTTGTGGGTTTTTTTTTTTTAGATCTTAAATTGATTCCTCTGGGATGGTTTACAAGCAATCCAATTAAATGGCAAAGAGATACATTACTTTCAAGTTTATCTTTCTGATCTCAGTCTACAAATTCATAAATACAATTTTCACAAAAATATATATTTTCCAGCCCTATATAATTTGATAAGTAGGTCTTTTCCTTCTAATCTGAACCCAAAAAGCATTAGATTGTTCCTGAGGGATCATGCATTTAGCAGGCAACATGCTAGAAAATATATTTTTGAATAGTTTTACTGTCCTGAAGTGCTTGAATTATGCTGTTTCTTTCTAGCTATATGTCTTGAGACCAGCCCCTTATCTTTCTGAGATACATTTCTTACTTTTATTTATTTTTTTTAAGATTTTATTTATTTATTTGACATAGACAGCAAGAGAGGGAACACAAGCAGGGAGAACAGGAGAGGGAGAAGAAGGCTTCCGCTGGGCAGGGAGCCTGATGAGGGGCTCGATCCCAGGACTCTGGGATCATGACCTGAGCCGAAGGCAGATGCTTAACGACTGAGCCACCCAGGCACCCCTTCTTACTTTTAGTATACATATAATCACACCTTTCTCTAAAGGTTATGAGCTTAGATGGTATAATGCATGGTAAAGTCTTGGTAATGTTTAGTTTGTGCGCTATGTGGACAAAAGGTATGGCTTTTAAAAATCTAGAACATTCATGTGCTTTAACATGTGTTCTTTTAGAATCATTTAACATAGGAATCTTTGAAGTATATATTGCCAAAATATAAAATATCCCATGGCAATCTTTGATTTTTTTAATCAGTAAATTAAATGTTAAATATAACAGCTAATTTAGTTTCTTCTGAACAACCTTAAAAAACTTTTTTTTTTTGGTATATTAGGTTTATTGGATTGAAATTGTTATTCATCAAGACTAGGCAAAAATGACCCTGGCAAGCATTATTTTGGCTTGTGCTAATACAGGGAGCAATTGTAAAGGGGACTCCTTGGCCTTTTATGTTCACTTAGCAATTTATAGCCTGAAATAGAGATGCTCAAAGAGCTGTTTTACAATATCTCTGTCCTTCCAATACGTCAAAAAGCCAGGATGATGTAGCCTCTGGGAAAAGAAGACATTTTGGGAGCTGTAAACAGAACAGCAGCCTAAATGCTCAGGTGACCTGGAACCACAGACAGATCATCACATCAGATTTGCCAAACAAGAGGGAAGGTCTTAAGACACAGACAGCTGAGAAATGAGTTGATCTGATGAACTTTCGCATGATTCATGGTCAGAATACAATGAAATACAAGGAGACCTGAGAGATTCATTGAGATCATATTAAACCTTTACCACTCTTTAGTCCCCAGAGAATCTAGTTATCTGAAAAATGTGCGTATAAATCTGGTTCATTCAACCTTTCAATGCTATTTCAACTTCTAGGAGGAACACTGCCCCCTGCCCCACTTTGCTAGTGGCAATATTTAATGAAATGTTCTACTTAAGAGTAATATACTGGGCGAGGGTAATTCTCCTCAAATAACCTACCATTTCTATGAAATCTGGCTTTGTAGTCTATGCTGTTGAATTTTACATGGAAAAAGGATTTTTTACATTGGGAGAAAATCCAAAACAAAGAGACTTGGGAAACAGGACTTGCTTCACTCTGTGGCGACAACAGAGGAGCTTTGCATTTGCTGAGTGTACCTTCTTAAGTAGTTACATATGGTTTGCATCTGTTCATCTCTTGAGTGCCCTCTATCTTTAACATTTCACTATTTAGTGAATTTTCTATTAGTTTTTTAATTATTTAATTAAAAAAAAAGCCTTTCCAAAATGGCACCTTTTCAGTTGCAAGCCCTGTATCCTTCACTAAAGTAAATCATTCTGTGGCTGTTTCATAATGGCAACCTCCTGAGAGGAGCACTAATAATTCAACCCTATTCCTTTCATTCAATAAATATTGATTGCACACATATTAGGCTAAATGCTGGATACTTTTTTTTTTAGTTCTCCCTCTAATTCTATTAACCATTAACTCTATGCATTGACATTCTTTTGACTATTAATTGAAAATTTTCAAAAAGACCATACATTTCTTTCAACATTTCTATTCAAAATATTATTATTTACAAGTGAAAATAGCACAGGATGAAGAGTAGGAAGCTTGAGTTCTGCCACTGAATTGTTGCTTGATCTTAGACAAGTCCCTTAACCTCTGTGGTGCTGAGTATCCTCCTGAGTAAAGTAAGCAGTTGGACTAGAAAACTGTTAAGGTTCTTCTGGTGCTGGGACCTGTGGCTTTTCATAGAACAGTGCACTGTTATGATATAATCTCAAACCTCTCTCTCCAATGGCAATTGTGCTCTTGACAATTCCCACACAATATTTTGATTTCAGCATCCACTGACTGAGAGGAGGCATGGATCACTTGGGGTGAACACCATAGCCACAGACTAAGAAATTATTTTTATCATAAACTATGACAACTACTTCCTCCATGTTCAATGTCAACTCAATTTCTCACCTGAAGGTTAACCGTTCTGTGGTCTAACTGTCAGCTGCACACAGCCCAGTTAAACCTCTGATGGCTAGCTCCGGCTGTCGGTTGAGAAGGCAGTTAGAAAATATTTGGATCCTGGACGTTGATTTTGGGACTTTTAGATCCAGAGGGAGGTATCAAATATTATGTGGATCAGGCACTAAAGCCCTTCCCAGAATAGTCAGGTTTCCACTGTAATTGTGATGCTATAAACTGGATAGTAGCCGCCTCAGTGCTGTGTGCCTCAATCTAGAAGTCTAGAATGGTCCAAATAGCCCCTGGGGAGCAAACCTTTGAGGTCTTCCCAAACATAGAGCTCACAGCTGCCCCCCCACCCCCAGACTGCGTACAGCTGCTTGTAGCCACCTTTCCTGACATAGACTTAAGTCAGCTGCTCTTGGATTTGCAGGACCAGAGGGAAATAGAGGAGGGGACAGAAAAGTGAGAGAAAAGAGAGAGGGAAACAGGGGTTTTCATGTCCTGTGTCCTCAAGGGGTTATCATTTGGATAAGTCTGAGAGTTTTTTCAGGACATTGTACAGACTCACTGTGTTTCTTGGGATGAGAGAAATGATCCACAATATGCTCACCAATAATGCCTGCAGCAGTACAGAAATCAGGTATTTTACTTGGTCAAGTCCCTGGAGAGTAACCAGTCATCTTCCACCTTTACCATCTCCCTCACAGACCTTATACCCCAAGGCCCTTTTCTGTTCCTCAGCCTCCTCCTCCCCAAGGCCCCCTCTCTCATCTCCCTCCTAACTCATAGTGTGTCTATGTGCCCCTCTCTGTGGCTCCACCTACGTGTCTAAATGTGTCCCTTTCTGTCTGCCTTTCTATCTCTTTCTAACTTTCTTTCAATCTCTCTTGGTCTGTGCAATGTGTGTTTCTCTTTCTGTTTCTCTTTCTATTTCTTCCTCCCTCCCTTCTTCCCCAAACCATCCCTGATTGAGTTGGAAAAAATAAATAAATTTAATGTTTATAAAAGCACATCAATCACTGATATTATTAATTTTGCTTTTAAAAGTTACAGTGTCAGTACAAATATATATTGAAAAGGAAAATAGATCGAATTCCTTTCTTCTAAGGGTCTTCCATAAAATAAGGGGTCAGGAAAGATTTGGAAATTCTCTTCTCAGGCTTGAGAATCTGTAGTTCAGAGGGCTCAGATGATGGCCACCAAGTATCCCAAATTAGGCCCCTGCTTCTAGAAACTCTGGAGGTAACACTGAGGCTTGGAAGTGATGGTGCGTGGCATAACTATAGCCCACTCACCTCCCAGGGTCCTCATTGTCTCCAGGGACTGGTGCTCATCTCTGTTCTGGAACCCCTCCAGTGGGTATTTCTACTAAGGTAGCAGAATAGATTTGTGGGGCGCCTGGATGGCTCAGTCGGTTAAGCAACTGCCTTCGGCTCAGGTCATGATCCTGGAGTCCCGGGATCAAGTCCCGCATCGGGCTCCCCGCTCAGCGGGGAGTCTGCTTCTCCCTCCAACCCTCCACCCTCTCATGTGCTCTCTCTGTCTCTCATTCTTGCTCTCTCAAATAAATACATAAAAATCTTAAAAAAAAAAGAATAGATTTGTGGAAATCGAACAAGCTATAGAATTAAAAGACCTGGATTCATAATCCTTGCTCTGCCTCTATGTGGCTTTGAAGTTATCACTTAATTGGTCCTCTTTTCTATTCTTTATATATGAAATGGAGACAACACTAATCTTCTTTATGAGATTTTTAAGGTTCTTGGGATAGTGAAATGATAATGCATAGTGTGTTAAACTGCTTGTTTTGGTTGGTTGGTTTGGTTTGGTTTTTTGTTTATTAATTCTGAGGTGCAATGGTTCTCAACTGTCTCCCAAGAGACACGTGGCAATGTCTGGACAATTTTGGTTGTCACAACTGAAGGGAGGATTACCGAAATTGACTGAGTGGAAGCAACAATGTTGGCTATTGTACTAGCTAGTGAATTGTTTGACATTTTAACTGTTAAGACTTACCATGTAAACTAGTCAAGAAGAAGAGAAAGTATGAGAAAACAACTAGGTAGATTGAGTTTGGCTAATATTTGATTAGATCACTCACAAAGATGCATTATTTCAAACAATGAGGAAATTAAATCATTCAAAATGGTTAACTGTAAGCTGCCACAGCCACCTGTAGATTATCAAAACCGAGTCCACAAATGCCCCTGGATACTCTATACATCTCTAATTTGACTTCAGAGTCCACCATTCCCAGGAGACTACTACTGTCAAGATTATTGCATTAGTGCACGTAGGTTCTGCTATAACAGATCCAAAATCCCAGGGGTTTACCACAATAAAAATCTACTGCTTGCTCATGCAGCAATCTAAAGGAGGAGTTCCTGGCCCAAAGTTCTCCTGAATCTCTCTCTTCCACAGACTCAAGGGCCCAGGACCTTTCTAGTTCTGAGGATCCATATGACCTCCACTCTTCTGCAAGATGGGGAAGTAGAATCATATGTGGGAGAATTCCTTTGGACAGAGCTTATTTACATAGCTCTATCTAACTGCAAGGGAAGTTGGGAGATGAAGTAAAAATGTATGCCTGGGAGGAAAAAGAGAAATAACAAAGTAGTTTCTGCCACAGTTAGTAATGCCTCCAGGTAGTGAAGTATGTTTATTTACTTGAACTCTCAGAAGAATTCAAGACAGTGACCAAACACTCCTTATAACACTCATTTTGTGGCTTCTGTGACACCACACTCTACTGATTCTCCTATCTCAATGCTCACAACTGCTCAGTCTTCTTTGCTGACTCTTTCTCTTCCCAATAGCCAAATGTTGCTGTGATCCAGGACTCATTAGACACCTTCTCATTGTCTTTTATACATCCTTCCTAGGTGGTTTCTTTAGTTCCATAGCTCCAAATACAATTCATATACAAATGGCTTCCAAAATTGTATTTCTGGACCTGTCCTCTCCATTATTCTCTAGATTCATTACAAATCAGCTGCCCACTTCAAATATATATTTAAAAGTCAAATAAATATGCTGCATAGTACTTGTCCTGGGTAACCACCTCATGTAGACAAGATTTTATATCCTTGGTACATAATTCAGGAATTTAATCCAACCTTTACCTGTGTGTGTGTGTGTGTGTGTGTGTGTGTGTGTGTGTGAGAGAGAGAGAGAGAGAGAGAGAGAGAGAGAGAGAGAGATTTCTGCCTGTAACTTATCAAAAAGACTCTATCACCCATCATAAAATAAATAAATACAATTTGAGGGAGGATTAAAACTATAAGAAAATATCAGAAAGAATATAGAGGAGGCACTAAGAATAGCAGAGTTAGAGATATAATGAAAGATACTATATTGAGTATTATAAAAGATATATATTGTCAAATATTTAATATGTTATTAAAGCATATACTAAAGACAGAATAGATTACATTTAAGATATCACTGCAGAATCTTGGTGCCATAAAATGCTCCATAAAAAGAGGTTCTGGGATCAAATATACTTAGAAATGCTACTAAAAAAAGGCTACTCTAAAAATCCATAATACAGGGGCACCTGGGTGGCCCAATCACTTAAGAATCTGCCTTCTACTCAGATCTCAGGGTCCTGGGATCGAGTCCCCCATCAAGCTCCCTGCTTGCTGAGGAGTCTGCTTCTCCCTCTCTCTGTCCCTCCCCCCACTTGTTCTCTCTCTCTCAAATAAATAAATGAAATATTTTTTAAAAATCCATAATACATGTTTATCTGTTAAAGACTCTAAGGACCAGTTGTTTGAAGAATGACTGTATAACTGAATGTGTGCATGGGTAGATGGATGGATGGATGGATGGATAGATTGTTGCCAAACCGGTGTAAGTATTGTTTAAAGTAATCAAAGTGGTACTATACAGATCTCTAGAACATGTGTTTTGTCATATTACAACTTTCTAAAAGTTCTTATTTTTGTTTTATGAGTATAAATTACCATTACCTAGAGTTTCCATCCACATGTGACAATTGATCTGAAACTAGTGGAAAGTTATAGTTATTTCTAGCTCTAAGTTTTATAACTACAATATTTTAAAGTAAAATGAATTATGGATCATAGATATCAGTAGCAAAGTTTCTGCTTATTAATTGGATGTGGAAAAGAAGAGGATAAACTTAGGAATATTTAAATAAGAACCATTTGTTTAGAGGAATCCTGAACAATTATGACCTTAAAATTTATGGATATTTCTCAAAATTTCACTAAGTATTATATAGTATTACATTGGTACAACTTTTCCTAGAAAACATTTAGCAGGGGCGCCTGGATGGCTCAGTCGGTTAAGCATCTGCCCTCAGCTCGGGTCTGGGAGTAATTAAGCTCAGAGCTGCATGTTTTGGGAAAAAGTGTGTCAAACCTATAAAAAACAATGTAGCTTCCTTTGGTTTCTCAAACTAATCTTGAGGCGGTAAGGTTTGAAATATAATTTTCAGTATTTAACTCTTTTTTGTAATCTATTGTGAAGAAAAAAAGAACATTATAATAACCTCTTGCAAAACAACAACAACAAATCCATGCTCCTTTTTGTAAAAGGAAAAGACTACAATTGAGTTTTATGATTTCATGCACTGTTTTAGTACAGTTATAACCAGGTTTTCTTTTCTTTTCTTTTTCTTTCTTTCTTTCTTTCTTTCTTTCTTTCTTTCTTTCTTTCTTTCTTTTCTTTTCTTTCTTTCTTTCTTTCTTTCTTTCTTTCTTTCTTTCTTTCTTTCTTTCTTTCTTTCTTTCTTTCTTTCTTTCTTTCTTTCTTTCTTTCTTTCTTTCTTTCTTTCTTCTTTCTTTCTTTCTTTCTTTCTTTCTTTCTTTCTTTCTTCTTTTCTTTCCTTCTTTCTTTTCTTCAAAATTCACAATTAAAATAAGATACCTAAAATATAACCTTAAATGAGAGCTTATACACTGCATTCCTTACAACAGCTGCTTCTATTTCATTTTAAATCAGTCAAGTTTTTTGTAGAGTCTTTGGAGCTGACTTTATAGAACTTCAGTACTATTAGGCCTAAAGCACATGTTTCTGATCTTGTGTAACTGAGATAACATTTCTTATAATATTCAAGAAATGAGACTGCAGAGGAAACAAAAATCTATGTATCATTTAAAATATCATTGAAATCAGTATGAATGTTACCTATTGAGTGCACAGAGAATATAAGTTTTATCTCACTCTTGCTTAATCCATCATTTCTGTTTTCTAGAGATCCCTATTGCAAAAAATACAACTTTGACATCTAAAAATGACCATGTTAGTATGGTAAAAGAGACATTCTCTTCTTAATTTCTAGTCCCAGTGAAATTTATGTTTATATGTAATAAGTTTTTTCTTTGGAACTTGAATCTTATGTACACTAACTGGTGAATCCTTTCAACATCCTTATGAAATAGGCAGGAAATTTCTGTTAGTCAAAACATGAATGAAAACAAAGTTGTGCTCTATTATGTACCATGGAAAAGGAAACCTAATGAATTGTTACACAGAAATTGTTAATTAGCTCTTCTCTGTTGAGAACCAAACAAGAGGAAATTGGTTTAAAATGTTCTTAAATTATGGTAGGGGAATAGATGATAGCAATATAAAATACCTTTTTAGTGGTGAGAGTAAAAATGAGTCTGGATTAGGTTGATGAGCCTACAGGAAACTTGTTAACAGTAGAACACAAAATGATAGGCAAGGGTTGACAATATGCGGGTGTGCAAAACACCCTACCACCTTGTCCTATAACTCCTCTTCCCATCTCAGGATGGTCAGGCATATTGTATTTGAAATGTTTTCCTAGCACAATCCCAAATATCAGGGAAACATTTCTTCTGTACCAGTGGGTTAACCTGGGCAAACACCAGAGCTCCATAATACAACAGCTTATTGGGAGTCTTTCCTCATTTTGGAAGAAGGTAAATAAGATAGATTTCAGATGTTATTTCACATGATTTATAACAGGAAGAAAGTAATTAATGTTCACTTCAAACTCTTCCATGAAGTCCCACATCAATGAAAATTACATAGAAGTAGTTTTTGGATCACTTTAAGAAAAAGAGGGCTATCATGGTTAATGATACTTTTATCTTCTTTTAAGAATATAGACTAAGTGATTACTGACCAAGTGGGTAATTCAACTGAGTATACCCTCAGGTACTTTAGGAACCTATAAATAAAATAAAACATTTTAACATATTGTTTCTCCTCCAGTCATTGAGAAACTATAGCTCTGAACCCCAGAGAATTTACTCATCATTTTTATTATCTCTCTATGGTTTCCCAAAATATGCTATAATTTGCATAAATAGTTCAGAGTGTTATGCATTAGCATTCTCTCCACCAAAGTATGGCTTCACTGATTTAATACAGTGCAGATGTATAATTTTTCATAACTGCTAATTTAAAAATTTCCTTTATTTTAGAGACATCAATCAAATTAATGATCTCAGAGCCTTGGGGGAAAAGTATTGATCTAACATTAATTTGCCTTTCAACATTCCAAAAAGTATCAAAACAGCAGCTTATGAACGTTTTCAAAGTTTTGAATTTCAATCCTAATAATCCCAAAATTTGTGGAGAAATATAGATAGATAGATATAGATATAGATACAGTATAGGTATATATCTTCACTCACAGCTACGATACCAAATGGCAGGAATCATCAATACAATTGAATTTATTGGCTTAATCCAAAGGACTATTATATTCAGAATTTCATGTATTTTCAAAAAAATACAACTTTGGATCCAAACTTTAATTAGAAGTTCTCCAGACATAGTACCTTGTTTTATTTTCCATATATTAGAGTTTGGTCTAACTGAAATATTATAAAACAAAATTAGTAATGTATACTCAGTTTTCATTTATATATTCAGCTCATTGATTTATTCATTTTCTATAGAGAATAAGAAATTTATAGCTCTTGTTTACAAAATTATTCCCACAAATATTCCATTACAGTAAGAGATCCAAGACAACATAAACATTGTTATTCTGTCTCAATCACTGCTGAGATTTCAAATTATGGTATTTGATGAGTTTAAGTATTTCTAGTAGTTCCATGTCCTTTTGGCAAGCCATGCTTAAAAGTAAAGTTACTCAAATGTTCTTAAGGCAAAACGAGTTTCTTTTTTTTTAAGCCCCTTAACTATGGCCACACTTGGATATTTTTATTCTAACATGAGAAACAAAGTCTTTTTCTTACAAAAGAATGTCTCGAAATTCTTAAGCAGAGTACTTAATACATACTGTGGTTGACTTGGTTTATATTTAGTACTTATAAAGAATATAAGGTATGAAATCTTTGAAAAAATATTGATTAGGAAATTAAGATTATATTTATTTTAAAAAAAGATTCCCAAATCAGTCAATTCTTCCTTAGTTTAAGTGCATGCTACATATAGTTTTCTCAATGTGTGTGTGTGTGTGTGTGTGTATATATATATATATATATCAGGATATTTACTCTTACACCAAAAATCAGGCACATTTCCTTTACATGACAAAAACACTGTAATTATGGACAATGTGGTCCTAGCATTGAGTGCAGAGAATGCTTTCTTTATTTGATTATATTCAATCTCATTCAATTTCCCACCTTTCTCAAGATCTCTCTCCTAAAAAAGAATACCACAGGATAATATGAGGTCAAGATAAATAGAGCCAGAAATAAGATCTACATGTTTGATTCAATTGCCTGTTTGGGATAATAACATAAAATCACTCCATTTTTCATTTTGTTCTGGTTATCTTTCTGGCACAAAAATATCCAAATGTGGCTGTCCAAAAATTTCCAGTGATTAAGACAAAGCCAAACTCCTTACCTTGGTCTGTAAGACACATCAGATTCTGGCTCCCACCTACCATGCCAGCCTCTCATTTCCCAGTATTCCCACTCATCCTCTAACAATGCAACTGGAATTTCAGTCTCCTAGTGGTTCCCTAGCCCTATTGTTTTCCATCATTCTGTACATACTCGATCAAGCTTTGCTTCAACATGGAAAGTCCTTCCAATTTTTTTCTCACCAAGTGATTTCTTATTATATTTAAAAACTCTCTTGAATTCTGAAGCTTTCTCTCACACTACTCATCTTCACAAGTAGAATTAGGTTTTCACTCTATGATTTTCAAAACTTTATTAATATTTCTCTTATGAAATACCATTAAAATATGTATTTAATACCATGTATGTGCTTTTTAAATAATGTATCTAGGGGAGGGGCAAGATGGCAAAGGAGTAGGAGACCTAAATTTCATCTGGTCCCAGGAATTCATATAGATATCAAACCATTCAGAACAACTACAAACTCAACAGGAGATTGAAGAAAAGAATAGCAGCAACACTATGAACAGAAAAGCGACCACTTTCTGGAAGGTAGGACGTGTGGAGAAGTGAATCTAAGGCAATATATGGGAAGATAGAAACGGGGGGAGGGAGCCTCCTCAGCTGGCTATCAGCAAGTGCTAGAGCCGCAGAGCACAAAATCGGAACTTGTAGAAGCCTGCTCCACTGAGGGACACCACTCCAGTGGCTAAGCTGGGGGGTGGAACCCTCACTGGGACAGTGTGGTCTCAGGACCCTTAGGGTCACAGAAAGACCAGGGGTGCCTGAGTGTGGCAGAGCTCCCAGATATCAGAGTGGGGAAGCCGGCTGCAGAGAAGGATCTGAGGAGTGGGCTCTCAGCTCAGGGTAGCCATAAACTGTGATCTGCGGCACAGTCAGGCCACTGCTCTTTCAGCAGGGACCCAACAAGCGGCAAATCTGGGAGACTCCCCTTCCTCCCCCAGCAGTAGTGGTGTGGGAGCGCACTGCAGGAATCTGCTGGGTTTGGAGACTCCAAACAGGATCGTGTGCCAGAGATAGAAATGCTCAATCACAGGCCGGGTGAGCAGGGAGTGCACCCAGAGACCAGGGAGACAGGAGTAATTGACTACTTTTTTCTGAGGGCACACTGCACAGTGGGACCCTGAGTTCTTGGCTCCTCCAGGGACCAGAGATTGGGAGGCCGCCATTTTCACTCTCATCCTCTAAAGCTATACAGAAAGCTTTCAGAGAACAAAAGCTACTGAGAGCAAACCCGAGCAGATTACTTAGCCCAGCCACTAACAAGGGCAGGGCAATTCTGCCTCAGGCAAAGACATTTGAGAATCACTGCAATAGGCCCCTCCCCAAGAAGATCAGCAAGAATATCCAGCCAAGACCAAATTTACTGGTCAATGAGAATGGCAAAATCCCAGCCCTAGGGGAATACAGCATATAGAATTCATGGCTTTTTTCCCATGATGCTTTAGTCTTTCATAGTTAATTTTTAAAATTTTCTTTATTTTTCTCTTTTTCTATTTTTTTAGTTGAATTTTTCTTCTTTCTTTTTTCAACCAACATCTTATCAATTCCTTTTTTTAAATCTTTTTTAATTATTCATTTTTACAGTCATATTCTATCTCTTCATTGTATTTAACCTTATTTTTTGTATATATATATAAGTTTTTCTTTCTTTAAAATTTTGGGAAAAATGCAGTTTCTTCTAACAGACCAAAATATACCCTAAATCTAATGTATGGCTCTGTTCTATTCCCCGCCTGATTCACATTCTCTCTCTTTTTTTTTTCCATTCTTCTTTCAAACAACTTCTTATCAATTCCTTTTTTAAAATCTTTTTTAATTTTCATCTTTACATTCATATTCCATCCCTTCATTGTATTTACCCTTAGTTTTGAAAATATATAAGTTTTTCTTCCTTTAAAATTTTGGGAGGCAATTTCTTCTAACAGATCAAAACATGCCCCAAATCTAGTGTGTGGCACTGATCTATTCACCAGCTTAATTGTATTCTTTTTTTCTTTTTTTCCTTATCTCCCCTGCCCCGCTGCCCTTTTCAGGTCTCTTCTGATTAGTTTAGTGTATATTTTTCTGGGGTCGTTGTTACCCTATTAGCATTTTGTTCTCTCATTCATCTAGTCTCCTCTGGACAAAATGACAAGATGTAAAAACTCACTTCATAAAGAAGAACAAGAGGCAGTACCGACTGCCAGGGACCTAATCAATACAGACATTAGTAAGATGTCAGAACTAGAGTTCAGAATGACGATTATAAAGATACTAGCCGGGCTTGAAAAAAGTATAGAAGATAATAGAGAATCCCTTTCTGGAGAAATAAAAGAACTAAAATCTAACCAAGTTGAAATCAAAAGGGCTATTAATGAGGTGCAATAAAAAATGGAGGCTCTAACTGCTAGGATAAATGAGGCAGAAGAGAGAATTAGTGATATAGAAGACCCAATGATGGAAAATAAAGAAGCTGAGAAAAAGAGAGAGAAATAATTACTGGATCACAAGGGCAGAATTTGAGAGATAAGTGATACCATAAAGAGAAACAACGTTAGAATAATTGGGATCCCAGAAGAAGAAGAAGAGAGAAGGGCAGAAGGTATAGTGGAGCAAATTATAGTAGAGAACTTCCCTAATTTGGGGAAGGAAATAGGCATCAAAATCCAGGAGACACAGAGAACCCCCCTCAAAATCAATAAAAATAGGTCAACACCCAGACATCTAATAGTAAAACTCACAAGTCTCAGAGACAAAGGGAAAATCCTGAAAGCAGCTCAGGACAAGAGGTCTGTAACCTACAATGGTAGAAATACTAGATTGGCAGCAGACCTATTCACAGACACCTGAAAGGCCAGAAAGGACTGGCATGATATATTCAGAGCACTAAAGGAGAAAATTATGCAGCCAAGAATACTATATCCTGCTAGGCTGTCATTGAAAATAGGAGAGATTAAAAAGCTTCCAGGACAAACAAAAAATAAAGAATTTGTGAACACCAAACCTGCCCTACAAGAAATATTAAAAGGGGTCCTCTAAGCAAAGAAAGAGCATAAAAGTAACATAGACCAGAAAGGAACAGAGACAATATACAGTAACAATCACCTTACAGGCAATATGATGGCTAATTTCATATCTTTCAATAATTACCCTGAATGTAAATGGGCTACATGCCCCAATCAAAAGACACAGGGTATCAGATTGGATAAAAAAATAAGACCCATCGATATGCTGTTTGCAAGAGACTCATTTTAGACCCAAAGACATCTCCAGGTTTAAAGTGAGGGGGTTGAAAACCATTTACCATGCTAATGGACATCAAAAGAAAGCTGGGGCAGCAATCCTTATATCAAATTAGATTTTAAACCAAAGACTATAATAAAAGATGAGGAAGGACACTACATCATACTTAAAGGGTCTATCCAAAAAGAAGACCTAACAATTTAAATAACCATGCCCCTAACATAGGAGAAGCCAATTATATAATCCAATTAATAACAAAATCAAAGAAACACATTGACAATAATACAATAATAGTAGGGGACTTTAACACCCCCATTACTGAAATGGACAGATCATCTAAGCAGAAGATCAGCAAGGAAATAAGGACTTTAAATTACACACTGGACCAAAAGGACTTCACAGATATATTCAGAACATTCCATCCCAAAGCAACAGAATACACATTCTTCTCTAGTGCACATGGAACATTCCCCAGAAGAGATCAAATCCTGGGTCACAAATCAGGTCTCAACCTGTACCAAAAGATTGGGATCATTCCCTGAATATATATATATATATATATATATATATATATATATATATATATATATATATGGGCAATTATAAGGCAATTATAAAAACTAGTATTATTGTAATAATAGTTTGTAACTCCACATATTGTTTTCTACACAATGCTTTGAAACTAGAACTCAACCACAAAAGGAAAGGTGGAAAGAACTCAAATACATGGAGGCTAAAGAGCATCCTACTAAAGAATGAATGCATGAACCAGGAAATTAAAGAAGAATTTTAAAAATTCATGGAAACAAATGAAAATGAAAACACAACTCTTCAAAATCTTTGGGATTCAGCAAAGGAGGTCCTAAGAGAAAAGTAGATAGCAATACAAGCCTTTCTCAAGAAACAAGAAAGGTCTCAAATACACAACCTAACCCTACACCTAAAGGAGCTGGAGAAAGAACAGCAAATAAAGCCTAAACCCAGCAGAAGAGAAATAATAAAGATCAGAAATCAATGAAATAGAAACCAAAAGAACAGTAGAGCAGATCAACGAAACTAGGAGCTGTTTCTTTGAGAGAATTAATAAGATCAATAAACCCCTAGGCAGACTTATCAAAAAGAAAAAAGAAAGGACCCAAATGAATAAAATCATGAATGAAAGAGGCGAGATCACAACCAACACCAAAGAAATACAAACAATTATAAGAGCATATTATGAGCAACTATATGCCAACAAATTAGACAATCTGGAAGAAATGGATGCATTCCTAGAGAGGTAGAAACTACCAAAACTGAACCAGGAAGAAATAGAAAACCTGAACAGACCCATAACCAGCAAGGAAATCAAAGCAGTAATCAAAAATCCCCAACAATCAAGAGCCCAAGGCCAGATGGCTTCCCAGGGGAATTCTACCAAATATTTAAAGAATTAATACCTATTTTTCTGAAACTGTTCCAAAAAATAGAAATGGAAGGAAAACTTCCAAACGCATTTTATGAGGCCAGCATTACCTTGATCCCAAAACCAGACAAAGACCCCACCAAAAAGGATAATTATAGACCAATATGCCTGACGAACATGGATGCAAAAATTCTCACCAAAATATTAGCCAATGTAATCCAATAGTACATTAAAAGGATTATTCACCATGACCAAGTGAGATTTATTCCTGGGCTACAAGGTTGGTTCAACATCCTCAAATCAATCAATGTGATACACTACATTAATAAAAGAAAGAACAAGAACCATATGATCCTCTCAATAGATGCCGAAAAAGCATTAGACAAAGTACAGCATCCTTTCTTGATTAAAACTCTTCACAGTATAGGGATAGAGGGTACATACCTCAATATCATAAAAGCCATCTATGAAAAACCCACAGCAAATATCATTCTCAGTTGAGAAAAGCAGAACTTTTCCCCTAAGGTCAGGAACATGGCACGGATGACCACTATCACCACTGCTGTTTAACATAGTACTAGAAGTCCTAGCCTCAGCAATCAGACAACAAATAGAAATAAAAGGCATCCAAATGAGGAAGGAAGAAGTCAAACTCTCACTCTTTGCAGATGATATGACACTTTATGTGGAAAACCCAAAAGACTCCAACCCAAAACTGCTAGAACTCATACAGGAATTCAGTAAAGTGGCAGGAAACAAAATTAATACATAGAAATCAGTTGCATTTCTGTACACCAACAATGAGATAGAAGAAAGAGAAATTAAGGAGTCAATCCCATTTACAATTGCATCCAAAACCATAAGATACCTAGGAATAAATCTAACCAAAGATTTCCATACTCAGAAAACTATAGAATACTCATGAAAGAAATGGAGGAAGACACAAGGAAATGGAAAAACGTTCATGCTCATGGATTGGAAGAACAAATATTGTGAAAATATCTATGCTACCTAGGGCAATCTACACATTCAATGCAATCCCTATCAAAATACCATCAACTTTTTTCACAGAAATGGAATAAATAATCCTAAAATTTGTGTGGAACCAGAAAAGACCCTGAATAGCCAGAGGAATGTTGAAAAAGAAAAAGCAAAGCTGGTGGCATCATAATTCCAGACTTCAAATTCTATTACAAAGCTGTAATCATCAAGAGAGTATGGTACTGGCACAAAAACAGACATATAGATCAATGGAACAGAATAGAGAACTCAGAAATGGACTCTCAACTCTATGGTCAACTAATCTTTCACAAAGCCAGAAAGAATATCCAATGGAGAAAAGACAGTCTCTTCAACAAATGGTGTTGCGAAAACCAGACAGCCACATGCAGAAGAATGAAACTGGACTATTCCTTACAGCATAGACAAAAATAGACTCAAAATGGATGAATGACCTGAGACAGGAATCCATCAAAATCCTTGAGGAGAACACAGGCAGCAAGCTCTTTGACCTCAGCTGCAGCAACTTCTTCCTGGACACATCAGCAAAGGCACGAGAAGCAAGGGCAAAAATGAAGTATTGGGACTTCCTCAAGATAAAAACTTTTGCACAGCAAAGGAAACAGTCAACAAAAACAAAAGACAACCAACAGAATGGGAGACGATATTTGTAAATGAGATATCAGATAAAGTGCTAGTATCCAAAATCCATAAAGAACTTATCAAAGTCAACATCCAAGGAACAAATAATCCAATCAAGAAATGGGCAGAAGACATGAACAGACATTTCTGCAAAGAAGACATCCAAATGGCCAACAGACACATGAAAAAATGCTCAACATCACCCAGCATCAGGGAAATATAAATCAAAACCTCACTAAGATACCACCTCACACCAGTCAGAATGGCTAAAATTAACAAGACAGGAAACAACAGATGTTGGCAAGGATGTGGAGAAAGGGGAACCCTCCTACACTGTTGGTGGGAATGCAAGCTGGTGTAGCCACTCTGGAAAACAGTATGGAGGTTCCTCAAAAAGTTAAAAATAGAGCTACCCTATGACCCAGCAATTGCACTACTGGGTATTTACCCCAAAGATACAAATGTAGTTATTGGGCATGATAACTACAAGGGGCACGTGCACCCCAATGTTTATAGCAGCAATATCCAGAAGAGCCAAACTATGGAAAGAGCTTAGATGTCCATCAACAGATGAATGGATAAAGAAGAGGTGGTATATCTATATCTATATCTATATCTATATCTATATCTATATCTATATATATATACATACACACACACACACACACACACACACACACACACTGGAATATTATGCAGCCATCAAAAAATTGAAACCTTACCATTTGCAATGACATGGATGGAACTAGAGGGTATTATGCTAAGTGAAATAAGTCAATCAGAGAAAGACAAGTATCATATGATCTCACTGATATGGGGAATTTGAGAAATAAGGCAGAGGATCATAGGGGAAAGGAGGGATAAATGAAACAAGATGAAACCAGAGAGGGATAGAAACCATAAGAAACTCTTAATCCCAGGAAACAAACTGAGGGTTGCTGGAGTGTAGGGGGGTGAGAGGGATGGGGTGCCTGGGTGATGGACACTGGGGACAGTAGGTACTATGGTGGGCGCTGTGAACTGTGTAAGACTGATGAATCACAGACCTGTACCCCTGAAACAAATAATACATTATATGTTAATTAAAAATAAATAAATAAATAAATAAATAACATGTTAAAAAATGTATCTATTATATGATGTACGCTTTTTCCCTATGTTTTTGAGCCACTTGGCTATGGAATATTTTTAATTTCCCATAGAGCCACTGTTTATGATTCCTTTTCTTAAATGCAAATATTATTTCCCAATTTCCTAACTAACTTTCAAACATATTCCTTATAAATGTATAGTGCCTGGCACAATACCTAGTACTTGAAAGCACTCAGTAAAAGTGTGCTAAGTTTCTAATTTTTTAGTTATGGCTTGATGTGGCTGAGGGTATTCCATATTCATGCCCTAGAATTTGCATAAAGTGAATTCTGATGATTCTATCTTCAGTGGAATAACTGGGTTAAGGCAAGAAAGCACCATACAATGTATCTAAAACTGGAAAACTTTTCTATGTCTTATTTTCCCCCTTTTAGGGAGTACTAGCTAACCCAGTAATACATTGGGGCATAAATAAACTCAGAGTTAGGTTAGGTCCAAGTCAGCAATGAGTTATGAAAAAAATTTAATTCTACCTAAAAATATGTAAACATTATTAACATTGCTACTTGTGAGAAAAATATTTTTTGAAGTTTATTTAATACACAAAGGTTACAAATATAAAAGGAATTTTCTAAACTGTTACATTCCAGGCTGCTTCGATTTCCTTCTGTCAAAAGCCTGAAATTCTCAAGAAATGATGAAGACATGTTAAAATGAACTCCCAGTGGCTAAAACTGGAACAATCTGAACAACAGAGTAAGTAATAATACTATTAGCTTATAATCTATACAGATATGAATAAATGAATAAAAGGACAAAAGGAATAGCTACTTTTGAGAACAAATTATCATTAAGTAGACACCATATTAATAATTGGTTGCAGGCAGATGATAAATGAATGACAAAATCAGTGAACAAAATTATGATGAACAATAGGATATTTGAAGTCTCAACATATATCTCTATTAGAAAAGTATCTTTCTCAGGAAAAAAAAAATTTGACTCTGGGGAAAACTAGCAGACACCACATTTAAGTGATCAGGGTTAACATCAATCACTAGGAAGATACATCAACATCAGAAACTTGCTCATATGATGCACTGAGGACACATCCTTTCTGTAGTATTTTTGCTAATAATGAATATTCTCACCAAAATATTGAGAAAAAAATAAGACAAACCTAAATTGAAAAACCCAAATTACCCTTAAAAAAGTGTCAAGGTCACAAAAGACAAAGACAGACTGAGGAACTGTCACAGTTTGGAGGAGAGTAAGTAAATGTACAATTAAATGCAGTGGGGAAGGCTGGATGGATTCTGGATCAGAAAAAGGGTATTTCTGAAACAATTCATAAAAACCAAATCAGGTTTTCTCTATATAAATATAATATAAATAAATAGGTTAATAGTATTGTAGCAATGTTCATTTCCCAGTTTTGGTAACTGTGCTATTGTTATATAAAATGTTAACATCAGGGAAAACTGAGTGAAGGGTATATAGGAATTATCTGTACTATTTTTGCAACTTCCATCTAAGTCTTAAAATTATTTCAAAATAAAAACAAAATTCCTTTAAATGAAATCTGTTTAGTTCCTTACTCAGAGTCAACTTATTTTATGAAGTTCCCTCTTGTAATCCTAGCCAAAAGTGAGTTGCAGAGTTTAGGACCACAATGCTTGAGTTTGAACCACAAACTTACAAACTTGAAACAAAACTTACAATAACCTTGGACAAACCCTTTTATCTTTCTGTGCTTCAACTTTCCCACATGTGAAATGGGAGTAGTAATAGTACCTGCCTCATAGGATTGTTTTAAGGATTTCATGATTTAAAATGAGTAAGTGCTTAGAAGAGTGTCTGCCATATAGTATGCATTACATAAGTGTTGTTACTATTATCATTATTTAATCTACATGGACCCCTTCATCATTTCTTTGCATTGTAATTGTCAGAATATAAATCCAATCTTTTACATGGATTATGATAAAATGACAATGATTGTGGGACTTTGTTTTACTAGTATTCCCCTACTTTCATATATAATTCATATCTGTGTATGTCAGAAGTTAAAAAGGAGAACTTTGAACACTGACTTGCATGTTTTGTGGGGCTGGTTTATCAGTTTACACATCAATATCCATATTCATTTTGGAATGATGTTTTGGGAATATCAATGAATAATGTGGAAGAATGTAGGCTTTTCAAAAGTTAAATATGGGACGGGGGGAGGGGGCCAGGGATGGGCAAATTGGGTGAAAGGAAGTAGGAAATATAGGCTTCCAGTTATGAACTGAATAAATCATGGGAATAAAAGGCACAACATAGGGAAAATAGTCTATGATATAATAGTGTTGTATGGTAACAGATGGTAGCTACACTTGTGGTGAGCATACCATAATGTATAAACTTGTCTAATCAGTATGTTGCACACCTCAAACTAGTGTAAAATTGTGTATCAACTATACGCAAATTAAAAAAATTAAGTTAAACATGGGAAAAAAAGGTTCACCTATACTCAAATTTATCCCCTACCACACATCCATACACAGTGCCTTCTGCAGTACCTATCAGATAATAAGCATCAAAAGCACTTTGTTAAGTGGGATGAATGAATAAACAAACTAGTACTAAGCAATGCCTTCTGTTTTTTTAAGTTTTTATTTTAATTCCAGTTAGTAAACATACAATGTTATATTAGTTTCAAGTGTACAATGTAGTAATTCAACACTTTCGTACATCACCAAATGCTCATCACAAGTGCACTCCTTAATCCCCATCACCCATTTCACCCATCCCCCACCAACCTCCCCTCTGTTAACCATCCATTTGTTCTCTATAGATAAGAGTCTCCTTTTTGGTTTGTCACTCTCTCTTTTTTTTCCCTTTGCTCATTTGTTTTGTTTCTTAAATTCCACATATGAGTGAAATCATATGGCATTTGTCTTTCTCTAACTGACTTACATTTCACTTTGCATTATATTCTCTAGCTCCATCCATGTCATTGTAAATGGCAAGATTTTGTTCTTTTTTAAGGCTGAATAATATTCCATTGTATATCTATATCACCTCTTCTTTATCCATTCATTGACTGATGGACACTTGGGCTGCTTCCATATCTTAGCTATTGTAAATAATGCTGCCTTAAACATAGGGCATGCATGTATTCCTTTGGATTAGTGTTTTTATATTTTTGGGTAGTCACCCAGTAGTGTGACTGTTGGATAATAGGGTAGTTTTTAACTTTTTGAAGAATCTTTATATTGTTTTCCACAGTGGTTGCACCAGTTTGCATTTGCACCAATGCAATGCTTTATCATTAATTAATAAAATTGTGTACAACATGCTCTGATGCTTCTGCTTGAAATGTTAGTAGGCTAGGGCTAAAATTATCACTGAATTTATTTTAGAAACACTTCATGTTTTATTTAATTCTGTTATGTCATAAGAGTGTCTTGTTCTGTTTTAAAGGAAAAGTTGGAGTTCATGATTCTAGTTTGTGTGAGAGAGGGTAAATAAGATTTTATATACAAATATAGTTATATATTAAATCCTACAAAATATTTTCCCAAACTAAAAATGTGCCTGACTTACCTACAAGACCATACTGATCACTGTTTTTTATTTAATCATTTAGATGATTTAAAGGCACAGTGTTCACTTTATAATCTCCCCTCTTTACACTACACATTTACTCATGAGTCCATAGTACACATCTTCACATTCTTTTTCAATTTCACTTTTCTTTTTCAGTAAATGAAATCTCAGTAACAATGTTGCTTGAACAGTTTTCCCTTTATCAACATATTCAGAAAAAAATGACTTTAATATTTTTGTCCTGGAAAAGTCTTTGAAAGATATATCTTTTTTTATCTTTCTTTTTTTTTAAAGATTTTATTTATTTATTTGACGGGGAGACAGAGAGAAAGCACAAGTAGGCAGAGCGGCAGGCAGAGGGAGAGGGAGAAGCAGGCTCCCAGCGGAGCAGGGACCCCAATATGGGGCTCAATCCCAGACCCTGGGATCATGACCTGAGCCAAAGGCAGCTGATTAACCAACTGAGCCACCCAGGTGCCCCTGAAAGATATATCTTTATGTGTGCAAAGTATGAAAAGAAATGACCTATTAAGTATAATATATTAATATTTAAGAGAAATATGATTTGAACCAACTAAGAGTGTATTATATACATTTTTTAATTTAAAGAATTTTCCCAGAGGCATTCTGGGACAGAGTAGGATGCACCAGGAATACATCTCCCTACCTAGACAACAATTGCACTGGCAAAATCTGTCTGATGTAACTATCTTGGAACTCTGGAGTCTATTGAAGGTTTTCCACTTCCAGGGGAAGGCTTAGACAGTAAATTGTGATTAATTTCAGTTAATTTCAGCTCTTAGCTCAGCAGTGGCTACCCATCTCCCACTTCTAACCCATGGAATGCATCTGTGCATGTGTTCCTGGAACACTTTGCACACACGCAGCTTGCAAGAGCCAGGTGGGCAATAAAGATCCTGTCTTCCAAATACTAAGATCTATTTTCAAGCCACTGATTGCTGCTTCTGGTCACAGAGGTGTGGACACAGAGGCAGGCAGCCATTGTTGCCCACCCTCCACCATTTGTTGCAGGCCCCTCCTGCACTGGCTGAAGTGACTTCTGGAGAACTTAAAGGGCCAGCACCATTTCCCCCTCCCCTTAATATTCTCTTTTTCTCCTTCTGGAAGCCAGACATAAAAGACCAGGACATATACAAGAGAAATTAAAAAGTCACCACACATGCCCAGGGAAAGGTCCAGGCTCAGAAAAGACCTAAGACCTTATGTTTATACCTTAGGCTGATCCTTAGCATGGAGAGAGCCTACAACAATCAAAAGGAAAACAAAAACAAAACAGTAAACCCTCAGGAGCTTTTGATTTCCAGAGGAGAAAATCTAATTTCCAGAGTTATCATTTTATTAGATTCAAATGTTCAGTTTTCAACAACAAAAATAACAAGATATACAAAGAAATAGAAAAGTATGGCCCATTCAAAGGCAAGAAATAAGCCAATAGGTACTGTCCCTGAGAACTACCAAACTGCAGACATATTAGACAAAAACTTTAAAACAACTGTCTTAAGGATGTTCAAAGAACTAAAGGAAGCATGGGGAAACAAAAGAACAATATATGAACTAAATGGAAATATCAATGAAGAGAAAAAAGACCCAAAAAGAAATTCTAGAGCTGAGAAGTATAATAACTGAAATGAAAAATTCACTAGAGAGATTCAAAGGCAGATTTAAGCAGACAGAAGAATCAGCAAACTTGAAGATAGAACAATTGAAATTATCGAGTCTGAAGAAATGAGAGAAGAAAAATGGAAGAAAAGTGAAAAGATCTAAGGGACCTGTGGGACACCATCAGTCAGATCAACATATGTATTATAGAAGTTCCAGAAGGAGAAGAAAGTGGTGGGGATTATTTGAGGAAATAATGGCTGAAAGCATCAAATTTGGTGAAAGACATTTTATAAACACCCAAAAAAGCTCAACAACTTCTAAACAGGATAAACTCAAACAGACCCATACCAGACACAGTATAATTAAACTGAGAAAAGACAAAGAAAAAGAGCAAATCTTGAACACAGCAAGAGACATACAAGGGGTCCTCAATAAGATAATCAGCATATTTCTCATCAAAAACTTTGGAGGCCAGAAGGCACTAAATTGAAATATCCAAAGTGCTAAAAGAAAACTCTGTCAACCCAAAATTCTATATCCACCAAAACTGTTCTTCTAAAATGAGATAAAAATTAAGATATTCTCAGATAACAAAAGCTGAGGGAATTCATTACAACTAGACCAATCTTGCAAGAAAGGGAGATTGTGCAGGTTGAAATGGAAGGACAGTAGAAGCTGTATGAAGAAATAAAGATCTCAGTAAAGGTAAATATATGGGCAATTATAAAAACTAATATTATTGTAATAATAGTTTGTAACTCCACATATTGTTTTCTACATAATTTAAGAGACTAATTATTAAAAAAAACACAATGTTTTTGGACACACAATGTATAAAGATGTAGTTTTGTGACATCAGTAACTGAAGGGGTGGCAAGAAATTTTTCTTGAAGTCTTTCTATGATTAATTAGCCTCTGAATTTAAGCAGAAATACAACTCAAACCACAAGAAAGCATGAATCATGTTAGATTTCATGTAAGGGTGTGGTATAAGAGAATCTAAAGAGTCATTTAAAATAACTTCACATTAGATTATACTTAGTGTTAAAAGTGACACCACTTTTTTTTATAGTATGTGAAATATAAGTCAGCAATGTCATTTTTTTTTCCTTTAGAGAAAACATGGGGAAAAAGAAAAAATGAAAGCACATGTAAACAATTTTTTTGTATGTGTTGTTTGGACTTTGGAAGTATAGTTTGTTTCAAATATGAGCCCAGTCAAGAAAAAAAAATGAGAACACCCTATGAACCAGTACAAAGGCTCAAACTTTATACATACATACATACATTTATTTATTTATTTATCTCAATTTTCCCAATTGGTTTCATTTGCTCAATTTAAAAAAGAAACTAAAAGTGAGAATAATACAGAAAATTGTTTTTATATTTCTTTAGCATATGTTTTGCCTTTAAATATTCACATCATTCAATTAAGTAATTTCTTTTCTTAAAGATTTTATTTATTTGAGAGAGAGAGCGAGCAAAAGAGAGCATGAGCTAGGGGAGAGGCAGTTGGAGAAGGAGAGGCAGACTCCCCGCTGAGCAGAGAGCCCGATGCAGGGCTCAATCCCAGAACCCTGGGATCATGACCTGAGCCGAAGGTAGACACCTAACCAACTGAGCCACCCTGGTGCCCTTCAACTAAGTAATTTCTAACATAACTTAGTAGCATAGACTCAAGATCATTTGTAAAGCAAAACTTTCATGGGGGCAGTGATTAAACTGTACAGGAAAGAGTGCTTCTCAGGTCTTCTTTGCTTTTCTTATGTATGTTTTCCATTCCATTTCCATGCAAATGATGTTACAGAAAATGATCACCACTCAGAGCAAACAGTTTTCTTTGGCGCGGGAAAATTAATGAGTACATAGAAATCTACCATATTCTCTCTGAGAAATTTTATCCCTGTGGGTTACGAAATTTTTGGTTTTGGCCTCTTGAATTTCTAACTAGAATTTTCTTCCCGTAAACTGTGTAAGTTTATCAGAATGGCATAAAGTTACTCATTGCATGCTCTCTAGAGAAAAGAGGGAATGATCTTTCCCAATGAAGACAAGGATGATAATGAAAATCGAATGTGAAGTAATCAAACCCATGGCAGTGCATTTTCTAGAAAAACATTTTGCTAAGTTAAAATGTTATCTAATGAACTGTCAGGACCATAATGTAGCACAAACAAAAGTTAGTCTTGGATATACTTTGGGTAATAAAATATTTGAATTTTTCACTGTTCCACCTTTTAACAAGAATAATTTTAATTATTCATTTAAAAAACCCATTTATTAAGGGGTGCCTGGGTGGCTCAGTCATTAAGTGTCTGCCTTCGGCTCAGGTCATGATCCCAGGGTCCTGGGATCAAGCCCTGCATTGGGCTCCCTGCTCTGTGGGAAGCCTGCTTCTCCCTCTCCCACTCTCCCTGCTTGTGTTCCCTCTCTCACTGTGTCTCTCTCTGTCAAGAAATAAATAAAATCTTAAAAAAAAACAACACTTATTAAGAATCTAGTATGTTGCCAAGTGCTATACTTCTCCTGCCTTCAAGGAGCTCAAGATCTGAGAGAGAGCTAGACAGGAAAACCAATAGCAGTAGAACAAAGTAGTAATTGCTTTGAGGGATCTATGCCCAGAGTTCAGTAAGAGCACATAGGAGGAAAACTTAAAATGCTTGAAGTACGGGCAAAAAGATATGAGAGAACTATTCTCAGCAGATCTAGATTACTTGAAGGATAAGTGGGATTTCACCAGAGAAGAGAAAAGAAAACTTTCAGGCTGCATGAAGAAGCGCGGACAGATCTGAGAGATATTTGAAGGTGAAATAGCACTTGCTAATCAGATGTAGGAGATGAGAGGGAAAAAGACTAAAGAGAAACAAAACATTCTCATTTTCTGCATTTGTTTATTAGCACTCACCATATGTCAGGCCAAATATTAGGTAGGACCTGAGGATACAAATATGAAAAATATGTGGTCATTGTTCTTAAAAACTTTGTTAGTGTTGGGGCCATGGGGAGGGTGCACAAGAAGACTTTCTAAAAGCAGGTGCAATTGCAATATTGTAATTGTAACTCTTGGAATTTCCTAAGCAATGAGAAAGATTAAGGTAATTTTTGTTATGTTAATAAGGTGATTTTTGGACCTCACCTAAGGATGGTGGCTGGTCGCCAGTGGAGCCAACCATGTGATTAGAAGGTTGGAAATTTCAGACCCAACCCGCTGACCTATGGGGATATCCATCACCAATGGCCAATGATTTAATCACTCATGCCTATGAAAGCCCCATAAAATGAAGCCCCATAAAAACCCAAAAGAATAGGTTTAGGAGAGTTTCCAGGTTGAAGATTTGAGGAGAGCGGTACACTCAGAGAAAGTCTGGAAGCTACGTGCCCTTTCTCCATGCTTGACCTATGCATCTCTTCCATTAAACTCTTGCTGACTTATATCCTTTTATAATAAACCAGCAATCTAGTAAATAAAATGTTTCTCTGAGTTCTATGAGCTACTATGTCAAATTAATCAAACCCAAGAAGGGGATCATATGAAACCTCAGATCCATAGCCAGGTGGTCAGAAGCCCAGGATTGGCATATAAAGGGGGTGAGGGCAGTCTTGCTGGACTGAGCCCTTAACCTGTAAGATCTGATGCTATCTCCAGATAGACAGTGTAAAAATTTAGTTAAATTGTAGGACACCCCACTGGTGCTGGAGACTTGTATGGTGCTCTGGGGAAACCCCATCACCAGCACCACCACCACCAAACTGGAATTGGGGTCCAGAACCATTTAGCAATGAAATGTGGCATGGTATAATTCTTAGAATAAGCAGTCAGTATACAAGAAATATTGGGACCAATTCAATCTGAGTAAAAAGTAAGGATTAATAAAGTTGTTAATTCAAGGTGCCATTCCCTCCTTTCCCAACACTAAACTTAAAGAGATCATGGCATTCATCACTGCTAAGCCCTGAATCACTGTTCAAACAATATTCCAAGCAACCATAGCCAACAGGAATTGGCACATAGATAAATCCTGTGTACTCACCAGCTTGAAAATCTTCAAAGGAAAGGGAGAGAAGTGATGTAGGAGTTAGGCATCAGGAAAAACATGGAGAGAACCCTTGAGATAATGACTAAAACTGGTTCTTCCTCCTAACTGGTAGGAGGTACGGAAGGGCAAGGAAGATCCTCAAATGGAAGGGCTGACTGCATTGGCTGATGCCAGCTTCCTGTATAATCTGTCCCCAAAAGAGAACCGGTGAGAGCTCCATGGCCCACACACATCTTTTATTCTATAGCAAAGACCAGAAATAGAAGGGAAAAAAGAGAGAGTGAAAGAGATTCTGAAAACTAGAGAAAGGGGCCACAAGAAAAGGCTTATGCTGCCTAAGTGGGAATAAAGGCAAAAGTAAATTATAGAGTTCTTATCATGAATGGCAGCAAGGGCCTGTGGGACCTGATGGAGAAGGAAGTCAGGCGTCCTTGTTCCTCAATATAAAGCAATCTCAGTATTGCACTGGAAAGAGAATGAAATGTTCATCCATTATATTAAAGTAGATGGACTTCTTAAAAATGCAGGAATGTTTGCCAAAAACAGATGGAAAACAGAAGTTCAAAACAAGGTGAGCTCATTTACAAAATCCCAGCCTTGCCTCTAACTCTCAGCAGCTGACAGTTCTACAACAGCATGATGCTGATGGGAAATGGGTGGGAAAAAGGAGGCCAACAGAGGAAGGGGAAAAAAAAAAAAAGAAATAGTTTATAAGGTCTTTCCCCTCCATCATTTTCCAATATGGAGAAAGACATCTCCCTTTCCCCTTCTATTTAATAGGCATTGGTATCAATTAGAGTCAATGAATTGCTAAGTTACACCCTTATGGGAATCAGAATATCTTCCATGCTCATTAATCTTAGACAGTGAAATTTATTGAGACTAAAGCCAGCCAAATGCTGTTAATTTCTGAACCTGAATTTGAATAATCACTCTCTTTCTGTAAGATTGGAATTGTAATTCTAAAGCTTGAAATAGCCTTAGAAACATCAAGTCCATCTTTTTCAAGTTCTCTATTGGGCAAAGTCAAATTCAAAATAGTCAGCTGATTGCCTTAGTTTATAGAACATGTTACTAGTAACACTAGGGCTAGGATCCAGGACTTCTGGCATCTGTTACACTATAAAATTGAAGAAAATGAACACTTTGGCTTTGAGTAATTTTTTAAAGAATAGGGCTTAGAAAGCTAGCTAGTGGGTATTCTAACAGTACTTCGTTATTATATTGCTTTAATAGGATCTGTTAAGTGATGATGTAACTAAAATAGCAGGAATGATAAGCATGCACAAACATTAATCATGATTCAAATAATTTTAAGGCATCATACAAAGCTTTAAAAAATCCATTTAGAACTATTGCCATAATGAAGACTTAGTTTACCTAAAACAAACAATGGGGAAATGGGTAGCAAAAGCTTTCCCACCTATAACTAGGAGAATCAGAAAAACCTAATGTGATTGGCAGAGTTTGCAAAGGAGAGATTAAATTAAAAGAAAATCAGTGCTTGTTACTTTAATCATCAACACGATGGAATTTGTTTTTGACAATCACTGTCAATTTGCACATTAAGATACTATTCAATTATCCAAATTTGAAACAGAAAGTACTATTTTATTCTACAGTGGAATTAAAAATTAAAACATTACAAACGATGATTGCAATCAGTTACTTTCATAGCTTCTTTTCTTCTTCTTTTCTCTTGAGTTCTTCAAATTAGGACATATAAAATGTGGTTTCCAGAAAGGCATGTGGGTGGATCCAGAAGCAGATAGAATAATATATTTTCTCAACAGAAAGAAGTACTATACTTCTTAAAGTTAGAGAAAAATAATAATTTTAGATACAAGAATACTCACTGATTTTGGAGAAAAGTGGGCTTCTGCAAATTTATAAAATTAAGAGATATATGTAGAATGCCTAAAGGGAATGCACTAGAAATGTTAATAGGGAGCTTTAGGGGGATGAGCATTAGAAAATTTTTAAGATGTTTTCTTCCAGGGCACTGTGATTTCTATTCTACATTGTCAGTCTTAGCTTTACACAGTGCCTCAGCTAGAAAATGAAAACTTTCCAAGCACCTCTCAGATTTTTTGGAGCATGAATGACTGAACATGTTTTAAAATAATTCCTGTGAAAAGTTTACGAGGTGCCTCACTTCACTCTTCAGCTCCGAGTGTCCATAGTTTTCAGTGTTTGAGGTCAGGGTAATCTAAATGAATAGTTCCATTCATGAAGTAGGATACAGTGAAGAGAAGGAATATTGAACATGTGTGGGATATAACATAGCCCTCAGTCCTCTGCCCTTTTTTCTTTATATTCTCACTGAGAGAAATCATCTCCTTGGAATGCCAATATAATATTGTGGTTTAGACAGAGGCTTTTGAGTCAGATGTATAGGACTGAAACCCTAGTTCATGCGACTCTGGATAAGTTGCTTTACATTTTTAAGCCTCAATTTTCAAATTTATGAAACGTGAGAGAGAATGGTGATTAGGACTTTTTCTGTTACCCTTGAGTTGCTGGGTCCCAATGCTGATAATAAAGGCTCCAATGCCCCTTTATTATATACTTGCTTTCTAAAATCTGATTGTGGTGGATGTGTACATATGACCCAGTTCTGACAAATAAGGTGTAAGAATAAGTCTTCCTGAGGGTTTTAGTCAGGATTGTGCTTCATGCATAAGAAGATAAAATTTTGGGGTGCCTGGGTGGCTCAGTTGGTTAAGCGACTGCCTTCGGCTCAGGTCATGATCCTGGAGTCCCAGGATCGAGTCCCACATCGGGCTCCCTGCTTGGCGGGGAGTCTGCTTCTCCCTCTGACCCTCTTCCTTCTCGTGCTTTCTATCTCTCATTCTCTCTCTCTCTGAAATAAATAAATAAAATTAAAAAAAATTTATAAAAAAAAAAAGAAGATAAAATTTTGTAAAGAGAGGGCCCTTGCCTTTTTGCTCCCTACTTCCTATCAATGCATTTCAGTGACCTGGAGTTATGATGGACACATTACAGCTCAGCAATGATAAGTCATAAATACAAAGAACCACACAATGTGAACTTGCAGAGAGAAAAGATGGAAAGAGAGATAACGTTCTTGGTGACCTAAATAAGATGCTAAATTAGCCCTGGACTGCTGCTTCCAGACTTCTTCAAATATGAGATAATTAAATGTTTTCAGCGCTTAAGCCATTGTTCATTGAGTTTTCTGTTATTTGCATCCCCACATCTTTTTCTTTTGATGAATCACATTGGGTTTTGTTGATCAATTATTTTATCAGTACAAGAGTCCAAAGAAAGCACCTACTACCACAATGAAACACTATTTATCTTAAGAATAATGGGATATTCTGTTATATAGTATGATTGTCCTCTATATCTTCTTTTTTTTTTTAAGATTTTATTTATTTATTTGAGAGAGAGCGAATGAGAGATAGAGAGCACGAGAGGGAAGAGAGTCAGAGCCAGGCCAGGGAAAAACAACTTGGAATCCATGAAAATAGAATCAGAGAAATAAGTGACACCATGAAGCGTTCCAATGTCAGAATTATTGGAATCCCAGGGGGGTGGAGAGAGAGAAAGGACTAGAAGATATATTTGAGCAAATCATAACTGAGAACTTCCCTAATCTGGGGAATGAAACAAACATTCATGTCCTAGAGGCAGAGAGGACCCCTCCTAAGATCAAGGAAAACAGGCCAACAACCCGGCATGTAATAGTAAAACTCGCAAATTTTAGAACCAAGGAAACCATCTTAAGGGCAGTTAGGGGAAAGAGAATCCTTACCTACAGAGGGAGGAACATCAGAATAAGGTCAGACCTATCCACAGAGACCTGGCAAACCAGAAAGGCCTGGCAGGACATATTCAGGGTATTAAATGAGAAGAACATGCAGCCAAGAATGCTTTATACAGCAAGGCTTTCATTTAGAATGGATGGAGAGATACAGAGCTTCCAAGACTGGCAGAAACTGAAAGAATATGTGACCACTAAGCTGGCCCTGCAAGAATATTAAGGGTGGTTCTATAAAAGGAGAAAGACCCCAAGAGTGATATACAACAGAAATTTACAGGGACAATCTATAAAAAAAAGGTCTTCCCAGGCAACATGATGACAATTAATTCATATCTTTCAATAAACACTCTCAACGTGAACGGCCTAAATGTTCCCATAAAATGGCACAGGGTTGCAGATTGGATAAAAAGACAGGACCCATCCATATGCTGTATACAAGAGACTCATTTTGAACCTAAAGATACATCCAGACTGAAAGTGAAGGGATGGAGATCCATCTTCCATGCCAGCGGACCTCAAAAGAAAGCTGGGGTAGCAATTCTTATATCAGACAAATTAGATTTTAAACTAAAGACTGTAGTTAGAGACACAGAAGGACACTATATCATTCTTAAAGGGTCTATCCAACAAGAAGATCTAACAATTGTAAATATCTATGCCCCCAACAGGGGAGCAGCCATCTACATAAGCCAACTGTTAACCAAAATAAAGAGTCATATTGATAACAATACGTTAATTGTAGGAGACCTCAATACTACACTCTCAGGAATACACAGATCATTGAAGCAGAAAATCAACAAAGAAACAAGAGCTTTGAATGACACACTGGACCAGATGGACCTCATAGATATATACAGAACATTCCACCCTAAAACAACAGAATACTCATTCTTCTAGAGCACACATGGAACTTTTTCCAGAATAGAACACATACTGGGTCACAAATCAGGTCTCAACTGATACCAAAAGACTGAGATTACTCCCTGCATATTCTCAGACCACAATGCTTTAAAACTGGAACTCAATCACAAGAAAAAATTTGGCAGAAATTCAAACATGTGGAAGCAAAAGACCACTCTGCTCAAGAAGGTTTGGGTCAACCAAGAAATAAAAGAAGAATTTAAACAATTCATGGAAACCAATGAGAATGAAAACATATCGGTCCAAAACCTCTGGGATACTGCAAAGGTGGTCCTAAGGGGGAAATACATAGCCATCCAAGCCTCACTCAAAAACAGAAAATCTTGAATTCACCAACTAACTCTACACCTTAAAGAACTAGAGAAAAAGCAACAAACAATGCCTAAACCACGCATTAGAAGAGAAATAATTAAGATTAGAGCAGAGATCAATGGATTAGAAACCAGAAACACAGTAGATGAATCAATGAAACCAGAAGCTGGTTCTTTGAAAGAATTAATAAGATCGATAAACCACTGGCTAGACTTATCCAAAGGAAAAGAGAAAGGACCCAAATTAATAAAATTATGAATGAAAGGGGAGAGATCATGACTAACACCAAGGAAACAGAAACAATTATTAGAAATTATTATCAACAACTATATACCAATAAACTGAGCAATCTGGATGAAATGGATGCCTTCCTGGAAACCTATATGCTGCCAAGACTGAAACAGGAAGAAATTGACAACCTGAAAAGGCCAATAACCAGTAACCAGATTGAAGCAGTGATCAAAACCCTCCCAAAAAACAAGAGTCCAGGGCCTGATGGAGTCCCTGGGGAATTCTACCAAACATTCAAAGAAATAATACCTATTCTACTGAAGCTGTTTCAAAAAACAGAAACAGAAGGAAAGCTTCCAGACTCATTCTATGAGGCCAGCATTACCTTAATCCTCAAACCAGGCAAAGACCCCATCAAAAAGGAGAATTTCAGACGATATCCCTGATGACTATGGATTCCAAAATCCTCAACAAAATCCTAGGTAATAGGATCCAACAATACATTAAAAGGATCATCCACCACGACCAAGTGGGATTTATCCCCGGGATGCAAGGGTGGTTCAACATTCGCAAATCAGTGTGATAGAACACATTAATAAGAGGAGAGAGAAGAACCATATTGTCCTCTCAGTTAATGCAGAAAAAGCATTTGACAAAATATAGCATCCTTTCCCGATTAAAACTCTTCAGAGTATAGGGATAGAGGGAACATTCTTCAAGTTCATAAAATCCATCTATGAAAAACCCACAGCAAATATCATCCTCAATGGGGAAAAGCTGAGAGTCTTTCCCTTAAGATCAGGAACACGTCAAGGATGCCCACTCTCGCCACTATTGTTCAACATGATACTAGAAGTCCTAGCAACAGCAATCAGACAACAAAAAGAAATAAAAGGTATTCAAACTGGCAAAGAAGAAGTCAAACTCTCTCTTTTCACAATGACATGATACTTTATGTGGAAAACCCAAAAAACTCCACCCCCAAATTACTAGAACTCATACGGCAATTCAATAATATGGCAGGATACAAAATCAATGCACAGAAATCAGTTGTTTTCTTATACACTAACAGTGCAACTGTAGCAAGAGAAATTAGAAAAGCGATTCCACTTACAATAGCACCAAAAACCATAAGATACCTCAGAATAAACCTAACCAAAGAGGTAAAGGATCTATATTCTAGGAACTACAGAACACTCATGAAAGAAACTGAAGACACAAAAAGATGGAAAAACATTCCATGCTCATGGATCAGAAGAATAAACATTGTTAAAATGTCTATGCTACCCAGAGCAAACTATACCTTCAATGCCATCCCGATCAAAATTCCAATGACATTTTTCAAAGTGCTGGAACAAACAATACTAAAATTTGCATGGAATCAGAAAAGACCCCAAATTGCCAAGGAAATGTTGAAAAAGAAAAACAAAGCTGGGGGCATCAGGTTGCCCGATTTCAAGCTATATTACAAAGCTGTGATCACCAAGACAGCATGGTACTGGAACAAAAACAGACATATAGACCAATGGAACAGAATAGAGAGCCCAGGTATGGACCCTCAATTCCATGGTCAAATAATCTTTAACAAAGCAGGAAAAAAATGCAATGGAAAAAAGACAGTCTCTTCAACAAATGGTGCTGGGAAAATTGGACAGCCACATGCAGAAGAATGAAACTCAACTATTCTCTAACACCATACACAAAGATAAATTCAAAATGTATGAAAGACCTCAATGTGAGACAGGAATCCATCAAAATCCTAGAGGAGAACATAGGCAGTAACCTCTTTGACATTGGCCATAGCAACTTCTTTCAAGATACATCTCCAAAAGCTAGTGAAACAAAAACAAAAATGAACTTCTGGGACTTCATCAAGACAAAAAGCTTCTGCACAGCAAAGGAAACAGTCAACAAAACAAAGAGGCAACCCACAGAATGGGAGAAGATATTTACAAATGACACTACAGATAAAGGGCTGGTATCCAAGATCTATAAAGAACTTCTCAAACTCAACACCCAAAAAACAAATAATGAAGTCAAAAAATGGTCAGAAGACATGAAAAGACACTTCTCTGAAGAAGATATACAAATGGCTAACAGACACATGAAAAAAATCTTCATCATCATTAGCCATCAGGGAAATTCAAATCAAAACCACATTGAGATACCACCTTACACCAGTCAGAATAGCAAAAATGGACAAGGCAAGAAACAACAAATGTTGGAGAGGTTGTGGAGAGAGGGGAACCCTCTTACACTGTTGGTGGGAATGCAAGTTGGTACAGCCACTTTGGAAAACAGTGTGGAGGTTCCTCAAAAAATTAAATATAGAGCTATCCTATGAACTGGCTATTGCACTCCTAGGTATTTACCCCAAAGACACAGATGTAGTGAAAAGAAGGGCCACATGCACCCCAATGTTCATAACAGCAATGTCCGCAATAGACAAACTGTGGAAAGAGCCGAGATGCCCTTCAACAGATGAATGGATAAAGAAGATGTGGTCCATATATACAATGGAATATGACTCAGCCATCAGAAAGGATGAATACCCAACTTTTACATCAACATGGATGGGACTGGAGGAGATTATGCTAAGTGAAATAAGTCAAGCAGAGAAAGTCAATTATCATATGGTTTCACTTATTTGTGGAACATGAGGAATAGCATGGAGGACATTAGGAGAAGGAAGGGAAAAATGAAGGGGGAGAAGTTGGAGGGAGAGACGAACCACAAGAGACTATGGACTCTGAGAAACAAACAAGGTTTTAAAGGGGAGAGGGGTAGGAGGTTGGGTTAACCCGGTGATGGGTATTAAGGAGGGCACGTACTGCATGGAGCACTGGGTGTTATATGAAAACAATGGATCGTGGATCACCACATCAAAAACTAATGATGTATTGCATGGTGACTAACATAACATAATAAATTAAATAAATAAATAAATAATAAATAAAATCTGCTTTATTGTTAAGACAAATTCAAATTCAATCGATATTTATTAAACACTTCCTATAATAAGACATATTGCAGAATATATTAATATACTTTATCTGTCTTGAAGCCTACAACAATCCTCTGAAGTAGATCATTTCTTGTTTTGTAAAGAAGTAACCAGCTCTCAGAAATTTTCTAGATTTTCAACCCTGTTCTATTTTACTTTGTTTCTAATTCTTACAAATTTGCATAAAGGTATTCATTCAACAATCATTTATTTCAGTGACAATAACTGTTCCTTTAGGTGCTAATAAAGGAGAAAAACAAAGCAATGTAGTCCTCTAGTTTTATGGCAATGATTTGGAGTCTAGGTGTGTTCAGATTCTGAAAAGTTTTCACTTTTGAGTTTTTGAGTACCTCCTACATTATGAAACACATGTGAGATTAAGAGATACAGATTAACAGTATAGAGTTGCTGAATCACTATGTTGTACACCTGAAACTAATGTTAACATTGTGTCAACTATACTCAAAATAAAATAAAGAAGGAATTATAACAATAAATCCTGTAGAATTTAATTTGCCTTATACTTATCTTATCAAACCTCTGACTTCTGGAAAATAAATGATGTACCCAGCACAAATTAGTCACTCAATAATATGTTTTGAATTGCTAATTAATTAGCTATTTGGGGACTCAACTTGAATAAGCTTCATATATTCCTTAATATCTACAGTGCTGGCATAAATTTTAATAAACACATTTTCATGATATTTTCTTTTTAAAAATAAGTCTTTTAAGAATAATTACCTTTATCTTGAATAATAGCAACATTTATTTCATTTATCTTTGGTGAACATAAGGAACAACCATAGGAAGAAATATATATTTTCATACTATGCTTACACACCACTCATGATACCTTATTGTCACATCAGGTTGTGATGTCATCTATGTATTTATGTTGCATAATATCATTTCTAAATGTTATCTTTTGGTCTCTCATTATAATGTAAATTTGTGCACACCACAGAGTTCAGAGATTGCTTCAAAGAATATCTAGCTTAAAAACAAAATATTATAAAACAGGACTGACAATAAAATTAATATCACACAAAAGACCACCTTGAACCATAGAGCTGTTTTGCCACTTTTATATGCAATCTACTTCTTGCCATTTCTTTTGCCAAATTAAGCTTACAATTGGACTATGTAAACATGATCTTTATTTTATTCTGTAATATCCTGTATACCTTCCCAAATTGGCCAGAAGACCAAATTCAACTCTTCCACCACATCTAAGCTTATAACAATATGTTTCAGATGAATGTCTCCAAATACTGTGGGCCTAGGGTTTGTTTTTTAGCCCAGCAATTTTATAGCAATACTGTAAAGCAATGACTTCAATTTCATATAATCATGCTTGGCACAGATAGTGGCTCTTATCCAGACCTATTTAATTTCACCTTTTAGGAATTATGTAAATATCATATGTCTCTTTTTGAAATTTACCACTACACTACAGTGTTAAATTACTGACCTCATCTCTCATAGACCACACAATGCATAGACCTTAGCATTTGTCTTTTTTGCACTTAGCTCATGTGGTGAGCACCTGAAAACCATTCTTAAAACTTACCACCCACTTTCTCGCCTGCTCTGCCTCTGACTTTTAAATCATGCTTGTTAATTTCTGTGGAGACTTGGCTGACAATCAGGATGTGATGTACTGTGTGGGGCCATGATCACAGAAGTATAATACCAGGTCAGTGTATGATTTTAACAAAGTGCTTATTTATGATAGTTATTGGGTATGACCAGAATTATGTAGAATGTAAGCAAAGGACTTGTGCAGAGCATTTAGCATTTCCCTTTTGAATTTATCCATTTTATGGTAAAATGAATAAGCATACGGTCTCTGGACTCAGGTAGACCTGGGCTGGAGTTCCCTTTCTGCTATTTCTAAGCTGTGTGACCTTGGGAGGATTCTTCTGAGTCTGCTTCCTTATGGAGAAAGTGACAATAATTGTGCCTACCACACAGATTTGTTATGAGACTTACATGAAAAAATTCACATAAAGCACTTAGCACATATTTGCCTCACAGTAATTGCCCAAAAAAGTACAGCTGTTGTCATTATTGTCACTATTTTTGCTGTTATTGGTTGGGTTTTTTTTGGGGGGGGGTCTTTATGATTAAAATGGCCTGGATGATCAATAAGATTGGGCCCAAAACAGAAACAAAGCACATTAGCCAAATGTTAAATAACTTTGGACAAGTCTAACTTTTCCTTTAGAAAATCCATTTCTTTATTTATGCTTTAAATGTTTTCCCAAAACATTTTTGGGAAACAAAGTATAAAAATTAAGTACTGTTAACATATATTGACAAATCATACTCCCTGTGTCCCTTTGCCTTCTTCCAGTGTACCTTTTCCCTTTCTCTACACTTTGGCATATAATCCTATTATTCTGGCCAAGTGCTATAGCTGAAATAAAAATAGTAACTAGTTGAGCAGATGAGTATCAATAACTATACACTGAGAATAAGAGTAACTCTAACTCTGAGACTTACCAGCTATATGATCATGAGCAAGTTACTTAACCTCTCTGTGCTTGAATGTCCTTTAAAATGGGGTTAATAATACTAGCCACTCCAAAGGGCTATGTGGCTTAATGTATCAAAAGTGTCTAGAACAGTGCCTGTCACATGTACTATATAAGTCTTAGCTTTCTATTACAGTATGCTGAACTCATACAGCCTGCATGTACACATACACACAAACACAACACTGACATTTCTTTTTATGCATCATTACAACCTCTCTATGATATGCCCTTAGGTAATCTGCATTGCACAGAAATCTACAAAGGATGATACTCATTTTATTCTCCTCTCAGTAGCTCAGTCACTCCTCAGTATTGTTAGGAATTTGGAAATCTAAAATTCTTGCCTTAGGCCACAAGTACATTTAGTACTCTGCTATTGTTTTATTTTTTAAGGTTCAATAAAGGGATACTATATAGTAAAGATTTGCCATCCAGTATTTCATCTCCAGAAATCACTCAAGACCTGAATTTAATACTAATAACTATACCTCCCATGTAGCTGACATTCTTTGATAGGAGCCTGATAAGACTGTCTTATTGTCATGCACCATGTCTTTTGCATAGCTTAGTTGATAACAGTCCATCACTGGGCAAGCAACACACACACACACACACACCACCTACCTAACCTCAATATGGGACAGGAAAATACTAAGGGAGTTAGAGGATTTTCTGACCTTTCTAAAGTAATTAGCAGTGTTTCAGATATTTTGTTATCAGCAAATTCTAGTGAAAATATCTGGGAAGTTAGTTCCATACCACAGTTATTACTAAGGAGAGAAAAAGTTTACATTTTCTTGGAAAAGAAAAATTAGGTATCCTAGGAAGACTATAACTATATTAAATAAGTTACAGTTATTATTATGCAGGTCTAATTTTCTTGACTTGAGATTCTGTTATTTTAGGAAAAAAAAAAAAACATTTCCCATAAAATGGGAGATTTTGTGGCATCAAGTGTAGGAGATACCAGGTGTGACATCTGATATCCATGGCCATTAACTTTATTTCTAACCAATATCCATGGCATTTACAATGCTTTGTATCATGATAAGAGAATTTTCTAGTGCCTCCCAAGACATTACCAGAAGAACTGATAACACATAAATGTTTGAAATTGAATAATACATGACAAATTAGAGTCTCTTAGAAGTTGAAGTCAACCTAGTGTTTTATCTTAGGGGCTAAGGAGTTAATAGCTTTATTAATCATTATGAGACCCCCTGGCTCTGTGCATTTGGCTAATAAAATATATTTATCCATATAGGTTGAGTGCATTTTATTTCCTAGGTAAGAAGAATAAAGCATATAAAATCTTTGACATATAAAATTATTTTTATATGAATATATTTTCAATAATATTATGTATTATACTATATCATCTTATTTCTCAAGATTGAATAAGAAAAATCTTTTATCAAAGAGGATCTAAATTAGGGTAACAGAATTTAGCAGAAGTTTTTTGAGAATAAATCTTGGGAAATTTGAGATCCTTTGAATTAAAACTACTAATTTTGAAGATGGTGGCAGAGTAGGAGGACCCTAGGCTTGCCTCATCCCATGAAAACTACTAAATAACTATCAAATCATCCTGAATAATCCAGAAATTGACCTAAAGACTGGCAGAACAAACGCCACAAAAGAAGAGGCCACCTTGAAGAAGGTAGGAAGTGTGGAGACATGACTTGGAAGAGAAACAGATCATGCCTGCTGCTGTGGAGAGGGAGCTCCAGTCATAGAAAACGGCAAGAGACAGATTAGCACACAGGTCAGCCCACAAGGAACATGAATTCCCATAGCAATTGGCATGGAAAGCCTGGAACTTTGTGGATTCTTGCAACCTGTAGGGCTTAAAGCCTGGAGTTTTAAAGGTCAGTGTGCTTGGCTCTGGCAGAGCTCAGAGGACATTGGGGCTGCAGAGAGAAGAGAGGGCAAACAGCCTGCAGACATATAGCATGGAAACAGTGAAGAGCACCTGAGGCACACAGTGGAGAAGTTATTTGCTCTTCTCTGAGTGTGTCCCAGAAAGGCAGCATTAATGGAGAGATGCTTCCAGGAACAAAGGAACTGACCAGCACCATTTCCCTCCCCTGCCCATCAGCATAAACACACAGCCACCTGTGGGAACCAGCACAGTGCCCACAGTTGCTACTTAACTTGCTTACACCAAGCCCTGCCTCCACAGCACTCTGGTGGAACCATCCTTCTCAGTCATGCTTGCCTCAGTCCCAGTGCAGCAGGTTCCCTCCACCAGAAGACTGGCCCAAACTCTGGCCAACACTGCATCTCCTGACCCAGGAGTTTTTCAAGGCCTCGGTTTTGGTGGCAGCAGTGGTCTCATTCACAAGCAGGTCTCATTTCACAAGCAGATCAGAGCACGCCTCGTTAAAACATGGCACTTCAGGCCAGGGATTAACACTGCCCACAACAGGCAAAGAGAGCCTCCGCAGACATTGGGCTGAAGCATAAAGCAGCCAGAACACAACAGCAGAGTGCACGCAGCACACATTGGAGACACTCCCAGAAGTGCCAGGCCCTGCAGAACAGGGGACACAACACTGTAGAGCCCTACAGGATATCTTCTTCATAAAGCCACTACCCTCAAGAATGGAGACATAGCAGGCTTTTCTAACACAGAGACTTAGACAAAATGAGAAGACAGAGGAATGTATCCTAAATGAAAGAACAGGACAAGGCTACAGCCAGAGATCTAAGTGAAATAGATATAAGTAACATGACTGATGCAAATTTGGATAAGGAAAAGGATACTCCCTGGAATTGAAAAAAGAGTGGAGGACAAGAGTTAGAGACTTCAGGCAGAGATAAGGAATAACATAGCAGAGATAAAGGTTCAATAAATAAAATGAGAAACATGCTTGATAGAAAGAACCACAGGCTGGAAGAAGCAGACAAATGAATGAATTAATGACCTAGAAGGCAGAGTAATGGAAAGTAATCAAACTGAACAAATGAGAGAAAAAAAGAATTCTGCAAAACAAGAATAGACTTAGGGAACTCAGTTATTCCATCAAATATAATAGCATTTGTATTATGGAGTCCCAGAAGAAGACAGAGAAAAGGGGGCAGAGAATTTATTTGAAGAAATAATACCTTAAAACTGGGGAAGGAAACAGATATCCAGATCCAGGAGGAACAGAGAACCCCCAAAAAAATCAACAAAAGCATATCCACACCAAGACATATTGTAATTAAAATGGCAAAATATAGTGATAAAGAAAAAAATATTAAAAGCAGGAAGTCAAAAGACAGTTACATACAAAGGAAACCTCAGAAACTTTCCAAGCCAGAAAAGAGTAGCATGATATATTAAAAGTGCTAAATAAGAAAAACCTGCAGCCAAGAATAATCTATCCAGCAAGGCTATCATTCAGAATAGAAGGAGAGATAGAGTTTCCCAAACAAAACTAAAGAAGTTCCTGACCACTTCTAACCAGCCATGCCAGAAATATTAAAGAGGACTCTTTGGAAAGGAAAGACCAAAAATGACCATATGAAGGTAGGAAACACAAAAGCAGTAAAAATGAATAATTCTCTAAAAAAATCAATTAAGGAACTCACAAAAGAAAAGGATGTAAAATATGACACCATATACCGAGGACATGAGGAGGAGAGGAGTAAAGAATGGGTTCAAACTTTTATTTTAAATATTTATTTATTTGAGAAAGAGAGAGAGAGTGGGGGGAAGGGCAGAGGAAGAGGGAGATAAAGAATCTCAAGCAGACTCCCTGCTGAGCACAGAGCCCAACTCGGGGCTTAAGCCCATGACCCTGAGATCATGACCTGAGCCAAAATCAAGAGTCAGACGCTTAACTGACTGAGCCACCCAGGTGCCCCAAGAATGGGTTCAAACTTAAAGGACCATCAACTTAATATAGACTGCTACATGCAGATGATGTTATATACAAATCTAATGGTCACCACAAATCAAAAACCACTAATAAATATTCAAATAATAAAGAGAAAGAAATCCAAATATATTACTAAAGAAAACCAGCAAATCATGAAGAAGAGAAAGACAAGAAAGGATCAGAGAAAATCTTCAGAAGCAAAACAAGTAATAAAATGGCAATAAATACATATCTACCAATAATTACTTTGAATGTAAATGAAATAAATGCCCCAAACAAAAGATATCAGGTGACAGAAAGGATGAAAAAACAATACCCATCTATATGCTGCCTATAAGAGACTCATTTTAGACCTAAAGACACCTGCAGATTAAAAGTGAGGGGATAGAGAAAGATTTATCACACAAGTGGATGTCAAAAGAAAGCTAGAGCAGCAATGCTAATATTGGACAAAATAGACTTTAAAACAAAAACTGTAACAAGGGACCAAGAAGAACACCATATGATAATAAAGGGGACAATCCAACAAGAAGATATAATAATTGTAAATATTTATGCACCCAACATGGGAGCACCCAAATACATAAAACAGTTAAAAACAAACATAAAGAAAATAATTAATAATACAATAATAGTAGGGGACTTTAACACCCCACTTATATCAATGAACAGATCATCTAAACAGAAAATTGACAAGGAAACAATGGCTTTGAATGACACAATGGACCAAATGGATTTGGTGGATATATTCAGAACATTCCACCCTAAAATATAGTGCACATTCTTTTCAAGTGCACATGAACATTCTTCAGAATAGATCACATACTAGGCCACAAATTCAAGAAGAACAAAGTCATACCATGAATCTTTTCTTTTCTTTTCTATTTTTTTAAGATTTTATTTATTTATTTGGGAGAGAGAAAGAAAGAGTAGGGGCAGAGGGAGAGGGAGAGAGAGTCTTAAGCAGACTCTGCGCTGAGTGTGGAGCCCGACACAGGACTCGATCTCACAACCCTGAGATCATGAACTGAGCTGAGACCAAGTCAGACACTTAACCAACTGTGCCACCCAGGCACCCCACCATGAATCTTTTCTAACCACAACACTATGAAACTAGAAGTCAACCACAAGAAAAAATCTGGAAAGACCACAAATACATGGAGATTAAATAACATGCTATTAAACAATGAATGGGTCAACCAGGAAATAAAAGAAATTAAAAATTACAGGGAAACAAATGAAAACGAAAAGACAATGGTTCAAAACCTTTGGGACACAGCAAAAGCGGTTCTAAGAGGGAAGTTTATAGCAATAGAGGCTTACCTCAAGCAGCAAGAAAAGTCTCAAGTAAGCAATCTAAACTTACACCTAAAGAAGCTTGAAAAGGAAAACAAACAAAACCTAAAACCAGAAGAAGGAAGGAAATGATAAAGATTAGAGCAGAAATAAATGATATACAAACTAAAAAGCAATAGAACAGATCAGTGAAACCAAGATCCAGTTCTTTGAAAAAAATCAATAAAATTGATAAGCCTCTAGCCAGACTTACCAAGAAAAAAATGAGGACCTAAATAAATAAAATCACAAATGAGAGAGGAGAAATAACAACAAACACCACAGATATACAAACAATTCTAAGAGAATATTAAGAAAAACTATGCCAAAAATTGGGCAACCTAAAAGGAACAGATAAATTCCTAGAAACATATAACCTGCAAAAAGGAAGAAATAGAAGATTTGAACAGACCAATTACCAGCAAAGAAATTGAATCAGTCATCAAAAAACTCCCAACAAAAAATGTCCAGGACCAGATGACTTCACAGATGGATTTTACCAAACATTTAAAGAAGAGTTAATAATAAAAAAATGTTTTACCAAACATTTAAATAAGAGTTAATTCCAAAAAATAGAAAAGGAAGGAAAACTTACAAATTCATTCTATAAGGCCAGCATTACCTTGATACCAAAACCAGATAAAGACACCACAAAAAAAAAGAGAACTACAGGTCAGTATCTCTGAGGAACAAAAATGCAAAAGTCATCAACAAAATACTAGCAAACTGAATCCAACAATACATTTAAAAAATCATTCACCACGATCAAATGGGATTTATTTCTGGGCTGCAAGGGTGGGTCAATATTCACAAATCAATCAACATGATACATCACATCAATAAGAGAAAGGATAAGAACCATATGATCATGTCAATAGACACAGAAAATACATTTGACAAAGTACCACATCCATTCATGATAAAAAGCCTCAACAAAGTAGGTTTAGAGGGAACATAACTCAACATAATAAAGCCTATATATGAAAAACCCACAGCTAACATCATCCACAATGGGGAAAATCTGAGAGCCTTTCCCCAAAAGTCATGAACAAGACAAGGATGTCCCCTCTCATCAGTTTTATTAAATATAGTACTGGAAGTCCTAGCCATGGAAATCAGACAAAAAAAATCAGACAACAAAGAGAAGGAAAAGGCATCCAAATCAGTAAGGAAGAAGTAAAACTTCCATTATTTGCAGCTGACATGATACTATATATAGAAAACCTAAAAGATTCACCAAAAAACTGCTAGAACTGATAAATGAATTTAGTAAACTCACAGGATACAAAATCAGTGTATAGAAGTCTGTTGCGTTTCTATACACTAATAGAAACAGCAGAAAGAGAAATGAAGAAAACAATCCTATTGACAACTGTACCAAAAATGATAAGATACTTAGGAGTAAACCTAACCAAAGAGGTGAAAGGCCTGTACTCTGAAAACTATACTGATAAAAGAAATTGAAGATGACACAAAGAAATGGAAAGACATTCTATGCTCATGGATTGGAAGTACAAATATTTTAAAATGTCTATACTACCCAAAGTAATCTACACATTTAATGCACTTTCTAACAAAATACCAGCAGTATTTTTTTCACAGAACTAGAGCAATCTTAAAATTTGTATGGAACCACGAAAGACCCCAAATAGCCAAAGCAATCTTGATAAAGAAAAGCAAAGTTGGAGGCATCACTATTGCAGACTTCGAGTTATATTACAAAACTGTAGTAATAAAAACAGTATGGTACTGGCACAAAAATAGACACATAGATAAATGGAACAGAACAGAAAACCCAGAAATGGACCCACAGCTATATGGTCAAGTAATCTTCAACAAAGCAGGAAAGAATATCCAATGGAAAAAAGACAGTCTCTTCAACAAATGGTATTAGGTAAACTGGACAGCAACATGCAAAAGAATGAAACTGGACCACCTTCTTATACCCTACACAAAAATAAATAAATAAATGGATAAAAGACCTAAATGAGACTTGAAACCATACAAATCCTATAAGAGAGCACAGGTTATTTTACATTGGTTCTCTTACATTGGTTATTTTAATAAAAGTCACATCATTCATTATATCCTAAAGGCATCAGATTATAAATTTCATTTATTTTAATGGAAATCCTTTTGAAACTATAAAAGTTAAATGCATGTACATATGTGCACACACACATACACATGTGTGCAAACATTTACTAAGTATATAAAGTCAAATCCAATATATAAGCCATCACAGAACAAGAAAAGGGATCAGTGCTAAAATATAAAACATAAAAATCATCAAAATTGACAAAAGAAGAGTCAAATTACTATGGCAGAAATTTTTTAAGTTATTCTGGAATGACCTCTAGAAAGCTGCTTAGCCTAACTGTTTTTGTGAAAGTTTCTTCAAACCTTCTAGATATAAATAATTGCCAAGGTATTGGAATTATTGCAGAGTACCACAAAGAAAAAGATTTTTCTAATTCGTTTCAAGAGGTTAGTATAGTCTTGATTTGAAAAATTAACAAATATAGGATAAAAAATAGAAATCTATAAAGCAATTTTACTATTAATAGAGTTGTTAAAATTATAAGTAAATCTTAGAAAACTGAATGCAGTAGCATAGCAAAAGAATACCATACGCTGATTAAGTAATTGCCAACAATTAGTCTCGCCTCCACACCATTCACATGCGAAACATAATCCCATCATTAATGCTTCTCATCACAGTAGTGTTACTTAAGGAAGAGGAGTAAGTAGGGGGAGGACATGGGTAATTTGGAAAAAGAAATGTGCTTACTGTGTCAGTCCCCAAGAGGAGCCACTGTCCCATGCAGGCCAGGAAATAAAATGTTTTAAATAATCCTATTTTCCCCTCTTCTATTCTGAATTTCCTAGATGCTTTGAAATACACTAATTTCATTTATAATCCTTAAAAAAAATCAATCAGAAATCCTCAGGAGGAAAGCAAAAAACAAACAAACAAAAAACAATATCGTAAATTTTCCTGAGTGAGGATGAGACTGGTAGTCTTTAAAATGTGAAACCAACCAAGTTTGGACTGAAGCCTTCTTGTATTCCCATCGGTATTCCTATTCAGACATGGGTATTCTTCATGGCTCCAAGAAACTTCAAAATGCATTCAAATTAGGACTGTCCTCAAAATTCAATCTGCTGACCAGTGCTCTCTGAAATTTTTGGAACGGTAAGATCTGATGTCTTATTCTAAGACCAGCTGAACCTGAGTTAATTAAGTTACCACCAACTATAGCCAGCTTATCAGTGCTCCCCTCAACTTACAACAGTGTTGGCCAAGGTTAAGGTCATTTAGACATCATAATTACAGATTCTGGTTATTACTCTAAGGGTCTTCTTTATTATGAAAAGACATAACATATAAGCAATGTGTTCACAGTTCAAGCCAATGAAAATTGGAATTTGTTTACAACCATAATAAGAGTACGTGTTAACTCAAATTGCCGTAAGTCAAGGACTGCTTATACTAAACCTCAATTTTATGGAGTATAGAGACACAATTTTATTGAGTATAGCGATGTACAATTTATATAATTATAATGTATACATATATGCACAAGTGTTAATATATGTGTATGTGTGCATTATGAGCTGAATTATGTCTCTCTCAAATTCATACGTTAAAATCCTAACCTCTAGTACCTCAGAATATGTATTTGGAGACAGGGCCTTTAAAAGAGGTAATTAAGTTAAAATGAGGTCATTATGGTGGGCCCTTAGCCACTATGACTGGTGTCCTTTTAAGAAGAAAAAAATTTGGACACAAACATACACAGGAAAGACCACGTGAAGAGACAGGGACAAGATGACCATGGACAAGCTAAGGAGAGAGGCTTCAGGAGCTGATGCCGTAATCTCACACTTCTAGCCTCAAGAACTGTGAGAAAATTAACTTTTGTTACTTAAACCATAGATAAAGTCTATGATACTTTGCTATGCTAGTCCTAGCAAACTAATACTCTGCTTATGTGTGTAATTTGAAATATAATTGTTACTCATGTCAACTAGAGTCACCCTTCCAACATAGTATCTCATTTCAGAGTGTGTAAAGTCTAAGTTCCTTCGTAAGATTCTTGAAAGCTCCTAGGGACCAGTGTCTTTCTAGCTTCAACCTCCTGCCTCTTCTCAATTACCTCAGTTTAGATGTCATTTCCAATCTCCAGTTCTGTGGTCCTTATCCTGTGCTAACCTAGAGTGGACCTCAGGTTTCTCCATTAATTTCCATCAAAACAAAATAAAGTAAAATGCTAACAACAATCAAAAACAAAACAAAAACAAAAATCCACCTTCATACAAAGTAATCATGAACGCAGCTTACTTTATATCCCAGAAATGCAAAGAACTTAAAATTGAACATTAGCTATCTCTGCTCTAACACAGTCCTTTAGCCATTTGCACAAGTGGGAAATCCAGATTCCTGCCATGTTCTAATGTCCCCCACTACCTCCTTCTCCTTTCCCCTTCTCTCTCTCTCTCTCTCTCTCTCTCCCCCTCCTTCCATCCATTCTTGATATACCCCGATCTTCTCTACTCTCTTCTTCGCTCTTCCCCCATTCCCAGCAGTTTGGCAATCACTTTTTGTGAGTTTGACTTATGTTATCAGGATCCCCTTTCCTACTTCAAGTAGCTAATCGAACTATTTTCTCAAAGAATTTCCTTCCTCAGAGAAACCCTGGAGCCAGCCATTAAAGTAATACAGTTTTATTCCACCTACATTATATTTAGCCAAGTTTCTGTAAAGAGTGAAGGTAATTTTTCAAGTTGTTTTTTCACTCTGATCCAAAAAGAATTAAGATCAATTATTTAACATCATCTAATAACAATACATTACCCTTCTATGTAATCTCTAAATTGATTTAGATTTAAAACCACCATTAAACCTGTTGGAAATTATTTTTAAATTTTGAAGCCTCACTGGAACTTTTAATCACACATATGAACTCTGAACCTTATTTGTTAAACTGTCAACTGCTGCATTCAGCAAATGACTTAAATTATGATTGCAAAGTAGAAAACTAAGAAACTTCTACATTTGTCACATTTTATATGGAATATAGGAAAGATGGCTTCATTTTACCTTTATTCAAAAATCTTCCACACAATTAGTATGTGTTGATGTAGGTTGCCTATTTGAAGAATGTGTTTATGGTTTGAGGAAGAAAATGAAAATAAAATTCTAGTTCAAAATCACTTCTTAGGAAACAGGCTACTACTGCCACCTGGGGGAGGTTCTTTCCGCTTCATTCAAGAAAGCCAAATGTGCTTGTCAGATGAATGAAAACGGTTCATGTTTTCCTTGTTATATCCACACAGGAAGACTTTTTAACTTTCTGCCCATGAAGTCATAAGGCATTCCAGATGTCTCCACGATTCCTTCACACAGAAATACATACTTCACAGACTTTTTGAGAGGTATAAGAGAAGATGAATCAGAATATAACCATATTAATGTTACTCCATCTTACACACTAAAAAGGTAGTTGGAGAAGTAAGGGTTATATAGAGAAAAAATCAAAGCTTTCAATAACAAAATGAAACCCAATTTTAAGCAAAATGTATTTGGCCTCAATTTACACTTGGTTGTACTCCTTTTCTGAAATATGCTATCATTAATTGATACGGAAACTACATGTGCAGATACAATCATGCTAGTGATTACATCAGTTAGGATAAGATAATTTCAATTCCATGGAAATAGCCAAGCGTTTTCTTATAGAATTTTTGAATTCATGAACTAAATACTGTTACGACATCAATATCTATTAATTGCACATATATTGCATATCTATTTGTTGAAACTTTTGATGAAATAGTATAAATGAGGAACATTCCATCATTTACAATGGAAAAAAATATAACCATTGCTTTTGAATCTAGTTTGTGTTTAATAGTTGTCAATCTTGCATCTTTATGCCGTAGATAAGCTGTTACCTAATACAGATGCCCTAAAACAAATAATTTAATCTTGGAAATAAAGTTTCAGGAAGTACCTGTTGAAATGACCAGCCTGTCAGATGACAAAAAAAAAAAAAGTCAGTGCTGATTAGAGAAAGACAACTAACCATTTACGGGGAGGATTTTGGTAATAGATTAACTAAATAAAATACATACAGTATCAGTCCCAGAATGGTACGGTAACACTATCAGAAGGTTAAAGTTCATACCAAAGAACAACTGTACCAGCTCCAGGGAAGTCTTTGTGGAAAAAGTATTTTTAAGATTGGAAAAGGTGGGTGACATACAGAAGTATATTGGGATTCTATAATAATTATTATTTTTTTAATTACACATTTGATTCAGGAGTAAAAAGAAATCTGAGTGACTGTGGCTCAGCCAACATAGCTGAATGAGCTGGGTAAACTGGGGTCACCTTGAGGAGCTCCAAAAATGAGTGTCTTTTGTGTGGGGGTTTGAGGTTCCTTCAAAATGTTCATATTAGAGCCTAGGGAGACTGGGGTGAGAGGCAATAGAGGACAAGAAAGGCCAGAGGTACATAAAACTGAATAATAGAAGTACAAGTTACAAGCAAAAATAGTAAATATGCAATTTTAATTAAATGTCCTTACTTCTGAATCAGCAGGTTGAGTTCATTTGGCAATTGGCCTGTAGCTCTGTTGTACTGATCTAATGAAAATGCTCAATGACATTAAAATGCTTATGTTCTACACAAAAGATTACCTCCATTTAGGGGTGTTGTAAATGGAATAGATTCTCTCAAGATTCTCCTCCCTCCTAACTGAGCTACACAATGTGTTGGGCTTTACTTCCTTTATTCAAAAGCCAGTAAGTTACCATGGTAGACCATGGAAATGATTTATTAATTATTTCATAACAAAAATTACAAGCAGTTCTCATTTTCATCAGAATGTTGCCTGGTTGTAAAAAAAATAGTAAACAAAAACAGAAATCTTCTTTAACAGTATTCATGTTTCATAGGAGACAAGCATTCAGGAAGTCAGGAAAGATAATTTTTTGCAGATGCCACTTGTATATTCCAGGGGTGGGGAGGTGGGGACGTAGGGGATGTTATTTAACATGCCAGAAAGATCCATTTCTTCCACTCTTCTGTTCCTTCTTCTTCTCCAAGAGTGATTGATTTTCAAATACTGCTGCTAGTCTTGTTAATGAACTCAGAAAACTCAGCACCCATTGCTAAACCGACTCACCTGCCACATTGATGAGTTAACATATTCCTCCTAAAGATGGTTTACATTATCTTCATGTAATTTGGTTTTTATTCTCATTTCCTGCAATTATTGCTTCCTCATCTCTTCCTTATCTATATTTGACTTTTCTCTCCTCTCCCATTGCAAACTACCAATATTATTTCAACCTTTCCACTGTCACTGGGGTGTCTCCACTTTAGTGGAGCACTCCTCCATGCTTCAGTCACTATGAATGAGGGGTAAGTAAGCCAAAAGTAGTACCAGGAGTGCTCCAGGCCAAGTAAAAAGCCTTACATTGGGTGAATATAGAAGCCTAACTGCTTATGCTGAACCTTTGTTTACCCATAGACATGACAGACTCCAACAAGATGATCATCAACTTGGCCCTCTTTGGCATGACTCAGAGTGGAAAAAGTTCTGCTGGGAACATTCTTCTGGGAAGTACAGACTTCCACAGCAGCTTTTCTCCATGTTCTGTAACTAAAGAGTGTTGTCTGGGCCGCAGTTGTCACCTCTGTGCCTTCATGCGTCGAGGAGGGCAAGAGATAACCTTGCAGATCCAGGTGTTGGACACTCCAGGTTATCCACACAGCAGGTTGAAACAGGAGCATGTGAAACAGGAGGTCAAGGAGGCCCTGGCACATCACTTCGGACAAGAGGGTCTCCAAGTTGTGCTGCTGGTCCAGAGAGCAGACGTGCCTCTCTAAGGACAGGAAGCATCTTCCTCAGTCCAGATGATTCAGGTAATACAAAAAGCCGATTACACTAATGCCATTATTTCTATTTGGAGGACATTATCCTATGACAATCTGCTCAAAAGAGTAGGTTAGAGCAAGTTTAAAACAAGTGTTGGTCAAATAGAAATGGTAAAAATTACTTGATTTTTCCTACCAAGAGTCATTTTTACAATTTCCTTTAGAGGAATTCAGTTAGTCATTTTACAACTATGTCATACACAAACCCCCAACCCCCAAATAAGATGCTAGACTTCAGAGGTTAACAAACCCCTAAATGAGTTTGTAAATGTGGCCTCCAGACTATCTGTTTCAGAATCAACTGGGCTGTTGTTAAAAATGCATATTCATCCAAGCCCTACTGAAACAGAGTTTCAAGAGTAGAACCTGCATACCTGCATTTGCATAAATTTTCCGTATATTTTTTTTAAATGGCAACGTTTAAGAACTACTAAAACTTGCAACAAATGTGTGTTCATTCACTGATTCAGTCATTGAAAACTGTATCAGGTACTTACACAGAGCTTAATGACTGGTGAACAATATATGAGCCCTGCCCTCAAAAAACTTACAGTGTAGAACAGACAAATAAATAAACAAGTATAAGACAATGCATTAAGTGCCAAAGTAGTATAATGTATGGCCTGGGGGAAAGCAGGTTTCACTGTGACTTACATCATGGTGAACTATGCTTTATTTATAGGAAAGAAATCAGGAATTTCAGATGCTCTGAGTGCCTCATCATCTGTAGGGTCAGCAACTGATCCACTGTAGCCAAGAAAGGACCAGAGGGACCTCGGTGTGAACATGAATAACATATGCCCCCTTTGCCAAGTGGTCCATCCATGTTTGTTCATTTATTAGAAGTCACTAAGTTGGAAGCTTGTTCAGCCAGTCTAAGTAAGGACCTTGGAATGGGGAGGGGTTCTGAGTATGGCTATAACTAGGAGATGGAGGGAGTAATACTTGCATAGGGTACACACATATATGAACCAGGTCCATCTATAACCAACAATTCCTGGAAACTGCTCATTGAGCTGCTCCATTCTACTCAATCTCTTGATTCTCTAGTCTGGAGCCACCCAAATTTAACTGCTGGACTTGACTAGTATTACTCAGTAGCCTCATTAAGTCACTGAGATAAGAGAACTCATCATTACTAGAAGCTCCACAGGTAAACTACAGGGAGAATAGAAAGCAGACATTTTTCATTCAAGAATTTGTATAAATGCTACTCTTCTTTTGGCCCAATCTCTGATCATGTCGATATAGGATCTGTTACACTTAGAAAGATAGTATACTTAGATTCAGAGAAATATTTTTTCCCTTTAACTAGTAAAGGCATAAGATTGTTCTAAATGACAGACACACTTTTTTTTTTCAGTAACTGTGCATGTTTTTAAAAATGAAAAAAAAAAAAAGCCATATGTGAAATCACAGCAAACTAGTGGAAAAAATTAGGGTGACAAGAGTATAAAAAATATTCCTCATCATCCAACTCCTGAAAAGTCAAGGACATGCTGTGCAAAAGTAAAGAAGAGAAGATGATTGCAATTAAGAAACAATGTGGAATCTAAGAAAGCCCACAAACCTCCCCCAAACTATTAAAGCCTGTATTTCAAACAATATTTCTGGTAGAAATCAAGTGGGGGAAAACCTGTTGCCATTCCATCGCTGTGATTTTTTAAATAAGTTTTAAAGTTCATTTAAGCTGCTATTAAATAAACATTTAGTTGAAGGTACAGATGGATATAACTCAGTAAATTCAGTAAATGTACAAATATCTCTGAAAAACTAATCTCTCTCCACATGTCTCTAAATTTTTCTCTATGCTGGTCCTATGCTTAGCTGAAAAGGGTATTTTTTTTTAAAGATTTTATTTATTTATTCATGAGAAACAGAGAGAGAGAGAGAGGGGGGCAGAGGGAGAAGCAGGCTCCCAAGGAGTAGGGAGCCCGATGTGGGACTCGATCCCAGGACCCTGGGATCACGACCTCAGCCGAAGGCAGATGCTTAACCATCTGAGCCACCCAGGCACCCTGAAAAGGGTATTTTAAAAGACATACATTTTAGGGGCACCTGGGTGGCTCAGTCGGTTAAGTGTCTGCCTTTGGCTCAGGTCATGATCCCAGGGTCCTGGGGTTGAGCCCCGCATCAGGCTCCCTGCTCAGCAGGGAGTCTACTTCTCCCTTTCCCTCTGCCTGCCACTTCCCCTTCTTGTGCTCTCTCTGTCTGCCAAATAAATAAATAAAAAAATACAAGACATACATTTTAAAAATAGATTTTTTTCCAGTTTTAGGATATAGAACTCTATTGTAATCCTCTAATTTTTTTATACAAGTGAATTTGATTCATAAATGTCTCTGATCTTTTTAAAAGGTACCTGGCATACAGCCACATTCTCTTAGCACTGCCTTCTTAATTCAGTGTCCAGTTCATGACTTAAAGGCAGAGATGGGCTAGAGTAAAACTCAGATCCAGAATTTTTTTTTCTAAATAAATATGTTTTCCCTCCCAGGAAAACTCAGCAGCCAAGATTTAGTAAGCTTCAGAGGGGCCCATGACCCCTGGGAGGCACTGTAGTCCTACTCTGGGCTTCTATCGTAATTTTTGGTTGAAGATCGCCTATGCACAAGCTGGCTGTTTATGACCTTCTTCCTGAAGGTGCTTCAGTTACTGGTGGCAGCCATCTGGATGTGCTCACAGATTGGGAGCAGCTGCAGAATGTCTGAATATTCAACAGGACCAACAGCTGTTAGGAAGAGCAAGGAGTTGTTAAGGTCCTCTGGTTCCAGACACACCCTGGATTTCTTTTTCTTCCTAGCTTATGCAAAATGGGGAACGGAATATCTGCCTTCTCCCTTTTCCTTTCCTCCTTTCTGGGGGCACTCATTGATGCCATGGAAGGAACCTACAAGGCCAATGCCAGAGAAGTGACCTCTTTTTTCCTGTACCTCCCTATGGCCTCTTTAAATATCTCTTTTAATTTGCGCTCTAATATTTTTTAGAGGGGTTATAGGCTGCCAGCTATGACAAATGAAACATTTCCCCAAATGATCCCTTTTTCTTTATTTATGTTAGGTCTTCATAATTTACAGCAAAATGGTAGAGATGTCAGTGAGTCATCTCCCCAAAATTGGGAAATAAAGGGAATGATTCATCTAAATATTATCTGAGTATCATTTGAATGTTATTTAAAAATCCACAAATAATGAATAAGGGAAGACAGAATAAAGTCACCTTAAGAAAAGTGCTAGCAAGCAGCCAAACTGCACTAGGAATTGAATCCAGGAATTGACTAAAGTCCAAATTCTTTCCACTCTCATGGTATCATGTATTATTACTGTACATAATCAGGCTTCAAAGAGATATTTTTGATTTAAAATGAACAACTCAAATTTGATGTTATAGGTGGGTGTGTGTACAAAAGGCTCAGAAAGGCCAATGCAAGGCCTGAAAATACTTAATGAAGATAATGGGCTTAGTTGTTGGATAGAATTTAGTTGAAAAATAAGCCTATAAATGTTACTATGAGTTTCTTGGCTTCAGTTCCTCCCTTATAAAATGAGAATAATTTTACCTACGTTGAAGAGTTTTAAGGGTTATGTTTAATGAATGTGATGGGATTGCGCATTGTGCCTGACTTACAGTAGATTCACATAAAGTTACTGTCATTGTTAACATTTTTATTGTTATTGTCACTACGCAAATTGTGATGAGTACCTATTCAAACGAATTACTAGATATGAGCAATCTATTATAGAGGTTAAGAGCATGGGTTCTAGAGTAAGTTATACTTGGGTTCAAGCTCCTACTTAGTTACTTATTTGCTTTATGACCTTGGGCAAGCAGCTTCTCTAAATTTCAATCTCTTCATTGGTAAATTGGGAAAAATAACAGTGTCTACTTGACTGGGTTATTTTCAGGACTAATTTCATAATAACATAACAGTAAATTAACTCAGGCACTAACACAAGACGAGTGTATACTAAATGTAAGCTATGGCCACTATAATTTTATTGTTAGTTTTGTCTTATGCTAAAATTAGGACATATTATTTGTAACCTTCTTCAGGATTATCTTGATAGGCTTCAGAAGAAAATCAGAGTGAAATCAAATTTACACAGCCCTGATGTATAAGAACTTCCCTATTAATTTAGAAAAAAAATCTGGGAAGAAAATTCTCTGGTTTAGTAAAGGTTAAAGTGAGAAACTCCAACTTAGTGGGAAGGCCATGTCCGGGCAGGTAGGGGACCTCTGTTCTAGGCCCAGGCCTGCCAACAATCAGCTGTGCAGCTTTGGCCATTTAACATCACATGTCACAATATCCCCTTCTGTACAATAAGGCAATTTGGACAGAAGATCTGTAAGGTTGAACATTCACTGAATCTGATCGAACAAGGTCTTATCATTCAGCTCTTGGAGAAGGAAATGTGGTGCTTTAAGTGGGATGAGAGTAAAGGAATAGTCTGAAATACAAAGAATGGTCCTTATTGTCCTCCTGTTCCACGATAATTTTTTTTCTCAGTTGATGTAATAGTTGGCTTTTTAAAAAATTCCCCCTAAAAAGTCCAGATGCTATGATTTCATCAACCACAAACAAATGGGGCAGGGCTGGTGAGGTCCTGGGAAAATGAACATAATTCCTGGAAAACAAAGTTTATATCCTAATGAGCTGTCCCAAAAGGACTAGATGGACTCATACCCATTAGCACTCTGAAACCAAACAATTCATGATTGATTGTAAAATTTCCATCTAGCTTAGTACTATATTTAAATTATTAACACCAGATAACTTACAGTAACTTATCTTACTCTTGGATTTTTATGTGAGGTAGCAATCAACTGTGATTATTCTTTCTCTAGGTCCATAGAGAACACATTTGGCCACTAACATGATGACTATACACCAAGTGACACTATTTTCAAATAGTCAACTATTTTCCGGCCAAAAATCAATCTAAAGATTATAAGCTAAATCAACCATTCTCTTCTATTTCTGGCAGTAATTCAAAAGTGCAATTTTTCTCACAGTTTAGGACATGAGCATCCTTTCATAAATAATTATCAACATGTAAAAACTTCCCAGTGGCTGAACACATGGACTTGTAAGTAGTGCCGAGCTTACAAATCTATTTTCCTTAGGTGGTTTAACTCAGTTTTCTTGAGTGTTATTATAGTTAAAGTAGGAAATGTCTGGTGGAGACAAAAAGGGAATGTGTTAATGTTACAACCCAGAAAACCAGGAACGAAGGACATACTGTGAAAGTTATACCATTGAATGCAATAAGTACTAACCTAGCAAGAGAAGAATTCTACATTATAATATATAACTCAGGAAGGGATCACTTGGGCCAGTTTATTTTGCATGAATTTTTATTATGGTGATGTTTTAAAAATATTTAATGACAAATGTGGTTCATGCATCAACCGAAACCCATGGGGTAGACCTGGGGGTAGCCCTCAAGAGGTTAAGGGTAGTGTCTATTTATTAACTTGTAACACACATTTCAATATTATGACAATCAAAATAAACACATTAATAATGTACTGGGTGAATATCAGAACTAGCTCTAAATTTGAGAAACTTTCAGAGACAAGAATGTTCAAGGATCAATAACTGTACAGAAGTAAAATCCCAATACTACACAATCCCCAATAAGGCTCAATCACTCTCTTTACTTGGTATGTCTTCACTGCCCCATAACTCCCTTGATTCCTATGCTCAAGGCATCATCACATGCTAGAAACTTCTCCTGACTCCTCCCTTTACCTCACTTTCCACCCCCACCCCAAACTGGGCCAAATGTCTGCCTCTATAGCACCAATATATTTTCTATCACAACACCTGCAATTACAACAAATGGAAAGTATTTTCTTTCCTGTCTGTCCTTCTTCCTCAGTTGTAAGTTAGTACAAAAGAATCTCCACTAGACATAAGCAGAAAAGTGTAGGTCATGGTCCACTGTGTCCCTGGAACAAAGTAACCCTCAATAAATATTTGCAGAAGGAATAAATCACCTAGAATTCTTTTTAAAATTCAAATTCCCAGGTTCCATCCCTAAAGATTCTGACACATTTGTAGCAAGTATCTCAAGTGGTTCTGATGTACATAACCCAGGAATCTTTTTATTCCCAGAAAATAGATCTATTTAGCACTTCATTAATTTTTCAACTATTTGTATTAATTTGCTAGGCTGCCATAACAAGGTTCACTACCTGGGTGGCTTGTAAGCAACAAAAATTTATTACCCCTCACTTCTGGAGGCTAGGAATCTGAAATGAACATTGGCAGGATTAGTTCCTTCTGTGGGCTGTAAGTGAAGACTCTATCCAAAGGTTCTGTCCTTGGCTTATGGATGACTGCCTTTATCTTTACATGGCATTTTCCCCTGTATTCATATCTTTGTCCATATTTCTCTGTTTTATAAGAACACCAATCGTATTGCATTATTGGCCTTAACTTGACTAATTACATTGGCAACAACCCTATTGCCAAATAAAGTCACATTCTGAGGTACTAGAGGTTAGGATTTCAACATATGAGTTTGGAGGGGGTACACAATTCAAACCATAATACCACTTTTTTTTGTGACTCTTTGATCTTCTTTCACTAGAAGTTTGTTACAACATGCTGAGCATGACAAATTTTGTTATGTCACTATTACCTAAAATGCAATGCTGTAAATCTAAGTATTTAGATTTACAAAGAGCTATCGTCTTTAAAAGTTGGGTTAATTTAAATTTTGCAAATTACAAAGAGCTTTACAAAGAGCTTTGTCTTTAAAAGTTGGGTTAATTTAAATTTTGCTAATTTGTGTTTTGATGGCACATAAGAATATACCAATTAAAGTACCTTTTTAAAAATTCTTTTGTAAAGTTTAGAATCTGTTAAAAATAATTATTCATTTAATGTACTGATCTTGAAACTTCAGTTCAGATTTTCTTCAGGCAGGATACTTTTAGGAGAATCAGAAATATACAATTATTCTATGGTGTAGACAAATTTTAAACAGATATGAGGAAAAATTTTGGACTTATTCACTGAGAGAGTCTTTCTGAATGCAAAAGAGAAAGTGCAGACTACATGCAAATCCATGAGAATGAACTATAGAACAAAAGAGAAATTTTACAGGAAGGTAAATTTTGTGTCCCGAAGATTAAACTTCAAAACTGAAGACTCAAAACAAATAAATAAAACCCTAAACCTTCTGTAAGAGATGATGGTGAGGGTTCAAATTACAGATTAATCCAACCAATTTCTATTGAGAGTTTACAACGTGCTAGAGGCTTTGGTTGATATAGACAGACTCTGCCTTCCAAAAGCTCATGGTCAAGGTACAGAGATAAATGTGTAAATACATAGCTCTGATAAATGACAAACTATATTAGGAATTATAATTAGTAATCATGGTCTCGAGATGTTTAAGTTTAAATATATTGTCCCACAGTTGCCATATTTCCATATTATTTACATGTCTTGATTCTTCCTTCCTTCCTTCATCTCTCCCTCTTTCTCTCTTCTTTTCATTTTCAGTTTTTCAGTCTTATAAATATCAATCCCACATTTGTTATACACAATGAAAATAGTTTCCTAAACTGTTTTTCAATTTTTTAAGATTTTTTTAAACCAGAGTTTGTACTGATACTATCTCCCACAAAGCATTATGTTGAATTTCAAAAGGATAAACCTGTAAAGTGCCCAGCATAATACCTAGCACTAAATATTAGTTGTTCTTTCTTCTTTCTTTCTTCTGATTACTAGAGGTCCTGGATATTTCTTGTTATATTTATTCCTAAGTATTTTATATTTTTCTGAGGACTCAGAAATAAGTAATACTTTAAACCTATTTGAGATGATGGTGAAGGTCTAAATTCCAAGTTGCTATTATAAACTGGTAGCACCTTTGAAAATATAATGGTAACGAGAATATTTGGAATGAAGGGAATGTCATTTTACTTTCACAATGTCATGGTTTCATATAACTTTTGAAATATTAAAAATGTTAAATGGTTATTTCTAGACACCTTTCATATTGTGTGAACAATTTGCCACGTCCCATCACTTCCATTTTATATCAGCTTATTTTCACTAATCAAAAAAGATATTATTCCATAAACAACTTCCACATATTACTAACCAAAGGAATACCAGTCTTCGATGTTTTTCAACCACATTAGAGGAAGTCATCTGATAAACTGGGCTTGATTCTAGGCATGTGAAGAGGATGCAAATCACAGTGATATTTCTGTAGTTGTTCCAAATCACTAAATGTAGTTTGATCTTAGCTTTTCCATTACATGTCATCTGATTAATCAATAGATTGTAACCAGATTACGTAATTATAAATCCTCAGAGGATACTTATAGTTATGATAATAACACAACATTCCTATAAAAAAAGATATGACAATTCCCTTGGCCAAAGTCCTTTGACTTAAAGGAATTGTGGTTCTAACAGCTTCAGGTTGGCAGGTAAATATCAATTATTGCTGAATGTTGTAAATTAAGTTGTATCACATGCAGCATTAATAATATGCAGTTCTGAAGTTGTGTATACATAAATTATAAGAGCAAAATAAAATGGAGACATAAAGCCCCCTCTTTTTTTTTTTTACAAAATCCAACCATCTTTCTCCATTTACTTACATTATTTGACTCCGTCTTCACTTCCCATTACATATATCTGCTTTTAGTAACATAATGTCATCCAGATCTGTTGACTATCTATGTTGGACCATAATAACTCCTTTGCTTGTGTTTGAGGAATATAGGCCAAGGCAAATAGCCATTTAACTTCTTCTTTCTTTCAGGAACTTCTGGGACATGCTTGGAAGAATTACACTGCCATTCTTTTCACCCATGCAGAGAAAATAGAAGAGGCTGGGTTCAGTGAAGATAAATATTTGCACGAGGCCTCTGATACACTGCTAACCCTGCTAAATTCTATTCAGCACAGATATATTTTCCAGTATAAAAAAGGAAACTCACTTAATGAACAAAGAAAAATCTTAGAAAGAATCATGGAATTTATAAAAGAAAATTGTTACCAAGTTCTTACCTTTAAATAAAATTTAAAGTAACATAATGACATTGGATTTTAGAATAAGAAACCTTGTTTCAAAATGCCTCTGGTTAGGGCACCTGGGTGGCTCAGTCGTTAAGCGTCTGCCTTCGGCTCAGGTCGTGATCCCAGGATCCTGGGATGGAGCCCTGCATTGGGCTCCCTGCTCCGCGGGAAGCCTGCTTCTCCCTCTCTTACTCCCCCTGCTTGTGTTCCCTCTCTTGCTGTCTCTCTCTCAGTCAAATAAATAAAAATGAAAATCTTTTTTAAAAAAAATGCCTCTGTTAGAATGGATGAGGACTGTCAGAATTCCCATAGGCTGCTGGTGACAGTGTACATTGGTATAACCACTTTTGGACAACTGTTTGGCAGTTAAGAAAAATATAAAGTAATCAAGACTCCTAATGCAAATCCTGTGACACAGTGGTTGCCCTCCTAAGTATACATTCAGCAGAAATGTGTACATTTGTGCACTAAAAGATATGTGTGTACAAGAATGCTCATAGCAGTACTACTCAAAATAGCTAATTAGCTATTGGAAATTATCCAAATGTCCATTAACAGTAAAATGGATAAGCAAATTGAGGTATATTCACACAACGGAGTATTACACAGTAATGAGAATGAGCAAACTACAACTGCATGTAACAATATCAATGAACTGCCCAAACAGAAAGTTGAAAGAAGCCAGACATAAAATAGTATATGTTGTATGATCCCACTTGTATAAAGTTCAAAAACAGTCAAAACTGATGTAATATAAACTAAACTACTCTGATGTTAGAAGTGTTAGAAATCAGGAGTGATCACTCGGGGAGAGGATAATGAGCATGCACTGGACAGCTTCTGATATTCTGGTAATGTTTCATTTCTTGACCTGGAGGCTAGTTTTAGAGTGTTCACTTTGTGAAAATTCAACAACGAACACTTCTGATTCATAAACTATTTAGTATATCTGTTATATTTAAATAAAAGCTAAAATGAAAAATTATTACCTATATTTTAAAAACTAGCTCCACTACTTACTTGATGCTAGACAAGGAAAATCATTTAATCCTGTGAAATCCTCATTTGGAATATCTACTTGATAGTTACTGTAATGATTAAACAACTTGGCTAATGGTTAGATGCTCAATAAATGTTAACTTTCTTTTCCACCTTATGACCTGTGGTTCCTATTTAGGGTTGGAAATGTAGGTAAAAATTCAGAGCCTAGCCCTGCAGCAGAAACAAGGCTAACAACTATAATAACCAAAAATGAATAAAGCCTTGACTGAAGAAGAGGCTTCTCTACCTTATAAGGATAGTCACTTTGGCTTAGGAGAGAGCTCCAGGATGGTCTCAAAGGCAGCAATGAGGATTGAAGGAAAATAATTCTAGTCAATCATAATTGCCAAGACTACCACCAAATCAAAATTGGATCACCCTTATGTTCAACATTTGTACATGAGCTTTATAATTTACAAAATTCTTTCACTAAGATAGTTCCTAATTTACAAACAGCTTGGTTTCATATTTTTTAAGTGTGCAATACACTGTATTTCCTATTAGAAATAAGATTATAGCTGGTGATTATTCTCTTAGGAAAGGCCTCAAAAGCCTACTTAGTGCTTAATTTTACCTGAACTCTAGCACAAACGGTATTAGAAAGCCTATAACCAAAATTTATAAAATGCTTCTATGTGAAAGTGTAATTCAAATTCCAACCTGAAATAATGTCTCTCTTTATTTCTCTTCAGGGCCCCTTCTATCATCGGTCCAGGACTGTAAAGTGAGAGCTTCAAAAAAGGAGCTGATTTAAGAACTAAATGGGCATTGACACTTCCCTAGGGGTTGGCCACTTGGTGACAGAAAAAGATACATATATATATATAGATTTAGATTTATTTATTTATTTATTTGAGAGCAAGCACAAGCTGGGTAAGAGAAGCAGAGGCAGAGAAAGAAGCAGGCTCCCCACCGAGCAGGGAGCCGGATGTGGGGCTCGATCCCAGGACCCTGAGATCATGACCTGAGCCAAAGGCAGATGCTTAACCAACTGAGCCACCTAAGCGCCCCCAGAAAAAGAGATTTGAGGCTGAGAAGCTGAAACTGAAGTGAATGGTGAAGAGAGGGGAATATTCACATTTTAAGTCCTTCATATTCTTCATTCATGTGATGTCAGCTAACTCTTCTAGAACATAAATTCTAGTTTCAGGAAAGATAAGTTGTACAGAACATTAAGGGTTCAAGATCTTTGAGGCTGGCATGGTGGTAAAAATTAATAGAGGGAAGGTGCCTCCAGTTTCAAAGAGGAAGACTTCTGTGATGTTCTTCCTTGAATTATTTTAGATTTGCGTATATATGTATATATACATAACTCCCTAAATATGACCATATAACATATTTTACTTTCTTTTAGAGTCTTGTATTTTGCTTTTTTGGTTCGCCATTACCTCTCTCCTCTTCCATCTCTCCTTCTCCTCATGCACATCAGCCAATTAGATGGAGCTCATGTCAACAAAGAGTATATGCACCATTCCTATTTTCTGCACGTCCAAGTAATCACACAGAGTACACATATACATATAAGCACATGGAGGACTTTTGTCTTTTTATTTTTATTTATTTATTTAACTTATTTTTGAGGTGGGGAGGGAAAGGGCAGAGAGAGAGAGAGAATCTTAAGCAGGTTCCACGCTCAGCACAGAGCCTAATGCGGGGCTCAGTCCTATGACCTTGAGATCATGACCTGAGCTGAAATCAAGAGCTGGATGCTTAACCAACTAAGCCACCCAGGTGCCCTGACTTTTTTTTTTTTTTTTTTTAATTTCATATTATACTCTCTACAGCATCTTTTTTTTTCACTTAATACCACCTCATTAAAATTCCTTCAACTCTAAAATGTAACTTAAATTCACCCCTTTTAACACTTCAGTGTATTTGTAACAATCTGTGCAACTAGTTCTCTATTGATGTGCACTCCAGTTTTCTGCCACCCAAAGCCATGCTTCAACAACTATTCCTGTATATGTATTTTTATATAATATTGACTTTTTCCCTGTAAGTTATATTCCCAAGAGTGGAGTTTCTGGGTTGAAGTGTACATACAGTTTAAGTTCAGTATATCTTACCCAATTTCTTTTCATATTGTTAGAAATTTTTTCACCAACGTTTGAGTACTCTTTCCCTATATTCTTGTCATCAATCAGTGTTATCATCTAAAATACCTACTAACACCCGTTTGATAAATGTAAAATCATCTTACCTTAATTTGCATTTCCCATACTACTATTGGAGTATCTCTATAAGCATGTTGCTCATTTAGATTTACACTTCTATGAATTGCCTCTTCACATTCTTTGTCCTTTTTATCAATTTTCTATTGGATTACTTCTTACATGATTCTTTGCTTGACCAACACTTTCGTCAGGCTTAAACCTCTCCTAGCCCCACCTCTGCACTTCCTTGTAAAATCTGGTCTCAGCAAGAACTCTGGTAAGACAGTTTAACCAGAACCCTCTCACTCTCAATATCTGATCAGGTTCCTAATTCTCTACCAACCCAAGTGACCCTGACCCCCACCCTGCACCTTGGCTGTAAATTCTCACTTGCCTATGCTACACCGGGAGTTGAGCCCAATCTTTTCAGTAGTCCTTATACCTATCTTGATGGTCCTGAATAAAGTCGCCTTACCATCTTTAACAAGTGTCATTGAATATTTTTTTAACACTCCCTGCTTGGCAAAATGGAAGAGTTCTATGTATACTACATATTAGTCTTCCATCTGTCTTTTATGTTTTTTTTTCTATTATATATCCCTTAACTTTATGAGAACTTCTGCCAAACAAAATTTGTGAATTTTCTTATACTCATATATTTCTATGTACATGATACAAGATATGCTTTTAGTTTCATTTCCTTCCAGATGGGTAACCAATTATATTTTCTCTATTTATTAAATAATTTATCGTTTTCCTACTGAAGAGAAACAGAGACAGAGGTAGGTAGATATATAGAGAGAGCTATCTCCTGTATCTATTTCTGGATCTATTCTGGATTCTTGTTTCTTTCCATTATCTATTTTATATTACTGTCAACACCAGAATGACTTAATCAAATTGGCTTTATGTTATTCCTTGTTTCGAAACAAGTTTCTCTTGTTTCAGTTATTTCAAAACACTTTTCTGGATACTCTCAGGCATTCATTTATGTATTTTTTCAGATTTTTTTTCTAATTAAAAAAAATTTTTGTTTATGAAAAATGGTATTTTATGGTATTAAATTCTCCCATGCAAGCATATAGGATGTTTCTTCATTTTCCTTTATTTTATATTACTGTGTATCTTGCATTTTTCTTTTCCTTTACCAAATCAGCTTTGCCGATCCTTGATAATTTGAAAGTTCTATTCTAACTGATATGCATTAAGGATTATTTCCTTGTTCCTGATTCAGAATCAAGCACTATTGTGTGATAACAAGGTAACAACTGTAGCCAAGAACTTTCTTTCCACACAGCATCATGCCCTCACCTACTAAAATAGACCTTTAGAACACTTTCATTTCCTTCGTATCCTTTTATCCTTCCCATGTCCCCCTTAGGGAAGAGGGCTTTGGAATGCTTTTCTTTTCCCATTACCAGATTTTGCTAAGATATTTAACTCAAGACTTCCCTGACAGATTGCCCCTTCTGTTCAAAAGTCCTTTCTTACCAATTACATTGACTATCACGGTAGTTTATCATTACCTCTTTTAACTTAATATACAAATATTAGAAGGTCCATTCCTTACCACTGTTTTCATCTTCCCTCATCTCTCTAGTTAGTGTTATATATACTCCTAATATACTCTTAATTCTAGCACAGTATGCAAGAGGCATTAAATTCTAGACATGTTCTTCCATGTACCATTATGCAGCAGTAATCCTAACACCTCCTAATAATCAGCATAGCAGATGTAGAGAACCAACTTTTTAGCTGGTAGTGGGATAGCTGAATCACAAGAATGCAGGACACAGGAGTGAACATCTTGTTGCTGTGCTGTACTTTACCGGAAGTTGGGTTATTTGGCTTTTTGGGGACGACTGTACACGTGTATCCACTGAATAAACTCACCGTAAGTGGAGGGAATTACAACTTGCAACAAAAGAACCATGTAACCAAAACTAGCTCTAGGTAAAAGAAATGATGTCCAGAAGTTCATCTTTGGTATACCACCACCTATTCCATCAGTCTATAATTTGCAATCTTTCCTTATGTCCCTTCAGAGGCCCAATCTGTACACTATTCGCACCTGGAAGACAAAAGCCTCTACTGAACTTTGTGTTTGAAAGTGTTTTGAACATTTTGGAGCACTGGAAAAGAGCGTATTTGGTATCTTTGTGCATCTGGGGTTAGACTCTCATTAGCACCCACCATCTTGGGGCACTGGTGATTCAGCCCTAATACTCACTGGCTCTGACCTTTACTAGGTTTATTCTCCTAAATATATTACCTCAATTAGCAATTTCAGACCTTCTTTAAAATCCATCCTGTGCCATGTTTTCCATAAAGAATTTGCTTAGATATTCTGTTCTACTGATTTTCAGGCATATTATAATTCTTTACAAAAAGGCTAATGTTTTTAAGTGGCACTGCTATTTCCCAAATTCTCAAACTTTAAAAAAATTATGTCTTCACAAGCACCTGAAGTTTTTTTCAAAGCATGTGCTGTTTTAAGAGAAAATGTTATTCTTTTATATGAAAACTAAAGTTACAGAAAAAAGTTATTTCTACCAACATCATTCTCTTTTGCTAAACCTATTGAAAGTGACTTTCAGTTTGCATTTTTCTTAATCTTCTTCAAAGAGAAATCAAATTGTGGTGTTGATTTTGGATAACTGCCTCACTATTCTTTCCAAATTCCCCAGGTATAAAAAGCTGAATGGGGTTTAAATTAACAAGTATCAGCTAAATATGCAATCTTAGAGTTGAAAAGTTAAGTGGATGCATATATATTGAGAGCATTTCTCTACTGGGATGTATAATATTCTAATGAGGCAATTTACAAAAACAAAAGTAAAACTTTGTTAGAGTAGCCTTCCTAAGAAGGCCCATCACAAAAATGTCATTGTAGAAATGAGCAGACGTTAATAATTACTATTTGAACAATATTAGGTATTATGTAGCAATGGGAAAGGCAAGAAGAGTAGCTAGCCCCTACATTAAAAAGGATTTCTTGCAATTATTGAGCCCCAGGCTTGTTTCTGCTGCTGTTGCTAAGATCAATAGCCTGCCAGATAGGAAATATGTTGATGAAGACATAAAATAACACTTACACACATATTTTACTCAAAAATCCAGAGAACTGGGAATACTGTATTGGGGGGGGGGTGGGAGTAAGGAAGGGGAAGGAAAAAATAAACAAGGGAATACATAAGGGTGAAAAAATATAATGTACAATAATTAATTCACCCTCTGAAATTCCAGATGGCTCACTTTCAAACCAGCAATTATTTCATTGTTCTGGGTCCTTTTTCCAAATGTTTTTTGGAGTTATACCCCTATGAATTACCTCTGCCAAGACTTATCCAAAGGAAAAACCGTAACTATAAAAAGTACAGTAAGCAAGAATGTGTAAGTCACTCTTTTCTATTCCAACAAGTTGGTATCTGAAGATCTGGTTTTGTATAGGGGCATTATTAGCCATGAGCAGCTAACCTTCTTTTCATTATTATTGCACATTTCGGGGTTATCATCCAAGTAGTACTGCAAATGAGGCCTCACTACAGAATTGCTCCTAGATAAATAAATACATATTGACTATCTATCTATCTATCTATCTGGAACTTAGCGACCTCTCTCACAGGTTGGCTTTTGGGATGGACTGTCAGATCAGTGCCCTTAACAGTGCATTACTTAAAAAGGCAATTGCTGCCATTTGCAGCAGCCTGGTTTTACCAAGAGGTTCTTCCTGAGCACTTCTGCAACAAAAAGAAAAAAGCTGATAAATTATCTTTATATTTAACGATCTTGCCTCTACCTTTAGAATCTCTTAAAATACTCCATTAATGGAGTCATCCTAATCTCCTTACATGAACTACTAGAGTTTAGGGACTTTATCACTATCTTTCCCTGAAGTTTAAACAAAGAAGTTGCTTCTCACCCAAATAAAAGAAACCATATGACATTTAACTGACATGGAAGAAAGTGTATTGTAATGGAGAAGAGCAAAGGATTACTAAGAGTTGGAAGAAGATCTAGGTTTCAGCTAGTTATACCTTAGCACAGGTACTTTTTTAACTTTTCTGTTGGTTCTTTGGGGTAAAATGAAATGGCTGGTCTAATTCTATGGAGTTAAGAAATAGGTAAGATGTGTAAAAGTACTTGTTAGCTATAAAGCACTACATATCTTAATAATAATCCTACAATAAAATCCACGAGAGCAGAGAGGTATTATTAATACATCCCCCTAACTTTTGTTGAAGGGCATGGTTTATTCCTCAATTGAAATTTTGGAGAGTAAAGCTTTCTCCACAGGACAGCAATTTGTAGTATTATTGTTAGTTGAGTTACATTAATTTTCCTCCCTAGTTTTTATTTGGTATCTTGGTGATAAAAGTTTTAGTCTTCACACTGTTGCAAAAATGCTTAGAACCAGAACTTGTGTCACAATTTATGTAGCTAAAGCACACAGTTAATACTGAGTATTTCTGTTCTTTTTATATTTTTAAAGGCATAACATATAAACTTCTCTGGAAAGCTGAGGTATACTCATGTCCCTTTAATACTCCTGTTAAACTCAAGAGTGAAGTGCTCCCAGTCGGTTGGGCGTCGGCCTTTAGCTCAGGTTGTGGTCCTGGGGTCCTGGGATCGAGCCCCACCACTGGGCTCCCTGCTCAGTGGGGAGCCTGCTTCTCCCTCTGCCTCTGCTTCCCTTTCTCTCTCTCATGGATAAATAAATATGTAAAAAAAAAAAGAGTGATGTGCTTCCCTACTGACCAAGAACTTAAAAATAGAATTGCTTCTATTCATATTAAACTAAAAACACAACAGTGAAAAATATTGTCTTCCTGGTCTAAGAAAATTATAAAACTAAGGGTGCCTGGGTGGCTCAGTTAAGCATCTGCCTTCAGCTCAGGTTGTGATTCCAGGGTTCTGGGACTGAGCCCCACGTCAGGCTCCCTGCTCAGCAGGAAGTCTGCTTCTCCCTCTGCCTCTCCCCCTGTTCATGCTCTCTCCCTCTCTCTCTCAAACAAATAAATAAAATCTTAAAAAAAAAAAAGAAAATTGCAAAACTTTTTAAAACTATCATTAATACTAAACTAGTCAAAGGGCATCGATGAACAGGGATGGGCAGTATCTAAATATCTAAATAAGATTTCAGTGGGAGCACGTGGATAAGAGAAAATTTCAGTAATGCAGTAAGGAACATCTCCAGCGAGGTAAGAGATACTACATCTGGTACAGAGGGACAATCAGGTCTACTGAGAAACAGGGCCACAGCCTCCTGGAGCTTCATATACACTATGTAATGTTCTGAACAAGAATTCAACTTCTCAGGAAATCTCAAGAACACTAGTTTGTGGAAAAGGAGCATCCCTACCATGAATGGGTATTAAAATAATATATATTATATCCTAGAAATTGTTTTAAGTATTCTGTGGGTACTAACTCCACAACCTACATAACTCTGAGATAATACCCATCTTAAACGAGGGGAGTAAAGTATATAAAGGCTAAGCAGTTGCCCAAGCTCACACACATTTAAGTTGTAGAGCCAGGAATCAAAATTAGGTAATTTGGCTTCACAACCAATACTAAGCTCTATGGATATATTAGCATCTCTGAGAGTCATCTACAAATGCAAGTTTTTGAACCTGCAAAGCCAAGGCAAAGACTCTGAAACCTGGTTAAAGTCACTAATGTTGCTCTACAGGGCCCTATCCACACCCTCTATCTTGCGGACATGCTATTAAACTTCCAGGAGTTACTTTGAATATTTTAGTCTAAATAGGAATTTACATATTTTTAAAAAGCAACAACAAAGTTTGGTGGGCACTTAATGTTCTTGTATCCATAGAGTACTTAATGTTCTTGGTAAGAGCAAGGCAGGGGAAAAAACTTTTAATTTTATATTAAAATCAACAGGTCCTGAAAATGACTCATCTCAAAAGAATAGTACACATGGAATTTCTAAATATAAGAAAAGTTAGTACTCCTAACACTCACTGTAAGATAGTACGCCAACCTTGCATAAGAAAGCATCCTGGGGGAGGGTCAACTTTTTTTTTCCTGGTTTAGTTCACAAAACATAAATAGAAGTCAAGAGGTACCAACTGTTTAGGCTGTGACCTAACACCATCTCCTACTGTTGAAATTCTTAAAGGGCTGAATACCAGTCAAAGCCAAAAGGTTTATATCTTGTTGACGAACAATGCCATTTTTGTTGTTAATTCCATAAGAGCTCTCTCATCCCAGCAATACAAATCAATTATTTTTCTATAAAAACAATGAATAATAATGGGACTGCATTGATAACTTTATTGAGTAATGCTTTATGTAACTTTAAAAATTGGGAATTGGGCGCCTCGGTGGTTCAGTCAGTTAACTGTGTCTGCCTTTGGCTTGGCTCATGACCCCGGGGTCCTAGGATGAGTCCCGCATTGGGCTCCCTGCTCAGCGCTAAGTCAGCTTCTCCCTCTGTCCTCCTCCCCTGCTTGTGATCTCCTTCTTTCTCTCAAAAAAAAAAAAACCTTAAAAAAAAATAAATAAAAATGGGAATAAATATTTCAACTACCTAAGGAGTCGAAACATTTTTTAATTTAAAGAAATTTAATTGGGAAAAATTGGAAAATACAGAAACACAAGACTTTGTCATAGTCTTATTTCCAAAAGAATAATATATCCTCAGTACAAAATAACTTCTGACATTCATTTGTGTTTAGTTGTCAACAGTTGTTATTGATGCTCTGTTATTTAGTTTTTCAGAAAGAAGATAAAACTGGCCTACCAGAACTCCATGGACTTCAATAAACGAAATTTAATTATACCTTTTAGATTCTGGCATGCAGGGTTTTGAATTTTTATGTTTTGCTTCTCCATTAGAGGCTATAAACAGCTGGAATATTGTGTAATTTTTCTTTTAAACAGTATCTACACTCTACCTCCACAGATGCATTTCTTTTCGGTAGCCCAAATCATCAGTCATCATTTCAAGGCTGGTGAACTTGAAAGCTCCTAATTCCTAAGTTAATTTTCATTGTTCTACAATATCTGTTAAGATGAGTGAAAAATAGGCATTTGACATCTTAATATATATGTACATTGACTTTGATAACAATTTCTTTTAATATACTAATAGTATGATAGTTCATGAAAAAGCAAAATATATCGATCTTAAATGCTCTTCTAAAATAACCTACAAATAATCTTTAATTAGGTAGCCAAAGAATCTTTATAATCATCTAGAATAAAAAAAGTAGACTGCTGCTTTTATCAATTTATTGGAAACTGCATTGGCAACACTTTGCAATATATTTCTTCTTTATAGTTAGTCAAAATTTATTACTATTTTGCCAAATGGAAAGAAAAAGTTCAGTACACAGTGGAAAATTTCATTCTTTTAAAAAAGTCACCTTAAATATACAGGTCTGATTACTTTGATAAGCAATAGCAATAATGTTCAAATGGCACGTCTCTTAGCTTTTATGACCGTTGGTCATTTTCAGTATTATTACAATATGACCAGTTAATAAGCTTGACAAAAATTCTAACTTGTCATTTCTGAAGAGGAGAAGACATTTATAATACAGATTCACAATATACTAAAAATCCAAGGGCTTAAAATTTCATGTACCATGTGCCTCCAATAGGAAACTAAATGTTCATTTAGTTCAAGTTATCTAAATGTATCAAGAAAAACAATCTGCTAACCAATATCCCTGCTAAAAAATAAATCATCACAAAACATAGGTGATTTCCTTCCTATGTTATAAAGGAGCAAAAACTGTACGTAAAAATGTAGTGTTTCTCTAACCGATTAAAAACAATATATACCTGATTAAAAGACTAGTCAAGTCTGCAAGAGAAATAACACACAATAAAGCCAGTTATATTTTAGGTACAAGTGACAAATATATTTCTTTTTATTGTTATTAAAGTTTTCTCAAATGTAGTTCAGTAAATGAAGTATTTTATTTTATTCCACTGTTGGTCATAGTTTGAGCCCTACACACTCCCTTCCCTTTCACCTCAAAGGGAGCTCCTTTGTATGTAGCTACACACTCATCATTAGTAAAGAGATCAGGCTGGATCTGCTCCCAAATCTTCTTCTTAGGATTCAGCTCCTTGTCAGGTTCTCCTATTGGAGGGGGGGGAAAAAGAAGTTACATAGCTACCATATTAAATAAATTATCCATAGAGATTTCTAGTGAATTGTCTAGGCAACACTTTCTGATCTTTAGACCTGATCAGAATTTTAAACTTACTTTTAACATTTACTTTATTTTATGACGTCAGCAGTTTATATTTCTGATTGGTAAAATAAAATAATTTGTCATTTCCTAATGGCTTCTTTGATATGTTTAATTGTGATGTTTAACGGACACCCTTGCAGTTTAAGATGACTTTTTTAAAATAAAATTCTCTCCTAATGATGACTTGAGCCCCACTGATGGGAGGATCAGCAGAACCTGTAGGATCTTGTTTAGAATTGATAATCTCTATTGTAATTTTATTAAAAAATGTTTTTGTTTGTTTCACTGGAAAGATGGATGCTCAGTTTTAAACACTGAAAGTGTACAAGTTGCTTTGTTAAAACTAAATATGTACATACACAAATATTTTGTCATTTCCCTACAAATGTGAAAGATTATTTTTTACTCTTATAAGAAATATTTTTGCAGGTAATACAGCCAAAAGAATTTATTCCCCAAATTATTTTCCCCAAATTAAAACAAAAATATAAGATACTCATTTTGTCACCATATATACAGAAAAACTGTGAAGAGATAAGAGCATAATTTGATGTGTTATATTTTTATATGTGGCACAGCTTCTGCTTTACTCTGTTTCAATGTACAAAATAAACGATGAGATGGCTGCCAAAGTGCTTAAAGATTTCTTACTGATACTGGAGAATGGATTAAATGTTGAGATTATCTAACTAAATATAATAACTACTTTCGATTTCATTTTCTGCCCATTCCACTGAGATGGAAAGAGATAGAAAGGGTTAGTAAGGAGACAAGGATAAGCATTTGCTAAGCACAAGAAATATATACTGTTGCATACAATGCACACAACACTCTAATTTTAAATATAAGGAAACTGGTGTTCAGAGAAGATAAGCTGCTCAAAGTTACATGATCAACAAATTACGATTTAACACCAAAACTCTTGTTCTCCTAGCATAGCATCTTGCCTCCTGATAAACCGTTCTTTAGAAAAGAAGTAACATTCTTACATGTGGATAATAACCCATCCTCTCTATCGTAACCCACACTAGAAGTTTATAATCAACAGAAGACAAATATATTGTAGAATACATCTGGTCTACTTAAGGGCCACCAATATACCAAACAATCCCTCTATTTAATGACTGATAAGGAAGTAGAAAGTAAAGTTTAATATAACATCATTTTAGTAGCTGGGGGGATGTTCAATCATCATTTGGAATAAAGAATCAGTTCAAGAAACAATGAAGAAAAGTAACAGATCTCTTAAGCATTAGTGTGAAATAAGAATTGTTCTCCCGAAGGGTAATAAAAAGTTTTTCTGAAATCTAATTCAGTAATGATAGAAAATATAACTTTCTAGATCTTTTCTAAAGTGACTACCAAGTTCAAATCTTCTGGAATTACTTTAAAAAGAATCTTTAACGTTACCGGAACTAATTATATTTTATATTCTGATTACATCTTATTACCTACACTGGTTTTTATTCTCCACTCACACAACAGGAACAACAAAACTGAGTAAACTGGTTGGCCACAGTGGTTTTTTTCTTTATTAGCTCTTCAGAAACTGCCCATGAAACTGGCCAGAACATAGAAAACTGTCCTCTGATATGCATGCTTTCAGAGATGACAGAATAGTTAATTGAATGATGTATCTATTCCAGAAGAACATACAATGAATCTAAAACTGAAAGACTAGTATAAAAGATAAGGATTTCTCTTATTCTTTTAAGAGCATTTGATTGGACAATAGAGAACTAATAAACAGAACAGAAAAAATATCAATATATAAAGTATCTATAAGATTTTTATTTTTTGTTTCTAAACTATTCCTTAGTCTACAAACATAATCCTACTTTGCTTATACACAGATGATGTGGGGAAGTGGGCATTCCAGAATTCTAGAAAGCTGGAGGCAGAGATACTATTTAGGTAGGCCTGAGTACTAACTCTGAACTTCCCCGGTCCCCCCTCAAAAAGATACTGCCAACTGATAATGGATTAATTCAAGAAGCAGAGCATCCCAGACTTGTGTGAAAGCTTCTTATCAAGAGTATAGATTGTGTGGGTTCTTGCTAAATGCAGACATAAGCCCCAAATACAAAAAAACTGTGTGCAGCACAAAACTAAGCTTCTCAGATCTAGGAATATATTGACACGTATAGAAAATAATATTCATAATACATAACACATAGTGCTTACCATGGGCCATCAGTACACTAAGTGCTTTCTTTACATATATTTACTCATTCAATCCTCTCAGTACACAAATACTATTAATTACCCCCATTTTACAGATGAGGAAATTGAGGCACAAAGGTTACAGCTAAGAACTTAAAATATCAGGCAGGTAGCTAAGTGTTTCAAAAGTTAAACCTCACAGAACTCACACAAAAGACATAACATTAAAAACTCCTTATAGATAAAAAAGATAAGCCTCAGAAAGGTTCCCAGGTCACCCAGCACTGTGGAGTCAAGATCTGAAGCTTTAACTTCTTAACTAGACTAATAATTTTCCAGGAACAAAAACTTGAACTAAATATAAACTAGAAACTACTAAGAGGAACCTCTAAAGCTTGACTGTTGCTTTCAACACACCAGACTCAATACCTGAACACTCTGAATGTAGTTGTGAAACTTTATTCAATAAGTGAAATACGATTCAGGAAAATAAAATTTTGAGATTATAATTAGAACTTGTCACATTATGATAACTGAATATAAATTAGAGTTGAAAAGTCTTGGATGCAGTGTTAACTTTCTGGCTTACTCAAAATGTTTCTCAATAATATACTACTTGGTAGGGTATAAAGCTAGTTTTGAAATGCAAGTTTAAATCACCTGCCATGAAAAACATACCTAATATCTTAAACAATTTTTTTAAAGATTTTATTTTTTTATTTGACAGAGAGAGACTGCTAGAGAGGGAACACAAGCAGGGGGAGTGGGAGAGGGAGAAGCAGGCTCCCTGCTCAGCAGGGAGCCTGATGCGGGACTCGATCCCAGAACCCTGGGATCATGACCCAAGCCGAAGGCAGATGCTTAACCGACTGAGCCACCCAGCCATCCCTAAACAATTGTTTTTTAATGAACTATACTGTCGAGAGAAGTCTTTCATCATTCCTGTGTATTGTACTTTTAATCTTACTTTCCTATTTTTTTTTCCTTTTTGACATGGTTAGCCAAAGAAGTTAAATGATATCAATAAAAGTTCTTAAACCTAAAAACTGCAGAAACTCTGAAATTGCTAAACACATGCCAATAATCACCATTTGGAAATATTTACACATAATGTAAGAGACTAATCTTTCAGAGACTATTTTAGGCCAACTAATTGTAAACAAAGCACACAGGCAATAGGAAATAGTTCAGAGAGGAGTTTGTACAGATGTAAAAAGCTATGACCACCTTCTTAGAATTTAAAGTCTACAAAAAGCAATAAATACAAATTCCAAAGTCCCAGGCATTCACAAGTCTGGAATAAGAACCAGAAACTTCATTTTAATTAGGCCATTCTTTTACACAGAATGCTCATTGATTATCAGCTTCTCTTTGATATCTGCCATGTCCATAAAAAGCCTAGCACTAACGGAATTATTTTATGTTTAATTAACTGAATTTTTGAGATATAATAATTGTAACTATTGCCAAAAATTGTAACTATGACACAAAAACTAAAGTATAACTTTGCAAATAAAAGTCAATTAATTTGGGGTACCTGAGTGGCTCAGTCAGTTAAGTGTCTAACTTCCGCTCAGGTCATGATCTCAGGGTCCCAGGATGGAGCCCTGTGCTAGGCTCCTGCTCAGCGGGGAGTCTGCTTGTCCTTCTCCCTCTGCCCCTCCCCCCACTTGTGTTCTCTCTTTTTCTCTCAGATAAAGAAATAAAATCTAAAAGAAAAAAAGTGAATTAATTTTACAAAGCTAATCAACAGAGAAAAGTGGTTTGGTGGTTTGAGGAATAATCTTGACAATAACAAAGGCAGATGCTCAGGTCTGTTCTCCAAATACTGGGGGACGGGGGGGTGTTGGTTTCTTAACATGTTTTACTAGTACGTTTCTTTCTGTCTATTCATTAACCAATTTATTGAGTTCCTACTCTATGCCATGCATTTTTCCAGATGCTAGGAATACAGCAGTGAATAACCACTACAACAAAAAACCCCAGAAATCTTGATTTCATGATGCTTACATTTCTGTGTGGGCAGATAATAATAAATAATGTATAGTATATTAGATGATGATAAGTGTTTTGAAGAAAAAACAAAAAAGATAACATTTAAAAGACTTCAATAGAATGAGGAACCAAGTCATGTAGCTAATTGGGGAAAGAGCCAATGGCTCAACTGGAGTCATCAATGAAGGTTTGTGGTGTACATGAGGTAAATGGAGATAATGGGAAGCCATTCTAAGAGCTTGGGCTTGTACTCTGGGTCTAATGAAAAGCTTTTTAATAGTTGTGAGCAGAGGAGTAATACAATCTGACTTACATCAATTGTCCTGCTATCATTGAAAATAAATGGAAGAAGGGCAAGGGAGATCATTTAGAAGGTTTTGACTTCCCAAGAAGAGATGTTGGCACAAAGACCCAAGTGGTAGTGGTGTAGATGAGTATGATTCTAGATATGCTCAAAAGGTACAAGTACTCGGATTTTCTGAAGAAGATATGTGAGAAAATAAAAAGAAGTTGAGAGAATGGAGTTCCTGTCAGATAAGATGGGAAATACTATGGAAAAAGAGAATTCTAGGGGAAAGATGGGGATATCTATTCTTCCTTGGTATATGTTAGTGAAAAAGTCTAGTAGGCAGCCAGATAAATGACTGAATAAAATAGCCAAAAAAATTGAACACGGAAAGGAAAACAGAAAAGGCCAAGTGTGGAAAGAAAGAGAAGAGGGCAAAGACCAACGTCTGGGATATTTGAATGTTAAGAGGTCAGGGAGGTGAGGAAGAATCAGCAAAGGAGCTAAGAAGGGCAGCCAATGAGGGGACCACCAGGAGAATGTGGTGCCAGAAACCAAGTTAGTTAAGAAAAAGACTAAAAACTAGCCATGGATATTTAGCTACAGAGATTAATTCATGATCTTGATCAGAATAGTTCTGGGAAAACAGTGAGCAGAGAAACCTGATTGAAATGGGTTTTGGAGAGAAGAATCAAATATAGACAAGTTTGAAAAATCAAATTTAAACAAATATATTTTTTAATAATAAATGGATCAAAAAATTCAACACCTGCATATATCATACATGCTTTGTAATTAACCATTAATTACATTTATTAATAAGACAATATCAATAGAAATAAGCATGATCTTGGAAGTTAAAAGTCTGAATACAAATTCTCACTTATTACTAGACAAAACAGTGCACCGTCAAAAAGTGGCTGTCGCTGCCATTGTCTTCTGGCTATAATATTATTTTCATGCTATTTTTGCTTGGTGCTTTTGGGAGTAGTTACCACATTCAAATACTAAAATGCATAGCTCCACACACTGAAAATTTAAAAAGTACTGGGTGGTGAGGGTTTCTATCCATTGTTATAAAAATATTATTTGGCATCTTCTAAACTCTATGTACTTTTTTGGATTTGTAGTTGTAATAAATAGTTGTTAGGGTAAAAGCCTTTTCAAAGCCAAATAGTACTTCAAAGGTTTGAGCCCCAACTGCAATTTCTATACCACACTTTATGTAACATGAAATGTAAGTTTCCAGACACTGAGCACATCAAGTGAACATCAAAATGTACCAGCAAACACCTTAAGCTTTAAAATGTAAAACAGATGCTGAAAAATAAAGCACTGATAAACCATGGCTCTCACTGCAAAAAGAAAAAAAAAAACAGTGAAAGTAATGGCCTGTTGTGTAGTATTAACTGTTATCTCCTTTCAGATTTACTGCTACAGAAGCAACTGATGTGGAAGCATAAGCAAGATGAGCATTAACAGACCTCACATCCTAAAATTTATCAATTACTTGATGCTGTTCACCTTGGTTAAGCTATTACAAGTGATAAGAAAATAACCTCACGGGCTATATTTTAAAGGTTAAGTTTTTGCTTCTTTCACTTTACAACTATTTTTCTTACCTTCTCCACAAATCCATGTGCTGAGGCACAGGGGAAACTATGAATTTGCAGGAAATATCAGACTTTGGAACAATGTAAATATAAACACACAAATAGCTAAATGGACAGATTAAAGAATATAGTGAAGACAAGAAATTCCTAATGGGGCTATTAGCATCTCTAATGCTAAGTCATTGACTATCGAAAGAAAATCTTTCAATTTACTCAACAGCAGCATTCAGGTAAACCTGATTCAAGTGCTGAAATATTACCTGTTAATTCTTTGAGATAAGGCAATGAATTATAAGCCTTCACTAATGAAATAGTCCATATTAATTCATAGCAAGCAACAATCAACAACCAAAAATTCTACAGTATTAGAAATTCCAGCACATTTATTGATCCCTTCACTAAACTCTATATAACCTTAAGCAAGTAGCTAAGTTTTGTTGGGCCTCAAACCAAATCTGTAAAATAGTGGGTTAAAGTAGATGATTTCTTCCAGTTCTAAGCATGTAACTCTACAATTTACATCAGAAAATAAAACGTAAAGAAAACATACTAAATCTTAAGTGTTTAAATTTTAGAAAGGAAGGCAAATGTTAACTTGGAAGGGTAAACAGAATTTCCTTTTTTAAAAATGCATGCTGAATCTTAAAAGTTTACTTTTATTGTCATTCTATTCCAATTTAGTAAGACTTCTCAATAGAATTTCAGGTTTGTCAGGTATACAAATGATGATTTACCCCCAAGTGTGAGGTTTGGGGAAGTGTTTTGATACTGTGGTAGCAAAGTGGCAATCATTTGCTCCTAGAATCAAAAGCCATCACGCTGCTTTAAGAAATGATTCTAAATGGGATTTTCCCAAAACCTAGTTCAACAAGAAAGAGTCTTAGAGCACAGACCATTATGGTTTCCAATCCACCAAGGTTCAAGACATATACATCCAAACTCACAGACACTTGCTCAACAATCTCTGTGTTTTTTAGATTAGTCTACTTTTGATTGGGAGGGGGGAGCTGAATTTCAAGAAAATTAACCCATGCTTTCATACATATTTTCTATCTTAGTCCAATGTTAAAATCCTTCATATCCTAATATTTTATCAAACAACACAGTTAACATAGGATTAAAAAAGCAGGCCCATCTAATCATATCAGCCTTGCTATGCTATTAAAACTCAGCTGTTTCTGTAAATATGTCTCCAAATCAATTCTGACTTTTAGACCTGATTCTCCCTGTTAGCCTAATTTATTTCTACTTTCCCCATTATTCTAGTCAAATGAACATCCTTTAAGTAAATGCAATCTTTTGATTTCTAACTACTTCCACCTCCTTTTATGAAGGAAATAGTTATTCTGTATCTGACAAGTTCTTTTGCTTCAAAGACCTATTTGAAGAAACTTTTTCACACATTATGAAGCTTCAGCTGTCTCAGAAGCATTTTACTGGAGAAAACAAGCAAAATGAAAAGCTTTGAGATTATTACAATAAATAAAAGTTTTAACTCAGAGTTTTTCCTCTATATCTTAAAGTCAAGTAACAGCATATGCAAGTACATTATTAGATGGACTTTGAGAATTATACATTTCTTTCCCATGTATGAACTTTTCATTTTTCTGTGCTACAGTCTAAGATAATCTATAGTTTCAAAGACTCTGCAGCACATTAATTAGTTCTCTATCCATATCACACTCTTCTGCTTTGTAAGTATTATTAGCATTTTCCCTAAAGCAAACTCTACTATTTTATGCAATGTGTGCATTCATGAGGAGGGTGATGGTTAGATGGTTGTGTTTAATGTACCATCTCGAACCAATCTGAAGAAACTCAATAATAAAATCTCAATAATAATGGTCACTTAAGGTAAAGCCTTGGAGTCATACACAAGACTGATTCTAAACTAAACATTAGAAGAAAATAATGGTTCCCAAACTGTTTTAAATAATGACTAATACTTACCAGGAAAAGCATCAAAAACAATTCTGTCTCCAGGAACAGACCCATTAGGAGGTGCCAAGATTTCAACCTTCTCAGGTGAACTAGCACACATTACCATTGCTTGAGATACTACTCCCCTCATCTTTGCAGGTTTCAGATTACATAGTAAAATCACCATCCGATTTTGCATCTGTGTGAAACATAAATTGGTGATTAAAGATGTACAGAGATTTAGATTATCATACCTAGAATACATTAAGGTACATCTAATATGCTAAATATAAAATGTTCTATTTTTGTAGATGTATCTTTGCCTGTGTCCAAAATCTTTTACTGTTGTTATGAAGTTATACAAAAACATGAAAAAAAAATTCCACAAACTGACAGCACATTATAGTTAAAAGGAGCAGAGCCAAGACTTTTCAGTTAAATAAGTTTTAGACTGAAACAGATTTGGTTTTGAATTTAGCTGCCATGTACTAGCAATGAGATTATATGAAGTTGAATTGTTTTTCTTCACAAAATGAGGAAAATGATATCAAATTTAAAAAGCCAACTCTTGGGTTAAATTGTAACATGTATGTAAAGCATTTAGCTTAGTGTTAGCACTAAAATAAATGAACAATCCTTTTTCTCCATACATTTCCAATACTATGCAAGATCCATTTCTTAGTTTAGAAATGACTCTTGGGACTCTATCACTCTTGGGAAGGTACGGAGTAGGAGGATCCTGAGCTTACCTAGTCCCATGGACACACCAATGAAATAACTACATCTACTGCAACCAACTGAAAACCTGAAGACTGACAGACTAGATCGTCCACAGCTAGAAGAGAAGACAACATTGAAAAGGACAGACAGAGTGGAGACACAGTCAGGAACCCTGGCAAATAACCACAAACAGGAGGGATATCACAATCACAGAGGAGTGAGGGTGTCGGATGGACCCAAACTGGGAAAATGAGTCTTCATAACATCTGACTTTGAAAATCAGCAGGGCTAAACTGGGAAAACCAGGGGGTGACAGTAAATCGAGTCTCCACATTAAAAGAGCCATTACTAGACACAGTGCAAAAGCAGCAGTTTGGAAAGTGCTTGAGGTATATGTGAAGGAGATTTATTGACTAATCTTAGGATGTGCTAGAGACGCAGAGATCTACAAGAAATATCTCTGGGAAAGAAAGGAGTGCTAGAAGACGTCATTTTTCTTGCCCTCTGCGCCCTAGATGGTCTGAAGTTTGCAGGAGCCAATACTATCCCTCTTCATCTAACTTACCAACACCACATGCCCCCCACCCCAACATTCCCTGCAGCCAAGTACCCTAATCTACCTGCATCAGGAAATGCCCTTCCAAAGTAGATCCTACACAGTAGGCAGGCAGGGCTTAGACCACTCCAAAGTGACCAGTGCCCTGAAAAGAAAGGGAGATATCCCTACACACCAGCATAAGCACAATTCCTGCAAGAAGGCCTCTTTGTAGGCTGTGCGGGGAGGAAGCTTTGCCCTTCATATGCCTGTAGCTGTTGCAGAGGCTAACTGCAAACAGCTAAGATGAGTGCTGGCCCACCACTGAGCTCACAAGCCCCTTAACAGCACTGGAAGTAAACCCTGCCCAGTCAGGAACAGGCATCAAAGAAAGTCATTCTAGCCATAAGCATATCCTCAGCCAGAGCAATCCTGAAAAAGAACAAAACTGTAGGTATCATAATCCCAGATTTCAAGATACACTACAAAGCTGTAGTAATCAAAACAGTGTCTTCTTCATATAAAAACAGACATATAGATCAATGGAATAGAGAGCCCAGAAAATCTATGACAAAGGAGGCAAGAATATATAATGGGAAAAAGAGGTTTTTTTTCAATATTTGGTGCTGGGAACATGCAAAAGAATGAAACTGGACCACTATCTTATACCATACACAAAAATAAACTCAAATGGATTAAAGACCTAACTCTAAGACCCAAAACCATAAAAGCAGTAATTTCTTTGACACAGGCCATAGAAACATTTTTCTAGATAATGTCTCCTCAGGCAAGGGAAACAAAAGCAAAATTAAACTACTGGGACTATACCGAAATAAAAAGCTTTTGCACAACAAAGGAAACCATCATCAAAACAAAAAGACAATCTACCGAATGGGAGAAGACATTTGCAAATGATATATCCCATAAGGGATTAATACCAAAATATATAAAGAACTTATACAATTCGACACGAAAAAAACCCCCACAAACAATCCAATTAAAAATGGGCAGAGGGTCTGAGTAGATATTTTTCCAAAGAAGACAAACAGATGGCCAACAGATACATGAAAAAAATGCTCACATCACTATTCATTGGGGAAATACAAATCAAAACCACAATGAGATATCACCTCACACCAAGCAGAATTGCTACAACAAAAAGCCAAGAAATAAGTGTTGGCAAGCATGTGGAGAAAAAAGAACTCTCACGCAGTGTTGATGGAAATGTAAATAAACCAGTGCAACCACTGTGGAAACCAGTATGGAGGTTCCTCAAAAAATTGAAAATAGAAATACCATATGATACAATAATTCTACCACTGGGTATTTACCCAAAGAAAATGAAAACCCTAATTCAAAAAAGATATACGCACCTCTGTATTTGCCGCAGATAGATGAATGGATAAAGGTGAGTGTGTGTGTGTGGGGGGGTGTGTGTGTGTGTGTGGGGGTGTGTGTAATGTACATAATGTAAATATAGATATAATGAAATATTACTTGGCCACAAAAGAGAATGAAATCTTGCCATGTGAGACAACATGGATGGACCCAGAGGGTATTATGCTAAGTGAAATATGTCAGAGAAAGAAATCCTGTTATGATTTTACTTACATGTAGGATCTAAAACACAAAAGAAATAAACAACAGCCTCTTAAATACAGAGAACAAACTTGTAGTCAGAAGGGAAGTGGATGGGAGGATGGGCAAAACAAGTGAAGGGGATTAAGAGGTGCAAGCTTTCAGTTATCAAATAAATAAATCATGGAGATGAAGAGTACAGCATAGGGAATACAGTCAATATTTTAGTAATTTTGCATGGTGACTACACTTATTGTGGTGAGCACTGAGTATTGCACAGAAATGTTAAAAATCACTGAAACAACTGTACACCTGAAATTAATTTAACATTGCAAGTCAGACTTCAGTAACAAATATAAAAAAAAATATTGCTGATCATTTAACTACTCAAGCATCATGTACACTGCAATTAACATTTAGGGCTATTTCTACAATTTGTTATAGAAGTGAATAAAGATTTCTTTAATCTTCAAAAGTTGAAGTGTCTTAATTTTTTTCCCCCAATTAGCAAAAATAAGGAACACAACTGTTTATATTCTTTCAACAGGCTTAAAATAAAATGGCTTAAAATAAAGGCCATAAATAAAATGGCTTAAAATAAAGAACACAACTGTTTATATTCTTTCAACAGGTTTAAAATAAAATACAAGAGAACTATCACTGCAGGGGAAGAGAAAAGGCACATTCTAAATAAAAGATGGTTTTATAAACAAATGTTATGGCAAATTTATTGATTCTATGATTTAAAATAATAACAATAAAAAAAAATAATAACAATAATAATAATAATAGGCCTAAGACTCAAATGCAAGAGGCCCCCTTTTCAGATGTCTTCATGAATAACATCTTCTTCATACAAATAATTTAAATTGCCACTTTAGGAAAAAACAGTTATAGCAAATTTGTATAAGAAAAAACAAAAGGGTTAGCTATATGCAATTGTTAAGGCATCAGATGATACCCATGGACCTTCACCTTGGAAAAATACACAAATCTACAGAGTATAGTATGCAATTTGTGGGGGCAAAGTCCTCCTGCTTTATAGAATGTTTAATATTACTGCCTTGATAGGTTAGATACAGATGTGTATATAAATAGATTTGCTTAAGGCTATGAATGACAGCTTTTGGAAGAGAAGATACTGTCTGCAACTTATGGGAACAAAAAAGATGAAGCCTAAAGGAGGAGAAGTTTTTCCAATTTGAGCTGGCTCAAGATCAATTGCTTCTTTTATCCAGGGCTTCTTATGAACCTAACTTCATAAGTAGTTATGAAGAAGTCCTAGTCCTACACAAAATGCATGTTAAACAGAAAAAAAAAAAAAAAGCACACACATGAACCAAGTCTATCTTTTTTTTATAGATAAGAAAAACTTCTTCACCAATCTCCTTATTTCCATTTTTCTCCCCTCAACAGAGCAGCCAGATGATCCTATTAATATATGAGGCAGATCACATTTCTCCTTAGCTCAACAGTTTTCCAACGGCTTTCATCTCACTCAGAATAAAAGCTAGTCTTTACAGTGATCTATAAGATACTATGTCATTTGGTATCCTTATTTCTGATTTCATATTGCATGACATTCCCCCTTATTTACTCTGCTATGACACTGCTTCCTGCTGTTCTTTGAACATGCCAGGCATATATCTGACTTAGACCTGCCTGAAATACTCTTCTACCAGACACAGGACCTTTCTTCATTTTCTTAGACCTTTCTTTATTACACCTTAAAGTCACTTTCTTTATGACGCCTTCCCTAACCACTTTATACAAAACGACATCATCCTAACTCCAACAACTCCTAGATTCTTTCTTTTTCTTTTAATACTTACCACTATTTAATATACTATGTATCATGATCTTCTGACTCCCCCATAGAGTTGTGAGCTTCACAAAGGCAGGATTTTTTTTTTTTTCCTAAACAAATCTATCTACCTACCTACCTATCTATCATTTTAATTCACTGCCACATCCCTTGTCTAGAATAGTGCCTGGTATACTGCAGGTGTCCAATAAATACTTGCATCTGAAAGTATGAATGAATGAATGAATGAATGTATGTAAGGATTTATCCCCACAAAGCCAATAAGCAACAGAATTGGCAATGAACAAAGAAGAACTATTTTAATGTTAAAGTCTACAGCCTTTGCAGTATCTCCAAAGCACCACGGAGCAGAGGAAAGAGATAACTCCAAATTACTGTAGATGTCTTGAAAGACCAATTAAAATCATTACTGCCTAATTTTTTCCACCGTCATTGGAAATACATATGTGTGTCTGTCTATACACACATACACACACATATTTTAAATACCTAAGTAACAACAAAATACAAAACATCCAGGTTTTAACAAATAAAGAAATACCATTAAAAATTATAAGTTTAAGCTCCATAATGCCCTCTCCTCTTTTTACTTCAAGTATGAAAATATTTCTTGAGTTATAAGGAAAAAAAAAAAAAAGACGACGATGACGACTTGTTCTTACTCTTACTTTTTCATTTATTTATTTATTTATTTATTTTTAAAGATTTTTTTTATTTGATAGAGAGGCATGGCTAGAGAGGGAACACAAGCAAGGGAAGGGGGAGAGGGAGAAGCAGGCTTCCCGCTGGGCAGGGAGCCCGATGCGGGGCTCGATCCCAGGACCCTGGGATCATGACCTGAGCCGAAGGCAGAAGCTTAACGACTGCGCCACCCAGGCGCCCCTACTCTTTTTAGATTGATGCTTTCTGGGTTTATATAACAGTGATTTAAAAAAATCAAGGAGTAATAAAATTCCATGACAGAACAATGATGATAAAAATATTTATACTGTATTACACATAAAATAGCAAACTAAAAACATTTTAAAAACTGAGAAAAAATAATGCATCTTTCTTCTTTCTACCTTCATGAATTTGATCCCAACTTACAATGCTACTGTAAGTTTTGGTAGTTTTAATGTAATTTTTTGGTGAAATTTATTTTATTAAAATTAATGAAATGAACTAATCAATACTGGCTCACCTAATACAAAATTATATGGAAAAACATCAAGAAAAAGTGACGTCTACGCCAAAGTAATTTAAACTGTACAGATTACCTGTTCAAGAGGAACATGATTCACCAGGCCACTGACAACTGTTCTTGGGGCTGTTTCTCCAACATCTACTTCTTCCACATATAAAGAATCTGCATCAGGGTGTTTTCTGGCCGTGATGATACAACCAACTCGAAGATCCAGATGAGAAACATCTACTGGCTTAGAGTCAGCACTTCCTGCTACTGACTGCTGTTTTTTCTCCTTTTTCTCTCCTAAAAAATATTTATGAATGGTTAAACATCAGAAGTAAAACAAAAACAAGATAAACTATAAAAAACTCCCTAACATCGATACTGATGAGCTTTAAAAGAAAGTGTTTATCTTCTACTGTCACTTAAATAATAACAAAGGAAAGAATTATTCAAGTCATAACATCTCGAACCCTATTTTGGCTGTTTCTCTGTTGAATAATTGTCTAAATCTCTAGCTAAAGACAGAGTAAAAGTTGGTAAGCTATGTTCATTCATTTACATATTGTCTATGGATGCTGGCAGGGTAGTTGTGACAATGACTTTATGGTCTGCAAAACTTAAGATATTTACTGAAAGGACCTTTATTGAGAAAGTCTGCCTTTCCCCGAAACAGAGCTGGAGAAAATCCTTTAAAATTTTTACTGTGACTCTTTAGAAAGGGAAAAATCCTTTATTTAGGAAGAACACCACAATCAGTACCAGTTAAGAGGATGAACTACAACCAAATACAATTTCACTGATAAAATGTTTCTCTCTTCAGTTAAACACACCAATAAGTATACAACAAATTTCTCTACTTCTTGTATTTCTCGGAAGACTTATTAGGGCTTTAGGTTTATCCACAGCAACTATCTGAGCAAAAGAGAACATGTTATTCTGATTTTTTTTTTTTAAGATTTTATTTGAGAGAGAGAGAGCACACACACAAAGCCGGGGGGAGGAGCAGAGGGAGAAGCAGACTCCCGTGCTGAGCAGCGAGCCTGATGTGGGGCGACGTGGGGTTTGATCCCAGGACTGTGAGGTCACAACCTGAGCCGAAGGCAGATGCTTAACCGAATGAGCCACCCAGGCGCCCCTATTCTCATTATGTTTCAAAAATCCTCCTCTTATTTGTATGTCGATAATCTAACTCTCATAGCATTTGATTACTTTGGCCACTGAGTGGAAATGCAACCTGTGAAGAGTTCATAGTCCTTAAGTTTACATTAAGCTCCTCCAGCAGAAAAAAATGTAAAATAAAATAAAAACTTATTTACCTGCAATCTACAGGGTAGAGATAAGCACACAGTTGTGACTTAGAAGCACTCCTTTTCAACTATACCTTACCTTTATTTAATCTTTGAACAAATATTTACTGAGATCTAAGGCACTGAAAATCTCTTTTAAGGAAGACAGATATACATAATGAATATGTGACAAACATTACATACACAAAGAAATATAGGAACACAGAGATGAATATTTCTGCCTGGAGCGGGAAAGAATGATTTTGTGTAAGGACATTCACAATTTATACAAAGACAGTTTACAAAAGAAGAGGTAGAGCTAGCTCAAAATAATGGGCAATTTTTAATCTACTTAAATTTTTAAAAATTCCACTTTCCATGTAAAATATTAGCAGACTTTTTAATGGTAAAAACCCAAATGGTATAGGAATAAATATACAAAATTACTAGAAGAAAATACACCAAAAATCTTAAGAGCAGTTACCTTTGAGTGATAATCTATGTATTTGATATAATGCAATATAACATTACGTCTGTATATCAACCTGTATTTTTAACTTTAATCTACTTCCTAGGTATTTGAAATACTTTTATCAGGAATCCACATTCCAGAGGTGACTGCAAATATCCAAATCTCTACCAAGAACTTAGTCATAAAAGACTTTAAGAATGTTTCATTAAAAAATGAGTGATGCTCACATGTGGCAGTCTAGAAAGCCTGTATAGTAACCACAGCCTCTGCATGAACAGAATTTTGGAATCTGGCAATTCTAGCAGCCAAAGGCCAGTGGAACAGCCCTGTATTCCAGCACTGTCCAATATGGTAGCTGCCAACCACACACAGCTGTTGACATTTAAATTTAAAATAGTAAAAAATTCAGTTCCTTAGTTATACTAGATACATTTAAAATGTTCAGTAGCAATGCGTGACTACAGGTTACTATGTTGGATAATGCAGTTATACAGCACTTCCATTATCACAGAAAAGTACCACTGGACAGAGGCATTCTAGACATAGAGCTCCATTTGGAAGAGGAGCCTCTTCCTCCCACAAAGGAAGACTCCGCTGTCTCATTTGACTAGAAGACTGACTAATCCCGTAGTCACAAATGCAATATATCTTCCTTTGGGTATGAACTTCATCCTACTTAGAACAGGCTTGTCTGATTGTTTTGTGCCTACTTCTCAATAAATTTATAAAGTGAAAGAATTAGTTTGACTTGCTTTCATTGTAACCATATCACCTAGTGGTGAAATTATGTAGAAGATGTACAACCCCTATCTACTTCTAAGAAGAGTTACCGATACTTACTAAAAGGAACTGACAAGTGTTAGATGCTAAACTGGCTTAGGTTAATTCACAAATTCCTCAGCCATTTTATATTTTCCAAAAACTCTTAAGTGAGTATAAGTGTTATGAGAGGTGTGTACAATGAATTATAAAAGCACTTTTTTTAGACATACTTGGAAAAATGAAGTCTACAAAGGAGTAAAGGAGACTAGGTAAAAAAAGGAGTCAGATTTATGGTTAGAATAGCTTCAGCAGCAAGTTAAGGATAAATTAGAAAAGACGAGACTTTAACATTAATTCAAATGACAGATCATGAGAACTTGAACAAAGGAAGCACCAAACAAACTGGAGCCACGGAGCTGGGTTCTAGATACGTTTTGGTGGTAGGAATTATATGTTTTGGTGGTCAATTAGGTATGCAAATTGAGGGAGGACAACAGGGTGAGGTTAACTACAAGATTTCTAGTCGGGCTGTCTAAGTGGATGGTGATATACTTCCTACTCCAGTTTTTATGGGTTCCTAAAACCTTTACACCCCCATGCCTTAGTTCAGACATTATCCCTTGACTAGACTATCCCTCTCCTATCGTCACAACTAGTCCCAAGCTAACTTTCTACCTGTGACCTCTCTGAAATTGAATATACACTAAAGTTTAGTCATACCAAACTACATATGGGCCCCTATGCTTAATCTCTACTTTCTATGTTTTTAGTTATGTTAAAACATACTCTACCTCAAATACCACATTCTTATCCTATTGACCTGGTCAATCTTCACACATTGTTTAGGTCCCGTTTCTATGTTCCAATATCATACTGTTTATTCTAGTTCATAAAGGTTTCAATTTTCTTTCTGACACCACTATTATTATCAAAAATGTTGACATCTGATAAACCAGTCAAGAACCAAATAACCTTAAAGATTAAAAATACCTTTCACTTCAATTTTCTCTTTCATCTTCTTTTCTTCCGCTCCTCCTCCTATCTGTTCTTTGGCACCAGAAGTTATAGTTGTTATTGGTCTAGACTGTATCACATTTTCAGAAACTGTGGAATTAGCTTGCAGCAGAGTACCAGATGGAAATGGTATTTGTTTCACTGATACAAAAAATAAAATAAAGTCATTACGAGCTCTTTTTAAAAGAAAAATTCACTGTATATGATTATCAAGTCTCTACTATCTGAGATTATAAAAAGCTGTCAAGAAATTAAGTACATTTTAACCCGGATAAAAGTTAAATAAATGATTCTCATTTAATCACTAATAACAGAAAATTATGGACAACAATAATAACTAGTACTTATTATGGACTATGTCCCACTTTTTGAAATGCTTTACATGAATTAACTTTTGTAATTCTCATAAATACCCTAAAAACAGTTAAGTTCTATTCATATCCCCATTTACAGATGATCAACATGAGCCATAAGGAAGTTAAAAAACTGGCCCATCTCACACACACAGTGAGTAGGAAATTAAGAATTTATACTCAAGCAGTCTGTCTTGGGACACTATCCTCTCATGGTTTGGCAAGATGGCGTGTTTTTCACTCAGGTTTTCTTTTGTATTATTGAACAATCAACTGGGAAATTGTTTTAATAACAGTCATTTCAATATCAGAATTAATGGAGAGACGTGTCCATAATTCTATTTCAAAAAATAACTTTTTAAGGAAGAAAATTCCTTCTGCAATGTTAAAAACACTCTCACAAGCCTAGTGAATATGGAAAAACATAATCTTGTGAGGGATTTTGATGTGGCTTAAATTCTGGCCAATATTCAGATCACTTTTCTCAGGTATTTTTAAGTTCCCTAGAGGCTCTTGCTTCTAGTAATGTGACACTCCATCTACCCTTGTGTAATGTTTCACCATTTGACAGGATGCAATACATTAATTCAAACTGTTAATGTGCTTTAGCATTTCATTAATAAGATCAAAGTTTAAAATGTTCCAGGGTAATCTTTTAGAACTGGTAAAATGGAAAGCAGTTTTATATTGCTAATATTTTAACTATTTATTTAATTCTGTACCTGTATTCTAAATCTCATTGTCTTGGAAAAGATCAGATTGACAATGTTCTCTTTAGTTGATAACTGTAAGCACACATTATATTGAATTTTCCTTACTTTTGTTTAGCTCACTAAGGGTGGAGGTCATATTATAGCATTCAAAAAAATTTACTCACTGACAGGATAATTCTAAAGGAAGTAGTAAGAGAGACTTTATACTTGGGCCTCCTTAACTCACCTAGGAAGGATTTTGTATAATAGAATCAAATGCCTTTCTGTATGGTACTTTGAAATTGTAATAGAGCTATTATTATCACTGTTTTATAATGATGTAAATTTATCTAGTCACCTTTAAAATAATTCAATAAGATTTTAAATTTTATTTACAACATAACTGAAATGATAATTACTTGCTGAGTTGATTAACTTAAAATTATGATTTCAGGCAAATTATACCTGTAGGCTTCAATTCCCTCATGTATAAAACAAGGACATTTGTGTACACAAAATTTTAAGGATAAAACACATAATGTATGTGAAGCACTTGGCACACAGTGCCTGGCAAATAGTAAAACATAATGTCAGCTAAATATTATTACAGCTTATTTTCAATAATAGGGAACAGTGATGATCAAGTTGAAGTATGTAGCACAGAGATTAAAATCATAGTTTGTTTTTTTTTTAAGTATAGTTAACATATAGCTATATTAGTTTCAGGCATACAATAGGATTTCCCTGATGAGGTAAGAATATACTGTAGAAAAAAGTCTTCAACAAATGGTGTTGGGAAAACCAGACAGCTACATGCAAAAGAATGAAACTGGACCACTTCCTTACACAATACACAAAAATTAACTCAAAATGGATTAAAGACCTAAATGTGAGACCTGAAACCATAAAATTCCTAGAAGAAAACACAGGCAGTAATTTGACATTGGCTACAGCAACATTTTTCTAAGTATATCTCCTGAGGAAAGGGAAACAAAAACAAAACTAAACTGATAGGACTACACCAGAATAAAAAGCTTTTGTACAGCAAAGGAAACCATCGACAAAATAAAAAGGCAACCGACTGAATGAGAAGGTATTTGCAAATGGTATATCTGTTAAGGCCTTAATATTCAAAATATATACAGAACTTTTACAATTCAACACCAAAAATCATCATCGTCATCATCATCCAATGAAATCAGGCCCGAAGAGACATTTTTCTAAAGACATACAGATGGCCAACAAATACATGAAAACATGCTCAACATCACTATAAGCACAGGCGTTTGCACCCCGGGTCTGCACTTTTTACATGAGTTCAGGCAAGATCATTTGTCTTTTCTAAGTCTATTTTCTCTTCTGTAGAGGAGGTAGATTGCACGAGAAGGACTGCTGTGGGGATGAAGTGAGAAATCAAGCACAATACCTAATTTAACAATTAATGATACAATTATTATTATAAATCAAAACAACCTATCATTTATATATTTACCTCCATTTTGAATTTCTGCCTGAATTAGCTCTTGTTTCAATTCTTCAATTTCTTTCTTTAATTTAGCATTTTCAACTCGAAGTTTCTTCTCTTCTCTCAAAGTTGCCTGCAAAACTAGGATTAAGAAAATCCAGGTAAGATACAGTCATGTTTTCTAAGAGGTTTCTTATGAACGCTACCTGGTAAGAGCACAGCAGTATAAACATAACTAGGATAATACCAATAACTAAATGTTTGCCAGTTCCTTTATGTTAGGAATTGGCAAACATTAATATTTATTAGAATAAAATGATATTTAACATAAAGAAAAAGCAAGAAAACCTGTGAAATAATAACGGGACACAAAAATTTTGTTTATGAAGCATTTCCTGGCTTCCATAAAGATGCTAATGACAACTTAAGAACTGAACTCAAAGCGTCAACCATAGATAAACTGTCAAAATGAGGCAAGTATTAGACACATTATTTTTTTCCTTTAAATTTTTTATTGTTATGTAAATCACCATACATTACATCATGAGTTTTTGATGTAGTGTTCCATGATTCATTGTTTGTGCATAACACCCAGTGCTCCATTCAATACGTGCTCTCTTTAATACCCATCACCAGGCTAACCCATCCCCCCACCCTCCTCCCCTCTAGTACCCTCAGTTTGTTTCTCAGAGTCCATAGTCTCTCATGGTTCGTCTCCCCCTCCGATTTCCCCTCCTTCATTCTTCCCCTCTTATCTTTTTTTTTTCTTAACATATATTGCATTATTTCAGAGGTACAGATCTGTGATTCTACAGTCTTGCACAACTCACAGCGCTCACCATAGCACATACCCTCCCCAGTGTCTATCACCCAGCCACCCCTTCCCTCCCACCCCCCACCACTCCAGCAACCCTCAGTTTGTTTCCTGAGATTAAGAATTCCTCTTATCAGTGAGGTCATATGATACATGTCTTTCATTATTTTTTTAAAGCCAGAGATCTAATGATAGCAAACCATAAAAAAACTCATTTCTTTCTTTTTAATCATTACCCTGTAAAAGTACCTGAATAATCTTTTACTCCTAATGTTTCAGACATTGAGCTAGTGGAACATTCAATGAGTGAAATAGCTTCAAAGATTTCCTCAAGATATGTATGCTAAAGGTGAGCAATAGGGTACACAAAAGAATAAAAGAAAAACAATGATTCTCAGTGGGGTTGGTACGGCTCCCTAGGTAGGATTTTCAAAATCTGTGGGAGTTATTTTTGGTTGTCACAAATAATAGGAGTCATTCTGGGCATTTACTGGGCAGGAGTCAGGAATGTCAGATGTCCTGAAATATGCTAGATATACTTGTAAAATGAAGAGCTGTCTCACATTCTGCAGAATTTTCCAGTAACCCACTGTACATTTGTATAGGTGAAAATACTGTTAATTATCTGAGCCTCGACACTATTTTTTATATATAAACACAAAGTATTCTTACACATTTTCATTACACCCTGAATTTTCTATAAATCAAATATCTTATAAATCGAGAGTAGATTGTACTTTGTTTTGTTCACAGCTTTCCTTAAAGAATTATTCATCATTCTGAATAAACAAAAAACATACCTGAAAGCTGTTTCTGGTATCAGAGTTGCCCACATAAAGGCAAACTAAATACAAACTCATACCAATTAGCATTATATCTATTGCATTCTTGGTGATTCCATGTATGGGAACCAGACATCATAGGACTCTCATATGTCTGGTAGGACAGTCCTGCCTAAGTATTTACTCACTAAAATACACATTTTCATTATTACTACAATTTATATATTACATTCTTCTTAATTTTCCTCTATCTTACATACACGGTTAACATGTTTCGAAATTATGTGTATAGGCAGGTTATTTTATCTAAGAAATATTTTCTTTACAGGGTATTAAGAGATTTTTACAAAATATTTATTGTAACATAGGAACAATGGGACTGAGAACCATCCAGGATAGGCTACCAAAAAATAATAAAGATGAAGAATAAATATGCAGTAAGTGTAGAAGGGTTCCTTTTTTTTTTTTTTTGATTAGCAAAATTGAAATGCTAGTCAAGCTAATAGCCACCCATATGAGAAAAAATTCATACAGAAGCACTGATCATCTCTAATCTTTATCTTACTAATGGAAAAAAAAATTAAAAAATTTTAAGAAAAATAACAAGAAATCCTTTACGAATTTAAAGATTTTATTTATTTATTTGAGAGAGAGAATGAGAGAGAGAGAGCACAAGAGGGAAGAGGGTCGGAGGGAGAAGCAGACTCCCTGCTGAGCAGGGAGCCTGATGTGGGACTCGATCCCGGGACTCCAGGATCATGACCTGAGCCGAAGGCAGTCGCCCAACCAACTGAGCCACCCAGGCGCCCTCCTTTACGAATTTAAAGAAAAAAATGTTTACAAAACATTATAAAAAAGGAATAATTAAAACAGTATTTTAAAATTAAGAAAAAAGAATAAAGAAAAAATATTCTGAAGAGTAACTGTATGATTCTGTAACCATTCACAATCTTATGCAGCAAAGAAAAGCATTTATTTCTATTAGTTATTCTAAAAGACTTGGGAATTTTCATCATATCATTAACATTGGTTATTGAGAAATAAAAAATATATTTAAACAAAAATCAACCTAAATCCTAAAAGCAGAAATTCAGATTTGATATTTTTGTATATATCATAGCAATTCCTAGGTAAAACTTAAAGACGTATTGGAAAAAATGTAAAAATCATTTCAGAAAATGCTTTAAGTAGAGGGTAATATAAGTATATATTCTTAGAGGAGATAAATTTGAGTTCATATTTGATTTTACCTAATTTTCTTCATTTTAATCTTTAATTCTATATGAACTTAGTTTAAACATTAATTTTCCTTTAGCCCTCTTAAAATAATACATTGTTTTCTCTACATTACATTCACTATATACCAATTCTAATTTATCTCAATTCCAGAATATTATTTCACTCAAAATTAAAATAGTAAAGGAATCTAAAAGTTACCATCAAGATGATGAAGTATATTTATGGGGTAAACACAGTTTTTGTGCTCTTGTCCATATAGGAATTCATTTTAAGTATCTCCTCCAAAAATGCAAAATCTCTTACTTGCTTTCTCCTTAAGAAGAGCAACTTGCTGCTTTAAATAGTCAATAATTTGATCTGCTTCTGTACCCTTCTGTTCCAGTCTCTTCAGAACAGCACCATTAGTTGCCATTTTTGCCAAGAAATGGCAGAAAATCCTAAGTGAAAAAATAAAAAGTGGCAAATTACACTATAGAAGGAATAAATTTATTGTGCCACAACACTATGAGCAAACAGTCTGAAAGGAAAAATATCTTCTAACAAATCAATACACTAGAAAAACACTTTTCCGATATAGAGCAACAAACCAAACAGCAGAAATGTTAAACAATTAATGCCTCAATATGTTTGGAAGAAGCAATCAATTTTTTTCCCTATATGCAAAAAAGATGCTATTTAACCACATTTTAGGTTGGAAAGTTTTAAAGAAAGCTTTAAAATATGTATGGCAGAGTATTATGATGCAAAACAGGAATACTAAAAGAATAACAATAACCTTAACTAAGCTTGAGTGCCACCCCTGTGTTCCAAAGTTAAGAATTGCTGAATTCTTAGTGTTTATTTTTTGTATATTGGATATTTCTACTGTTTATTTAACTATTCTGTTTATTTAACTATGTACAATTTTAAGAAGGAACATGTGAATTAAGGACAAAAAGATCAATTAGGGATATATGAATATTAATGACATGCCTACTCAGAAACAACGTCAGCATATATACTATGACCCCTGTAAAAGAAAATTATTGTAATTTTAATTTTATAATTCATAGAAATTAGAAAACATCCTGTCAGTGTGCAGAAAAATGCATATAAGCAAATATTCTGAGATTAACTCATAATATTAAAGTTTAAACTGCTGAATATTAAGACAAATAGTCACACTGACGAAAAACAAGATTAATCATTAATAATACTACAAACTTTTTACCTGATTAACTTCAATTTATAATATAAAGCATAACAATGACATAAGCATTGCTGAAGTAATTCTGATTTTACACAATAAAATGGTTAAATTTTTTGATAAAGGAAAAAATTGGCTAAAATGAACAAATAATACAAGATTGTTTGAAAATTTCATATTATGCAATATCCATGCTATATAAAGAACATTGTGAAATGTTTACCTTTTTATAAAAAGAGAACCGATTCTCAAAAAACTTTATGCTAAAATTGACAATTTATAATACAGAACCACCAAAAAATAAAAACCTGATAAAAATAAAGTTGTTAGTAAGTGAAGAAAATATAAATGAGGATAATCTGAAAAAGTCATAGTAAACTCCTAATTTTCTATACGGACTATTATTTAACAATTTAAAAAAATACAGAGCAAACAAATAAAAAGGTACAAAAATTGAAAATGAAGATATCAACTTTAAATTCAGCCAATTTTTAAACATGAACACAGAATATTCTGTTGCTTTTCCTCAAATGTTGTTCTAGAATTTTAGAGAATAGTACAAATAAACAGATGAAGAAGGTTAAAGTAAAAAAAAGCCATGTTCTTCTGGACTTTTAACATCCTCCTTAGTAAGCATTCTTTTAGTTTAAGGTCTTTCTATTTTAGTCTAACATAATAATCAAATATATTCAATAGGTGAAAATAGCTATCCCAAGAAAATTAAGGAGTATTTGATTTAGCATACTTTGTTAGCTTTTACTTTTGTAGCAAAGAAAAATTTAATGAGTTAAATGTAACCTTAGTGATATGCTTTAGAAAAATCCCTAGTCAACTAATAACTGATAAGAAACAAGTAGATTTAAGTGCAAAATAGTTGTCATAAATTTGCCAACAGGTACAGAAATTTATCTCACAAATATCAGCAAAACATGAAATTCATGTCCTGACACACACAAAAACAGTTTCAAACTAAGACTAACGATAATTCGCAAAATAGAGATCATAAATCCTAGGCTAAGAGAAAAAAAAGATATAATTTTACTGAGTTGATAAATCTATTAACTATCTGCAAAATAGTTACAAAAGTGAGTTAAATTAAATATGACTTTTGTAATACATATTGAAGCACAGGCGTTAAGTTTAATAAGAAAGAATGTTTCAAAACATAGACACAAATGAGCTGAATATATTAAACACACACATAGAGCCACTAAGAGGAAATAATAGGATAAAAGAAAGTGATAATACTTTGAATGATGCTGATAAAAAATATATACCTCTATATTTTATATACTTGCTTATAACTACAAATACTTGCTTAGATTACGGTCTAGTTTTAAATTGTGAAATATAACTAGGACTGAGAATTGCATATCACTTGAAATATTCAGTAAAAATGGATTTATTTTTAACCAAATAACTATATAAATAAAACATGAAAAATAAAAGGAAAACATGTTAGTAACAAATGAAAATGTTACTGAAAAACATATTTAGGCCATGAAGTCTTTTTTTAAAATATTTTACTTACTATTTTAGAGATAGAGAGTACACAAGCGGGTGTGGGGGGGGGAGCAGAGGGAGAGGGGAAAAAGACTGTGCTGAGTGCAGAGCAGGATGTGTGGCTTAATGTTACAACCCTGAGATCATGACCAGAAACTAAATGGAGTCCAATGCTCAACTGACTGAGACAACCAGGCACTTCATAGGCCATGAAGTCTTAAAATGTTGAAAACAGAGAGAGAGAGAGAGAGAGGACAGTGATCCTAATAAACCACTCATATATAAAATAATTATGGATGACAGAAGTCATCTCAAATTTCCTGATAGGTATTACTGGGTAATAATAATATCTAGTGTTTACTTTGTCTTTAGTATTTGCCAGGTCTTTTTCTAAGCACTTCACAATATTAACATTTAATTATCACAACAGTATAAGGTACATATTATTATTACTCCTCATTTAGAATATTAAGAACTTTTACAAGAATGAGATAAAAGTAATTTAATAAAAAGAACATGGACTTGGAAATCACAAGACCTTGAATCAAATCCTACCCTTTGCCCGTCAACAACTTACCTAACCTCTCTGAGCCTCAGTTTTCTCATTTGTAAGATGGAGATAATTTTATATATCATAGCACTGATACATTGCAAAATGAGATACCATGAATAATACTCAAGATTTTTGGCACATAGCTAAAAAATGTCAGGCACTGAGCATAATTTTGGGAACACAAAGGATATATGTACAATCCCCACCTTCAAGAAGCTCACAGTAGTGTGGGTTACCTATGGGTATGATATTTTGTAGATCCTTAGCTATGATTTTTACATTTTCTTAAAGGTTAAGAACATAACAAATAATAAAAATACAAATTATGGAAATTGATATTAAAATATAGTAGGTAATTTGGCTGAGTCACACCTTAATTTCTTTGTGAATGGTATACAGTCTACAGGGATGATAAATATTAATATATTTACATTAATTCTAAATTTTGTGTTTATAATAGTGTACAAAATATATCCAAGGACTCCTGTCCAGGGAATACAATAAGACAACAGCCAACTGAAAATCTTTGCACTTCTCCCTACAAATAGATATTGTCATCATAATTATGGAAACTCTAAAGGTAATAGACTCAAGATTATTTAAATAACTGGTACACAAAGAAGGAACACTCAATGGCATAGAGCAGATTTCACTCTGAATGCCTTGTGAAAGTCTTCTAAGGACTAATATTAACAGTTCCCAGCTCTAGCTCAGAAGGCAAAGCAATCCAGCATGAGCCATATGTACCATTTTGCCAAAGGCATACAAATGGCCAAGAATACAAAAACTGTTTTATGAAAATGATATAAATCGTTCTGGTTTAAGGAAAAGAAAAAAAGAATATAAATTGACTAAATACCTTCTGCTCAGTTTTGCTGCGAATCTAAACCTGCTCTAAAAAATAAAGTCTTAAAAAAAATTCAGTGAACCACAAACTTAAGAGTGTATGAATTTAAAACCTGAAAATATTCTACATCCTAATTACTTATGACAAAGTCCTTATTTGGTTATGCAATAATTAATAATTTTCCAATATTTATAACATTTATCATATAGATAGGTTACTTGTAACTAACTTAACTGCCACAATATCAGCAATACCACTACAAAGGAAGCCTTATTTAAAAGAAGAGAGGAAATATCTTTTGCTAGCACATTTTTCTGGTAATAATCAAGTTTTCTTGGCAAAATAAAACTTAGGAATGATTATAAAACACACTAGCTGTTAACCAGTGTCTACTTATTCTCTACTCCTAGATAATTGGTTATCTTGGCAATATTATTCATGATGTCAAAATTAACATGCCTTTTGAGATATTTTGGATTAGCTTCTAGTCAGGTCTATATGTTGACACAACTTTTTCTCAAATGCTAAGAGCTATTTATTGTTTTTAGAATTAGAAGCTCTGGAAACAGTTTTTCTAACACTTGTTAATTAACTGTCTTTAAACTTTCAAAAATATAAGTAAAGTGGTATGCATAAGTTTATGTCCATATTTTCTAGCAATATGCAGATATTGATCACTAGCACCAGCAGAAGGGTAGTTTGTTTGTTTTTTCTCTTAAAAGTATTTACAGCCAACAAATCTTGGTTGAATTACATACTTAATAGGCTGTGTGACCTTGGTAAAGTTACTTAACTTCTCTTGTGCTTTATTTTCTTAATTATAAAATGAGGATAGTTTCACCTGATTTCACTTCCTACTTCTTTAGCACCTCCTTTTAGGGCTCTTTTTTCTTGACTTGTCCCTTTAATGCTTATGTTTTTCAGAGTTTGGTCCTGATCTCTAGTCTCTTCTACAGATTACAAACTATCACCACAGAGATCAGGGATGTCTTTGTGTTCCAGGGTTAACAATGATCAAAACAGCTGAAGGTGAATGCTTTAAGCAAGGCAAAACAGACTGCCCAACTCCCTGTTGTCTGCCATTTACGCTACCTGCCAGGCCCCTATAAAAAAATTTAAGTTCATGACCGCAATTTTACTTATATTTCCTGATTTTGAGCCATGTGCTGGGTTTATAGTAAAGAGCAAAATTAAACATGTTCTTTGTACTCACTAAGCTTTCAGACAAATGAGGGAAACACAGTAAATTGGAAAAACAAATTTAAATGAGGTTATGTTTAGGGAACAGGGCTAGTTTAATAACAATTTAGAGCTTAAAGCTCAGACAGATCTTGCACCATTCAACCTAGTACTCATTTCATTATTGTGCGCCAACTGCTCCATTGTGGTTTCAACTTTACATTGAGTACCTGTTGAATTTCATAACTTTTAAGTTCCCTTAGTCCTCAGGGCTTTCAATGTGCTAATAGACTTAGGGTTTCTCACAGATGATAATGTTAATAAGACAGTAACAGATAAAATTTGCAGAGTATTTATTATGGGCTAGCTAAATGCATTACATAGATCACCTATGAATACTGTAATTACTTCCATTATACACAGGAGAAAATTTGAATTAAAATTAATTTGCCTTAGGTCATATGACTAGTTAGTAAATAAAAGGATTAAAACTTACCGTCTGTCTGATTCTGGAGTTAGCTCTTTTAATGTCCAAGCTTATAATTTCTATAAAAGACATAATTTACTAGAGTTTCCAACTGTATTTAACCACAGAATCCTAACCAAGGAACACCTATTAACATTTACTAGAATAGTATCCTCTAAAATAGTTTGGGAATACTGGCTTAATCCGCACTAAATTTTATTTAATGATTAGGAGATAAAATAGACATATTTAATTGCATGCACAGTTTTCATAAATGTAAAACACTTACATAGAGAAAAAAATTACACAGAGAAATAATACTTAACTGCACACACAGTAATTACAAATATAAAACACAAGGAGAAAACAGTCCACGAGATGTTAATTCTGTTTGGATAGTAAGAATTCTTGGATAGTTTAGATTTTTTTTTCCTTTACTAAATTAAAAAACAATGACCTTGGGGCGCCTGGGTGGCTCAGTCAGTTAGGACGCTGCCTTCGCCTCAGGTCATGATTCTAGGACCCTGGGACCGAGCCCTGCATCAGGCTCCTTGCTCCGCAGGGACCCTGCTTCTCCCTCTCCCTCTGCCGCTCCCCCTGCTTGTGCTCTCTCTCTCTGTCAAATAAATAAATAAATAAATAAATAAATCTTTAAAAAAATAATGACCTTATTTTTATGACAAAAAGCATTTTTAAAGTATTATCTAAATTATTCTGCCTCTTAACGTTAATTTTGTTCACAATATTCATTATATTTCATTAGATCTAAAAGCCACTGTAGATGCCACTAATCAAAGTTGAGGCTGATTTTATGAAATACATGAATTTAGACATCTTAATCATTAAAACATACACAAAAAGTTATTTCTGAGATTTCTGTCATTTCCAAATGGCTTCCCTTTATCTCAGAAATTTCCTCAGTAGTCTTTCCCCACTCTGATTCTAAATTGCCAATAATTCTTTTTTAATTTAAATTCAATTAATTAACATATAGTGTATTACTAGCTTCAGAGGTAGAGTTCAGTGATTCATCAGTCTTATATCCAGTAATTCCTTTTAAATAGCAAACTCCCTGCCCCAGATTTTCAATGTTAGGGACCAAATATAAACAAATAAGCTATTACTTTGAAATGGAAGATTTAAGTGCAGGTTGTCAATTTTCCTTTATAATATAGGAATTCTACAAAAATTTGGAAGTGTCTCTCTACTTTCCAAAACACCTGATTTCACTGTTTCAGAACCTCAATTAGGTAAAGGTTTATAGTCTTCTCAGATGCTGTAAGTATTGTATTTCATCAAATCTAAGATGCCATCAATTGTAAAATGGCTCCAATCATAAGACGCTCTGTCATTTTATGTACCATTAAGAAAAAAGCACAGAGACGCCTGGGTGGCTCAGCCGTTAAGCATCTGCCTTCGGCTCAGGTCATGATCCCAGGGTTCTGGGATCGAGCCCTGCGTCAGGCTCCCTGCTGGGCAGGAAGTTGCTTCTCCCTCTCCTACTCCCCCTGCTTGTGTTCCCTCTCTCGCGTTCTGTCAAATAAATAAAATCTTAAAAAAAAAAAGAAAAAAGCACACATCCTGTATTATTTGAAAAATCTCCTTTAAATTTAGCCCTATTTTTATCTTATATAACTCTTTTGTTTCCCTATATTTCTGCATACACATTAACTTTTCATTTTAATGGTAATTCATCATATAAAGGATACTTAAAATGGAGATTAAAGTCAACTACTATATACTAACACTACACATAACTGAACCGATGACAATATTGACACTTATGATCAAGTATGCATAAGTAGGGGCACTGACAACTATGTCACAAGTGCCATTTAGCTCATAGTGATTTTAAGACAATTATAAAATGCATGACAATTTTAGAGAAGCAAATATGAGAAAAGCATGTACATCAGGATTAATAAACTATAATAATTTTAATCACTTTTTTCTCTCCCCCCACCATCAATTCCTAATCTAACCTTCCAATTTTCGTTCCTCCATTTGCTTCATAACCTAACTGCCAAATCACCCCATATGGAGAACATCTTTATTACCATGCTACATAATGTCGTACTTTTTAGAACTATCTTAAAACTCCTACTAGGATTTAAAACATGTGTCAAAAGTCAGAATTTTTAAAAAGGTAAATAATAAAAATTAAATATTCTGAGAACAATGAGTCCCAGAAATACTCAAATTATATAGCAGCGGTAACTGGCAATAACTCCAGGGGTGTTTTTGCAAGCTTTGCCAAAATATAGAAAACAGACCTAAAACTATTCTTTTTGTGAATGTTTCTTGTTTATTTATTTATTTATTTACGTGGCATGTATTGAGGGAATGAATTCAAATTCTAGCTCTGCCACTTATTAGCTGTGTCACTTTTTTTATTTAAAAATTTTTGAGATGTAATTGACACAATTATCAAATTAGTTGTAGATGCACAACATGACTCGATATTTATATATACCGCAAGATGATCACATTAGCCCAGTTAACATCCTTCACCATACATAGTTACAAATACTTTTTTCTTGTGAGAACCTTCAAGATCCACTCTCCCAGCTACTTTCAAATACTCAAATGCAGTATTTTTAAACTATAGACACCACACTGTACATTATATCTCTTACTCATTTTATAACGGGAAATTTGTTTTAATTCTTGATTGTTTTTCTTTACCTTCTTCCCCTTTACTAATAAACACACAAGGGTTCCTGGGGGGCTTTAGGGATGGCTAAGAGGGGATTGCTATACAGTGGATGGCTATGAGAAGACAGTCCATATATTTCAGGTACTATGGCCATTAACATAGAAAATCTTTCTGTCCAGTGAAATATGCATAAAGTTTTTATAAAGGGTATGTCTAGGTCTCTAAGATTTTCTTCAATAGGGTTTAGCCATTCCTTTCCATCCACAGAAGCACTCAGGACTTTTTCCCATTTCTTATCCAAGAACACAGCTAATAAGAACAGTCACTACTTTAATGGGCCAGGCACATTATATATGGGTTCATTTAAGCTTTACAACCTTGTGGGATTACATTTCCATTTTACAGAAAAATTCAGAGAAATTACATGACTGGTCTAAATCCAAATATTATAATCCAAATATTATAAATTAAATGTTAAATGGCAAAGCTATGATTTTAACTTGTTACTCCAAAACTCACACTACACTTCATTTTTAAAGTGTCTCCCAATCCTAATTAAAATAAATTAACTCATCATCCACCAATACAAACTAAACTAAGAGCACTAAGAACCTGGCCAGCCATTTCTTACCACCCCTACTCAAGCCACCATCTTGTCTCCTCTAGATTACTACAAAAGCCTCCAAATCGGTCTTTCTTCCACTTTGCCCCTTCCAATCTATTCTCCACAGCAGCAAGATCCTTTTTAAAAGGAAGCCAGCTTATGTCCGTCCACTGCTCAAAACTCTCCAATAACTGACATGCCTTCAATATCCTTCATGATTTGTTCCTTCTATGATTTTGCCTCCAGCTTTAACCCTTTCACTCAACTCTAACCCACAAGCTTCCTTGCTCTTCAGGCGAATTTCTGCTTCATGGCCTTTGCAATGGCTGGTCCCTCTCTACCTGACCGCACTTCCCCAAAACATCTGTATGGTTAATTCTCTCACGAATGTCAGCTCTTGCTCGAAAGGCGTCTTTTCAGTAAGACTTTCCCTGGCCACACTGAAATTTCAAACTATATCCTCCTCTGCTTTATTATTTTTCTCTTCAGCTCCCATTACAACCTACAATATAGCATGTTTTTCTTAATTGTGTTTAGTATGTGTCTTCATCACTAAAACGTGAACTACGGGAAGCTAGGAGTTTGTTTTGTTCATTGCTTTACCCAGGGCCTAAAACAACGCCCGAAACAGTGTGCGCTTAATTAACTGAAGGATGAATTCTTGACACACCCCCACCCCAGTCCTTTTACACACACGGGCGCGCGCTCACACGTAACAGTACATGTGTTTGTGAATATACTTTTCCAGTAGCATCCTTTCCCTCAGCCCTGCATCCCATTTCTCAAACGTGGTTCCTTCAAAAGGTCCCAAGCTGTTTGTTCCCTACTTCCAGATGCCAAGACTGGTGTTGGGTTGAGCGTATTTCCCACTAGTATCGGCAGGCCAGGTCCCATCTCGCCAAGTCGAGTAAGGGAAGGGGGGACTCCTTCGAACTCAACCAGCCTACCCGGTACCCTCGGTGGGCGTCACTCACATGAATCGGTGGACACAACAACCTGCGGAGCCTCACCCGGGGAGCCTCAGTCCGGAGCAGTTGGGAACACGCTCCCGCACACGACAGCACTGAGAAAGGACCCAACGAGGTGTCCCCAGCAAACGCCTGAGCGTTCCTCCGATTTAACTCCAAATTCTGCCTCCGCCTTCCTGTGTGCAGCCACACAAGGCTCTCCGTCTTCTGTTTCCTTAACCAATAACTCCAATCCCTCTGCACTTCTTCCTTGGTGGCTACATTTTGTCACCAGCTTGGGCAAGGGGCAAAACGCTGGACGTCTGGGTCTTTCCTCAACGTTGTGTCGTGGAAGTTGTGAGGTCAGAGGAAATGGCCCGGCTGAATCGAGGGTGGGGGCGGGGAGAGCTGGGAGCTGTCAGTGGAGAGAGTCAGACTCACGCTCCTGGCCAGATTCCGAGCTGGAAATTTCGGCGGATTCTAGCCAGCAGGCAAAGGGCAACCCCGGCGCTCGAGGAGCGGCTTCTTTTGTAGAAGCACCTGAAATGCAGGGTCTGGTACACTAAGCAGTAGCGCCCGCAGCAGCAGCCATAGCGACAAGCTGGGGCCCTGTGTAGAAGCTCCATCCCCTTGTGTTTGTGTCCGCCTGCGTCCCCACACTCAGAGGCAGGTATTTGGGTTTGTCAGGTTTGTGTGTCGTAGTGGGTGGGGCTGGTGGGAGGTAGAGGAAAGTCAAGTGCAGCGAGTGGCCTGGCTTGTCCCACAGTAAGGGGAGCCAACCTGTGGAGCTGCTTGCTGCTGAGGACTGTGCGCATCCTTAGCGAATGTCCGCCTCCCCTCGCCGCCTCCGGTTGACCTGAGTCCTTTGGGAACTGTAGGCAGCTATTTGAGAGTAACCACTGCATCACTGCTTCAAAGGAAGGTTTAAAGAAGAGGTTAGAGAATGTGGAATCAGCTCTCCATTACTTACCATAGATACAAAGTCTTGGTTTTGTTTCTAGTTTCAAAGGTTTAGTCAGTTGTCGAGATGTAACATTTCCTGGGGAGCGGGAGAATGTGAAGAGTTGGAATTGTCAGTGGTTGCTTTTTAAGGCCCCTTGGTTCCTGTTTTTATTTGGGACAGAAAGGCAACTTTTTTTGAGGGAAGGTATATAAAATAAATGAACTAGTATTATTCGCCCGTTGAAGAAATGTGTCAACTATTCATGATGAAATCGGCGTCAACCCCTCCCCCTTATTTTCATTTCGACTCAAAGTCCTTTGAGGGCAGGGATTGTGTCTTAGTTACTGTCCTTGGCCAGGCAGCTGGAAAAACACCTGACTTCAAACAGCTTCAAGATATTTGTTGAATGAATGAATTTTCAAAGCCCTCTGCTTACATTGTTTTTACTCAACTAATCTCTCACCTCAGCTTTTTTTTTTTAGTAGCTTTCTTCCACTCACCAAATGTGAACAAATCTATGTGTATATTTTGTACATATGAACCTTTTTATGTGCACCCATCTAGGAGGTAGTTGAAATGGAATATTGATGAAATGTTTTATGCTAACTAGTATCTTATCTTTTTGAGTAATTTGCATTTTCTTTATTTGGTTATTTGATTTTCAGTTGTCTGATAGAGGCTGTCTAATTGAAAGTCAAACAGCATAATATAGAAGGATTGAATAATAAAATGCAACAGTTTAGTGTCTCCCTTCCTACCTTAGTCCTCTTTGTCAGAAATTACCACTTTTAATCTTTTCTAACTTTAGGTCTATATGTTGAATAATAAGTTAAAATGCTCATTCTTGTTTTAATTGACTTCTTAAGATAACCCACACTATCCCCAACCTCTCTTCTCCAAAGTTTTAATTAGTTATTACAATTTTTAGTTTTTCATATTGGTTAATGTTATAATTTTAAATAATATATAAAAATTATTTTTTCATGTCAATTTTCAAAAATATATTTGGGCTCCTTATTTGGTAAAATGAGGAAAGTAATGACTCTACCTTCTTTACCACTGCAGAAACTACATCCACCACTCCCAGCTTCCCTTATCTGGACCTTTACTTATATATTGTCAAGGTTAATAATATCTATATTATATTCTTTTTTTTAAAGATTTTATTTATTTGAGAGAGAGAGAGAGAATGAGAGATAGAAAGCACGAGAGGGAAGAGGGTCAGAGGGAGAAGCAGACTCCTTGCTGAGCAGGAAGCCCGATGTGGGACTCGATCCCGGGACTCCAGGATCATGACCTGAGCCGAAGGCAGTCGCCCTATATTATATTTCTTAACTACAATTTTTTTTTGCTTTTTTTGTGTGTGCTAAAAAACATTAAAATGTTACAGTATTATGGCTTTGTAAATATTCCTAAATCCAGGGCCAAAAAGTATGCCACGATACATTTCCTTCCCATTGTCTTCATTTCATGACCCCTATGCCACACTAAGGAGGTGACTTGTAATATTAACATCAAATTGACTTCTTTCTTCCTCTATGATGACAAAAAATTATGCCATAGTTAAGTGTGATTTATTTTTTGGGTTGGGTACTTCCTATATAGCTTTTAACCTTCCTCACTTTTACAAAGGACTTTCTGTTTACTTTTGGGGGAAAGGTACATGTACTTCTTTCACAGAGTCCTCCCATCACATGCTTTCTTCACCGTGTCCTCTCATTCTTTGTATGAGAAGCTTCCATTCCATTTCTCTGCTTGAAGATGTTCCCTTTGAAGCCCAGTCACTTTCTGTTTAATTTGAACAGATTACATTCTGGTAAGTTACATTGTTTCTTAACCACACATATTCTGTTATTTGTTTTTTTCCTCTCTTTTGGTAGAATACATCCTAAGGATACTTATTCATAAAAGGTATGTGGATGGTAATTTTATTTTTTAATGTTCATATGGCTATAAATTATTTTGCTACTATGATTGGTGGTTTGGTAGGATATAGAAACAGAATTATGTCTCTTTAAGTCTTTCAAGGCTTTGTTGTCCTCTAACTTTCACTATTGCTCATGAAATGATGAGAATGACAGTCTTACAACTTGTTGATGCCTGAACTATTTGTTTTCTCTCTGGAGTGATTGAAAAATTTTAGTTTTGCATGATGCTTTGAAAATTTATGATGACATGTCTTGTGAGTTTATTCGTCTTGTAATGAACTCATTGAAAGGAGCTAGGATAAAATGTCTCAGTGTGGGTATTTTCATTTATCCTCCTTAATATCATAAGCCTTTTTAATTTGAAGTACACATTTCCCTTCAGCTGTGGGGAATTTTCTCCTATTCTGTTTTTCATAATTTATTCTCCTTTATTTTTCTCTGTTTTCTTTTTGAAACTCCTGTAAGGTGGTTCTTGGATTCTTGGTTTGATTCATTAGGTCTATTATCTTTTTTCTTATGTTTTTATCTATTTGCTTTTTGTTCCATATTCTGAGCAGTTGTCTCAACTTTATTTTCCAACATTTCTATATAACTTGGTAATCATTTAACTTCCAACCACTCATTTTAAATTTTTCCTTTCTCATAGTATTTTAATTTTATTCCATTTTTTATATTTTTATGAGATAAAATGTACATATATTAAAATGCACTGATTTTAAGTGAGTAGCTGTTGAGTTTTGATACATGTAAACATCCATGTGACAACCACCACCCCAATCAAGACATAGAGCATTTTCACTCTTCCCAAAAATTTACTGTGTTTCTCTATCCAATCCCATCCTCCCTGCCCAACCCACTATGTACTCATTTTTATCACTCTAGTTTGGAAATGTAGTTCTGAAACTACATTTAAATGGAGTCATAGAATATGAACTCATCTGGGACTACTTTCATCAACATAATGTATTTGAGATACGTATATTTTGGCATGTTTGTTCCTTTTCTGTTGTTGAGTAGAATTCCATTGGATGAATAAGCCACAACTTATTTATCCATTCACTTGCGTGATGTTTACAGTGCTTCCAGTTTGGGGCTGTTGTGAATAGAACTACATGAACATTCTCATACAACTAGTTTTATGAGCATATTTTCATTTTTCTTTGGTAAATATATAGTAGGAGTGGGATTTCTGAGTCATAAGCTTAGGGTATTTTTAACTTTAGAACAGTTTCCCAAAAAGTTTTCCGAAGTTCTTGTGTCATTTTTACACTCCCCCCAGCAGCAGTATATTATCTCCAGTTCCACATTTTCCTCAACACTTGGTATTTCCAGTCATTCTGATTTTAGCCTTTCTGGTAGGTGTGAATTTGCATGTTTTTGTGGTTTTAATCTTGCATTTCCCTGATGATTAATGATTGAGAACTTTTTCATGTTTATTGTCTATTTGTATGTTCTTTTGTGAAACTGTATGTTTAAGACTTTAGCCTATTTCTGTATTGACTTGTTTTCTTTTTATTATTGAGTTGTAGGAATTGTTTATATATTCTGGATACAAGTCTGCCATCATATATACACATATATATACATATAGGTATTTTTTTTTAAGATTTTATTTATTTGACAGAGAGAGAGAGATAGCGAGAGAGAGAACACAAGCAGGGGGAGTGGGAGAGGGAGAAGCAGGCTTCCCGCCAAGCAGGGAGCCCGATGTGGGACTCGATCCCAGGAGCCTGGGATCATGACCTGAGCCGAAGGCAGATGCTTAACAACTGAGCCACCCAGGTGCCCCTACATATATGTATTTGATAAAAATGTCATATATATACATATATTTATAAGTAAAATAACATTTTCCTTATCTTTGGTTTGGATTTTCATTTTCTCAAGGGTGCCTTTTGATGTGCAGATGTTTTTAATGTCAGTCAGGTTCACTTTATCAAGTTTGTCATTTATGGTTAGTGCTTTTTTTTTTTTTATCCTGCCTAAGAAATCTTTGCCTACCCTAAGGTTGCAAAGATATTCTCTTATGTTACATTTAGGGCTATAATCCATTGCAGATTTTCATGGATGTAATGGTAGGAATTGAGTTTTTTTTTTTTTTTTTCTGTATTTATATCTTGTTCCAGCACCATTTGCTAAAAAGACTGTCCTTTCTGTATTGATTTTCTTGGCCTTGAAAATCAATTCATTGTATTTTTAAATTTTTTCATCTTAAAATTTTTAAAAAATATGAAATATGTGGTTTACAGCATGCACATATACAGATATGGAATATAGAAATTATGGAGCATAATAATAATATGAACACCCATTAACCCACCTATTAAGAACTAATGTATTACTCAAGATTTTTGAAGCTTCTTATGGGATCTTCCCTAATCTCACTCCTGCTTTTCATACAATGGTAACCCTATCCTCAGGTTTTACTATTATTACTATTCCTTTACTTTTTTAATATAATATTACCTCATATGAACATATTCCTGAATTATTTATTATTTAGCTTTTCTTGTTGAATATTATGAATATTGACATATATTTTATGTGCTGTTTTTTTCTACTCAAGGTTATATTTCTAGATTCATCAATGCTGTTAATTGTTGCTACAATTTGCTTATTTTCTTTCATGTATACTCTTCTATCAGGTGAATGTACCACAATTTACTTAACCATTCACCTGTCTTTGGACATTTAAGTATCCAGTTTGTGAATAACAGGAACAATACCGTGCTGATCTTTCTCGTATGTATCCCTTTCTAAATTTGTGTAGGAGTTTCTGCAGGAATGGAATAGCAAAATAGCGTCAGACTGTTTTCCAAAGTGGTTGTATTAGTTTACATTCTACTGCTTCATATCCTCCTAACATTATGTATTATCAAATTTCTTTTTTTTTTAAGATTTTATTTATTTATTTGACAGAGAGAGACACAGCGAGAGAGGGAACACAAGCAGGGGGAGTGGGAGAGGGAGAAACAGGCTTCCCGCCGAGCAGGGAGCCCGATGCGGGGCTTGATCCCAGGACACCAGGATCATGACCTGAGCTGAAGGCAGATGCTTAACGACTGAGCCACCCAGGCGCCCCATATTATCAAATTTCTTATTTTTACTATCTTGCAGGTATAAATTCTCATGTAGTTTTAATGAGCAACTTCTTGGATATTAATGAGGTTGTTCATCTGTATCAGCAATTCCTTTTTTACTCTTGTGAAATATGTTTTACCATACTGCCTGATGTAATATTGTCTCAAAATTTTCTAAATATATTTCAGCCAGTTTTGGTTTTTGTTGTCTTCTTTTCCATAAGTTATCTCAGTTGCCTCCAGGGCAGATTTTTTTTATTTGTTTATTTTATTTTTTGCCCATTATAATGTAGTCTTTCTTCAACTATCTGATGATTCCTGGACAGTTCATTATTTCAGAGTTAAGGAAGTCTGTCTGAGAGCTTTGTGTATATGGATAAGCTTGTTGACTGCTGTACTCTGCTTTAGGATGTCTGAGTAGGTAGATCTTAACTGGGGTCCTACAAATTCTAGAATTAAGAACAGTTTGCTTTTGTCACCATTGCCACCAGCTGTTTATTGTAATTCCCACACGATTTAATTTCTAGGGAAGAAATTTAACTTTTTTTCCTTTGAGGATAGATAACTACCCAGTATTGGGAAGGCCAGTGGCAGAGTTACTCTTTTATTCTTCAGCCCTTTAAATTATCTTTCTCATTTCAAACCCTCCCATTATTTCTGCTTCTCTGATCTGAAGGCTCTGAATCTGAAGAGGCCCAACATACCTCTTGACTGTAATATAGGTTGTAGCTTCTTTCTTTTGCTTCTTATGACAATACTCCTATGTATGCAAAATGCTATATTGGAGTTTTTTGAACTCTTTCTTTAGCTCATGGCCCTTTTCTGTTCTCTTCCTTATTATGAGTTTATACATTTAAAATGTTTCTTTTTAATGTTTTTAATGAGATTTCTGCACAGACATGAAAAGTGGTCTATTCTATTTTGAATTCCAACATTTTTATCTTGAAAGCTGAGAAGGAAAGCATGCAGTGCTTGAGCAATGGAATGTCTTTTTAGTGAGACACCTGGGTGAGAGAAAGATTTTTTTTTGCCTAAGGACCTTTTCTGTTGTGATTACCTTAATGTGATTCAGATTGATTTGGAGCAAGTTCCTTAATCTCCAGGTTACTTCATCTGGGGCATTATTTGCTTTAGGCCATGTCAATAGGACCACTCCAGATATCTATATATCTATAGATATATATATATATGAAACATCTATAAACCAGGGGCAATAACATCTGTGAAGGTTGTTGAGAGAATTAAAACAGGTCACATGTAGGGGCGCCTGGGTGACTCATTTGGTTAAGCGTCTGCCTTCCACTCAGGTCATGATCCCCTGGGTCCTGGGAATGAGTCCCATGTTCAGCTCCCTGCTCACAGGGGAGCCTGCTTTTCCCTCTCCCTCTGCCCTTCTCCTCCCATCCCCCACCCATTCGTGCTCTTGCTCTGTCTCTCTCTCTCAAATAAATAAATAAATCTTTTAAAAAATAGATAACTAAAACAGATCACATGTAAAGTACCTAGCACAAAAACAAAAATTGATTCATTAAGTAATATTATAGAAGCCTCTGTTATCTAGTTTAATTTTTACTACTATCAAAATAGAGGCCCTGGGGCACCTGGGTGGCTCAGTCATTAAGCTTCTGCCTTTCAGCTCAGGTTGTGATCCCAGGGTCTCATAGGGCTCCCTACTCAGCAGGAAGCCTGCTTCTCCCTCTCCTACTACCCCTGCTTGTGTTCCCTCTCTCACTGTCTCTCTGTCTGTCAAATAAATAAATAAAATCTTTAAAAAAAAAATAGAGGCCCTGATAATTTAAAGTTAATAGTTGGTATCTTTATTTCCTCTTTCCTGACTTTACTCTCTCTGTGAGAAGGAAAAGTTCTTGATGGTCTTGATGGTCTCTTCTCTATTCAAGCTTTAGGTAAACAGAAGATCCTTATTGATATAAATATGCAATAACATTTCCTCTAAGCTATTAAAACCGTCGGTGTCATTGAAAAGGGAATGTTCTATATTTTCCTTTTTATGCCATTGAAAATCTTTGATTATGATTTAGAACTACAATGTAAATTTATGATTGGGTGGTTTTTCCTCTTTGATATTATCTTGGAATTTTTTAACTTTGATATTTTTTACTGTGAAGTGTTCTGATTGGCAGTTTCCTCCAAGTTATATATTATTAATCATATTTAAGGTTAGAAAACACTGGCTTAATTTTTGGTTGATCTGTCATAAAATTATCTCCTTTTTCAGATTATCTTAGAAGATCGAGGACTCTGAAATGTTTCCCCTGAAGGATGCTGAAATGGGTGCCTTTACCTTCTTTGCCTCGGCTCTGCCACATGATGTTTGTGGAAGCAATGGGCTTCCTCTTACACCAAATTCCATCAAAATTTTAGGGCGATTTCAAATCCTTAAGACCATCACTCATCCAAGACTTTGCCAGTATGTGGATATTTCTAGGGGAAAGCATGGTAAGTTGTTCTTTTTTTCTGTTTTTGTATTCTTTATTCTGTTACCTTGATTAGGTTACAGATATGCAGTGAATACATACAGTAATCAGTATGTGTGTGCTTGCACGCCTTCGCCTTCAGTCCATCCAAACTCAGTCTTTCAAGTTTTCCTGATTGCTTTGGCCCCTCACATGTCCCTCGTTTTATACTCTGCTATTTTCTCTCTTGGATTATACTATGCTCCATTCCCTACAATCTGAGCTTAGTCCCTTTCCTAGATTCTTTTATAGTTTTTATCATATTTTATTATTATTTTCTATTTAATTTGTCTCTCCTGAGGATTCTTAGTTCTGGAAAAAAAGGACAAAATAGGGGTGCCACACTCTTGATTTGGGCTCCAGTCATGATCTCAGGTCCTGGGATTGATCCCTGCATTGGGCTCTACATTTAGCCAGGAGTCTACTTCAGATTCTCTCTCTCCCTCTCCCCCACCTGCATGTCTCTCTCTCTCTCTCTCTAAAATAAAGAAATAAATAAAATCTTAATAAAAAGGGGGGGGCTAATGACTTTTACCTCTGACCTCAGAATCAGAACTGCACAGAGCACACGGGAGGCATTCAATAAATGTTGGTTGAGTGAGTAAAGTAATGAATGACTACATTTGAGGGATTGATATTTTTCAGATCTGAGAATAGGATTTTTAATTTTCTCTTTCAGGGAAACCACCTGTCTTTAAGCATTTTTCTTCCCTTCTATAAAAAGGAAATGAAAGTTCTAATATCAGGAATTTTGGAAATATCTATTTAAATGTATCTTACAATTGAAAGTAATAATTTGGGCTGTCTTCAAATGAAAAGGGAGTCACTAATTTTTTTTTGGAGCTGCATTAGTCTTTTCATATAAAATTCCATTTAGAAAAACCAAAGTAGAAAAGTTGAACCCTATTGGTTAAAAAGTCAATGTTTCACCAGGAAGGTGTTTACTGCCTTTTTAATAGTATAGTCAGGTTCTTTCATATCCCATATCTCAGTCCATTTGGACTGCTATAACAAAAGATCATACGAATAAACAACATTTATTTCTCCCAGTTCTAGAGGCTGGGAAGTCTAGTGAGGCCCACTTCCTCATTGACAGCTATCTTTACTGGTGGATGGGGCCAGGGAGTTCTCTCAGTCTCTTATAAAAGCAGTAATCCCATTCATGAGGGCAGAGCCCTCAGGACCTAATTATCTCCCAAAGGTCCCACCCCAAACACCATTGCACTGGGGATTAGGCCTTAACATATTAATGGGGTTGGGGGAAGACACAAATATTCAATCTATACCACCCCTAAAGATGTTTATGATGACAATATTTTAATTATTTTAAAATTATTTTTGGAAACTTAATTTCATGCTGAGGTTCCAGTGCTTAAAATTATTTTAAATGCATTCAATGAAATGTATTTAATTTTTCTAACAAAATACTTTGTGAAAGTTAACCCTATATACTTGCTGATATTGCCTATGAAAATGGTATTTTTATGTGTTTGAACCTAATATTACAAAAAAAATGTAATGTTTTCTTTGTTTTGCTGAAAAATAGGCTAAATGATACTCTCAAGTAGTCTGGATTATGGTTTTCAAAAAATATTTGCTCTGAAAACATTGACATTTTATAGACTTTGAGTAGAAAATGTTTTTGTAATAAATATTATTAAATTAATATTTATGGAGTATTTATTGTGTTTTAGGCAGTTTTATAAGTGCTTTACGTATTTTAATGAACTTAATCCTCATAACAGTACCATGAAATAGGGACTATTATTCTCATTTTACAGATAAGGAAATTGAGATACAGCAATTAAGCAACTAATGTAAGGTCATACAACTAGTAAGTAAAGAGGTGGAATACTAATATATTTTATCATATTTTGAAAGATTTTTAAAGCTGAAATAAGTGTACATTAATGCAAATTGATACCTCTACCAATCAGAGCTATTCAATGCCTTAAATACTTTGGAGCTCTACCACATACCTAGTGTCTTGAATATTTAGATATGTCAGGCCTGGTAAGAGACATGAAAAAGAAGGTAGTAAAAGAGTTAATTGTCTTACAGATGATAAAAATTTGTGATTTTTCATATTCATATGTATGTACACATACACATTACGCACACACAGACGTGTTAAAGTATACATTATTCTATTGAGACCTCCTTTACTATGTGAGATTGCCTTTGATTGATCTATTCAGCAAATATTAGTAAAAGGCCTAACCTTTCAAGAGAGAATGTAGGTGGGGCCATGTTAAGGCCATAAGGGTCTCTCCACAGGGAATAAACGTGGAGGGCAGAGCTGATGGAAAACTAGGATTGAAGTAGTTATAAAGATGCTGATGAGCTGAAGATTTGTTTAGGAACCAGTCTTTCTTGTCTACTCTGACTTTTCTTATGTTGTGCTTTGGTATATATAACGTCAGTCCACTGGTGTTAATAACAATCTCTTGCCTACTACTATGGCTCTCCTTGTGCTAGATGCCAGATATATGAAGATGAATAAGATAGGATCCCAGTTCCCAAGCTCTAGAAGTAGTAGAGGAAAAAAAATACAAACATGATTATAATATAATAATAGTTGATACAGCAGATGATGTACGATGTGCTATGCCATGGGAGTACAAAGGAAAGAATGTTGAATTCTCCATTGAAGAATGTAGATATTCATCAAACTCCCACATAGAGAATTTTAGTGGGATAGGAGACCTTAGAACACAGCGGGGTAGCTTTTTTGTCTGTGAAGTTTATTTACTTTCATTTATTTTAATGGTACCAGTGGCCTAAAGGAATAGCAGATTTTCGAGAGATGTGCTGGCTCTTTATTGCTGACATATTCCTAAGAAAGCAAATCTTAATATCATTCTTAATTAATCATTCTTATTCTTTTTAAAGGAATTTACATTTCTTATGATCTTTTTTCTAAAAAATTGAGATACAGTATTATATATACATACACATAATATTATGTATACAATATGTACATGAAAGAAAATACATAATCAGGATGGGGAGAAAGGAAACGAAGAATAAGATATTAAGTTATAATATTAATACATAGTTTCTTCACATGAACTACAAATTTTTTTGTAGACTTCTTGTAGATCAAGGCAAAGAAGGAAATTGATCTGCTTCAAATTACATTTATAATGCGGCAACATATTAAGAAATTAATTCCTGGGTGCCTGGGTGGCTCAGTCGTTAAGCATCTACCTTCAGCTCAGGTCATGATCCCTGGGTCCTGGGATCAAGCCCTGCATGGAGCTCCCTGCTCGGCGGGAAGCCTGCTTCTCCCTCTCCCACTCCCACTCCCCCTGCTTATGCTCTCTCTCTCACTGTGTCTCTCTCTATGAAATAAATAAATAAAATCTTTAAAAAAAAAAAATAGAAGGGCGCCTGGGTGGTTCAGTTGTTAAGCATCTGCCGTCGGCTCAGGTCATGATCCTGGGGTCCTGGGATCGAGCCCCGCATCAGGCTCCCTTCTCGCCAGGAGGCCTGCTTCTTCCTCTCCCAGTCCCCCTGCTTGTGTTCCTGCTCTCGCTGTCTCACTCTGTGTCAAATAAATAAAATCTTAAAAAAAAAAAAGAAAAATTAATTTCTAAATTTTTACTTAAATCTGGAAAAATGATCAGTTGCAAGCTTTATAATGTTCATATAATATATTGTATGTTCAGGTGATATATGGAGACATTATATAGGAACTTTTATGGCATGGGGATCTGAGATATTCTTCATTTGTTATTATGGGGAGTGTTCTCAACACATCTGACTAAATTTGCTTTATTGTTCTTTTTTGTGTTGATCTCTGAGTGGAAACCTCTGTAGCTTCATGTCCCAATTTTTCTATGGGTGAACATCTAAATAAACTAAATTTGACAGTTTAAAATAGCACTCAAGAGCCACAGGGACCTATGAATGGGCATCAGGAGATCTATGAACCATGAAATTATATATACAATTTTGTGTGTGTGTACATGTATGCACAAGCATTTTTTGGATAATGAGTCCATAGTTTTAACCAGATTCTCAAAAAAGATTCATAATGTAAAGACAGGGTTTAAAAGCACTTATGCAGAGTATCAGCTACATGGAGAGAATTTTTCTTCTTTATTTCAAGACGTTCTGGAGAAGTTCTAATGTAGGCAATAAACCCTTCGAAGTTGATTTGATCTGTATCTGCAGGTGTGCCATATCACATATTTACCAATTCAGAGACCCACATTCAGAGCCACTGTATAGAGTTTTGCACAAAACCTTTTGGTTAATGCGATAAGGAGGAGCTGAATTCTTTTTCTCTAATTCATTCTGAGAGGAGAGGTGCTTTTTCTAATTTGCCTATATATAGCCATGAAGACAAGTGGTAACTGTACCCACAGCAGACTTTATAGATAGCTCTAGCCATTTGCCAAAAGTTTAGAAAGGAACCTTTGGCAAGTTTGTTGTTGTTGTCTTTTAAAAACATTTTTTTTCTTTGCTAAAGTTTTTATTTGATGAATGGCTTCAATGACATTAAATATTTAAATTATAGGAATCATTTGGGTTTTTTTATACCACCAAACAATTGATAGATATTGTCAATCCCTGAATGCATTTAACACCTCTTCCCACCACTACCAATCCAATTACAAATTCTAAAGAATTTACAATTGTTACATTGGCCCAGTGTCAAAACCACTCCAAAGCTTGGAAATATAGTAGATCCTCATTATCATTTGTAGCTGGTAGCCATAATTAGTGTTACTGTTTTCCATCTGCAGTTTTGAAGTAGCCTGTCTTCCCAAACTCTTACCACTTAGTTCTTAGGATTTCTTCATTCTTGTATCCTAAAGTGCCTTTTATTTCTTTCCACTATGTCTGGAAGCCTATGTGGAGCTTCACATCATATGATTGGAGTCTTGGCTTCTATCCAGTTCTCCCTAGACTTTCTTTTCTCAGGATAATTCACTCAATTGTCCTAGATACTTCTTGAGCTCCTTGTTTTCCTCCTTCTACCTAAATGAGCCCCTGTACACGTTGAATTTGGGAGAACCTTATGACATAATCCCTTTGGGGAACAGTATTGCTAACTTTGCACAGGAACTTTCTTTTTAGTTATCAGTGTCGGATAGAAACTGATCTTCTTAGACACTGTTAGACTCTGTTAGCGTTGAAGCTTGCTCAACAATCTGGGTAGTCCCTTTAGGCCCATCCACCATATTGCTGGTTACTCCACTTCCCCTGCTTGCCCTGCTCCTAGATCTCAGCGGTCCTCTTTTCTAGGATAACATAGGTCACAGATACATATAGTAGTCATATATTTTAAGTTTGGCTGCCTAGAATGAAAATATTAGTGATTGTCAAAAGGTTAGGGAATTTGATTATCTTGTTTATATTGGCAGTGTTCATTGTCCTGAAAAATTGTATGCATAAGGAGTAAATCGCTGAATTAAAATAAGTTTATATAAAGGTCTGTTTGTTCCAAAGCATTCCTATGATTTCAGTTACATTACATTGAAAAAATAGAAAAAGTTTCTATTCAACAATCTCCTTGAACAACAAGTATTTCTCAGTGATGTAACACCACAAGATTTTGGTTTGGACTCCACTTAATTGTCTCCTCAAAGAATTTTGATTTTGGTTCTCTTTCCCCCTTCTATTTTGTTCTTGCTATGCAGCTATCTCGTATCTTGTCATTGTCAATTCCCCTACCTTCCCATTCTCACTTGGGGTTACATGTGACATGTGGTATGTTTTAGTAACATTATGTTTTCACATGTTAGATTAGCTCAGAAGTCAGGCTTTCACTGTTTTCTATAGGTTATTCAAAACTGATTCAAGATGATGTCATTTTCCCCCTAACTCAGGATGAAGTACTAAATCTCAAGAATAGTGGACATATTATTATATTTCAGGAACTTGATTTATTAAAGGAAAAGTTGAGCAAAATATCTTTAAAAGAAAAAAACCAATAAAGCATGAAAATATTTAAGTAAACAAATTTACTCATTTTCTTTTGAGCTTGAAATCTCAGCAGTGTTTAGAAGCAGAGTGAGGATTATAAATGATAATGCATCCCATTTTGTTTTTTTTTTGTTTATTTTTTTAAAATATTTATTTTGAGAGAGAGAGAGCACAAGCAGGGGGAGCTGCAGGAGGAAAGGGAGAGCAGGCTTCCTGCTGATCCGGGAGCCTGATGAGGGGCTCCATCCCAGGTCCCCAGGATCATGACCTGAGCTGAAAGCAGACACTTAACCGACTGAGCCACCCAGGCACCCCTCATCCCATTTTATTTGGCATTATTTACCCAGAAATCTTTTGATGGTTGCTAGTGAAATAAATAAAATTATTTTAATTAATAGATGTGAAAATTCAGGTAAAGAATAGTAGCATTTGTTAAGGACCTATAAGATAATTTATTCCATATCTCTAGCTGCATATACATTTCAGCCTCAGTGTGTCTATTGTTTCAGTTTCATCAGAGAAATAGAACCAGTAGGATGTTCATATTAAGAGATTAGTTGCTAGGAATTAGCTTCTGTGACTGTGGGGGCTAGGCAGGCTATCAAGAAGGACAAGCTGTACTCTTGGACAAGAGCTGAAGCTGCAGTCTATGAGCAGAATTTCTTCTTCATAGAAGCTTCAGTTCTGCTCTTAAGACCTTTACAAATGATTGAATCAGAATCATCCACATTATCTAGGATAATCTTCCTTACTTGAAGTGATTATAGATCTTGATCATTTATAACAATACACTTTTATAATACCACCTACATTAGTGTTTGAGTTTAAAAACTATAGCTTAGTTGTGTTGACTCATAAAACTAACCAACGCAGTGACCTAGTAACAATACTGGTTTTTACGCACAGAATTTGTATTTTCAGTTTTACTATCTAAATATTTATTTAGATATTATATTTAAAAAGTGATGAGCTAGTCTCATTTTTATTGTAACAAAAGAATGATGCAGTAACTGTATTCTAATAATCTAACACACAATTTACCTTTCTTTCTCTTAAGTTAAAAAAAATTTATTTAAATCTTTCTTCTAGTCCCTCTCCTGATTCAGCTCCTTTATTATCTTTCTTGCTTAATATTGTACTCTCTTCAGTTTCTTAGCATTGACTTAAAACGTACAGTTCAGGCTGTATTTACACTACAGTGATACTTGGCATTCATCAAATATTTGTTAGAAGAAAGATTATTTCACAGTTCTTGTATGTTCTACTCTTTAAAGTTCATCTTAGTGTCACATTTGTTTTTTATAAATAATGCCACTACGTTGTTGACTTATATTTGGCACATTATGATTCCCAGATACTTTTGTCATATTTTGTTCTGTGAAACTATATTGTTTTTATAACAAACAGAAGTTATTTTCAAACAGTGGTCCAGAGTTTCAGGATGAAGACTCTCTAATGATTTCTTGAAAAAAATGCTTCATATTGGAAACATTGTTTTGGTGTACATTCCATTACCTTTGGGAGAAACTTTGATATTTTGCCAAGGATTATGTCTCTGCTGTATTAAAATAATGCTTCAGAGTTCCATAGAATCCTGAAGCTTTGGCAAACTCTGCTTTATGATATTTTGAAGGAGTTTCCAGAAGAAGCCTGACAATTTTTTTTCTAAATTATTTTAAGCCTGACAAATTAGGGTAGTGCCAAATATTTCAGAAATCTTTCATGGATGTGGAAACTTATGAATATCCAACTTAAAATTATAAATTAATGGAACATGCACATTTAAATGAATTCTGATGTTTTTGTTTTATATTAAAATCAGCACTATTGAGGTATTATTTTTCCTAGTTTACAATGTAGGCTTATAATTTTCTATGTAGGACAGATCTCTATTTAGATAATGACTATTATCATATAAGACTCTTACTCATTTCTAATGGTTATATCATGGCTTTGCTCAAGTTCATTTATTTAACAAGTATTTTTATGTAAGATACTTATATGTTTGAGGTGCCAGTTCTAGACACTGATGATACATTTGGAACAAGACCTGCATGTTCCTGCCATCATGAAACATGTAGTGGAGAAAAAAGACATTAAATAAAAATGTATACAAATCCGTAGAGTTGAAGTTAAGTTCTACGGAAGAAAAGTACAGTGTAGAATAGATTATCTTACAGGAGGAGCAAATTGATTTGGGGATATCAGTAAAGTGTTCCTTATGGAAGTCATATTTAACCAAGGAATGAATAATAATAATAATAGCAAATACTTAGATTGTGATTGTTATGTGCCAGGCACTATTCTTGATCCTTATTATGTGTTAACTTATTTCAACCTAACAACAACTCTATGAGGTAGGTGCTACTGTTTTCCTCATTTTATAGAAGGGGAAACTGTGGTGTAGAAAGATTAGCAAAGTTCTCCAAGGTCACATAGCGAATGAATTGTAAACCTGGGATTTGAGCTTAGACAGAAGAGTCTGTGCTCTTAACCACTGTGTTTCATGATAAGAGTTAGCTGGGAGAAGGGAATGGGGAAGATCATTTCAGGCAATATGAACCCATGTACTAATACCTTAAGCAAGATGGGGGAGGGAAGCCCAGCACGACTGGAAGTTGGTAAGCCAAAGTAACAAAAGATGAAACTGGAGAGGAAGTTAGGGTTTTCGGATTTATTATTATTTTATTACTTCAACTTTAGTATGAATATATGATGGAAGGTAATAAGAATTAATGTGAGATCAGTTAAGGCACATTGTACTGTCATATTAAGAGGACGCTGACTTGGACCCACTTTGTGGTGGGTGGAGCAAACTACAGATTCTGGAAACATTTGGGAGATAGAAATAGCAGGACTTTTTGTTTGGATTTGAGAAAGGGAGATTACTCCTAAGTTTCTAGCTGATGCAGCTGACAAGATGGTGGTACCATTTACTGAAATAGCACTCAAGAACAGGTTTCAGGAGCAAAGTATAAGTTCAGTTTGAGTTCTGTCAAGTTTGAGGTGACTTTTATATTAGGGTGAGAAATTATCTATAAAAGTCTGGAATGCAGAAGAGAGTTCTGGACTTGAAATAAAATTTGCAGATTTTCAGCCTTGGGAGTAAATGAGGAGAAAACACAGTATGAAGACCCCGAATCAAAGATAGAGGAACTAAAAGCATTTCAGTTAGGGTAGAGGAGATGCCACTGTACAGAGGAAACTGAGGAGAGGCAGCCAGATAGGTGTTAGGAAAACTGACATAATGTTGTAAGATGAAAGCAAAGGAATGCAGCAGCTTCCCATTTGGTTCCCATTTGGTTTTCTGATTGTATTTGCTTTTTCCTCCTAGAACTTCAGAGTTGTACACAGTTGCTTCAAGTTCAACTTTGTGTGTTTTTTTCTTTATTGAAGAACTGATTTTCTTTCTTATTCTCTTTTTCCTTTCTTCCTACTCATTAAAAATTCTTTCAAATTTAATTTTAAGTTCCTGTTTAGATCACTTGGAGTCTTTCATCTGAAAGTGATCGCTTTCATTTAGAGCATTTTTAGTTTTTCTGTTTCAGATCATTCTGTATAATGCTACCACCTCAGATAGTTTCAGCTTCCAAAATTTGACCCATGCAGTATACTGCCCTCCTACTTCACATGATTGCCTGTGTACCGTAGTCCTTCATTCATCTCTACTCCCACGTGCAAGACCATACCTCGAGCCAGTTGTTACTGAGTGTTGTTCCTTTTGCTGGATCTCCTACTCTGGAATTCTCCTTTCCCATCTCCTGTTCTCTCATTTTTTCTGCCTTTCCTACTTTTCATTTTCATCAAACTTCTTTGCAATGATCACTATTCCCAATCTCTTTGCACTCTTACTTCTTTGTTTTATCCTAGTCTGCCATCTATATTTTGTGTTCATCTTCTTCCTTATCTAACTTAAAACTCATTTTGCATAGATATTCACAGAACTCCACAATTTCTTTTAAACCTCTGATCTCTCCTGAAATAACCTTATCAGATTCCCAACCACTTATAAGCCCAGTTGTACTTTTCTCTCACTCCTCTTACGTGCATTCATTAAAAAAACAAAAACAAAAACAAAACAAAACAAAATTGGGAGGGGTGCTGGGTAGTTCAGTCTGTTCAGCATCTGCCTTCTGCTCCAGGCATGATCTCAGGGTCCTGGGATGGAGCCCCACATCAGGCTCTCTGCTCAGAGGGGAGCCTGCTTCTCCCCCTCCTTCTGCCTGCCGCTCCCCCTGCTGTACTCTCTCTTTCTGTTTCAAATAAGTAAATAAAATCTTTAAAAAAATTTGTCAGACAATGTGTTAAGTCATTAGGGATAACCGATGAGGAAAAAAGTATATGGTCTGACCCTCAGAACTGTGCTATCTTATTCTTAGTTAATCTGTTGGAAAATAAAAATTACATCATAATATTGATGGTGCCCACCAAAATTTTATATTATTATTTAATCTCAGCAGGTCCCATGATGTTACAAATAATCCCACATCAATTTTCTGTTCTTTCTTCATAGTCATGATTAAGAACATTTCTACTTTTCTCAAATTTCTAAACTTAGTTGCAAAACCTTTGTTTGAACTAGACTGCCAAGACAATTTGTCCCTAGCTCCCAATTTCCCCTTCACTTCAAAATTTCTTTATATCTTCATCCAAGCTTTTCCTTTTCCTAATATGTGTCAGAAGAAGGGTCGCTTCTTTCTTCCGAAGGTAAAACTTTCCATCTGTTTTTCCTGATGCACATGGGAGAAACTCTAGACAAAAACACAAGATGACATGAAATTGTTATTTAATGTGTTGTTTTATTATACATTTATTCTGTTGTATAGATATGGTAAGTATGTAGTTAATATAGAGTTTGAAAAACTCCTACAGTACTATTAGTACTGTAATATCTTTAATGGACTATGTTATTTTGTTATTAAACATTTTGTTAATCAAATGTAAAGTGGATTTGCTTTGTTTTACGCAGAAAGACTGGTGGTGGTAGCTGAACACTGTGAACGGAGTCTAGAAGACTTGCTTCGAGAGAGGAAACCCATGAGGTACTGTGTAATATCAGGACAATTAAATGAAAAGCAGAAATTGGCAACAAAAAAGCATAACAAGAAACTGCAGAGTTTTTGTTTCTTCTGTTACTTATTTAATGATAAAATCCAGGTGCAAATTTTTATTTTAGGAAATTTAATTCACAGGCCCCATAGAAATTCAACATTGACATCGTCCAGCATTCAGTTTTTATGAGGTAGGCATTCTCCAAAGTACTTGACAAAAAAAGATTCCTAAAGAGGATATATATGAAAATTTGTAATGTTTTCAGTACTAAGCATTTCTCTAGCTGAGATTAAGAGTATTTTCCTGGGAGTGGTACATAGTAACTACTAACAGGATGCTGGCATTCCTACGGACACAGTGAACTGTTTTAAGGAAAGGCCATGTTGAAGAGTAGAGAGAAATAATATTCATAGCTTGGATAGAATCTAATGATACAGTTTAAATTCAGTAATTTCAATGACTCAGTAATTTTACTTTCTGTCTCAGGCATTCTTGGCAAGAAGAGTACGTGGTATATATATTATTACAGATATACTACTAAATGAATTTCTTTATACATTTTCTGAAATTATCTTAAAATCATGAAAAATATCCCTTTAATGAATAAAGAAAGTTGTACTAAGCCAATGAAAATGGCTTGCCATGAATCTTTTTAGGATTATAATTATCCATCCTCTTTTAAGGAAATATTCTCATTCTTGGTCATTGCTTTTTAATCACTGCTATATCCTAGATGAAAACAAATTTTTTTCAAGGGAGGAAAAAATGTGTATATTGCTAAATGGTAGTTATTTAATAAAAACAAAACAAACTGAATAAAAATACTTCCTTTGATACTTTAAAAGATTTGGTTTTAAGTGTTCTCTAGAATGGGAGATTCAGATACCAAGTATACCTACCTTACTTGCTTCTTTGGAAGAGTCTAATCTGACCATATGTAATAAAAGTGACTTTTCTATATATTTAGAAATAGCTTAACCTTATGTAGTGAGTATGTTTTTATAATTATAATTTTTACATGTCTCAATCTTTGACTTTGTGTTTTTAAGAACATTATTCTGTTTACTAGTTCTAGAATGATCAAAACTTATGGTGGTAGATATAAAAACAGTATTCAGCTCTGTTTGGGGGAAGGAGTACTATAAGAACTCATTCAAAATAGCCTTGAGGAAACTATCTGGAGTAATGGAAATTTTTTACATCTTGGTCAAGGTATTACTTATGTGGTGCATGTTCTTGCTAAACTTTTCAAAATTCACTGAAGTACACACTTCAGATGTGTGCATTTCACCTATGTAAATTATTCCTGAATTAAAAAAAAAAAAACAAAAACGAAACCCTCATCTGGTATTTACTTGGCTTGGGTTCTAAATCCCTCATATAGCAACAATATTGTGTTGTTAATGAAGGTACTTGATCCAATTGCTTACCTATTTGTATTTCTTTCTATTAGAAGAAATAGTATAAATTAGTTGTGCTGCTTAACCAATACCTCACCACTTAGTGGTTTAAAAACAATATTTATCATTTCATATAATTTCTCTAGGTCAAGAATTCAGAAATGAATTAGCTAGATGTTTTTAACTCAGGATCTTATGAGGTTGCAGTCAACTGGGGCTGTCATCATATGAAAGCTTCACAGGCTGGATGAACTCGCTCATTTGGTGTCAGTTGTTGACAATAAGCTTTAATTCTTCCCCATCTTGAGGGCCTTTTTACACCGATCTCTTGTCTATCCTCACAACGTGGGGTTGGCTTCTCTCAGAGTGAACAAGGCATTGAAGCTTCAATGTCTTTTATGACCTACCCTCAGGAACCACACACCATCATTTCTGCAATTGTCTTAATGGATACAGAAGTCAGCCATTAATTCTATTCACTGTGGAGGGGTCCACATAGGAATGTGAATCTCAGAAGTCAGGGGTCGTTGGGGATCACCTCAGAGGCTGGCTATCACAGAAGTTTTAGTGATCATACAGGTACTTAAAAAGGAAAAAAAAAAAAACAAACAGGAGTGAAATACTAACCAACATTAACACTAACTGAAAAATAACCAAAGTTCTTAAAATTATTCAGTATTGATTTAGGCTACTTGAGACAGAAGAAAGGAAGATGTTTACACTGTGAAGAGAAGGTAGAGTATTAAGGGAATATCCAGAAGTACTAAAGGTGGAATACGGTCTTCATGGACATGGCTATACTAAGATCAGAATCGATCCAATTCTGAAAATTGATGTTACCCATGGGCTTATGCTCCCAGCCATGCTGAAGGACCCTATAAGCTACAACTAGAGTAATTCTCTGGTCAACAGGGTGGTAGTAACTATAGAATGTTCCTTCTGATCTTGAAATTTCCCTCTCTGCCCATACTTGTCCTTCCTTTGCTTACTAAAAAAACTGAGGCATAAGAGAGAAGCTGGTGACTCAGAAGACAAATTTCCATTTTCATCATTTTACCTCAACTCCTTTTTTTTTTTTTACTTTCAATTGTTCTATGTAAGGATACAATTGATACTGCTTTGCTAATAAGATTAAATCCATTAGCTTGTGGAAAGTTTTACTTTTCTGTGTTCATCATCCTTTATCCTTGTTTTAGATATAAATCTGATAGCACTGAACACTAGTAGTGTCAATAGTATGAAGGTGTAAAGAGGCCACCTTTCTTCAGTATGTCTTCATGAAGATAAAATCTTACAGATGGAAGCATATTCTTTGAGTAGATAGATAAACATGAACAGGATTAAATGCAAATTTCATATTGTCTTTCATGCCATTTACATTTCTAATAGTCTTTTTCATTTATGTAAAATAGGACATATTACTGTTTTTTTGGGTCTTCATAATTTCTTCAAGTAAGATACATTTAAACATTTTTGTAAATAAAGTACTATTTTCTAATCCTTCTGGTAACAGTCTAAAATTCAGTATTTTCCTCATTCATTTTGGAATATAACATTCAGCCCTTACTGCCTTTGAGTAGACATGATTCTGTCAGGTTCAGTTCCAAGTTGTTATCTGATCCATCCATCTAAATTAGCTTTGTCGAAAACTATTTGACTTTCCACATATTTGGATTACATTAGTCTCCAGTAACAGAGCAGATTTCATGTGCAGAGTTGCTGTGCTGTAATTTTAATTAATTCTATAACCTGTTTATGGAAAGTGAGAAGACGTTCTTATGGCTTATAAATCATATACATTTCCCCTACTGCCAAAAGTAAGCACCCCGCACCTGTAAGAGAGGCTGATGCAAAGTAAACAGGAAATCTATTTAGATGGGCTTGCAGTTTGAGACCCATGATTTTTACTTGTCCATCTGTCTCTAACTGTTGTAAAACTGTAAGCTGCCAGTTGTCTGGTAGTTATTTGCAGCTCATTGTCTAAACTTAAACATCATCCAAGGCATATGTCTTACTGGATTTATATTTTGAAGAAAATTTAACTCTTGTAAAATTGGTGAGACGGGGAGTGGGGAAATGAAAACTAGAAACTTATAGAAGCATCTAGTGTCAATTTACTCACTTTTTTTCATAACACATTTAATATCATTGAACTAAGCAATATTGTACTAAAACCTCATAGTAGTGATTTGTATTACAAATATAACCTAAGACTATCTTGAGGTTTCAGGTCGCTCTAGAAAACCAAGCATCTTTTTTTTTTTTAACATTTTAATAGCCCTAAAACTCTTTTGAGAATTCACGTTATCCAAACAGAAAGTAATGATTTTGTGCTATGACCTGGAGGTATTTATCAAGTCAATCTCTTATAAAATAATGTTATTTGTACAGATAGTTTGCTGATCTGGTTTGAAAGAGAAAAGTCACCATTTTCTTTATAGTTTATTCAAGCTTGAATATGAGGAATTAGTTTTTGGAGAATGCAGCTCTCTTTTCAGTGGCTTTTATATGTTACTTGTGCCAGAGTTTGATCTTGCCAATATTTCTCTCCACTTTCAGTTAAATAATCAAAATTATTTGTTGGAAACATAGAAGCATGGAATTCAGTTAAACTCCTATAACCAGTAGGTTTCAAGAAACAAAGTACAGCATTTGGAAGATTTGTTTGAAGTCATCTCATATTTGGTGCCTGTGAATCTATTTAATTGCTACCCTAAAGCCATATTCAAGATACTGAAAGTGGGGAAATTTAAATCTCAACTCCTTTCTGAAATATTTTCCGAGAATGTTAAAAAGAGAGACATACCTTCATCACTTCTATTAAAGCAAACATGAGGAAATGGTTTGCCTTTTAAGTCTAGGTGCTCTTTGGAAAGTATTTCCCTTTTGTGTTAGTGTTATTCAGAGCATGTACTTTTGCCTAATCTGTAACAGTGTCAGCAAGTGTAGTTCATAGGCAGATATTCAGCAGAGTTTTGGCACTTGGAGTAAAGTTTCTGCCTTGTCCTTAAATTTGCAAGTGAAGGCAGGGTAAGTAGTGCAGGCATGTTTCTTTAATAAAATGTTTGTCATATGTTTTTAGGGTTATGGTTTTGAAGATTTACCAGCGAACCATCAGCATAGCATAGGTTATACATGGTTATACATGGAGACTTTGATGGGAAGCAGGCTATGTCTGCAGCTGTTCACTAGCTTGATGGGAAACATGATCTGACTTACTCGGATGAGTAAGTTTTACTTGCTCCTATTAAAAGATTGCCTACTCACTGAATTAGATACTCCAAAGAATTTTGGACACATTCTAGAGTGCAGTCTATAGATGGATAATGAGCCACAGGTCTCACAGTCATCAGAAAGGGATAGTAGATATTCTTATTTTAGAAAATAACCTGATAGTGGAAGTTCAGGTTCTCGTACATTTTTTTTTCTTTAAAGGGCCTTAGTTTCAAAATTCATTTGAAATTATTTTAGTGTGGTCAAGTAACTTAGAGATTTATACAACTGATGAATATTTTTCTTCCTATCTTACTTGTTTTGTTTAAGGATGGAAAATAATACTACAGATGCTCTTACTCAGGCTTGGAATCTTGCAGCTATCTTTTGCTTTTTCCCTCCCTTGTACCCTACATCCTATTAGCTGTCAAAGTATCATTAATACAACCTTGGTGGTATTTCTCACATCTCTACTGTTTTTTACATTCTTTAGTTCAGGCCTTCATTAACAAACTGCTTGACTATCGCACTACAACATTCTCCCACTGGTCTTCCTGCCGTTAGTCAGTTGTTAGTATACTCTGTTACTATTTGCTGCTGCTATATTATTATTTTTAAAAATCAGTCCATTCCCTGATCAAAAACATTGGGTGGCTCTCCATTTTTGTGTGTGTGGGAGGAGTGCATTTTATAGGCATAGGATATGACTTCAATCAAACTCTCTAAATTATTTCCAAATAATGTCTAAATTATGCCGGTAGTTCTTATTGTTCCCCATAGATTGTTGAGGAGATGGAGCACCAAAGAATTGAAATACAATATGAAGAATGAGCTGTCCTTTTGTCCAAAAGTGTATCTCCAATCTTTAGCATGATGTATATAGCACTTCTTTAAGTTATTCACTTACCTCCATCTCTCTAGACCATACCACTGAACCAAAGCAAAAATTATATTTTCCTACTCCACATTTCTTTAGTACATTGTAACTCTCCAGTTGTAAAGTGCCTTTTCCCTTTTAGCTTATAATTGTTTGCCTGCAGGGGTGCCTGGGTGGCTCAGTTGGTTGAGCATCCGCTGTTGGTTTCAGCTCAGGTCATGGTCTCAGGATCATGAGATCAAGCCCCATGTCTGGCTCTGTACTCAACAGGGAGTTGGCTTGAGATTCTCTCTTTCCCTCTGCTTTTGTCCCTCCCCTTGTTCACATTTGTGCACACACACTCTCTCTCAAATAAATAAAATAAAAAATTGTTTGCTTGCAGTCATAGACTTAAGGAAGCTATGATTTGCCTTCCCTAACTAACCATACATTTTTTAACATGCATACTATAATTTTTTAATTTTTCTGTCTCCTAAAATTGTCAGCATAAGAGTTTGCATATAGTTAATGTGTTGTAAATGAACAATCCAATGAACTAATTGTGTTTTTAGTTTAGTCATGCAGTTCAAACTGTATTTCCCTATTATCTTCCTTTTAATCATGTGCCATGATTTTATTTCCCAAACAAATTAGTTTTGGTGAAAGTCTGGTGCAGATGTTATCTTGGTGATTTGTTTATTATTTTCTTGGAAATATTTTTTTAAAAATAGGATGAGTAAACAAATTGTTCATTTCCTTTCTCATCGCTCTGGGGAAGAATCTAAACTCATTTTAGGATGTTGGCAGAATCCAGTTCCTTCCAATGGTAGGACTAACATTCCTGTTTCCTTGATTAATATCAACCAGAGGCTGTTCTCAGCTTCTGGAAGCCATCTGCACTCCTTGTCATGTGGCCCTCTCCATCTCCAAAGTCAGCAATGGAGAATCTCTCATCATATCTCACTCATGCCTGGAATCTCTCCTGTTTCCTCTGTCTCTAACCTCTAGATCCAGATTTCAAGGACTCACGTGATAAGGTCAGGCTCACCCAGATAATCTCCCTTTCTTAAAGTCAACTGTGCCATATAACAGCTTAATCATGGAGTATAGTCAATCATATTCATCGCCTTGGGGGCTATACAGGGTGTATATCAGGGAGCAAGGATCTTGGGAATCATCTTAGAATTCTGCCTACTGCAGTTTGGTTATTGGGGAAAAATTGGGGAAAATTTTTTAGTCTTATAGGAAGTATGATATTTGGTGTTCTTTTTTATATTAGTAAGTCATTGTGACTGAGATGGTGGGAACTGTGGTGTGTCAGGGATCATCAAGACCACTCCCGGTTTCACTGATTCACTGGAAGCACTCAGAGGACTCAGAAGTCATATACTCAATGGTTACACTATACTCATCTTTTTAACAGCAAAAAGAGACAAAACAAAAATCAATAAAGGGAAAATAAAGGGGCAAAGAATGGAGGAAAGCAGCCACATGCTCTTCAGATTCCTCCCCTGGGAGAGTTATGAAGGATGTACTTAATTCCAAGAGCAACAAAGTGTGACAATATGTGCCAAGTGCTGCCCATTAGAGAAGCTTGTCTGAGTCTAGAAGTGGAGGGTTATTAGGGTTTGGTCACAAAGGCACATAGTGCTTGTGTGATTGACTGCAGTTACTGATGCTCTAGACCCTCCGAAGGAAAGCAGGTGTTCCCCATAAATCACATTGTTCGCACAAACTATCTCTGTAGACAAGCTAGAGTGGTTCAGGGCCTCAAAAGGGCAGAACACTCTTATCAGGCCATTTCCAAGAGCACAATTCCCAGGAGCCCGTCAGGAAAATAGGCACTTTGGGGGAATGCATAAAGAGACTAATGAGATTCTTTTTTGAAGAGGTATTAAACAGATTTTACAGCCACTTCCAGCAATTCTTGAAATATGTTATGACTTTGTAACCTAATAGTTGCTGGTCTTGTTCAGTCAGGTTTGTGTAAAGACTGTTTTTTCACTCATCAAGGAGGTACTAGTTTTCTATTGTTGCTATAACATTGCCACAAATTAAGCAGCTTAAAACACACAAATTTATTATCTTATAGTTCTGTAGATCAGAGGTCTATTGGACTTGGCTGGTTTTTCTGCTTCAGGTCTAACAAAGCCAAAACCTAGGTGTCAGCAGGGCTGTATTTCCTTTGGTGGCACTAGGGGAGAATTCATTTCCAGGCTTATTCCAGTTGTTAGTAGAATTTAGTTCCATATGGTTGTAGGACTGAGATCCCCATTTCCTTACTGACTATTGGCCGGGAGTTGTTCTTAGATCTTAGAGGCCACCAGTGTTCCCTGGCTCATAGCCCCATTTCTTCATCTTCAAAGCTAGTAACAACAGGTCCAGTCCTGATGCTTTGAATCTCTGACCTCTCCTGTCTTTTCTTCTGGCACTCTGACTCTTCAGCTTTGCTCTTTTACTTTAAGGGCTGCTATGGTTACGTTGGGTTCATCTGGATAAATCAAGGGACTGTCTCCATTTTAAGGTTAACTGATTAGCAATCTAATTTCATCCACCAAGCCCCTTCACAGCAGTACGTATCCTAGTGATTGGTTGAATACCCATGTGACAAGAGTCTTGGGAGGATTCTGCCTACCATATTCTTTATACAGGTAAATGCTGAAGTTTTTCCTCCTCACTTAAATCTAAATTTCATTTTATTATACCTCAGTTTCTAAAGAGAGAAATAATTAATTAAACAATGTTAATTCTTTTAACAATTATAAGCATGTTTAGCCTCTTTTCTTGATGAAATTATTGTCATTCAAGTTGCCAGTTATCCTCAGAAAAAATAATTAAAATTTAATAAAATTTAAATTCAAACTTTATGTTTAAAACTACTGTTGTCAGAATAATGATCAAGAGTAAAGTAAACCCTGTGTTTATTAAAATAAAATTCCTGCTGGGAAAAGGAACTACTTCAATGTCCATATACAAAAAGAATGATCAAAGGATGCATAAATATGTTGATATTGAATGCTAACCTGTTATTTTCCATTAAAGACACTTGTTTAGTCAAGTGCATCCTCAACTGAAAATTTTAGATGTACTATATTGAAAGAGAGAGGAAGAGAGGCAGGCAAGATGACTAGAGTGAGAAAGGAGACTGGATTTGGGATGAGGAATGTGTAACAGAAATTATAAACTCTTTGAGCCCAGGTGGGTAATTTAAGTGTACTGAGCTGAACTGAGTTAAACTGGAAGGCAGTTAACACATTGGAAAGGGGCAGTTAATACTCAGCTCCAGCTGTTGTTGCCATGTGAGAAAGTATCCTGGTATTACCATTTCTTTAAAATTTCAAAAGAGGGGCACCTGGGTGGCTTAGTCGTTAAGCGTCTGCCTTTGGCTCAGGTCATGGTCTCGGGGTCCTGGGATCGAGCCCCTCATTGGGCTCCCTGCTCAGTGGGGAGCCTGCTTCTCCCTCTCCCACTCCCCCTACTTGTGTTCTCTCGCTGTGTCTCTCTCTGTCCAATAAATAAATAAAATTTTCAAAAGAACTCAGAATTTGGATTCTTACATGAAATCTCTGAATTTTTAAACATTTTCAAGCAAGTAAAAATATTTAAAACATCATGATCCAAACAGAACAAAGTAATGGGCTAAATTTAGCCAACGGACAGCCAATTTGCAGTTATCTGATGTAAAAAGTTAAATTATTGGTGGAGGAAGATATATTTCTTCTATGCTTTTTATTTTTAAATGGATGGGGTCATTGTGAAAAGGAACGAGAAGTAGTGGGTTTTTAACTTTTAAGAATCATTCACTTATTTTTTTTAACACCTTGGAAAGAAAAGGTGAAATATCTGCATATCCTGATTTTACTAGCAAGGTAAGCAATGATATACTTTTGAAAGACTAATTGTTTTTTAAATAGCAGAATGATCTGAGAATGATAGGAGTCATCTGTGTGGGAAATCATTTGCACCTATGAAAACTTTCTATTCAAAAGAAATCACCTATGTATAACCTTAGTGGCCAACTGTCACAGCATTTTTTTCATTTACTCATTGTTCTGCCCCCTATTAAATCAATTTCTGCAGTGAGGTGAGAACACTTTAGTAAACTAACTCAGGAGTTGCACTGACTTCAAGTGAGCACTTTGAATTTTATTCTGTATTATTATCTATACTCATAAAAGACAAATGAGCAACAAAATAGTAATGAAATTAGTACAATTTCCTATTGGGAAATGTTTGAAAAGCAGAAACTCTTGAGGTGATAAATTATAAGGTATCAACACATAAAGAACTACAATTAAATAATCACTTGGAGTCAGAGGTTCAGGGCTTTTTTTTTACTTGTTTTAGTAAACAAGTAAACAAGTTTACTTTAAACAAGTTTACTTTGTTTTTGTCTTAGTCTTTGTTTTTGTATATATATAATATATATATATGATTGTGGTAGAGATTACAATATGCATCCTTAATTTATCCAACTTCCATGAATTAATATTATGGCAGTTCACATATAAGGTAGGAATCTTGGATAATATACTTCTGTTCACCCTCTTCCCATCCTTTAGATATTAACATTCATTGTGCAATTTATATTTACTTTTACATGTATTATAAATCTGACTATACATCGTTACTATTTTTTGCTGTAAAAGATGTCTTTAAAGACCTTGAGAAATGAGGAAAAAATTCTTTTACATTTAACCGTGTATTTGCCATTTCCTGAGATCTTTATTCCTTGATTTTGATCCAGGTTTTCATCTGGTATTATTTTTCTTCAGCCTGAAAAGCTTTCTTTAAAATGTCTTTTAGTGCATGTCTGATGTGGACAAATTCTCACAGATGCTGATTACCAAAAAATATTTTTATATCCCCTTATTTTCTTTTCTAGCATGTTATTATAAAAAATTCAAAACATAGCAAAGTTGAAAGCATTGTACAATTTACCTATATTCTTCAAGTAACATTTGGCCAGTTTTTGCTTTATCACATATCTATCCATCCTAACAATCTGCTTTTTAACCCATCTTATTATTTTGGTGCATTTCAGAGTAAGTTGCAAATATGAGTGTGCTTCATTCCTAAATCTTCCAGCATGTGTATCATTAACTAGAATCCAGTATGTGTTTATGTTTTCTTTTTAAGTAAACTTCACATTCAGTGAAAATACAAAAACTTGTATATCATTTGATGAATTTTGACAAATGTATTTACCTCTGTAACCCAAATAACATCAAGATTAGATTACCACCATTATCCTAGAAATTTCCCTCGTACCCCTTCCCAGTAAATCTTTACTGTTCACCCCAACCCAACTCCCAGAGGCAACCACTTCTTTGATTTTTTTCACCCTGGATTAGTTTTTATTCTAGCACCTATATAATTATAATTATACAGTATATACTCTTTTATGTAAGGCTTCTTTGACACACCCTAATGTTTTGGAGAGTCACTTATGTAGCTTCATGTATTATAATCTATTTCTTTTTATTGCTGAGGTGTATTCCAGCTTATGAATAGGCCCCAATTTCTTTTTTTTTTAAGATTTTTATTTATTTATTTATTTGACAGAGAGAGACACAGTGAGAGAAGGAACATAAGCAGGGGGAGAGGCAGAGGGAGAAGCAGGCTCCCCGCTGAGCAGGGAGCCCGATGTGGGACTCGATCCCAGGACCCTGGGATCATGACCTGAGCCGAAGGCAGACGCTTAACGACTGAGCCACCCAGGCGCCCCTAGGCCGCAATTTCTTTAGCAGTGTTCTGTTTATGAACTCCTGAAATATTTCCAGGTTTTTGGTCTTTATAATCGAAGTTGTTGTGAATGTTCTTATAAGTCTTTTTTTTGTGTATGAGCAAATGTTTTCTTATCTCTGGATAAATACGTAGCAATAAAATTGATGGCTTATGGGATAGGTATATGATTGTTAGAAACCACCAGACCTTTATCTAAAGTGTTATACCTTTTATATTCCTAATAACAATGTATGAGAGTTCTAGTTCGTTCATACTCTTGCTAGGAGGTGTTGTTTTGATTCTTTGACTTTTAGCCATCGTAATGAATATAAAGTGGTATCTCACTGTAGATTTAATTTGCATTTCCACGATGACTAAAGATGTTGGGTGCTTTTCATGTATTCATTGGGCATTCATATCATGACATACATATCTGTTCAGTCTTTTGGTCCCATTTTAAGCAAATTATTTATCTTTTTATTACTAATTTATAGGCATTCGTTGTATATTCTCTCTATTCTCCATACATATACTTTTTAGATATTTTTTTGCAAATATTTCTGCCAGTCTGCCTTGCCTAGTTATTTTTTTAATGTATATCTTGATGAGCAGAAGTTATTTATGATGAAGGCTAATGTATCAAATTTTTCTTTATGGATATTACCATATATCTTTTTTCAGAAACCTTTTCCTCATCCCCAGCCATGAAGATATTCTTATATGTTTTCTTTTAGAAGTATTATAGTTTTAAAATTCATATTGAATCTCTGATCTCTCTCTATTTAATATTTGTATGTGGTGTTTAACTCCATTTTTGTCATCTGGATATCCAGTTCTAATTCTATTTGTTTAAAAGACTTTCCTTTTTCCATTGAATTGCTTTGATGCTTTTATTAAAAATTAAATGGCCATGTAAATGTAGGTCTGTTTCTGGTCTTCTATTTTGTTTTATTTATCTATTTTCTATCCTTTTGCCAGCACCGTACTGTCTTTATTACTCTAGCTTTATAGTAAATATTGAAGTCAGGAAATATAAGTTTTCCAACTTTGGTTTTTTGTTTCAAGATGGCTTTAGTGATCCTTGGATCTTTACATTTTCATGTAAATTTTATAGTAAGTTTCCCAGTTTCTAAGAAGGTCTGTTGGTATTCTGATTGGAATTACATTGCTTCTATGGACCAATTTGGCAACAACTGAAATCTTAATTTTGAGACTTCCGATAAATGAACATGTTGTTTCTCTCCAAATTTTTAAGTCTTCCTTAATTTCTCTCAGCAGTATTTACTAGTTTACAATGTAGAGTTCTTGCTTTTTTGTTAAACTTATTCCTAAGTATTTTATGTTTTGATATGATTGTAGATAAAACTGTGTTTTGTTTTCCAATTATTTGCTGCTAATATATAAAAATGCAAGCAGCATAGGTGTATAGTATATAAAAATACAAGCATGAAATAGTTCAAGAAAAAATGTAAGGCATAGATTATAAGAAGGAGGAGGAGGAGACGTAGAGGAGGAAGAATAAGAGGAGGAGGAAGAGAGAGGAGGAGAAGCTGTAAATGTATTTCTATTCAATGATGATGTGGTTGTGTAGAAAATTCTACAGCACTTAAAAAAGAACTCTTTGAATTAATAAGTGACTTTAGCCAGGTAATAGGAAACAAGGCCAATATAAAAATATCAATAATAAGATAGTAATACCTATGAGTCTTTTTCTGTTTTGTTTGTACATTTGTTCTTTAGATTGAAATACAAGTAATACTGTATTTGCTTTTTCTGTCTGACTTATTTCACTTAGCGTAATACCTCCATGTTGTCCATTCATGTTGTCACAAATTGCAAGATTTTATTCTTTTTTATGGCTAAGTAGTATTCCATGGTGTGTGTGTGTGTGTGTGTGTGTGTATATACCACATCTTTTTTTGTCTGTTTATCTGTTGATGGACACTTAGGTTGCTTCCTATCTTGGCAGCTATAAATAATGCTTCAATGAACATAGGGGTGCATATATCTCTTTGAATAGGTGTTTTCATTGTCTTTGGATAAATACCACAGGTGGAATTGCTGGATCATTGGTAGTTCTATTAATTTTTGAGGAAACTCCATACTGTTTTCCACAGTGGTAAAACCAATTTACATTCCCTTCCTCCATGTCTTTGGCAACACTTGTTATTTTTTTGTTTTCTGTTTAAAAATAGCCAATCTGGGGGCGCCTGGGTGGCTCAGTCGTTAAGCGTCTGCCTTCGGCTCAGGTCATGATCCCAGGGTCTTGGGATTGAGCCCTACATCGGGCTCCCTGCTCTGCGGGAAGCCTGCTTCGCTTCTCCCTCTCCCACTCCTCCTGCTTGTGTTCCCTCTCTCACTGTGTCTCTCTCTGTCAAATAAATAAATAAAATCTTTAAAAAAAAATAAAAATAGCCAATCTGACAGGTGTGAGGTGATAAATCATTGTGGTTTTGATTTGCATTTCCTTGATGATAAGTGATTTTGAGCACCATTTCATGTGTCTGTTGGCCATTTGTATGTCTTCTTTGAAAAAAGGTCTACTCAAGTCCTCTGCCCATGTTTTAGTCAGGTTGTTTGTTTGTTTTGATATTAAGTTGTTTAAGTACTTTATTGTGGATAAATACTTCTTTAATGTTTTTTTGTTTTCATTTAAATTCCAGTTAGTTAACATACAGTGTAATATTAGTTTCAGGTATACAATATAGTGATTCAACATTTCCATACAACACCTGGTGCTCATCTTAACAAGTGCACTCCTTAATTCCCATCACCTATTTCACCCATCCCCCTACCCACCTCCCCTCTGGTAACCATCAGTTTGTTCTCTATAGTTAAGAGTCTGTTTCTGGTTTGCCTCTCTTTCTCTTTTCTCTTTGCTCATTTGTTTCTTGAATTCCACATATGGGTGGAATCATATGGTATTTGTTTTTCTCTGACTGACTTCTTGTCATTGCAAATGACAAGATTTTATTCTTTTTTATGGCTTAGTAATATTTGTGTGTGTTTGAGAGAGAGAGAGAGATTGAGAGAGAAAGAGAGAGACTTGGGCTCTTTTCATAGTTTGGCTATTGTAGATAATGCTGCTATAAACTTCAGGGTGCATGTATCCCTTTGAATTAGTAAATTAGTATTTTTGTATTCTTTGGGTAAATACCTGGTACTTCAATTGCTGGATTGTAGGGTACTTATATTACAAAGCTGTAGGGATCAAAACAATATGGTACTAATACAAAAATAGACACAGATCAATGGAACAGAGTAGAAAACCTAGAAATAAACCACAATTATATGGTCAATTAACCTTTGACAAAGCAAGAAAGAATATCTAATGGGAAAAAGAGTCTCCAACAAATGGTGTTGGAAAACTGGACAGCAACGTACAAAAGAATGAAACTGGGCCACTTTCTTACACCATACACAAAAATAAATTCAAAATGGATTAAAGGCCTAAATATGAGACATGAAACCATAAAAATCCTAGGGGAAAACACAGGTACTAACCTTTTTTGAAATCAGCCATAGCAGCTTCTTTCTAGATATGTCTCCTGAGGCAAGGGAAACAAAAGCAAATATAAACTTTTGAGACTTCATCAAAATAAAAAGTTTCTGCATAGTAAAAACAATCAACAAAATTAAAGGGCAATCTACAGAATGGGAGAAGATATTTGAAAATGGTATATCTGATAAAGGGTTAGTATCCAAAATATATGAAGAACTTCTCAAACTCAACACCCACAAAACAAATGACTTAAGAAATGGGCAGTAGACATGAATAGATATTTCTCCAAAGACATATGGATGGCTAATAGACACATGAAAAGACGCTCAACATCAAATCAAAACTACAATGAGATATCACCTCATACCTGTCAGAATGGCTAAAATCAACAACACGAGAAACAATAGATGTTGGTTAGGTTGTGGAGAAGGGGGGACCCTCTTACACTGTTTGTGGGAATACAAACTGGTGCAGCCACTCTGGAGAACAGTATGGAGTTTCCTCAAAAAGTTAAAAATAGAATTTATTTAATGTTTTAATCAAAGACAATCATTTTGATTAAATGGAGGATGATTCTATCTCTGCATAGATGTAGGCTATAGTCATAATTGCTAGCATAGTCAGAACTTTCCTCAGAGAGCAAGATTAGATCTGATCAATTGCTTTAACAAGTACTTTTTTTGAGCCCCATTGGACAGCAAAATAAAGCATGGGAGAAATTATGTTTGTTTTAAAACAGAATTGAGAGTAGAAATTGCCAAATGTACTTCTCTATCATGGAATAAGCTAAATGTGTCCCCCATAAAACTTTAAAATTTGATCAAGTCTGCTCAGTGAACTTGTCAAAATATCAAAACTATCCCCCAGATACCTAAATGAGTTAACTTGTCAAAAGACGTTTTTTTAAAATTATTGGTCTAGATGTCACTGTGCTTTCCAAAACTATTTCAGTTTTGGCATAATTAAAGGTTAGAAGTTCTTTCAAGCAATAATTGGCCAAAATTTCTTGAAGCTATTTCTGGATGGAAGGTCATGTCATCAGTATGTTAGAGGACCTCTCTGCAACATCAGGAGGCACACATCTAGTTCACCTAAAAGCTTTTCATGCTAAGAAGGGAAAGACTATTTGACTCTTTGTCTTTTCTTCTTAAAGCAGATGTTTGCCCTGACGGAAAGGGTTAGTTTTTCTTTTTCTTTTTCTTTCTTTCTTTCTTTCTTTTTTTTTTTTTGGTTGAAGTATAATTAATATAAAATCCCATTAGTTTCAGGGATACAGCATATTGAGTCCACAATTCTATACAGTACTCAGTGCTCATATTTTTCTTTGTCTTATGATAATATATCCTTAAAGGCTTTTTAAGGAATTTGAAAAAGCCCTGAGATATTTGTGTCATATAGTTTGGCACATAAGTGATTATTGTCTGTGTTATGAAAATCAGGTGACATGTCAAAAATTCTACCAAAAAGGGGCGCCTGGGTGGCTCAGTAGTTAAGCGTCTGCCTTCAGCTCAGGTCATGATCCCAGGGTCCTGGGATCGAGCCCTGCATCTGGCTCCCTTCTTGGCAGGAAGCCTGCTTCTCCCTCTCCCACTCCCCCTGCTTGTGTTCCCTCTCTCACTGTCTCTCTCTCTGTCAAAAAATAAATAAAATCTTAAAAAAAAAAATTCTACCAAAAAATTAGTTAACAGAAACTGATTTTAATAGAAACTAAGATTGTGGTTGATGGTGTGGTATTTATACCTATAACTTTTCCTTTCCTCTTGTTAAATGTTACATTTGAAAAACTGTGTCTATAATTAATTGACAACTTTTTTTTAGGAGCTCTCTATGTAAATGAGCTCTACTTACATTTTTAGAAGTCTGTACTACACATTTGGTATATACTGAGGGAATGATATATAAGGAGTTAAGTTAATGACATTAATAGCAATTTTTAAGAACTTTAAGAAATTATATGGAACACTTTTTAAAAAAAATTTTATTTAAAATTCAATTTAATTAACATATAGTGTATTTTTAGTTTCAGAGGTAGAGTTTAGTGATTCATCAGTTGTATATAACACCCAGTGCTCATTACATCAAGTGCCCTCCTTAATGCCCATCCACCCAGTTACCCCATCCCCCCACCCAACTCCCCTAAGTGGAGCACTTTTAAATTTAAAACATTTAATCATATTCATGAACAAAAGGGATAGAAAAAAGGAAGGGACACTGTATTTATTGAACACATACTATGTTCTAGTTACTTTGATACATGCTTTTCATAGGTAACTTTAAAGTTATTCATCCTGGTTAGTGAGTTATCTAAGGTTTCCAGAATATCAAATGTCTTCGAATTTTAGAAGCCATGACCAAATGTAGCATAAACAGTGAATTGTGCCTCTAATAGGCCTCTTCTCCCTGTGGCCTTTCTTGGAACAATAGTACTCCAGAATCTGCTTTTCTGATAGGTGCTATTCAAAAAGCACAAAATCTTTGTGACAATGAGCTGCTTTAAATTGCCGAGTTCAGGGAGTCCTATAATTAACAGCCTATCTTGCTGGCTCTATGGGGATTGCTTTGTTTCCTAGCATGTTTATCAAACTAGAAACCAGAGAACCCAGTCCTTTCACCTTGGCATACAAAGAAACAAGCAAAACTGGTTTCATTATAACCAAAATCTGCCAGTATGGTTGACCCTGAACAGCTCAGGGGTTAGGGGCACTGACCCCTTATGTAGCTGAAAATCCGTGTATGACTTTTGACTCCCCAAAAACTTAACTACTAATAGCCTACTGTTGACTAGAAGCCTTACCAGTAACATAAACAGTTGATTAACACATATTTTGTATGTTATATGAATTATGTACTGTGTTCTTCAATAAAGTAAGCTAGAGAGGAGAAAATGTTATTAAATCATAAGGAAAATACACTAATAGTACTGTATTATATTTATTGAAAAAATCCTTATATAAGTGGGCCTGCACAGTTCAAAACTGTGTTGTTCAAAGGTCAACTGTATACCTATGGCAAAGTGGGGTTTCTTGCAAGATGTTTAGAGCAGAGAAATGAAAACTGCATATACTACAAAAGAATATACATAGGGGTTATACATTCTTATTCCATCTTAGCCTTCTCAGCCATCTATTACAAATACTTATTCAAATGCAAAGTTTAGAAATTATTTTTATCATAAATATTCAGGACCTCAAAGGGGAAGGACTAAACAAAAATAATGATAACAGCCCCATAACTGACAATTTTGTGCAATAACTGTGTGTTAGACATTGTTCTAAGCACTCTACGATGATTATCTTATTTCTTTCTTATAGGAGCTCTGTGATGGAATTTACTACTATTCCATTTTCTGTGTGAGGAAACATAGGCCCCCATAAGGCATCTAAGAAGTTAAGTAATTTTCTCCTGGTCATGTAACTACAGGCATACCTCAGAGGTATTGTGGGTTTGGTTCCAGACCACCTCAATACAGCGAGTTAAATAATGTTTTGGTTTCTCAAAGCATATAAGTTATGTTTACATTATACTTTACAATAAAGTGTTCAAGAGCATTATGTCTAAAAAATGTGCAAATCTTATTTTAAAAACACTCTATTGCTAAAAAATGCTAACTATCATCGAACTTGCAGTGAGTCATAATCTTTTTGCTGGTGGGGAGGGTCTTGCCTCAGTGTAGATGGCTGCTGACTGATTAGGGTGTTGGTTGCTGAAGGTTGGGGTGGTGTGGCAATTTCTTTAAATAAGAAAGAAAACAGTGATGTTTGCCACATTGATTGACTCTGTTTCACGAATGATTTCTCTGTAGAATGCAATCCTGTTTAGTAGCACTTTACCCACAGTAGAACTTCTTTCAAAAATGAGATCAGTCCTCTCCAGCCATGCCAGTGCTTTCATACCTAAGTTTATGTACTATTCTAAATCCTTTGTTATCATTTCACCAATCTTTACAGCATCTTCACCAGGAGTAGATTCTTTCTTTGCTCATCCATAAGAAACAACTCCTCATCCATTTAAGTTTTGTCATGTGACTGCAGCAATTCACATCTTCAGGCTCCACTTCTATTTCTAGTTCTCTTGCGATTTCCACCACATCTGCATTTACTTCTTCCACGGATGTCTTGAACCCCTTAAAGTCATTCATGAGGGCTGGCGCTGTCATCAACAAGAGAGGCAGCCTATCCTTTGGAGCTTTGAAGCCAAACATTGGCTTTTCTTCTCTAGCTATGAAAGTCATAGAAGGCATCTTCTTACAATATAAGACTATTTCATCTACACTGAATATTATTTAGTGTAGTCATCTTTATTAATTATTTGCTAGATGTTCTGGGTAACTTGCTGCAGCTTCTACATCAGCACTTGCAGCCTCACCTTGCACTTTTATGTTATGGAGATGGCTTCTTTCCTTAAATCTCTTGAGCTAACCTCTGCTAACTTCCAACATTTCTTTTGCAGCTTCCTTACCTCTCTCAACCTTCCTAGAATTGAAGAGAGTTAGGAGTCTTGCTTTATATTGGCTTTGGCATAAAGGAATGTTGTGTCTGGTTTGATCTTCTATCCAGACCACTGAAACTTTCTCCATATAAGCAAATAGGCTGTTTTGTGTTCTTATCATCCATGTGTTCACTGAGGTAGTACTTTTAATTTCCTTCAAGAACTTTTCCTCTGTATTTACAACTTGTTTAACTGTTTGTGGCAAGAACTCTAGCTTTTGGCCTATCTTGGCTTTCAACATGCCTTTGTCACTAAGTTTAATCACTTCTAGCTTCTTCCAAGTACTTGAATACTTAAAGGCATTGTAGGGTTATTAATTGTCCTAATTTCAATATTGTGTCTCAGGGAATAGGAAGGCCCAAGAAAAGGGAGAGAGACAGGGAATGCCCTGTCAGTGAAGCAGTCAGAACACACACAACACTTACCAGTTGTTTGTCATTTTATATGGGTACAGTTTGTGACATCCAAAACACTGACAAGAATCACATCAAAGATCACTGATCCCAGATCACCATAGCAAATATAATAATAATGGAAAAGTGTGGAATATTGAGAGAATTACCAAAATATGACACAGAAACCTGAAGTGAGCAAATGCTGTTGAAAAAAATGGCACTGCCAATAGACTTGCTCAACACAATGTTGCCACAAAACTTCAGTTTGTAAAAAAAAAAACCATAATATCTGAAGTGCAATAAAGCACAGCACAATAAGATGAGACATGCCTGTAATAAGTTGTAAGAGCTCCATAGCCTCCCCTAATGATGGCAAAATGGTCGTAACAACTCTAACTTCATATCCATTCAGTCTTCCAGAGAGGAGCGAGCCGTTTTTATCAGTTGCTATTTAAGTCCTGAAATTTTCAATCAGACCAGTTTAAAAACAGTTACTGTGGCCAGGGGAAAGTGATTGATGAAGGCCTGAGTCACATTTCTACTCCTAAAGACAGAACATATGAACTAAGGAGAACAGGAGGGAGATGGAGCCTGAAATGAAAATTATAAATTGTCTTTGGAAGAAGGGGTCATGGATGCCAGAGAGGGAAGCAATAAATATCCATTGCATTTTTAAGATATAGTAACTGATGTTTAGAGCAGTTACTTGAACACACCTGTCACAGTGATATAGCTAGAGCTCAAAACCTCTCTTCGACTTCACTGTCTATACTGTAAAACACTGAGAGGCAATTTAATATAGTGGTTAAAGACACGGACTCTAAGATCAGCATGCTGAGTTTGAATCTCAACTCCACCATTTACTCAGTTGGCTAATTTACGTAACCCCTCTGTGCTTCTATCTTACCACCTTCTAGGATAGTGAAATAATAGATGTGAATTATTTATAACAGCACTGATATGGTATGATTTATCTAAATGTTTCCTATTAGTGGCTGTAGTGGTAATAGTGTTATTATTATAAGTACTATAATATACTAAATGATTATTGAATATTATCAATAAGCATTCCTTGTGGCATAGTCATAGTCTTTCTATGATGACCAATTATGATTTAGATTATGATTAACCTATGCAATGACCATTCCAGACTTCTTCATTAAGTACACACGTTTCAGACACTGGGCTAGGTGCTAGTGAATCTGAAGATGAAAATATAAAGTCCTAATCTTTAGAGAGATTGCTGGCTAGTGAGTAGACAGATTTATAATAAGCAATTACAATATAGCATTTTTTGGTAAGTATGTACCAGAAGAATATGCAAGTTATCTTGAAGACATAGTACCTCACAGCCAGGAGAATCCAGAAAAGTTTTACTAAGGAAGTAATGCTTGTGTTGAATTTTAAAGAATGTATAGGTGTCATCCACATGGACCAGATAGAAGGTCAGAGAAAACAGCATGTGCAAAAAGGCATTGATATGCAAGCAGATGAATAAAGCAGATGCAGAGGGTCCATGGGAGGAGAGGTGAAGGAGATGAGCTTGGAGAGCTAAGTAGTAAAAGTATCCATCAGAGAGCAATGAGATTGCTTTGTCTATTTTTGTTTATGAAACAGTTTTGGAGGGTAGAAGTGGGGCACTCTCATTTAAGATGACAAGTCATAAATATAAGTTGCTGTTTCAGACAGTGACTTAAGATGAAAATGAAGTGGTCATATGAAGAATGACTGATATCCTACTTATAAATTCCTCCAAGATTACCTAGAAAAGAGAAAATGTGATTTTCTCTCTTCTAATCATCTAAGTTAGTGAAAGTCTTTCCGTAGCTTTCCTCTGCAAGCAATCTGTTTCTGGTCAATGCATCCTGTAACTGTCCATATGCTAACTGTATTTTCTCTGTTCATGTTAGCTTATTCACTAGGTAGACATTTTGTCAGTTGTTGGTGTCACCTAACTTAGGTGATAGGACATAAGAAAAGCATTCATGTCTGTTTGGTTTTTTACAGCATTTACATCAGTGTCCAAATGCAGATAAGTGCTTCAAAATCATCATGATAATGACTGGACATTCCCAAATCTGCCACATACATCTTAGATTAAAAAAAAAAAATCCCAATTGGCATGTTTTAATGTGCTTCCTTATTAGTTTATGCCAAAATTTTCAATTATTCTCCCATAATGACAGTTTTAAGAATATGACGCTGCTCAAAATCTGGGACTCTGTATTGTTGTTTATTTCCTTGTGAAATTTCATTGTAAATGTGTCCACTGCTTTCCTGGCAAAATACTATATTGTGCTTAGCTATTAAAAGTCTGAAGCTATTAAAAGTCCTTCAACAGATGAATGGATAAACAAGTTAGTGAAATACTACTTAGCAATAAAAAAAAATGAACTGGTAATGCAGGCAACAACATGGATGAATCTTAAGAACATCATGCGGAGTAAAAAAAAAAATGTAGACACAAAATAATGCTGTAGTGTTCCATTTATTTGGAAATGGAACATTTCCAAATGGCACATTTAATCCAGAGTGATGGTAAACAGACCAGTGGTTGCTTCGAGCCAGAGGTAGGGTATGGAGATTGTCTGGGAAAAGGAGCAAGAGAATCCTTTCAAGGTGATGGAAGTGCTCTGTTTCTTGACTGTGGCAGTGCTTGTGGTCGAATATACATTTGTCACAACTCTTCTAATGATACGTTTAAAATGAGTATGTTTTATTGTTAGTAATTTAATCTAAATGAAGATCATTTAAAGAAAAGTATGAAGGAGAATTGCTCTGTTACAGTCAGATCATGAGGGAGAAAAACAAGGCATCTTGATGTCATGTGCATCTTTATAAACAACTATACTAGTTTCCTATGGCTGCTGCAACAAATTATCACAAATTGAGTGGCTTAACACACTGGAAATTTATTGTTTCACAGTTCTGGAGACCAGTAGTCAGAAATCAAGCTGTTGATTGGGCCCACTCTCTTTGGAGGCTCCTGGGAAGAATCCTTCCTTGCCTTTTCCAACTTCTCGTGACTATCAGCATTCCTTGGCTTCCTTGGCTTGTGACAACATCATTCCAATCTCTGTCTCCATCTTCATATCTTCTCCTTTGTGTGTCTCTCTCTTATAAAAACACTTGACAGTGGATTTTGTGCCCAGCTGGATAATCCATGATGATCATATACAAAGACCTTTTTTCCAAATAAGGTAATATTCATAGGTTCTGGGGATTAAGATGTGGACATTTTGGGGCAAAGGGAGTGGGGCCCCCTTTAGACTATATCAACTAGTATTATTCATTAATATAATGCTTTTCCATCAGTAAAATAGAATTGTCCTTCACTTTTTTAACAGTGTTCTGGTATCATTATGGGATACTGTGGGTGCATACACACCCTACTCTCTTTTCCATAGCTTCCTGGAATGAATCTAATTTTCCTTGTGTCACAGTGTTAAGACCAGTGACTCTAGTTGAAGTTTAGGAGAACTAGAACTGCCTCATTCAGGTGATCTGTCTTGGAAAAAAGGAACTATGTAGATAAGCAAAGCTCCCTAGAGTTCTACATTAGGTTTGGAGACAAAGGCCCAACTATTAATGTGATCTTGCTTTATTCTGCCTTCTTTATGAATATAGGAACTTTGCAAGGTTGGTAGGAGTAGTTAAGAATAAAATTTGAATTTTTTGGATTCTTTGATCAAAATAGCATCACTGTATCACCCCAATTCTGATAAATAGAATAGAAACTGTGAATAGGAAATTTTCATCAACCAAATCTCTTATAATTTGTTGAAGACAGACCAACACATCATATAACTGAAGATTTCAGTTTGACACACTTTTGTTTGCACTATGTTGTCTTGCAGACACTGAACTAAACATGTGCATAAAATGCAGGCCCTCTCCAGTTCACTTGTTTGTTGTGATGGGTTGGGGGTAGGGTGGCAGATTGCCTAAAAGGAAAATGTTGATCTCAAATCAAAATTCTGAACAATAGGAATTTGTTCATGCTTTTTCACACAGTATTGTAAATAAAGTTTAAAAAAAACCAGAAACTTCAGAATGAGCTACGGTACAGATCCAAGCAAACATGAACCACCGTAGGTTCTGCCTTAAAGAAAAGTTACAACTTTATATGGTCGCAAATGCTGCCAGGGCATGGGAAGTGAGATTTATTACCCAGTGTGTTTGCACTGCCAGTGTCAGTAACTATGGTGGAAGAAATGTTTTTGGAGTGTCTGTGCCAGGATAGTATAGCTGCTTGGGAAAAGAAAAATTGATGTTGCAGAAATAACTAGCTTACCCCAGGATCCTCTAATCCTCCTTATCAAATATCAATTTTTTTCTCACAGATAAATTAGAAAACCATTTTGCTGATTTTATTGTGTCATGCAAATAGTTGGAGAGCCCAGTTTACAATCTTTGTTAATTTATGGAATGTAGATAGAGAAATAGACAATAGGTGGATAGATAAACAAAATGTTAATAGAATTTATTATAGAAACCCTGGGTTTTTTTGAGAAGGACTTGGGCTTTTTGTTTGTTTTGTTCTGCTTTTACGATGAGGCAGGATTCTGTGCAGGCCCAATAGCTCATTGATCTCCATTCAGCCCCTTTTTGGTGTTACATTTCCCACTTTATACATTTGCGGACTGAGGCAGTCCGCAAGGACTCCAAGGAAACGTTCTCCAAGGAAAGCAAATCAGTGACAGAGTCTCCTGGCTTTATGTCTGAACCCCAAACCACTAGACTATGCTTTCCATATGTATTTTGATCTTATCAAATTAAGTTTGTGATGAGAAAGGAAAGTTATCTAGTATTCGAGTCAGAAAATTAATTCCCCAATTTATTGTATCCCATTGAGAATTAGTCACATTCCAGGTTGATAGCTTTCAACTTTTTTTTTTTTGAGTGAGAACCAAATTATAAAATATGCCCAATCTCACAACTTAGAGACAGATGGACTGATTTTTTTTTCTAGGCCTATCACAAAATAATCTTTAGGTAAGCAGTTAATCAATGAAACTTCCATTTCAAAGCATATAAATCTGAAGTAAATTTAAATTTAGCATGGATGGGTAACCTTTCAGACTAAAACATGTGTACCCAGTAGTGAAATAAGTTATTTCCTTTTTCAATAACAAAAACTTTCTTTTTTTCTCTTTAGAAAAAAAATTGCTCTGTTAAATAGTGTGGTATTTTTAACAAAATGTTAAAATTTAATAAGTGATAAGTGGCAGATTATAAGAGCCTCAAAGACATTAGCTCACCACTGAAAATACCCCCCTCCAAATTCGGAATTATAGACCAGTGAGCTATTAAAAATTATATACTACTCGAGCTCTATGGTCTTGAAGTTATAGGAAGAGAGTTTAGGTTGAAGATAATACAGGGTTAACAGTTGTATTATTATCTGAGAATTAGTCATTAGTATTTCATTTTTCCTCTCCATTTCCGAAATCACACAGTAGCTAATTTTCATCTGTGTTTACTCTCCCTTAACATTTTACTTTGGGCTGATACCAAGTAAGCAAAGTTTTAGACCAAAAGGAAAATTTCTGTGGGAGTGATCAGGTTTTATAAGGTGAAAGAACATCTTGAACTCATAGAATCCAGAAGTGTATTTCCTCCCTTGGTTTGCTGACAGTACGGGTATTTTGGCTTGTGGAGTGGCCCTTAGAAATATCATGGATTATGGATCGAAGGAAATAGCATGTGTGGTTTTAGTTACCACCTATTGTGAATGACTTCCAAATCTATCTCAGCAACCCTGACCTCTCACTCTTTCTTGGCCTCTATTTCTTGCAATCTGAATAACATCTCTTTTTGGAAACATTGCAAATACCAAAAGAACTGATGGTTTGAGGTTGATAGGACTTTGTCCTTATTTCTTTTTTTAACACCTTTATTGCGGTATAATTGATATACAAGGAAACTGCAAATATCCAATGTATACATTTGAGTTTGGACATATGAATATACCTGTGAAATCATCACTGCAATCAAGGTAATAGGCATATCTATCACCTCTAACAGTTTCCTTGTGTCCTTTTTATTTTTGTGTGTGATAAGAACACTTATCTACACTCTTAACAAATGAGATCTACCCTCCTAACAAAATTTTAAGTGGGCAATACAGTATTGTTAACTGTTGACACTATGTTGTATACCAGATCCCCAGAACTTATATTGCACAACTGACACTTTAAATCAATAGATATTCCTCTCTCCCCATTCCCTGCTAACCATTTTCTTCTCTACCCAGTCCCTTATAACCATTGTTCTATTCTCTGCTTCTATAAATTTGACTATTTTTTAAACCTTGTGTAAGTGGAATCAGGCAGTATTTGTCCTTCTGCGTCCAGCTTATTTCACTTAGCATAATGTCCTCCAGATTTATCCATATTGTCGCAAATGGCAGGATTTTCTTTCTTTGAAAAAAACCCTCTAAGTCAGCTTACAAGAAATCAACCTTCTATAAATGAGGTTGACACTGTTAATCCATTACAAGTGTAATATCCTTTTTTGAGTTGTTATTTCATTAATGGTGAAGAACTTAGTCTTGTTATTTGCACCCTCTTGCGGCATCATGGGATGTCATTGCGTACATACACTGAACATCTATTGATACATGTTTATTGAACACCTACCTTACAGTCACTGTGATAGGTATAGGGATTACAAGTTAAATAAGTTAGTACCTGTCTCAGGGTACAGTGATTTATTTTTGTAGATCTGTTTTGGTTTCACCAATGTAATAAATAGATGTCCATGTCTTCTTTTTCTTGTCACACAGAGGAAACGGATGATTAATTCTCCTCTGCTAACTTAATTATTGAATTATATTGAATTCAATTGTATTAAAACTATCAGTTTATAAATCTGTCTTTCCAATTATACTGTAGGTTTCTTGATTGTAGAGATCAGTCTTTCTCTTGATATCCATGGAGCCTAAAAACACAGCAGTGTGACACAATACCAAGCAGATAATAGCCACTTAATTGATATGTTTAAATATAAAGGAAAGTATTTTAAAAGATCATCTTGCTTTATTAAAAATTATTAGTCATATTATTTTGAAAGCTACCTTTTGGCCACATCTATATGTTTATGATTACCAAAGATTCTTATGCTCATTAAACTTTTCAGAGTGTCAAGGACAATGGTAACAAAGTAAATGCTAGCCTAAATGCTAGCCTCCCAGTCTTTGGGAGTTTAACAGTAGTAACAAAATTTCAAGAGGAAGAGAATATTTTCTGACTTGAAGTTTCATTTACATTTTCTAGATTAGTGATTGATTTCTTTTTTAACAAGATTCTAACTTGGGAATTGTGTAGGATGAAGTCCTATTATCCCCTGCCAACATCATTTTTTTTGTTTTGTTTTGTTTAATTGGGTGAATCCCACTCTTAATCCTAACTCTCCTTCTGGAGTCCATTTTCAATTAACTGTGACATGCTATTACTGGACATATGATTTTTTTTTTTTTACCTTGTGTTATAATTGCATTAGCTACTTCAAAATAATTTTTTAAAAGATTTTGTGATCTAAATTATTGGCAGTATTAAAGAACATAGTTTTAAAAGCAAAAAGAGTATACAGAATTTCACAAATACTGATTCCTGCTTGTTATAGAAAATAATGCTGTCTTTTCTTCTCCTTATACCTTATTTTTTATTTTTTTTATTTTAAAGATTTTATTTATTTATTTGACAGAGACACAGTGAGAGAGGGAACTCAAGCGGGGGAGTGGGGAGGGAGAAGCAGGCTTCCCGCTGAGCAGGGAGCCCGATGCGGGGCTCCATCCCAGGACCCTGGGATCATGACCTGAGCAGAAGGAAGATGCTTAACGACTGAGCCACCCAGGCGCCCCACCTTAAACCTTATATTTTAAAATAAATTTTAAAATTAAATCCTAAGAATACAAAGGGGCAGATAAGCAAATCTGATTTACTCTGATTTATACTGAAGAATACTGAGTCCATTAGCTGTAATTCATGTGTAGTCTCAAGTAATAGCTAAGAAAAGGTTTGTCATGAACTTCAGCTTTCTTATGTTTGAAATTTTAAAAAATTATTTCAGCATATATAAGCATCAACTCGATAATAGCATAAATGTGCTTTTTTTTATGAATGTGCTTTTTAAGCTTGTCCAGTTATATCTTACAATCAGCGAAAGCAAGTAGACAAAATAGAACATGCAGTCTTCTGTGTTCAGCTGTTTCAGAACTGGTTTAAATGGAAAAATCGCTTTAAAGATTTGGCTTTCTTAAGAAAGCCCTCTATATTGAAGCAGTGTGCAACTGAGGTCCTCTAGTGTTACAGCTGAATATGGCATCAGTTTTTAAGATTTTATGAATTGTGTGTGTTTATGTCAGAGAAAGAGAACAAGGACAAGAGAGATTACTACTGTAAACTTGACTCACAGAGCCAAATGAGCTTAGAAAACTAGGTTCTTAACGTTTTATTTGTTAGTCAATCTCAAGCAAAGTTTTTTTCTTTTGTTTTTAAAAGGGGAGACATTTGCCTTTCATATGCACATATTTATCAATGTTACTGTAGTTGTTTTAAAGTTTGGGATCTTTTTCTTTCCATAGTTGGTTTATTTTTTGAGGATGTTTATGAAAACTCCATTAATTTAAAATTGTTTTTGTTTCACACATTCCCCATTTGCTTTAGAGTGACTGTTGTGGCTCTCTAATATGGGGAAAACTATTTGATAAAGAGAAATAGTTTAAATAAGCATTCCTTATAAATAGTAACTTTTATTTTTTCTTTTTTACATACTTCATGGAGAATATCAATTTATTTTATTTTATTTATTTTTTTTAAAGATTTTATTTATTTATTTGAAAGAGCGAGAATGAGAGAGAGAGAGGAAGAGAGAGAGAGAACACACGAGAGGGGGAGGATCAGAGGGAGAAGCAGACTCCCCGCTGAGCAGGGAGCCTGATGCGGGACTCGATCCCAGGACTCCAGGATCATGACCTGAGGTGAAGGCAGTCGCTTAACCAGCTGAGCCACCCAGGCGCCCTCAATTTATTTTAAAATATGGCTGACAACCAGGGATTATCTGACATTTGAGGAAAAAAAAATCAGAGACAAAGAGCCAAGGGAGGAAAACAAAAAAACAAAAAAACTTACCCCAGAGGAAATGAAGATAACATCTTCCCCCCACTTCGAATTAGTAGAATTCTAGTAACTATCCCAGAGAGACTCAAAAGAATAATGTATCCATACCAGAGAATAGGATCTATTGAAAAGGAACAACTACAGAATAGAACAAAGAGTCTAGAAATCAAATAATAGAATAGGGAGGACTAAATGCCATGCTCATAGGAAATAAAACAGAAACTTGATCTGGAGAATGGATCTTATTTTTACCTGCCCACTAAGAATTCTAACTAAAAGATACAGTAGAGGTAGAAAACAGTCAAAGACCTAACAAATCAACTTTTCCTTGTTAATTCTTCTGCTAGTAGAACATGTGAGTCTTCAGATTAAAAGGGCACACTTATTGCTTACTAACATAAACGCATAAATGCCTACACTCTGGACACACTGGACTAAAATTTTACAAGTCTAAGAATAAAGTGAAAAAGAATCCCAAGCTTCCAGAGAGGAATAACAAGCTATCTACAACAAAATTATATTGATACTGGACTTCTTACCATTAATAAAGAACACTTGAAGACAATGGAGAAATCTTTTTCCAAGTTTAAAGATAAGAATAAAACATTTTAAGATCTGTCATGCTTTAAAATTGTCCTACTCATGTCACACTTATGAAAAATTTTCTCATGGATGTATTCTAGCTAAATAAAAATACAAATACAAAATGAATAATAGGAGATATAAAAAATGATGGTAGCTCGTGATAACCTTCATGAATAGTTATAAAATTATAGTATCTATGAAATCCTGATGACTGAGATGTTTCTGCTTGAGAACTGGGGGTTAAGTGGCTTAGGTATATATATTTTTCTTAGTTATACAGTGACTATTTACTAATCATAGTATGGCAATGTGACAATCACTTCCCGTCTGTCTCAGAATGAAAGCCAAAGTCTTTAGAATGACCTAAATGGCCTACATGATCAGGCTCCTTGTTATGTCTCTGACCTCATCTCTTAACACCTTACTCTTGGCTCATTCTACTGCATGCACAGTGGCTTCATTGCACTTTTTGAACTGCTGTGCAGTCTCCCAGTTCAGGACTTGCTTACTGTGCCCTCTGCCTGAATCACCTATTTCCCAGAGAGCTGCATATCTTTTTCACTTCTTTTAGATTTCTGCACAAATGTCACCTTAGTAAGGGCTTCCTTGATCACACTCTATATGTATTAGCATCCTGCTACCCCAAATTCTCTTCTTCCCTACTTTTTTCTCGTTAGCACTTAATCATCATGTCATATTATGTATTTGCTTGTTTATTCATTTAGCCTTCAAGAAAGAATTGTAGATTTCTTTTATTTCACTTATGAAATTGGATAATGTAAAAATAATATAACTAATAAAAATCAGGAGTTGGGAAAGGAAAATGGGAAAGTTGTAAAAGTATGTTAATTATATCATCTTGCATAGCGAAGAAGACTTAATTATATTAACTAAAAGTCTAACCACCAGAAGAATTGAAAACAGAAACTGCTAAGGGTGGATACCTCTGGAAAGTCAGACTAGAATGAGATGAGAGGGATTTTCACTTTTCATGTCTTGTTCTTTCTTATGGTTTTAATTTAGAGGAGGGAGTCGTGTTGCAAGTATTTTTTTTTTTTTTGAAAATTTTATTCAGCTTACTTTTTCTAACATCACGTTTTTTGAGCTATACTTTACATATTTTAAAATATAACCCTTTTAGTGTACAGATCAGTCAGTTTGACAAACTCAGTAGTGTCATCATCATCAAAATCAGGATAACAGTTCCATTAAGTAAAATTTCCACATACTCTTTGTAGTCAACCCATCCCTCCAAGCAAGCCCATGATAATCAGTAACCTGTTATTCCATCCTTTTAATTTACATCTTTTATTTAATATGGGTTGCTTATAGCCTGAATATAATTGATTCTTAATTCCTATCCGATCTGACAATTCTTAGCTTTGACTTGGTGAGTTTAGATGTTTACATTTACATTTAATATAATGATTGATACATCCTAATTAAAATCTATTATTTCTAATTGTTCCATTTGTTCTCTGTGCTTTTTTTCCTTTTATTATGCCAGCTTTGGGGTTGACTATTTTTTTTTTTATAATTCCATTTTATCTCTACTGTTGGTTTATTTATATCTTTTTTAAAAAGTTACTTTTAGTGATTGCCTGTAGATATTAATTTAATTTTTTCAAAAGTCTAATTCAAGATGGCAAAAAAAATGGGTAGAAAAGAAATCTATACCAAAATGTTAATATTGATAAGTTGAGAGATTGGGTTTGAATTAGTCTTTCCTACTTTTCTGTATCTCATTCCTGACTTCCCACATGAATGGTGCTTGATTAAAAAAAAGAAAAAAAAGGAAAGAGATGGAGAGAGAGAGAGAGAAACTGGGCATCAGGGTGGAAGATGGCTTAGAAAGAATTAAAGAGAAATGTTTGATAAATCGTAAATTGCTGGAGGTTGTTTTGTGGATTGATATGGAAAGTAACCTCATGTATATCTACCATAGAACATATTTTAGCCATTTTTCAGGGACTTAGGCATTTTGTCTTGAGCAGGAACAGTGGTTTTCCTTGACTTAGTTCTGCCTTATATCTGAAACTTTTCTGGTAATTTGGCAAAGCCAAACCTGCAGAAGGTTAATTGCACACCACCAAAATTCAACTCCCTCCCTGGAAAAACAAATACTGCTCTTAGAGTAGCCTTAGGAAACTGTAGGATCTTTGCCAGATCAATTCTGTTGTAATCAGAAAATCCAAAATATGTATATAGTGGATATTTTATAAATTGTATAGATTGTATTTTCTTTGAATAGAAGAGGAATAATAAAAATATAACTCTGAATTTTTATAACCTCATTTCATTCTTTAAAACAGATTCCGTGTCTGCTTTGTAATTGATCTATTGATCTGTGACTTTTTGTCTTCTTCGTAGCTATTCAAAGGTTTTGTGCATTGCATTTGAGGTACTCCAAGGTTTGCAGTATATGAACAAACACGGTATAGTACACCGAGCACTGTCTCCTCATAATATTCTTTTGGACCGAAAGGTAATTGCCAAATAATACATTAAATATTTGTTTGTTGTTTGTGGTTGGAAGCTACTGAAATCAAACCCACTCAGAGGGACTATAGAGTACAAATATATTTTAATAATATTCATAATGAAATGTCTCTATGAAAGTGATATCTTTTTGGTGGTTAGAAAAAAAACAGCTATCTTTAAATTATATAAATCCATGTGTTTTTCACATGCATTATTCTTTTTTTCCCAAGATTCATTTTCTATCTTCATGTTGGGTTTTTCCTTTCATTTGCTTCCTGAAAAATAGGTATGGTAGCTTCCCAGTCCATTCCTCCTGAATTTGCTTTCATTTTAAGAAAGCTGCTCTATTTACATGGAGTATTTTGTCATAACACAGCTGCACTGTATTTTCTCCTCTTTATTTTTCTTCTTCCCTATTTTTTCTTTTTTCTTTTTTTCTCCATTTATCTTCTTTATTTACCAGTTGTTCATACCTACTTCTTTTCTTATTGGAATGCCACTTCTCCACTTGGAAATCTTGTGGGGGATTAATAAGAAGCAGGTCAACTCCTATAGGAAAATTATGGTAGCAAGATGGTATGTTTTCAGGAATAATAATACTTTCATTTTTTTCATAAGCATATAAAAATAGTTTTGAGAGAATTTTTTCTGGGGAATTATTTTTTGTATTAGTAGGATTATTCTTTCCCCTGATTCTCTCCCAGACTTTTACTACTATTACCCTATGATATTAAAAATCATAAAAGCTAAAGTGGTACTCATTAATTTCATTTTTATAGCAGTGGAGTATCTAACCAATCTGAGTTGCTTTAATATATAAATGTTTTATAGTGCTGGGAAATAAAGTTCTTGAGAACAAGAAAACAAATCTTAAAATCAACTTTATTTTTTTAAAGTCTTAAATATCTAAAAGGAAGAAAACTTAAGAGATTTATAAAATTTATATTTGCTTTTTATTAAGAACCTCACTTTTGTGATAATTATGGCTTTCTCAAACAATATAAAAATTGTTAGAATTCTAGCAGTTTCACTAATATCTTGGTTTGTGACCTGATCTTTTCAAGTTAAGAACTCCCATGTCAGGGTTAAATTATAATATTATGAATGGACTTGCAAGTCCTTGAAAAAAAGTTCTTTTATTAAAATTACCAAAAAATGTTCTAAGCAGGGATTTTTTTTTTTTCTTTTTTAGATTTTATTTATCTATTTGACAGAGAGAGAGACAGCAAGAGAGGGAACACAAGTAGGGGGAGTGGGAGAGGGAGAAGCAGGCTTCCAGCAGAGCAGGGAGCCCCATGCAGGGTTTGATCCCAGGACCCTAGGGACCCTGGGATCATGACCTGAGCCGAAGGCAGACACTTAATGACTGAGCCACTCAGGTGCCCCCTAAGCAGGGATTAAAGACAAACGAGAACATTTGAGCTGTTTTTGTTTTGTCAAAATACCTGGAAAATATAAACAAAAATTTTTAAGTGTTATTTGTTGTTTTGAGATCTATATATAAAATATATATATGTCTATATACATACATACACATATACATATACTTATATTTGTAATGAGTATAAAGCAGGTTTCAAACATTGGCAAATAGTTTTTAATAAAATTATGGTAAACTAAAATTGTGGTAAATTAATTTTTTTCATAATATATTTGACTATCTGATAATTTCCTTACTTATGAAATGTATACTGATACTTTTTCCTGCTACTAATATTAAAACATTTAATAGTGATTTTTATTATTATTGTAGGGACATGTTAAATTGGCTAAATTTGGACTTTATCACATGACAGCTCATGGTGATGATGTTGATTTCCCAATTGGGTAAGAATATGTTTTCTTTTTTTCTGAGTTGTGTCTTAAACTTTGTAATATTTGATAAAAAGTATATTTCATTAATTATTAGTGATATTACTTTCTGACACAAAACTAGCTTTTTTTATTAACATATTTTAATTTTCCATATACTTTTAAGAGAGTAGACAGTGAGTTTTTCCCAGTGTCCAAAAGATATCTAATGTTGATATTTCATTGAATTGGCAGAGAGGCTAACAGATTATTGACCTTCTTCACCTTATAATGCTTACTAATTAATTTCATTTCATCCTGTATTAGGTAAATTTTAGGCAAGAAGGCTGGCCAGATTCTTACAGTGATAATGTGTGTTCCTTAAAAGACGAGGAAAAGCATCCTCATAGTATTTTCTACTCTTTCTAAATTAAATTCCTTGTTCCATAAGATATAGTTGTATGTTAAGACTCAAGTTAAGTCATTGGAAGTATCAGAGGTAATGGGTAGAGTCTACACCTGAAAGTCTATGTTTAAGTTTGGAGACATTTATTTGATCACTTCTGCTATGGAATTCCAGTTTATGTTGGCCTCCAAGATAAGGAAGTTTATTTTATTCTGTTCTTAGCCAGATGCTTTTGATACAGATTTTTGTGTTATTTATTTAGACATTGTAATAATATAATTCTTTTATTTTTGAGTGTTTAATTTTGGCATTATTTTCAATACATAGAAGTTTCAACATAGTAGAAGAATCCCTGTGTAGCCTTCACTCGATTCCCCAAATGTCAACATTTCACTACATTTTCTTTATTTCTTTTTTCTTACACATATAGGTGTATGTGTATATTAATATTTTTTTAGTCATTTAAGAGTAATTAATGCATGTGATGCCCTTTTACCCCTAAGTACTTCAGTTTGTATTTCCTAAAGTAAGGAATTTTCTTATATAACCACAAAACAAATATCAAAACAAGGAAATTAAAATTAATGTAATACTGTTTATCTAATCTAGAGACCTTAATCATATTGTTCAATTGCTTTGTGATTTTTTTTAATAGTATCCATTTGTGTGTCTTGCTCTTTGGGCTCTCTGAAATCAGTTCTGTCACTCCATTACCAAGAATTGTGGTTTGAAGTCATGGAAAGTGTTTCTGCAGGAGAACATTGCTTAATTAGATGTTTTTAAAAAGGGACTCATTTATAAATTACCCTTTTATCTTTATAAGATAGATTATAGGTTTCTTACCTAAAATTTTTGTTAGGCCTTCGCAAATAATCTTAAAATAAAGTGCTTAGTCATTCCTTCCTTTAATTATTAAGACAATATTTATTGAGCACCTCCTCTTCTGGCTGCTGGATGTGCAAAAATGGATAAGATAGATTCCTATCCTCAAGAAGCTCCTTGTTTAATGGGAAAATTTTCTCTTTTGATGGCCTACTTATTAAAGTACATAAATTAATAATCTTAGTTTCACATACCAAAACCTGTGGTCATAGGAAACAAACAATTGTTTTCCAAGCATGAAAACAACATTTTGTAAAAATAACTTACATTTTATTTGTTAAAAAAAAAAAAACCCTTTTGAGTATAATAAAAATAAGTTCACAGTAAAGCTCTAGTGTCTTCTTATATATGTGATAATTGCCTTTTGAAGTAACTTTTAGGGAGCAGTGGTCTGACAGGAAGTAAATGTGATTGCTAATTCTTCTTCATGTTGTCTAAATCAAGCTCTATGAGAAAGAACTCCAAAAACATAATGCAAACAAAAATTACATTAATTTTTTTGCCTTTACTTAAAGATGCTTTAGGTTTACTAGTGATGAATGGAAGAAAGGAAGTGATTTTTCATAAAGCATGTCAAGTATTTTGAAGAACTACATTTGAATTTAAAATGCTTAGATAGAATTGGTCTTGTGTGCCATTTGGTCTGGTTTACTTTGAAGTCTTGGACCCAAAGGGTCTGACCAGAAAGTATCAAAGAGCAAAATGTGAAACATTAGCCAGGAAAAATAAAGTGATCAAACAGCTAAGGCATGAAAGAAAATATTTACACCAGAAGAAGCTTGCAGTTGATTCAAAAGACAAATATTAAGGAACAACAAAGTAAAATGTTAACATCTGTTACAAAATATTGTAAAGAGTTAGAAATTGGACATTCATTTCAGTTGGCCAGTAGCTTAATACCTTGTTAAAAGATCAAACAGATGATGAAAGCCTCACCAATCATACAGCAAAGTTCTGGTAATTTTCTTTGAGTGATAAAATGCCATGCTAAAGAAGAGACACTTGTTGAAAAGAGATAATCTACATTTAAAAACAATCCTAGCATTTGTTATTTTTATTAATTAGTTTAATCAATTCTTGATTAGAAGGGAAATCAGAATTTTTGGAGCAAGGGTCACCTCTATGCTTCTAGAGATCACCAGTCAGAAATCTTAGATATAACAATTTACCTATAGTATAGCTTGGCCTTTCACTACCCACACCATTATTTTTGGATAAGATGTGCTGGAAATCAGGATTAAAAATAAACAATTTGCCTTTTAGATGAATCATGGTGATGATGAATAAAAATACAACATAGCATTTATGTCATATTTTTCCATTTTTATAAAAACAGTACTCACTAATATTTATAACAGTTTTGTGAAGTAAACATTATTCCTATTTTCAGATTAAGAAACCCTGATCACATATGGAATATGTGCTGGATTGAAACTAGAATATAGGTATTATAATATCCAGTCCATCCTTTTTCCACTAGGCTTCAGTTGTATCCAGAGATGTCATTTAGAAGAGCAATGTGATCAGTTTAGGGTAAAATGATATAATACAAATTTGTATATGACAGAAATATATGAGCAAATTAAAAGTAGATATTAGTGGAGGAGGAGCAAGATGGCAGAGGAGTAGGAGACCTAAATTTTGTCTGGTCCCAGGAATTCAGCTAGATAGTTATCAAACCATTCTGAACACCTACAAACTCAACGGGAGATGGAAGAAAAGAATAACAGCAACTCTGTGAACAGAAGAGTGACCACTTTCTGGAAGGTAGGACGTGTGGAGAAGTGAATCCGGTGCGATGTTTGGGAAAATAGACCGCAGGGGGAGGGAGCCTCCATCAGCCACTACCAGCAAGTGATAGAGCAGCAGAGCACAAAATCGGAACTTTTAGAAGTCTGCTCCGCTGAGGGATGTTGCTCCAGTGGCTAAGTATAGGGTGGAACCCTCGCTGGGACAGTGTGGTCTCAGGACCCTCGGGGTCACAGAAAGACCAGGGTTGCCAGAGTGTGGCAGAGCTCCCAGGTATCGGAGTGGGGAAGCTGGCTGCAAAGATGGAGCCGAGGAGTGGGCTCTCAGCTCGGGGTTGCCATAAACCATGATCTGCGGCACAGTCGGGCCACTGCTCTTCCAGCAGGGACCCAACAAGTGGCAGATCCAGGCAGACTCCCCTTCTTCCCCCGGGAGGAGCGGCGCGGGAGTACACTACAGGGATCTGCTGGGTTTGGAGACTCCAAACGGGGTCATGTGCCAGAAATAAAAACGCTTGGCCACAGGCTGGGTGAACACGGAGTGTGGCTGAAGATGAGAGAGACGGGAGTGATTGACTGCTTTTCTCTGGGGGTGCACTGAAGAGTGGGTCCCCGAGTTCTCAGCTCGTCCAGGACCAGAGATTGGGAGGCCGCCATTTTCACTCTCATCCTCCAAAGCTGTACGGAAAGCTTTCAGGGAACAAAAGCTCCCAAGAGCAAACCCGAGCAGATTATTTAGCCTGGCCCCCGGCAAGGGTGGGACAATTCCACCTCAGGCAAAGACATTTGAGAATCACTGCAATAGGCCCGTGCCCCAGAAGATCAGCAAGAACAGCCAGCCAAGACCAAATTTACTGATCAATGAGAACAGCAAAACCCAACACTAGGGAAATACAGCACATAGAATTTGTGGCTTTTTTCCCATGATGCTTTAATCTTTCAAAGTTAATTTTTTAAATTTTATTTTTCTTTTTCTATTTTTTTAGTTGAATTTTTCTTCTTTCCTTTTTCAACCAATATCTTTTCAATTCCTTTTTTAAAATCTTTTTTAATTTTTCATTTTTACATTCATACCCTATCTCTTCATTGTATTTAATCTTACTGTTTATATATATATATAAGTTTTTCTTTCTTTAAAATTTTGGGATAGTGTCTTCTAACAGACCAAAATATACCCTAAATCTAGTGTATGATGTGTTCCTAGTCTCCTGCGTGATCACATTCCCTCTTTTTTTAAAAAATATTTTTTCATTCTTTTTTCGGCCAATTTCTAATTAATTCCTTTTTCTAAAATTCTTTTTAGTTTTCATCTGTACAGTCATATTCCATCCCTTCATCATATTTTACCTTATTTTAGTATGTATGTAAGTTTATCTTTCCTTAAAATTTTGGGAGGCAATTTCTTCTAACAGAACAAAATACACCCAAAATCTATTATGTGGCTCTGTTATTTTCACCAGCCTGATCATATTCTTTTTTTTTTCCCCTTTACTTTTCCCCCCCAGTTTCGGATCTCTTCTGATTTGTTTAGTGTATATTTTTCTGGGGTTGTTGTTACCTTTTAAGCATTTTTTTTAGCATTTTGTTCTCTCATTAATCTGTTCTCCTCTGGACAAAATGACAAGATGGAAAAACTCACCTCAGAAAAGAGAACAAGAGGCAGTACCAACTGCCAGGGACCTAATCACTACAGACATTAGTAAGATGTTGGAACTAGAGTTCAGAATGACAATTATAAAGATACTAGCTGGGCTTGAAAAAAGCATAGAAGATAATAGAGAATCCCTTTCTGGAGAAATAAAAGAACTAAAATCTAACCAAGTCGAAATCAAAAAGGCTATTAATGAGGTGCAATCAAAAATGGAGGCTCTAACTGCTAGGATAAATGAGGAAGAAGAGAGAATTAGTGATATAGAAGACCAAATGATGTTGAATAAAGAAGCTGAGAAAAAGAGAGATAAACAACTACTGGATCATGAGGGCAGAATTCGAGAGATAAGCAATAACATAAGATGAAACAACATCAGAATAATTGGGATCCCAGAAGAAGAAGAAGAAGAAAGAAAGAGAGGGGCAGCAGGTATATTGGAGCAAATTATAGCGGAGAACTTCCCTAATTTGGGGAAGGAAACAGGCATCAAAATCCAGGAGTCACAAGAGAACTGCCCCTCAAAATCAATAAAAATAGGTCAACACCCCAACATCTAATAGTAAAACTTATGAGTCTCAGAGACAAAGAGAAAAATCCTGAAAGCATCTTGGGACAAGAGGCCTGTAACCTACAATGGTAGAAACATTAGATTGGCAGCAGACCTATCCACAGAGACCTGGCAGGCCAGAAAGGACTGGCATGATATATTCACAGCACAAAGTGAGAAAAATTTGCAGCCAAGAATACTATATCCAGCTAGCCTGTCACTGAAAATAGGAGAGATAAAAAGCTTCCAGGACAAACAAAAACTAAAAGAATTTGCAAACACGAAACCAGCCCTACAAGAAATATGAAAGGGGTCTTCTAAGCAAAGAAGGAGCCTAAAAGTAACATAGACCAGAAAGGAACAGAGACAATATACAGTAACAGTCACGTTACACACAACACAATGGCACTAAATTCATATCTTTCAGTAGCTACCCAGAATGTAAATGGGCTAAATGCCCCAATCAAAAGACACAGGGTATCAGGTTGGATGAAGAAACAAGATGCATCGATATGCTGTCTGCGAGAGACTCATTTTAGACCCAAAGACACCTCCAGATTTAAAGTAAGGGGGTAGAAAACCTTTTACATACTAATGGACATCAAAAGAAGGCTGGGGTGGCAATCCTATGTCAGACAAACTAGATTTTAAACCAAAGACTATAATAAGAGATGCGGAAGTACACTGCATCATACTTAAAGGGTCTATCCAACAAGAAGATCTAACAATTGTAAATATCTATTCCCCTAACATGGGAGCAGCCAATTATACAAGGCAATTAATAACAAAAGCAAAGAAACACATCTACAGTAATACAATATTAGTAGGGGACTTTAACACCCCCTCACTGAAATGGCCAGATTATCTAAGCAAAAGATCAACAGGGAAATAAAGGCTTTAAATGACACAGTGGTCCAGATGGACTTCACAGATATATTCAGAACATTCCATCAAAAAGCAACAGAATACACATTCTTCTCTAGTGCCCATGGAACATTCTCCAGAATAGATCACATCCTGGGTCACAAATCAGGTCTCAACTGGTACCAAAATATTGGGATCATTCCCTGCATATTTTCAGACCACAATGCTTCAAAACTAAACTCAATCACAAGAGGAAAGTTGGAAAGAACTCAAATGCGTGGAGGCTAAAGAGCATCCTACTAAAGAATGAATGAGTCAACCAGGAAATTAAAGAAGAATTTAAAAAATTCATGGAAACAAATGAAAGTGAAAACACAACTGTTCAGAATCTTTGGGTTGCAGCAAAGGTGGTCCAAAGAGTAAAGTATATAGCAATACAAGCCTTTCTCAAGAAACAAGAAAGCTCTCAAATACATAACCTAAACCTACACCTAAAGGAGCTGGAGAAAGAACAGCAAATAAAGCTTAAACCCAGCAGGAGAAGAGAAATAATAAAGATCAGAGCAGAAATCAATGAAATAGAAACCAAAAGAACAGTACAACAGATCAACGAAACTAGGACCTAGTTCTTTGAAAGAATTAACAAGATCAATAAACCCCTGGCCAGACTTACCAAAAAGAAAAGAAAAAGGACCCAAATTAATAAAATCATGAATGAAAGAGGAGAGATCACAGCCAACACCAAAGAAATACAAACAATTATAAGAACATATTATGAGCAACTCTATGCCAGCAAATTAGATAATCTGGAAGAAATGGATGCATTCCTAGAGATGTATCAACTACCAAAACTGAACCAGGAAGAAATAGAAAACCTGAACAGACCCATAACCAGTAAGGAAATTGAAACAGTCATCAAAATCTCACAACAAACAAGAGCCTAGGGCCAGATGGCTTCCCAGGGGAATTCTACCAAACATTTAAAAACGAATTAATAGCTATTCTTCTGAAGCTGTTTCAAAGAATAGAAATGGAAGGAAAACTTCCAAACTCATTTTACAAGGCCAACATTACCTTGATCCCCAAACCAGACAAATACCCCATCAAAAAGAACTACAGACTAATATTCCTGATGAACATGGATGCAAAAATTCTCATCAAAATACTAGCCAATAGGATCCAACAGTACATTAAAAGGATTATTCACCACGACCAAGAGGGATTTATTCCTGGGCTGCAAGGTTGGTTCAACATCTGCCAATCAATCAATGTCATACAGTACATTAATAAAAGAAAGAACAAGAACCATATGATCCTCTCAATAGATGCAGAAAAAGCATTTGACAAAGTACAGCATCCTTTCTTAATTAAAACTCTTCACAGTATAGGGATAGAGGGTACATACCTCAATATCATAAAAGCCATGTATGAAAAACCCACTGCGAATATCATACTCATTGGGGAAAACTGAGAAGTTTTCCCCTAAGTTCAGGAATACGGCAGGGATGATCACTATCACCACTGCTGTTCAACATAGTACTAGAAGTCCTAGCCACAGCAATCAGACAATGAAAAGAAATAAAAGTCATCCAAATCGGCAAAGGAGAAGTGAAACTCTCACTTTTTGCAGATGATATGATACTTTATGTGGAAAACCCAAAAGACTCCACCCCAAAACTGCTAGAACTCATACAGGAATTCAGTAAAGTGGCAGGATATAAATCAATGCACAGAAATCAGTTGCATTTCTATACACCAACAACGAGACAGAAGAAAGAGAAATTAAGGAGTTAATCCCATTTACAATTGCACCCAAAACCATAAGATACATAGGAATAAATCTAACCAAAGAGGCGACGGATCTGTATGCAGAAAACTATAGAATACTCATGAAAGAAATTGAGGAAGACACAAAGAAATGGAAAAACGTTCATGCTCATGGATTGGAGGAACAAATACTGTGAAAATGTCTATGCCACCTAGAGCAATCTATACATTTAATGTAATCCCTATCAAAATACCATAAGCTTTTTCACAGAAATGGAACAAATAATTCTAAAATTTGTATGGAACCAGAAAAGACCCCAAATAGCCAGAGAAATGTTGAAAACAAAAGCAAAGCTGGTGGCATCACAATTCCAGACTTCAAGCTCTATTTCAAAACTGTCATCATCAAGACAGTATGGTACTGGCACAAAAACAGACACATAGATCTATGGAACAGAACAGAGAGCCCAGAAATGGACCCTCAACTCTATGGTCAACTAATCTTCAACAAACCAGGAAAGAATGTCCAGTGGAAAAAAGGCAGTCTCTTCAACAAATGGTGTTGGGAAAATTGGACAGCCACATGCAGAAGAATGAAACTGGACCATTTCCGTACACCACACACAAAAAATAGACTCATAATGGATGAAAGTCCTAAATGTGAGACAAAAATCCATCAAAATCCTTGAGGAGAACGCAGGCAGCAACCTCTTTGACCTCAGCCGCAGCAACTTCTTCCTAGACCCTTCGCAAAAGGCAAGGGAAGCAAAGGCAAAAATGAACTATTGGACTTCATCAAGATAAAAAGCTTGTGCATAGCAAAGGAAACACCCAACAAAACCAAAAGACAACTGACAGAATGGGAGAAGATATTTGCAAATGACATATCAGATATAGGGCTAGTATCCAAGATCTATAAAGAACTTATCAAACTCAACACCCAAAGAACAAATAATCCAGTCAAGAAATGGGCAGAAGACATGAACAGATATTTCTGCAAAGAAGACATCCAAGTGGCCAACAGATTCATGAAAAAGTGCTCAACATCACTTGGCATCAGGGAAATACAAATCAAAACCTCAGTGAGATAGCACCTCACACCAGTCAGAACGGCTAAAATTAACACATCAGGAAACAACAGATGTTGGTGAGGATGTGGAGAAAGGGGAACCCTCCTACACTGTTGGTGGGAATGCAAGCTGGTGCAGCCACTCTGGAAAACAATACGGAGGTTCCTCAAACAGTTGAAAATAGAGCTACCCTATGACCCAGAAATTGCACTACTGGTTATTTACCCCAAAGATATAAATGTAGTGATCTGAAGGGACACCTGCACCCCAATGTTTATAGCAGCAATGTCCACAATAGCCAAACTAGGGAAGGAACCCAGATGTTCATCAACAGATGAATGGATAAAGAAGAAGTGATATATATATACAATGTAATATTATGCAGCCATCAAAAAAAAAATGAAATCATGCCATTTGCAATGACATGGATGGAACTAGAGGGTATTATGATAAGCAAAATAAGTCAAGCAGAGAAAGACAAGTATTATATGATCTTCATGATTTGAGGAATTTGAGAAACAAAACAGAAGATCATAGGGGAAGGGAGGGCAAAATGAAACAAGACAAAACAGGAGAGGGAGACAAACCATAAGAGACTCTTAATCTCAGGAAACAAACTGAGGGTTGCTGGAGTGGAGGGGGTTGGGAGGGATGGGGTGGCTGGGTGATGTACATTGGGGAGGGTAGGTACTATGGTGAGCACTGTGAATTGTGTAGGACTGATGAATCACAGACCTGTACCCCTGAAAGAAATAATACATTATATATTAAAAAAAAAAAAAAAAAAAAAACTTGGGGCAAAGAAAAAGAACATAAACTCCCTAACATACAGAAAAAAAAATAAAAGTAGATATTAGTATCATCATCATCATTGCATTAAAATGGAAAGAAATGTAAAAACCTAATTTACCCATTTGAATTTAAGTTATATTCTCTGACTTAATTGACTTATATTTTACGTGTAAGTAAGTACTGGCAATCATAGTGTGAGGAGGTGACTGCAGAAAAATTCAGGAAGAGAAATGGAAGTAATATTTGAATGCCTATATTACATATATTACATAGATGTTCCATACTTAAATATATTTTGATTATAGTCATTATTACAGGATGTCTTAGTAATCTAATGTCCATGGAATTGAAAAATCCAGATAATTGTGCTCACGACTAAATTTGATGATAAATGAAGAAAGGGTATGCACATATGCAATAAGTAAGGCAGAATTCTCCTCATTTTCATTTCTCTTATAAAGCTGGTTTTGTTTCTTTTGTTTCTAGGCTGTAGGGTTTAAATTTAATAATTGTCTATATGTCTGATACTTATGTACTGTCAGCTTAAATTGTAAAGCAGTCTTAACTGGCATTTTTGCTAGGAAATGTTATTTTTTTTTAAAGATTTTATTCATTTGAGAGAGAGAGAGAGAGCACAAGCTGGGGGGAGGGGCAGAGGGAGAGAGAAAAGCAAGACTCCCCAGGAAGCCTGATATAGGATTCAATCCCAGGACCCCAGGATCATGACCAAAGCCAAAGGCAGATGCTTAATGGACTGAGCCACCCAGACACCCTAGAAATGTTATTTTTTAACAAATTTTACTGAGTGTATCTTGTATTTAAATTTTATTGATAGTTGTTGAGGGCTTGTAAAAATGAATAAGATATAGCAGTGCCCTCAAGTTTCTTTGTTTATTTGACAGGAGAGTAAATTTTTGTATACTAAATATAAGCATAAACAAAAACAAGACATAAAAATGTGTAGTATTACATATTGTGTATAGTCTATTACGTCATATATAAAACAAGTTAAATAAGTATCTTATAATCATTTGAGAAGTATAAGAAAGATAAAATACCATGGGGATTCACTGAGAGGAGAAATAATTTCCATCTCAGCAGAACAACTTAAGGTTTTGTGGAATTATCCATAAAATGAATTCATTAGAAATTTAAAGTTAGAAGTTGGACACATTTTATAGAATATACTGTTTATAAAGGCTTTGTCTTTTTTATTGAATAAGATGGCTTACCTTTATGAATTTAGAAGATAGGAGACATTAACAGTGTTTTAGTCTGATAGGAAGGTATTTTATACAATAATATGATTTTCTTACCAGTTCCTTTATATTTACCATTGAATTTCCTGCTAAAAATTTTCGTGTATTTTATAAATACAAATTTTTATCTTCAGTGAAGTATACTGAAATTAACCTATACCAAGTTTATATAACATCTATCACCAGAATATAGTAAAGTACTGAGAGACAAAAAGAAATGCCTCTGTAATAAAAACAATTAGTTAACCTAATCAGGAAAAGCTGGAGAACTCAAATGCACAAAATAAGATATGGTAATGGAAAAATAACTAGAGAGGTAGAGAACATTAGAAGACTCAATAAATTATTTTTTGCTTAGCTCTGAGCAAATTTGAAAATTAGAATAAAAGGAAGGGAAATACAAATTACCAAAATTTAATCCCAAAGAAAATTTTAAAATATAAAAACACCAATTATAGAAATGTAGAAGAAATTGCCTCTCCCCACAGAGATACCTGGATTAAACTCACAGGCAAATTCTACCAAACCTGTAATGAATGGTTAAATTTGTTGCCATTTAAATTATAATACTATACATTTCAAGGTTATTTTTAAACGAAAGCTTGCAATATCTTTCTTTTTTTGAAAGATTTATTTATTTGAGAAAGAAAGAATGAGACTGAGAGAGAGCATGAGGGGGGGAGGTTCAGAGGGAAAAGCAGACTCCCCACTGAGCAGGGAGACCAATGTGGGACTCGATCCCAGGACTCTAGGATCATGACCTGAGCCAAAGGCAGTCGCTTAACCAACTGAGCCACCCAGGTGCCCGCAATATCTTTTTTCATAAGCTAGTATAATATTAATCCTGGTCTTCCCATAAATACCACATGAAATGTTTAAATATAAATCCTATCATATTTGATTTTATTACTCTATAGTATAAATATGTTATTATAATATAAAAAATCCTAAGAAATTTAACAAAAACCAGAAGCATATAGAAGATACTATCAAGTGTGGTTTATTCTACCAGTATATAGATGGTTTAGGAAATATATAAACATAATTTAATAGGATAATATATCAGAAATAAAAAATCAAGTAATCATTTCTATGGTTTCTTAAAAACATTTGATAGATTTGTCATAACATTCTTGATTAAATTCTTAATAAAAAGGGACTATGTGAATATTTCCTTAATGTAGTGAAAATCACCCATCTATCTATATCTTCCTGTTAGTGGATAGATTGATTTCAACCCAGAAGTTAGGAGGTTTAAAACAAAATATTTATTAACACCACTATCATTTGCCAATGTATACCTGCTACTAATGAATGCAGTTGGACAAGGAAAAGAAATCATATATATATATATATATATAAAGTGGAAAGAAGATAAAATTTTCATTTTTGAAAGTGAAATTACTAGAAACAAAAATTCCAGGAATGCAAGGTTGGTTAAACATTAGGTAATTAATTGATTTATTTAAAATCATTAGCATATAAAAGGAAAAGAATCATGTTCTCTTTGTAATATTTGCAGAAGAGATGTTCAAAAATTTTCAAAATTTATTCATGATTAACACAGAAATTTTTGCAAAGAAACTATAATGGTAAAAGGTTAAAAGTACTTTTAAAAGATGAGGATCAAGACAAAGATGTCAGCTATCACCAGTTATTTTCATATTAGCAGTTTTACCACATAAGGCAGCAAAAGAACTAAAACTATAATTATAGAAAGGAGGAAACAAAACTGTCACTGTAAACAAATCAGTTAAGCATAACTGATTTGCTTGTCTACAAAGACTACTCAAAAGAATTCTCCCATAAATGCTTAGTTAAGCATAACTGATTTGCTTATCTACAAAGGCTACTCAAAAGAATTCTGCCATAAATGCTAAGGGTTTAGTGAAGTTGCTAGATACAAAATTAATACAAAGAAATTATTTACACATTAGCAAAAGAATATGAAATACCTAATAAGAATCTAAGCAGGTATTTTACCTCTGTGAAAGAAATATAAATCATTTTTAAAAGACATTATGAAAGGCCTAGATAATTATAGATATCTGTTCATATATTGTTAGATTTGGTATTGGAAAAATGCCAGTTCTCCCCAACCTGTTCTACATTTGATCTAATTTCAATAAAAATTCCGACTCTGTGTGTGTCAGAGAGAGAGAAAGGGAGGGAGAAAGAGAGAGAAATAACTTGACAAGATAGTTCTAAATGTAAAAAAAAAAGTTCTAAATGTATACATATAGAACAAACATCTAAAAAGTACCTAGACACTCCTGCAGAGAAATTAAAAGGTGTGTGTGGTTTATTTTGGCGGGGGGAGAGTCAACGTTTTAATTTTTTTATTTAAATTCAATTAACATAATGTATTATTAATTTCAGAGGCAGAGTTCAGTGATTCATCAGTTGCATATCACACCCAGTGCTCATTACATCACATGCCCTCTTTCATGCCTATCACCCAGTTACCCCATCCCCCACACCACTCCCCTCCAGCAACCCTCAGTTTATTTCCTATGATTAAGAGTTTCTTATGGTTTAACCCCCTCTCTGATTTAGTCTCATTTTATTTTTCCCTCCCTTCCCCTTCGCTCCTCTGTTTCATTTCTTAAATTCCACATATGAGTGAAATCACATGACAGTTGTCTTTCTCTAATTGACTTATTTTGCTTAGCATAATACCCTCTAGTTCTATCCACGTCATTGCAAATGGCAAGATTTCAATTTTTTGATGGCTGCGTAATATTCTAGTGTATATATACATACCACATCTTCTTTATCCATTCATCTGTTGATGGACATCTGGGCTCTTTCCGTAGTTTGGCTATTGTGGACATTGTTGCTATAAACATTGAGGTGCAGGTGCCCCTTCGGATAACTACATTTGTAACTTTGGGGTGTATACCTAGTAGTGCACTTGCTGGGTCGTAGGGTAGCTCTATTTTCAACTTTTTGAGGAACCTTCATACTGTTTTCCAGAGTGGCTACACCAGCTTGCATTCCCACCAGCAGTGTAAGAGGGTTTCCCTTTATCCACATCCTTGCCAACATCTGTTTCCTGACTTGGTAATTTTAGCCATTCTGACTAGTGTGAGGTGGTATCTCATTGTTTTTGATTTATATTTCCTTGATGCCAAGTGATGTTGAGCCATTTTTCATGTGTCTGTTGGCCATTACATCTTCCTTGCAGAAAGGTCTGTTCATATCTTCTGCCCATTTCTTGACTGGATTATTTGTTCTTTGGGTGTTGAGTTTGAGAAGTTCTTTATAGATTTTGGAAAAAAGATGTGTGTGTTTTGAGAGGACTTGTCTTAGCAATTATTGGCAATTATTTATATAATGTTATAGACTTAAGATAGTATAATGGTAGTGTCAGACAGTTTTACCAGTGGAACAAAATAGCCAAGATGCAAATCAACATGTAGGTAGAGATTTTATTTGTGGTAGAAGCTGGTACTATGGACTAGTTTGGGGGGGAGATAGAATTTTCAATAAATGGAATAGGGCTCAATTGATTATCCGTGTAGGAATGGAACTTCCAAAATGTTCTTCAGAGTTTGGTCAAATAAATTAAGTGCATTAATACAATGAAATTATTGGCAGTTTTCAAAGAGACTATGCAATCTATAGTTATTTTTATAGAATGATCTCTAAAATATACTTTAAGTGAAAAAACAAAGGTGTGCAGGGTAGTATGTATAGTATGCTGCCCTGTGGGGCAGTGGTGATGGATAGTCAAGTTTATCCATATCTGTAAATATGTATGGGTGCCTGGAGTACAGAAATGGGAGAGAATCTTAGTTTTCAATTTATGTATCTTTAAAGATTTTGACATTCCTACTACTCAAAAGAATATGTACTATTTTCCAAGAAAAAAATGCACTTTAAATAATAGCTAAGTGTAAGGGGAAAAGAGTTGGTAAGGAGGAAAGGAAAACATCTGAAAATAGAATACTGCAAGACGGCAATGTGTTAAAAAGAGAGGAAAGCAAAGAAAGGAATTAATGCTTCAGAGAGACACAATAGTTTTAAAATTATTTGAGACACATATATATTTTTCTCTTGATTTCTGGACATGAAGACCTGTATTATGATGGTTAGTTTAGAATTCTTCCTAGCGAAAATTGTTAATTTAATTGCAGTGGACTTTTACATAGATCTTATCATACAGATAGTAAAAATGTAGTACTACTTTTTCCCCCTTTGTAGTTTGTAGTAATTATTCATTTATTTAATATATCATTGTAGGTATCCATCATACTTGGCACCCGAGGTAATTGCACAAGGAATTTTGAAAACCACCGATCATGTGCCAAGTGAAAAACCGTTGCCTTCTGGCCCCAAATCAGATGTGTGGTCTCTTGGAATCATTTTATTTGAGCTTTGTGTGGTATGTATAAGGAAATATTAAACTAATAAAAAGAAATTGTGTGCTTATTGGAATAAGTTTTTCTGATAAGAAAGCTATTTAGTAATATTTTTGCTTTGTGGATTGACTAGATATAAGAAAAAAAGGCTTAAATCTCAATATGACTTGTTAAAAAATCCTGTTTGACAATTTATTTGCTTATCATTTTAGTATCTTTATAAGTGTTTGTACTTTACTAAGTATAAAGAATTTACACTGTACTACATATAAGTAATTAAGCGGTTCTAGAAAGGCTTATGCTAAAGCTGCTTACACTCTTTGATATGTTCATGCTCTCCCTTTCTGTGGTATTGTTTTTTCCCTAAATACCTTCTTCTCTCCTGTTCTCTTATGTTTTCTACAAGACTCACTTCGTAGTTGAGTTGTGTTTTATTAGATCTTTCCCAGACATCCTCTATATTTATTAGGGCAAAGACTAAGCTGCTATTGAAAAGAAAGAAATTAAAAATGTAGTAGCTTAAAGAACATAGATGTTTTCTCTCTGATTTAACAGTCCACTTCATGCACAAACCTAGGCTATGGCTCCACCAATCTCAAATGTCTGGTTTCTGAAGTTGTTTCTTTATCGCCTTTTAGGCATAAGGGAAGGAGAGAAATGAGTTCACGGTAACTGTTCTTTAAGAAGATGATCTAAAAGTGCAAAAATCAACCCTTTTCATTGGTGACAGTTTACTCATGTGGCTACATTGCATATCTGTACAAGGGAGACTAAGAAATACAGTCTTTAGCTGGACACATAAATATTGAGAAAGAAGATGAGACTGGATTTGGAGGCACAACTAACAGTCTCTCAGCCCTACTTTCAAATACCTGCCAGCATTAGGTCCTTATTTTCCTTGCTCTCCTCTTCTATTATAGTATGTGTCACATTTGTGTACTTTCCTTGGACTTTAGAAGTCTTAAGAGTAAGAAGTCTTTAGAAGCAGAAATTTTTTGTCTGTATTATATAATTGTTAGAAAAATTAAATGAAATAATATAAAGTACTTAGTACAGTCTGTTACATAGCAAATCGTCCATCAATGTTATCTTTTATTATGAATATTAAAATATCTTATGATTAAGAAAAATATTTTATGATTATTTAACTTTAATCATAAAATATTTTAATATTCATAATAACATGGCAGCTTTACATATTGGTACTGCTTTTTCTAAGGGAAAATGCCATTTTACTTTTCATTGATATGAAATGATGGCAAATCTCATTTTTGTTTAAAATCATACCCTAAATGAAAACTCTTATTGGAGGGATGCCTCGGTGGCTCAGTTGGTTAAGCATCTGCCTTCTGCTCGGGTCATGATCCCAGAGTTCCGGGATGGAGCCCCTCATCGGGCTACCTGCTGAGCAGGGAGTCTGCTTCTCTCTCTGCCCTGCCTCCTGCTTATGTTCTCACTCTCTCTCTCTCTCAAATAAATAATTAAAAAAAAAACTCTTATTGGAATGTGAAGTATAAGTAAGTGTAAATGCGAAATATATGGCTTTTCCTTTTTTTTACATCATGGATATCTAAACTCTTTACTAATGATCAGGATATGTCTTATATGAGTAATTCAATTCAACAAATGTAGATGACTATTTACTCTGTGTATAGCATCATGACAAATGCAACAAGAGATAAACTAATTAAGACACATTGTCAAAGAGCTTATAATTTAACTCAAATCCATAAACTTTGAAGATAAACACAGAAGAGCTATGTGAATTCCAAGAAAGGAAATGCTAATTTCATAATAGGGGAATCATGACATTTTAAGTGATACTTAAGTTTAGACAGTCTAGTTTTAGAATGGCATATTGAACATAAGCTTGAATCTTCCTCTACCTCATCAAACCTTTAAATATTGAGATATAAATTAATAGCACACTAACAACTAAAAAGGGAACTTTTGTACACTAGAAATCCTAGGAAATAGAGGAAAAGCTATACCAAAACAGTTTTGCTAGGAAATTCTTGCCATGTCACCAGAAGGCTGTACAGCCACTCTGCCGCCCAGAAGTTTCTGTAGTCCAAAAGATGTACAGGTAAGTACATATCTAAGAAATACCAAACACCTAAAACAATACATCTACAATACGATACATGCTGTAAATACACATATCTGCAATAAAAAACAAACAACACATAGAAAAATTTACACCTTTGAAAGGACTTTAAAATAAAAGTGTGTGTTCTTTAGGAGATAAAGGAAACAATTCCATTTATGAAACAATTATAGAAACTGTGAATCAATATTTGCTGAAAAGAAGAACCAGTTAATAATTTTAAGAGAAAAAAAATGTAACTCTTGAAATAAAGAACTAAATAGATGGCAGAGGAAACTAGACACACTGAAGGTAGAAGGTAAAGCTGAGTAATTCTCCCAGATTATATCACAAAGAAATAAAGAGATTGAAAATATGAAAGAAATTTTAAAAGACAGGGAAGATAGATCCAGATGTTCTAATATCTGTCATATAGTAGTATCAGAAGCTGAGAGTAAAGTTCTTGGTTTGAAAGAACCCACTAATTATGTTGCAGAGCAAAAAAAAAAAAAAAAAAAACTCAATGTACAACAACAAATACCTTGAAATCATAAACTTTTAGGAGATAACCAATAATGAAATAATGGGTAACATTTATTAAGAACTTTTCAAAAGTCAGGTACATTTCTAATCTCTGTTATGCTCAATCAATACTCACACCAGTCTTATAAAATTTATCTGATTGTTATCTGTAGTTTACAGATCAGGAAATTGAGGTACAGAGAAATTAAGCAACCTGTCCTAGTTACATAATAGTAAGTACTTGAGCAGATTTGTACCCATCAACTATACCTAAAGCTGTACTCTTAACATGACAAGCTGCCTTTACTAAGCTCTGATGACTTTATCAGTGTTAGTGAGAAAACCTTAAAATGTGTCAGAGAGAAAAGACGTACTACCTACCAAGAATGAGATTGTCGTTAAACTTCTTACTAGCTTGGTTTTAAGAAAACAGTGGCACAATGCCATCAAAGTGCTGAGAAAAAGTAATTTGAATTTTGAATTCTTTAACTCACAAAATTAACATTCAGAAGTGGCAGTGAAATAGAGGATATATATAAAATTTTGATAGCCATGAAGAAAAAAATTACTAGTAGGGAAATCAGTCAAAATCATATGATCTTATGATATCATCAATCATATATCATCAATATGCCTGAAAAGACAGTATATTCACTGTATTGTAAGTAATCAAATTGAACTGCTGTGTGTGTGTGTGTTCATCATAGGGAAATAAATAGTAAACACTTAGAATGAAAAGATATCTTAGAGTCATATCCTAAGAGATTTTGAATGCTAAACTGAGAAGTTTCTATTTAGTTATATAAGGTATGGGGGACCATTTAAGTTTTTAAACAAGATATTGATAAAATCAAACCTGTATTTCTAAAAGATTAATAAGATAGTGTAAAACATTGAGAGAGGAATGGCAACTTTTTTTCAATGATCTTTCCATCTGTAGTTCTAATTTCATAAATCTTTAAGAAATCTTTATGCTTTCTCTTTATTAAAAAAGAACAGTCTTTTTTTCTCCACATAAAGACCAGGCTATCTTCTTAAGACTTTCTTTCTAAGTCTACTTAAAGGATCCTGTAAGTTTAATTTGCTTGTAAGAAAAGAACAATAGCTGGGCACCTAGGTGGCTCAGTTGGTTAAGTGACTGCCTTTGGCTCAGGTCATGATCCTGGAGTCCCTGGATCGAGTCCTGCATTGGCCTCCCTGCTCAGCAGGGAGTCTGTTTCTCCCTCTGACCCTCCCCCTTCTCATGTGCTCTCTCTCTCAAATAAATAAATAAAATCTTCAAAAAAAAAAAAAGAATAGCCAACATTTATGAAGGATTTTTTATGTTCAAAAAATGTGAGGCATTTTTTTATACATTCTATAATCCTCACTGCAACCTGTATGGCATGTACAGTTAGTGTTCCAATTTTATAAATGAGAAAAGTGAAACTTAATGTGGTTAAGTATTTGCCCAGGTTATATAACTTGTGGCTAAAAGTCAAATTTGGCACACAATAGTTGCTTGACACATAATTGTTGAAGTTATGACTGATTCCAGACTGTATTTTTTTTAATTTTTTTTAAAGATTTTATTTATTTATTTGAGAGAGAGAGAATGAGAGACAGAGAGCACGAGAGGGAAGAGGGTCAGAGGGAGAAGCAGACTCCCTGCTGAGCAGGGAGCCCGATGTGGGACTCGATCCCGGGACTCCAGGACCATGACCCGAGCCGAAGGCAGTCGCTTAACCAACTGAGCCACCCAGGCGCCCCCTCCAGACTGTATTTTAAGCAGCCCCTGAAGCTGAATAAGAAGGAAACGATTAAAATACAATGTATGTATCTTAAATATACCAGGTGCTATGGGAGCGCAAAGGATGGTTATCAAATTCATTGTGGGAGGAGGACGGAGTGTCATTGAATGTTTCTTAGTGGAGACAGCAGATTACCCGGATATGATATATAAGTAAGAATTAGTTGGGTAAATGTAAAGATAATATGAATCTTTCCATGGGTCATCTTAGTCTCTTAATCAAATAAGACTGGAATCTCTCTAGACAACCAGGTATATATAGATCTCAAAAATGAAGAATACTTGAGAACATACTAGAATGTAATGATCCTTAAATATATGAAATGTTTAAATCTTAAACTGACAATTTTTCTTTAGTGGAGCTAACTTTAAAAGTCACATAAAATCTTTGAAGAAAAAAGAGATACCTGATAAAATCATTTTCATCTCTGGGGGAAAAAAAATGCCTCCCTGAAAAAAGATGTAAATATTAACACGAATTTCTTTTCCCATTTTATTCAGGGAAGAAAATTATTTCAGAGCTTGGATATTTCTGAAAGACTAAAATTTTTACTTACATTAGGTAAGTGTCTCACAAATGATTATGTTTGAACTACAAATATAAATTTAGTAAGCATATACATTAAGAATGTGTTTTATAATAGTGAATACACTGAAATATCCTGAATTTCTTTAATGTTCTAATGATCAATGGTAAGCATTAATAGGACAACTTAAGAAGTGCCTTGTGAAGTATTATTGTAGCGCTTTCCTTACTCATTAAGGAATTATAATGTGGATAGATATTTTCTTAGCTTCATGATCTAGACAAGTAAACTAAGTTGTGAAATCAAAATATGACAATAAATACACTTCTCTGTAGCAGTTTACCTTCAGACGTTAAGTTTTGAGCTTTCTATTTGATGAATCATGTGTGAATAATGACTGAGAAGAATATTTTTCCTCATAAGAAGCTCATTTATTTTACATGTATATTAGATCCTAATGTGGTAATAAAGAAGAGAAAAATTGATAGAGAACTTTCTGTGAAAGAGTGACAGATTGGTATCCACATTAATAGGGTTTACAAATAAGAATATGTATTGAAAAGAATATAATTGCATAAAATGTTACCATATTTACAACATTTAATTTTCAAAGATTGATAATAAGGCTTTTAAGGAGTCTTAGAGATTTCTTAATATGGTCTACAGACTAAACTTAGACTTTATTTTTTTAATTTTAATTCCAGTATAGTTAATATACAGTGTTATATTAATTTCAGGTGTACAGTATGGTGATTCAACAATGTATAGACATTACTTAGTCCTCATCATGATGAATATATTCTTAATCCCCTTCACCTGTTTTCACCTGCCCACCCCCCATCTCCCTTCTGGTAACCATCAGTTTGTTCTCTATAGTTGAGTCTGTTTTGTTTTTTTTTTTTTTGTCTCTTTATTTTTTTCTTCATTTGTTTTGTTTCTTAAAATTCTACATATGAGTGAAATCATATGGTATTTGTCTTTCTCTAACTTATTTCACTTAGCATTATACTCTCTAGATCCATCCATGTTGTTGCAAATGGCAGGAATCTGCTCTTTTTTGTAGCTAAGTAATATTCCACTGTGTATACATACACCACATCTTTGTTATCCATTCATCTATCAATGGACGCTTGGGCTGCTTCCATAATTTGGCTATTGTAAATAATGCAATAAACAGAGGGGTGCATATATCTTTTTGAATTAGTGTTTTCATATTCTCTGGGTAAATACCCAGTACTGGGATTACTGCATCATATTTTGAGGAACCTCCATGCTGTTTTTCGCAGAGGCCGCACCAGTTTGCATTCCTACCAGCAGTGCACAGTAACACTTTTTGTTTCTTGTGTGTGTGTTTTTTTTTTTTTATTTTAGCCTGACAAGTGTGGGGTGGTATCTCATTGTGATTTTACTTTGCATTTCCCTGATAATGAGTACTATTGAGCATTTTTTCATGTGTCTGTTAACCATCTGTATGTCTTCTTTGGAGAAATGTCTGTTCATGTCTTCTGCCCATTTTTAGTTGGATTATTTTTTTTAAGGTGTTGAATTGTATAGGTTCTTATTTTATTTTATAGTATAGTTAACATACAGTGTTATATTAGTTTCAAGTGTACAATATAGTGATTCAAGAGTTGTCTAAGTTCTTTATATATTTTGGAAACTAACCCTTTATCAGATATGTCATTTGCAAATATCTTCACCCATTCAATAGTTTGTTTTTTGTTTTTGTTGGTTGTTTCCATCACTGTACAAAAGCTTTTTATTTTGATATAATCCCAACAATTTATTTTTGCTTTTGTTTCCCTCGCCTCAGGAGCTATAGCTAGAAAGATGTTGCTACAGCCGATGCCGGAGAAATTCCTGCCTGTGATCTTTCTAGGGTTTTTATGGTTTTGGGTCTCACAGTTAGGTCCTTAACCAATTTTTAGTTTATTTTTGTGTATGGTGTAAGAAAGTGCTCCTTTTTCATTCTTTTCATGTGGCTGTCCAGTTTTCACAAGACCATTTGTTGAAGAGACTGTCTTTTTCCCATTGCATTTTCTTGCCTCCTTTGTGGAAGATAAATTGGCCATGTAAGCGTGAATTTATTTCTGGGCTTGCTCTTCTGTTCCATTGATGTATGTGTCTGTTTTTATGCCAGTGCCATAGTGTTTTGATTACTACAACTTTGTAGTATTTCTTGATATCTAGGATCATGATACCTCCAGTTTTGTTCTTCTTTTTCAATATTGTTTTGGCTATTCAGGGTCTTTTGTGGCTCAATACAAATTTTAGGATTATTTGTTCTAGTTCTGTGAAATATGGTGTTGGTATTTTGATACGGATTGTAAAAATGTATACTTTAAATCCCCAGAGATGTGTGTACATTCTCCAAATTATGTAAATACAAAAGAGTAATATGTATATGTACATTACATATATAGGGAGAGAGAGCAAGAGAATCTTTATCTTGAACCACTGCTTTATGTCACTATTTAAGTGGCTATCTTCCAGTATCTGTAATTCAATTAATATTTAGTGTTTAAAGTCTTTATTTTTATCAAAAAATGTAAGGAAAGTTAACAAAGTCACAAGCTTTTTAATATTCCAAGTTCCAAAACTGCATAACACAATATTTTAAAAAATTATATGAGTTCAGTTCCGATAAATAAGAAAAGTAGCATTAATTCATACAATTTTTCTGTTTTATAGATTGCATAGATGACACTATAATAGTTCTGGCCGAAGAGCATGGTTGTCTGGACATTATAAAGGTTTGTCATTAATCTGTTATTGAAAAGTATGTACTTTGTATACTTGAGATCTAATAGCAAGCTATTTTAAAGCTATGTTTATTTCTGTTCAGACATTTGTTTTTTCATAGAGCGACAGGCTAATATAAATTAGTGTAAAGTCCAAACAAAAACTTTTTAGAAAAATCAAAATGTCCTAGAATAGCAAACATTAGAGTAAAATATATTTTTAAATGGATCATTTTAAATAATTATTTTCTTTTTTTAAAATGTTTTATTTAAATTCAATTTAATTAACATATAGTGTATTATTAGTTTCAGAGGTAGAATTTAGTGATTCGTCAGTTGCATATGACACCCATTGCTCATTACATCACATACCCTCCTTAATGCCCATCAACCAGTTTCCCCATCTCCCACCCCACTCCCTCCAGCAACCCTCAGTTTATTTCCTGTGGTTAAGAGTCTCATGGTTTGTCCCCATCTCTGATTATGTCTTGTTATTTTTCCTCCCTTCCCCTTTGCTCCTCTGTTTCATTTCTTAAATTCCATATATGAGTGGAATCATATGATAATTGTCTTTCTCTGATTGACTTATTATTTCACTTAGCATAATACCCTCTAGTTCTCTCCACATTGTTGCAAATGACAAGATTTCATTTTTTTGATGGCTGCATAATATTCCAGTGTATATATACATACTACATCTTCTTTATCCATTCATCTGTTGATGGGCATCTGGGCTCTTTCCATAGTTTGGCTATTGTGGACACTGCTGCTGTAAACATTGGGGTCCATGTATGCCTTCGAATCACTATGTTTTTATCATTTGGATAAATTCCTAGTAGTGCAATTGCTGGCTCATAGGGTAGCTCTGTTTTCAGCTTTTTGAGGAACCTCCATACTGTTTTCCAGAGTGGCTGCACCAGTTTGCATTCCTACCAACAGTGTAGGAGGTTCCCCTTTCTCTGCATCCTTGCCAACATCTGTTGTTTCCTGACTTGTTAATTTTAGCCATTCTGACTGGTGTGAGTAAAATATATTTTTTAAATGGATCATTCTAAATAATTATTTTCTTGTTTTATTTACCAGGACCTTCCTGAAAATGTGATAAATCTTTTGAAGAAGTGTCTCACCTTCCACCCTTCCAAGAGGTTGATATTATTAAGACTTAGAGATTATGCTGACATCTTTAATATATAAGTAGTTGGATTTTTTTTATAATACTAATGAATTAAATAAGAATATTTACATCTATATAGGAGTACAAAATTGATAGCTAACAATTATATGTAATTGTTATATATATAATTATATATAATAATACAAAAGGATTTCTTAGAAGTATTATTATTTGTTTCCATTTGATGATATCACTGTGAGCCTTACAGTTGTCTTTCCTAAACTCCTTTAAGTATACGATATTTGAAAATACTGTATTCTAATTAGTTTTTAGAAAAACATCTTTATCAATACATGTTAGGAAGAGTGGAATGGTAAAAAAACAAAAAAAACCAAAAAAAACATAATTTGGGGTAAACATGCCACATTAAGAGAGGAAGAAGAAAACCAAAAGGTAGTATTAGTTTAGAATTTTAATTAAGATATTCAGTAACACAGGTAAATCATAGTCAAGATAAAAGTAAAAAATGGAGATGTTTATATATAATAATCTGATAGATTATAAGATGCAAAAAGCACAAAAGGGAAAAAATTCAGCATTTACTTACAGTCACTTCATTTTTATATACAAGTATACATCTAGACTCTGCTAAGGAGTTTTATTACCTATTTTCTGTACTGGTGATGTATTTAAGACTTAACTAATCCCTTGAATGTGTGCCATTATTCTAGCAAATTTTTTGAGGGACATTTTCTAATGTTTATTTTTGTGCCTTGGAAAAATCAAACAAATTGCCAATCAATATTTAAGATTCTATTTATATTTCTCAGACACAAATCCATGTCTAAGTAACTTAAGGAAACATTGGCTTTGTTATGGTTGATTGCTGGTTATTTAATGGCCAGTTTGAGTTAGTGATAGTTCATTCAATATGCTGTAACATCATCCATGACACAAGTTTATAAGTACATTTTGCCATAGTTAATTTGGTTGGACCCACTGACAGTAATGTTAATTGAAAATTTGGCAGATAACCAGGGAAATAATCATAGTTAACTAGACTAAAAGAAAAATGCACATGAAATATTGCAAAGTATGATTCTTTTTTTCATATTGAAGCAAACATATTCTAATAAATGTAGGCACAAATGTTTCTAAACATAAATATGTTAAACTCCACATCATAAAATATATTATCGATTCATATTTTTACAAAAAAAAAAAACTGATGTGCTATTGTGTTTATTTAACTCAAGGATCAACGAACTCTTTTTGGTAGGGACCAGATAGCAAATATTTTTGATTTCATGGACCATACAGTCTCTGTCACAACTATTCAACACTGAACTTGTAGCTTAAAAGGAGCTAAAGACAATACTTAAATGAATTAGTGTTGCTATGTTCCAATAAAACGTTACTTTTGGATACTGAAACTTGAGTTTTGTGTAATTTTCACATATCACAAAATAACAGTATTTTGATTTTTTTCAACTATTTAAAAATGCAAAATCCATTTTTAGCTCATGAGCCATACAAAAACAGACAGTAGGCGGATTTGACCCATGAGCCACAGTTTTCTGACCCCTGATATAAACTATATGCTAGCTCTTACCATTTTTTCTTACATTAATAAGCTCTGTAGAAATTTGTTATTTTTCTTTTAATTTTTTCCAAAGCCATATGATTCATTTCATACCATATTCAGAAATAGGCCTACATCATATACTACAAAAGCCATGTATTATGAAAGTTTGGCAAAGTGTCCTATCAGATTTCTCAATATAAGAAGAATATTCGTATTTCTAATGGTCTTTTCTCATACCACTGTTTTTGAAATTAGGTAAGGCACTGACTAATTTGGCAACACTGTGATATATGGAAGTTTTTATTTTTGAAGAGAGTAATGAGACACACAGATCAGGGAATAAACAAAAGGTCAGCATTACACAGCGATTTAAGAAAAAAAGAAAGTTGATCTACCCTTGTAAACATGACTTATAATTAAAATATCTGAAAATTAATTTTCTGCTAATTATAACTTTTTAAATAAGAAGTGATACCAAGAATTTCTAATGTAGAAGTTTGTATCTCATTCATACTGTGTGTTTTAAATTTTTCTCAAGGCCAACTGCAGCTGAATTAATGCAGGACAAGGTATTTAGTGAAGTGTCACCTTTATATACGACCTTTACCAAACCTGCTAGTCTGTTTTCATCTTCTTTGAGATGTGCTGATTTGACTCTGCCTGAGGATATCAGTCAGCTGTGTAAAGGTAATGATAAATAAGACAGAAGACAATATGTTTTATTTTTAGAGAAAGTACCCTTATTCTACTTTCAGTTTTGCATTTACCAACAATATATATATTACATTAGTGAGGCTTTATGGATACCTGTCTGGGAATTAAGAGATAATTTTGGATATGCTTAAAATATAACTACCTAACTTTTTATTTTTATTTTTATTTTTTTAAATGTTTTATTTATTTATTCATGAGAGTCAGAGAGAGAGAGGCAGAGGCAGAGGGAGAAGCAGGCTCCCCGCCTAGCAGGGAGCCCGATGCGGGACTCGATCCCAGGACCCTGGGATCATGACCTGAGCTGAAGGCAGACGCTTAACCATCTGAGCCACCCAGGCGCCCACTACCTAACTTTTTAATCCTTTATTTTTTTTTAAAGATTTTATTTATTTTTTTGACAAAGATAGAGAGAGAACACAAGTAGGCAGAGCAGGGAGACAGAGTGAGAGGGAGAAGCAGGCTCCCCGCTGAGGAAGGAGGCTGATGTGGGGCTTGATCCCAGGATCCTGGGACTATGACCTGAGCCGAAGGCAGCCACTTAATAGACTAAGTCACCCAGGCACCCCTAATCCTTTAAGTTTAAATTGCTTTGGAGTAAGAACTTTAAGAATTGAGGACATGGAACCAAAAAAAAATCTATTATGCAAACCAAAGTCCTATTTTCATCTCAAATCTTAATGCCAAAATTGCTTTCTAATTCCCAGTGGAATTTCTACTACATCAACATACATATATCCTATTCTATATAATTTATTATAAATGATATCTAAAAATTGTATTATAGGTAGAAGTCCATACCATTATATTCCACATAGTAAGAGAATATCAGTTTTTTTTTCTTTTCATTCATCTATGAAGATTACAACTCTCAGAATGTGTGTTTTAGTAGCACCAATAATACTCTTACACTGAAGAGTTATGATGTGAGTCATGGCAGGAAATATTTACTAAGAATTCATTCAGTCAAATATTTTTTTGAGTTCCTGCTGTGTTCCACGCAAATAAAAATTTATATTACTATTATAAATAAAGGTCAGTATGAAGATAGTGCAGTGGAATCATAGCATGCCTGAGACAATCAGAAAGACTCTTCAGAAGAGGCAACAATTGCCTCAAGAGATGAAGGATGGAATAGTCTGTGTTAGTTAACTATCCAAGTACTTTTTTCTTTTTTTTTTAAGATTTTATTTATTTATTTGAGAGAGAGAATGAGATAGAGAGAGAGCATGAGAGGGGAGAGGGTCAGAGGGAGAAGCAGACTCCCTGCTGAGCAGGGAGCCTGATGTGGGATTCGATCCCGGGACTCCAGGATCATGACCTGAGCCGAAGGCAGTTGCTTAACCAACTGAGCCACCCAGGCACCCAACCAAGTACTTTTTTCTGTCCTTATCCCTTCCTCACAGAGCCTGATATATCTGGTATCTGTATGGAATATATATCCCATATATCTCTAATATAGAGGGTAAAAATTCTACTTTTTCTCAAAGAAACTGAATGTACATCCAATATGTATATCTTCATCCTTTGTACAGTTTATAGTATGAATATTCTTAAAGGGACTCTTACTATGTTCTTCAGTTACTATTTTTTGAGAATATCAGCTATTATTTCCTGTTGCTTTTTAATAAAAACAATAAGTGTGATAGCTCTCATCCTTTTCCATTTGCCATTAATAGATATAAACAGTGATTATCTGGCAGAAAGATCTATTGAAGAAGTATATTACCTTTGGTGTTTAGCTGGAGGTGACTTGGAGAAAGAGCTTGTCAACAAGGAAATCATTCGCTCTAAACCACCTATCTGCACACTCCCCAAGTAAGGAAAGAAAGTTTACCTTGGAAATGAAAAAAATTTAGTAATAACATTTTTTTTTAATTTGGGGTTTCTTTGGTAGACATTCCAACTAGGTGATTATGAAAGCAACTGGAAGTCAATACCTTGTTTTCTTGGCTGAGGCTTTTAATTGAATTCACATTAATATTATTTTTAATATTTTTAATATTTTAATAATTTGCTTTATGATCTATTTGAGGTAGACCCATTATTATGGAATATCTTGTAATAATTGATGTTCAATAAATGCAAAATGTACAAGTCAGAAAGAATAGTAATATTCAAGAGAGTTAATAAACTAGGCTAGAGTGCCTATCATAACTAACTTTTTTTTATTTCCAATTACAATTGTAAATGTAAATGTACTCTTTGGCCTCATTGTCCTAGAGATCATCATGGTGCTAAATCACTGTTGTGCAAACTCTGCAGAACTGCATAAGATCTTGGACATCATCATATAAATTAGACTGAAAGTTAAATAACAGTACAACTCTAAGGACCAAAATTGTTACTGTTCCATTGCTCTTTGTATTTATTCATAAAGATGTGAACTTAAATCTCTTGAGTTTCACCAATGCTTTAAATTTTTAATTTTAGATTTTAGGACTAGATTTGATCATTGTAGGTAACATGCAAATTACGTACTAATCATTTTTTTCTTCACGTTACATTTTTAGGTTAATTATTTGAATAGAACACTGGGTCTCTACTTTTTCTCCCCCTTAAACTGATTTTTAAGTCAATTATATTTCTCATACATTGACTTAAGCAGAACACCAGGAAATAATATGATAGAAATTCCAAGGTATATGTAAATTCTCAAAATTAATTCTCTGAAATCCTAAAGAAATTTTATGCATTTATTATTCACTATTCTTTCTCCTGAGAAGTTACTATCATGATTTTTCTTTCTTCTTTTATCATGTCTCACTTATATAAACTTCTCAGGAGCACACACACATATTGTCAAGAGAGTAATTTTAGCATTGAATCTGCATGAACAAAGAGGATAAATCACACTCTTGTGTTCTTAAAATGGTTTATATTTATATACTGTATTCATATGAAATCAGTTTGTACTTAAAAATGAGAATTGTTTGCTGAAATATCAACCAGCAGTTACATATTTTTAAATTAATCCGTGTAGTCTAAAATTTCTTTCTTTGATGAGGGAATGATGATTTAGAATAAATTTTATTTTCTAGAAGAAGCAATAAATCAGATTTTGTGTGCTCGTTAAAATAATTATTTTTTTAAATCCCTTTTCAGTTTTCTCTTTGAAGATGGTGAAAGCTTTGGACAAGGTCGAGATAGAAGCTCACTATTAGATGACACCACTGTGACATTGTCATTATGCCAGCTAAGAAATGTAAGAATGGTATTTTGACAAATCTACCTCAGATTTTTTTTTAAATAAAACCTTACAGATATACATGAAGCCTTGAATTCCTTCCTAATCTCATAAAATATGTCAGAGTTTCTTTAAGGTATGTGCCCAGGAGTGATGTTATTGGGAAATAGGATCTGTACACCTTCAACTTTAGTATATATTGTTCAGTCATTCACAAAAGTAGTTATATCTTTTTACCATTATTGGATAAGGTTTCTCATTTTCTGTATACTTGGTAACACATGATATTATCAAATTTTTACCAAATTATTGCTCTAGAGGCACCTGAGTGGCTCAGTCGGTTAAGCATCTGCCTTCGGCTCAGGTCATGATCCTCAGGGTCCTGGGATCAAGCCCTGTGTGGGGCTCCCTGCTCAGTGGGGAGTCTGCTTCTCCCTCTCCTTCTGCCCCTCCCCCCCACTCCTGCTCTCTCTCTCTCTCTCAAATAAATAAATAAAATCTTAAAAAAAATTATTGCTTTAAAAGATATGGAATAGTTTTTGCTATAATACTAATTTTTAATTCCCTGATTATAATGCAGTTACAAATTTCTTCATATTTCTTGGTAGTTTGTTTACCTCTTCTGTATATTACTAGTTCATATCTTTTGTTAATTTTTCTACTGGGTGATTTCTTATTGATTTGAAGATTTCAAAAAATATATTCCAAATATGGAGTCTTTGTAGGCTATATGTAATGCATATGTCTTCTAATCTGTGGCTTTTCCTTTAACTTTTTTTTTTTAGTTTTTTTTTTTTGCCAGTCCTTTTTTTTTTTTAATTTTTATTATTGTGTTACTTACCATTTTTGATGTAGTGTTCCATGATTCATTGTTTGTGCATAACACCCAGTGCTCCATGCAGAACATGCCCTCCCCAATACCCATCACCAGGCTAACCCATCCTCCCACCCCATCCCCTCTAGAACCCTCAGTTTGTTTTTCAGAGTCCATTATCTCTCATGGTTCGTCTCCCCCCCTGATTTCCCCCCTTTCCTTCTTCCCCTCCTGCTATCTTCCTTTTCTTTTTTTTTTCTTAACATATATTGCATTATTTGTTTCAGAGGTACAAATCTGTGATTCAGAAGTCTTGTACAATTCACAGTGCTCACCATAACACATACCCTCCCCAATGTCTTTGGATGGTTTCTTTTAAGGAATATGATATTACTAGGCATAAGTTTTTCTTTTGGTATTTATCCCACTTGATGTTTGTAGTTTCCTGGATCTTTGTTATTTCATGTCTTTAATTTTGAAAATTTCTGTCATTTTTACTTCAAATATTTCTTTTGTTTCTTCCTTTCTCCTCTTCTGATGTTTCTATAACACATAGGTTACATCTTTTGATTCTTTATTAGAATTTTTATCTTCATGCTTATATTACCCACCTGTTCTTGCATGCTGTCCACTTTTTTCCTTAGAGCCCTTAGCATATTAATCAGAGTTATTTTAAATTACTGGCCTGATAATTTCCAACTCTCTGACATATCTGAGGCTGGTGTCTTTTTCACATTTTAGCATGTCTTGCCATTTTTTGTTGAAACCCTAACATGATTTACCAGTAAAAAGAACTATGGTAAATAGGCCTTTAGCTCAAGATATAGCTGTTTACTATTTGTGTAGCTTTTTTGTCAGAGGCTAAAATTTCCTCAACTATCCTTGTTCTTGTTCCCCCTGGTGTCTTTGGGTTTCCCTAGAGACCTTTTTTTTTTCCCTAGAGATTTTTTAAAATAGGGTCTAAGGTCTGCAGCTCTTTCAGCTGGAATCCCCTTTTATATGGGAGCTCTAATATCATGGAGGTATGGTAGGGAAGGGAAGGAGTTCTATAATCCTATGGTTAGGTTGCAGCCCTTTAGTGAACCTGTGTCTCTGGGCTGTGACCTTATATAAAGCTTCTCAGCTTCCCTCCTTACCTTATTAGAGACAGGCAACGAAAAGGCATCAGTAGTGGATATTCTTCTTCCCCACATCAATGACTCGGGCTGGCTAAAGTTGGATATCCTCCCCTCCGCCCCCAACACACACAGTTCTTTCTTTAGTTGAGTATAGCAGGGTCTCCTCCAGTCTGGCTGCCTGTTCATCAGATGCCCAAGTCTTAGTCCCATTGTGCTTAAAACCCTAGGCCACAATTATCAATATACTTTATTTCTAGCTTATATCCTTTCTCTCTAAGCCCAGCTTTGGGTCACCTATCATTGCATTTTCCTTATATTTTTAGGCTTTTCCTGTCATTTAATATTTTACATATTATGTAGTAGGAGGCAATTGGAATCTCTTATCTGCCATAATGCAAGGAATAGAACATTTAAATATATAATTACTACATGATACACTAAACTTATCATCTCTTTGAAAAGAAAGAATGTGTATAGTGGATGAAATAAGTAGCAGTACAAAGCAACAAACAATGAACTACATCTAAATATATGGTTTTGACTGATTTGATTTTACCCTTAATTTGCTTCTTTAAATATAATCCAAAGTATATGAACATAAGTTAAATGAATACAAGGCTTTAATTTTACTTGCTTAATGACCTTATGTTCCTACTTTTGAAATTTAAAAAACTTTTTTCTATAATTATTAAGAAAAAAGTTTATGTTGCTGATTTTAAAAATAATACAGAAACCAAATAATAATTTTTACCTTCTACTTTTCTGTATTTTTGCCCTTTTTGTATATGCTAAATTTTTAATACAAAAAAAGCAGAAAAGTTACTTATAATATCTATGACTTTCAGGACAGTAAAACCCAAATTTTAGGGCGCCTGGGTGGCTCAGATGGTTGACCATCTGCCTTCGGCTCGGGTCATGGGATCGAGTCCTGCATCGGGCTCCCTGCTCCTTGGGAGCCTGCTTCTCCCTCTGCCTCTCTCTCTCTCTCTCTCTCTCTGCCTCTCATGAATAAATTTAAAAAAACCCAAATTTTAAAAGAATGTGCATATTAATGGGTAAAATTTGAGAAAATATTATTTTTCTACTTAGAATTTTAATCCACAAAAGAAACACCTAAAAGTTTAGAGGCAAAATAGGATAAATCTATAGCACATCAAGTTTTAGAGAAAAGCCAGTCATAAAATCAGTGTTTGCCAGAGTCTCAGTTGTGGTAAAAGATTTTTCTTTGGCTTTTAAAAATTCTGAGGCTAACTCACATGGGTGAGTACACAGTAACTCTAATCAACAGAAGATCGATGCTGGCTACACATAGAGCTTGAACTTCTGTGTCAATCCCCACAGGAGCAGGTACTCTGCCTTCAAGTTGGAAGTTGAACTGAAGAGCAGAGCAGCAGGCAAGATGACATTAACGTTAATCACCCTACTTAGGATATGTCTCCGATTTTACTTTACTATTGCCTGCCTTCTTATGTTTTTGAATATCTATAATCCTGCCAATGTTATTATTTGGAGTAACATTTATTGTTATATGTTTGTGGAAAAAAGAATGAAGAAAACTGAATTTTGTCAGCTGGTTTACCAGCTGTTTGAATCATGCATGTTCAAAGTATGATGTGAGAAATTCTTTTGAATCCTTTTATTAGCACCTTACTTTTGTCTTAGTTTGTATTAATGTCAAGGCAAAAATGAATTGGACTCAAGTTTTAAATTAAGAGATGTGTATTAAAAAGTACCTTCTTATATAATCTTCACATAATTTTAAAGTTTTATCCATTTATTCAATTTTATACTAATTTTAGCAATTCTGCCTTGTGTTTAGAAAACTATCATAATAGGTGTCTAACATTTATGAGAAATGCCTGAAGGTAAAAAAACAAAAAAACAAAGAATATTCTTTACTGCGAAACTTAATCACTGGAGGCATGGTGTATTTGCATGTTTACAATAAATGGATTTTAAATTCTATTTTGTAGTTTCCTTGCTATAAATGTATAATTTTACATCATTTTCCTTTTAAATAAAGGTCACTGCTTCTGTCTCAGATCTTAAATATCGTAAATATTTTCTCTTTAAATTCAGAGGTTAAAAGATGTTGGTGGAGAAGCATTTTACCCACTACTTGAAGATGAGTGAGTATATATATATATATATATGTATGTATATATATATATTCTTTTTACCATTATTTTTCTTTTCTGTTTCTATTAGATTGATAAGAAGCCTGCCTATTTTTTTTGAAAATTGTTTCCTAAGTAGAATACAAAAAAGTGGTGTTCTGTTTTTTTTTAATTTTATACATTTTGTCAATTTTTCTCCTTTTGTTTCTCTTTTATAGCCAGTCTAATTTACCTCATTCAAACAGCAATAATGAGTTGTCTGCAGCTGCCACTCTCCCTTTAATCATCCGAGAGAGGGACACAGAGTACCAACTAAACAGAATCATTCTCTTTGACAGGCTACTAAAGGTAGGATTCTAAAGTGTAAGGTGTAAAGAGTCCATATACAATCTTTATTTTTTTTATTTCATTGGTAATTCTTAGGGAATCTTGATGTCATGAGAACACTAATTCTTAGGACCTATTTTATCTAATTAATAATAAAAATGATACATGTTAATAGTAAACAAAATTAAAAAGTAAAAGAAGATGAAGGAATCTATGCAAAACCACATTAGACAAAAGATATTTAATATCCTTGCTATTTAAAAAACACTTAAAAATCAATAGGGAAAAGGACTATCATTGAAACAGAGAAATCGATAAAAAACATAATAGAAATACAGCTAGTCAGTAAATCTATTCAAAATATGTATCCTTACTGGGACTGAAAAAAAATAGACTTTTTTTTCCATATGGAATTGCAAAGTGAGTAAATGTATATTGAGATTGGAACTATCATTCTTCTGTAGTATGTGTAAATTGGCTAAAGCATTCTATAAAGCTATTTTAAATTTTGTATTAAGAGCCTTTAACAGGTCTGTGATTCAACAGTCTTACACAATTCACAGACCTGTACCTCTGAAACAAATAATACTATATGTTAAAAAAAAAAAGAAGATAGTAGGGAGGGAAAAATGAAGGGGGGGAATCAGAGGGGGAGACGAACCATGAAAGACTATGGGCTCTGAGAAAAACTGAGAGTTCTAGAGGGGTGGGGGGTGGGAGGATGGATCAGCCTGGTGATGGGTATTAAAGAGGGCACACGTACTGAATGGAACACCGGGTGTTATATGCAAACAATGAATCATGGAACACTACATCAAAAACTAATGATGTGGGTGCCTGGGTGGCTCAGTTGGTTAGGCGACTGCCTTCGGCTCGAGTCCCAGGATCAAGTCCTGCATCAGGCTCCCTGCTCAGCAGGGAGTCTGCTTCTCCCTCTGACCTTCCCCCCTCTCCTGCTCTCTCTCTCTTTCTCATTCTCTCTCACAAATAAATAAATAAAATCTTTAAAAAAATTGTATAAAAAAAACTAATGATGTAATGTATGATGATTAACATAATAAAAAATATATATAAAAGAGAGAGGGATGGTTAAAAACAGTAGATTCAGCTCCTCTCTTTGATTGTATTATATAAGATTTACAGAGGCTAGGGAACTATTCCACTACTAACTTAATATGTATTAATAACAGGTAAAATAATTTCAGGTACTTGGAAATTTATTGCAGGTCACCTTCAACTTTATCACTGGTGTATTCAGAACTCTTTGGATTAAAAGAAGGTACTTGTTAACTTGAGGTATTTTTCATTTTTTTTTTTTTTTTTTTTTTTTTAACCTATAGGCTTATCCATATAAAAAAAATCAAATCTGGAAAGAAGCAAGAGTTGACATTCCTCCTCTTATGAGAGGTTTAACCTGGGCTGCCCTTCTGGGAGTTGAGGTATGAAAGAAAAGAGGTGGGGCACCTGGGTGGCTCAGTTGTTAAGCGTCTGTCTTCAGATCAGGTCATGATCTCAGGGTCCTGGGATCAAGCCCCACATCAGGCTCCCTGTTCAGCAGGAAGCCTGCTTCTCCCTCTCCCACTCCCCCTGCTTGTGTTTCCTCTCTCGCTGTCTTTCTCTCTGTCAAATAAATTAATTAATTAACTAGTTAATTAATTTTAAAAATCTTAAAAAAAAAGAAAAGATGTTAGAAGCTGATCAATAGTGTTAAGGAAAAAGGAAGAAGGAAAGTACTTTCTGAATATATATTTTCCAAGTTGTTAGGAAATTATATAGTAAAATTTGAGTTAAGATTATTTGGCAATTTTTAGTGAAAGCAATAAAGGAAAAGAATAGAATAGAAAAATATAATTGAAGTCTTGTTAGATTTATGCCATTTAATATTTCATTTAATGGGACTCAGAAATTATCTTGATTATTCATTTTAAAATCAGAATATTCTAATATATATTTCAGTTATAAGTATATAGCCCTGCTTATAAAGTATGTTCATTTGGAAATAGAACTGCTTATTTATAAGAAATATTCCACTCTAATTTGAACCTTGTCAAAAATCATTAATATAATTTAGTGTCTTTTGGCATATCTATCTTACCAGAACCATGCTGCCTGGAGAAATAGCTACTTTGTCTTCTATAATACCTTATCTGTGGCAGTGAGAAGAGGCAAGGTGTCACATTATTGGAGTGACTTGCAGTACTAACAGATTTTGGTGACAGCAGTCATGATAATGGGCCAAATCATTGCCAGTTTTTTTTCATTTCCTGTCAATTTCTTTGTCACCTGCTTTTCTGTATTCTCTTATAGATATCTTATGGATATCCATCACCTATTTTTTGTGTGTGAATTCTTCCAAGTATTTTTAATCCTTTTAACTCTCTATTGAAAGAATTCCTTCCTTTATTCCTGATTTCTTTGGTGAAAGTCTACAAATATCTTTGAGTTTGGTTGGTTGCTTAATAAGAATGCCTGTTATTCCTATCATATGGTAATGATTAGAATTGTAGAACTATATAATGCTAAAATTCAAGAGGAATTCCAAGGTCAGGTTGTCCAAATGTCTCATAAAGTAGATGTACCAAGATGTTGATAGTAGCATGTTACATCAGAGATTGAACTCTAAATTCCTAGCTCTTTCTCTACCATTACAGTAAACTAGAGAATTAAGAATTGATCTATGCTTGATCCTATAGAACATGACCAAAATTTGAAGTAGTTTATTCAGTTATTCTTTCTGTAGAGCTATAAATGGAAAATGTAAATAATCTCTTTAATCCCTTAATGATTCCATTAGGGATTCCACATGGAATTTCATTCTTTAATTTGTCCCAAACCTCTTCCTTCTGATGCTGAACTCCTTTAAACAATTTTATTTTATTTTTGCTTCCATTTCCAACTTTACAGGAAAATTTCTCAAGGGATGACACTCCCCAGTTTTTTTTTTAAATTTCTTCATGAAACTTACTAGGTGTGAGTTGACAATGAATAGAGCACAGCAAGGCTGTGTTGTGTTGGGGAGCTGGGAGATGAGCTAAGCATACTCATTAAGTGACTCTTTTAACATATTTGTCTTCCTGTACATGTAATTCAAATGACTGCCTTAGCAAAACGATAAATTGTCACAGACTTTCATCACAGATTGTAAAAGATGTGAAGAATTTTCTAAGAGGGTGCTTTGGGTTTGAATGTGCCTATCTATAATTGGTTGTGCTTTCAAAGATAGATGTTTCTAAGAACTATATTTTGTCTAAGCCAATAATTTATTAAGGATATGATAAATTAATATATCTTCTCTTATTTTTTGCAGGGAGCTATTCATGCCAAGTATGATGCAATTGATAAAGATACTCCTATTCCTACAGATAGACAGGTATGATTTAGATTTTCTTAAACAACCTAAGACAATTCTGCCAAATCTTTAAATTTTAGAAAGGCAAGAAGAATTTTCTTAATTATGAAACTCAGCAGCCATCATATGTATATGTATATGCATAGCTCTTATTTTACTCACAAGTTAGTGAGTTAGAATGCTTCAAAGGAGTTTAGACCAAGTAACTTTTCCTAATAATTGTACTTTTTTATCTGAGGAATTTGCTCTTTATTTAGACCAGGTTATAAAGGAAGGTTTTTTGAAAACTATATTAATATATACCTTTTCGATAGAAATGGTCTGCTTTTTTGTTTAAGTATACATGCAACTTTTTTGGTGTTTCCAGAGGACTAATATAAAATTTAAAAACTTCAGACACCAGGATTATGTAGATGGTCTATTCTGAAATTTAAGATACACTCTTTCCTCTTCCTTATCTTGAGGTTTATTGGAGATCACTCTATTCCAGTTCCACCTTATTGTTTTGCTTTTTTACAGATTGAAGTGGATATTCCTCGGTGTCATCAGTATGATGAACTGTTATCATCACCAGAAGGTCATGCAAAATTTAGGCGTGTATTAAAAGCCTGGGTCGTGTCTCATCCTGATCTTGTGTATTGGCAAGGTAACATTTTTTCTCCCAATTATTAAGCTTCTTTTTGAAGTATTAGGAGCATGTTGTATGACTGACAATTTTAAAAAATTAAAACAAAATATCAAAATATCCTTGGCTTTGAGGAAAACTGTTATTGGTTATCCGTTTTTAGAGAGAACATTTTTTTAAACTTTGTTTAAATGCCTAGTGGATATCATTTAAATGCATGATATTTAATGAAACAATTTACCATAATGTTGATTAGGAAAGTAGGAAGAATATTTTGTGCTGTTGTAATCTTTGGGGATACTTTTTTTAATGCTTATGCAAATAATAAAATAATATTGTGCCATAAATAATGGGGCTAGTTGATATTCTTGTCATTTAATGATTTACAACTTAGTTATCATGGTTATTAGGAATTGGAGAATAGGATACCATCCTAAACTGCTTATTATATTTGTTATCTCGCTTTCATTAAATAACTTTAATGTTCTATATCCTTGATTTTTAGCCCTTCTCATTATTTTTGTAGTCATTGATAAATTTATGAATGAGATGGCCATTCTTCCCAGTTCTATTTTTTAATTTGTTGTTATGAACAGTAGTTTTTATATTTTAAATCTCAATTTCTGGCCAAACTTAAAGCGAAGCTATTATTTTTCCTAGCCTTATCCCTTTTAGAGTTCTGTATCTTCCTAACAATTATAGATAGATTTATGTGCCTTCCTTCAACATGACAACATATGAACAGCGTTATTATCAATAAAAGAAATATGTAACATGCTTGTATTTTACTTTACAATTTTTGAAAGATTGCTTTTCATCATCCCAGAGAAACTTGTAAGACAAATTTCCATCTCCAGGATAAGGAAACGTGCTTGGAGATGTTAAAATGATTCCCAAGATCACATGGTCAGAGATGAGACTTATAGTTCAAGCCTTCTATCAATTTTACATTTTTCGATTACTGTATTTCTCTCTTTAACTCATAATAATAGATAATAATAACAATATCTGGTTTCATTTGGGCATTTACTATGTGCCAGTCATTATCAATTACTCCTCAAACTACCCCATGATGTAATATATTTCTGGATGAGTAATACTTATAATGCTTAATCTATGTAGAAGTAATGCAGGGAACTGAATAAGGTATGTATGTACACTTATATTGATTTATATTTACTGAATTCTTTCCCCCCAACCCCTTCCCATCAGGTCTTGATTCACTTTGTGCTCCATTCCTATATTTAAATTTCAATAATGAAGGTAAGCCTATTTATCATTTAAATAATCATTGTACATATTTTTCTAAAATATTTTATTCAAAGAGGAAAGGTCTTTGTTTTTGCTGTAAGGTTCTTGATCTCTTCCTAGTAGATACTGTAAATTTCTGTGAAATAATGTTAGACTCATTTTAGAGGATGTAAAAGGTTAATTTATTAGAGTTTCAGTTGTAACAAGGCAGTGACTGGAAATTTAGGGAGTATCTGATTATGAATTCATCTTCTTTGGTGACCATTTAATGAAACTTTGGAGAAAATTTTGACTTCTTTAGAGACTAGCTTTAGTCTATGTATACTTTCTAAACAGTTTGTAAAGAAATAAATAGTGGTCTTATATCTCCAAAGCTAATCATTTCAGTCATTCCTTAATGAAGACTTTTCTTGTTCTCCCTCTTAAACCCATACAGCACCTTGTATTTCTGGAAATTTATCTTGTGTATGTTTTATATTTTAGTTGTTTATATACTAACATAGTAACCCTTTCTTTGGTTAGTAGCTTCTTTTAATGACAGGTTTTTTTATTTTCTGTCCCCCTCTTTTTTTGTTGTTTTTATAATGCCTCTTTTGTAGTAGGTTTTTCAAAAAATATTTGTTAAATATTTTTTTAAAGATTTTATTTATTTGACAGAGAAAGAGAGAGAGCAGGAACACAAGCAGAGGGAATGAGGGGGAGAAGCAGGGAGCCTGATGCGGGGCTCGATCCCAGGACCCTGGGATCATGACCTGAGCCGAAGGCAGACGCTTAATGACTGAGCCACCCAGGTGCCCCTATTTGTTAAATTTAATTGACTCTAATCATTAATGATATGACATCTAGAGACTGATACCCTATATAGCATGAATCTCTAGAAGCCTCAATCTTGGATCTCCATCTTTTTCAAATTCTATTTCATGTCAGAATTTACAAAGATTTCAGGAATTGAGTAGAGATAGCATAATCCCAGAGAGCTAAAAATTCACTATTTGAATGATTTTTAAAATGCACTGTTCTCTGACATCAATACTCATTAATCTAGCAGAGATTTTGCTATGTTTAGTTAAGCATAGTCTATTATCACACATACTGATCCAAGAATATTAAGAGATCTGTGTTTGAAAGAACAATTTATGACTAGAGCTCCTAAATTCAAAGTTCTTAGACTCTTTTGTTTGTATCAACAAAAATTAAGGATCTTGAGGTCTGTGTGGCTCATTAATAATGACCAAGTTTAGATATATTTTTTTTAAGTATAAATTCTGGTAATAAAAGTTTTTATTGGTGTGGGATAATGATTGCCACACCCATTCAAAACTGAAAAATTACTGGGATGGTTATCTTTTATTGTCCAAAATATTTTCTGTTTTAAAGGATAGATGGTTCTCCCCCACTTAATTTTGTGTTTCCATCAATGTTAACATGACTCTTGTTTAATAGTAGATTCAAGGATTGTGTGCTTAGTGACTGCTGACCATTTATCCCATTAACTAATTTGCTGTATTTCTTTGCCTTGTTCTTTCTTAGCCTTGGCTTATGCATGTATGTCTGCTTTTATCCCCAAATACCTGTATAACTTCTTCTTGAAAGACAACTCACATGTAATACAAGGTAAGCAAATGTCTTTGCTTGTCTTTTTACAGAGAAAGTGCTTGTGTCAAAAATAACCAATACTAAATTAAATTTATGATTGTGACCCCATAAAATATGATAATAATCCATCACTAAAACCCATCAGGAGACCATTAGGTTTAGTCTTTCTTCAAGTCCATAAAGAATTAAGGTATTTTTCTAATGACCACTATAACCAAAGACAAATATGTTTTATAGGAAGGAAGTTGCTTTTCGCTTTTATGTTAATTTAGTAAAGCCATCCAACTTCAAGTGTCATGTAATGTCAACTTCTGAGAATTTATGAAGTTAGGTATTATAAGAGTGTATCTTATTGAGATGTGTTCCATACTTATTCAGTTTCCTTATCACCTTTGTCAGTGATGTTTATTATAGAATTGGTAGTATACTCTTTAAGATTCCAGCAAAATCCAAAATGAGTGGATTTAATAACACCTTGAATGATACCAAGAGATTTCAGAGACTATATGATGCAAATAATTTATCAAATAGTGACCAAAACAAACTGAAAAGATTAAAGGTAGAAAATATTCAGGTAAGTATTTGTGCATCACAAAAGGTGATTCCTCAATCTTTAGTTAAGTAAAGTCAGAAATAATGCTGTTATTTTTAAAGCTAACATGAACCCATAATTTTAACTGAATTTTCATATATAAAGCCTGGAAATAATCTTTTCCCAAATTTATCAAGCCTCTCTTAAAGCATAATGCTTAGCCAGAATCCTATACTTTAAGGAAGATGAAGATATTTGGAGAATCCTTAAAAAAAAAAGGAATTAAAACAGAACTTATATAATAAAAAAAAAATATGATGACTAACATAACATAATAAAACAAAAAAGAGAACTTACAAAATGAATTGGCTAGCTCTCAGAAGGCCATGTTACGTAGCTTCTATTACATTCATTTTTCTTATGGTTCTGTATAAATTCCTATTTCAAAACAGAAATGATTTACCTCAAAAAATTTAGTTTCATTTTTCTGGTAATTGTTTTATTATACAGATGAATGTGTATATTTTGTATTGATAATGAATTTCCAACTTGAAAAAAATGAGTTTTTATACTTTTTAGCTGCAAACTTTTTAAATACACTTTAAAAAGGCTTATTATACAAATAAATAAGACAAGATCTTGTTTCATATAAGTAAAAGAGAAACCATAGTGTCCACAACTTGAATTTGGAGGGATTTAGTCAGAAAGGCCAAAACCACTCTTAGTTTGTTAATCAGTAATATATTTTAACATTTAGTATTGTAATTTAAAAGACTATACAATTATTTAAATTTTATTTTTATGTTAATAATTTTCTCATATTGTAACTAAAAGACTATACAATTACTTAAAGCTTATTTTTGTCAATGTTAATAATTTTCTCACTTATAATTTCTATAAATTTATCTTTGAAATCTTGAATTGGTAATTAATCTTAAAACTTTTCAAAGCTACAGTAAATGTTCTTTAATATTATGATGAAAAATGTAGCATGTATATTTTCCCAAGAAACAATAAACAAGGTGTCTATTTGTTCAGTTTTTGTATTGACCACATGTCATATAAGACAAAAAGCTGTTTCAGAAAAAAAAAGAAAAAGAAAAAAGCAATTTCAACAAATGTAGTCTTTCAGTAAGTAATCATTCTGCACTGACTCTAGGCCAGGCACTACTTAATAGAAGTTTCTAAGGTAAATAACACTCAGGCCTTTTCCAAGGGATTTCATAGTCCAATATAGGAAATAAATATGAAAATAACTATACGCCAATGAAATAAATATACATACTACTATATTAGCACAGAGGAAGAAGTTGGGGAAGTTATTTTGTTTTTTTTCCAAATTTTCTTTTCTTTTTGGTAGCAAAGGGAAGAGATAGCATGTCTAGAAATGTTTCATGAAAGAGGGGATATTTATTGATGAATTTGAAATTTGAGTAGGAATTTGCTTGGCAAAAAGGGAGAAAGATATCCTTAAGACAGAACAAGGAAGAGAACCGCAGTAAAAAAGTCCAATATAGGTTGATAAAATAACCAGTAGTCAAATCTGATGCCTGAAGGTCAAAAAAAGAGCTAAAGAATGAGGTGAAACAGGATGCTGATTATTGGTTACTAAAGTTTATGGAAGAATAGTGGTTTATTTTTCTTCAAAATGTTTATTTAGGCTTGGAATTAGAAATATTCAGCTCTCATTTTATTGTTTTCCTTCTTTGTGTATCTTCCCCTCCCCTTTTGTTATATAGTATTTTAAGCTTTAAACTTCAAAGTGACATTGATTTTTGATTAGCATCAGTAACACATACACACTTTTCCCCCCACAAGATTTGGAGAAGTCGTTTATCATATGAAACCAATCAACTCAACAGCTAATTGCAGAATTGCATATTTGTTGAGTCATTGAATTGTCTCTACAGAAAGCAAAAGTTTCAATATTAGATAGCAATTTTAAATGTTATTTGGAAAAAATATTTGTTTTTATAATTATATACCAGTAGAACTTGGAAGTTTTTATTTTAAATTTTTTCATAAAATACAGTATTTACATATTCATTAGACTCTAAAATGCTTTGCCTCTTACAGAAGGGACAAAAATTATCTGTTTAGTCAAGATATCCTGTGTTGTTTGTTTATTTGTTTACCATGATCCTATTGTTACCTGCAGACATTTTTAAAGAAGATAAAAAATTTACTTCTAGCCTAAATGAATATTCTTTATCATTTTTGGCACTATCAAATTATCCCCAATAATGTTACTATTGAGTTGATAAAAATATCAATACACAAGAATTTAAAATATACTGGTTAAATAGCTCAGAGTTGGACCTTTAAATTAAGATTCCTAAAATTACTCTTAGAACCTTAGAGTAACAGTTGGATTGAAAAAGGTGGAGGGGTCTGAAAGGGATAGATTGGTTAGAGTTGCAGAGATACTAGAAAACAGGCTTATAACTTGCAGAACAGACATACTTTAGGCTATTGAAGAGAAAAAAGGCAACTTTAGGCCAGTGAAGAGAGGCAGCCATTTAATTATTAAGAATGGGAACTAATCCTTTGTGGAAAACCCAACTATACCTTTATGTCATTTTTCAATTAAGAAAGGAACAACCTAGAAAACCTGCCTATAAACTGTTAAACTATACTTCAAAGTCATTCTGCTGTATGTTGTTCACCAAAACAGCAATTGGAATTTTACTACAACTTTAAACATTCTTGTACTGTTTGTTTATTTTTTTTGAAAGATCTTATTTATTTATTTGCCAGAGAGAGAGAGCACAAGCAGGGGGAGCCGCAGGCAGAGGGAGAGATAGAAGCAGACTCCCCGCTAAGCAGGGAGCCCAATGCGGGACTCGGTCCCAGGACCCTGGGATCATGACCTGAGCCGAAGGCAGATGCTTAGCCGACTGAACCACCCAGTCGTCCCTCTTGTACTCTTTATAAAACTAAGGCATATTCACACTTGGACCGTTGGAAGATGTGGTTCCTACAAGTCAGAAAGGGAAAGGGAGAGAGAAATACCATATTAACCTAGGAAATAAAATTGCATGAAAAATTTCCCAATATTCTGTTTTCCTGTATATGTTTCTAAATCCTTTGGGGAAAAGGATGATATCTTTTTTGTAATTCTCTAACATTTAATGTAGTGCATCACATAGCTAGGATGGCTGTATAACTAAACTGGGATATTTTTCAGAGTTTAAAAGCACACTAACTGCACCAGACACTGAGCCTGCAGGTGGCAACTGGAATTCTCCATGTAACCAGGATGTATGGTCACACTGCACATAGACATTCAATAAGTTTTTGAGGACAGAAGGAGGAAGGAAGATAGAATAAAGGTGGAGTCTAAAGGCCAGCTGTCAAAATGCAAGTATAATATAAATCTCCTTTCTCATCAAACAATAAGAAAGAGAGAGGGAGAATATGCAATTTCACCAAAAGGGTCCTGCATTTGAAAAAACAGTACATTGCTTGTTTTGGGTTGAATATACATCTTTGTCATGGATGGCTTTAATGATAGGATATTGGGACATAGTAGGAAATACATTGAACTTATGGCCTTTGCTGTTTTCAAGAATGTCTTACATCACGTGACTAAGGAGATTTTTTCCTGAGACTGAAAATGTTCTGCCTTTACTAGAAATATTATGAAAACTGTTGAGTGAGTTTGTTTGTAGATTTGCTGGAGCAGGGTATGTGAGCCGAAAAGAAAATAGTGTAGGCCTAAAAATTATCTTTCTCTTCTTTTGAACCCACCTCTTTTCTTTGCAACATAAAGGTTGCTGCTTGTTCTTGTTGTTTTAGACACCAGGCCATATTTTACAACTGGCAAACTTTGTAATGGGAGATAATCTAATTTGGGTTCATTTGCAGTAAAATAATTTTGACTTCTTTTGGCTGCTATGAGTCAAAATGTCACCAAATGAATTAGCTTGGGCACATTTTAGTTGACAAGAAATTTATGACTTTCTGCATATTTATCTACACTTAGCATCTTCAAGGTAAACTGACAGCCTAATGGAAAATAACAAATAGTTACAGAACTTTCAGGACTAAGAATGCCATTTTTGATTTGTGAGCAGAGGAAATCTTTTGCTTTAAATCTGCCCCCTGTCATCCTTCATCTTCTCCTTACCGCATCTAAGACAATTAAAGAAGAAAGACTAGTCAGGAAAAAATAAGGATACCCATGTGTGGGAACTTTCTAAAATTTCATCTTGTATACATTTTATGAAGTTGGTTTTGAAAACAAACAGATGACTTATTTATAAACAGCTGCACAAAAATACAATAGTGTCATACAAAATCCTTACACTGTCATTTAAAATTACATAATGATTTAAGAAACTGTTTTAAAGGAGAGATATAAGAATTTTTAATTTGGAGAGATATTAAAAGGGAAAATGACTATTTTTATTTTATATCTCATTGCAAAAAATTAAAAGGTATAAAGTTTCATTAAAACACAATAATGTATATTAGACATGATTTTGTGCAGTAGTGCAATATTAAACTTCACTTGAAGTCTAGGGAATTTTCAAAAATCTTGATTTTCTTTTTAAAGAATAACATAACATTTACCCTTACATAGTCATCTGTTTGTTAGAAAATACTATTTAGGGGGTTATATTATGGCTCTAGATGTATATCTTCATTATTAGAAATCACGATTAAAATGTTCTATGAACATTTTAAGAGTCAGGAATATCCTTGAAATTCTTTGTTTTATTTTGACTTCTGGTCTGTTTTTCTGTACTACCCTTAAATTATCTGAGGTTGATTTATAAATCAAAGGACATATGCATTTCAATTTTTTAAAATTTACTCTAGGGAACTTTTAAGTACATTTTTGAAATAACTTGAAATATCACATAGTGCTGACTTCGTCAGTTTCACCATATCCCACCTTTAAAGAAATTTTTCTGAATATAACAAACCATAATATAGCTCATTCCAAAGCCTGTCCTGAGCAACCAAAACTTTTGCCAGCCTTATGACTTAGATTTCGATGAGATGATATGTAGTATATAATAATATATAAATGTATATACATATTTATGTGCATTTTATAAAAATACATATGTATTTGTGTGTATTTTATGTGTGTATATATATGTACATATGTGTATATGTATATATATATGCAGTTATAACACATATCATGTATCATAAATCCACTATGGATATTTGGCAGAATGCAAGGAATATGTTTTCATTATGGATTAGGTTTCTTCAGTCCATCCTTACTTAGCCATGCAATAACACAGTAATTATCTTTTATCAGGCTCAGATAAGAATGATATTTAGTAAACTGGAGCATAGCTGTGGGGAATTGGCTGAGGCATGATTTTCTAGTTTAAAATGAAGTGCACTTTTTAAAAGTTAATAACTATATGCTTTCATCAACATATAGTTGAATGCTTATGATTATTGGTGTTACATACCTCTAGCTTCTAGGTAAATTAGGACTGTAAACATATTGTTGCTAATTAGAAGTAGAAAAAAAAAAATTAAAGGTTAAACCCAGAAGTTCCCTGAGGCAGTGGGATCCAACCCGAGTTTTCACCTGTCTGTAACTCTTGAAGCTGATGTGAATTGTATCTTTCTTGTTCTTAGAGGAAAAGATGACACAGTGGATAGATAGAATGAATTCTGTTGCTATAGAGTAAACATCAAATCTAGAAAAATATTAATCAAATGCCTATTCTTTACCCAGCACCCATGGGTAAAAGTTCAAATTAGATCCGGAATTCAGCTTTATCCTGGTGTTGAATACAGCACCGCCTCACCTCGTCTTTTCTTTTTGGTGCTTCTTGGTGCTCCTCTTTGTAAAATATGTATCTTTGCTTATAGGTAAATAATTATAAAATACATTGGGGTCATTAGAAGCAAAGTTTTGTTTTTTTGTTGTTTTTGTTTCAAGTTTTTCCTTAAATTCCAGTTAGTTGAGATATACTGTAGTATTAGTTTCAGGAGTAGAATTTAGTGATTCCTCACTTACATACAACACCCAATAGAGGCAAAGTTTTCATTGAGGAAAAGAGGGAAGGCTACTTATACTAACAGATTGTCAAGGACTTAGTACTATTTCTGGAAATATTAAAAATAAGGTACTTTAAAAACTAAAAAAAAAAGCAGACATTATTTTTATAGGTTATTTTCACCAAATAATTGGTTTGATCTGCTACTTTATTGGAAGAAGGAGTTGAAGTTATTAAGAGAAAATGTTCATTGAGTTAATTTCTTTTTTTAAAGATATGGAAAGTATTTTATTTTATCATGTGACAGACATCATGTAACAGCCATATTTACAGACACCAACCACAGTGTCGATTTGCATAGGGGAGATGGCTCAGAAATAGCAATATTAGTAGTTCAAGTATTGACCTTATTTGATAATGGAAAACAGTTTTGATGATTTATTTACCAGAGTTTTAAAATGTAATTTTATTTAGTTCTTGTTTTCTTAAAAGAACTTTTGTTTTGAACCAAATATAAACAAGGTACAGTTTATTCACATAACAAAACTGCAGTTGAAAACAAGCTTAAAAATGTCCCATCTCAGTCTGTTTTTCTCTTCTTAGCATTACAAATGCCTCATTCCATCATCATGCTGAATTCCTCAGCATCTTCCATACCATTTCCAGGGGAATCCCTGGGAAGTAGTGAAAGTCTGTCTTCCTTCAGAAAGGCAAAGATAACCTGGAATTTTTCTTACCACATTCTCCAATATTCCTACAACTCACACTTTCTGCTCTTTTGAAATATGCTTCTTTTGGGCACAGCAAGAAAAACACCACTAGGAATCTGAAAACCTAAATTATGAGCCTGTCATAAACTAGAGAATAATCCTAAATACATCATGAAACCTCCCCAAGCCTTCTGTTCTTAACTGCAAAAATATGTCATATTTGTTCAGTCCTTTATCTTCATAGTAACCATTAGATTTAAGTAAGGCAGCATTCTATTTATTTTATCAAGTTATTGTCATTTTAATCTCAAAAAGGAAAAAAAAGGTTGAGCTCCTTAAAATATGTGTTAATTTTGTCTTTTTGCTTTGTAAAAATATGGTTTACTTGCCCTTGAGTTGATGATTGCCAGAATCTTGTTCAGGTTAGAACATAGTGAGTAAATTGACAAGAAAAGCAGTTTGATGAAAGAATGGGGAAAATAAGGGAATATTCCTCATATTTTAACTGAACTTATCAATTACAATAGGATTAGAATCAACAACAGATATTTTTAATTGCCTACTGTGTGCCTATTTTCTGATTAAGATTTTGCTAATTCTTATTCCTAAATATGGTAAATGTAGAGCCTTAGATGGAAATACATTAGAACTAGAACAAATGCCTATATGTGTATATATAAACAAAATTAAAGTATAACTATTCTACTTGTAATTGCTTATAAAGCATTGTTCCTGGGGCGCCTGGGTGGCTCAGTTGGTTAAGCATCTGCTTCCGGCTCAGGTCATGATCCCAGGGTCCTGGGATCGAGCCCCACATCAGGCTTCTTGCTCAGTGGGGAGGCTGCTTCTCCCTCTCCCTCTGCTGCTCCCCCTGCTTGTGCTCTCTCTCTCTCTCTCTCTCTCTCTCTCTCTCTGTCAAATAAATAAATAAAATCTTAAAAAAAAGTGTTGTTTCTTATTTAAGTATCTGTTCCACTTTCTGAATATACCATAAATGGAAGACAGATTTAATATTGTGAGAGAATATGTATATTGAATTTAATAGGAAAATATCATGTGTGTAATCCATGATTCAAGAAATGAATCAATAGTTCAGAAGGTAGAAAATAAGTTGTGCCATAGCTTTTTGGTATGTTTAATAATTAGTAGTAAGTGATTAAAATGGTAATAAAACAAAATTACCTACTAAAGTATATTTTCTTCATGGAAAAATTAAATATCATTGAAAATGTAAATAAAACTAATTTATATGCATTTAATGTCTTTATTTGAAATATTATGTAAAAATGGTGGTTGTCTTAAACTTTATTGTCATTTCAGAGTATCTGACCGTGTTCTCACAGATGATTGCATTCCATGATCCAGAGCTGAGCAATCATCTCAATGAGATTGGATTTATCCCAGATGTAAGTACTTGGTACATCAATAGAACCTGAGGCAAAAAATAAAGGAAAAAAGTGGTAGCACAAAAGAGTACTGTTTTTAAAGTTGTGTGGTCATAAGAAGTCCATGTATTTGAACCAGTTTCTGTTACTAACTATAACCTTCTGTTATAAAGTTTGTGTGATTACCTTCCATATTCTCACTTTAAGTAAAGGGAAAGAATGTTATTTTAATTTTTTTGGCACTATCAGATTGTTTTGAAAAACACTTTAGTTTGTTGTTTTAAACTGTGCTGTAAGGGTTTTCACTTGGATTTTATGATATTCAGGGCTGCTTTTGAAGAAGGAGGAAATTTGAACTTTAGTGAATTTTTAAGTAGCTGCTTCTGTGTTTTTTTTGATATTTTAACCTCAGAAGCTTCGCCAGATTTTGGTTTACTTCACTGGCTTCTTAACAGTCCATGTCAACCCAAAAGTCAGAGTTGACTTTTAGAGGTTAGCCATGGTTAGCCTGTTACTCATCTGTGGTGTGTGACATGCAGTCAAACCTCTTTTAGAAGCGTTTTGGAGTATAGCATCATAGCTTTTTATAAACCTCAAAAAAACATTTTTGAGATAGAGTTCTCCTTATTCCATCTTAACTTTTTTTGTTTCCTGATCATGCCTTTCTTCTTAAGACTCATATTCAGGGACCAGTTTATTGATGGTAAGATTAGAGATGAAAAATGTTTATATTAACACTCAACTAATCTATTTGAAGTGTTTTCTTTTTTTAAGATTTTATTTATTTATTTGACAAAGAGAGACACAGTGAGAGAGGGAACACAAGCAGGGGGAGTAGAAGAGGGGTAAGCAGGCTTCCCGCAGAGCAGAGAGCCCGATGCGGGGCTCGATTCCAGGACCCTGGGATCATGACCTGAGCCGAAGGCAGACGCTTAACCATCTGAGCCACCCAGGCGCCCCTATTTGAAGTGTTAATAATACTTATAGTATAAATACATGCAGAACGCTTTGAAGTTTAAAAATACTTTCATAAACATTATTTCATTTGATTCTCAAAACAAACCTGCAAGGCATATGAAGCAGATAATTTCAGCATTTAATTGAGATTATAGTGTTTGAGAAGATAACAAAACTAATTAGAACTAAAATTTTAACTTACATCATTTGACAACCCTCTGCCCCTAGTCTAGTTCATCTTCTATTGGGAGAATAGAGACTAAAACATAGATGTACTTACTCCTAGTTCATTACTCTTTGTATTGTGCTATATATAATTCTGTGACGTGATCAGGCCTGTAGTAACCATTCTTAACATTTACAGTGTCATTTGCTTCTAGGCTTCTGGAGAAATACTTTTATTTGAGTACATGGTTTGTTCAGTGAGGGCTCCAAAAAGAACATATACAGATTAGGAAACAAATAAAATAAGGAAAAGCCCTATAGTTATATGGAGATAAAAGACCTTGTAAAAAAAACTAACCAATATACATATTATCATAGTAAGTATTCATTTTTACATAACCCCACCTTTCTTGCTTCACATCATGGGAGATATAAGACAAAACTACATTAAATTTTATGGTTAGAGTTGAAAAAATTATAGAGGAGCTGAGTGCTAAGTTGGTAATGGAATAAGATATTTGAGGGAAAAAAACTAATAGCTAAGACACAGACTAAAAGAAGGGATAATTATTTTCAAAGAACTCTCTTGAAAGCACCTAATTGTGCTCAGTAGTAAACAGAAAATGACCTTGGGTCAGGCAGTGTTGTAGATTGACAAAAAACATTTATGCAGAAAAATAAGTATGGAATTACCAAGACAGCCTGATAAAAATTGTACACATATTCATGAATATAGATAGTATTAAGAAAGTACTCACAGGGGCGCCTGGGTGGCTCAGATGGTTAAGCGTCTGCCTTCAGCTCGGGTCATGATCCCAGGGTCCTGGGATCGAGCCCCGCATCAGGCTCCCTGCTCGGCAGGGAGCCTGCTTCTCCCTCTGCTTCTTTCTCTCTCTCTCTGTCTCTCATGAATAAATAAATAAAATCTTTAAAAAAAAAAAAAGAAAGTACTCACAAAAGGAAATATATAATTTATATTTGCTTTAGTTAGTCAGAAAAATTGAACTCTGAATGAGTATGGTATAGGAGGGTGAGCAAAAAACCTTGTTAAAACATAATAATGCAAACATATATTAAGTGCTTACTGTGTGCCAAGCACTGCTGCACCCTCTTTAAATAAACCACTCATCTAATCCTCATAAGCTTATAAATCTAATTAAACAATGACTATTAAATATACATAAAATTAATTTGGAAAAGCCTGAATAGAAAAGCTGAATAGAAATAAAATTTTAGCTATCAATATTATAAAAGATAAGAGCAGGTGAGAACTCAGCTTAAAAGTGTTGTAATGTTTTTATGTTATATGATGGGAAAATAAATGTACTCATTATACTTAGGCATTAGGTCAGGGATCTTTTCAGATCTGGGATTTGATTTCACTCAACTTGAAAGCTAATAAATGAGCCTGTTACGGTTTCGTGGGCACTGGCAGAAAACCCAAAACTCCTGGGTCAGAGATAAAGGATGTCATCACACATAGCACAGCAAGCCACAGGAGTGTTAGCATCTTTGTGTTGGTTTTCTAACCATACATACATTTCCTAATATTTGTATAAAAACAGCCTTGGAAAATATAATCCAGAACAAAGAATAGTCAGTGTTTCCACTCACAAGAAATGCAGAAGTATAGGATGCATATTAAAAATTTAATGGTAATCATTAAGAAAATAGAGAACGTAGAACTTCTAAATCAATGTGGGGTGTGGGGGTATGGAGTAAAGAAAAGTCAACCAATCCTGTAAAAACATAGAAAGATCATAGAAAGAATGTAAGCTAATTAGATTGCCTAATAAAGAGAATTTTCAGGTATTTAAAAAAAAATCCATCTGCATGCTATTTATGAGAGAAAAATTTAAAGATGTTAGTCAAAAAAAGAGGTAAAACACGTAAGTCAGGCACATATTAATCAAAATAAAACTAATGCAGTGATAATTGATATAAACTAGTAAAACAAAAAATATACAAAACAGACCTCCCCATAAATAGATTTTTTCTTTATGTGACAGAGATGGCTCTATAAGCCAATTAGAAAAGAATGGATTGTTGAATAAATGGCCCTGATACAATTGGGTAACTACATGGAGGGGAGGTGGGACTCAAAGCCAACTTCATACGCTATAGAAAAATAAGTTCTAGGTTGACTAGAAGACCTAAATACGGAGTGTCATATTCATTACTTACATCTAGGAAGGAATTTTTACAGAAGTTACAGAAAGTACAAAACATAATATTTAAAAACGAGAAAATTAGAATTGAGTGGTACAAAGGAGCCTTCCATTCTATTGATAAGGTATTATTTTGATTTTAAAAATTTCCAAAACAATTGTCACAAAGTGTTAATCCCTGTTAAATCTGAGTGGAGAATACATTAGAGTTTGTTAAATGTGCTACTATATAGAGTGAGTTAATTATTCAATAATTCAATAATTTATATATGCTATCTTGATTTATGCTTCCCTCTTTATTATGACCCCTTCCTATAATTAACGGGGCATTTCTGTGTAATTTCTTGTAAAAATTCTTTAATACTAGTATATTATGAAGTAATATTGATTTATTTATGTACTGTGATTAATCTTATGAGATATTCATAATTTTGTGGGATGCGGGACTGTTCCTTGTGTGATGAGAATGTCTAGTACATGGCAAATGTTGAACCTCACTGGCCCGTAACCACTGACTGCCTGTAGTAATCCCCTAATTATGGTGACAATTAAATGCTGGCATGTATTTCTGAAAAGTGACTCTACATATATTTCCAAACACCCTCAAAGAAGAATTCTTTCACTATTGAGAATCCTAGAGTAAACGAAGAAAAATGAGGGAAAGGAGAATATATCTTAACCTGGAGAAAATTGTTTTGTTCAACTATACTCTTGTCTCAGAGAATAAGCAAAATGAAAGGTATTTAACAAAGTTAAAATGTTACTAAAAGATTGTTATTTTTGAAATCTTTTATCTTCTTTCTTTTTGGTTTGTTGTAGTTTGTTGGCCTGTTTCTCAGGTCTGGAGATAATATGAAAATGTTGAGACTATTTTTAAATTTAATTTTGAAAACAGATTTGATATTTTTAATATAGAGATTGTTGACAGTGAATAGTGGTGGAAAGCATGTGATGAAATGGAGAATGTTTCTAACATTTTTCTTGCTCTTTTAATAATCACATATTTTTAGTTGCATTTAGTAGTTTGTATGTACAGTGTGTTTTTGTTTTTGTTTTTCCTTAAATTACTATCTTCAGTGTTCTACCTTTAGAATAATTGCTTAGGTGACTTTCTGCATCTCTAACAATACAGGCTAGGTTCATCAAGGGCAGGGGTGGGCACTTTTGTAATAAGATCCTGAACTGAGTTTCCTACTAAATAACTAATCCTATCAAAGTAAGCCCTCATTAATCTTCCATTTTTGAAATACAGGCTCCCATTGCAGGAAAGATGTGATTTCTGGCTCCTTTCCATTTGCTGTGGGTCACAGAACTCTGAATATTGAGCACTGTTGGAGCTTGAATAGTTAGGAATATTGTGCACTGATGTGATGCTTAGATTATATATGTCATGGTAGTTATGTGATTTACATATAAATAGGGTAAGTAATGTGTACCTGGCAAAATTGGGGCCAGGGTGATTTTTATCATTTTTGTCTTGTTGTACATTTCTGCTTCTGAAAATATATGTGGCCTTTGAAATGAGAACACGAAAGTATGTTTCTTCATTCTTAAGGAAACTATTTTTCTGAAATGCTATGAATAGAATTCAACTTGCAAATTATGAAAAGTTGTCAGGTGGCCATTAAAAATGATAAGGGCTGTATCTCAGTACTATAGGTGCCTTTTGAATCTACTGTCACTACTAAAGATAAAGCTAACAAATTCAGTGATAAGCAAGCATGCTGGCAAAACCATCGTCATTTAACTTCAATCTTAATGGATGCTTATACTACCACTACTGATTTTCTCCTTCCTTTTCAAAATTTATATTCAGCTGAGTTTGTACTAACAGAAAGTGTGACAGGATTGTTCAGAAATATTTATGTATTTGTATGTTTTGTTTGTTCATTTGTTCTTTCATTTATTCCTGGTCTTTATGTTGTTAATGCTACAGAAAGAAATTTTGGATAAAGAAGAGACTACTAGTAATGAGCTTTAGATTTTATCAAGATGTGGTTACAGGATAAATTAGGAAAATGTACCTTATTTAGAATCTCCCATAACAAGAGTCCCCACTGACCCGTTCTAGTCCATCTGCAAAGTGCTAGCCTGTGCCCTTTTGTCTGGCTACTGCAATGATGTCCCCAATATTAGTCCTAATCCCGTTCTGCTGACCTTGGATTTGTTAAGGCCCCTGAATACAAATGGCTTATTGAGCTCTCTTTCTCCCAAGAGAGTTTAATTACCTTTCAGAAATGGCTCATATCTTAGAAATCAGAGACTTATTAATTTCACAGGGAATGATAAAGTAATATTTTGGTAACTTCTTGCTAAGAACACATACACACAGGTTAAATATCCAGCAAGTTTCTCTAGTTAGTAAATCCTCACTTGAATCTCCCTCACTCTGTTTCCAACCTAATGTATCCTTCTACTGGTTGAGAGACAAGTGAAAGGAAGTATGGTATAAGGCAGTGGTTTTCAAACTTTTTGATCTTGAGACCTCTTTAAGGATCAAGGATACCAAAGAATTTTTGTTTATGTGGGTTATCTCTACCAATATTTACTAAGACATTTAAAAAATATTTATGTATTAATTTATTTAAAAATGACAGCAAAGCCACTGCATGTTAACCACAATAACATGCTTTTCTGAAAAATAATTGTTTTCCAAAAAAAAATAATGGAGGAATGGTATGATTTTTTATTTTTGCAGTCTGTTTAATAGAAGAAAGCTGATTCTCGTATCTGCTTCTGAATTCAATCTGTTGTGAATCATTGTTTTGGTTGAAGTGTATGAAGAAAATTAGGACTTATACAGACATGTAGTTGGCAAAGGGCCTTTTCAGACAGTGGTAGTTTCTTAAAGCTTAGTTGCAAAGTACCATCTAAAACCATACCAATGAACTTTTCATACTCTGTTCCATTTAAATCACTCAGTCTATCTTGCACTTTGGCTTTTACCCACACATGATTTTGTAATGTCATGTGTTGGTCAGTTTGGTTCACTGAATTATGCAGATCTTCCAACTATGAAACATTTCATTTTACAATATAAAAAAAATCACATTCATTAATATGACCATTGATCTTATCCAAAAAATCATTAAGTATTACAAAGCTGCCAAGCTCACAGTGGCAGAAACAAGTTTTCTAAAATTTTAATATTCACCTGACTGCTAGAAATTTTTCTTGAAGTGATAGGCTCACTTCATTCATTTTTGAGAAATATCTACCTAATATGAAAGCCTGGAAAAAATAATTGTTTATATGTCATGCTTACAAGGAAAAAAAAATGGTATTCTTGAAAAAAAAAGAAGCACCTGCCTTGATTCACATCTCAAATGATAGTCCAAGTGCTTTTCCTCAAAACAATCTTTACAATTCAGTACACAGTATGTTTTATGCATACTTCCCATTTTGTCTTATGAAACATTTAAAAAGATACTTAATAAAATTGTTAATTTTAATCTTTCACAAGAATATGACTGTTACACTTCAGTGCCATGACCTTGACTTGTAATAAGGTACCGGCAGTTTTATCCACCAGTGGCTTTGCAAAGAACAAAAAATACCTTAGTACTGTCATGAAGACAGCTTTGAGTATGTGGACCTCTAAAGGTCTTGAAGATCCCCAGGAGCCTGTGACCACTATTTGAGAAAACTGATAGAAAAGGCATTCAGACACTGGCATCAAAAGGGCCAGGGTTCTAATCCTGACTCTTCAACTTACTAGCTAAATACTTGTTAGTTTCTTATCCACAGTTCTATTGCTATTAATGTTTATTATAATAAATCTTACCTCAAAGGATCATTGTGATGATTAAATGAGATAATACATACAAACTATTCAAACTAGGTATACAGTGTTAAGGAGTTAACCATTATTGGTGTTCTTGTTCTACTTATTGTTAAAGTCTGATCACATACTATTTCTTTGGTTATATTAATATGATTTACATTTAGAAAAGCATGTTATTACAAGCTGTATTGGATATATTATTTTGCCGCATCAGTTAATGAATAAATACTTTGTCAAAGGCAACATAGTACTAATAACAATAAAGACTTTCTTGCTTGCCTGATTTGGGGAGATTACCACTCACTACTTTGAATTTTAACTTTTTTATTTGGTTGATTTTTTAAGGTGTTTTTCTGTCTCCCAGAAAGTGCTACATAAGATGTCTTATAGTCTTTTACTTAAGGTAAATTAATTTTCTTTGAAAATTTTAAAAAGTTTTTTAGTACTCACTGAGATAATTGAAAGGCACTCTGGAATTGAAAAATACCTAATCCCTCCCTAAAATGATACTGTGGATCTCAGAACCATTAAAATGTCCAAATGATTTTATTACTAATTTCTACTTTATAGTTTTTCAGTTCAATATTGTAAGTCAAGTAAAAATAGAGAAAGAAATGATTATACAGTTACTTATTTCTTAATTTGATTTTTTCCTTTTTTTTTAAGAATTAGGGAAATCATGACTTGCAAAAGATGTAACTAATATAACCTTTTGTATACAAGGGAAAGAAAACCATTTACCATCTGAGTCCAATGGACCTTTTCAGTTATTTTTATATGTTTAAGTCATTTTGTAATAATTTACAGAGGTAGAATGAAGACATAGCAGAAAATAACTATTAAAATTTTATTAAGAATATGAACATAGCAACTCAAAATTTTATTCCATATATTCCTCATTTTGAAAGTATATATTTGTGTAGTGTGCAGTATGCTTTGAACTTACTGCTCATCTGTCATCATGAACCTAAAGCATATCTGTCTTGTAAATACTGATTCTAGATTTAAAACACAACTCCAATTGATTCTATCTTATTTCTGGTTCTTCTTCTTGTACCTGCATGTTCAAAGCACAGTTATCAAAACAAAACATTAATAAGCCTCATAACTTTGTTGGAGAACAGCTATCTTTTTTGTTCAATAATTGCGAATAGTTTCATTTTAGATGAATGAACACAAATTAGATTAATAAATATAATGATTTTTTTCTTTTTAATTATCTGTTTCCTTCCAGTCGTTTTGTAAACATGCCTACCTTTAGCATTTATCCACTTAACTTGTATGAAATTTGGTGTAGAAATACCATTTTAAAAATGAAAGCTTACTCTCACATGTCTTTTTAGCAAAATGGAATGGTCCAGGTTTATGTCTCAAAATATTGTGTAATGAGGTCCTTTCCAGTGAAAGGCTAATTTATTGTTTACCCTGATTCTTGTGTTTGAGGAAATTCATTTAAGATATCATCATCTGAGCATTCGCAGGTTGAAATTTCACTATATAACCAATGTTACCATTTCACTAGAATCTAGAATACTACTGTCAATTTTCCGATTGGTCTAATAATTGTGAAACATTATCCTCTATCAGTTTTCTTCTCTTTGCTGGTAAGGATGGAAAATGAGAAATTCTGAGTCCTCAACTGTGTTCACTGAGAATTTAAAAAAAAGAAAGACTATAATGAAGTTGTCTCCATGTATCTTTTATATCTTCTTGAAAGATGATATAATACTTTGGATGACGCAATAGGAAAAATGAAAATGGTAATAGTAATGATTTATTTTAATATTATACCATCCTTATAGGTGATTCTATCATTTTTTTGTTTTCTTTTGGTTTAGTCTTTTTTAGCATAGTTGGGAATAACTGATGAGTAATGATAAAATAATTCCTACTTTGATAAAAGAGCAAAATATTTCATGATATAAGAAGAATAAGATCACTGAGATTTCAATAATATCTCATAGATTTATAAAAGGATCCAATAGATTCATATGGTAATTGTAAGAAGGAATTTTAATCTGTTTTTCAAAAGTGTAAGTAAATTTTTTCTTTATTCTTTGTTCTTGAAAAATAATAAAATGTCAATCCTCACATATAGTTAGAAATGCTCAAAAAAGAATATCAAAAGTGATGAGTATAATATACCCTGAGGGGTTAATGAGATATGTTGTAGGCAACAGTTTTGAATGGAGATTATGAACTGCCCTCCCCAAATTCTACCCCTCCACCATGTTAACATTTATTCTTTAATGGGAAGCTGGACCCATTTGAAGATAAATAATGAAAAGACAGAGAGAAAAAGAAAGAAAAGAAATAAAAGAATCACTTATAAAAACAAATGGAAAAGTCTTCTGTTACTTCACAGAAATAGCACAACATGATCTCACTTTAAAAATGAGCCACCTGTTGGGGCTCCTGGATGGCTCAGTCAGTTGGTTCTCTTGGTTTCAGCTCAGGTCATGATCTCAGGGTTGTGGGATTGAGCCCGGTGTCATGGGGTTCCACGCTCAGCAGGGAATCTGCTTCCCTCCCCCTCTTTCTGCCCCGCCCCCCAGCCCCACCCCACCCCTGCTGTCGTGCACACACTCTCTCTCAAATAACTAAATACATCTTTATAAAAAGTGAGCCACCTAAAACTAATATTACACTATATGGTAACTGGAATTTAAATAAAAACTTAAAAATATAATAAAAATAAAAATGAGCTCAATCAAGAGAATAAAGAGCTCAAAAAATATAGATTAACAAAAGGAGATAAAAAGTGAACTGATAAAGCCCAGGGAAATTTGAGAATATTATATTAATGAGTCTCATTAAAATAGTGAAAACTGGAATGAAAGTATAAACCCACTTAATGACATAACAAATAATTTTGAGGAAATCATACAGAATAAAATGGAAAAGGATAAGTATACCTAAGTAATTGCAAAGGGAATTTCAGATAAAATTCATAGCAACACTCATGGAGAATTATGTATAAAATTTCAAGAGAACAAAAGGGGCGCCTGGGTGGCTCAGATGGTTAAGCGTCTGCCTTCAGCTCAGGTCATGATCCCAGGGTCCTGGGATCGAGTCCCGCATCGGGTTTCCTGCTCCTTGGGAGCCTGCTTCTCTCTCTCTCTCTCTCTCTCTCCCCCCCTCTGTCTCTCATGAATAAATAAATAAAATCTTTAAAAAAAAAGAACAAAAGTTAACTGGGAAATTTCATAATAGCCAAGTTATCCTTCAAATACAAATGTAGTAGACATGCAGGTTTTCTTTTAGCAGACATGCACTTAAAAAAAAATTTAGGGGTATCTGGGTAGTTCAATTGGTCAAGTGTCTGCCTTCAGCCAAGGGTTCTGGGATTGAGCCCCATGTTAGGCTCTCTGCTCAGTGGGGAGTCTGCTTCTCCCTCTCCTCTGCCTCTCCCCTGGCTTGTGCTCTGATACTCTCTAACTCACTCTCTCTCAAATAAATAAATAAAATCTTAAAAAAAATTAAAAAATTAAAAATTAAATTTTATTCAAGTATAGTTGACACAAAATGTGCCATTGGCTTTAGGTGTACAGTATATACATTCTTAAGCATCCAAGAATTTAGGAAATACAACCCCCAGGATCTTCTTTTAGAGAAATTAAAATTAAAATGATGATGAAATCCAACCAAGAAAGAGTTAAATAAAACTAGCAACTCGAGGAACTGGTTACTCCATTTAAATGAAGGATTAATACTAAACAACTGTGTTAATTATGTGATGATACAGAATTTAAATGTTATAAACCTTAATAATGTAAAAATAGTATATAAAATTGAGGTATTAGAGAAGGGATAGAGAGTATAAGTGTAGTAATTTTGTCATCTTTCAAAACAGGTAATCAATAGGTAATACTTAAGCTTGAAAGTATAGTTTAAAAGTTTTTTTCTGTTCTTTTTTTAGCAACTTTAACTAGATCTTCAGAAACTAATATCTCTTAAAGTAACAAATTTTCTGTTTTATTCACTTGTAAGTTTTATATCTAGTACTTCATAAAGTAGCAAGTGTAATATGATCCAGGTTTTGCTATGAATATTTTTATCTAAAATTTTATATAAATACAGAAATATATCAAGAGAAATGTTTATCATATATTAATTATTATTTGGGGGTATTAGTATTTGAGGCTTAAAAAACTTTTTTTAAACAACTGTAGAACATTTCCTTCATCACAGAAAGTTCTGTATCAGTGTTCCTCTGGAAGGATCTGATCTGGATCTGAAATGATCCAACTTTTTGGTTGTGTTCACAGTAAGTATGGGAGGTAATTTACCTACAATTTAGAGTATACAGTGTAATATTAATAAGTTATGTAGAAAAAAAATACTTAAAACCCAACTTATTTTTGTCTTCTCTACCATCCTTGTATAGTATAAAGAACAATAGGCAGTCAGAAGTCCTGGAGTCTAGTGCCTGCTTTAAAAAATTATATACCTGTGACTGTGGCATAGTGACTGACTTCCAGCCTCAGGTGGCTGATTAATAAACTGGGGAAAATAATGTCTACCTTGAGTACCCACAGGACTCTGTGAGCCTTAGATAAGTTGAAATCTGTGAAAATACTTTATAAAAAATAGTAATAATTCAGTGTGAGCACATTAGATAAGGAAAGAAGACTTAGATTCTTAGTAGTTTCAAGTCTCAAACCAAACAAATTCCCAGGATAGTTAAAAATAAATAAATAAACTTGCATTATCATTGGGGGAATCCATCATCAATAATCTACCAGAGAATGCCAGATGATTTAGATATAGATAAAACTTTCTGATTGTCAAAGAACAGGGAATACATACCCTGGAAATTTAAGTTTGACTTCAAGCCCTAGAAAGGAGTCTAGATGGTATTGGTTCAATAGCACCATATTCCATACTACTTTATTTTATCTATCTTTTCATATATATGAGCCAAGTGTTTACATTTCTTTGTATCTGCCACAGTACCTAGCATAATTGTTTTCATATATGAGAATGCAGTAATACTGATTGCTTTGTTTTAGGAACAATCTTTTGCTTAAAGTTTACTGGTTCACAATTTCAGAATGTAATTTTTTTTCTATTTAAGATATCCTAAAGAGTTGCTCCGTGAATCACTCTTTATCTTATAGATTTATAATTTTCATCTCTTGATTATTGTTCCGTAAAGGTGGTTATGGAAGTAAAGGTAGATTTTGTTCTTAGAAGGTGTTTCCCCATAATTCTGAAAAGATAGAAGATGGGGAATACTGTTAAAGAAGGAGAGCTGTTTAGTACTGCTTTTGCTTTTACTATATATATTTTTTTGTTTATGTGAAACCCTTTCCCATTCTACTGAATTTCCTATTCTATTGAATTTACCCTGATTTAGCATAAAGCATCATTTTTTTCGTTGTTGAAGGAGATAATGGTCTTTTGAAAATGAGTGGCACAATGGAACAATGCAAATCTTGTGGAGCATTTTCTTGATTTTCAGGAATTTTCTTTGGTAGCAAACTTTGTTATACTATATGTAGCTAAGAGGATGATAGTTAAGTCAGACAGACAAAATAAAGTAGAATTTGGAAAATAGAAGAATTTGGAAAATAGAAGAAACAGAATTGATATAAGAAAATTTGAAATTTTATGAACTGAAAGTAGCTGTCATGGGACTGAGGAATATTGATTCTGAGAGCCAACAGGAGGGTAAATGCTTTAGCCTTCTTAGACTATGCCTCACCTTTATTGAGTCTACCCCAACCTGTAAAACATGTACAGTTCCCAGGGCTTAGGGTTCCCTTCTCCTTACCTTCCACTCCTGCACTCCTTATTCCAGAGTGTGTGAATCTTTTGTTAGATGGCTTCATAAGACCTCAGCCCTTTGGGTTGTTAAAATACATTTTTTATTACAAAAGTTTCTGGACTGTAATAAATGATCATTGTAATTCCTATACTGATGTCTGATACATCCTCTGCCAGGTGTTTTAGATCCATTAACTAATCTTCACCTAAACCTAAAGGTTTAAAGAGATATATAACTACCAGATCACAAAGTCTAGAGTTTCAAGAAAATATGTGAAAGTATCTACCACTGCTAAACAACAACAAAAACCTGCTAGTTTTTAAGCATTCTTTCTTGAGTGGCTAGATATTTATTTCCCTAATGCAGAGAGTCATTATGAGGCATCAGACTAATGGTCAACGTGTATTTTATAGAGGTAACTTAAATGTAAACATATTTCTGACTTAAGGCAAACAAAAAATACAATATGCTCATAAGAAACTAGATTAAGAAAGTCAACTAGAAGGGACTCCCTTTTATAATAACAATAATAATTGTATTATTTAAAATATAATGAAAATAACAATTTTTATAATACATAAAATAAGTAAAAATAAAAACTAAAAATATTAATAGGGGAGACAATGTGCAATATGTAAATAAATATACATTTGACAGAAGATTCATCCAGAGTTTATAAGAAATATTTCCTGTTTTTAATCTTTTACATTCGTATACTTTTACAGCTATTTAAGCCATAATTTCCTACTTTTTAAAATCAAGTTAATGAGCTCCCGGCCTTTGTTTTTCCTTTTGATAGTTGTAATTTTCATATTACTAGACCATCTGTAAAGATGTCCTGAAATGCTAAATATCACTATTCTTTCTTGCTATAGCTAGGGGGCAGTATTTACTCAGCTGACTCTTGGTAGACTACCACTAGGCCAAATAAAGCAAAATAATACAATGATCTAGAGAAAATAACTAAAGCATGTATGATTTTTTTTTCATTGGATTTCAGTTTCCATCTTTAAGTCAATAAAAGCTAATGATATTTCTAATTTAATAAGACTAATTTTGTATATTTTTTATATTTGCAATAAAATATTTCATTATTTAATTGCTATTTTTTAAATTAAAATCTGAACCAGCCTAGTATTCAAAATTATCTTATACTGCTGTCTTTCTCATATATTAGACTGCATTATGAAGATGTACCAATATCCTAAGAAATTATTTAAGATTAAAATATCAGTTAAAATTTTAAAAGGAAGAAATAAAGAAAGAATAAATAACAGGCACTACTATTTCACAGAGTATATTAACTATTTATTTACCTGACTTTAGTTGGTAAGAGATGACTGGTGCTGGTGAGCACCTAGGAGTTATTATGTATTAAAGAAATGTTTTCAACTTGAATTACTACTTTTCAAATATTAGAATATGCTTCATTTCACTTTTTTCTAATAACTTTTTATAATTGTTGTCAAAGTATAAGTATATAATTCAGAATTTTAAATTTGGTGTTGTTTAAATACTTTCCACTATTTAATATGAAGGATATATAAAACCCAAGGAAGATTAGCTAATTTCTCATTATTTCATATTTATTGAAAACTTCTCAAGAAAGTATATAATCTCATATTTGGATCTTTTAATCTATCCTTTCAGTTATCTTCATTATATATTTTGTTCTTTCTTTCAACAAATATTTGAGTGCCTATTATGTGCTGCCCTTTTTCCTAGGCCATGGGTATGTCAATGAAAAACAAACAAACACAAAATCTCTGCCCCCATTGAATTTATATTCTAGTGGGGGATAGACAATAAAAAAGATAAATATACTATGTGATATGTTGGGTAGTGGTAAGTACTACAGAGGGAAAAAAAACTAAAGTAGGGACATGAATGTAAAGTACTCAGATGTAGAGGAATTTGAATTTTTAATAACAGAGTCAGGCGAAGGGATTGGGGGGATGGGTTAAATAAGGGATGGGGGTTAAGGAGAGCACGTGTTGTGATGAACACCAGGTGATGCATGGAAGTGTTGAATCACTATATTGTACACCTGAAACTAATATAACACTGTTAACTAACTGGAATTAAAAATTTGAGGGAGAGGAGAGAAAGGGTGGGGAGGAGGAAGGGAGGGAGGGAGGGAGGAAGGAGAACAGAAAAGGAAGGGGAAGGGAAGGGATGGGAAGGGAAGGGAGGAAGAAAAGAGAAAGGAACGAAGTCAGGGAAAGCCTCATGGAAAAAGTGACTTCAATAAATGCCTTAAGGAACTAAGGAAAAGAGCAATTGAAGCAGAAGCAATAGCAAGTGCTAAAGCCCTGAGGTGTAAGCATGCCAGGGATGTTGAAAGAGCAGCCAGGAGACCGATGTGACTGGAGCTCAATGAACAAGGAGATGAGAGTCAAATAGGACCAGATTTTACATCAAACCAGATTTCATAGTTAAGACTTCAGCTTTTACAGTGTTAGAAAGCCACTGGATACTGTTGACCAGAGGAATGATATGTTCTGATCTAAACATTTTAACAAGATCATTCTGGCTGCTATGGTAAGAGAAACCCAAGGAAGAACAAAGATGGAATTTAAAAAGGTTAGTCATGCACTATTATAATAATCTAGGCAAGAGTGTCTTGAATCAGGAAATTAGTGGTAGGGGTGGTAACCAGTTTTTACATTCTGGAATAATTTTGAAGGTAGAGGCAGCAGGATTGCTAGTGGCAAATGTACAATGTAGGAGAAAGAGAAGTTAAGAATGATTCCAGAATTTTTTACCTGAGCAATTAGAAGAACAGAGTTGCTCTTTACTAAGATTTGGAAGACTATACTTGGAGCACAAATTTTTGAAGTAGTCTCAGGAGCTAGTTTGGGACATGTTATGTATATCTGTTAGACATACAAGTGGAAATGTCAAGCTGGCATTTAGACATGTAGTTTGGATTTCAGGGGAGAGGTCTGGGATAGAGCTATAAAAATGGGGGAGTCCTCACACTGTATATAATCATTTGGAGAAAAATAGAAGAGGAAAAGTCCAAGGACTGAAAATAAGGGATGCCAATATTTAAGTCAGGGAGATGAAGAAGAACCAACAAAGGAGATGGAGCAACAATCAGAAGGGTCAAGAAAAGTAGATGAATGTGGTATCTTGGAAGTCAAATTGGAGAGGTGGGTTGAGAAGGTAAGAGTAGTTAACTATGGTAAACCCTGATGACTGCTAAAGAAGAATTGAGAAGGAGAATTGGCTATTAGATTTAGCAACAGGGCAATCTTTTATGATGAAGGTTAGAGCAGTTTTGGTGGTGAGGTGGAGGCAAGAACCTAAATGGAATGAATTGAGAGAATATGTAATGAACATCTACTGCCCTTAATGAACTGTAAGCTCCTTACAGGCTGGACCTATGTTTTGTTCACTGCTGTATCCTATCCATCAGGCAGAGAGTGAATTCTCCCTTACTCTGTCTTCTATTAATATTACTAATAGAAGTATTACTTCTGTTCTGTTTAGACCTCCAGCAAATTGCATAAGGCCCACTCACATAGGGAGAACAATCTGCTTTATTAAGTCTACTGATTCACATGTTGATCTTATCCAGAAACACCCTCAAAGACACAACCAGAATAGTGTTTAACTAAGAACTGGACACCCCATATCAGTCAAGTTGAACATAAAATCAACCATTACAAGAACCATTTACTTTTTTGGTGATTATTGATATGGTTGCCTTTAAATCTACCATTTGCTCTTTTTATTCTCTTTGTCTCATCAATTCTTTGTTTTCCTTTTCCTTTTTATCTGTCTTCTTTTAATTCATTGGATTTTTTTTCTGTGATTTCATTTTCTCTCCTTTGTTGACATGTTAGCTATGACTCTGTTGTGTTTTCTTATTGATTTCCTTAGAATTTATACAGTGGTCTTCAAACAGGCAGTTTTGCCTCCCAGGGGTTTTTGGCAATGTCTAAAGACATTTTTGACAAAACTGGGTGAATACTACTGGTATCTAGTGGGTGGAGGCTGGATTGCTGCAATAATCTGAAAATGCAAAGGACATTCCCAACCAAAAGTTATCTAACCTAAAATGTGAATAGTGATGAAGAAATTCTGGTTTATATTATAATTCTTTAACTTACCACCATTTGCTTTCAAGTTATATTATACCACTTCACAGATAGTACAAATACTTTATAATATATACTTCCATTTTCCCCTCCCAGTATTTGTGTTATAGTTGTCCTAAATTTTATTTCTACATGTTATAAAACCCCACAATAAATTACTATTTTTGCTTTAAAGAAATTACTATTTTTAAAGATTTTTTAAAAATAAAAGTCTTATATTCAACCACATACACATTTACAATCCTGTATGTCTCTTCATTCTGTGTAGATCTAGATTTCCATCTGGTATCATTTCCTTTCTGCCTGGAAGACTTCTTCAGTATTTCTTGTAGTATAGGACTGCTGGTGACGAATTTTTTCAGTTTCCATGTGTGTGAAAGAGTCTTTATTTTACCTTTTGTCTTCAAAAGATATTTTTGCTGAGCATACAATTCTACATAGATTTTTTTTAATACTTTAAAAATGTTACTACACTGTCATTTATTGGGCACTGACAAAACATTTTTTGAGAAGAATCTTCTCATTGATGCTCTTACATAATGTGTGTGTGTGTGTGTGTGTGTGTGTGTGTGTGTGTGTGTGTGTGTTTCCCTAGCTATGCTGTATAAGATTTTTCTCTTTACCACTGATTTTGAGGAATTTGAATATGATGTGCCTTAGTGTGGTTTTCTTCATGGGTTTTGTGTTTGGGCAACTTGAGATTATTGGATCCTATTAGTTTTTAGTTTTCACCAAATTTGGAAAATGTTCAAGCTATTATTTCTTCAAATATTTTTTCTGTCCCCGTTCATATTTTCTCTCTCTCATTTCGTATCTCTAATAACATATATATTTAGCTGATTGAAGTTGCTCACAGATGCTCAGGGCTGTTTTTTGGTTTTTTGTTTGTTTGTTTGTTTGTTTTTGTCCTTTTCCTTTGTTTCATTTTGGGTACTTTCTATTTCATTGTTTTCAAGTTCACTAATTTTTTCATCTGCAGTGTCTGATCTGCTCTTAAATCCCATCCAGTATATTTTTTTTATCTCAAACATCCTACTTTTCATCTCTAAAAGTTTGATTTTTTTGGTTTTTTTTTTTTTGGCATCTGCCATGTCTCTACTTAACATGAACCTCCTTAGCTTTTTGAACTATGAAATACAGTTATAAAAAGTATCTTAACATCATTGCCTGGTATTACAAACATGTCAGTTCTGTGTGCATTTTGATTGAATTATTTTTCTCCTCATTATGGATCACTTTTTTCTGCTACTTTTTACTACTGGTATATTTTTTTATTAGATTCCAGACATTATGAATTTTACCTTGTTGAATATTGGATATTTTTATATTCTTATAAATATTCTTGAGCTTTATTTTGGGATGTAACTAACTAACATTGAAACAATTTGATCCTTTCAGGGGCTCCTGGGTGGCTCAGTTGGTTAAGCGACTGCCTTCAACTCAGGTCATGATCCTGGAGTCATCGAGTCCCCCATCAGGCTCCCTGCTCAGCAGGGAGTCTGCTTCTCCCTCTGACCCTACTGCCTCTCATGATCGCTCTCTCTCTCTCTCTTATTCTCTCTCTCAAATAAATAAATAAAAATCTTTGGAAAAAAAAGAAACAATTTGATCCTTTCAAAGCCTGCTTCTAAGGTTTATTAAGTAAGACCACAGCAGCATAATTTGGAAGCATAATTTTGCTAATATTACTAAGGCAATACTCTTTTGAGTGCTCTACCCAATTATTTGTTTATTATAGGTTTTTTGTTTGTTTATTAGTTTGTTTTTTTATTCTGACTGTTGGTAAGATGAACTATTCCTGCCTTTGTGTGAGCCTGGCAAGTTTTCCCTCTGATCTTTTGAAGTGATTCCTTCCCTACTTTGTGTAGTTTCCTCATACAATGCCCTCTTCACTCTGTGGGAAAACAGATTGTTAGCTTGTTACTGAAGTAATTCAGTTAAGATTCCTAATGGCAAATAATTGGCTTTGATCAGGAGGGTAGAGGTATTGTAATATAATTTATGTCATGTCCTTTAAAGAAAGGAAAACTAAAAAATAGTGATGAAACATATATTTACTATTTTTAAACTTAAATTAAGCAGAAGAGTTTGGATTTTGTTATATTTTATTGTTTTCTACAATCCATACTTTTTACAGTAAAGTCACATACCTATGTACTTTTCAGTTTTCCCTTTTATAATGTCACTTGAAAGAACTGTCTATGTGTCAATGTATATAAATGATCTTGTGGAGAGCAATGAGCTTTATTTCACATACAGTACTTAGATTTTAAGGTACTGTATAATTATACCTAGGGTTCTTGACCAGCATTTTGATGGCATAAATACTCAGTAGTGTGCTATGCAAAGACATGTGCAACTCTACTCATAAATTCATAATTGATAAATGCTGAAAGAGTATTTAAACCCTAAAGGTAGTACAGAAATCTTTGTCTAATGGTAGACTGCATTGATACCCAAAATGAAATAAAATTAGAGCTTTTTCAGGTTTTTCTATAAATTATTATTGATTTTTGATACCTGCTACTGACAAAGGAGATTTTACTCTACTTTTAGAAATTAGGAATGATTTCTCACTTTTAAAATGTCAAAAAATTAATTGAAAGTATGTGTACAAGTGTGTGTGTGTGTGTGTCTGTGTGTGTGTGTGTGTGTATTTATTTTCATTCCTAGACAGTAAACTTAGGAAAATAAATTTGTCATTCAGCTGAAGACCCATTTCATTTCAGGATCTCATTACTTTTATTCTGTTATGAAGTTTCCTATTAATTTAGAGGGTGGTAATAGAAAGCATATGTTTCATAGTACCTTTTTATGAGACATTTTGGACATTTTTCAAATACCATCTTATCAATTCTCCAAAAATACTAAAGGTAATTCCATACTGATAAGGACCATTAAAATCCCAGAAATATTTTTGTAAAAATCTGAAAGTATACCCTTGGAATTGGCTTGCTAATATTGTGTTTAGGTTAGACATCGTCTTGAGTATTTTCTTTGATGAAATGAAGACATTCTGTGGAATAATCCTTGGCAAGAGCATCATCTGCAGCATTTGTAAGAGATAATATTATTTAAAAGAGTATTTGTGGTAATAATTATAATTATTGACATTCACTTTATTTTAATCAGTGGAGTAGACCAAAGCATCGAATATTTTTTACATTCAGTTTATTAGTAATCATTGTAATTATATTTTATTTCTTCTTTATCCATCCCTGGAACCCCTTTCCTCTTCCACCCATAGCTCTATGCCATCCCTTGGTTTCTCACCATGTTTACTCGTAAGTATCATTTTCCCTTTTCTTTCAATATCGTATTAGTAAAAGGACAGCTCCATTCTTCCTCAGTATATTATAGTTACAGTGATATTAAACATATAATTACATAAACATCCTTATGTAATTCTAATGTAATAGAGTTGGGTAGGGAGAAATTTGAATTGTTTTGACTGATGAATATCAAAAAGAGTATTGCATAGGATGAGTGTTGCATGGTGATGTATAGGATGCCTATCTTACATGTCATGACATTCATACAATCTCTGCCCTCTAATGAAAAAGAAATTAACATTAACTATAGTACTTACATAGAGTTTTTTGGAAGGCAACTTTTACAAACCAAGTGAGACTCAATTTTTAGAGATCCTCTAATAACTAATACTTTTGCTATTTTCAAAATGGAATTCCTCTAGAAATAGATTATGTGGATATATAATAGTTTAATCGATTACAGGTATTAATATGGTGAACATTCTGCTTAAATGGGTACAAATGACAAATGGAATACTATATTTAGAGTAGATCTGTATGCATTGGCCTGGAAGGATATCCACAATATCATTAAGTGTAAAAACTAAAGTTGCAAAAAATGGGATAAAATTTTTATGGGAACTTAATAAAGCAATTATTTAGAATGCATAATAAAAATGTAACAATACTCAACCTAAAACAGGACTAAATTTCATCTAGGTAAATAAATTTATGAGAACAGTGTAACAAGAAAATTCTAGGAAAAAATATAATGAAACAACTATACCAGGATTGATGATGGAGGTTAGAAAATGTCATCTATTTGACCAATCTGATTATCAAATTTTAAAGATGCCTTAGGAAGCAATAAATATTGTATGAAAACAGTTCTATAAACATTTTATGAAGCCAAAACCAAAAGTAGTGTTTATAAAAATTTTATAAAACCGAATAAACATTTTATAAAAACAGTTTGGTAGTATTTGTTCTTCAACAGTTTTGACCATAAGGCATTTGTCATATGTCTAGTAAAACAGTTTGTTATTGTTTTAATTTATTTTGTTTATTTTAATTAATATATTTATATTTTGTTATTTTACAGATGTATTTCCACTGCACAAAATTTTCCACCTCTGGGATACCTTACTCCTTGGGAATTCTTCTTTCCCATTCTGTATTGGAGTAGCAATTCTCCAGCAGCTACGGGACCGGCTTTTGGCTAATGGCTTTAATGAGTGCATTCTTCTCTTCTCTGATTTACCAGGTACAGATATAAATGAATAGAATCACTAAATGAAATGTAATTATAAGATAAAGAGGCAGTCTTATAGCAATTTGCAAAAATAATCATCCAAGATTTCAAAATCTCTTCTTGAGCCTTGACTTCTTTCTCTGGATTCTCTCTCACTCATATACTGCCACATCTGCTGTTCCAGCATTGTAGGTACAAACTTGGGTCATACTAGATGGCTGTGGTTTACTTTCAAGTCAGTGATGCCACCAAAAGGGTAAAAGAACTGGGGGCAGTAACATATTTGCCTTCAATCTTGGGACAGGCCTGTTTATCTTCAGCTGATAGAGTCAATAGGCTACTTGGTTAGGTGTTTAAGAATCTATATTTTCACAAAGATGTAATCCACATGGAACTTTGCTCTCTCCTATCCATAGCTGCTTACTAACCATTTGACAGTTTGAGGAAAGGAAATGCTGTGCCCTTGGGAGGGCACATAACAGTCCTAGGAAATTCCATGTCATACAGTGTGGGATAGTAAGTTAAGCTATATATTATATTCACAAGTGAAGAGTTTGTAAATCTAGGTGTTAAAAGCTAAGTGTGGAAATAGGAAATACAACCACAGTCTAAGCTTTGCTGCTGTGGTTGCAAAGATGAAAGTAATGTGATTACCTAAGATATAACAATCTGTGGAACTAAAAAACTAAACTATATTTTTGCAGAAACCAAAATTTTTTTCAGGTAGAAAAATTCTACTTTCTTCAAACAGCATTTCATTAGTTCCAGCCCTTCTGCTGAGTTTATTGTTGTTCATAGTTTTAGGCAGGTACAAGTGACTGCTGATAATAAATGCACTTAAAGTTATCCAAGAGATAAATTTGCCTAAAAAACAACAAAAGAATGGAGGGCGTGTGATGTAATGAGCACTGGGTATTATATAAGACTGGTGAATCACTGACCTCTCTCTTGAAACTAATAATACATTATATGTTAATTAATTGAATTTAAATTTTAAAAAACGATTAAAAAATAAATAAATCCTCAAAATAAAGGGTACCTTAAGATTACATATTTATTAAGCACTCTCAAGAGAAATAAGAAAACTGCTACCTCCCTTGACTTTTATCTTTAGTTGATGATCTATATTTGGTACTTCACTGTCTGTTGTTGAAAATCCTCATCCTTTTGGGAAAATAATAACAAAAATGCTTGGAATAATAACAAAAATGCTTGGATTTATTTAAAATTTCTCCTTCCTTCTTTCTCCCTAATTCAAAGTATCACCGTCATCTAACTTATCAAACTTGTTATTTTTTTATATGAACAAATAATAGTTCAGTTCTTATATTATTTGTTTCTGGGAGATTCCTCTTGAAAATCAAATTATCTGTTTTTTTTTTTCTTTTGGCATTGAATAGTAATAAAGAAGCTGGTTTCACAAACTAGGAACACTGTCTGTACCCTGCGATGTTTTGCTCTCATTCCCAACTTAAACAGAGGATGATTAATTAGGGTCAGTTCTAAAATAAAATCAGAAATGCTGATTGTGCATTTTGAAATCAAGCAAATTTAATGCCTTTCCAATTTCATACATAAATGTTCCGTTAAATACTGATGAAAGAATCTGTTGTCAGATTGTATAGGCATATTAACAGTAACTCTGCTTGTCCATTAAAATAAAATTATTACTTCTCAAATCAGAAAGTAAGAATACATTTGTTAGGACTGACTCGTTGAAAAGGTAAACTCTACCTACTTTGAAAATAGGATGCCTTCTATTGATGTGAATTGCCTTGATCCTTAGTGCCATTATTCTGGCTCATCATTTGCTTGGTTACTGTATATAATTCCTGTTGGGGAAGAAAGAAATTATAATAAAAATATGACTTAAAAAAAACAGAAGGGGTCTAAACATAGACCTTGCCCTAAAGTATACCCATGTTTTATTTTTAATCAAAGGACATTTATTTGGGATGTATTTCCTAAGTAGATCTAAAAAGATGTTGAGCTTCCTAACTGTACTTGATGCTTGAAGGAACTGGAAGTGATCATGGGAAGTCCTAAGAAGTGAATCCAGATTAATACACACAAACACACTGAACGTGCCTTTTCTAAGCAAAAGTTACGTGACATAAGCTTGAAACATATTTAAAAGAAACAATCTTTTTAAGTCTACAGAAAAAGGATTGGCTAATTTCACTTTAGTTCTTGAGACAAAATTTGTAGATAAAGACAGGATAGGATCAAACATTGATCTGAACTCACTAAATATGTTGTACTTTACTGAAATCCCCATTCAACTGAGTTTAAAAGCATAAGCAAACAGCAAATTTAACTAAATTCTTTGCTGAAGCAGATTGCTTCAGAACATCTATTGACAGTAACACAATGGAAACACCACCCAGTTGGTAACATTATGAACAAAATAGGGTTGCATTTTTTTTTTTTTTAGCTGTCCTTTCTAGTTGTTTCTTTCTACAAAGAGACGCTCAGTAGCTCTAGTTGTTAAGAGCATGGACTGTGGAACCAGATCACCTGGGTTTCAGATCCTGGCTCTGCCAGTTATAGCTGTGTGACCTTAGGGTCATGACCTAACCTCCTTGTTTCCTTAACTCTGATTACATGAGAATGATAATAGTACCTACCTCATAGGTTGTTGTGTTAAATAAATATATCTAAACAACCTAGAGCAGTACTGGCACAAAGCAAAACGATGTAAGTGATTATTTTTATTAATGTTATCATCATTATTATGCTTTTTTTCACTTTTCCATTCTATCATGACAGGCTTTCCTATTGGTGGTATAAATGCAGCAATCACCCCATTTGGCTCTTTCTATAAATTATTAAGGTAGATATCAATCATATAGATCTCCTTGTTAGCAAAAACAATTGAGGAATTACATAAGAAGTCAAGTAAGCCTTCTATGTTGAGTATATATTATGACTAAGAAGAATATTTCCTTTCATTGCTCAGAGACAGTGTAGTATAGTATATAGACAGCACAGGCTTTGCAGTCAAGACAGATAAGGGTTTAAGTCCTAGCTCCACCACACACTGCCTGTGTGACCTGGGAAACTTTCAGTGCAGTGCTCCTGCTGTAAGAGCTGTCTGTAGATAACATAGATGTAGGTTCACATCCCAGTTCTGGCACATTAATTTCTGCTTTAGTGTTATGACGAGCACTAAAGATAATATACATAACATACCTGACACAAAATCCAGTACTGAGTACACAGTATGTGTAACTATTCTTTTAAAGTATATGTAGCATTTAATATTTTAAAAATTTAAAAATACATAAAGAACATGTAACATTCAATCTCTATAAGTTCCCTCTCCTTTCTCCCTCCTTTCCATCACTTTATACTAACTCTTTAATTCTTGAAGAGAGAACATAGCAAAAAGATACTACTTTTGCCAATAATTATTCCCAAATTCTATTCCCTTGTAATAGATTATATAGTGGGATGTTACCTTCTGAGGAAGTACGAATGATGCTAGAAAATGTTGCTAAAAGTTCTTGACATGTATTGCTGTGTGTGTCATTGTAGTACTAGGGGAGATAAATATGAAAGCAGTACATTTGACATTTCTTATACAGTCTAAAAATAGCAGCAAGGTATTTTTAGAAGAAATATTGAGTTTTTCATAGTGCCATCCAATACTGGATATTGGCCACTGGTGTTTCCAAGGTTACTGCCTTTTAAGCTCAACTACAGGATGATGTCTGTCATACTTCATTCTATCCTATCTGATATTGTTCCACTATAGTGTCCATCTGAATTGAACTAAGAAGTGTGAAAGGAGCACAAAACAAGGACAAATCATCCAGAAATATTATATAGATAAATGATGGTGTCAGTAAAGTTAAACCCCAGTAAATGTGGGCTTGTGAAAAATACCATGTTTAGAACAAAAAGGGAAGGCAAGAGTAGACTTACTTTTGGGAAACATTCAATAATATTGATCTATGAGACTTAGCAACTTTGCTTTAATGTTTTTGAGCTGTGAAGCATGTAAAGTGGATGAGTTGGTTGTCAGGAAATTTTGACCACTTTTCTGTGAGACATTAAGATAAGTTAAGTCATTCATTCAACACATGTCTAATGAAAACAGTTATATGACAGACACAGTTTTATGCACTGAGGTCATAAACATAAGGATAAGACAGTACCAGCCCCATAGGAGGATGAGGAAAAAGCACTGGAGGTTTAGAACGTAGCATAAGGATGACACAGAAGTGTGCAACTGCATGACCATCTAACTTTAAGTAGGATACTAATAGAGTGTAGGATGACAGATAAAGATATTGGAGTGAATGGACTAGGGTAATAGCACTGATGATGGTAATAAAAATTGATGAAATAGAGTACTGATTATGGGACCCTATATGATATGCTGAGGAATTTTGGATTTATTCCATATGCAATTGGAAAGTGTTAAACAGAAAAATGACATGATTAGATTTATATTTTAGAAAAATGATTCTGGATGTAGCATGCAAAATGGATTGGACACTTCTAAAATGCTATGTTTCCAAAGAATGAAAAGAGAGCAAGTGGCCCGAGATAAGTTCAAGAATATGGTAAAAGAGTACCTATTGATCTTTACCACAATAATTTACATGGCAAAGTCCTGAGAGAATTTTCAGATGCTATCTCTCTTTAGCACCTACAAAATCTTAGTAAATTGGTCTCTCACTGCACATTTCTTATGTTTAGAATCCTCTTTTCTCCCTCCCACACTGTTGGTGGGAATGCAAAAAAAAAAAAAAAAAAAAAGAATCCTCTTTTCTAGTAATAACATTCTATCTGTGTGTTCCTTGGACTACAGATGATACTCATTACAAACAATGTTAAAATGTGAATCTGTGAGTTACTCAAGATTATTGGGTCTTGAATCTGTGCTTCTCTACCCACTATAATATACTTCATCTCAGTATGTTAAATGGTAATAGCAGTTCTATCAGCCTGAGGATGTCAGGGAGTACTGTCCTTATGATTTACCTTGTAAAGAATGCTCCATAGTAAGCATATTTTATTCCATTCATCTTGTTTTCTGTTAGTAAGATAAGCAACTTTATAGTTGTTTGTTCAGCAGTGAGAGTTCTACTATATTATTGTTGAGATGTTTTCATGTCTTAGAACATCAGTACTTAGAATACTTCTCACTTTCTTCTTATAAATAATTTGTGTCAAAAATATCTGTGGTTAAGATAGGTAGATTAATAGGTTGCAGATCACCCTTATGGTTTTGGATGTTAATAAAATTATTCAAATGTTCTAAAATTTTTAATAGATAATAAATGATGCTACGTAATTGAACAAATGGAATATAACTCCATACCTAGCCTCTCCATTCTAGTCCAACTGAAAATTTTACACAAAAAAACTTTATAGGAAAAGAAGATACAAAGACCTTGTGCTTCGCTTCCTCTTTTTGTTTGTTTCTCTCAATATTTAAACATATTTTTTAATTGATATAAGATTTATAGACAGTGAAATGTATAGGTGTCAATTGTACAATTCATTACATCTTGACAGTAATAAATATCTATGTAAACAACACCCTATTCAAGATATAGAATATTTGAATCACCCTAGAAAATTCCTTCATGTCACTCCCCTGTCAATCTCTACTCCCCCGTTAGCAACCACTGTTCTATTAATGTGTATGAGTTTTATCTGTTCTTGGCCTTTCTGTTTTCTCAAATGTGTCTTTTGATAAATTGATACTTTTGATTTTAATAAAGTTTATCAGTTTTTTTCTTTTATGGTTATATTGTCAGGGGATGGACTGAGCTCAAGCAGGCTGATAGCTAGCTGTTGTAGTAGCCAATTAAGAAAACAAGCCAAAATTAAACAGTCAAATCTATATGCAAGAAGCTAAACAGAAGAAAGGACCAACTCCTCCATGTTTTATTTTTCCACATGGAATAGTGGAGGGTCAGGTGGATCAGCACAGACCTGGAGGTCTAACTACCAAGGGAGCCTGGAGCAAAATGTTCCTGCAGTCTAATGGACCTGGAGGCCCGGGAAGGGTGGAGTGGAAACAGATTGGAGTAGACAAGTATTTAGTACTCAATTAGAGTGGAGGAAATATCTTCAAGTTCATCTTCCTCTGATAAAGAAGTCTTTGAAAGGTATCTGAAGAAGACCTCTGCCAAAGGCAACTGATAAAAGACATCTGTGTTGGGGCCTAGACTAGGAATGTAGATATGTGTAATAGCATGGTCAACCAGGGAGATCTGAGTCCTTGACAGCAACTGCCTTCAGAGACTACAGTGCATTGGTACAGTGTGCTGTACCAAGTCTGGTGTGAGAGGGCAGCCTTCTCTCATGAGGCCTCCAGGTAAAGCATTTATAATTGCCTATGGTTGAGCCTAAAAAATCATTTACGGATTTTTATCCAGAAGCCAGAATCCTCAAATAGTGTACCCTCCCTAAGAAATGTTCACCTAGTTTACCTACTCCAAAATCATTAAGATATTCTCCTAAGTTTTCTTCCAGAAGCTTATTTTAATTTTCATGTTTTGGTCTATGATTCAGTTGAATTCATTGTGTGGTATGATTTTGATATGGAGGTTCATTTATTGTCTCATATATTTATTCAGTTTTTTCAGTTCCTTTTGTTGAAAAGGCTTTCCTTTCCCCATTAAATTGCCTGAGTTTTCGTCAAAAAAATCTGCAACAAAGCTGGTGTTAGTTTGATTAAGATTGCCTTATAGGATTCTATATCTATAGATCAGATTGATAAAACTGCAATTGCAGATAAAACTGCATTTGCAGTTTTATCAATATTGAACCTTTCAATCCATGAACATGGTACATCTCCATTTATTTAGGTCTTCTTTAATTTCTCTCAGCAATGCTTGCAGTTTTAAGTGTGATATTTTGCTTATTTTTTTATTAAACATATTCCTAGGTATTTTATGCTTTTCATTCTATTGTACATCAAATTTTTAAATTTATTATCCAATTATGTCACTAATATATGGAAATTCAGTTGAGTTTTGAACCATGATAGCCTTCAAACTTGCTAAATTCATTTACTAGTTCTAATAGTCTTGTAGATTCCTTAGGTTTTTTTCTAAATGTAAAAAACCGTATTGTCTGAGAAAAAAGACAGTTGTATTTCTTCCTTTCCCATTTTTATGCCTTCCTTTTATTTTTCTTGCTTCATTGCACTGACTAGGACCTTCAGTCCACATTGAATAGAATTGATGAAAACACATCCTTGTCTTGGTTCACTCTTAGGAGGGGGAAAAAAAGCATTTGATGTTTCACCATTAAGCTTTATGTTAGCTGTAGATTTTTTATAAATGCCCTTTATCAGATTGAGGAAGTTCCTTTCTTTTCCTAGTTTGTTGAGAGTTTTTATGATCAATGAGTATTGAATTTTTGTCACATTTTTTTCAGCATTTATCATGTTAATCATATAGTGTTCCTCCCTTATCTCTTAATCTGAAGAATTGCATTAATTAATAGTCCATTTTGTTAAACCAACCTCAAACTTCCAGGTATGACAGAATAAGAACTATATATTTGGTTTCTTCCCCCACTTCCTGACAATAGTTCTTAAAACACTTGTAATTACCTGAATGACAGAGATGCTAGGAGCATCTTTTATTCTAATATTTGGTCCTTGACTTTGGTTCCTGACTCAAAGGTCCTAAATCCCTTGGACTTTCCTAGGTGATAGGGCAGCTGTTTATTTTAATGAGATAAATCTTTGTGGGCTCCTAGAGAACTTCAGGATAAGAGCTGGTAATCAGAAAGACCAAGCCATGATTAGAAACTTGGAACTTTCAGCCCTATCCCCTATCCTCCTAGGACAGGAGAGGAGCTGGAAATTGAGTTAGTAATCACTCGTGCCTATGTGATGAAGCCTTTATAAAAATACCTAAAGAGTTCAGAGAGATTCTTGGTTGGTGAACATATCCACTTGCTGGGAGGTTCACCTCATCTTCACAAGGACAGAAGCTCCCACACTCAGGATCCTTCTGGATATTGCCCTATATGCCTCTTCATCTGGCTATTCATTTGTATCCTTTATAATAAACTGGTAAACTTAAGTAAAGTGTTTCCCTGAGTTCTGTGAGCTGTTATAGCAAATTAACCTGAGAAATGGATTGTGGGACCCACAATTTATAGTCAGTTGGTCAGAAGTATAGGTGACAATCTGGGACTTGTGACTGGCATCTGAAATGGAGGCAGTCTTGTGGGACTGAGCCCTTAACTTGTGGGGTCTGTGCAAATTCTGGGTAGTTACTGTTCAGTATTTAATTAAATTGTAGGACATTCAGCTGGTATCCAGAGAGTTGGGGAATTGGTTGTTGGTATAAGAGAAAATCCCTCACATTTGATATATCAGAAATATTGTGAATAGAGATAAACTTCTAAAAACTGAGTCTTCCAAAACTGAATCAGGGAGGAATAGAAAATCTGAACAGACCAGTTACTAGTAACAAAATTGAATTATTTGTCAAAAAACTACCAACAGAGGCACTCGGGTGGCTCAGTCGGTTAAGTGTCCGACTCTTGATTTTGGCGCAGGTCATGATCTCGGGGTCATGAGATTGAGCCCCATTCAGGCTCTGCACTAAGTGTAGAGCCTGCTTAAGATTCTCGCTCTCTCTCTCTCAAAACAAAAAACAAAACAAAACAAAACTACCAAGAAAAAAGTCCAGGACAAGGTGGATTCACAGGTGAATTCTACCAAACATTTTAAGAAGAATTAATACCTATTCTCCTTAAACTATCCCAAAAAATTAGAAGAGGAGGGAAAGCCTCCAAATACATTCTATAAGACCAGCATTACCTTGATACTAAAAGTAGACAAAGACACCACAAAAAAAAAAAAAGAAAAAACTGCCTACTTATAGCCCTGATGAACATAGATGCAAAAATCCTCAACAAAATATTAACAAACCACAGTCGACAATATACTAAAAGGATCATTCACCACAATCAAGTAGGATTTATTTCAGGGATGCAGAGATGGTTTAGTATTCACAGATCAGTCAACATGATACATTAGCAAAATGGAGGATAAAAATCATCTGATCATCTCAACACATGCAGAAAAAGCATTTGACAAAATTCAACATCCATTCGTGATAAAAACTTTCAACAAAGTAGGTTTAGAGGGAACATACCTCAACATCATAAAGGCCATTTATGAAAAGCCTACAGCTAACATCATACTCAATGATGAAAAACAGAACTTTTCTTTTGATGTCAGGAACAAAACAAGGGTGTCCACTCTCACCACGTTTATTCAGCATAGTACTAGAAGTCCTAGAAACAGTAATCAGACAAGAGAAACAAATATAAGAGACGTCTATATTGGTAAGGAAGAAGTTAAACAGTCACTATTTGCAGACATGATATTATACTCAGAAAACCCTAAAGACTCCACTGAAAAACTATTAGAAGTAATAAACGAATTCAGTAAAGTTGCAGGACACAAAATTAATACACAGAAATCCATTGTATCTCTATACACTAATAAGGAAGTAGCAGAAAGATTAAGAAAACAATCCCATTTACAATTGCACCAAAAAGAATAAAATACCTAGGAATAAACTTAACCAAGGAGGTGAAAGACCTGTACTCTGAAAATGATAAATATTGATTGAAGAAATTGAAGATGACACAAACAAATGGAAAAATAGTCCCTGCTCATGGATTGGAAGGATTAATATTGTTAAAATGTCCATACTACCCAAAGCAATCTACAGATTTAATGCAATCCCTATCAAAATACCAACAGCATTTTTCACAGAGCTAGGACAAATCATCCTAAAATTTGTATGCAACCACAAAAGACTTCAAATAGCCAAAGCAATCTTGAGAGAAAAGAACAAAGCCAGAGATATCACAATCCCAGATTTCAAGATATGCTACAAAGCTGTAGTAATCAAAACAGCATGGTACTGGCACAGAAATAGACATATAGATCAATTTAACAGAATAGAGAGCCCAGAAATGGGCTTATATGGTCAATTAATCTACAACAAAGGAGGCTAGAGTATACAATGGGAAAGCAGTCTTTTCAATAAATGGTGCTGGGAAAACTGGACTACTACATGCAAAAGAATAAAACTGGGTCACTTTGTTACACCATACACAAAAACAAACACAAAATAGATTAAAGACCTAAATGCACTGGGTGTTATACGCAAACAATGAATCATGGAACACTACATCAAAAACTAATGTTGTATGGTGATTAACATAACAGAATTAAAAAAAAAAAAAAGACCTAAATGTAAGACCTGAAACCATAAAATGCCTAGAAGGAAACATAGGCAATAATTTCTTTGATATAAGCCATAGAAATATTTTTTTTAGATTATGTCTCCTCAAGCAAGGGAAACAAAAGCAAAAAATGAACTATTGGGACTACAAAAAATAAAAAGCTTTTGCACATCAAAGGAAACCATCAACAAAACTGAAAGGCAACCTACTGAATGGGAGAAGATATTTACAAATGAAGTATCCAATAAGGGTTTGATATCCAAAGTATATAAAGAATGTTTATACAAAACAACACTGAAATAAAAAACAAATAATCTGACTAACAAATGGGCCAAGGACCTGAATTGACATTTTCTCCAAAGAAGACATACAGATAGCAAATAAATGCATGAAAAGATGCTCAACATCATTAATCATCAGGGAAATACAAATTAAAACCACAAGGAGATTATCACCTTGCACTGTCAGAATGGCTGCAATCAAAAAGACAGGCAATAACAAGTGTTGGCAAGGATATAGAGAAAAAGGATCCCTAGTGTCGTGCTGGTAGGAATGTAAATTGGCACAGCCAATGTGAAAAACAGTATGGAAGTTCCTCAAAAAATTAAAAATAGAAATACCATATGATCAGTAATTCCACTACTGAGTATTACCCAAAGAAATTGAAAACATTAATTTGAAAAGATATGGGTAGGGAATGAAGGAGGGAGGGAGGGAGGGAAAGAAAAAAAGAAAATTAAAAAATATTGTGAATAGACAGTTTACACTTAGAGTATACCCTTGTGTATTAGTTTCCTATTGCTCCTGTAAAAGACTACCACAAACAACACAAATTTATGATTTATACACTGGAGATCAGAAGTTAAAAATCAGTCTGGGCAAAAGTAAAGGTGTTGTGAGGGCTTGTTCCTTATAGAGGCTCTGAAGGGAAAAATCCATTTCCTCTTTGCCAACCTCTCGAGTCCACATGTATTCTTTTGTCTGTGGCCCCTTCATCTTTAACACCCACTGCATAATGTTGTCACATCTCTTTCTATTTCCTTCCTCTAAACTCATGCTCCTTCTTATAAGTTTACTTGTGATTATATTGGATCCTCCTGGATAATTCATGATGATCTGCCCATCTCAAGATCCTTATTCACATTTCAAGGTTCTTTTGCCTATAGTGGAACATATTCATAGGTTCTGAGTCTTAGGATGTATATATCCTTGGGGGTCCTTATTCAACCTACCACCCTTAAGTAGTATTTTGTTAAGGACCTATGTCTATGTTCATGAGAAATACTGGGTTTTAATTTTCATATATTTTTCTCAGATTTTTGTATCAGAGTTATACTGGGTTATGTCAGGTTTACTTAAGGTTATAGTCTTAAAACAAGTGGGAGTATTCCCTCTTTTTCTGTCTTCAGAATGAATTTGTGCAAGATTGTTAGAAATTCTTTAAATATTTTATAAATTTCACCAATGAAACCATCTCCATCTGTAGTTTTCTTTGTGGGAAAATTAACTTCTTTAGGGGCACCTGGGTGGCTCATTCATTCAGTGTCTGCCTTCAGCTCAGGTCATGATCCCAGGGTCCTGGGATCGAGCCCTACGTCGGGCTCCCTGCTCCGCGGGAAGCCTGCTTCTCCCTCTCCCACTCCCCCTGCTTGTGTTCCCTCTCTCACTGTGTCTCTCTCTGTCAAATAAATAAATAAAATCTTAAAAAAAAAAAAAAGAGTTAACTTCTTTAAAGATATGTGACCGCATGGTTGTCCTATTTCTTCTTGTGTCAAGTTATGTTTGTGGTAAACTATGCTTTCCAAGGAATTTATCTATTTTATTTGCTTTCAAATTTGCTGGTATTTAATTGTTCATAATATCATATTGTTATGGTTTTACTGTCTGATATATCTGTAGTAATGTCTCCTTTCATTCCATATACTTATAATTTGCTCTTCTTTATCTTGATCATTCTGCTGGGGTTTATCAATGGCACTAATATTTTCCTTGTTAATTTAACTTAACTTTTATACTTTTATTATTGTTTTTCTGGGTTTTTTTCTTTCTTTCTTTTTTTTTTTTTGTCTTAACTCTTCTGTCATCTGTCTTCTTTAGGTTTAATGTGCCCTCTCTTTCTTGCTACTTAAAGACCAAACTTAGAGTACTGATTTTATAACTTTCATCTTTTCTAATGTAACTGCCCCTAAGTACTTCTTTTGAGGCATACAACAAATTTTGTTATACTGTCTTTTCATTATTATTGCTTTAAGAATAATTACTGATTTCCCTTGTAGGTTTTTTTGGTCAAAATTTCAATTTTGTTGTTGAAACTTTATGTGACACCTATTACCTATCTTGTTAAATGTTTCATGTGCACATTAAAATCATGTTTATTTAAATTTTTTGAGTGTAGTGCTTTATAAATGTCAAATAAGTCAACAATAATGTTTGGGTCTTCTTTACCCTAACTAGGCTTTTCCTCTCTTTGTTCTATAAATTCCTGGAGGGAAGTATTAAACTCTCTAGCTATTATTACAGATTTATCTATTTCAACCTTAATTCTATCAGTTTTTGCTTTTATATTTTAAAGCTCTCTTATGAAATGCATATACACTTAGGATTTTTATGTCATCTTGATGGATGAACTTTTTATCATTATGAAATGTGCCTCTTTATCTCAGTAATATTTCCTGTCTTAGAGTCTGTTTTGTGTGGTATTAATATAATCACATGAACTTTCTCATGCTTTGTTCTTACATAGTATTTTTTCTGTATTTTATTTTCAACCCATCTGTGACTTTAAGTATTTAAATTTAGAAATATTTAAAATATATACTTATATTCTGTTACTTTAAATTTAACTATTTTATATTTAAAATATTTTAAAGGTATTACTTTCAGACATATAGTTGTCTAGACATATAGTTAGACATATAATTGAGGCATACAATTATTTGCTGTGTTTATTCAGTCTTAAATTTTACTCCTTTTTTTTTTTAAAGATTTTTATTTATTCATTTGCGGGAGAGACAGAGAGAGAACAAGCAGGGGGAGAGGCAGAGGGAGAGGGAGAAGCAGACTCCCTGCTGAGCAAGGAGCCCGATGCAGGACTCGATCCCAGGACCCTGGGATCATGACATGAACCGAAGGCAGACGCTTAACCATCTGAGCCACCCAGGCACCCAAATTTTACTCCTTTTAAATAGAGTGTTTAGTCCACTTGTCTTTAATATGGTTGGGCATATCTCTAATTGTCCCATTTGCTTGTGTTTCTCCTCTTCCTTTTCTGACTTCTTTATGTTAACTAAATAATTTTGACATTTCATCTTAATACCTTTGTTGACTTTTTATTTTGCATTTTAAATTGCTTTTGGTTATTGCTATAGGGACTATGATCTGTGTCCTTGACCTACCATGGTTTACACAGAGTTAACATTGTACAGTTTTATAGAAAATGTAAAAACTTTGCAATAGTGTGATTCCATTTACTTTCCATATTTTCTGGTGTTGTTTTAATATATTTTACATCTACATTTGTAATAAACTTCACGATAAACTGTTGTTATTCTGATTTTAAATAGCTAGTTACTTTTTAACCATATTAAAAGAAGCTAAAAGATCATTTTTTTGTATTTTACCACCATATTTTTCCATTATCAGTGCTCTTCATTCCTTCTTGTAGATTTGTATTTCCTCTATTTTTGGTTTTTAGCAGATTGACTGTGTTGTCCTCAATATAGTTCTTTTTTTTTTATCTTGCTTTTAAGACCTTTCAGTAAATTTCTACCTCAAATAATGTATTTTTCTGTTCTAGTATTTCAATTTTTTTATTGTTTGCAATTCTCTGTCCATTCACTTTATAGTATTTTCCTTTAAGTCATTGAACATATTTATAGTAATTACTTTAAAGTCTTATCTAATAATTCCGATTCTGAATCATCTTATAGGTCCATTTGCATGAACTTCTATTTCTTGATTATAGATCATATTTTTCTGCTTTGCATATGTAGTTATTGTTTATTATACAGTGGATATTGATAAAGATACATTGAAAGGTATCTGGATTTTATCATCTTCCTTTAAATAGTGCTGAGTTTTGTTTTGCTAGACAGTTAAATAACTGGTGGGTCCTTTTGTTCATATTAATTTTTTTTTTATTAAGTTTTTTACTTAGTCCAAGAATGTGGCATGTCAAGGTCCTTAAATGAATGAATACCCAAGGTGTTCTGTGGGAACCACACCCTGACTGGGCCACCTCTCCAACACTCTCAGCAATTACTCATCTTTATGATGCCTCAACAATTAATACCAAACTTTGAACCATAGTAAGAACTCACTTTTAGTTCAATTCAATTAAACAAACAGGGTGGCCTTTGTGGACACAGTGGCACAGAGGAACATTATTTAAACCAAAACCTAAGTTTGTACATTTTTAATTCTCCTACAGTAAGCTTCATTTCTAAAGCAAAATTTTGAATAGAAAATTTCGGCAATGTAAATAATCTCTATAATAGCTGTGAATCACTTAGGGTTTATAAAGCTTTTAAAATTTTCTATCTTGTATAAATATCACAGCTATGTTAAGTAGATTTTATTATTATCTCCATTTTGCTCTTGAAATAACTGAGGCATGGTTATGTTATGGAATGCTCATTGTTATATAAGTTAGTAACTGGAATTTGGAGTCCAAATCTAGTACTTTTTTACTATTACAGGGGAATATGTTATTTGTTTATAAAGTAAGTTTCCATATCAGCAATTTCAAATGGTCCAATCTAATATCTTCAGAAGTTTAGTTCTGACTTTCTAGGAAGCTCATTTTTAACTACAGTAACGACAATACCTGGTGTTAGATAAAAACCTGATGTTAGGTAAACTACTGGCCATTCCTTTTTTTTTCCTACATGTTAGTCCTTTCTCAGTGAACACCAAATAAAAACTCAGCTTCATAAAATTTTTAACTCATTTTAAATATGAAACATTATCTCTACAATTTATCTGTTCTTATTTAAGCAAGCCATGTTTTACAGTAGTGGTTTGGATATACAAAATTATTTATTTCCTATCCTTAGCAGTTTTCCTGGCTACTTAATTTGCTAGCTGCCTCACAGGGACAATTGTGAGCATATTATCTCAAACACAAGTTGGGATGAAATAATAACCATACTGTTGTTAACTACAGATGACAATTTCAGAGTGGGGAAGGAAATGGTTCAAATTATCCAATATGTTACATGTGCTGTGTAAATCAAGATATTCCAAAATAGCTTCAATGGCCCCTCTTGTCATATGATTGCAGGATTAGGAAAAAAATTATTATTTATAAAGATTTATTTATTTATTTGAGAGAGGGCATGTGAGGGTTGGGGGATGGAAGGGCAGAGGGAGAGAATCTTCAAGCAGAATCCCCGCAGAGCACAGAGACCCAGGGCTGGATCCCACGACCCATGAGATCATGACCTGGGTCAGAGGCCTAAGTGACTAAGCCACCCAGGAGCCCTATTAGTTCTTTAAAAAAAAAAACAAAAACAAAAACAAAAAAATGAAAAAACTCCGTTGAGAAATGCCCTTGGGTTATCTACTCTGTTATTTTTACTGATGTCACTTCTGTCACTGCTCTTTGATTTGTTTAATTAACAGACTTTATTTGAGGGGACAGTTTTAAGATTGCAATGAAACTACTCTTTATGCATACATAGAACTCATTCTTCTCTGTTTTTTTTCTGCCTCATTTTCATTCACTTTCAATTCCTGAGACTTTCTGGTGCTCTGCATCAAGAATTAGCTTGCTTCTTGCTAGTATTCTCCTTTATAGAAAGGTTTCAGTTGTCCTTGCTTTTTATGAAGTGAGTTACTTTTGATGTAATTGTGTTCTATCTTCTCAATTTTTGTTTTCTTGTCTACTCATGTTCTTCTTACATTCTCTTTGTTCTTAGAATTATACTTTTTTTATTCCCTTACTGTTTCCCTTTAATGATGTTTCAGAAGGGAGTAGGAATAGACATATGTGTACAACCTACCATTCTTAATTGGAAGAGTTTCAAACTTTAAAGGCTCTGGTTTAAAAGGGGTGGGAATGAATTTAGGAGATTAGCATGGTGGGCTTGAAGCCTTGTTCTCTTGGTCTAGTGGCATTTAAGGTATTTACTTAGAAAGTGGTATAATAATGGCACACTGGAAAGAGCATTAACCTGGGAGGCAGCATGATCTGGGTTTAAATTTCAATTCAATTACTAACAAGTCATATAGCTCTGGCCAAACTCATTTTTCTGCCTCTTTTTTCTCAATCATAAAATATGGATAATATTACTTAATTCTTGGGAGCATTATGAGGTATAAATAATATTATTTCAGCACATGGAAGGAACTCAGAGATATTATAAGCCTCCAGATCTATAAAATGCATGAAAAGTTTTGGCACTTCACCTGAAATTTTAAAAAGCATTCGTCTTAGATCTCAGTCTGCTTTCTTGTTTTAAACCCAGTTGAAATATAGGTTACATTTCTATTTTGCACTTGGTAGATTTCCATTTAGAAAGAGATTGCCTTTTAAAAAATATTCTTTACTACCTTTCAAAATCCCAAAACTTGGAATGTTTTTTTAGTGATGAAAAGTAATGGGCTATCAAGCCATAGGCAGACATGGAGGAAAAAGTCTGAAAAGCCTACATACTCTATGATTCCAACTATATGACATTCTAGAAAAGGCAAGCCTATCGACAGTAAAAAAAAAAAAAAAAAAAAATCACTGATTGCCACAGGATAGTGGCGTGGGGAGATTGGGGAGAAGGATTGTATAGTTGCAGCACAGCAGATTTTTTGGGTGGTAAAATTGCTCTGTATAATACTACAGTGGTAAGTACATGACATTACGCACTTGTCAAAACCCACAGAATTGCTCAAAACAGAGCGAATCTTAATGTAAGCTTAGTTAATGGACCTTAGTTAATAATGTATCAATGCTGATTCAGCACTTGTATCAAATATGACACATTAAGGCAAGATGTGAAAAACAGGGTAAATTATGAGCAGAGTAGTAGAGAAATATGGGAATGCTATACTATCTGTTCAATTTGCAATTTGCAGATTTAAGTTAATGATGCACTTATAACTGTGTATGTAACATTATCAATTATATTCCTACAAGTATTCCTAGAGTATTTCTCTTTTGATCAGGCATCAGTGAGAACCAGATTCTCTGCTTACAACACTTTACGTGTTTAAAGTTTGGAAGAACTTTTAAGTCTGATTTTTGGCTATGTATATTTCAACTGTTTCTCCTAACCGTAAACTTATGGTGCTGGGACACATCGTATTGCATTACAACCTCTGCACCGGTATAGTGGGTGATGGGAGTATTTCAGGAAGTCACTTCTAGAGCAGTAACTTTACTATACTGTCAAACAAAGCCAGATACTAGTTAAAGTGGTAAGGACAGGTTTTAATCAGTAATATACTGTTACAATAAAGAAGAATCCAGCATGAACAATTTGTACAGAGGTAACTGGGCATTTTAATGGGAGAATGAGGGAATAGGTGGGGACTGGGGGTGAGGAGGTGCTCAAAAGATTCAGGGAAGTGAAAAATTACAAAAAGTGTGAAGGAGGGCATTGGTCCATGTGAAACTCATCTAGGTTTGCTAACTGGCACTTACTGAAGTTAGGTTTCTACCTTCCCACAGAGGCTGGGAGACAGAGACCCTATCTTCTAATGTTGCGTGGAACAAACAGTAAATTATATTGGCAGCCCTGACTTTTCTCAAGCAGGTACTTAAAGGGCTGAGGGGGTGGGTGCCACAGTCATCCTAGGGATGTGGCCTTGAACTGTTAAAGACTATCCTGGCATTTTCTTCAAGTGTTTATAAGCCAAAGTTGAGGCATAGTCAAGAAAGGGCTTAAAGGAACCTGGCTAGAGTTTCATCAAGGAGAAAATTTTTTATCAATATCCTGAAGTGACTTCAAATCATAAAAATATATCCCATTAAACCAAACTAATTATTCCTAGTTTAGTTTATTCTTAGTTATATCTCAAAGTGTCCCCAGACACTATAATGTTGCCTAACACAAGATGAAGTGTAATAGAGGGAAAAATGGTATAAAGACAGAAGTCTTCACTGTTTGTGGCTCAAATATCTTCATTTTGCAAGTTTTACAAGAAAAAATGACCATGAGAACAGTAAATTTGGAGGGGTATTCTTCGGAATAATAGAATCAAAGTATCTTGATATTCAGAGTCAACAGCATAGCAGAGAGCAGAAGTGAGGGGATGTATGTAGTTAGAATCCCCAGAACTCTTCATGGGCAATGCTGGCAAAGATTAGTTTAGATGGATTAGAGAATTATTCTCTGGAGAAGTAGAATGTCTCCAGGAGGAGAAATACCTTACTTAGGGGCCTTCTAACAAATGACCGTGTCTCCAAGCTACCCAGTAGTGAATCTACCAGTCACCAACACCTACCCACATATACAAAACTTCCAATCTGATTTTTAATGCTGTTCTTTTAAATAGGTAGAGTCATAGATCGACAAACCATAGGTCGAAAATCTCCAACTAAAACACACAGACCAACACAAACTGAATAAAGGAATATCCTCAGAAAGATAATTATGAGAAGGTATTGCAATTATGACAAATCAGATTTTTTTTAAGTAACAAAGAACAAAAAAGATTTACTGGAAATTAAAAATGATGTGGAAATGCAGTGAGCTTTCTAATAAAAGAGTTAGATGATAAAGTTTAGGAAAAGTCTCAGAGAGTAAAACAAAAATACAGATGAAAAGTAAGAAGAAAAGGCAAAATTATTAGAAAACAAATTCAGGATGTTCAAGATCTTTTTAAAATAATAGAGAAGAGGAAAAAAGAAAGAAATTACCACAGACGTCAAACAAGAACTTTCTCTTTTAGGTGAACGAATACAAAAGGACCACCAAATACCTAGCATAATGAAGTAACATATTTACATATATCCTTATGATATTTCAGAACACCAGGGATCCTAAAAGTTTACAGAAAATGGGAAAATCACATGCAAATGATTTCAATTCAGAACCATATCAGACTTCTCAGAAGACAATGGAGCACTATTTTGCCTAACTCTGAAGGGAAAAAATTCATCCCTAGATGAATTGCTATGCCTACTCTATCAGTCAAGGGCAAAATAAATATATTAAAAGACATGGAAGATTTCAAAATAATTTGCCTTCTGTGCACCCTTTCATAGAAGCTGCTAGAAAATGCATTCCCCCAAAATGATGGAGTAAATAAAAAAATAGTAAATAATGTCTTGTCTCTCAAATTAGGGATCAAATATAGGGGAGAGCCGAAGGGTATTAGATGATAATAAAGAGAAGTGCCAGGATCACAGTTGTTCACTAGATCTTGTGAGCAGTTCAAAGCCATTAGAGCAAAGGAACAGAAGTCTTCAGGAGAGATGTTTTTTCCACCTATTCTGGCCCAAATGAAATCTGAGATGTGTTTTATTATTTTGGAACTAGTTCATTCTTTCTGAGAGATATGATAGTAATGGATGAGGATAAAGAAGTCAGGATTTAGAGAAGTTTTTTTCAGGGTCACAAAGTTCTTTATGGAGCTTGTAGTCAAACCTAAGAAACCATAATCCAGGGTACTACATGCTTTATTCACAATGCATTAATCAAAATTATAATGCAAAAGAAAAAAACAGTAGTGCCCTAGGATAAGAGATTACTTTATAAGAATAATTGCATATTTTGATGTACAATTTACAAAGTACTTTTTGCATAATATTTTAGTTATGACAAAGGACTTCGGAAGGATTTTGAGATGGAGAGGTGACATAGGTCAAGTGAATGGAGAATGGGATATCTGCCAGTACTAATAATCAGGGTGGAACTGGGGTAGATGCCAGTAAATTCTCAAGATTCACTGAAAACCTTTTATGGTATTGGTAGGATGTTTTGGAAGCAGATACAACAGACTTTTCCATTGCTAGTGATTTAATGACTGATCTGATCTGTATCATTGACTTGACTTCAAGCTTTTACTGGGTGACAAATGTGTCAGACTGATTTGAGCCCTGCAGATGCAAAACCTATGGTCTGAAATTCTTCCTTTGGAGATTAACAGTGTTAAATGAATCAACTTTGTTTTAAATGACAGGGTTTTCTCTCTTTAGCTTCAAATTTTTATCTTAACCATATTAATTGGAATTTTTCTAAAATGAATTGAGCATGTCTCTTCCTTCTTAAATGGATTAGAGAACCTATCTTGAACTTTAATTTTTCTTCTTATTGGTGTCTGGGTTCCTTCTTTGTGGAGTATCAAGTTAATAGTGTTATAGAGCTTTTTAAAAAATACATTTCACTATATTTACCATTGCTCAAATAAATGGACCCTTTCTTTTTACCATTTTAACCAAGTGCATGCAATTTTTCTATATGTGAAACTTCACTTACAGCCTTCTTCACTTAATTCAGGAAATTATTTTAAAAATTGAGAACTGATATTTTAATAAAATTTGCCCTATTTATTTTATATCTCCTTTGATAGGTAAAAATAAAACTTTTAGTATACTTTACTAGAAGTCATGGTGGAGTGAATCTTTTGCCTGTCCACTCCCAAATTCTAGCCTTCCCCTCCCCAACTTCTATTTTACTTTGAAAAATTGACCATATTATCAGAGCAAATGAGGCCGATTCTTAAATAAGATGTGTTATATTCCATGATGTTTAAATAATGATATATTGAAATATCCAAACATATCTACTGTGTATATGTATATATGTATGTATATATACATATGTGTGTATATGTGTAAGTAATACCAAATAAAGTATACAAAAAATATATGTATATATTCACATTTGTAAATGTATGTCTATATATAGGTATATAATAATATAAAATACTCCCACCATTGTAGTCATATATATGCTGATTAAAATGCACATTATATTTTCACTGACATCTTTTGTAATTGGTTATCATCTTAGTCATATTGGACATATGCATTTAGGAAAGATTGTGTTTTTTACATGAACATAGCAATTCAAATTCTAAATGTTTGCTTTTTTAAAAAAAATTCCTATCTAGAAATTGACATTGAACGCTGTGTGCGAGAATCAATCAACCTGTTTTGTTGGACTCCTAAAAGTGCTACTTACAGACAGCATGCTCAACCTCCAAAGCCAACTCCTGATAGCAGTGGAGTCAGAAGTTCAACACCTTTTTTCTCCACTGAGTGTCCAGATCCTCCAAAAACAGATTTGGTATGTATCTGCAGATTTAATTTACAAACTCTGAAGGAAGACATGTTAAAAATGTACTGTAGCATAATTATTGCTCATAATAATGTTATCACTTATGTCCTTTTAACATAACTATATTCTAATATATGATTGTATTTATGCAACTTTAGAAAACCTTTATGTCTATTTAGTTTTACAGTTAAGAAGATTGTTTGATATATTTCTTCAGGTAGCAAGCTTCACATTTTGTCTATGTAATCGTAGTATCTCAACTTGTCATATGCTGAAAGAATTACAGAAGCAAAGGAAGAATTACAAAAATAGAGAAAGACAAAGGTGCCTCAGTGGCTCAGTGGGTTAAGTGTCTCCCTTAGGCTCAGGTCATGATCCCAGGATCCTGGGATTAAGACCCACATTAGGTTCCCTGCTGAGGGGATGGGTGGAGTCTGCTTCTCCCTCTGCCCCTCTGCCTGCCTCTGTACTTGTTCTCTCTCTCTCCATCTCAAATAAATAAAGACATCTTTTTTTACCATTTATTTATTTTATCATTTTTTCTTTCCATTTTTTAAATTCAATTAATTAACATAGTGTATTATTAGTTTCAGAGGTAGAGTTCAGTGATTCATCAGTTTCATATAACACCCAGTACTCATTACATCACCTGCCCTCCTTAATGCCCATCACCCAGTTACCCCAACTTCCCACCCCCCTTCCCTCCAGCAACCCTCAGTTTGTTTTCTATGATTAAGAGTCTCTTCTGGTTTGTCCCCCTCCCTGATTATGTCTTGTTTTATTTTTCCCTCCCTTCCCCTATGATCCTGTTTTGTTTCTTAAATTCCACGTATGAGTGAGATCATATGATAATTGTCTTTCTCTGATTTACTTATTTCGCTTAGCCTTCTAGTTCCATTCATGTCATTGCAAATGGCAGGATTTCATTTTTTTGATAGCTGAGTAGTATTCCATTCTATATATATACCCCATCTTCTTTATCCATTCATCTGTCAATGGACATCTGGGCTCTTTCCATAGTTTGGCTATTATGGAATTTGCTGCTATGGCATTAGGTGCACCTAGCAGCATAATGCTATAGCATTATGCTGCTAGGCATACAGGTGCACCTTCGGATCACCACATTTGTATCTTTGGGGTAAATACCCAGAACTACAATTGCTGGGTCATAGGGTAGCTCTATTTTCAACTTTTGAGGAACCTCCATACTGTTTTCCAGAGTGGCTACACCAGCTTACATTCCCACCTACAGTGTGAGAGGGTTCCCCTTTCTCTGCATGCTTGCCAACATCTGTCATTTCCTGACTTGTTGATTTTAGCCATTCTGACTGGTGTGAGGTGGTATCTCATTGTGGTTTTGATTCGTATTTCCCTGATGCAGACTAATGTTGAGCATTTTTTTCATGTGTCTGTTGACCATTTGTATGTCTTCTTTGGAGAAATGTCTGTTCATGTCTTCTGCCCATTTCTTGACTGGATTATTTGTTCTTTCAGTGTTGAATTTGATGAGTTCTTTATAGATCTTGGATACTAGCTATATATCTGATACGTCATTTGCAAATATCTTCTCCCATTCTGTCGGTTGTCTTTTGGTTTTATTGACTCTTTCCTTTGCTGTGCAAAAGCTTTTTATCTTGATGAAGTCCCAATAGTTCATTTTTGCCTTTGTTGCCCTTGCCTTTGGAAACATGTCTAGCAAGAAGTTGCCACAGGCAAGGTCGAGGAGGTTGCTGCCTGTGTTCTCCTCTAGGATTTTGATAAATTCCTGTCTCACATGTAGGTCTTTCATCCATTTTGAGTTTATTTTTCTGTGTGGTGTAAGGAGATGGTCCAGTTTCATTCTTCTGCATGTGGCTGTCCAATTTCCCCAACACCATTTGTTGAAGAGACTTTTTTCCATTGGACATTCTTTCCTGCTTTGTCGAAGATTAGTTGACCATAGAATTGAGGGTCCATTTCTGGGTTCCTTATTCTGTTTCCTTGATCTATGTGTCTGTTTTTGTGCCAGTAGCATACCGTCTTGATGATTACAGCTTTGTAATAGAGCTTGAAGTCCAGAATTATGATGCCAACAGCTTTGGTTTTTCTTTTTCAAGATTTCTTTGGCCATTCGGGGTCTTTTCTGGTTCCATACAAATTTTAGGATTGTTTGTTCTAGCTCTGTGAAAAATGTTGATGGTGTTTTGACAGGGATTGAATGTATAGATTGTATGCATTGAATATATAGATTGCTCTAGGTAGCATAGCCATTTTAACAACATTTGTTCTTCCAGTCCATGAGCATGGAACATTTTTCCATTTCTTTATGTCTTCCTCAGTTTCTTTCATGAGTGTTCTATAGTTTTCTGAGTACAGATCCTTTGCCTCTTTAGTTGGGTTTATTCCTAGGTATCTTATGGGTTTTGGTGCAATTGTAAATGGGATCAACTCCTTAATTTCTCTGTCTTCTGTCTCATTGTTACTGTATAGACATCCAATGGATTTCTGTGCATTGATTTTATATCCTGCCACTTTACTGAATTCCTGTATGAGTTCTAGCAATTTTGGGGTAGAGTCTTTCGAGTTTTCCACATAGAGTATCATGTCATCTACAAAGAGTGAGAGTTTGACTTCTTTGCTGACTCAAATGCCTTTTATTTCTTCTTGTCTGATTGCTGAGACTAGGCTTCTAATACTCTCTTGAACAGCTGTGGATGATAATGGACATCTCTGCCATGTTCCTGACCTTAGGGGAAAAGATGTCAGTTTTTCCCCATTGAGAATGATATTCCTATGAGCTTTTCATATATGGCTTTTATGATAATTGAGGTATGTTCCCTCTATCCCTATATTGTGAAGAGGTTTAATCGAGAAAGGATGCTGTACTTTGACAAATGCTTTTTCTACATCTATTGAGAGGATCATATAGTTCTTGTCTTTTCTTATATTAATGAAAAATTGATTTGTAGATGTTGAACCACCCTTGCAGCCCAGGAATAAATCCCACTTGGTCTTGGTGAATAATCCTTTTAATTTAATGTTGTATCCTATTGGTTAGTACCTTGGTGAGATTTTTAGCATTCATATTAATCAGGGATATTGGTTTGTAATTCTCCTTTTGGGTGGTGTCTTTGTCTGGTTTTGGGATCAAGGTAATGCTGGCCTCATAGAAAGAGTTAGGAAGTTTTCCTTCCATTTCTATTTTTTGAAACAGCTTCAGAAGAATAGGTAATTCCCCTGGGAAGCCATCAGGCCCTGGACTCTTGTTAGGAGATTTTTGAATACTGCTTCAATTTCCTTATTGGTTATGGGTCTGTTCAGGTTTTCTGTTTCTTTGTGTTTCACTTCTGGTAGTTTATACATCACTAGGAATGCATCCATTTCTTCCAGATTTTCTAATTTGCTGGCATATATTTGCTCATAATATGTTATTATAATTGTATTTCTTCACTGTTGGTTGTGATCTCTCCTCTTTCATCCATAATTTTATTTATTTGGGTCCTTTTTCTTTTCTTTTCGATAAGTCTGGCCAAGGGTTTATCAAACTTATTAATTCTTTCATCAAAGAACCAAGTCCTATTTTCGTTGATCTATTTTAGTGCTCTTTTGGTTTCTATTTCATTGATTTCTGCTCTGATCTTTATTATTTCTCTTCTCCTGCTGGGTTTCGGCTTTCTTTGCTGTTCTTTCTCCAGCTCCTTTAGTTGTAAGGTTAAGCTGTATATTTGAGATCTTTCTTGTTTCTTGAGAAAAGCTTGTATTGCTATATACTTACCTCTTAGGACTGCCTTTGCTGCACCCCAAAGATGTTGAACAGTTGTGTTTTCATTTTCATTTCTTTCCACGAATTTTTTAAAATTCTTTAATTTCCTGGTTGACCCATTCATTCTTTAGTAGGATGCTCTTTAACCTCCATGTATTTGAGGTCTTTCCAAATTTCCTCTTTTGAATGAGTTCAAGTTTCAAAGCATTATAGTCTGAAAATATGCAAGGAATGATCCCAATCTTTTGGTACCGGTTGAGACCTGATTTGTGACTTAGTATGTGATTTATTCTGGAGAATGTTCCTTGTGCACTCTAGAAGAATGTGTATTCTTTTGCTTTAGGATGAATGCTCTGAATACATCTGTGAAGTCCTTCTGGTCCAGTGTGTCATTCAAAGCCCTTATTTCCTTGTTGATCTTCTGCTTAGATGATCTGTCCAATGCAGTGAGTGGAGTGTTAAAGTCCCCTACTATTATTGTATTATTATCAATGTGTTTCTTTAATTTTGCTATTAATTGGTTTATCTAATTGGCTGCTCCCATCTTAGGGGCATACATATTTACAATTGTTAGATCTTCTTGTTGGAAAGACCCTTTAATTATGATATGGTGTCCTTCCTCATCTCTTATTACAGTCTTTCGTTTAAAATCTAATTTGTCTGAGGTAAGGCTTGCTACCCCAGCTTTCTTTTGATGTTCATTACCATGATACGATTTTCCACCCCTGACTTTCTATCTGGATATGTCTTTGGGTCTAAAATGAGTCTCTTGCAGACAGCATATTGATGGGTCTTGCTTTTTTATCCAATCTGATACCCTGTGTCTTTTGATTGGAACATTTAACCCATTTATATTCAGAGTAACTATTGAAAGATATGAATTAGTGCCATTGTATTACCTGTAAAGTCACTGTTCCTTTATATTGTCTCTGTTCCTTTCTTGTCTGTGTTACTTTTGGGCTCTCTCTTTGCTTAAAGGATCCCCTTTAATATTTCTTGCAAGGCTGGTTTAGTGATCACAAATTCTTTTAGTTTCTGTCTGGATGCTTTTTATCTCTCCTTCTATTTTGAATGGCAGCCTTACTGGATAAAGTATTCTTGGCTGCATATTTTTCTCCGTTAGCACCCTGAATATTCATGCCAGCCTTTTCTGGCTTGCCAGGTCTCTGTGGATAGGACTTCTGCCAGTCTGATGTTTCTACCCTTATGTGTTATGGACCTCTTGTCCCGAGTTGCCCTCCGGATTTTCTCTTTGTCTCTGAGATTTGCAAGCTTCACTATTATATGTCAAGGTGTTGGCCTATTTTTATTGATTTTGAGGGGGGTTCTCTGTGCCTCCTGGACTTGAATGCTTGTTTCCTTCTCCAGCTTAGGGAAGTTCTCAGTTACAATTTGCTCCAGTATACCTTCTGCTTCTCTCTCTCTCTCTCTCTCTCTCTCTTTCTCTCTTTCCTCTTTTTCTGGGATCCTTATTATTCTAATCTTGTTTTGTTTTATGGTATCACTTATGTTTCAAATTCTCCCCAGTAGTTGTTTATCTCTCTTTTTCTCAGTTTCTTTTTCTCATCATTTTGTCTTCTATATCACTAATTCTCTCTTCTGACTCATTTATCTTAGCAGTTAGAGCCTCCATTTTTTATTGCATCTCATTAATAGCCTTTGTGATTTTACTTCATTAGATTTTAGTTCTTTTACTTCTCCAGAAAGGGATTCTCTAGTGTTTTTTATGCTTTTTCAAGCCCAGCTTGTATCTTTATAATGATTATTCTGAACTCTAGTTCTGACATCTTACTTATATCCATACTGATTAGATCTCTGACAATCAGTATTGCCTCTTGTTCTCTTTTTTGAGGTGAGTTTTTCCATCTTGTCATTCTGTCCAGAGACGAATAGATGAACAAGGGAACAAAATACTAAAATGGCAACAATGACCCCAGAGAAATATACTCTAAACAAATCAGAAGAGACCCAAATCTGAAAAAAATAAAAATGAAAGAAAAGAGAGAGAGAATATAATCACACAGGTGAACAGAACAGAGCAATACACTGAATCCTGAGTGTATTTTGGTCTGTTGTTAGAAAATTAGATCCCAAAATTGTAAAGAAAGAAAAACTTATATGTACAAAAATAAAATTAAATAAAATGAAATATAGAATGTAACTGTAAAAATGAAAATTATACGACAAAAAATATATATAAACAGGTGAACAGAATAGAGCAATACCTTAGATTCTTTGTATATTTTGGTCTCTTAGAAGAAACTGCATCCCAAAATTGTAAAGAAAAACTTATATATATATATATATATATATATATATATATATATACAAAAAGAAAATTAAATACAATTAAAGGTAGAATGTAACTGTCAAAATGAAAATTAAGACTTAAAAAAAGTTGATAAAATAAGAAATTGGTTGAAAAGGAATGAGAAAAAATTAAAATTGAAAGACTAAAGAATCATGAGAAAAAAAAATATGAATTCTATATACTCTTTTCCCCTAACTCTGGAGTTTTGCAGTTCTCTGTGATCAGTAAACAGCGGGATGTTCTTGCTAATCTTCTGGGGCGGGGGGCTGCTGTGCTGATTCTCTTGCGTCTTTGCCTCGGGGCAGAATTGTACTGCCCTTGCCAAGGGGCCAGGCTAAGTAAGCAGCTCCAGATTGCTCTATATGGCTTTTATTCCCTGAAGGCTTTCCACACCGCTTTATAGTATGAGAAAGAAGATGGCTGCCACCCAGTCTCCACCCCCAGAGCCAAAAGCTCATGCTCCCCACTCCTCAGTGAGCCCTCAGGGAAAAGCAGTCAGTCACTCCTGTCTCCCTGGTTTCCATCCATACTCTGTGCTCACCCAGCCTGTGACCAAGCATTTCTATCTCAGGCACACAACCCCACTTCGTGTCTCCAAACCCTGCAGACTCCTGTGGCACACACACACGCTGCTCCTCCTGGGGGAGTGCAGGGGGTCTCCCCATGGTTCTGCTATTTGTTGGGCCCCTGCTGGGAGAGTGGTTGCCTGACCAGGCCACGGTTTGTGGTTTCTGGCAACACCAAGCTGAAAGCCCACTCCTAGCCTTGCTGATTGGAGCCAGCTTCCCCACTCCAGTGCCTGGGAAATCTGCTGCAATCAGGCACCCCCATTATTTCTGTGACCCTGGAGATCCTGAGACTACACTCTCCCACCTAAGATTCATTCCACCCTGCTTGGCCAGCTAAGAGCCTTTCAGGCACAGGGATGTCCCTCACTGGAGTAGACTTCTAAAAGTTCTGATTTTATGCTCCAGTGCTATATCACTGTATCACTTTCCAGTGAGAACCAGCTTACAGATGCTCTCTCCTACCATTTATCTTCCCATATATCGCCTCAGATTCACTTCTCTGCACCTCCTACCTTGCAGAAAGTGGTTGCTTTGGTATTTGTAGAATTGCAGCAATTCTTTTCTTAGATCTCCAGTTGAGTTTGCAGGTGTTCAAAATGATTTGATAGCTATCTAGCTGAATTCGTGGGGCCAGAAAAAACTAAGGTCTCCTATTCCTCTGTCATCTTGGACTCTTCTCTCTCAAAGTTCTTAATATATAAGAATAAGTATGTATATTTACTGAGTGCTGCTTGACCAAAAAAAAAAAAAAAATGCATTTTGAAAAGCTATGCCCGTCAGGTTTTTTAACATTATTTATTCTTTCTAGATAGTTGGCTTTATTAAATATGACTCAACTAATCTTTCAGCTATAATAATTCATATATTTCAAACATTCCAATATTACCACATCTTTTTTTAAATTTTATTTTATTTTATTATGTCATATTTGTCACCATACTATACATCATTAGTTTTTGATGTAGTGTTCCATGATTCATTGTTTTTGTGTAACACCCAGTGCTCCGTGCACTACGTGTCCTCCTTAATACCCATCACCAGGCTAACCCATCCCCCATCTCCCCCTCTAAAACCCTCAGTTTCTTTCTTGGAGTTCATAGTCTCTCCTGGCACATCTCCCCCCTCCAATTTCCCCCTCTTCATTTTTCCCTTCCTTCTCCTAATGTCCTCCATGCTATTCCTTATGTTCCACAAATAAGTGAAACCATATGATAATTGACTTTCTCTGCTTGACTTCTTTCACTTAGCATCATCTCCTCCAGTTCCATCCATGTTGATGTAAAAGTTGGGTATTCATCCTTTCTGATGGCTGAGTAATATTCCATTGTATATATGCACCACATCTTCTTTATCCATTCATCTGTAGAAGGGCATCTCAGCTCTTTCCAGAATTTGGCTATTGTGGACATTGCTGCTAATGAACATTGGGGTGCATGTGGCCTTTCTTTTCACTACATCTGTGTATTTCGGGTAAATGCCTCGTAGTGCAATTGCCGGGTCATAGGGTAGCTCTGTTTTTAATTTTTTGAGGCACCTCCACACTGTTTTCCAAAGTGGCTGTACCAACTTGCATTCCCACCAACAGTGTAAGAGGGTTCCCCTTTCTCCACAACCTCTCCAACATTTGTTGTTTCTTGCCTTGTCCATTTTTGCCATTTTAACGGGCATAAGGTGGTATCTCAATGTGGTTTTGATTTGAATTTCACCGATGGCTAATGATGATGAACATTTTTTCATGTGTCAGCCATTTGTATGTCTTCTTTGAAGAAGTGTCTGTTCATGTCTTCTGCCCATTTTTTGACTTGATTATTTTTTTTCTGGTGTTGAGTTTGAGAAGATCTTTATAGATCTTGGAAATCAGCACTTTGTAGTGTCATCTGCAAATATCTTCTCCCATTCTGTGGGTTGCCTCTTTGTTTTGTTGACTGTTTCCTTTGCTGTGCAGAAGCTTTTTATCTTGATGAAGTCCCAAAAGTTTATTTTCACTTTTGTTTCCCTTGCTTTTGGAGATGTGTCTTGAAAGAAGTTGCTGTGCCCGATGTTGAAGCGGTTATTGCCTATGTTCTCCTCTACGATTTTGATGGATTCCTGTCTCACATTAGGTCTTTCATCCATTTTGAGTTTATCTTTGTGTATGGTGTTACCTGTCCAATTTTCCCAGCACCATTTATTGAAGAGACTGTCTTTTTTCCATTGCATTTTTTTTCCTGCTTTGTTGAAGATTATTTGACCATAGCATTGAGGGTCCATATCTGGGCTCTCTGTTCTGTTCCATTGGTCTATATGTCTATTTTTGTGCCAGTACCATGCTGTCTTGGTGATCACTGCTTTGTAATATAGCTTGAAATTAGGCAATGTGATGCCCCTAGCTTTGTTTTTCTTTGTTAACATTTCCTTGGCAATTCGGGGTCTTTTCTAATTCCATACAAATTTTAGGATTGTTTGTTCCAGCACTTTGAAAATGTCATTGGAATTTTGATCAGGATGGCGTTGAAGGTATAGATTGCTCTGGGCAGCATAGACATTTTAACAATGTTTATTCTTCCGATCCATAAGCATGGAATGTTTTTCCATCTTTTTGTGTCTTCTACAATTTCTTTCATGAGTGTTCTATAGTTCCTAGAGTATAGATCCTTTACCTCTTTGGTTAGGTTTATTCCGAGGTATCGTATGGTTTCTGGTGCTAAAATGGAATCGTTTCTCTAATTTCTCTTTGTACAGTTGCGTTGTTAGTGTATAAGAAAGCAACTGATTTCTGTGAATTGATTTTGTATCCTGCCACATTACTGAATTGCTGTATGAGTTCTAGTAATTTGGGGGTGGGGTCCTTTGGATTTTCCACATAAAGTATCATGTCATTTGTGAAGAGAGAGAGTTTGACTTCTTTTTTGCCAGTTTGAATAACTTTTATTTCTTTTTGTTGTCTGATTGCTGTTGCTAGGACTTCTAGTACCATGTTGAACGATAGCGGTGGGAGTGGGCATCTTTGACGTGTTCCTGAACTTAAGGGGAAGGCTCTCAGCTTTTCCCCATTAAGGATGATATTCACTGTGGATTTTCCATAGATGGATTTTATGAACTTGAGGAATGTCCCCTCTATACCTATACTCTGAAGAGTTTTAATCAGGAAAGGATGCTGTATTTTGTCAAATGCTTTTTCTGCATCAATTGAGAGGACCATATGGTTCTTCTCTCTCCTCTTATTAATGTGTTCTATCACATTGATTGATTTGTGATTGTTGAACCACCCTTGCATCCCAGGGATAAATCACAATTGGTCATGGTGGATGATCCTTTTAATGTATTGTTGGATCCTATTAGCTAGGATTTTGTTGAGGATTTTGGAATCCATATTCATCAGGGATATCAGTCTGAAATTCTCCTTTTTGATGGGTTCTTTGCCTGGTTTGAGGATTAAGGTAATGCTCTCCTCATAGAATGAATCAGGAAGCTATCCTTCTGTTTCTATTTTTTGAAACAACTTCAGTAGAATAGGTATTATTTCTTTGAATGTTTGGTAGAATTCCTCAGGGAATCCACCAGGCCCTGGACTCTTGTTTTTTGGGGGGGTTTTGATCACTGCTTCAATCTGGTTACTGGTTATTGGCCTTTTCAGGTTGTCAATTTCTTCCTGTTTCAGTCTTGGCAGCTTATAGGTTTCCAGGAAGGCATCCATTTCATCCAGATTGCTCAGTTTATTGGCATATAATTGTTGATAATAATTTCTAATAATTGTTTCTATTTCCTTGGTGTTAATCGTGATCTCTCCCCTTTCATTTATAATTTTATAAATTTGAGTCCTTTCTCTTTTCTTATGGAAAAATCTGGCCAGTGGCTTATCAATCTTATTAATTCTTTCAAAGAACCAGCTTCTAGTTTCGTTGACCTGATCTACTGTGTTTCTGGTTTCTAATCCATTGATCTCTGCTCTAATCTTAATTATTTCTTTTCTAATGCATGGCTTAGACATCGTTTGTTTCTTTTCCTCTAGTTCTTTAAGGTGTAGCGTTGGCGAATTCGAGATTTTTCTGTTTTTTGGAGTGAGAGTTGGATGGCTATGTATTTCCCCCTTAGGACCACCTTTGCAGTATCCCAGAGGTTTTGGACTGATGTGTTTTCATTCTCATTGGTTTCCATGAATTGTTTAAGTTCTTCTTTGATTTCCTGGTTGACCCAAACATTCTTGAGCAGAGTGGTCTTTAGCTTCCACGTGTTTGAATTTCTGCCAATTTTTTTCTTGTGATTGAGTTCCAGTTTTAAAGCATTGTGATCTGAGAATATGCAGGGAATAATCTCAATTTTTTGGTATTGGTTGAGACCTGATTTGTGACCTAGTGTGTGGTCTATTCCGAGAAAGTTCCATGTGCACTCAAGAAGAATGAGTATTCTATTGTTTTAGGGTGGAATGTTCTGTTTATATCTATGAGGTCCATCTGGTCCAGTGTGTCATTCAAAGCTCTTGTTTCTTTGTTGATTTTCTGCTTAGATGATCTATCTGTTGCTGAGAGTGGGTATTGAGGTCTCCTAAAATTAATGTATTGTTATCAATATGGCTCTTTATTTTGCTTAACAGTTGGCTTATGCAGATAGCTGCTCCCATGTTGGGGGCATAGATATTTACAATTGTTAGATCTTCTTGTTGGATAGACCCTTTAAGAATGATATAGTGTCCTTCTGTGTCTCTAACTACAGTCTTTAGTTTAACATCTAATTCGTCTGATATAAGAGTTGCTACCCCAGCTTTCTTTTGAGGTCTGCTGGCATGGAAGATGTATCTCCATCCCTTCACTTTCAATCTGGATGTATCTTTAGGTTCAAAGTGAGTCTCTTGTATACAGCATATGGATGGGTCCTGTCTTTTTAACCAATCTGCAGCCCTGTGCTGTTTTATGGGAGCATTAAGGCCATTTACGTTGAGAGTGTTTATTGAAAGATATGAATTAATTGTCATCATGTTGCCTGTGAAGACCTTTTTTTATAGATTATCCCTGTAAATTTCTGTTGTATATCACTCTTGGGGTCTTTCTCCTTTTATAGAACCCCCCTTAATATTTCTTGCAGGGCCGGCTTAGTGGTCACATATTCTTTCAGTTTCTGCCGGTCTTAGAAGCTCTGATCTCTCCATTCATTCTACTTGGCAGCCTTGCTAGATAAAGTATTCTTGGCTATATGTTCTTCTCGTTTAGTACCCTGAATATGTCCTGCCAGGCCTTTCTGGCTTGCCAGGTCTCTGTGGATAGGTCTGACGTTAATTCTGATGTTCCTCCCTCTGTACGTAAGGAATCTCTTCCCCCCAACTGCCCTTAAGATGGTTTTCTTGGTTCTAAGATTTGCGAATTTTACTATTACATGTGTTGGCCTGTTTTCCTTGATCTTGGGAGGGGTCCTCTCTGCCTCTAGGACACAAATGTTTGTTGCATTCCCCAGATTAGGGAAGTTCTCAGCTATATTTGCTCAAATATATCTTCTAGTTCTCTCTCTCTCTCCACCCCTTCCGGGATTCCAATAATTCTGACATTGGAACGCTTCATGGTGTCTCTTATTTCTTTGATTCTATTTTCATGGATTCCAAGTTGTTTTTCCCTGGCCTCCTCTTTTCCCTTTTTATCTATTAAATTGTCTTCTAGGTCACTAATTCGTTCTTCTGCCTCGCTTACTCTGGCTGTTAGATTATCTAGATTAGGTTGGATCTCATTGATAGCATTTTTAAGTTCTGCCCATTCAGCTTTCATTTCTGCCCTTAGAGACTCTATATTGCCATTAATCGATTTCTCCATTCTAGCTATTGTCTTCACAATTGCTAGCCTGAATTCCATCTCCGACATCTTGGTTATATCTGCATCCGTTTGTAAATCTGTGGCATAAATCATAATCTCTGAGTCTTTCCTATTTTGGGGGTTCCTCCTCCTAGTCATTCTGTTGAGGGGTTGTTGAGGGAATGTATACAGTCCAAATTATTGACCACAACCCAAGCAAGATGCACCTGTTTTCTAGGGACCTTAGGGTTGCTGGCCTCTTGTTCTCCCAGCTCATCTCCTGGGGGAGGGGCCTGCCCCACTGTTTCCCAGGGAACCCCGTTTGGGCAGAGTTGCCCTGCCCCTCTGGCAGGGGATGGGCTCATTGAAAACCAGTTTTTTGGGGCTTTTGTTCTCTGGTGGCTTTCTCTGGCAGCTTTCCACATCTCTTCCAAGAGTCAGAGCAGAAGAGACCATTTCCAACCCTCTGCCTCAGAGCAGAGAGATTGCCGTCTGTTCTTCAGTGAGCTCTCCAGGCCACACTATTTCCATTTCTGTCTGTGCTGCTATAAACTACAGCATCCTGAGTGTTGTGTGCCCCTCAGCAGGGCTCCCAGTTGTTGCTTGCAGGTCAGGGCTTGGGGGCACGTCTCTGCCCTTTGTGCTTCTAAAACCGCCAGCCTCCCCCAGTTCGCACGCCCGACCTCGCCGCACCAGGTTTCCATCCGGGGGGCTGCCCTAACGTCCTTTCCCTGTCACTACTGGTCTGTGAGTCTGTGCCCCGTTCCCAGCGTGGGAGTCTATCGCTCACCAGCGGTGTAGGATCCCAAGGGCTGGGCTCCCTACTCCTGCTGTTTATCCTCCGCTATCTGCCCGCATAATCATGGCTCCCTGCTTCCTACCTCGAAACCAACTGCTGGGGATATTCTGTTTGTAGAGATCCAGATCTATCCTCTTACATCTCAGGCTGATTTCGTGGGTGTTCAGAGTGGTCTGGAAGATATCCAGCTGAATTCCAGGGACCTGTTGGAATAGGGTCCCCTACTCCTCTGCCATCTTTCCCCCCTATAATACCATTTAATGAAGGGGAAGGTGAGTAAGTATAGAAATTAATAAGATAACAGTGTGTTGGGAGTTGGAAAAATTAAATAAAAATAAAGGTATAAGAGAATTAGTCATATCTGAATACTTGGTGTCTCTTTAAAAATATACTAGAGTTTTTAAATGTAGATACATCATTTAATCCTCATAAGAACCTATAATGAAGTATGATTATCCCTATTTTATAATGGGAGCATGAAACTGAACCCAGTGATTCATAGTTTATATAGCTAGTACATAGTACCACCAAAATCGAACCCAAAGTCTTTAAGACATCACAGGATGTATTCTTTTTTAATTAATTGAACTATAATTTGCATACCATAAATTTCACCCTTTTTAAGTGTAAAATGCAGTGTCTTTTAGAATATTCACAAAGTTGTGCAGCTATCACAACTATCTAAGTCCAGAATATTTTCATCACTCCAAAAAGAAACTCTGTATCCATTATGAGTCACTCACTCCCCACCTCTCTCAGCCTGTTGCAAATCCTAACCTACTTTATATCCCTATGAATTTACCTATTCTAAACATTTCATAAAAATAGAATCATACAATAACATGGCTTTTTGTTTCATATAATGTTTTCAAGGCCTATCCATGTGTCAGTACTTCATTTCTCTTTATGGCTGAATAATATTACATTGTGTAGGTATACTACATTTTATTTATCAGTTCATTTGATAATGGACATTTTGTTTATTTCTACTTGTTAACTATTATGAATAATACTCCTATAAACATTCATTTGTAAGTATTTGATTAGGAATTTGTTTTCAATTCTTTTAAATATATACTTAGGAGTAGATTTTCTGGGTCATATGCTAATTCTATGTTTAACTTTTTGAAGAACTGCAAAACTGTTCTATGAAGTGCCTGCACTATATTACCTTACTCTCAGCAATGTATGAAGGTTCCAATTTCTCCATATCCTGCCAATACCTGTCACTGTTTTTGATCATAGCCATCTTAGTGAGTGTGAAGTCATATGTCATTGTGCTTTTGATTAGCATTTCCCTAATCATGTTGCACATCTTTTCATGTATTTATTAACCACTTGTATATCTTCTTTGGAAAAATGTCTGTTCACATCCTTTGCTCATTTTTTAATTGAGTTATTGTTGACCTGTAGAATTCTTTACATATTCTCTATACAGGTCCCCTTATCAGATATATGATTTGTACTTATTATCTCCCATTCTATGCATTATCTTTCTACTTTCTTCATAATGTCCTTTGAAGCACATAGTTTTTAATGTTGATGATGTCCAATTTATGAGTTGTTGTTCTCTTGCAACTTTCAAGGTTCTCTGTCTTTGGTTTTTGACAGTTTGATTATGGTGTGTCTAAATGTGGATTTTTTTTTTCTTTATCCTAGTTGGAGTTAATTGAGCTTCTTGGATGTGTAGATTGTTTTACAGTGTATTTTAGATGTTTTCACCCATTGTTTCTTCAGATGTTTTTTTCTGTCCCTTTCTCTCTCTTCTCTTCTTCTGCAATTCTCGGTATCTATTTATTGCTATGGTCAGTAGTGTCCCAGAGTTGCATAGGCTCTGTTCATTTTTATACATTCTTTTTTCTTCCTGCTCCTTAAACTGGATTATTTCACTTGACCTATCTTTATGTTCACTGATCATTCTTCTACCAATTCATATCTGTTTTTAAGCCCCTCTAGTGAATTTTTCACTTTATTGTATTTATCATACTTTTCAACTCCATAATTTCTATTTGATTCATTTTCCTTAATTCTCTTTAGTAGTATTCTATATTTGATGAGACATTGGTCCTTAATTTCTTTAGACATGGTTTCTTTTAGTTCTTTGAACATATTTAAAGGAGCTGATTTAGAGTCTTTGTCTAGTAAGTCCAATATCTCATAATTGTTTTTGTTGAAAACTTTACCTTTTAAATAATAGAATATGGCAACTCTGGAAATCAGATTCTGTCCCCACCACAGGGGTTTTTGTTGCTGTTTGTTATGATGGTGGTGGTGGTTGTTATTTATTTAGTGACTTTTCTGAACTAAACCTGTATAGTTTATATTCTTTGTCAACTATGATCACTGTTTATTTATCTTAATGGTCAGCTAATTTTTACACAGAGATATCCTTAAGTTTCTGTATCAAAAGATATCCTTAAGTTTTTGTACTCAGTAAGTCTTCCAGCCTTTGGTGAAGAGCTCTTTGTGCATGTTGGGGCACATATTTAACATTTCAGGCAGCAGTCTACAGTGCCTTAGCCTTTGCTTCCTACTAGTTCAGACCCTTGAGGTAAGCCACAGATGAGAGATTAAGGCTTTCTAAGGTCTTTCTAGAGCATGCAAACAGTCTTACATATGCGTGGATAGCCTTCTAAATTCCCAGGAACATGTCGGAGCTTTTAAAGCCCCATGTAGACATTGCCTTCTTCAGCTTTTAACCTTAATTTTTAACTTTTATTGTTAGCTTCTTATTTACCCCAATTGTTATGGTTATGGCCTCCTTCAGCAGCTGCAATATTAAACAATGACTGTTGACTGTTTCTGACAAATAGTAAATGTTTTTGACAAAAAAGGCTGCTTGAGACAGCTCTGAATCAGGTCCAGTAAAGACAACCACTGTTAAGAAAGGTTTTTTAGAGAACTGGCAGACAGGTCAACTAATCACAATTCCCTGAAATGGTTCTTCTGGGGAGCTCTAAAACATTCTGCCCCTTCCAGAGATTGCTAGCCTGCTGGTTTATGGAACTGTTGGTTTTCAAGGTGATGGTGGAGCTGAGAAATGAGAGTAGGGCAAATTAAGACAAAGCTCACATTCTTACTAAGATTCAGCTATTTCTCTTAAGTGTGCACTCCTCAGAATGCTATAGATTTCTTTTTTAATTTCCATAGTTCTGAAAACATTTATTTTGATAATCTTTGCCAGTGGTCTCATTGTTTTTCTGGAGGAGCAGTTTTTATGAGATTTTTATTCTGCCATTCTCACTGATGTCAATCATTCTATGCTATTTGCATTCTAATTCTTGAATGAAACAAAATGGTTGGGATATTGTTGATTTTTGAAGATCAGAAAGGAATACTAACAGTTCAAAAAATATGAGACTTTCATTTTGTGATAAAGTCAACTTTTCCTAGGAAAAGTTGCTTTTTATTTTAAACTTGAGGAAGTTTAAATAAATACTTTCCCCTACATCCTTCAGTGAAATGAGGTTTTTGTTTAAATGGTTTAATAGCTTGAATCTGACAAAATCCAAATTCCTTTTTGTATTCCTAATGATGGTAAGTCAATTCACTAAAGCTTTGTGATACAAAACAAACTTTTGTATGTACTCTTAAATCAGATATGTTATCCCTATCAACAGCAATACTAAGAAATGGAAGAGAAAAATATACTGCATTATTTACATGAAATGTTCTATCTGAAGAAAATTCAAGGTTTAGTTCACTTGTCTTTAGAACTTGTTTTATTTCTTTTTATATGTTTCAACCAGGGAATATATAATGAATGACATAAAAACCAACACATTATTTTCTCATTATTATTTTTGAATACATACTACAAAACAGACACTGTTGTAGTTGCTGGAAATATAGCAATGGGGGTTAAAAAAAAGTACCTGCCTTCATAGAATTTCTTTAATGGAGGATATACAGGCAATAAGAAAAAAAAAAATAAACACTTGGTGTGTTACTTGGGAATAAGTGCCACTGAGGAAAATAAAGAATAATAAGGGAGATAGAGAATGCCAGGAATGAGGAGTTGGGAGAACATTAAAGAATTACTATTTTAGATGAGGGACTCAAAGAAAGTCTAGCTGATAATGAGACATTTAAGAAGAGAACCTAAAGGAAGTGAGAGAGTGAGTCATATAGATTTCTTGAGGAAAAATGTTCCATCTTGCAAGTGCAATGATGGTAGCATACTTTGTAGGGGACCAGTAAGGAAACTATATATAGAATGGAATGAGTGAAGAGGGGAGTAGAAAGTGATAAACTTAGAGAGATATCAATGGGTAAGATCTTGTATAAACCTTAAGACTTTGACTTTATGCCAAATGAGATGAGAAGCTATTGTAAGATTTTGAGCAGAATGTTGACATGATCTGACTTACACGTGTAAAGATTGTTTTGGCTGCTACATGGAAAGGAGACTATAGAAGGACAAAGGCAAAACAGAGACTAAGGAGAAAATATGTTGGTTTGGACCCAAGGATCTAACAGTGGAGGTGATGAGAAGTAGATATATTTTGAAAACAAATCTAACAGATGCTGCTGACTGATTGAATATGAGATATAAAAGAGGGAGGAATCAAGGATAACTCCAAATTTTTTGGCCTAGGCTAGAAGGATGGTGTTTTGGTGTTTTCATTTACTGATTAAAGAAGACGATAGGAGGAGGTAGAAATTAATTTGAACATGTGGATTTAGCAATTATTAGTTGTCCATAATGAAGAATAAATACATTATGTTATTAGTTTTATGCATTATAGCTTTGATGCTATTATGTTTTCTAGTTAATTATTACTGGTATAATAGAAAAATTATTATGTATTTAAGATTCATTTTATAGTTAGCAAATTTGTTTGATCTTCTGTTTTTAAGAGACTTTAATTTTTAGAACAGTTTTAGGTTTACAGCAAAATTGAGCAGTAATCTCAGAGATTTCCTACATACTCCCTGCTCCTACACATGCATAGCCTCCCCCATTATCAGTATCCTCCACGGAGTGGTACATTTGTTACAACTGATAAACTTACATTGACAATAATTATTATCACTCAAAGTCCATAGTTTACATTATGGTTCACTCTTGGTGGTGTACATTATCTGGGTTTGAACAAATATATGACATGTATGCATCATTTTGGTATATAGAGTAGTTCCACTGCCCTAAAAATCCACTATGTTCTACCTATTCATCATGCCCTCTCTCCCAAACACTAGGAACACAGATCTTTTTAATATTTCCATGGTTTTTTCTTTTCCAGGATGTCATAGAGTTGGAATCATATAGTATATAGCCTTTTCAGATTGACTTCACTTGATGATATGTATTTAAGTTTCCTCTGTGTCTTTTCATGTCTTAATAGCTCATTTTTTAGTGCTGAATAATGGTTCATTGTCCAGATGTACCAGTTTTTTAACCATTCACCTACTGAAGGACATCTTAGTTCTTCTAAATTTTAGCAATTATAAATAAAGCTTCTTTAACATCCATGTGCAATTTTTGTGTAGACAAACGTTTTTGTGTAGACAAACGTTTTTAACTCCTTTGAGTAAATACCAAGTATTTTGAATTTGATTTTCTTTTTAAATCTAATAGATTGTGGATTCTCTTTGTTGTTTATGAAGCTAATGCAATCATATATATAAAATACCTTTCTAGTTACGACTTTTATGATTACATCTTTGATTTTTTTTTGTCTTATTGCATTGGACAAGACCTCTAGTATAAAATAAACTAGAAGTTATGAGAATGGATAGATTTGTTTGTACCTAAATTTCATGAAAATTCTTCTAGTTTCACAACAAGTTTTGATGTTTTTGATAAATACTCTATTTGGATGATGAGTAATTTTTTATACAGAAATTTTTCCCTTTCTTTTTTCTCTTAGTAGAGTGATCATCATGAATGAGTGTTGAATTTTACCAAATACTTATTCAACTGGTAAAGATTGATTAGGATCATCCATTTTCTTCCTTTAATATGATAATGTGTAACATCATTAAAATTTCTGATATTAAGTGGTCCTTGCATTCCTGAGATCGACTCTACTAGTTCACTACAAAAAAAAATATTGACTATATTTGATTTGCTAGTATTTGCTAATAGTGAATATCTGCATCTGTGTTCATAGGTGAAATAAATTTCTAATTTTCTTATCTGTCCTTGTCAGTCTTTCTGTATGTCCTTGTCAGTCTCTTCTTGTATTTCTCAGGGCTGCCTGGGTGGCTCAGTTGGTTAAGCATCTGCCTTTGGCTCAGGTCATGATCCCAGAGTCCTGGGATCAAGCCCCAGGGCAGACTCCCTGCTCAGTGGGGAGTCTGCTTCTCTGTTTCCCTCTCCCCCTCCCCTCCCACTTGTATGCATGCTCTCTCTCTCAAATAAATAAAATATTTAAAAAAGAAAAAAGATTGCATTTCTCTTTCCCTTTTTCTACTGTCCAGTCCATTTGTATAAGAGGAATTATCTGTTTCTTATAGATTGAGTAAAACTTTTTTATTTTATGTTATGTTATTATGTTATGTTAGTCACCATACAATACATCATTAGTTTTTGATGTGGTGATCCATGATTCATTGTTTTTATATAACACCCAGTGCTCCATGCAGTACGTGCCCTCAATACCCATCACTGGGCTAACCCATTCCCCTAACCCCCTCCCCTCTAAAACCTTCAATTTGTTTCTCAGAGTCCATAGTCTCTCATGGTTCATCTCTCCCTCCAATTTCCTCCCCTTCATTTTTCCCTTCCTTCTCCTAATGTCCTTATGTTCCACAAATAAGTGAAACCATATGATAATTGACTTTCTCTGCTTGACTTCTTTCACCTAGCATAATCTCCTCCAGTCCCATCCATGTTGATGTAAAAGTTGGGTATTCATCCTTTCTGATGGCTGAGTCATATTCCATTGTATATATGGACCACATCTTCTTTATCCATTCATCCGTTGAAGGGCATCTCGGCTCTTTCCACGGTTTGGCTATTGTGGACATTGCTGCTATGAACATTGGGGTGCATGTGGCCCTTCTTTTCACTACCCAGTAGTGCAATTGCTGGGTCATAGGGTAGCTCTATTTTTAATTTTTTGAGGGACCTCCACACTGTTTTCCAAAGTGGCTGTTCCAGCTTGCATTCCCACCAACAGTGTAAGAGGGTTCCCCTTTCTCCACAACCTCTCCAACATTTGTTGTTTCTTGCCTTGTCAATTTTTACCATTCTAACTGGTGTAAGGTGGTATCTCAATGTGGTTTTGTTTTGAATTTCCCTGATGGCTAATGATGATGAACATTTGTCTATAAAACTATCTGAGCCTACTGTCTTTTAATTAGGAAGATATTTGATCATTCTTAAGTCAATTTTTGTAACTTTATGTGTTTCTTAAAATTATCCATTTAAATACCATACTTATTTATCAGAATTCTTTTTTAAAGTATCTATTTTGTCAGAATTCTTTATTCAAAATATTTTAATTTTTTTTTACATTTTATCTGAAATTTTGTCCCCCTTTTCCATCCTTCTGTTTATTTGGAGCCTTCTTGGTTCAGATTTAAATGTTTAATGTAATAAAAAGCAGATACAAAAGAATGTATGCATATATTATATATCCATGTCAAATTCTAAACAGATAAAAAATGGCTTTTTAAACTTGAGACATAAACTGCACTCTGACTAGTAGACTACAAGCTTGAAAACAGCTATGAGAGGAGAATTCTTTTTTTATTGTTATGTTAATCACCATACATTACATCATTAGTTCTTGATGTAGTGTTCCACGATTCATTGTTTGTGCATAACATCCAGTGCTCCACGCAGAACGTGCCCTCTTTAATACCCATCACCAGGCTAACCCATCCCCCCACCTCCCTCCCCTCTAGAACCCTCAGTTTGTTTTTCAGAGTCCATCATCTCTCATGGATCGTCTCCCCCTCCCACTTACTCCCCTTCATTCTTCCTCTCCTGCTATCTTCTTCTTTTTCTTTTTTCTTAACATATGTTGCATTATTTGTTTCAGAAGTACAGATCTGTGATTCAAAAGTCTTGCACGATTCACAGCGCTCACCATAGCACATACACTACCCAATGTCTATCACCCAGCCACCCCATCCCATCCCTCCCACCCCCACCACTCCAGTAACACTCAGTTTGTTTCCTGAGATTAAGAATTCCTCGTATCAGTGAGGTCATATGATACATGTCTTTCTCTCATTGACTTATTTCACTCAGCATAACACCCTCCAATTCCATCCATGTCGTTGCAAATGGCAAGCTCTCATTCCTTTTGATGGCTGCATAATATTCCATTGTGTATATATACCACATCTTCTTTATCCATTCATCTGTCGATGGACATCTTGGCTCTTTCCACAGTTTGGCTATGGTGGACATTGCTGCTATAAACATTGGGGTACACGTACCCCTTCGGATCCCTACATTTGTATCTTTGGGGTAAATACCCAGTAGTGCAATTGCTGGATCATATGGTAGCTCTATTTTCAACTGTTTGAGGAACCTCCGTACTGTTTTCCAGAGTGGCTGCACCAGCTTGCATTCCCACCAACAGTGTAGGAGGGTTCCCCTTTCTCCACATCCCTGCCAACATCTGTCGTCTCCTGACTTGTTAATTTTAGCCATTCTGACTGGTGTGAGGTGATATCTCATTGAGGTTTTGATTTGGATTTCCCTGATGCCGAGCGATGTTGAGCACTTTTTCATGTGTCTGTTGGCCATTTGGATGTCTTCTTTGGAAAAATGTCTGTTCATGTCTTCTGCCCATTTCTTGATTGGATTATTTGTTCTTTGGGTGTTGAGTTTGATAAGTTCTTTATAGATTTTGGATACTAGCCCTTTATCTGATATGTCATTTGCAAATATTTTCTCCCATTCTGTCGGTTGTCTTTTGGTTTTGTGGACTATTTCTTTTGCTGTGCAAAACCTTTTGATCTTGATGAAATCCCAATAGTTCATTTTTGCCCTTGCTTCCCTTGCCTTTGGCGATGTTTCTAGGAAGAAGTTGCTGCGGCTGAGGTTGAAGAGGTTGCTGCCTGTGTTCTCCTTTAGGATTTTGATGGACTCCTGTCTCACGTTTAGGTCTTTCAACCATTTGGAGTCTATTTTTGTGTGTGGTGTAAAGAAATGGTCCAGTTTCATTCTTCTGCATGTGGCTGTCCAATTTTCCCAACACCATTTGTTGAAGAGACTGTCTTTTTTCCGTTGGACATTCTTTCCTGCTTTGTCAAAGATTAGTTGACCATAGAGTTGAGGGGCCATTTCTGGGCTCTCGATTCTGTTCCATTGATCTATGTGTCTGTTTTTGTGCCAGTACCATACTATCTTGACGATGACAGCTTTGTAATAGAGCTGGAAGTCCGGAATTGTGATGCCGCCAGCTTTGCTTTTCTTTTTCAATATTCCTCTGGCTATTCGGGGTCTCTTCTGGTTCCATACAAATTTTAGGATTATTTGTTCCATTTCTTTGAAAAAAGTGGATGGTATTTTGATGGGGATTGCATTGAATGTGTAGATTGCTCTAGGTAGCATTGACATCTTCACAATGTTTATTCTTCCAATCCATGAGCATGGAACGTTTTTCCATATCTTTGTGTCTTCTTCAATTTCTTTCATGAGTATTTTATAGTTTTCAGAGTACAGATTCTTTGCCTCTTTGGTTAGATTTATTCCTAGAGATCTTATGGTTTGGGGTGCAATTGTAAATGGGATCGACTCCTTGATTTGTCTCTCTTCTGTCTTGTTATTGGTGTATAGGAATGCCACTGATTTCTGTGCATTGGTTTTATATCCCGCTACTTTACTGAATTCCTGTATGAGTTCTAGCAGTTTTGGGGTGGAGTCTTTTGGGTTTTCCACATACAGTATCATATCATCTGCAAAGAGTGAGAGTTTGACTTCTTCTTTGCTGATTTGGATGCCTTTTATTTCTTTTTGTTGTCTGATTGCTGTGGCTAGGACTTCTAATACTATGTTGAATAGCAATGGTGATAGTGGACATCCCTGTTGCATTCCTGACCTTAGGGGAAAAGCTCTCGGCTTTTCCCCATTGAGAATGATATTCACTGTAGGTTTTTCATAGATGGCTTTTATGATATTGAGGTATGTACCCTCTATCCCTATCCTCTGAAGAGTTTTGATCAAGAAAGGATGCTGTACTTTGTCAAATGCTTTTTCTGCATCTATTGAGAGGATCATGATTTTTGTTCTTTCTTTTGTTAATGTATTGTATCACGTTGATTGATTTGCAGATGTTGAACCAGCCTTGCAGCCCAGGGATAAATCCCACTTGGTCATGGTGAATAATCCTTTTAATGTACTGTTGGATCCCATTGGCTAGGATTTTGGTGAGAATTTTTGCATCCATGTTCATCAAGGATATTGGTCTGTAATTCTCCTTTTTGATGGGGTCTTTGGTTTTGGGATCAAGGTAATGGTGGCCTCATAAAATGAGTTTGGAAGTTTTCCTTCCATTTCTATTTTTTGGAACAGTTTCAGGAGAATAGGTATTAATTCTTCTTGAAATGTCTGATAGAATTCCCCTGGGAAGCCATCTGGCCCTGGGCTTTTGTTGTGAGATTTTTGATGACTGCTTCAATTTCCTTAGTGGTTATAGGTCTGTTCAGGTTTTCTATTTCTTCCTGGTTCAATTTTGGTAGTTGATACATCTCTAGGAATGCACCATTTCTTCTAATTTGCTGGCATAGAGTTGCTCATAATATGTTCTTATAATTGTTTGTATTTCTTTGGTGTTGGTTGTGATCTCTCCTCTTTCATTCATGATTTTTTTGATTTGGTTCATTTCTCTTTTCTTTTTGATATGTCTGGCCAGGGGTTTATCAATCTTGTTAATTCTTTCAAAGAACCAACTCCTAGTTTCGTTGATCTGTTGTACTGTTCTTTTGGTTTCTATTTCATTGATTTCTGCTCTGATCTTTATTATTTCTCTTCTCCTGCTGGGTTTAGGCTTTATTTGCTGTTCTTTGTCCAGCTCCTTTAGGTGTAGGGTTAGGTTGTGTATTTGAGACCTTTCTTGTTTCTTGAGAAAGGCTTATATTGCTATATACTTTCCTCTCAGGACTGCCTTTGCTGTATCCCAAAGATTGTGAACAGTTGTGTTTTCATTTTCATTGGTTTCCATGAATTTTTTTAATTCTTCTTTAATTTCCTGGTTGACCCATTCATTCTTTAGTAGGATGCTCTTTAGCCTCCATGTATTTGAGTTCTTTCCGACTTTCCTCTTGTGATTGAGTTCTAGTTTCAAAGCACTGTGGTCTGAAAATGTGCAGGGAATAATCCCAGTCTTTTGGTACCAGTTGAGACCTGATTTGTGAGCTAGGATGTGATCAATTCTGGAGAATGTTCCGTGGGCACTAGAGAAGAATGTGTATTCTGTTGCTTTGGGATGGAATGTTCTGAATATGTCTGTGAAGTCCATTTGGTCCAGTGTGTCATTTAAAGTCTTTATTTCCTTGTTGATCTTTTGCTTAGATGATGTGTCCATTTCAGTCAGGGGGGTGTTAAAGTCCCCCACTATTATTGTATTGTTGTCAATGTGTTTCTTCACTTTTGTTATTAATTGCCTTATATAATTGGCTGCTCCCATGTTAGGGGCATAGATCTTTACAATTGTTAGATCTTCTTGTTGGATAGACCCTTTAAGTAGGATATAGTGTCCTTCCTCATCTCTTATTACAGTCTTTGTTTTAAAATCTAATTTATCTGATATAAGGATTGCCACCCCAGCTTTCTTTTGGTGTCCATTAGCATGGTAAATGGTTTTCCACCCCCTCACTTTCAATGTGAGGGTGTCTTTGGGTCTAAAATGAGTCTCTTGCAGACAGCATATTGATGGGTCTTGTTTTTTAATCCAGTCTGATAGCCTGTGTCTTTTGATTGGGGCATTTAGCCCATTTACATTCAGGGTAACTATTGAAAGGTATGAATTTAGTGCCATTGTATTGCCTGTAAGGTGACTGTTACTGTATATTGTCTCTGTTCCTTTCTGATCTGTGCTGCTTTTAGGCTCTCTCTTTGCTTAGAGGACCCCTTTCAATATTTCTTGTAGGGCTGGTTTTGTGTTGGCAAATTCCTTTAGTTTTTGTTTGTCCTGGAAGCTTTTTATCTCTCCTTCAATTTTCAATGACAGCCTAGCTGGATATAGTATTCTTGGCTGCATATATTTCTCGTTTAGTGCTCTGAAGATATCATGCCAGTCCTTTCTGTCCTGCCAGGTCTCTGTGGATAGGTCTGTTGCCAATCTAATTTTTCTACCATTGTAGGTTACATATCTCTTCTCCCGAGCTGCTTTCAGGATTTTCTCTTTGTCTCTGAGACTCGTAGTTTTACTATTAGATGTCGGGGTGTGGACCTATTTTTATTGATTTTGAGAGGGGTTCTCTGTGCCTCCTGGATTTTGATGCCTGTTTCCTTCCTCACATTAGGGAAGTTCTCTGCTGTTATTTGCTCCAATATACCTTCTGCCCCATGAGAGGAGAATTCTAATTAACCTTAATTTATACATGCATCTATCATATTTATTCCCTGAAGTAGACCCTTTGTAGTAGAAAAAGCATGAGGTTTGCCATTACATGGACTTGGTTTTAAATTTCACCCTGCTCTTTTGGTTTTATAATCTTATAATCTTTATAACTGTTCTAGTTTCGTGTTTGTAAAAGCAGGCATAATTATAATGCTACCTTGAAGAATTGTTTTAAGAATGATATATGTAAAGTACCTAGTTCAGTGTCTAATATGTGATAAGCACTCAAAAATGGTAACAATTATTATTACATGTTTAGTAATTAAAGATTTAGGGTTTCAACTTTGAAAACTACCCAAGAATTTTATGACAATCTTCTATATCTAAATAATATGTACAAAAGAAGAGATATCCTGGTATTCCATTTCTGCTCAGCTATGCTAACTTTATTACTATCACTTTACATTTAGAAGTCACTACAAACAGTAAGAGGAGTAAGGGAGAGGGAGACTGGCTGTCCAAAGAAGGAATCTTTCTGGCAGTTTTACTTCAGTAATTTAAGTTTAAGATTTCACTTTGACCTTTACTTCTTAGTTTTAATACTATTTTGATCTGGAAACTACTAAAGAATTGCCAAAAGAATTATTTCATCTAGTGCCAATGTCTTTCCCATCAGCTTTTCCTTAAATAGCTAAGATTCTGCTTCACAATTCCAACCACAGCTTATTAGTTTAAAAAATATATAGGTAGATAGATTTATGTGTAAATATATATATGTATTTGTATAAAGGTATATATATATAAAGATATGTAACTGACAAATAGAATGAAATGGATTTATTAAAACAATATATTTTGAAATTCCTACTTATAATAGATAAATGAACTAGTAGGTTGAAAATAGATGGATTAGTGACATGTTATGTTGAAGATTAACTTAAGCTAAAAGGGAATTGGGATGGGGAGAGGAATGGGAAAGGAATGGAAAGTTACACACTCAAGGGAACATTTAAGGTTTGAAAAATATATACTGTGCATTAAATTAATAATTTTCTTTATTGGGAAAATTTTTGTGATACAAGCTATGAAAGTTAATCTCGACAATTATTTTCTCTGCTATAGAGGTACAATATATATATATAGTGATTCTCAATGTGTTACAAAACTTCTGTCTCTCACCACCAAAGTCTCTGTAGGGTATGTGGATAATTTATGTAATTACCAATGTCCTTTACCGACCTTTTCTTCTTATCCTTTCCCTAGTCTACATTTTAAAAGAGGAAATTTCATTCTTTAGTTGTTCTTTGGTCTTTATTTTCAGTATGTCCATGCTTAAAGATGTACACCCAAGTGAGAGTGAAGCATGGTTGAACCAAGCTGAATTTTTTTTTCCTTGCCTTATTCTGAGATGAATTATTTACCAAGGCTCTGCTGTGCTCATATAATATATATATAAATATATATATTTATGCCCCCCTCTATTCAGGTAAATGTTTAAACATTAAGTGGAATGATTGGAAGGGGAGTCACCATTATAACTTAGTGCTTTGACTATAAGATTTGGGAAGGTGGGAAATTCTTAAAATTCTTCCATTGAGATATTTGGCCATGCCTTATCACCACCATTGAATTGTTGATGAATTTATTAAAAAAAGTTATTAATTCAATCTCAAGATTAAAAAGCAATAGGATTACATGTGCAATTTTCATCTCTTCAAGAAATTTATAGACGTACTAAAGAAAAGGTATATCAGAGACATTAGGTCTCTTGAATCCAATAGAACTATTGTGAATGTGAGTAACTGTGTGTTTTCAAAGGTCACTTTTATCATTTAATTTGTTTGGTTACATATACTTTTTTTTGTCAGATTTAGATTATTTTTGAGAGTAAATAGCGTCACCACAGTGAAAGCTACTATATTGTACTTTTACCTACTGTCTTCCATTGTCATTTTGAGATTGAAAATATCATAGAATCAGCAGCTTTTACAAAATAGATCTAAGTCCAATTCTTCTTAAGTCTTCATATTACTACCACCTACATGTGATGAAAAGACATTCCTGTTGCTGTATCTGTATAATACTTATTGGACAGATGTTATTTTTAAGATATTGTTATACATCTGTACTCAGAAATAAATCTGTTCAAGTGATCATGATGCCTTGACCAAAAAAAAAAAAAAAAAATCACATTGTAGGGGTGCCTGCATTGCTCCGTCATTGGGCGACTGCCTTTGGCTCAGGTCATGATCCCAGGGTCCTGGGATCGAGCCCCACATCAGGCTCCCAGCTCCGCGAGAAGCCTGCTTCTCCCTCTCCCACTCCCCCTGCTTGTGTTCCCTTTCTTGCTGTGTCTTTTTCTGTCAAATAAATAAATAAAATCTTTAAAAAAAAAAAAGGACCACATTTTAGGCCACAAGTAAATTTCAATAAATTTTAAGAAGTGGAAATAACACAGACAAGATTCCTCAGATCATTATTTAGTGAAACTGGAAGGCAATAAAAATAAAAATAACTTCTTACAACTTAGAAATTAAAAATAAACCAAAAAAATTAAACAAGTTCTTAATTCTTCAGATAAGGAAGAAATTCCAAATGAAAATTCTAGAGTATCTAGAAAATAATATGAGAACCCTACATATCAAAATGTATGGGGTACAGCTAAAGTGGGCATTTTTCTTAACACATAATGCTTTACACAGACTAGGTATTTATCAGTTGTCCTTATCAACTCATTTTACTTCAATCAGCCTTTGAAAAATAGGGTTTATGTAGGTAAAGGACATCAAGAATTCCCTTTTCATCACCATGAGCAATCTCAAACCACTCTAATAAAAGGTTTATGGAAAATAAAAATAATATTGCATATTTATCTAATTTTACTTATTCTTGCTAATGCATACTGAACTTTGTAAAGAGCCCATTCTCCAGAATAGGTCACATTTCCTCTGCTAACACGAGAATTTGCAACACATGGAGTTCTACTGTTAATGTTCTGGTGTATTTGGTATATAGAGCCCAAGATTTTACAATACAAGATTTGTAACTTTATGGATATTAAGTTCTTAAGAGTTTAAAGAAGCTGGGTAGTTGAAATTATTAACAATAAAATAAAGGAGTTCTTAAATACAAAGACCTGAAATTATATTTTTAATAACTTAATGTAGTTATTCTAATCATGCATCCAACCACCTTTTGCTTTGAACATACCTTTCTTGAATTCTATAGTCTAAGCCTACTGGAAATCCTTTCTCCTTGTTAGTGACATCATCATATTATGTGTGCAAGTTGTATTTAATTTTTATTGCTGTTTTTATTTAAATGATGAGTTTTGCCATTTCAACGATGAGTTTTTTTTAAATGATGAGTTTTGCCATTTCAAAAATGTGTTCTACTCTGTCATAAATACCCTAGGGGAAAATGTATAACTTCATATTTATAAAATAAAGCTATGTAAGTTGCTGAAGGAGGAATGAAGATCAAAAGAAAGGGCAAAGCCAGGGAGATACATCCTTGTACTCTATGAACTTCAGTTGATTTTATTTGTTTTGTATTTTAACTAATTTTGACCCTTATACTGAGAAAAATGGTGTTAGTGGAAGCTCTTGGTCTTTGGCAAGAAATGCCTTAGTTGAGAGGACAGTAATTCCACCAGCAAGATTTCTGAAGTCTGTCTAATGTTTAAAAGAGAATCTTGATATGTCATCCCTAAGCAGAGCTAATCATCAGAGAGAGAATTTCTTTGATCTCTCTCTAAACTAAGTCAGGTTTTATTTCTGTTAGTCAAAGAGAGAACTCCTCCAAGTTGGATAGAGCTAATGAGAACTTGTTTCTGAAGTTAAGGAAGTGAATAACTGACATTGAGTAGTTTATCAGAATCTGACACTTCATCAAGGACTGTTTGGGTTAAAACTACATAGAAAAGCTATATCTATTACCACCATGTTAAAGAAAGTGAAGTTTAATGGATAAAGGCTTGCTATTTTTGAAATCTATGCTATTTGTTATTCCTCAGTATTTAATAGTATAGCTGATGGTTTTCTTTACATATAATTAATCTTCTGTTTATCATTTATAAAAATGTCATTATAGCTTAAGTCATTTACCATAATCAGGAGATTACCAGATTATTCAGTTATTATTCAATTAGCTATTTATACCTGAGAGCTGAATTAAGATGCCTGGGCAAATTCTTAAATTCTTGGTGATAAATTCCTCACATCCTTAAAAAAGGAATAATGATTGCAAGATTAATCACATTATTCTCTCAATACATGCATGTAGATCTAAAGATAGAGAATATCGCCATTCTTCAGTAGTTTTTTATTTACATGACTTAATTATTCCATTATGTAGAGACACGCAGAATGTATATATCTTACCCTCTATGACACATATCTTTTTTTTTTTTAAGATTTTATTTGAGAGAGAGAGCATAAGCGGTGGGGGAGAGCAGCAGAGGGAGAAGAGAAGCAGGCTCCCTGCTGAGCAGGGAGCCCCATGCAGTGCTCAGTCCCAGAACCCGGAGATCATGACCTGAGCTGAAGGCAGACGCTTAACCAACTGAGCCACCCAGGCGCCCCAACATCTATCTTATTCTTATACTCAGTTCACTTTGTGGTCTACCTTCTCCATCCCCCTGACAAAAGTCACAAAATTTTTTTTTTCAGCCCTGATCTTCCTTGATCTCTTAAGAACCTTCAGGACATTTAACTCTTCCCAGTTTTCTTGAGTTTTTTCATACACCCCAATCTCCTGTTTTCTGTTACCTCTACTCACTATCTCACTGTCTCCACCTGTCCTTTTGTCATTAAATGGAAAAAAACCTCAGGGTTCTGTGTAGGCCTCCTTCTGTTCTCTCACAAGAAAGATATTACACAGTATTCTATACTTAAACTGTGTAGTTACCATGATTTCCAGTTATTAGCTCCAGCTCGAGCTTCTCTTGTTAGCTCTAGAAAACCCATATATCCAATGCCTACTCAACACTCCACTTGGATGTTTCACAAGTAACCTCTAATTGAACATGTCCAAAACTGAATTTATTTTCCCCCTTAAAGCTGCTCCTCCTCCAGCAATCCATATATCAGTAACCACCATTATCATTCCCCAACTTACTCAAGTCAGTAACAAGATTCATACTTGACTCCTACCTTTTCTTCCAAATGCAATCAGTCAAAAAGCCCTATTCATAAATATTGTTCACTTCTATCTTTCATGACATCATTTTAGTCAAGTTTGTCATCATCTCTTACCTGCTTTCCTAACAATAATTTCCTGCATCCATTCTTGTTCCTCTCTATTCTTCAGGCGTAAACTAGCATAATCTTTTATTATTATTTATTATTATTATTATTTTACTTAAAGCAACAGTAATTCATCATCTCACCCTTCTAGAGGCTAAACATCCAAAATCAAGATGTTAGAAGATCCATGTACTCTGTGATGGCTCATGGGGAGAATCTTTCTTTGTCTCTTCTAGCTTCTGGTATTTGCCAATAATCCGTGGTGTTCCTTGGCTTGTAAATGCATCCTTCCAGTCACATGGCCATCTTCTCCCTCATCAACTTCCCTCTGAATGTCTGTCGGTGTATCCAAATTTCTCATTTCCCTTTTTAGAAGGACACCAGCCATATTGGATTCTCGCCCACTCTCAAAATAATCTTTTTTAACCAAAATTCTTATCAAGACTCCTATCTACAAGGCCCTGCATGATCTTCCCCTTGTCTACTTCACCACATTCTGCCATCAGTATCATTCCCTCATATTTTTCTATGCTTTAGATTTCTTAGTTTTAGGAATACCTCATACATACTTCTACCTTAAGTTCTCTATATCTTTCTTCATTTCCTTTATTAGAAGAAATCCTGAAGAGTAAGAACTGTGTCTTATTCATTTCTGTGTCCTGATGGCTTAGCATAATGGTTGATGTATTGTAACTTCTTAATAAATAAAATAATAACATATTTTCTTCCCTAATAGTTTATGGGTACATTGAGGAAAGAACCATTCTTATCTCTCGACCCCCAGGGCCTAATTCAGTGTCTAAGAAATAGTGTGTTCTCAACATATGTGCATTTAGTTGAATTAATTACCACAAATAAGGTTATACCAGTTAACTCCCAGTTGAACAAAGCCCTCAATTGCTTAGTCACAGCTCCTTATTCATCAGGCATTCTATCTAATTTTCCTTCATGGAATGCATTGTATTTATATTTACATATTTATATATTATATGCTTACCTTATTTTCCACTGTATCTCCAATCCCTACATAACTGGTATATCAATAAATAGTACCTAGTAATCATTATTTTTGAGTGAATTAACAAAGGTTAATTCAAATTATCCAGTATTGTACTCTGTTTCCTGTAAGACAACATATCTGAAGAATGGTTTCCAAAATCCTCTATAATACTTATTGAAAATGCATATTTGAGACTCCACAAATATCTACTAAATCATTTCTCTGAAGATTGGCTCCTGGAATCTATGTTTTTTACTAAGGTCCTTGGGTGATTCTTAACATGATATGTGCATACAATTTTCTCATGACTTTGTAGGTAAACAGTAATGTTCATTCATAATGGGAAAAAACCTCAATGATAAAACATTCATATTTATGGTTATAGTGTTATTTTTTGTATTGATTCTTTGTGTATTTTTTTATATTAATCTACTTATGCTCTAGTTATTTATGTCTAATCTCTTTTGGCAAGTTACCTTTCGTGAACCAAAACCACCACCTGTTTTCACTACTCAGCAATCACAGCCTATTCAGTCTCTGAGCCTCTTTTTTTTTTTTTGTCTTTACTGCTTAAAAATCTCTCTCTCGCTCCTCCACCCCTTGTTCTGCTTTGTGAAAGCAGTTCCTAATCAGAGATACTGACCTACAATAACAGTGGAATTTCAAAGGACATTCATGTGGAAATAAGAGTAAGAAACTCATCCAGGACTCAAAAAGTTTATGTTCCCTACTAACACTTTATGGTATTTTCCCGCTTGAAATCAGTAAAAGGCCACCCTATTAAATCAACTCAGAAAGTGTGTCATGATTAAAGTGATACTTACAGGGTACTACCATATGAGTATATATGAGCATAAACACCATTGTCATACAACATGGACATCATCGGAAATTGAAAGTGACAAAATGTTATCCCCCCTGAAAACTGAAAAATATGAACAAAAAGTTTTTCTTCAAGAGAAGAAATGTAAAGAAGCAAGAGAAAGGTTGGAAGGGATAAAGGAAAAGCCAAGATCAGAAGTAATGATTTAAAAAAAACACTTTAATTTTACTCTTCCTTTTTTCTTCTTCATTTTAAGAAACTTTTGACTAAGTTTTATTCATTCAGTAAACACTTATTGAGCATCTAGTACATACCAAGCACTTGATGATTTAATTTGTTAAGGGCTTTGTAGTTACAGAGAAGTTTTCAATCTTCATTTCCTAGTAGTGTTTACTGCATCTTTTCAAAATAGCTTACTAATTGAGGGTGCATGCTGAAAGGTGGCTGAGAACAAATCAGGTCAGACGAAGGGAAAGATCAGCAATGCCCCAGCCTTGCCCCCATTACAACCATGCTGTTCGTTTTCCAGTCTCAAGTGTTATTTAAGATGACCTTAAGTGCAGAGTTAGCAAGATTGTTATCATTTTATATAAACTTCCTTTCCCACAGTATATCAGTTCCAAATTTGGGGTGTAATTTAATTCAGCACACCAGAAAACTATTTTGGCAGATGGAAATAATATATTAGGAAGGGATAAAAGTATGTATTAGATTGTTTAGAAGGGTAAACTGAACCAAACTTTCAAATCCTTTCTGGAATGAAACAGAATAAATAAATAGGTGTAACAAAATAACTCAAGGATAATTCTTTATTTCCAGGTCAAGAAACTAAATTAGTGATGCATGTTTATCATTGTTTTTTCTCGGTGACCCTTCCTATTTTTCTCATTTAAAAAATCTAATTGTTTCACTGCAGCTCTATGAAGCTTGAAATATTTACATGTTATATATCTTGTCACTATATTTTTAAACATTTACTATTCTATTTTGTAAAGTTATCCTAGGAAATGAAAACTCATAGTTACATATTAAAGATATTTGTTTTCTCTGAGTTATAGAAATCTATGGGTCTCCTCATCCTAAATCATCAAATTAATAAATACTACTTCTCTGAATGTGGAGATTTCAGTATGTACAAGCCTGTTGTGAATGGAGCAGTGCCCTGTAAATAGAGCAAGTGAAACAAGAACAGAAAAAATTTCCAGAGCCAGATAAAAAATCATATAATGACTGAGCACTAAGAGATTTCTAGAGAATCTTATATTAAGGAAGACTGGGGAGCCATGGTGGAGAAGGTTCTTGAGAAGGAAAAGAGAGATGTTTAGAAGTTGTGAGTAGGAGGGTGTTGGGGGTAGATTTCTTGATGAGAAACACAAAAGAAGAAAATAAATATGAATTATTGTCACCTTTGGTGAAAATAACAATTCTCATGATATAGGGTAGAGTATCCTACTTAGGACTGGCCCAAGCTGGCAGCTGATCTCATCGAGACAATGGCATACTTCCCTACAGACTTCAGGACAGACGATGCTTTGACACAGCGTTAACATATCCACATTGCAGTTGCTTGGAAAGTATGCTGGTGACAGTATTTATTCCTTTTCAGCCTGATTTAATTCAGTATTGATATGAGGCAGCTCCTGTAGCAATGTTTTTCCATAGAATATATTTTCTTCATGAAGAGTGATGGGCACAGATAGCACAATTCCAACTTGCTAAGGAGTATCTGGGGTCCTGCACTGAGGTCTTCGTGATGCAACGTCAAAGTTCAGGGTTGTCATTTCATGTATCAATGACATTCCATGGCATTTAAAGAGAAATGGATTCTGGCACAAGTCTGTCGAAAGACAGCAACAACAGGCCCAGTTGTTATATATAGGATTCAGTGAGTCTAATCATTTTCACAGTCCCAAAGTATCAATGTCCTTGTTTTTCTCCAGCTTTTCTTCCAGGATATCCTATTAAATATGCAAAATAAATAAACAAGCCATATTAGAAGTAAATCTGCTAAAAATTCAGCTTGTTAACCTGGTTTATACAGATGCTAACACAGAATTTAAGAAAGTAAGGTCATAATGAAAAAAGAAAAGGCGGCTTTTATCTGCAGCATTCTTACATCTGCTAGAGAATCATTCCTAAAGGTTATTTTTCTTCATTCCCCCAAAGCCAAAATGAGGAACTAGAAGCTCTTGTTAAGCTGATATTATTCCAGAACACATCTATCCAAATTACAAATTATTGTCCAGAGATCCTACAGAAATTAAGTAAAATAAATACTTAGCAAAGAGTAGATAAATTAGAGTCCAGACAGACTTGACTTAATACATTTTAAACTTTTATACTTATCAAATAGATATTTGAATGAGTCTAAGGTTAATAACATATTTGTTTACGTGAATAAATGGCTCCCATTGATTCTAAATGCCCTTATGGTAAACTGGATTCTCACATGAATTTATGTCTATTTCTGAATCTATTTTCAGTTATATTCATCTCATTCAGGTTATTTTCCAGTACCAAGAGGTTATTAAAATTATATCACACATTTGCCACTGTTTCTACATGAATAGTAGAATTGGCTTGTCTTTTTTCTCCCTCCCTTGGGGAAAAAATCATTTTGGTATTTATATTGTCATTAAATTAAATTTACAAATAAGTAGGAGAAAATTGGCATATGATATTGAGTTTTATTTTTTACAAAAACAAGGTACATCTTCCTGTCTACTTTTTAAGTTCCTCTGTGGCATTTTAAAGTTTTCTTGCATATTTTGAGATAGGATTATTTCTATGTTAACCTTTCTATTGCTATTATAAATCTGTTGCTAATATAATTATGTCTTATTATTTATTATATTTTCTAGCTGTTTTTTAAATACCAATAGAAATACTTTACAAACAGTTTGATTTGGTGTAGTGATTAAGAATACAGCCTCAAATTTTTTAATCCCACCTTTACCACACCAGCTATGTGACCTGTTTCCTTATTGTCCATAAAATAGAGATGATGATATTATATAGAATTGTTGAGAGGATTAAATGAGTTAATATATGTAGAACACTACTGTACATAGTAAGCACCTGTAACTTTTCACTATCATCATCATTTTTTTGATACATTAATGTTCTCTCATTGTAATAGTTTTCGGTTGAGTCGGATTTTCCAGTTTATCTCATCTGCAAATTATGATAATGTTGCCTCTCAATTTTATACATCTTATATCTTTCTATTATTCAATTACTTCACCTAATTCTCCAGAACAGTGTTAAACAACAGTGATAATAGTATTTTTATCTTAACCTAGATTTAATGGCAGTGTTTCTAATATTTCGTTATATTTTGGCTTGAGAGATAAATTTCATCATGTTGTACAAGTACATTCTGATTTCTTAAAAATATTATCAAATGTCTTTCAACATGTTGTTCTGATATTCAGTAGGAAGCAAAGACAGGCCATGACTATTGACTCCTGAGCTATGTCTTTTTATAATGTTTCAGCTTTTGGAGTCCATTCTAAATCTATGGTCTATCCTAATTTCTGTTTATGTAGAGGGTATCAATCCTATCAGAAACCACCAAACCCTTAGTTTAAGCCAGAGATATTTTAAAGTCCTTGCTCACCATTGGGTGGAAATACTGTAAGAAGTCATAGAATGGGAAATCCTGTGATTTTGAGAGGGATTTGGAAAAAAGAAATTGACTAGATTTGAAGAGCAATGAAACCTTACTGAAAATTCACCAGCCAAAACTAAAACATAAATTTCAGTTAAATTTAAGATACCAAGAAATTATTTGTTTCATGTTTGACTGGAAAGGAGATAATTATTTCTAGTAGTATGTGATAATAAGTAATTTTAAATTACCTTTCCTCAGAGGCTAGTACCAACTTGTATATTTGTATGTCCATTTGTCATTTTTTGGTTAATTCTTGATTCTATGTTGTATTCTTTACCATTTATAGCATTATTATCATTTCAATTAAAGTAACCTCATGTGTTTTAATGATAAATTTATCATTTGGTTTTGCAATAGAATATCAATTTTTTTCTATTAAAAAATACTTTTGAACACATTCAGATGTCTGTCACTGTGGCCAGAAGTGCCAAAGAATTAAAAAAAAATTAATAGGGTATATAATTGTTGAAATATATCTGTACATTAATAATCACTATAGTTTTTTGAAGATTTACTTCACCACAAGAAATATTGCCTGTAACTCCTTTATGAAAGATTTTTCTTTTTCTTAGATAACTTTATTTTTTTTATCTTATTTATTTATTTGAGAGAGAGAGTATGAGCCAGGGGAGGGGCAGAGGGAGAAAGCAGGCTCTCTGCTGAGCAGGGAGACTGAGGCAGGGCTCAATCCCAGGACCCTGAGATTGTGACCTGAGCCGAAGGCAGATGCTTAACCCACCCACCCAGGTGCCCCAAGGAACTTTTTTTTTTTTTTTAACAAAGAGAGAGCAGAGGGGAGGTGTAAAAGGAGAGGGAAAGAGAATCTTAAGCAGGCTCATGCTCAGTGGGGCTCAATCTCATGACTCTGAGATCATGACCTGAGCCAAAAACAAGAATCAGATGCTTAACCCACTGAGCCACACAGGCACCCCTTCTTAGATAACTTTTTAACTGCATATCATGTTATATTAAGCCAAATAGAGGCTATGAAGATTTTTTAAGTATAGACTATATCTAGAATAAATATTGCAGTAATTCATCTATTCCATTATTGCTGGTAATTTTAGTTAGTTTTCACTAACTGTTACATTTAACAGACTTTTGTTATATTTATACAGACTTTTTGTACATCAAATAATTTATAAGGCTTTCTTATAAGGTTCTGTTTGTTTATGCCCAATTTATGTTTCAGGATCTAGAACTCTAGTCAGATCTTAAATGAATTGAAAAATTAGTTTACCCCTGAAATGCTTTTATTTCTATCAGAAAATATGAAAAAAAAATGGGCTCTAACCAATTTAACATGGAAAGGAACCATTCAGATTTATCAGTTCATATTCCAAAATAAGTATTATAAACCTAAAGTACCTCTCCATGACCCCTGGCCTTAGACTGGTGGTGACATGTACATAAACCTTCTGATTTCATTAAATCTCGTCATTTATGTGAAAGAAGTTTGAAATATAGTAAGCACATTATGGGCATTGATATTTCTATATCTATATTCTCATAAGAATTGTCTGGGATGGTTTGTAGTATATTAAAATAAATGGTTTGAGATTAGAAACAACTAAGTATCCTTCCTTCATCATAAGATTTTTAACAGTCTTCTGTCTTCACAGGAGAAACTGATTTCCCTTCACTTGGGACATCTCAACTATATTAAGATAAAAATGGTTGGCAGATGCATGATATTAGTTGAACATTCCACTAGATATTAATCATGGTAATAACTGTTAATACCACAAGCACTTTAGAGAGCTCATTTACCTTCTCCTTGGCACGGAAATAAGGATGAGAAAGGCAGTCTGGAAGACTTTCTTCCACAGGGATTTACTGAATCTTCCAGCTAGAGAGTGTTGTTGGGTCATTTATTTGACATGTGTTCATTGTGTAGTGAGGGGAATGATGGGGGAATTTCCCAAGTCACAAGGAACACTGAGCAAAAATAGCAGTGCTAATTACTTCAGCATATAAGGAAAAGGGAAGAATGAGAGAGAAGGGTAATGAAATAATCAACTAGTTCAAATGACGGCTACCTTGACATTAGAGTTTGAGATGAAAATACCTATTGGACTAACTAAAATACTGTGACCTCTTAGTCACCAGCTGGCTCTACTCCTGAATCTCTGCTGCCATTGAAAGCTGACCTTAACATCCTATGTGGAATAGCAGCTCAATCACATTCCAGAAGGAAGGTGTCATAAGTTCCACGTTTAGTTCAGCTGAGTGGAGCCACTCTCATGTTTAACTTTCATCTTATTTACCTTAGCCTAAGAAATTTATCAGGTTCTGGTTTTATTTCAAAAATTATTTCCAGAAGATTTTAGAAACTTATATACAGCAGCACCAGCACCACCATCTCCCACTCATTGCCAGGTTGACCTTGTTTTTGCCTCAAAAATCACTGATGTTAGAGTTCCTCTGTTACTGTAACTTCCATCTCTCTGCCTTCACTTTAACCAATGTGAAGTATGAAATATTTCCCAGCCACCTGTCTATGAAATACATAAGTTCTCACTTATCTAAGTTTGCATAAGCAAGTCACACTGTATGCACAACACTTTACTAAGCCTCACAATTAGAATCACTCCTGAATCTCTTTAAATAGAAACTCCTCTGGTGTCATTAAGTATTACCTACAGATGTCTAACTTTTGTCCCAGAAAGTAAGCAAAAGTTTGGGACCTATTGCCAGTTGAAAATCTTATCAGAAATAAGGTCATAGAGTTCTAGAGCTAAAGGAAGCATAAGATATCTACTCCTACCCCTTTATTTTATACATGAGAAAACTGTGGCCCAGAGAGATGAAATATCTCCAAAATGATATTGTATATAAAAGGGAGAATTACTCACCCTACAGAATTTAGCTTAAATGCAATTTTTCAGGAGCATATGTGGGAAAATTTTAGCATAAAATCCCTAATCACTGAAAAAAAATTCTATCTCCCCTCTTTGTGTTTCATATTCATATACATTATTTCTATTTTATTTGGGGGAGAAAAAATATTCTATCTAGTGTGACAGCTATATTATGTAACTTCCAGAGCATAACAGTTTTATTTCAAACTCCATTTCAGATGCTATATTTCTATATCTTAGAAATAATAACCCTTCCCTTTTCTCTCTAAAAACATGAGAGAGAAATGAAAACACCAAAATGCCACAGAAAAAAATTTATTGCTTTAAATATATAAAAGTATCTTTGTAGATTGATAATGTTTTCAAAGGTAATTTTTTCTTTGTTAAAATTCCTTTGAGAATGATAGTTAATGTCCGCCTGTGCCATTTGTAAAAATCTGCCCATACAAAAGTTCAAAAGTTCTTCATACAAAAGTTCAAAATATCTAGCACTAAGAAAATAAGCAGTCTATTTATTGTAGACTTATGGAATAATAAAAATTGGTATATGTTGCCCTAAAAAAATCTCAACTTTATGTATTTCCAAGCCTTAATCATAGTTTATATAATTTAATTTTTTCAGTAGTATATAGATGTGCCTACCAAAACTAGGATTTTTTTCCCTGCCATTTTTTTCCTTTTTCTTCAAATTGTTTATCTTTTCTCATAACTTAAACTTTAATTTTTATGTTGATAATTCCAAAAATATAACTCTAGCCATGACTTCTCTCAAATCTGTCTCTAACTGCATTCTCAATACTTCATCTTTAGTAGACCCTGTGCAACCTCGATTTCACATATCCAAGTCTGAACTTTTCTTCCTCTTATTTACTGTTTGTCACTGTTACCATCTTTTTTCCCTAATCACCCATATTCAAAACTTAAGAGCCATCATTTACTGATCCCTTTCCATATCTTTTATATATTTTCTTATAGTGCTTTTCTTATGTCTTCTTTTTTTTTTTCTTTAGCCTTTCATTAATATACCCAATTTTGCTGAGTAGCAACTGAGTTCTAGGCTCTCTGCTAGGCAGTGGAAGTATAAAAAACAAACAAGTTCTGGTCCCTGCTTTCACAGAGCTCATGGCATAGACCATTATCAAAATGAGGCAAGGACCATAAACCTGAGAAATTCTGGTTAGATATTTGTGAACTCAACTGTTAAAAATTCTTTCAAAATGAAAATAACATCCTGACTGAAATTTCTGCCCTGTTCATTCCAGGTTGAATTGAAGAAAAAGTGGATTTTAAATGAGACTAGCTTTATTCAGCATATCTCCCAGAGGTAGAACCAAAATCCTAGAAGTAGAATCAAAACACCTTTCCAATGTGTGTGATAAAATGGCTTTACACAGAATATGTGTGAAAAGCCCCAGTTCTTTACTGGCCAACTCCTATTCATCCTTTTATTCTCAACCCAAATGTTACCTTTTCCAAGAAGTGTTCCCAAATTGTCCACTTTTTCCTAGACAAATGAACCATATCTTCTTTTGTATCATGACAGAAACCAAGTTTCAGTGATTTCAGGAGGGAATGGCAAGAAGAAAGTAGAGATGAGAAGATAAAGGGACAGTAGCTAGACAAAGACTCACCCCTGGGAGAGTAATTTTATTATTTATTATATGTTGTTTTAATGTATCTTTCACTGTGGATGAGAGAGAATTGACCAAGAAAAAATAGTAGAAAGGGAAAAACTAAAGGAAAAAAGAGGATAGTGAATAAGGCAAAGCTCTCAGTTTCCGATGTCATCATTTAATCTAAATCTTCATAAAATTCACTTTCTAACAAGTCTTTCTGGCTCAGTTTTCCCATCTTTATTTCATCCTTCAAAATACAGCTAAATTAGTCTTCTTTTTTTTTTTTTTTTTTTTTTAGATCTAGAGAAGTTTAATGATTTTTCCAAAGGCACACAACTAGTATTGGCTGTACCAACACTAGAACTCAAGTATGCTGATTTCTAAGAGTGTGCTTTCCATTTCTTTTTTTCTTTTTTTTTATTTTATTTTACTGTGTTAATCACCATACAGTACATCATTAGTTCTTGACGTAGTGTTCCACGATTCATTGTTTGCATCTAACACCCAGTTATGCCCTCTTTAATACCCATCACTAGGCTAACCCATCCCTCCGCCCCCCTCCCCTCTAGAACCCTCAGTTTGTTTCTCAGAGTCCATAGTCTCTCATGGTTCATCTCCCCATCTGATTTCCCTGCCTTCATTTTTCCCTTCCTACTATCTTCTTTTTTTTTTTTTAACATATAATGTAATATTTGTTTCAGAAGTACAGGTCTGTGATTCATCAGTCTTACACATTTCACAGCACTCACCATAGCACATACCCTCCCCAATGTCTATCACCCAGCCACCCCATCCCTCCCACCCCCCATCACCCCAGCAACCCTGAGTTCGTTTCCTGAGATTAAGAATTCCTCATATCAGTGAGATCATATGAAACATGTTTTTCTCTGATTGACTTATTTTGATTTGCATAATATGCTCTAGTTCCATCCATGTCATTGCAAATGGCAAGATTTCAGGTTTTTTGATGGCTGCATAATATTCCATTGTGTATATACACCACATCTTTATCCATTCATCTGTTGATGGACATCTCGGCTCTTTCCACAGTTTGGCTATTGTGGACATTGCTGCTATAAACATTGGGGTGCACGTACCCCTTTGGATCACTACATTTGTATCTTTGGGGTAAATACCCAGTAGTGCAATTGCTGGGTCATACGGTAGCTCTATTTTAAACTTTTTGAGGAACCTCCCACTGTTTTCCAGAGTGGCTGCACCAGCTTGCATTCCCACCAACAGTGTAGGAGGGCTCCCTTTTCTCCACATCCTCGCCAACATCTGTCGTTTCCTGACTTGTTAATTTTAGCCGTTCTGACTGGTGTGAGGTGGTATCTCATTTGAGGTTTTGATTTGGATTTCCCTGGTGCTGAGCGATGTTGAGCACTTTTTCATGAGTCTGTTGGCCATTTGGATGTCTTCTTTGGAAAAATGTCTGTTCACGTCTTCTGCCCATTTCTTCATTGGATCATTTGTTCTTTGGGTGTTGAGTTTAAGAAGTTCTTTATAGATTTTGGATACTAGCCCTTTATCTGATATGTCATTTGCAAATATCTTCCATCCTGTCGGTTGTCTTTTGGTTTTGTGGACTATTTCTTTTGCTGTGCAAAAGCTTTTTATCTTGATGAAGTCCCATTAGTTCATTTTTGCCCTTGCTTCCCTTGCCTTTGGCGATGTTTCTAGGAAGAAGTTGCTGCGGCTGAGGTCGAAGAGATTGCTGCCTGTGTTCTCCTTTAGGATGTTGATGGACTCACATTTAGGTCTTTCAACTATTTTGAGTCTATTTTTGTGTGTGGTGTAAGGAAATGGTCCAGTTTCTTTCTTCTGCATGTGGCTGTCCAATTTTCCCAACACCATTTGTTGAAGAGACCATCTTTTTTCCATTGGACATTCTTTCCTGCTTTGTCAAAGATTAGTTGACCATAGGGTTGAGGGTCCATTTCTGGGCTCTCTGTTCTGTTCCACTGATCTATGTGTCTGTTTTTGTGCCAGTACCATACTCTCTTGATGATTACAGCTTTGTAATCGAGCTTGAAGTCCGGAATTGTGATGCCACCAGCTTTGCTTTTCTTCTTCACCATTCCTCTGGCTATTTGGGGTCTTTTCTGGTTTGATACCAGAATAATTTTAGGATTATTTGTTCCATTTCTTTGAAAAAAGTTGATGGTATTTTGATAGGGATTGCATTGAATGTGTAGATTGCTCTAGGTAGCATTGACATCTTCACAATATTTGTTCTTCCAATCCATGAGCATGGAATGTTTTTCCATTTCTTTGTGTCTTCCTCAATTTCCTTCATGAGTATAGTTTTCTGAGTACAGATTCTTTGCCTCTTTGGTTAGATTTATTCCTAGATATCTTATGGTTTTGGGTACAATTGTAAATGGGATCAACTCCTTAATTTCTCTTTCTTCTGTCTTGTTGTTGGTCTATATAAATGCCACTGATTTCTGTGCATTGATTTTATATCCTGCCACTTTACTGAATTCCTGTATGAGTTCTAGCAGTTTTGGGGTGGAGTCTTTTGGGTTTTCCACATAAAGTATCATATCATCTGCGAAGAGTGAGAGTTTGACTTCTTTGCCGATTCAGATGCCTTTTATTTCTTTTCGTTGTCTGATTGCTGAGGCTAGGACTTCTAGTACTATGTTGAATAGCATTAGTGATAGTGGACATCCCTGCCATGTTCCTGACCTTAGGGGGAAAGCTCTCAGTTTTTCCCATTGAGAATGATATTTGCTGATGGTTTTTCATAGATGGCTTTTATGATATTGAGGTATGTACCCTCTGTCCCTATACTGTGAAGAGTTTTAATCAAGAAGGGATGCTGTACTTTTTCAAATGCTTTTTCTGCATCTATTGAGAGGATCATATGGTTCTTGTTCTTTGATTAATGTTGTGTATCACATTGATTGATTTGTGGATATTGAACCAACCTTGCAGGCCAGGAATAAATCCCACTTGGTCATGGTGAATAATCCTTTTAATGTACTGTTGGATCCTATTGGCTAGGATTTTGGTGAGAATTTTTGCATCCATGTTCATCAAGGATATTGGTCTGTAATTCTTCTTTTTGATGGGGTCTTTGGTTTTGGGATCAAGGTAATGGTGGCCTCATAAAATGAGTTTGGAAGTTTTCCTTCCATTTCTATTTTTTGGAACAGTTTCAGAAGAACAGGTATTATTTCTTCTTTAAATGTTTGGTAGAATTCCCTTGGGAAGCCACCTGGCCCTGGGCTCTTGTTTGTTGTGAGATTTTTGATGACTGCTTCAATTTCCTTAGTGGTTATAGGTCTGTTCAGGTTTTCTTTTTCTTCCTGGTTCAGTTTTGGTAGTTGATACATCTCTAGGAATGCATCCATTTCTTCCAGATTTTCTAATTTGCTGGCATATAGTTGCTCATAATATGTTCTTGTAATTGTTTGTATTTCTTCACTATTGGTTATGATCTCTCCTCTTTCTTCCATAATTTTATTTATTTGGGTCCTTTCTCTTTTCTTTTTGACAAGTCTCGCCGGGGGTTTATCAATCTTGTTAAGTCAAAAACCAGCTCCTAGTTTCGTTGATCTGTTCTACTGTTCTTTTGGTTTCTATTTCATTGATTTCTGCTCTGATCTTTATTATTTCTCTTCTCCTGCTGGGTTTAGGCTTTATTTGCTGTTCTTTGTCCAGCTCCTTTAGGTGTAGGGTTAGGTTGTGTATTTGAGACCTTTCTTGTTTCTTGAGAAAGGCTTGTATTGCTATCTACTTTCCTCTTAGGACTGCCTTTGCTGCATCCCAAAGATTTTGAAGAGTTCTGTTTTCATTTTCTTTTGTTTCCATGAATTTTTTTAATTCTTCTTTAATTTCCTGGTTGACCCATTCATTCTTTAGTAGGATGCTCTTTAGCCTCCATGTATTTGAGTTCTTTCTGACTTTCTTCTTGTGATTGAGTTCTAGTTTCAAAACATTGTGGTCTGAAAATATGCAGGGAATGATCCCAATCTTTTGGTACCGGTTGAGACCTGATTTGTGACCTAGGATGTGATCTATTCTGGAGAATGTTCCATGGGCATTAGAGAAGAATGTGTATTCTGTTGCTTTGGGATGGAATGTTCTGAATATATCTGTGAAGTCCATTTGTTCCAGTGTGTCATTTAACGTCTTTATTTCCTTGTTGATCTTTTGCTTAGATGATGTGTCCATTTCAGAGAGGGGGGTGTTAAAGTCCCCCACTATTATTTTATTGTTGTTGATGTGTTTCTTTGCTTTTGTTATTAATTGCCTTATATAATTGGCTGCTCCCATGTTAGGGGCATAGATATTTACAATTGTTAGATCTTCTTGTTGGATAGACCCTTTAAGTATAATATAGTGTCCTTCATCATCTCTTATTATAGTCTTTGGTTTAAAATCTAATTTGTCTGATATAAGGATTGTCACCCCAGCTTTCTTTTGGTGTCCATTAGCATGGTAAATGGTTTTCCACCCCCTCACTTTCAATCTGGGTGTGTCTTTGGGTCTAAAATGAGTCTCTTGCAGACAGCACATTGATGGGTCTTGCTTTTTTATCCAATCTGATACCCTGTGTCTTTTGATTAGGGCATTTAGCCTATTTCCATTCTGGGTAGGTACTGAAAGATATGAATTTAGGGCCATTGTATTGCCTATAAGATGACTGTTACTGTATATTGTCTTGTTCCTTTCTGGTCTATGTTACTTTTAGGCTCTCTCTTTGCTTAGAGGACCCCTTTCAATATTTCTTGTAGGGCTGGTTTCGTGTTTGCATATTCTTTTAGTTTTTGTTTGTCCTGGAAGCTTTTTATATCTTCTATTTTCAGTGACAGCCTAGCTGGATATAGTATTCTTGGCTGCATATTTTTCTCATTTAGTGCTCTGAATATATCATGCCAGTCCTTTCTGTCCTGCCAGGTCTCTGTGGATAGGTCTGTTGCCAGTCTAATGTTTCTACCATTGTAGGTTACACACCTCTTGTCCCGAGCTGCTTTCAGGATTTTCTCTTTGTCTCTGAGACTTGCAAGTTTTACTATTAGGTGTTGGGGTGTTGACCTATTTTTATTGATTTTGAGGGGTGTTCTCTGCGCCTCCTGGATTTTGATGCCTGTTTCCTTCCCCAGACTAGGGAAGTTCTCTGCTATAATTTGCTCCAATATACCTTCTGCCCCTCTCTTTCTTCTTCTGGGATCCCAATTATTCTAATATTGTTTTGTCTTATGGTATCACTTATCTCTCGAATTCTGCCCTCGTGATCCAGTAGTTGTTTATCTCTCTTTTTCTCAGCCTCTTTATTCTCCATCATTGGGGAGTATATGGAAGTATATCACTGATTCTCTCTTCTGCCTCATTTGTCCTAGCAGTTAGATCCTCCATTTTTAATTGCACCTCATTAATAGCCTTTTTGATTTCGACTTAGTTAGATTTTAGTTCTTTTATTTCTCCAGAAAGGGTTTCTCTAGTATCTTCCATGGTTTTTTTCAAGCCCAGCTAGTATCTTTATAATCATCATTCTGAACTCTAGTTCCGACATCTTACTAATGTCTGTATTGATTAGGTCCCTGGCAGTCAGTACTGCCTCTTGTTCTTTTTTTTTGAGGTGAGTTTTTCCATCTTGTCATTTTGTCCAGAGGAGAATAGATGAATGAGAGAACAAAATGATAAGAGGGTAACAATGACCCCAGAAAAATATACACTAAACAAATCAGAAGAGACCTTCCAAAAAGTGGTCGCTTTTCTGTTCAGAGAGTTGTTGCTATTCTTTTTGTAGATCTCCTGTTGATTTCGTAGGTGTTCAGAATGGTTTGATACCCATCTAGCCCAATTCCTGGGATGAGAGGAAATTTAGGTCTCCTACTCCTCCACCATCTTGCCTTCAACCTCTGTGCTTTCCATTTCAACCTACTGCATGTACTGATCTCTGGGAGCTCCAGAGGGCAAGCCAACCTAGGAGCCCGAGGCAGGGAAGGGGCGGCCCAGGCCTGTGACTGCCACAGCTCTCACCTCTCCAGGAGGAAGCGCTTGTGTGAGGAGAGCCCTCCTGCTTCGAGTGCAGCCGGGAGACCAAGCTATAGCCGTACCCACCGCTCTTCCCGTGAGATCCCAGCCACAGCAAGGGGCGGCCAAGGCCCAAATTAGTCTTCCTAAGATATTGCTGTTAACATGACACATTCCTCCAAAAATCCTGCAGTACTTATCTATTTGTTATATCCTCAAGCTTCTTCATCTTTCAGAGCCCTCATGATCTGCTTCCTACCCACCTATTCAATACTGTTTCCCTCTAATTCCCAGGATAGGTGCTCAGCTCAGTAAGACTAGTCTGTTCATTCTCTTTTTCACACCTATTGAGTGTAAGTTCTATAAGAACATCTATCTTTGTTTTGTTCATTAATGTATCCCACTCACAATGTGTGGTACCTAGTAAGTGCTCAATAATGATTTATGTTCATTCACACTTCAGAACTCAGAGTTATGCACTCACACACCACTCTTCTTTCTCTTTTCTACTTATCTAAACCCTACTGATTTCTTCTAACCAAGTCCTACTTGCTCCACCTATATTTTGCTAACTATTTCTGCCCATATTACATTTCTAACTTTGTCTGAATTCCCATACTATGTACCTGTGACTCCATACATGGAATCCTATAGTTAGGAGCCCAAACTCCAGAGCCAGACTGACCCAATTTGAATCCTATCTCTGTTACTTATGATTATATATTATATAAGTTATTTTACCTCTCTGTGCCCCAGTTTCCTCATCTATAAAGTGAGCAAAATAATAAAACCTATCTCATAGTATTGTTGCATGACTTAAATGAGTTCACGTATATCAAATGTTTATCACAGTGACTAGAACAGAGTAAGCATTATATAAACGTTTTCTGTTATTGTATAGTTTTACCACTTCATTTATGTTAGTCTTGACTTTACAACCAGATTGCAGGTTCTTTGAGGTAGAAAGGATATTTTCTTTTTCAGCGACACTGCTAAGTAAATTCTGACTCCATCCACATTCAGAAGTGATCATGGTTTCTCTGTGTCCTGGTCATTGATAGTGCAGGGAGAGGAGTTGCTGAAAGCACTTCCCAGTGTTTGGAGGGTCCATTCCTGTGCCTTCCAAACTCTGGAGCTTTCCCACACTTCCTCCTCTCTACCACCTTTTAGGTGTTGTCTTATTGCATTCTCTCTTTGCCTGGCTCAGTGTGGTTTCTATGAGGCTTTAAAAAGGGAGAACAAGAGTGGGTCCTGCCTCAGTGCATGTCTGAGTTGGTTGTGGAACAGAACTGTGGTCCTCTGACACTGATCTCTTAATTTCAGCAGCCCTATGTCCTTTTCTGCCCCTGCATTTGAGGTGATTACAGGCTGCCTATGTTCTGGTCTGCAGGCGAAGGAAAAGTTACAAGGTTTTCTTTATGTTCAGAGGTTTCAAAATGGGACAGCTTTGGGTGACTGAGCACAAGGTAGATGGAGGGAGGCAGGCTTTCAGTGCATTCACCTCCTAAGACCAGGATTTTCCCAGTGTTTAACTCTTGTGAATATAACAGTTTCTTGGGCATGTAAGCAGTGCCAAGTGCTTCTTGTCCCCTGCAGGAGTATCTCATGACTGCTATTCCATGTATGTGAGAGGTAACCTCAGGAAGAACCTGGATCAGGAGGTCCCAGGTGGGTCTGCATGTGCAGAGGTTCCATGAGAGGTATCATCTTATCAGCCAGGCATTAGGCCATGGGGCCCCAAGGTCAGTCTTAGATCCAGAGGCTATTGAAGTAAGACCCAAGGCCATGAGTCAGTAACCCTTGGGTTTGCTGATGTTTCTCCCCAAGATTCTCTTGGTGGTATTTGTGAACACCAGAGGGGCAGAGAATGGAGAAGGAATCCCCACGTGAAGCATCTCCAGAGTTCCTCCTGCTCTCCACTCAGAGCTTCATGGATCAACTCTTCACATAGGAGATCAGAGGGAAGGCACTGAGGCTGGGGCCGGGGTCCACTTCAGCTGGCTGACAACAGTATCCTGAGAGGCCATGGACAGGGAAGGCCAGCCCCATGTCCCTCTGCTATGCCTGGAATGACTTTAATGACCAAGATTTTTTCTCTTGAATTGCAGCTTCTCATCACTTTCCTCTCTACCCACCCATTCAGTAAACCTTAAAGACTTGCAAACAAAACAAAACAACAACAACAAAAACTCTGACTCTAGGTTGGCTATAAAATATGAATATTTTTAAAAGGAGTAGCTCCCAGACATATTGGCTTGTGATATTTGGATGTCTAGGCTTAATATGCATTGTATATATAGGTTCTTGGGCAGAAATGATAAACTAATAGGTATTTCCAGAATTGTTCTATAGTTATTTTAAATTTTTTGTCCACTGTTGGGGCGCCTGCATGGCTCAGTCAGTTAAGCATCTGCCTTCAGCTCAGGTCAAGATCCCGGGGTCTTGAGATCTAGCCCCGGGTCTGGCTCCCTGCTCAGTGGGGAGCCTGCTTCTCCCTCTCTTCCCCACTTGTGCTCTCTCTCCCTATCTCTGTCTCTCTCTCAACTAAATAAATAAAATCTTTAAATAAATAAATAATAAATTCTCGTCCACTGTCCATAAACAAAGTCCCATGAGTTTGAAACCCAGTCACAAAGGAAAATGCCAATGTCAGTAGTACTAAGTGAAACAAAAGTTGTACAGAGGAAGTTTTATTTTTGTACCTCTAAGTGGAAATTATACAATGGATAGTAAAATTGCATATAAAATTGTCTTAATAAAAAGAAACTAGATTCTGTAATTTTTAGTATCATAATTATTTTCTTCATAAAGCAAAGTAATATAATTTGTCCTAAATCTAATTTACTAATCTCTTAAAATTAATTCACAGAGGAATTTGCATGTATCATGTTCTTCATTTATATACACTCACAAAAGTTCAGAAAGTTATGAATTTGTCAGTGATTCCTCTCTTCTTCTGCTCTTACCATTTCATGTAATAATTGCTCTTTCCTTTGAGAAACTCTTTATATATGTTACATTTGATTGGAACCAATGCCAAGGTCAGATCTTTCTTAAATCAATTCTTCATAGAGAATACTCTGGTCAAATAATTCTCTTCTTCATCAGACAGGGCACGTCTTTCATTCAGACGAAACCTCTGTTTGAAATGCCTCATTCATCACTAAATGACTAAAAGCAGAACTAGGATAATCAAAAGTTCTTTATTTTATCTTCATAAATGTACAATTTCGTGTGAAGCCTGGGAAAAATATTTATTGAGATTGCAATCTAACAAAAAAGGAGATGGAAGCATTGATTGTATGGCCAGCTGATTTTAAAGTTCTTTTATCTTTCTGAAACATTTTTAATTTCAGAATATTTAAGTAGATTTAATTCTTTACATTAAAAAATTAAAATTTCTAATGTCTGTCTTTTATTAAGAGCCATAAACCCACAAAGCTTAGCAATTTCCATTTCTATTTAAAAGTTAATGAAGTGGGAGAAAATGTACTTCACCGCTAAAGAATTTACGGCATAGTCAGGGAAACCCAAGGGATGAGAGCTGACATTGAAACTACGGTTGTAGTTTGAAAACAAATTTTTTTCAAAATAATTCTGTCTGAATTGATGGTTACAGTGCAGGGTTTTGGGGGGGGAGCACAGGATGGGTTAAATAGGTGATGGGGATTAAGGAGTGCACTGGTAGTGATGAGCACTGGGTGTTGTATAGAAGTGTTGAAGCACTATATTCTACACCTGAAACTAATACTACACTGTATGTTAATTAACTGGAATTTAAATAAAAGCTTTTTTAAAAAGTCTGATAAATGATCCATGTGCTTTATTCTCTCTCCTGCCTAGAAATTCTAAATTGGAAATTCTAAATGTGGTATCCCACAACAGAATTGTGAAAACAGAGAAAACAAGTAAATGAGATAATAGACTCAGTTTTGAAAACTTAAGCATATAAATACATTTTTTCTTTTGAATCCCTATGTTCTCAATCAAGTGAATTTTGAAAGTTCTTAAATTCTCAAGTTATGTTAAATTAGTTTTCAGGAGTGACTACTAGTGCTCCATAAATTTAGGTCGAATTGAATTGAGTTGTATTGCATTGCCTTTTATGGGGGGAGGAAATTCCCTCTCCCTACTAAATAACGTGGAGAACAGTTGTAAATAGCCCTTAATCTGAATCAATCTTACACCATATAATAGTCACATAGACCAAAGTACTGGTTTGATTGTCTGGAGTCTGATTTTACCTCCTTCACAATTAAGATACATTGTCATTTTTGTTTACTATCTAAGAAAGTGTTATGTTGCTCTGCATTCATCTCTGAAAATCTAATTTCTGCTCAACTATCCATATGTGACATAAATTATGTTATAAAAGTCTAATATGTATATTAGAACCAGGTTCTTTAATTGGTATGTATACTGAGTTACAATGCAATTTCTTATATTACCAGAGTTTTAATTAATGTGATTCACAACAATAGTAATTATACTTGAAGGAAAGTGAAAGGTACTTAAAGGAGCTGTCTTTAAAGATACACAGTGCTCTCATAAGGAAAAATCTGCCTCATCTCCTTCTATAAAATTTGAGCCAGGAGCTTGTAGTGAACCAAAAGAAGAATGCTTTCCTCTGTGAGTAAGTAAACCTCAATAGTAAAGAATACAGTTAAACAGTAGACCACTAAAGTGAGATTCAGTTTCCTGTTCTCCTATATGCTATAATGATTGATATCAAGAGCCTACAGATATTCTATATTGGCTATAGTTTTTCTCTCTGTATTATTCTCATTATTTGTATTGTTTGTATATTTTTTTCAGTCAAGAGAATCTATCCCATTAAATGACTTAAAGTCAGAAGTATCACCCCGGATTTCAGCAGAGGACCTGATCGACTTGTGTGAACTCACAGTGACAGGCCATTTCAAAACACCCACCAAGAAGACAAAGTCCAGTAAACCAAAGCTCCTGGTAGTTGACATCCGGAATAGTGAAGAGTATCCTTTACATATGTGGTTTTAAAGGATGGTAGTGCCTTACTCATACTGTTTCCTTTCCATTTTAAGGGTGTGTGGCAAAAACAATGAACATATCTGGGATTCCTCTGAATTCAAATAGCTAAATAACTCTCAAACTAAATGCCAGAATAGACTTGCATGATATAACATTGCATGACCTTAAAATGGTTTCCAGATAACACGAGAATATTGGGACATTTTCTTGTTTTTTGTGTTTCTCTAGTGTATATTGCTATTCTTGAGGGTATTTGAATCCTTCTTGCTATAGATAAAATTTTGGCAAAGATGAAGACTATTTAACTGGTCTATTTTGTAGCCTAGAAAGAGAGAGTGACAGATCTCAACTTTGAACTTATATTTTTTACAATTTTCAAAATATTGTCTTCAGAGAATATATTAAAGTATTTTTTACTGAAATTTTACTATTAAATATACCATAAATTCTTGGGATTTTGCTTGGCATTGAAGTATGAACAGTTACAAAATAGTAGCAGTTTAATCTTTCTACTTATATCTTCATCTGTCAGATTCTCATGAAGCATGCCTCGATTCTCTGTACTCTAGAATATAGGTAAATGATTTTCAAAATTTTTTTAACAGGGTAACTCCCTTTATAGTAAATTCTTTCTTAGAAATTCGTTTAATAAAATATAAATGAAGAAATTTTAAGCGATTTTCTTCATAAGTTAATATTTATATCATTTACTAACTATAAATGAGAGTTCTATGAAAATGAGGGTTAATAGATTAGTGGTTTCTTATATGCTAATATTGGCATATGAGTTTTCATGTGCATATTTACAATCACAATTTTTGAAATGAAATCTTAAAATGAAATTTAAGCTGTACATTTACTGAACTCCTGAAGCAATCCATAGAATCTTAGATTATTAAGAATACAATTTGGGAGCCTACTATTTCAAATAATACAGCCCTACTTTTTTGTGAAAACTTACTACTTTTTATTTTCCCTCACTTGTGAAAGACTACTGAGTTTGGAGAGAGCCTAAATGTTTATGTCCCTCGTTGTTAGGTCTTTAGGGATACTGGAAGTTCCTTAGCAGAGTAGATGAGTGGATTCCCAAAAGCAGCATTAAATTCCAGTTGACAGATCCAGGAACTCCTGCTGTAAAAGTTCTTATATGTTATTTCAAGGGTTTAAAATACATTTAATTTTTTAACCTTATAACTTGTTTCTTTTGGTTGAACCTTTAGTCATAGGCTTTCATAAAACCATCAAGAAGTGTAGCATTATAGTGGCCTTTTAATTTTTTTTAAAGATTTATTTATTTATTTGAGAGAGAGGAGGGAGGGGCAGAGGGAAAGAGTCTCCAAGCAGACTCCCTACTGAGCGTGGAGCCTGAGGCAGGGCTCCATCCCAGGATCCATGGGATCACAACCTGAGCCAAAACCAAGAGTCAGATGCTCAACCAACTGAGCCACCTAGACTCCCCACCCTATTTTAATTTTAAAGACTACTTCTAAAATAATTAAAATAGCTTATATGCACACCACTCACTTCCTTTCGAATAATTTAAATATCTATTTAAAATTGTACACACAATATGAGAGTGACATTCAGTCCGAAGTTTTTCAGACCTCATAGTCTGATTTTTAAATTACTACTCTCCTTTGTTTTCTTCAGGATAAATATAACTAGGACAGCAGAAAGCAGAGCAGCTAGCCTGATCATTGTTCTCTGATGAGTACGGATGAGTTGCCTAACATAGGAATGCCTTTGTGTCATCTGACAATACGTGGCTCATAGTTGCAACTAGGCAGAGAACTGGGTTGGTTGTTTTCGTCTTTACAATCACAGGCTGAACGAAAAGAATCAGTAGTGCTTTGTGCCATTCTGGGGGGCGTGGTCCCAAGGGAATGAAGAAAGAAAAATAAAGTCACCCACCTTTTATAACCCTCCCAAAGGACCCAACTTGTGAAATTTTCTAAATCCCCTTTTGAAAGCCTATTTTAAAACCAAAGTGTTCTTAAGTTGTGTTATTTATCCTCACAACATTCCTAAGTTTTGTTGTTGTTGTTTTTTTCAGTATCCTCTTATTTTATCACATAACCTGCTTTGTCTCACCTCTAAATACCAAACGTTGGCATTTGTGTCTCAATCACACTGCTTTGAGAAGAACCACAAGCTAAACTGTCCAAGAGTGATTGGGTGTCATTAGGTCTCTTTTAGTATCAAGAACACAGTGAAGAATGAAGAGCTGTGGGTTATAAGAATCCTTTTCAGTGAGGTATCTAAACTACCTACCTATGGCCTTCCAAGGCTGAAAAACCTTTTATAATCTCTAATGATGCATACCATTTGATTACACTATGAGGAAATAAGTAATATTTTTTTCTGTTAATCTTAAATTCTATTCTCAAAGAATTAAAGGCAAGGGAAAAGTGTATTTCATGGTAATGAAGAGATTCATAAATTTAATGCTTCAAATTAATATATTAGAATGTGGTGTTTGATTTTCTTAGATGCCATCATTAATAGCAACCAATAAATATTACTGTCTTTAGTGCTGTGGATAATTTTTCGAAGAAAAAGGTATAAAATATAGTTCTTATTCACTAGGTTGCTTTTAGTATAAAGAATATAAAACATGAAAATATTTTGTGTGGGAAATAAATAAAGAGTAAAGACAATGATGTATTAAGTGCCAAATGAGTGGTACAAAGAATGTATCAGCAAAGAAGTAATCTCTGGATAACAGAAGGAGGTAGGTATAGGGCTTATATCCTTCTAATCTTTATAACGCCAGCACCAGTTTTGGCTCCTAGAAAGTACCCAGAAAATATTTATATAAGGAAAACAGCAGGGTGGAGGACACAGTGACCCAGTCTCCTACCATTACCTTTCAAAGTTATAAAGAGTTGGCAATATATAAGTCCTTTTACATTCTATATATGTCCAGTGACTTCTGAGACCTTTTTTCCTTTAAACCCAGAAGCAAGAACAAGTCAGTAGAATCAGAATTTAGAGCTAGAAGCATTCATCAAACCTAACATTCATTCATTCAATAAATATTTACTGGCTGTCTTGATATATTCTAGTAAATAGTGTACCAGAGGTTGAGGATTTGTTGGTGAACAAAATGACAAATTTCCTGCACTCATGAAAACTGCATTTTAATTGGAGAGATAGATAAATACATCTATTGTAAGATCTTAAACAGCAATAAATGCTATATATATAAAAATAAAGCAGGGAAAAAGAGAATTATAAAGTTCTATAAAGTATTCAAGTAAAACCTCTCAAAAAAGATACTTCAGCAGAGCTAAATGATGTAAAGAGGCAGGCTACAAATGATATGAGGAAGAACATTCTAGGCAGAAGAAAGAACAAGGGCAGTGACCCTGGTGTATGAACATGCTTGGCTATTTTGGACCAGTAAAGACACCAGAAGTGTAAGAGATTAAGTCAAAGGAGATAAAATCACTGAAGCCAAGAGAAAGTATAGGATGGTCAGAAGTCTCTGCAGTATGGTTTTAGAGTTAGTAACATGCCCTCAATTCCTTGGATACCTATAATCACTAATTCCTAAAAATCTATAATCCTCAATAATCTACAGCTATGATTAAGTTCCTCCAGTGTACCAAGCATGATGCTAGTTGTATGATGTAGATTCTGCTAATATCTCTATTTTACTGATAAAGAAACTGAGGCTTAAAAAGGCTAAGCAACTTGCCCAAGGCCATACAACTTGGTACAGTCAAACTCATGTTCCTGAGTTTCATGCACCTAGATTTTATGCAAGTGACTATTTGTTCCCTGCATAGGGTTGTTAAGCATAAACAACACAGAGACAAATGAGTGAATATAAATTAATGACTGAATGAGACATGTATTGATTCTAAACTATGTGTTCAAATACTACACACATTCCTTCAAATCTTACACACAAACTGAGCTATTACTTTCAGTGCCTTATATGGGGGGACCTAATCCCTAATAAACAAATCTGCCAATATTTGTCTTTATATAGACGCAGCCACATATTCAAGGAAAACAACTTTTTTTTTTTTTGCCAGTTGAACCCTTTTTTTAATGAATCAGTCAACTATTCAATAATTTATCAAGCATCATATGACAGTTAATTTTATGTGCCAACTTGGCTATGATGTATTCATTCCATAATTGGAAGCCTGTATTTCTCTTATATATTCTTGCCTCCTTGTCATAGATAAACTGACCATATAAGTGGGGGTTTATTTCTGGGCTCTCCGTTTTGCTCCATTGATCTATGTGTCTATTTATGTGCCAATGCCACACTGTTTTGATTACTACAACTTCGTGGTATATCTTAAAATCTGAGATTGTGATACCTCCAGCTTTGTTCTTCTTTCTCAGGATTGCTTTGGCTATTCAGGTTCTTTTGTGGTCCCATACAAATTTTAGTATTATTTGTTCTAGTTTTGTGAAATAATGCTATTGGTATTTTGATAGGGATTACATTGAATCTTTAAATTGTGTTGGGTAGTATGGACGTTTTAACAATATTAATCCTTCCAATCCATGAGCATGGAATGTCTTTCCATTTGTTTGCATCATCTTCAGTTTCTTTCATCAATGTTTTATAGTCTTCAAAAAAGTACAGTACAGGTCCTTCACCTCTTTAAGTTTATTGCTAGGGTTTTTGTGGGGGGGGGTTGGTGCAATTATAAATGAGGTTGTTTTCTTAATTTCTCTTTCTCCTATTTTGTTAATTGTGTATAGAAATGCTACTTATTTCTCAGTATTAATTTTATGTCCTACAACTTTACTGAATTCATTTATTATTTCTAGTAAGTGTTTGATGGAGTCTTTAGGATTTTCTATGTATGGTATTACATCATCCACAAATAGTTACCGTTTAACTTCTTTACCAATATGGATGCCTCTTATTTATTTTTCTTATCTAATTGCTGTGGCTAAGACTTCCAATACTGTGTTTAATAAAAGTGGTGAGAGTGGACATCCTTGTCTTGTTCCTGATCTTAGAGGAAAAGCTCTTAGTTTTTCAACATTGAGTATGATGTTAGCTGTGGGTTTTTCGTAAATGGCCTTTGTTATATTGAGGTATGTTCCCTCCAAACCCACTTTGTTGAGAGTTTTTAATCATGAATGGGTGTTGAATTTTGTCAAATTCTTTTTCTACGTCTGCTGAGATGATCATATGATTTTTATCCTTTGTTTTATTGATGTAGTGTATCATGTTGATTGATTTGCGAGTATTGGATGACACTTGCATTCCCTGAATAAATCCCACTTGACAAAACTGAACTATTTTAAATATTGGAAAGCGAAGTTAGAACACTTTGAGGGAAGCATTTTAGAAAGGCTTTTTTCTACTAAATGACTAATTTAATCTCTTAAAAATATTCTTCTATTGGGGTGCCTAGGTGGCTCAATAGTTCAAACATCTGACTCTTGATTTTGGCTCAGGTCATGATCTCACGGGTTGTGAGATCAAGCCCCCCAGAGGGCTCCATGCTCATCAGGAAGTCTGCTTGAGGGTCTCTCCCTCTGCCCTAACTCCCACTCATGTGTGCTTGCTCTCTTGCTCTCTCCCCCTCCCTCTCTTGCTCTCTAAAATAATAGTCTTCTATTAATTTTTCCAAAAAATTATCACTAGATTCTGGTGTTTTAAAACTTAACAAATGAAAGCCTATTAAATTCCTTATAATATTTTTTTAAGGGAATTATTTTTGTAGAGTAGTTTTTAATTCTGACTAAGGTAAATCTTTGCAATTAAACTCAGATTTATGTGACTTTATCTCTGTTTAATAAATTAATAAATATTTAATACTAGTATACTTTTAAAATAACTTTCTCTTGCCAACAAAATGTAGTCCTATACAGTAGAGAGAAAAACAAAAAAAATCAAAAAAACTCTAACACCTTTTCCTTCTCCCAAGAAAAGTAAGTTATTTTTGAAGGTCATTTATAATATTTTTCAAATTATTTATAGTCTCTGTATATAGCTTTTATCTTCTATTTTGCTTTTATAATAAGATCGTTTAGATAGGAAAATTTGGCTAACACAATTCTTATATCTTCATATAGGTGAAATTTTTTTCGTAATTTGTTCTTTCAGGAGATTAAGAATCTAACATTAAGTTTTATCTCATTTTGTTTACCTATGTAAAATAATTGAAATGATTGTTTATGAAAGGGAGGGGGCAGTTACCCTTCAGCAAATTAAGTTACTGTCTACCAATGAATTTAAGAGTTAGCCTTATCACCCCCTAGAACCCTCCTATGTGTGTAAGGGAGGAAAAGTTTCTTTTTCCTCTACCCTTCTAAGTTCTTGGCTGGGCTTCTGTAAGAGAAGACAAATTAACAAGAGAGAAGCATACAAATTTATTTAATGTAAGTTTTACATGATATGGGAGCCTTCATAAGAAAATGAAGATCTGAAGAAGTGGTTAAACCTGAGAGTTTTTATTCTAGGCTTGACGAAGAGTAGACAGTGACAAGAACATATGATAGGAAAAAATGGGTATGAGTTAAATTTAGTTAAGCTAAAGGAAACTTAGCAAGGCCTGTTTGTTCAGATTCCTTTTACTGTCCCTCTGCCTCAGAGATAAGGATATCCCCATCCTCTGAGTATAGGGAAGGCATCCCTCAGTTGAGAGTTTTATGTCTTGATTCAGGGAAAGGTCAGAAAGTCTTTTCCGCTCATGCCATTTCTCAAATTCCTTCAGCTTAAACTATTCAGTATACCAAGATGCCATATTTTGGGATACTGTACCCTGAAGCCCATTACCTGAAATTCTGCTAAAACTTTAGTCATTTAGCTTATAAGTATTCCCTGTTAAAATATAAATACCCTGCAAGAGATACTATTTTAATCTATTATCAATTTTTGTGATAGTAGGTAAGGAAAAGCATATCAACAGTCTGAGGGAACTAACTCTAACTTCAATGGGGCCCAGTAGTCCAAGTAAGGAATACAGAAAAGGAAAGCTGGAGAACATGAAGACAGACTTTACCCACTTGACAATTAAGACATAATCCCAACTTTCAAATAAGGAGGAAACCTAGAGATAATCTAATCTAAATTCTTAATATTAGAGCTGAACAGCTTATGTCAGAGAAGCTAAACAGCTAAGTTTCTGTTGAAATCATATTTTATTTTTATAAGAAAGAAACATGAAATGTTAATCTAGGCAAAGGTTCAGGTCAGTTACTTTGTTCTAATACATAACAGGGATTTCAGAGCAAACAGTAACTGCATATTTTTTTGACAAAAGAGATTTTAATGAAATTAGCATTTATAGAGATAAAGGTTACTCACAATACTTAAAAGTTAATTCACCAAAAAACTACAGCAATTCCAAAATGGTATGCAGCTAATATAACACAGTTTTCAAAAATAGAAAACAAAAATGAACCAAAAAAAAAAAAAAGTGAATTCTAAAAGCTACCATTAGAGTGGAACATTTTTTATACACTACTCTCTAACAGACTAGAGGAACATTCAATAACCACAAAGTCTTGAGCAAAACAGTTGATGAGCTGGACCCAGTGACACAGAGCACTGCTGGCTGCAAACATTCTTTTCAGGCTTGCATAAAACACTTCTAAAAATTGACCATATACAGGGCCAAAAACCATATCCAAACATTTCAAAAAATTAATACAATTCTATAAAGACAATGAAGCTTGGTTACAATCAATAACAAAAGCATTAAAAATACAACATATGGTAGAAATATATAAACACATTTGAAACAATCGATGTCAAACTACACACTGCAGTGTAAATTAAATATTTATTATTGAAAATTAACAAAATTACTAATTATCCAAACTTTGTTAGAGATTCAGCTCTAGCAGTACAGAGATAGCCAAAGCTTCAAATGCTTACATAATAGAAGAAAGTCTGAAAAATGGGTTATGCATTTTTAAAAAGATTTATTTATGCATTTCAGAGAGAGAGAGCATGAGCAAGAGGGGCAGAGAGAGAGAGAGAGAGAGAATCTCAAGCTGACTCCACACTAACCGCAGAGCCTGATGCAGGGTTCAATCTCACCACCCTGAGATCACAACCTGAGCAGAAACCAAGAATCCCAAGCTGAACCAACCGTGCCACCCAGGCGCCCCTGGGCTATGCATTTGATTTGAGGTAGGAAAAGAATAATAAACACAGGGGCACCTGGGTGGCTCAGTAGGTCAAGCCTCTGACTCTTGATCTCAGCCTAGGTATTGATCTCAGGATAGAATTCAAGCCCCGCCTTGGGTTCCATGTGGGTGTGGAGCCTTGAAGACTACCTCTCTCTACTGTCCTCACTCTTTTTGTTCCAACCATGAGATCAGACTGGGTGTAGAGAGTGAATAACCCATTGTGCTCAGGTTCTTATAGTTCCCCAGTACTGCGTCTTTATATAAGTTTCTCTAAGAGGAGTCCAGAAGGTCCACTCTTCCAAGGTGAAGTCCACAGCCACAACACCAAAAGTCACAATCCAAATAATCCAAATAATCACACATGTGCTGGCTTGAATCAAGGAACATCATCAATGTTCACAGAACAGCCAGGGGCACCAGGGTCTTGAGAACCGCAGGGCTCGGGGCTCGGCAACCTGCCTTGCTCGGCGGAAATTCGCTTCCTCTAGTCCTTTAATGCCCTCCTTGCGTCCGGGCCTTCCTTGCACGCGGCCTCACCGGACTCAGGTTCAGCCGCATGACGACCATCACGAGTTGCCCTGTGAGGCGCTGAGCAACCCCAATAATTGCATATTTTAAAGAGGCAATAGAATGTGTTTCTCATATAGTGGCATAAATTTTATAAGTAATGTTAATAACTTCAAAGATAATACACAAGCCGAACTGTTGTTTTCTTTAATACTTCTAAATAGAGTTTCATATTTCTAGAGTTCATATTAAGAGGTCTTAGTCATGTAAATGTGGGACCAACTGATATTATCTGTAAACAGAAATACTTTGAAGGAATATTATTCTCATATCCTTGTTTTTTCAGCTTTATTTGTAAAGCACTTACTTTTTTTAGTATCAGAAGCTATAGGAAAGACCTCAGGCCTAATTTTTTTAATTTGAAAAACACATAAACTCAGTTGTTTTTATTATTATACCACATTATTCATCCTTAGTCAATGCTAGTATTGCTCTTGTCTCTGTGTCCTGAAGAATTAGTTTCTAAAAATTTCTTCAGAATAATTTAGAGATACTTGTGTTCAGAGCAGAATAGATATTAAGGAGGTTTAGTAAGATTTTTTTCATTCCATTTGGGTCTAGGTTCAAGCTACCTGAATTAAAATTTCTAGCTAGTTGTATTCCCCTATCTGAATAGACCTTGCATAATATGGGACAAAATGGTAGCCACTGCTGGAATGTCTACACTGTCTGGATCAATAGTGAGTTGTGTAAGGTACATTACCTGTTGAAGAGCTCCCATTTGTTCTGAGACCCATCCATAGCCCCAGTTCCTGAGTGCCATGTAGTCTCATTCAATCAGCCAGTCAATCCTGATTGATGACCTATTTTGCCAGGCAATGGGGAAACAGAGTTAAGTCAGAATGCTTGCTGACCAGGAGTTCACAGTCTTATGGCTAAGAGAGACACATTAAATAGATAATTACAATACAGTATGAAATGGTCTATGTTTGAGGCACACCCAGGAGACCAAGGGAATATAAGGATGGTCACCCAAACCAGGTGATACCGGAGATGGGTCTTGAAAGAGAAATAGAAGTTACCCCAGGAATGAAGAGGAAAAGGACATTTTAGACTGAAAAAAAAAAAAAACCCAAACATACTGTATGAGTGCACAGAGAGGATGAGAAGGACACATTCAGGAAATTACAGGTACTCTGGATATGCGTGGCTAGAATGCATGAGGGTAGAAAATGACACTACAGTAGGCAAAGGCAGCTTCATGGAGAATGTAACATGCTAAGAAATTTGGGTTTTATTCCAAAGACTATGAGAAAGTATTAAAGAATTTTAATCAGATAAGTAGCATGCTTGCATTTGTATTTTGTAGGGATTTATGCAGTGTGGAAGAAGATAAGAGCAGAGGTAATGGTGCAGGCAAGGCCAGAAGGATGGGATCACCCAGATATTTGATGTGCATAAATATTTCTCCATATTTGCAATCACAAAGGGTGGGATCTTTAACTTTGTCCTAAAATAAATCATTTTTAGTGAACCCTTTGGGTCAATACCCATGCTGGAGAAAATCCAGAGAAATGTGTTTTGTTGCTGTTCTTTTCCCTTTTCTCTTAACTATGTATTAAAAAAGATAATTCTGTATCATGGCAACTGCAAGTATTAATAGATGGTGGTGCCACTAGCTAGGAAGGCCAGGAGATTTGATGCTGACACAAGTTATTCTAGGTTTGACACAGTTCTGAAATTCATTTACTCAGTAAATATATAACATGTATTCTAAGCACTGTATTAAAGCATTATAAGAGTTCCATAGATGAGATAAATACAGATCCTATAAATTGTTTAAAGTCTTAATGGAAGTCAAGTACGTTAGCATTAGTATGTTTTATACAAGATCAAACTGCTGTCATGAGAGATGTACAGATACTGTGGGAAGGAAAATTTTCATGGAGGAAACACCTGAAGGATGGATAAGGTTTGAACCCTCAAAAAAATGGAGAAAAGGCTTTTAGGTAGAGAAAGCTGCAGAAGCTAGACAGGACATATACTGGAAACAGTATGTGATTTGGTTTGGTTGGAAGTGAAGTAGTTAGTTCTTATTCATGAGGGCTCAACTGAGAAATTTGGGCTTTGTCCTATGTCCTGTGAAAGTTTTCTCAACAAGGTTGTGATAATCAGAACTTTGTTTTTAAAATTTTAATCTAACAATATTGTGAATATAATGGATTTCCAAGAGAAAAGATAAGAATTGAAGAAAACAAAAAGCTACGACAATAGTCTGCACTCAAGGGAATAAGTGTCTGAAATAGGCAAATGGTTATGGGAATCTAATAGATAGGAGGATGGGATTTATTAGAGCTCTAGAATGTTGGATGTTGCCACTGATGAGATTTAAACTGATTTGGTGGATGGTGATGCCATTCATAGAAAGCAGCAACAGATTTAGCAAGGAGAAATGGTGATCTCTAAAGATATAATTTTATATTGATCAATGCTATTTAGTTACACTATATATGAGGAAACTATGGGCTTAATTCTATATTCACTTTTGGCTATTGATATACTAAAGGTATAGCCTTTACTTTGGACTCTATAACACTAATTATAATTAGTTAACATGGCAACCAAACAAGCCAACAGAGTGGTTTGATGAAATCCTGGTGTGCTTTGTATATAGAGGTATGAAGTCATTAAGTGTGGTACCCAGCAAAAATGCTGTGCTCTTTTAGGGTTTAGAAAAATATGAGATTGTTTCTGTGTTAAATTTTGAGCTGTTAGATATTTTAAAGCAATTATTAAATCCTTTTATGAAGTAAACAATCTTTCTAGACTATGAACCTATTTAATATACCATATTATTTTTAGAAGGATATTCTTCTATCTGCTTGATTGATGTATGGTGCATCTACTTGCAATATTTGTGATATAGACTGACTTATAAATATAGGAAGGTATTCATATCTTAGAAACCTAGAAGATGATGCATGTCATCTTTATCTGTTAATACTGTTCTAACAATCCAACTCTTTTGTCACAGACATTTTAAAGTATTTGTTCTGACCTATTTGTACATTGGATTACCACATTTTGTTTAATGTGAAAATTTATTTTTGTTATAAGCACACATTTGAATGCTTTTTGGTAATGCCTACCAAATGGAATGTTGAGCTGAATGCTGTTTTTGGGGAAAGGAACAGCATACTGCAAGATAGGGTAAGGTCACCAGTTGCCAATGAAAAATCATGTTTACTAGAATATATCACAGAATGCAATCAGTGTAGTAAACCACTTGATTCAAATACCTGACTAGGTGACTACTATAATAACTGTTTTTATAGCTACTGTTGTTCCATAGTAGAGGTTTCATTGTAATTACTGATGATTTCTTTAATCATGTCCTTTATCTTTTAAATCTTTCAAGTATGTCGTCAAAAATCATAATAGTAAAAATGTTTTATGAACACTGAAAGGTTAAAAAGTTACTGTTTATGAGTGCCATTGCCACTTTTGCCAAAACCGATCTGAAAATTGTGATGGACATTGTTATGCTATAAAGATGTATATATGATTGGAGCTAATTACCACATAAATACTTTGGCTTCTATTGCCTAACTAGATTCTGAACTAATTACTATGAAGCTGAAACCTTTTAAGGTCTTAGTTTCTAGAATAGCAGAGTGCCTGGCTGTTGGGTAGTGTACTCACTACAGAACCTCTTTACATGTGGGTATTGTTTACCCCATATCTATGTTCATGCTGACAAACAGTGGCTTTTTTAAATACAAAAGGCAAATGCAAAGGATCCAGATTTTTTTCTAGAATATGAGGGAAGCCGTGAAGTGACACTCACAATCCTAAAATATGTCTTGTTGCATGCTCATCTCTAATACTGCCTTATATTAAGAACCTATACATACTTGTCATCCACTGCAGTACAATGAAATAAAACTATAGTTCTTGGAGCATGGAGAAAGTGCTTATCTCAGATGTGTATTCTCTATCATTTTGCTCTCCTTGCCATATTTTGCCCATGACTAATCAGAGTCAACTTTGAGAGTTAGAGTCACTATATGTCAGAAACTGCCTTCTATCTCACTTTTATTCTGTCCAATTAACACAAAATATACAGAAATCTGTTCTTCACTCCATTTTCAGATACCTAATATTTTATTATGATTATGGAGGACTCAGAAAGTAAAAACAGTATTCTACTATCTACCTTTACAATATAATATGGTAGCTTCTCACATGTTTAAGAAATTGTATAAGGGAGTTCTGCTTCATCATATGATGTCTGTTTCACATGAGAATTTCTAATGTAGATAGAGGAACTTAATTACCAAGGAAGCGAGATCCTTAAATCGAAATTGTCTTCATTGTTCAACCATGTTCATGGTAAATGTATTAATATATAACTAGGCCAATCTCATTCTCTGCTATTTGCCAGTAATGTAATTAAGGATAGATATTTAGAGGTTTGACCACCCTACAAGCATTCATGCTTACCTAATCTTACTTGCACTAGAAGTTTTATGACAAGCAAGTTCTTGGATGAGTGCTTTTAAATGTTTTCCAGGACTTTTTGATTGAACAAAACTAAGAATAGGGGAAGTGTGGTTTAAAGTTTTACTTCTGTTGTGCCTTATCTTTCAAAATGTTAAGATAGCCTAAAAAGGGTTTGGAATAGTTTTTGTATTTTGTATTATAATTTTCTTCTTCCAAAAAAGTCTCTGCTGCCATCATATTTTGTCAACCATTTGAACATTTAATATAGATTTTTTTAAATCAAACTATAAAGCACAACCAACAGAAAATTCTAGGATAGTAACAAGTTTATGACTTACATCTGTGACTAAAAAGCAATTTGGACTGAAATCTTTAAAAGCACATAAGAAATTGGTGATACTGAGTTCACAAAATCATCTAGATGCTCCTCTATAATTTAGATACAGATTTTAGATATTGGGTATTTGGGTACAAATGAGTACTTTTTAAAGCCAAATATTTATAGACTTTATCTTGTAAAATAAAGATTATTTTTAGAGTCACCAATTTTCTAATATGTAACAACAAATTTTGTATAACAGACACTCAAATGTAACTTACATTATAAAGCTTAACACAGTCTAAGCATTGTCTTTTATCTTTTATTTCTGATTTTCAAGGAAGAGAATCTGATTGGCTCAGCCTGCATCAGATATCCACTTTCACCCTTCCCTTCCCTACTATCCTGTCAGGCATGATTGTGGAAGGATCATCTGATACAAACATGACAATCTAGGCTCACCCTTTCTTGGGAACAGTAGTTGAGACTCTCTAAAACAAGAAAGTGGGAGGTGGGCAAACAACCTAAATATTTCTAGGATAGATTTGTATTGTTTTTGCTACTGTAAAAGCACTGGAAAGAAAATATGTTCACAGTTGATAAGGGCTGTTTGATAAACACCGAAACTCTGGCAACTGATTCAGCCTGGCAGATGTAGAATCATTTGCTGAGAATATTTGAGTTGTTAGGTTCTTAGTTTGTGGTATCCAAATTTTTCATTTTAAGGTATGTCCTAACTGAAGATAAAAGTACTATCAGAATATTTGAGTTGTTAGATTCTTTAGTTTGTGGTATCCAAATTTTTCATTTTAAGGTATGTCCTAACTGAAGATAAAAGTACTATCAGAGTAATTATATGCTGAGAACAAAGCCCTGACTGTTCATGAAAACTGCAGTTGAGAATAATGAATAATTTTAAATGTTTGAGAAACTAGTGCTGATGAAATCCAGGGGTGATCTGCCCATGATCATAAATTCTTTGTCCATTCTAGAAGACTCTAACTAAACAATGTACACTGGGACGCTAATGTTTACTTTACCTCTCTTTTTATTTTTCAAAACTTGTAGTTCTTTCCTGCATTATTAATGCCAAATGCTTTTCTTTGAAGAAAAAATGATGAAGCAGCAACTGACTAGAAAATTTCAAATGTAAGATATGTGGTCAATCTTCACCATCATTCTTGAGAGTAGGAGCCTCAATTTCTCCTCTCACCATTAATGAGAGAGAAAGAGACAGGCAGAGAAACAGAAAAAGAGAAGTAAAATTCTAAAGACGAAACTACAAACTGGGGTAATTGAGAAACTGTCATGTCAATAAATAATTATAATTTTTCCCGTTCTATAGTGATGACTAATGAGTTTTGGGAGGGGGGAATATTAGTTGCTTGTGGCATAACTGTTTAAAACTATGACTCTTCCATTTTTTAAAAGACGTCTAGGGGAAATGCCTCTATTGGACACATAAATATCCCTTCCATGGTCATCAAGCAGTGATTGTTAAGGGAGGGAAGACAGATTGCCTGGACTTCTTATAAACTAGTCTTCACATTCACTCTCCTTCTAGCCTTTCTTTACATTGTTGCCAAAGTACAAATGTGATTTGTTACTTCTCTGCTTAAAATACTTTCTGATTTTTATTGTTCTAGGATAAAGACTAATACTATCAACATGACCTACAAGGCCTTGCTTTGTCTGGCCTCTGTATTCATTTCCAAGCTCATCTTATCTCATGCTATACTTTGCTCTCTAAATTCTGCTGACACTGGCCTTCCTTTATTTCTCCTTGTGAGCCATGTGCCTCCCCTCTATAAGCCTAACATTCTGCCTGAAATGTTTATCCAACCCACCTCCATTCCATCCCTTTGCCTAATTAAGTTTTATTAATTCTTCCAATTTTAACTCAGCTATCACTTGCTTTCTCAGTGAAAACCTTCCCTGTCCTCCCCAAGTTGATATATCCTATCAGAGTATCCTATCCATCTCTTTCAGAACAGTTTTCACAGTTGTTTTATGTTTATTTGAAGAGTTATTTGATTAATAGCAACATTTAAGAATATCTTCCTCAGACACGTGGGTGGCTCAGTTGGTTAAGTGCCTTCGGTTCAGGTCATGATCTCAGGGTCCTGGGAAAGAGCCCCACATCGGGCTCCCTGCTCAGCGGGGAGCCTACTTCTCCCTCTGCCTCTGCCTCTCCCCCCTACTTGTGTGCATGCTCTCTTTCTCTCTCTCTCAATCTCTCTAAAATAAATAAAAATCTTTAAAAAAAGAACATCTTCCTCTATAGACTCTATATGAAGAATTATCTTTTTAATTGTACTTTTAAATTATTTGGGGGGGTGTATATTTTTTTTTTAAGATATATGGGCCTTTATTTTTAAAATTTCTGTGGCAAATTTGGAGAGTACAGGAAGCACAATGTGTTAAACATCATAACATTTATTGACAGGAACAGATATTACTGACAGATAATAAATAATAACATTAAATGGGATCTCACATTTCAAACAAATTTAAATACCTTGAGAATAGTTAGAAGACTAAGTTCATAATAATTATTTAATCTACCTCTCTGGTTTTATCATCTACCACTTCTTGAAATATACTATGCCTTAGTTGGGGGCATATATATATATTTTTTTTTACTTTAAGATCATATGATATTACTAAATATTTTAAATTAATATATGCTTTTAATTCCAAAATTAAAATACTCAAACCATATGAACTCTTCTAAAGTGCATATATAATAACACATTACCCCCTTAGAGAACATGAAATTGGAAAGAATGGAAATGTCAACTAAGTTCACTTGAGAAATAGCCAAGAACAAAAGGGTTTCCAATCAATGCTAATGACCTAACAACTCTAAAGAGAGTCCTGCTTAGCAGTCACTTGCCCAAAGTAGATAGGTTTTGCAGTATCAAGTTAGATCTGAGAACTTCTGATTGACTATATTACTTTCAGAGCTGTAAAATAATCATGGTTATAATAATGAACTGAAAGCAATGAATATTGTGCAACCCATGGGATTGCCATTGATTTGCTGCATCCTGATCACTTTTGCAATACTTCATTTAATCAGGAAAATCTTTAAAAAAAAAAAAAAGATTTATTTATTTGACAGAGAGAGAGAGCACAAGCAGGGGGAGGGAGAGGGAGAAGCAGGGTTTCCCCTTGAGTGGGGAGCCCAATGCGGGGCTCAATCCCAGGACCCAGAGATCATGACCTGAGCCGAAGTCAGATGCTTGACCAACTGAGCCACCCAGGCGCCCCTCAGGAAAGTCTTCTCTAAATTTTCCACTCATCTTCCTTTCTTTTTTCCATTCCATTTTCATATTTAACTTTTTTTTTCCTTAGCGGTACCTTACTTCATTTAGATAAAATACTCACGTGAGCATTCAAGATGTTAAGAACCGTCAGGGGAAAAAAAAAAAAAAAAACCAGAAGTAAAACTAATGAATCACTGAAATAGTAATTAGTAAAAGCTTATTGTGCACATACCAAAAAAGAGTCTACAAATCAGGAGCACTCAAACAAAAACATGGAGTGAGGCTCAAGGGTATATTGTTATAAAGCAGCTTATACAATGTGGAGGCAGTGACTTTATTTTTCAGTTTATTTATATTTTTTATTTTCTGAAAATTTTAGAATTTTCTTAAATGAAAGGGAATTGGTTAGGGATTACCTCATATCAATTTGGGGCAACAATTTAAGTTTTGTTTATGATTTTCAGAGGCATAAGAAGTGACCAAGGTTAAGTTAGCTTCACTTGTCTTGCAAAATAAACCAAACTAAACTTTGCTTGTATGACTAAACTAGTTTTCCCTGCTCAGGGAATTTTTAAATCTGGTTTCTGTTTGTATTTGATTTTAATGTACTATCTTCTGTGAATCGATTCCCTCTGTGAGTTTCCCTCACACACTCAAGTCTACACACAAGTAATTTTTCCTTAATCTTCTCAGTTTTATTCGGGGTCATATTTCAGGAAGCATCAACATTCCATTTAGTGCTGCCTTCACTACCGAAGGAGAGCTTACCCAGGGCCCTTTCACTGCTGTGCTCCAGAGCTTCAAAGGGAAGGTCATTGTCATCGTGGGGCATGTGGCAAAGCACACAGCAGAGGTAAGTGTACTTAGAAACATCATATGCACATAATGATGTGTTATCTACCTGTCTATCATAATGGTTTGTCTAAGAGTATATTTCTTCAGGAGTTGGTCACAAATCAAATGAGCTTTGAAGTTCTGACTATATTCTTACACTGAAGAGTTTGTTCACCTTTTCCCAGTAAAAGAATTAACGCTTTTTCCTCGGTGTGCAACATGAAGATCAGCAGTAAACTTAGAAAGATCCAAATGATAACCTAAGATGTTTTCTTGTTTTTGTTTTTGTTTTTGAACTTCTTTCTGAAATTGCACAGAAGTAGCTTCAATACCTTCCATGGGAGAAGCACACCGGGGCTTGATTGGGGGCTCTGAAAGCTGATCATGATAGAATTTATTGGATCTGGGGATTTTGTTTACTATAGGCTCAAAGCTTTTTGATGATAGAGAATTCAGGAAAGGATACCAACTTTCAGATACAAGGAGTATATGAAAAAGTAAAATGTCTTCCCTCTTCCCTGACCATGTTCTTAGCAAACTGAAAATAAAACAAAGAGTAGCTTATAGAGATCAAAAATATCACTTATTTTTTATAAAAGACAAGTTGGAGAATATAGTTTAAGATGAGAGCCAAATGGGGCTTGCTCACAAATCCCCCAGGATTGGTGAACATATCCAGATGTAGGCAACATTGAACCAGGACAGTCCCTTTTTCTAAAGGGAAGGAAGAATCTGCTCCTGGAAAAGTACCAGAGGTAGTTTGCTCCATGCAGGTAGCTTATTCCCAAAAGGAAGAAGGGCAAGGCAGAGCCTTCCCAAATTTACCAATCAAATGAATCAGTCCTCCACTACTCTGGGCAGAGTGAATAGAGGGACAAAAAGAAAGTTAGGAATATACTTAGAAAAATTATTTCTCAAAGAAATCAGCAGTGGAGATAAAGTATTCCCCCTCTAATATGTATATTCTTTAATGTCTATATATACTGAATAATCTAGAAATCTAGTCAGATGAGAACTTTAAAACTTTTGGTCATAGACCATTTTAAGCATTCAGTAATCCTTGTCTCAGAAGTACAGGGCTAATGGTAACAATGGTTTTTGACACTAAATGAAGGTCAGCCTTGATGAGGAAGCTTAACTGAACATACTAAAGAAGTATCTGAGTGGATATTAGTTATGTCATATCTCACTCACCCCCTCTTTTATATAATTATATCTGGCATCTAACAGGGAACAATTTAAATACACCTATTTCAGAGAAAGTCAGTATACAAAATGACAAACGTGCAATTTTAAGTAAAAGAGGACATTTTAGAACTAAAGTCATGGTGTCTAAATTGTTTTTATGTACGCTGTTAGACAATAATTACTATTCTTATTTTACTACTACCATTATGCTGCTGCTACATTAAACTATATTGCCATAGCATTCCAATGAAAAATATCGATTTTCAATTATAATGCATATCAATACATTCCAGCCACAGAAATACTTTTGAAAAGCACATATTTCTGGGTTCCAAGTAATAGACAGCCTTAGGAAGAAATCCTTACAATGATAATAATCCCAGTTATTGACTGGTCTTTGTAAGTAGCAAGTACTTTTCATATGTTATTTCATTCTTCTCAACATTCTTCTATGAGGGAGGCATTATTCTATGCATTTTACATATGAGAAAAACTTAGACTCAAACTTTAATTTGCCTGTCTGAGAGCCAGAATTGAAACATGAGTCCATATGAACTCTACAGGCCGTCCCCTTAACTCAGTAAATTCTTAAGGCTTTTGAGTCTGAATGCTGCCATTGGTCCTGTTTTTTGTATGTTTGTTTTTTCAGTAGGCTTATTCTGACTTTTTACTGATCCCAGTAGTTCTTCCCAGTGTATGAAACCAAGACCTGAAATAAACTTTTATGCTGTTCAGGCTAACAAGCTTAAGCCTCTATTTTTATAAAGCATTCACCATTTGGAAGATGGTTATCTAATAATAGACCCTGTGTGATTTAATCTTCTTAAATATGCCACATGTTTTCAAGCATCCTACTCAATGTACTAATCTCTAGAATTGTGTTCTAATTTTACCATAAAGGTTAAAACAGATATATAAATAAATAGATAACTAATTTATTTCATTAAATAATCAATTATAAAGCATTTGTCATTTGTTATATGCAAAACACTGAAATTCTATAGTCTGTCATAGTGCAAATAAATTTAAAAGTTCAAAATACGAAGGAAATCTGGAAGCATGAATATTCAGATGAAATAACAATATATGATAATAAAAGTAATAAATGAAGAGCCATCACATTATGAATAAATTAGCCAATGTCTTCCTTATCAGAAACCAGATACTATTTCATGAAAAATTCCTTCTTCAAACTGCATGGTCATTAGTGCCTGTAGACAACAGTGACTGAACATATTGTATGTTCAGCTATTCATGCTTCAATCCAACATCAGGAAATTATTTTTGAGAAACAAATGAAGTATTTGTATAGGAATGTATCTTAATAATTTTTCTCACCATGGGACTTAAAAGAACTTCAGATATTTATTGGCTTATGCTGTTCCATCATCTTTTTATCTGCTGTACATATCTGTATGACTTTACTAATGCTTCTCCACCACCACCCATGTAAGTTGGAAGCATCTCAATTTAAAATCTGTTTACTGGAATTCTATGTATCTATGGTTGTGGATAGCTTCCATTTGCTCCGCCTTTCATTCTAGATCCATTCTCCACGCTTCTTCACTCTGCTGTCTGCCTTAGGAGGCTGGCTTCCGTGTTCTCTGGCTTCTAGTTGTTGAGCTAATGGGGAATTCTGACAAGTAATGGGAGGGAAAGAGTCAAGGATATTTATCCCCATGTATTCTTTCCTCAAAAATTATCTCAGGTTTGCTGTATTCCTCTACTGAAGGTTAACACTTATCTCCAGAAAACATTCTCTAACTGCTCTTTTTCCAGCCCCTAATCCGTTTGGCTCTAGGGGTGAAATGCAAATGACCAATAAGCCCAAGAAAAGATAGTTGACATCATTAGTCTTTAGTGAAATTCAAATCAAAACCACAATGAGATACCACTTCACACCCAGCTGTTGGCAAGGATATGGAGAAATTAAAAAGAAATTCTGGCTCAAGGCTGGTAGGAACGTAAAATGATGCAACTTCTATAGAAATCAGTTTAACAGTTTGGCAGTTCCTTCAAAACATAAATGTAGTATTACATTACGACCAGCAATTCCATTGTTATGTAGATACCCAAAAGAACAGAAATAGAATAGAATAGAATACAAGAGCTCAGATACATAACTTGTATGCCAGTGTTTATAGCACCATTATAGCCAAAAGGTGAAAACAACCCAAGTATCTATCAACAGATGAATGAATAAACAGAATGTGGTATATACATATAGTATAATATTATTCAACCTTAAAAAGGAATGAAGTTCTGATACATGCTACAACATGGATGAACTGTAAAAACATCATATTAAGCTGGAATAAGCCAAACACAAAAGGACAAATATTCTTTGATTCCACTTAAATGAACCATCTAGAATAGGCAAATTCATGGAGACAGAAAGTAAATTAGTGTTCTTAAGGGCTGAGAGAGGAGAGAAGGGGAGTTTTTCTTAATGGGTACAGAGTTCTATTTGAGATGATAAGAAATTTTGGAAATAACTAGTGGTGACAGTGAATGTACCTAATGCCACTGAATTGTACACTTAAAAATGGTTAAAATAGCAATTTTTAGAAAGTTCTAGGGTTTGATATGTTCAGACTATCCTGTCCACAGTTCACCTGAGCCCTACAGTTTCTGGTCAAACAGTAGTGGAGATTCTTTCATAAGAGCTCTTCTGATCAGGGCTCATCTTTTTCCCTTGTAAGTATTAACATACACACACACAAACACAGTAATTTCCAAGCAAGTAACAGATTTTCTTCTAAGTTGAAATCAGTGCCCTGCAGCTGGCAGAGTCCTATTTTGAAAAGATTAAGAGAGCCCGAGTTGAATGCTGTGAAAAGGAAGCAGAGGTGCCAATTCTAGTTATAGAAGTTACAAATTATCTTTGCAAAAGTTTATGGTTTTTATGTCAAACCCATATTTGGACTAGGGGATTTTTTACTTACAAAACAGTAGATGCTGATTGTAATTTTTCCAGTTTTACATCTCCTGTTAAGATCTAGTACAAGAGCTAGACTGAAAATCCAACAAATAAAAATAGTAAGTAAAATAGACTATAGCTTAATAAAAAGGCTCTCATATTTCATTTAACAAGTAGCAAAATATCACTGAGCAACTACAAGAAAGAAAAAAAATGAGCCACTTATCTAGTGTGTGACAGTATCAAAATCACCCATTTGACATACAAATGAGGACCAGAGTGTCTCTTGTAATACAAATATGACGGATTTACTCTATAATGGCCAAGTGTATTGAATATATTATCTAAAATTACATAGGAGAAGGCAAAACAGATCTGAGAATTACAGCTTATTTGTGTACCTGACTAACTATAATTGGAAGATATATGATCCCATTTTACTTATGTATTCATTAACTATTTCCTGTAATTACAATTGATTAGCAATTTATTGGTTTCTTTGTAATTACCACTTCATAAGGCTCTTGTATTTGGCCTAGCTACCACCTTAAATACACCAGGAAGGCTTTAGGATCTGCCGTTTCTTAGCTAGCTAAAATACTGCTTTTCCCCTGAACAGGGCAAAAAAGGAGGACTACAAATATCTTAGTTTAATTAGGGTACCACATAGGGCTTCTCTGTATTAAGTACTACTGAATCTCACTTGTCAGGTAATCTTTAATTCACCTTATAGTACAGGTTAAATAAAACAGTGAGCTATTATATAATCAAGCACATCCAGATATTCTGAGAACAATGTCATGTCAGCATCAAGGAATGCCAGGTAGTCTCAAGTGAGTGGAGTCCTGAGTCTCGGAACTGTGTACTGCTGCTCCAAGGGTGGGTCAGATTTTGTGCTGATGCTTGCTGCTGTGTGACTAAGTTTAATTTGACAAGCCAAACAAATACAGACTGTATATGTTGGTAGGGTTAATGGGAGTAGGAAGTCCTCTCTATCAAAACAAGGGTAAAGCAACTCAGGCTTCGTGTGACATTTGAAATGAAAAAGATGGCAAGGTCTCATTTTTGTCTCACTGCAGAGATAATCATCTTTTTAAAACTCACATGAGAAACTGCATCTTTGATTGCTAAACCGGAATTAGATTTCTTGGGCATTGAAGGAAAACATGCCAGCATGATCTGTACAGAAAGTACCATAAAAGATACCTCTTACAAAACTGGAATGTGCTGAATTAATCTCAGAGAGCTCGTGTATAAATCTGTATATATTCAGATCAATAGGGGAAGGCAGAGATAACTCCACCATTCAAATTACAGATTAAATGAACCCAAAGAGGGAGCATTGTTATATCCTTGAGCAGATTACTCAGATTAAAGAAAATTTTGATTTTTAACATTAATCGAATACTACCTAAGGAGAAATGTATGGGTTGTTTTGATACAGCAACCTTTGTACTACCCCACTCCCAACCTAAGGTCAAACTCTCAGGTATCTCTGCTGAACAAAAACCATCATGCATACATCTCTTTCCCAGAGGTAAATTATAATGTTTAAGGAGAATATTAATAGCACTGTGGCATGTTTTAATGTGTTACTGTTTATTTTTTTTCTCCCCTGTGGGGAAAGAAGGTAGTGAGACCCAACTCTAGAGCTAGTAATGGCTGTCGGACTAGAAAATGGCCAACAACATGGACCAGAACAAAATGAAAGTTGGTGTTTCTCTACCTTTAATAAGTCCTTAAGAAAAACTGTAAATATCATATTACTGTGTTAGTCACTGAAATGCATAAGACTTTATAAATAATCACCCCATCCGGATTATATTTTGTGGTTATAAAACCACTAAAATTTCATCCCTGCCAGTGTACCACATTCAAAAGGTTATCTAAGAGAGAAATCAAAGGAATCTTTGCATTTCACTTTGTCTTGTCAACCCTTTGGAAAATATTAGGAACATCTTGTGTTTCCCTTAAAATGGTATACTCTTGGCATAAAATCAGTGCTTTCCCTTTGTTATCAAAAGAAATATTCATCTGAGAATATAAGAGCCAGTGGCAATAATAAGCCATGTGTGCTATTATTGCTATTATTTTCTCCTTTAAAACAAAACAAAACAAAATAGAAAAGAGCCAAACATATATTTCTGAATAACAGCTGATTCCGAAACTTAGACAAGAGATGATTTTTGTGGAGGTTCTATGACTGAACAGTGTGAGTGCCTGATACTTTCTACACACAGCATGTAGGAATTAAATTTACAATATGGCATCTGTTATCAACTGCAGATAATCAGATTCCTAATAGAAAAGCATGCCATTAGTTATTTTTTTAAATAAGATAGTAGTCCAATTGTGTTTATTCACCCTCCCCTGCAGGCCAGTGCTATTTGGTTTGGGGATGTTAGGTTGGAAATCAGTCTGTACTGCAGTGATGGGAGGCTTCCACACTCTCAGCCCATGGCAAGAGTGCTCAGAGGGGACCAGGTAACTCTGAAAACACTTTGAGCCAATTCAGCATGTGTTGTCCCCATAGTAAACTCCTCTGGCTCCAGATAATATCTACCTAGTCCTTCAGATTAATATAATACTTTTACTTTTTTTTTTTTAAGATTTTGTTTATTTAATTGACAGAGAGAGAGAGACAGCAAGAGAGGGAACACAAGCAGGGTGACTGGGAGAGGGAGAAGCAGGCTTCCCGCCGAGCAGGGAGCCTGATGTGGGGCTCGATCCCAGGTTCCTGGGATCATGACCTGAGCTGAAAGCAGTCCCTTAACCAACTGAGCCACCCAGGCGCCCCAAGATTAATATAATACTTTTAAACCACTTTGTATGAGATCTCTTACCTGTCAGAAAATGTATTAGCCTTCTTTATAATTTTGCCTTAAGCATTTTGGTAAAGAATGGGAAGTGAATCTCTTTTATGAGTTCCAAATATGCAAGGAATTCTTTCTTGGTCTTGTTAGACCCATAAGCACTGGCTGTGGTTAAACTTGGCTTTCTTCCTGGCTTATTCTTTGCCTTCTTGTCAAATGTTTTGGTCCGTGGGTTTATATCAGATTATAAGGAAACATTTTAGATATTAATGTGGCTTGAACACACTAGACATAATATGAGGCTTACAAGTAACAGTGAAACATCTTCTGTACAGCTCTGCATTTGTTAAATGATGGAGGATAACTTACTTTAAAAGACCACCCAGCTACAACCTGCCCTGTAGAGTCCCTGTTCTCATAGCTTTTCAAAGGTTTTGTGAAGTAAAAAGCAGTGTGGGAGTTGTAGTAAAGAGAGCCTTAAAACACCTAACCAGACTTTGTTTTATAAACATCTTTACTGGATCTATTATATGTACAAGCAGTTTTTAAAAAGACAGGGGAACTCATTTCCAATTTTCAGGAAAAACTGCGAAGTCATCGTCTGAATTTTGTGATCTCTGGCACCTATATTCATGACAAGATGAAAGTTATCTTGTCTCAGTATGTGTTATTCTACATATCCACCCTGCCCTCCACAGCCCACCATTTAATTAATTACTCCTTACCACAGGAATGTTCGTGGCTAGATAACAAACTAACCATAGTTGCCCTCCCGCTTGACCTACAGAGGTTGGAACTTGGCTATGATCCATCATAGCCCTAACTGTTTTGAATCTCAGTTTTTATTGTATACATTCTTTTCAGAGCATAGTATACTGTGTGTAATATGGCCAGTGGTGGAGACACAGTATGGGTTTACTGTTCTTGGTTGTCTAGTGTAAACATAAGTTGATAAATGATTGTTGCTAAAATTCTGGTCCCAAATATCACAGATTAAAGGAAAATGTATCACAGGGTTCATTAGAGCTCCTGATTCATGATGGTATTAGATGATGGAATTTTATCAGAAGAGGCTTATCCTCTAATATGAGTCAGTATGCTTTTTTCTATTAGAATAAAAACTGTTTTCAAAAAAAACTTTTATGTCATGTCTAAAAATGTTTTCTCCTATTTTCTTAATATCAACTTCAAAAAAACATTCCACATAGCATTCCTAAGAGGGCTTGTTTGAAAGTATAAGCTGTTGTTAAACCTAATCTGTAAATCTAGAGGAAGATCCCAATTGCCATATGGATAAACACTATCAACTATCATAAATTAAAAATAAATAGATTAGTATAAAGGAAAACTTCTAAACCAAGAGTCCATCATGAGTTTTAGAAAGTCTTTGAACTAATTAAAATTACCTGTAAAATGTTATACAAATGTGTCATTTTTTGAAAAAGAATAGATCCATAGCCTTCATATAATTGCTAAAAGCATATGTAACCCAGTAAACAGTAGAGTTACTAGTATACATTACTGCTCTATTATAAACAGTTCATCATAAACACTGTAAACCCTACCTTACATTCCATTTGAGGACAAATATGCTATTTAAGTTTAAATCTGTACAATTGTGACATGTTGTAAATGGCTTTCCTATTAATGGATCAATAGGGGAAAGAGGAAGAGAGGAAAGAAGGAAACTAGCTTATAGTATTTACTATGAATCAAGCACTTATACATATGATATCTACTTTAATCCTCCCAACAACACTATAAATATACTATTCAAGTGTATTATTATTACATATTTAACAGGTGAGGACACTAAGGCCAAAAAAGCTAAGTGACCTACCCAAGATTCCATAGCTAACCAGTGGCAGAACCCTGACTCAAACTCTATGCTAACTACAAAGTTCCTATACTTTTCTCCATACCACCCAGTCTGTATGAATGAAATAGTGAATTATCTCACATTCTTGACTAGTGACAACAAATTATATAGAAAATTATTATTTGTGTTATCACCCTGCTAGCTAGGTCTGGAATTCTCTCATCTCTCCAGCCCACCTGTCTTAACTCGGATCACCAGTACCTCATGCCTGACTTACCACAACTTCCAGTGTCCCTGCCTGCAATCCCCTTCCCCCCCAGTTTTACCCCATAATTAAGGTGAGCTTTTTGAAATATAAATCAGATCATTGTCAAAATGCCTCTGTGACTTTCTGTTGCCTTCAAAATAAAATTCAAATCCTACTCACCATCTATAAGGCCCTTCATGATCCAAACTCTGCTTTGTTTTCCAAGTTCATCCCTCACTGCTCTTCCCTCAGCCTCTTAGATTCCAGTCACAATTAACTACTTGTAGTTCCTATATACTGTCTTTTTGTACTTCTCTCTATTTGGAGCATTCTTCCCACTTCTGTTCACCTGGGTAATTCCCATGTGTCTTAAAACACTGTTTATATAAGGAATTCTTTCTTAACTCATCAAGTCTAGGACTAAGTACCTTTCCCAAGTGCTCATAAAATATCTTTTAGTTTTATAATGACATTGGGACCACTATCATATATAGAATTTCTGTGTGCATTAGATAAAAACCCATCCTTCCTTTAGTGGGACACAGCACCATGTAAGGGCACAAAGTCTGGAAAGGAGAGGATGGACTACATTTCATGCTCCACTTACCCCTTTTTCAGGTTCTCTTATGCAATGCACAATTTGAACAACCATAAATCATGGCTCATATAGCATTTATCAAATGTATTTTAATTGCCTCTTCACTTCTCTGCATCTCCAACTAAACTCCAAGCTCATTGAGGACGAGGATTATATTATATTCATTGTTGTACCCCTGGCTCCTGGCATCATGCCTTTGAAGTAGAAAGCACTCAATAAATATTTGATGTTTGAATTAATGACTAAGTTAATGAATGAACACATGAAAAATAATAGTTTGCTGTAGACTTCAGATTTGCAGAAATTAGTGAAAAGAGGAAGGCAAAAGAAAAAATACTAATAGCCACTAGTTTAATTCACGACAACAAACATTAGTGCTTACATAATGGAAACTATTATGAGGAAACAGAAAGGAGAAAGACAAAGTCCCTTGCCCTCAAAAAACTTACAATCTAGTTAGGAAGATACAACCAATTAAAACTCAAAGCAGAATATAATATGTGCTGTGTGAAATTTATAATTAAAGTTCTAGAAAATCAATAAGAGGGCGCCTGGGTGGCTCGGACGGTTGGGCGTCTGCCTTCGGCTCTGGTCGTGATCCCGGAGTCCTGGGATTGAGTCCCGCATCGGGCTCCCTGCTCCTTGGGAGCCTGCTTCTCCCTCTGCCTCTCTCTCTCTCTCTCTCTCTCTCTCTCTCTCTCTCTCTCTCTCATGAATAAATAAATAAAATCTTAAAAAAAATAAAATGTTTAGAAAATCAATAAGAAGAAAGAAATTTCTTCCAGTTAAATGAAGAGCCCCCAAAGCTTCATGGGAGAAGATGATAACAGACCTTGAAATTATGAGTAGAATTTCAGTAAGGAAATGTATTGGGAGGAGAGCCATAGTCAGGAAGGAACATTCCAGGCAAAGGAAATAGCACATGCTGATTGGAAAACACAGAGCTTCTTTGAAGAGCATTTTAGCTACAGACAAGCTGGAAAGCGAGGAGAAGAGTCTGGAAATAGATGGCCTTGAATGCTATACTGAGGAGTTTACAGTAGCAGTGGGGCACTATTAAAGGTTTTAAAAAGGAAAGTGATACTAACAGCTGCATTTTAGAAAGTCATTGGCAAAATACTTTTAGTGTCTTCCCTCTCCTTTGCCCTTGATCCCAATAAAATAGAAATTTTTAAACACCAAAAACCAGAGACCAGTTAAAGAATTTCACTCCCTATATTTCCAGGCTGTTCCAATGCTAGGTTCTTCCCAGATTCTACCTTTATGCTGATCTTATCTCAAGCTTGCAATCTCCCGCTGTCTAAATAGTTTCTAAGCCCCCATTTAGCAAAGCTCTCATGGCTGTGGAGAAAAGGAAACAGGAGTTTGTCTGAGACTGATAGCCAAAGCCCTGCAACTTTCAAAAGGACATTGGGGAAATGGCCTTACTGCTTTTATTACGTGATTCAAGGCATCTGGTAACATTCTGTCACTATCTTCTCTTACTTTATGCAGGACACTAAGAGACAATCTTCTCATTAATCTTTAATTTATATATAAATAAATGCATGTACTTATATAAAGAATGAGCAAGCATAAATCTAAAATGAAGAATTTCTTTTGTCCTTAAAATGCAAAGAAATTTTAGACTTAATATTATCAAAAGGAAATTTTCAGTAAGGACTTTTGGGTACTTTATGTTGTCCTTCCTGACTATAGAGAAGCAAGCTGTTCCTTGGAAAGGATCCACAGATCTTGAGTCACCTTGCCTAAGGGTAATCCCCCTTAGGAAGGAAAAAGTCTCTACACAACAGTGTTAGGGGTCTCAAGATTTCCTGAGGGCCTCCATATTGCTCTGTGTAGGCAGCAGAGTGCCAGGCAAATGGAAAAGGAAAAACTAAAAGCACAGGAACCATTTAGGAACTAATTCAAGAGTAATTAGGATCTAAAATGGAGTAGGAGCAGAGGAATGGAAAAGAAGGAATGAATCCAAGACAGTCACAGAGAGAACTGTAATAGCTTTGTGCCTAAATGAACATGGAGCCAAAGTCAAAAGTCAAAAATATACCTTGGCTAATGGAATTTAAATTAAAAAAAAAAAAAAGTCAAAGATAACCTTAAAATTTCCAGATTGGGTTTTTGGAGAGGTTGCTGATACCTTTAGGAAAGTAGATTTGGGGGGGCACCTGGGTGGCCCAGTCGTTAAGTGTCTGCCTTCGGCTCAGGTCATGATCCCAGGGTCCTGCTATCGAGCCCCGCATCGGGCTCCCTGCTCCGCGGGAAGCCTGCTTCTCCCTCTCCCACTCCCCCTGCTTGTGTTCCCTCTCTCGCTGTGTCTCTCTCTGTCAAATAAATAAATAAAATCTTTTTTAAAAAAAAGGGGAAAGTAGATTTGGAGGGACTGTGATGAACTTTGGACACACTGAGTTTGAAGTGCTAATGCGACATGAGTATAAAAACATCAATTAAGGATTTAGAGGTTCAGACTAGAATTCAGAGAGTTAAAGCAAAATGTGTATACACATAGAATCCTTCCACTTATGAAGTAAGCACTTAGTATTGTACAATACAGAAAAAAAGTAGGGTTTTCTTTCTTATAATTAAATTTAATAGCTTATAAATGCATTATTCCAGAATGGAAGACAAATTCCAGGTGATGGGATCAACAACAGATTGCCAAATAACCATTAAAATATATAACTTAAATTTGTTTCAGGAACTTGTAAAAATCCATTGTCTCCATTATAAACTAGCTATAAATTTTTTTTTAAAAGTTGCTTTAGTGCACGTGATTGGTAGAGGAAATCAACGAAGAAAACAAGAGATCAAAGGAAAATGGAAGAGGAAGGAAGGAAAACACCATTTTGACATGTAAGGGGGGGAAAGTCTGTTACTGGGATTTCAACAAAACAAATAATGAAATAGAAGTTGCACTGACTTATAGTATGCTGAGATATCATGGGCCTTCAGAAAATTTTTTTAAAAGATTTGTTTATTTATTTTAGACAAAGAAAGAGCACAAGCAGGGGGAGGGGCAAAGGGAGAGGGAGAGAGAGAGAGAATCTCAAGCAGACCACCGGCTAAGCACAGAGCCCAACATGGGGCTTTATCTCACTGCCCTGAGATCATGACCTGAGCTAAGAGTTTTGAAAAGAGGAAAGTATAATCAAATGTGTCAGATGATGCTGATGGGTCAAGTTAGATTCAAAGTGAGTCTTAAAAATTGGTTAGCAGTGTGACAAAGTGGAGATTACTGCTGACCTTTTTAAGAGTATTTTAGGGGAGTGATGGAGACAAAAGTCTGATTGGAGTAGATGCAAGAGAGAATAGGCTTTCTGCAAAGAAATGAAGAGATAGAACAAATATATAGATTACAGGAGACTTAAAAGCCATCCTTCAGTCACAATGTGTGAACCTTGTTTGGATCCTGATGCAAAGAAACAGATTGTAAATATAGATAAGTGGGTGACAGATGGATAGATGGATGGATGAATGGATGAAAAAATGACATTTATGAAGTAATTGGAAATTTGAACACTTACTAAATAATTAAAGGATTGTTAATATTTTCTAGGTGTGATAATGATACTGTGGTTATATTTTTTAAGGATTTTTATTTCAAAGATACATATTTATGTACTAAATGATATATGAGACTTACATCAAAATAATGGATGTGGTCAAGAGAAGTGGGTGGAAGGAACAAATGAAATTGTCTGAGTTGTAATTATTGAAACTGGGTTTTGGGTACCTAAGGGCTCATTATACCATTCTTGTCTATTTTTATATATATTTTTGACATTTTTCTTAATAAAAAAGGTAAAGAGAGAGAGAATGGGAAGAGATGAGATGGAGACAGAAACTATAGAGGCAATAGAAAATTAAAACAAGAAAACTACAACTATTTAGGAAAAAACTACAATTTTTTATATATCCCCTTATATAACACAAACTATTCAAAATGTTTTTTTAAGATACAATCTTTACACTACCAAATTTCCTAGTCTCAGAGACTAATGTACAACACAGTATGGATTGTGAATATCCCAGATACCATTAAGATAGCTATCCTTAAAAAATAAACATGGATTTAAGAAATTTAATTAATTTAATTTGATAAATCCTAGACCATATAATGATTATGTACATGTTCCCATTTTTTTCTTATTGCATAACTAACCATTTTACAGTATATAACATTCTATATTAATACCCTGGAATTAACGGTTCTGCTCCTTACCTGTCACCAGTGCCTATGGTAAGGTGTAAAATGATTGTTGACATTACGTTCACCTTCTTGGTTTTGCCATGCTGCAGACTTTACTTCTGTGAGTCAAATAAGAGTGTAAGGTAGCCACTGCCTAATTGTTATTAGATGTTATTACTGTGAAAACCAGTTTTACACCTAACGAAGTATTGGATACATACTTAGAAATGGGTTTGCTTGATCATATCGTAGTTCTATTTTTAGTTTTTTAAGGAACCTCCACACTGTTTTCCATACGGCCAAACCAATATACATTCCTACTAAAAGCACACAAGAGTTTCCTTAGTAGTTTATTTAAGAAAGTAAACTTCTGTAGTACTTTTAAGAAAATAAACGTTTGTGTGTTAATTATAAAATATCTAAATACAGAAGTCTAGCAGAAGGCAGAGCACTTATCTCAGTTACGGAAGGAACATAACAAGGATTGAAACAAAAATGACATTTCAAAATTACACTGGACCATATAATCAAGGGAAAAGATCAGTGGCATGTTAGATAAATCACTCCTACCTTTTCCTAGTACTCCTTGTCATAGCTCTCATGTTTCTAACTGGGAGCACTGAGATGACCCCTTCAAATGATCAAGACCTCAAAATTTATTAATGACCTGAGAATTTCTTAAATAATCAGGACAAGACAGCACTTGGGCTATTTTTAACCCAAGGCCACACTGTACTCTAGATGTAGAAATCATCCCATATTCTGTTTCTCGTCTTATCTCATCTCGCACTGAGTTGAGTTGTCCAGCCAAACTTAGAAATAGGTGCATAATTTGTGTGAAGTATCAGTCCAGCCCCAACCACACAGTGCCAGAAATGTTAAATGGACCCCATATTTTCAGAATCGCAGCGGTCAAGAGGATACATAGGACTAATACGGCATCAGCCTCACATCCATAAAACCAAGGAAACGAAATTACTACAGCTATGCATTACAGGATAATTTGCCAGTTCCCTTATTCAGTTCTATGTCCAACCAAAAGCAATATTTCCATATCCCAAATTTAGGGAGGGAAAGGAATGGACAAATAAAACGGAAGAGAGAAGAGGACCTCCATTTGAACTTCACCAGAGTGTTAGTCAATTAATGGCAATTGTCCAGTTCCCAATACAAACTTTAAGCTCACAAGGCCAAAGATTCCCATCAAGAAAATTAATTGTCCTGCAATGTGCTCCTTTCAGAATACTGCAGAAGCCAAATTTTCTTAGTTGCCTGTGGGTTCTACCCAAGCCTGTGACCTAGGACACCCGGTGAGAAAAAACGTGGTCCTGTTCTCTGCTTCTCTTAAATCTTACCCGTATATCCCTTTCCTCCACACATTCTCCTCCTATCATAGATCTTGACTTCCACTGGACAAACGTGCCAGCCTCTTGGTCCAAGCTAAGATGAAAAAGAGAAAACAAAATGGAGTACCACCCACAAGAGCCTGCCACTTTCAGACAGTGCCTACCTAAGCCCTAGAAATGAAAAGCACCACCAGATTCTACTAACCAGAGGAATGACAAAAATGCAAGAGCTTTGCCTTTTCCAAGTGAAAGTACTTCCCACAAGAAATGCAGCTGCCCCTGCCATCTTGAGTCCCCAAATCCTATCCCAGCAAATACCAGATCCTGCCAGCTCCACATGAGATGTTGACCTATAGATCTCAGCTGGTTGTGCAGTTGGAAGAACCCCATTCTCTCCATGTGGGATTTGGTCTCATAAATTTCAGCCCTACAAACATGACAGCCTTTTTAGTGCAAAGTGACTTGCTCTCCCCACAGAACTATACCTATTAAAATTGCAGTTTGAGATCGCAGACAAACCTGACCAACAAATGAATCCCATTATCTAGTAAAATTATTCTCAATGCTGGGTACACAATAGAATCACCTAGGAGCCTTCAAAACAAACAAGCAAATAAAAAAAACCCGATGTGGGAGCTATATCCCCCCAAAATTCTACTTATTACTGATCTCCAGTGGGTCTGGGTATCACTGTTTAATAAAAGCACCCAGATGAGTCTGACGGCTCCATAACCACTGGTCCAATATGACATCCTGCCACTTCTGCCAAGGATATTGCTCAGTGAGTCTAGGTTTGTGATTTCTGTTTGATGTCAGGCCTCTCCCAAAGCTGCAGTTGCAGGCTACTCTAGATCCTTAATCACAAAAGTCCAGTACCCTGTATGTTAACACCGTAAAGCTGCCAAAGCCAGATGAAGAGTAAAAGATGGGTGAAACCCTGAACTCTACATGCCTGGTTCTCCTCTGTTCCACCACCTGTCTTCTCCGTGAGCGACGTGCTTTTTTCACACAGTGGAAACCACCCCTGGACATTCACAGTCCTTTCCTTCCTCCCTAACCCGTCAGACTATAACCACAGAGAACAGCATCCAATCCACAATTGTGGCCATCACATCTGGCTTCCCATTCCCTTCGGGCATCAATAAAAGAGGGATGGGGAGGGGGGAACATCTCCCTTAAGCCCTGTTAAATTCAGAGGTACCCCATACTTCTACTTGTGTAATCACCCTACTACTTGATGTTGTTTGTTACTATCTCCTCCACTGATCTATAAGCACTGCAAGAACTGCAACAGTGCCTGGTACTCAGGTGCTCACTAAAATGTTTGATGAATGAATGAATGAAGAGGAACCGCTGCCATGGTAGGAGTGGAAAAGATGCAGTCATGCCTTCACTGTTAGGCCCACCATTTAACACAGGTAATTGCAGCCACAAGCAGAGCAGAACTCACAATCCTAACCTGAAAACTCAACATTGGCACTTTTTCTTTACTTAAGCACAGCCTTGCTTTTCAAGGCACCAAAACATTTGCTATCTCCTTGTATTCTGCTTCTACTTTTCTTAGACCTCCCACACAGCAACACCCTAATTGTTCCAAAGTGCTCTGTTCTGTCTGCTTTGCCTTTACCATTTCCAGCTCAACAGCAGCCTAGTTGTTATGTCCCTCCTTAAAATAACCATGGGAACTCTTTCTAGCTCTACAGTGTAGTTTCAGAGAGATTAAGTTAAATGTACAGTAGTAAGTCCTTCCTTTCTTGCTTTCTGACTTCCACAGTGTTTTGAAAGTACTGAATGCTAAGACTGCTTATCCACAAGATTTTTTTCAATAATGGTATGTTTATCTCAGAGTTCCAGCTTACATGTTAATTGTATTGCTACATGTGGGAGAATGAAGCAAAGATGTTTCGGTAATCATATGGTACCAGGGACTGTGCTGCCTGCACTTGACTCAGAGCAGATGAATCTAGCACCTCTGCTCTTACGGACTGAGAAATAAGCAAGAACAGCATGAAGACCAGCTCACAGTAGCAGTCTAGCTCACTTGATATCTTTTGAAATACAGATGCACTGTTTTTCTTCAAAATTAATTACTATTAAAGATACTTTCAGGTGGCTAAAAGAGTATAGGATCTGAAATGTTAATAGCCATTGAATCTATTGAAGCACTGCAGGGAATGATGGAAAAAATCAGTGGCATCAGCAGTATTAAGATCCATTTCTGTGAGTAGTTTTGAAGATTGTTAAAGCAATATCTATTCCACCTACTTACTGATACCTCTATCTTGTTGGCTGTAGGTGGTATGTTTCAAAATATTGTACTCGGGGAAAAAAAAAATATTGTACTCGGACTACCTGCTGTAGAATCATCTAGTGGTGTTTGTTTAAAACAACCACCACCACCACAACAAAAACACATTCTTGAGCCCCAGATCAATAAAGCAGAATCTTTATTGTGGGGTTGTGGCTTGAACTTATCCTGACCAAAACATTCAGCCTTTGAACCATAAAGTCTAGATTGCTTGCTTGAGACTTCCCCAACTGTTAAGCTTCAAATATTCCCAATAGCACTGTCAGCAGGTATTCTTTTTTCTTGAGGGATCTGAGGTCAGGTTATGACAAAGTAATTGAAAAGAACGTGAAGGCATAAGCACTCAAGGAGGAAGAAGAGAATACCACCAAGGGGAGGGAATGGAAATAGAAAGCCAGAGTCCAAGACAATCCTTCTTTCCTTCATCCTTTGCCCAGGTTATATGTCCTATGTCTTGGTGTAGTTCAGTCCAACAAGCATATATTGAGCCCCTGCCATCTGCCAGGCACTAGGGATAAAAAGAAACAGAACAGGTTCACTGTCCTAGGGGAGTTTACAGTTTGGTAGAGGAAGCAGGCTCTTAAATGAGCAATTTAAATAAACACACTAAGCAAAAGACAGAGATTTGCCCAAGGAACTTTAGGGGCTAAGAAGAGGGGTTTGTAATGGAGACTTAGCATGTAGAGAAGAAATTGCCTGAGTAGGGAAATAAGTAGAAATTAGGCAGGTGGGGGTAGGTGGGGGGCTTTTGAGGAGGAACTAAAGGGAATCCAGGAGCTGGTGGGAAATGGTGCATGTTCCCAACAAAGGGCAACCTGCACAACCAAAATGCTCTGAATCCTAAAGTGATCTCATTTCTATCGGGATTGACAAGCAGCTCAGGACTGCTTTATCATAAGGTCAAAGGAATGGAGAAAGATAACCAGTGATCCTGGATAGGCAGACATGGGCCAAGTCAGAAGGTGTATGTATGTCTTGTTAACTTTTCAAAGTCCTATTTTGCTCGCCATCTAGAAGACCTCTTAGATCAATCCTTCAAATTCATTCCAAGTTTATGGTCTCAAACTGTTGATTGAAGTTGCTCCAGAAACACGTTACAAGTTTATGGGCCCTCTCTGGGACATTATACAAGAATTGAAATAACTAATAAATGGACAGAAATATCAAAAATTATTCAATATAGGGGCGCCTGGGGGGCTCAGTTGGTTGGGCATCTGCCTTCAGCTCCGGTCATGATCCTGGAGTCCTGGAATCGAGCCCTGCATCGGGTTCCCTGCCCAGGGGAGAGCCTGCTTCTCCCTCTCCCTCTGCTGCTCCCCCTGCTTATGCTCTCTCTCTGTCAAATAAATAAAATCTTTAAAACAAAAGTTGTTCAATATAGATTTGAGAATGTTTTAACTATCACTGGAAGGATACATGAAAAACAGTAATATTAATGACCTCTGGAGAGGGAAACTGAGAAGAGAGGTAGGAGGAATTTATATCTCATGGTATACCTTTTGTACTATTTGAATAATTACCATGTATATTTATTGCCTATTCCAACAAGTTTAAAAGAGAAGTAAAGAGACACATTTATTTCATAGCGTAAAGAAGCTGTCAACATGTTAAATGGTGATTTGATTTATATTGAAAACCCAGTTAATGATTCATTGATACAACAGTGACAGTAATAGTATTATTAAAGTAGTTTTGTCCTTCACAGCTTGGGAAAAAAATGGGTTTGTAGAAATACAGATTTTGTATATCTTCTATAAATTTGGCCTTTTTTATCTTTTCAGTTTGCAGCTCATCTTGTGAAGATGAAATATCCAAGAATCTGCATTCTAGACGGTGGCATTAATAAGATCAAGCCAACAGGTCTCCTCACCGTCCCATCTCCTCAAATATGAAGAACCAAGACTGTGACTGTGACTGTGAAAAGGATAGAGTGATATCAGCCCCCAACAGCCCACCTCTTCACAGCCTCACCACTCTGAGACAGAACTAGACTTCCAGATTGTTGCATTTTCATAAAGTTTTGTCATGAAACATTTTTTTAATATCATAACCCACATGTTCAACCATCCAGGCAACAAACTTGACTGTACATGTATTGCTGAAAGAATTTCCTTAACAGTGAAATCCGATCATGTATCTTTACCACAGTGCAACACAAAGCCAGAGGAATTCAGCTGACAAGGCAGATTTAGCATTATCAAGAAATCTCAGTTGCACTGAAAAAGCTGTCTCCCATTGCACCGAACAGACAGTCCTAACAAAGGTATTATTTAGAAACATAGACTGAATGGGGGTTGAAATCGTCTTTCTATGATAGTGAAAATCAAAAAGCTATTCTCAATGTATTCCTTGTAAGTAAATGCTATATTTGGCAACTCATTTTGGCCCAGACAGATCATGTGCGTGCGTGCGTGCGTGCGTGTGTATGTGTGTGTGGTTTGTTTAGGAGAAGAATTTAGCCCACTGAAAAAAGTAATAAATAATTTACTTCCAGAAAAATGAAGTCAGAAACCATTCACATTAGATAGAACATTTGTTCAGCTCCTATGTCAGAGAAACCCAAAATAAGACTGACTTAAACAAACTAGAACTGTATTTCTCACATAAAAGTCTGCATAATGAGTCTAGGGCTAGTATACTGATTTCATAATCATTAAGAACTGAGGTATCTTCGCATTGTTTTATCACCCTCAATACATGGTTTCTATCTCATGGATCAAGATGGCTGCTCAGCTCATACCATCATATATGCCATTTGGAAGGAAGGGAATGAAGGAGGAGGGGGGGTGTTGGGGGGAAGGAAAGAAATCGGGAATGGAACAAATAAGAAAGAGAAGGAAGAGAATGCTCTTTCTCTTTAAGGGCACAAACCAGAAGTTGCACATATTATTTCTGCTTATATAACATCAGCCAGAACTTAGACATGTGGCTACACCTAGTTATAAGGGAAACTGGGAATATAATCTTTGGCTGGGAGGTCATTTACCCAGGTAAAAAATTGTATTATTATTTTTTAAAGTTTTAATTATTTAAAAACTTCATTAAACATTATTAAAATTTATTACTGTGTGGGAAGAGGAAAACACATATTGAAGGATAACCAGCAACCTCTGCCACATTATTCTAAAAATTAAGTACTCTACTTCATTGAATCTCACACATACCACAATTTTATGAACCATAAAGAAAAAAAATGCAACCAAATCAACTGGATATACCATCAATTAGATGCATTCCCATTTCAGAAATGTGAAAAAATACGTATCTTAGAATTATTGAATTATAGTTCCTTTCTTGACTTAAATTTTAACTAAACAGTGTTGTTGTTTTTCCTCTTTAACTTATATTCCTCTTCAGTGTTAGGAACAACAACTACGTTGTTGTTTTTCCTCTTTAACTTATATTCCTCTTCAGTGTAGAACATTTCCATAAGAGCCTCAATTCAACTCTCTGGCTCTGGTTTTATTGTTGCTATTTGTTTTGTTTTGTTTTTTGCATCTACTTTTTTATTGAGATACAATTTACATACCATAAAATTCATCCTTTTAAAACATACAATTCAGTGGTTTTTAGTATATTCAGAATCATCATCACTACTGTCTAATTCCAGAACATTTTTATTCTCCAAAAAAGAATCCTGTAACTATTAGCAGTCATTCCCCATTAATCCCTCACAAGGTCTTTGATTTAATGTTTATGTATGACATGGGATATGTATCCAGCCTCATTCTTGCATGTGGATTGCAAGTTGTCCCAGAGGTTGTGACATTTTATTTGTTTTGCTTTAATTGAATTGTATTTAGTCATTCACCAAATATGTTTTAAATACCTATTAGATGTAAGACATTGACATAACTAGTGATTATATCATTCTGTGACCCCTACATCATATACAAAGAAAAAATGTTTGAGAATAATAAAATTTTACCACCGTTTTCCTAATAGTATTTTGAGGTCATCATGTGCCATGGTAAGAGAAATATTATTAAGTCCTCCTGTCCTTTCCTGCAACCTTTGGTGACTTATCTGACTTCATAGTCCTAACGTGGTACTGATGATCACTTGGAAGGAGTGGTTCCAAGTTCTAAGTTTGAAAGTTTGAAAGCAGAGAAGGATGAGGGGTGGGGATATGATTTGAATGAATTGGTAGGGCAGTAGGGGAAGATGAAGACCTGGGTACTGAGGAGAGCTGTGTGAGAAGGGTATTGAGGAGAGCTGTGTGAGAAGATAATAGTAGCCAACCAATCACAATTTTGCATTTGATCTTTCTTAAAACTTGATACACTTAGGCTTACTTTTTTAAATGAGTTTTTTAACCATTCAAATTATGAATATTTAATATTCTCAACAGTAAAATAAGAAAGAGCACACAATCACTGCCATGTTTACATTCTGGACATGATATTTGGTGGCAGATAGTTTCAACAAAGTTGACATCAACAACTATTTGTTGCCCTGAACTTACATGACCCATGACTATAGAAGTCCTTGGGAATATATCATTGACTCCTACATTATCACTATCAGCACTATTTGTTTCTGGCATCAGCAGTCTCTTTCCCTCTGTCTGGAATGTCCATACTACCACCACCAGCCCCACAGATACACACACACACACACACACACACACACACACACACAAATCCTTTAAACTCCACCAGTAACATCTCCAGTCATCTCAGTCTTCCCCATGCTGCATGAAAAGCCTCAACTACCAAAGCATTCCATTCATACTTCTAATAATAGACTTACTACATCATTTGGCAATTATCTGTTCACATTTGGGACCCATATTAAAATATGAGACCCTTGAGGTCAAAGACCATAATTTATACTTCTTTTTGTATTCAACAACCTACTACACTGGAGATGCTTGTCAAGTGCAAAATTGAATTTGATCTCCAAGGGATTTTAGAATCTATATGGGTAGAAAAAAAACAGGTAATTTTTTCAAATGCCAACTTACCTGGTACCTGGTGATATATAAATAAATCGAAATTGTAATTCACTGAAGAAAATACCTCTAATGTTCTACCTAGCTCTAAAATTCTATAATTGGATAAGTTGGAACAAATAACTTCCAACAACACAGTAAACTAAGCTAGTTGCATTCCCTTTCCAAAGCATAAAAATGCTAATTGAAAAGAATATTAAAAATGTCTTCATACTTAACCAAGTTTGAAGGAAATAAACAAATTCCTTGATGTCACATCTGAAGAGGAACTGAAACACTGTCAGGCACATGGGCTATCAGCTATCAGTACAGACCCTGGGAACTGTGGTTTTAACATAGGGTTAAAAGACACACATGAGCATTATTAGGATTATTAGGATAGTGGCACTAATAATTTAGAAGTATTAAATTATTTTACCATTCCCACAATTCTTTGTCCTAAAGATTAAATTGCTTTTGAAATAATTTACTTGAAATAATATATTTTTGAATAAAATGCCTGTCTCTGCAAAAAAAAAAAAAAAAAAAAAGACACAGACTTGGGCCTTCTGGTAGGGAGTTTGTATCAACTACTTTACACAGTGACAGTCTCAAAGAACTCTTTGCTCCACGAAGTGACTAGAAATAACCCCACCAAATCAAGGAGGGTACAGGGGAGATTGTCCTGGTGTTCTGAGTAAAGAAAGACAAATCTGTTGTAGACAGATGGAGGTGTTCAATGGAAATGCTGTAATAAGTCCCCAAATTAGAACAGGTTTTAAGGCATGTGTTCATCTGACTATTTAAAAATGAGAACAATAAATTAAATCAAACTTTTGGAAAACATAGATGGTGCCAGATCTTTGATTCCTTTTCCAAATAGTTACATAAAAATACAGCGGACCCTTGAACAACACAGGGGTTAGAGGCACCAACCCCTACACGGTCAAAAATTCTTTTACAACTTTTGCCTGCCTACTGTTGACCATAAGCCTGACCAATAACAGTCAAGTAACACGTATTTTGTCTATTATATGTATTAAATTCTGCATTCTTACAATAGAGTAAGCGAGCAAAAAGAAAACGTTAAGGAAATCATGAGGAAGAGAAAATACATTTACAGTACTGTAGTGTATTTATTGAAAAAGATCCACATGTCAGTGGACCTGCACAGTTCAAACCTGTGTTGTTCAAGGGTCAATTGTACTTCTTGATAGATTAATATCAAAAGTATGGTACAGCCTCTCTAAAAGATCTTATGCAGTAGTGTCATCTGGTAAAACCCACTCTCACTGCTGTGAGTGCTATGGAGTTGGTGGATGTTGGGCTGTAGCAGAGTCACAAACCATCCCCTCATGGGTATACGTGATGGCTCCATATACGCCTACTGTTAACCAAATAATTCACTTTCCTTGGTAAACATTCATGAAGCCAAAGAGTGGAAACAAAACAAGAATATTTATGATAGATTTTTGTTTGGGTGTTCAATCTCAAGGCCAAATACCCTTCACAACTACCACCTTAGATTTTATGTGGAAAAACAACAGAGAAGTGTTACAAACCTTCAGTGTCTGACACTAGCATTTGCTCACACACAAACTTTAGGTTTTCTAAACCAGTTTTATCTCATTTAATGTTAGAAATAGTACGCCTTATAAATAAGCCATTTTAAAATTTAGCCATATTTTTTTAAGTTGCATGTATTTATATCTTTTCTGAGTAATTTTCTTGTTAATGTCTTATGATAGATGCTTGTCATATGAAGACTAAAATTGGATCTTGGCAAATTCAGTATTCTTTAGATAGATTCTGATATTTGTAACTTCTACCATGACTTCCAGGCCTCATGTCTCCTTGGGTTGACATTCCTTAATATTTTTTTCTCCTCCTTTCAGAGGACACATTTTTAGTTTGCATTCTCTACAGCACTGCAATAATACTGTTCTGTTCTAATGCTCACTGTCACCAGTAAACAGTGCATGGATGAGTACCAAGGCACCGTATTGCCAACATTCCTGGATATTATATATTAATCCTCTGGGTGGTGGAGGTTAAAACACTGTCCTGTCTTGGCTTAAGACTAATCTTGGAGCTATAACAAATGCATTTAAAGCATTAGATCAGACTCTAAATATTGCATCCTATCACTCTAAAAGACAGCTTTTGAAACTATTACTATCTTTATATAGAAATGTGACTTTTTAAAAAACAGTACATGGCCTACCATTCTTTTGAAAAAGTGTAATAGTGTGATCACTAGGTAAAGCATTAAAACCTGACAATCCATGCATTAATTTTCTCATTAACTCTGGAAATTTATTCTTGTTTCTCATTCTTATTACTTTTTTTCTCTATTAGCATACTTTTCAATCCTTTAAGGTAGAATAACTTATTATTTTAAGGCTTATAGTGTGCTGGAACTGGCTCCTAGTGGCTTGGGACAGCTGAATATACCCATTTCTTCCCAACTGTATGTTCAATGATCTCACACTGGTAGCTTAAAATTGGCCACAGCAGAAGTATTTACACTGTAGAAATGGCAAACATCACAAATCATGGCTTTCCTTTTATTCATTTTTTTAAGCCAGTTAGTTATATTTATCAGCAAACCATAGGTTTTAACCATCCTATGGTCATTATGTTGTCTATAGATTACAAATCGTGAAAGTAAAAGGAATTTTAAAGATCATCCAATCCAAGCATCGTTGTTTCAAACAATAAGAACAGTGAAATGATTTTGTAAAAATCGCATAGCCAGTAAAAGACAGATCCAAAATTACAATTCTGCTTTCCTGACTGACTCCTAACCCATTTCTCTGTCCATCATATATAGATAGAGAAGGTAAAAGGATGCCAATTCCCACCCATTACACACTCATTACAGATCGACTTTCGGTCAGGGTCTGTGTGAGATGATGCGTGGGACACAAAAATGAAAAACTAAAGGTGTCGATTAAACTCACTGTGGAATATATGACATAGAAGTGCCACTTGGGGCGCCTGGGTGGCTCAGTCTTAAGTGTCTGTCTTCCGCTCAGGTCATGATCCCTGCGTCCTGGGATGGAGCCCCGCATCCGGCTCCCCGCTCCGTGGGAAGCCTGCTTCTCCGTCTCCCACTCCCCCTGCTTGTGTTCCCTCTCTCGCTGTCTCTCTCTCTGTCAAATAAATAAATAAAATATTAAAAAAAAAAGAAGTGCCACTTCGGCTCCTAGCAGATGCCACTCCACTGCCCCATCATATTCACCATTCAAAAGTAAAGACTCCTCCCCCACACACACACAAAAAAAAGGTAGTTAAGTATTCGAGCTAAGGGTAGAACCACTGTGAGAAACTCTTGCTATGTATAATGGTACCTCTTCACCTCCAAGACAACACTACCCAGAAAACATCCCTGGTGGAGAACTACATTGTCTCCATCTACAGTCAAAGCCTTTATATACAGGGTCAAAGTTGGCCTTCAATCATTGTCTTCTACACCTTAACTAGGGACTAGGTTCAAAGGATTGGAAAAGTCCTTGTATCAGCCTCCAAGTTGTGTGTGGAAAGCTGAGGAGGGGAACTATTGGGGGAGGGAGAGGAGTAACTAGTTTCTAGGTCTATTACTCATAAAAGAGAAGAAACAGAGGTCATTTAGGTCATTTGCTAACTTAAAAAAATTATTTTTATGCACTGAGATAAACTATCCTGACAATTTGTTACTTGTCAGATAACATATCTTTTCTAAAATTATCCTTAAGATCATTAATAATCCCATGTGCCATGTATTCATTGCCATGGACACCATATAGGGTCCTTAAGGATCTGAACAGCATGTGAGGAACATGACTACTGGATTGAGGCCAAATGACACAGAAAGTAATTTGCATAGTGTTGTGCCACCAAAAAGGATTTTTTAAATGGATAATGAGGATTAAAAACAATCTCTGTATTCACACATTATCATTAATTATACATGGCAATATAGAGGACAGATTAAAGCATCTAACTTAATGCACTGCTCAGTGTGACCATTTTAACTCCTTATTCTGAGCCTGTTTCCTGTTTACAAAGGTTTCAAGAGGTTTTTGTCCCAGAAGTGTCGTCCACTTCTGTCCCCCATCTGCCCTAGAATGACTGTGCTCTCTGCGCATGACTGAGATTTGCCTTGGCATGAAGGTCTACCTTAAGCAACTAGTGTAAACAGATAGAATTCATTTCCAGGGACTTCTGCATTTACTTCTATGTAGCAAAAACAAAGTTATCACACAATATCAATTCAGAGGTAGGAGGTCGATTTGAGTTATTTACTTTCCTATATTAGTCTGATAGAGGCTGATCAGTGTTAAAAAGTTTTCAACCCTCCTTTGGGGCTAATACAGCTCAATGACTGTATAGCCCCCCTAAACTGTGGTTTATCTATGTTTGGTTTGTAACAAGACTTTTTTTTTGTCATATCAACATGCCTTATTGTTAATATCAGATAATCATTTTGATTTATGCCACCATCTGGTGCCTGAAAAGAGGTTATAATGAGCATTTTCCTGATAACAAGGAAATTTTTTAAAACACCCCTCCTCCGTTTTATATTAAATTAACTATCCTAAGCAAAGTAAGTCTAACAGCATCCCAGGTAATAGAAAAGGACTAGTTCAGATTTCAGAAAGAAATATATCTATAGATACTTATCTAGCTACTGGTTAACTAATATTTTACAAAACCTGTTGGACATGAAATGTGCTGATTGGGCATTGAAGCACACACTTCAAAATATGTTTACTTGTAAATCACATATTTTTATTTATTTTTTAAAGATTTTATTTATTTACTTGACAGAGAGATAGAGACAGCGAGAGAGGGAACAAAAGCAGGGGGAGTGGGAGGGGGAGAGGCAGGCTTCCCACGGAGGAGGGAGCCCCATGCAGAGCTCCATCCCAGGACCCTGGGATCGTGACCTGAGCCAAAGGCAAATGCTTAACGACTGAGCCACCCAGATGCCCCAATAAATCACATATTTTTAAAGTGTAAATGTAGACGTGAATGAAGCGATTAAAGAAGATGGTTTTAAAAAATAATTTGCAAAAAAATATTTACTTTTAACCCACTCATTTCAATATAAATTCTGGCAATGTCATTTTAGCATGAATCCTAGGCAGCAAGATAACAACTATTTAAAATTTCAGTGGTGACTTATATAACATACGTAAAGCAAGATGTTACATACTTGTACAGAAACTACCCATAAGATGACAATAGCTCAAGCAGAAGCTAACTATATTAAGTGCCCTATAAATAATTAATTGTATGACATTCTGAAATGAATTTAAAACTGCCCCTTTTGATTAAGTGATGTAATATCAAAATTCATATTAAGGTTCATTATTGTCAGCCAAATTAATTCTATTAAATCAGTAGAATAGCCGTTATTCTCTTAAAGGATAAATTAATGAGGAAATTAATTGTTGTAATTATTTAGTTCTTTTAATTAGCTAGTCCTGCCCAGGACATTAACGGAGTCTTTTTAAAAGCAGCTAGGCATTTCTTGTAAAGCCTGATTGAAATTTTATATGAGTAGACTATTGGGTATGTACTCTTATTACTTACCAGCTAGAACACAAAGATGACTTGTAGGATCTGAACAAAATGCTAAATTAAGTATCTGGTAAATATGAGTTGTATAAAAATAGCCAAATGAAAACAGTCAATTTTAAAAAGGTCCTACTGAAACTCCAAAGCTGTTATTCCCAACCTAGACCCCTCTACTCGACATATCTTGGCTCCAGGTCATGTTTTTGTTGCTCCATGAGGGCACATGAGTGATTCAGCTATCTCAAGGGCTGGTGACACCCTAACTCCTCCATGATGCCTTTCCCCTCAAATGCCCTGTGTATTTTTGCTCACCCAGATCCTAGAGGGCTGGAATGAGGAAGAACTGTGGGCTGGGGTTTCAGGTTGGCTGGCAATTGCTGTATTCACGGTTGAGAGAGGCGTTGAACTTTCTCAAGGATCTTTCACTTCACAACGCTAAGCACCTTTACACCCCCCAGAATCACGGTCCATCCCACTTGTCGCAGCACTGCTCAGGAAGCTCGGCCTCCGCCGTTGCTGTCTTCGGAGAGGTCCTCCTGATCTGGTGGGTCAGAATTTAACCTCCAGACACCTCAAGAACGAGAGATAGGTGTCAAAATCCCAACGCTAACACACTGAAAGTAAGTTGTCAAAAGACGAAGAGAAAAACAATACATGTTTCAGAAAGAGGAGAAAGAAGCAAGAGTTAGAGTTCTCTCCCTTAAAGAAACCACGAATTTGAGGGAGCCCGCAGGAAGAGGGACAGCTAGAATCCGAGAACCCAGCTCTTCTGGCCCTCGCTGCTGTCCCTCTGTGTGCCCCATGTAACTGCCGAGGGGTTTCTCAGACTCTAGTTCCTCCCATATAAAACGGGGTTAATAGCATTTACCCAGCCTATCTCCCAGGCTTATGTGGAAGCTCATGGAAGAGCATTTTGTAAAAGGAAAAGTATTATACAAATGTAATATACTTGGAGCACCTGGGTGGCTCAGTCAGTTAAGCATCGGTTTTAGCTTGGTTTTAGCTCAGGTCATGATCTCAGGGTCCTGAGACATCCAGCCCCCTGTCAGTCTCCCCGCTCAGCACAGAGTCTGCTGGAGATTCTCTCCCTCCTCCTCTGCTCCTCTCCCCCCACCCTCAAACACACACACTCTCTCAAATAAATAAAATCTTAAAAACAAATGTAATATGCTTACAATTTTTATAAAAGTCATAACTGATCTATCAAGCTATCAAGCCAAAGTTTGTATATATTGTGTTGTTTTTAAGAAGAAATTTTGACACAAAAAATACTCTTACAATCCTATATTTGGTCCTATTATGCAACATAAACAGGAGGGAAGCCTCCCTGCTCAGTGTTAAAATAGATTATACACACACACTCGCCACTGTTTGATTAAAAGCAACTATTTCTTCTAAATGGATACATTTTATCCAAGATCCTTTCAGATTTCTCTTTGTTTTATACACCACCTTCCCCTAACCCAGTTTTACCAACTTAAAATGCCCTCTTTTTACAATAATCAAAATTCTCTCTTGATAAAATCTGGCAGTTTCAGCTTTGTCAATAGCCATCTACACCTAGATGACAGAGATTAACTTTATTTCAAATCACTCTTTCCTTCAGTTTCATCTCCCTCTTCTCTTGCAGCTCTCCCCTGGACTTCAAAGCAGCTTTGTGGTTTGCCTTGAAGAAAATCAATGGTTGGAAGATAAAAGGCAGCCTTGTTTATCTCTGCCTGCTGAAGGTCATTTTCCTCAGTAGCATCTGCGTGCGAACCACGGCCACTTTTCCTTGCAGAGGGGAGATGTAAGTGGATTATACCCAAAACCATTATAAGGGGAGAGCAGAATTTTAAAGGGGTAAGATCACATCAAAACACAAATGTATCCATAATAGTAAGAAGAGTTTGGGAGTACTGGTGTATAAATTTTGATGTGACCCTGATTTTTTTTTAACTATGTCTGGATGTATTGTGGGGGACAAAACTATATAGTTTATCGCTTTCTCTAATAGGCACCTGAGAAGTTATTTGAACTTAGCAGGCTTTAAGGATGTGACTAATGAAGGGCATTAATCAAGGAGTGTGGGTAGGTATCTGTACCTAAGTAAGTAGAAGCATTGTTTTCCTACTGCAGATATGGCCAGAGCTGTCGGCCTGGCTTAGCCAACTTGTACATCATACATACATCAGTCTCTTTTCAAACAATGGTGATACACTCTAACCCAACCCTATCACATACATTGCTTAGCTCCCGGTTTTCTTTATATTCCAAGGATGTTTCTTGAACCAGTACTGGGAGAAGAGACCTAAAAAAGCTCATACATTCCCCGAGGCTCTCAAGTCAAAGTGTGCTCTGAGGTCCCAGAGCAGATGGCTTGTGCTTCCAAGATAACACTTTGTCTGTGATGTAGCTAGTGGGTTATGTCAGGTAGCAAAGTTTTGGTATTCTTTGATGGTATTTTTTTTCTCTTTAAATTTTTTTATTGTTATGTTAATCACCATACATTACATCATTAGTTTTTGATGTAGTGTTCCATGATTCATTGTTTGTGCATAACACCCAGTGCTCCACGCAGAACGTGCCCTCTGTAATACCCATCACCAGGCTAACCCATCCCCCCACGCTCTTTGATGGTATTAAAGCCAGGGACCTAAAAATCTCTGCCAGTCACACCCTTCTCCACCAAGTCCTGAATAAAATTTACATACCAGGGATAACAGCAAGTGCAAAACAAAGTAGCAGTTTATGGCTGGGCCAGTTACCACTACCCCCCAATTCAGAGCTTTTGTAAACCTGAGTTAAAGCCCATAGCTTAAACTCAATACCTGTGGAGTACCTTCTGCGCTCCAAGGCAGAATCTAAATCTTAGGGGCGCCTGCGTGGCTCGTCAGTTAAGTGTCTACCTTCAGCTCAGGTCATGATCCCGGCATCCTGGGATGGAGACCCATGTTGGGCTCCCTGCTCAGCGGGGAGTCTCCCTCTGCTGCCGCCCCCCCCACTTGTGTTTTCTCTCTCTCTCTCTCTCAAATAAATAAATAGATAATATATTTTTTAAAGAATCTAAACCTTAGAATCACATTTTCTAATTTATTACATGGTATGGGAACTAAAACAAAAGACCAGTAAGTTTAAGGGATGCCTGGGTGGCTCAATCGGTTAAGCGTCTGCCTTCAGCTCAGGTTGTGATCTCAGGATTCTGGGATCGAGCCCCGCATCAGGCTCCCTGCTCAGCGGGGAGTCTGTTTCTCCCTCTGCCTGCTGCTCCCCCTGCTTGTGCTCTATCTCTCTGACAAATAAATAAATAAAATCTTAAAAAAAAAAGACCAGTAAAGTATGCATATAAACAGATAAGAAAACAAAAAAGAAGGCCAGCTAACTAAAGGGGCATTATTTCAGCTTACTAATTGTACCACTTGCAATGGAAGGAAAAGAAGGGCAAAACTCTTAAAATAGAGTAATCCTGCTCCATTTGGCAGGATTTTCCAGAGAGACAGAATCAATACATATAGGAGATTTATATAAGGGGTTGGCTCCCACAATTTCGGAGGCTGGCGAACCCCAGGATCTTCAGGGTGAGTGCCCAGGCTGGAGACCCAGGAGAGCAGATGGTTCCAGTCCAAAGACCAGCAGGTTCCAGATCCACAAAGAGCCAACTCAGTGCAAGTCCGAAGGCAGGAAAAGGGTGACGTCCCAGTTCTGGAGGCCATTAAGCAGGAAGAATTCTCTCTTTCTTGGGGGAGGGTCAGTCTTTTTGTTCTATCCACACCTTCAACTGACTGGATTCAACACATTGAGGAAGGCAATCTGCTTTACAGCTACCAGTTCAAATGTTGATCTCATCTTAAAACAACTCTCACAGACACACCCAGGATAATGTTTCACCAGATATCTGGGCACACTGTGACCCAGTCAAGTTGATGCATAAAATTATCCATCACACCTGCCCATCAGTAAGTGTGGCCCAAACAAATGTTCTAGAACCAGACAAATCAGATTAGTATTCCCTCCTTTTGTGGGGAGGAACAAGGAAGGAGAATGGGCAAAATGTGAGGACGTTTTCTCTTTCCTACATTTAGAACTCTCTCCCCTTTCTAGATTTCTCTGAGGGCAAGATGAGTAACATTTTCATTTTGCTATTTCCCATAGAAACTAGGACACTGTCAGCAGAGAAGTGGGCTTCAAGGAGAGTTTATTGACTGAATGAGGAGAATGACTGTTCACAACATATAAAGCATTAATTAACAATGATTAAGAGCCAGGTAAGGTGCCCAGGCCCTGGGATATGCAGTGAGTGATATTAAAGAGATAGCACACGGTATAACAACTCTGTTATAAGTGTTGGCACATACAAAGGAATTTTAAGAGAAAACAATATATAACTGTGGCATAGGCTACAACTGTTCTGTGTGATCAGCAAAAGCTCGGCCCGGTACTTCTCTATGAACCAGGGCTGTCCCTAATAAGACCACTTCTCAAGATGGGGGCTTTTGTGCTTTGGACTTAGACACTTTGCCACTTATTGAATGCATGGCCTTGGACAAGTTATTCTGCTTCCTTCAGCCTCCATTTCCTTATCTCTTAAATAGACCAATGCCTGCTTTGCAGGGTTGGTATGAGAAATAAAGACAAAAATCGTTATAAGGCACCTAATACTGAGCACAGAGAGCACATAAAAATAGAGGCAGCTATTTTTATGCTTTTTATTGTTAACCTACCAGAGGAGAGCTTTTCACCTTACTATTAGTTTGTCCTTAAAAGCACAGTAAATCTCATAATGTCTCCATGCTTGAGGTCTTTTTCCACCCATAATGTGGGAATTCACTAGCCAAGACAGAGAAAGCGCTAAGGAAGAAGGAAATAGAGCCCTTCCTTTTAGAAGCTAACCCTAAAATGAGGGCCACGGGGAGGGCCGGGACTGTTTAACAGCCATGAGCTGGGCGCTGTGGAATCTGGAGCAAGTCCTGCTGATCTTTAGGGAACTGGCACCTGTTGACTTGGATTATGCGCCAAATGTCCCAAGTGCCAGCAGCCATTTGGTTGTGGGGAGCGGCATGCAGGAGCTGGCTGCTAACCCACTGAACATTCCGGAAAACTGACCCAGGACTGTGATGATGTGCAGTCCTGCCCCCAGGAGCTGCCACCCTAGCTCTGACTTCTTGATTTTCCAAATTCCTATTTTGAGTCAGTTGTATAGAGCGGCAAGCTGAAATTCCCTTTAAGCATCTGTCTGTTGCCAGCGCGTTCTCTTGCTTTTGTCCCTAACATGCCGCCCGCCAACCCCCCCCCCCCCCGGAAAGCACAGCGAGTTTGTTCCACGGAGGTGACGGATGGCTCCCCACCCAAGGGGGAGTCTGCTCTTGATGCACGGATCAGTACGTGTCTCTGACGCCGCCCAGCCCACAATGCCACGAAAAATCTTTCCTCTGCTGATTAATTACTGATATTAATAATAAGTGACTTTAACTATCTGAGGATTCACGGCCTCAGACAAGAGGAAAGAAATTCTAATTCATGAGAGTGGTGCTCCCTTTCTGTGTGTCTGTTCTAGAAGCAGCTTCATTACTTAACCTAAAAGTAAGCAGGGGGGTAAAAAAAACCCTAATAATTCCTTGGAACAGGTTTTCTATTAGGACATTTAATTTTTAAAAAACTACCTTAAATGTGTCTCTTATTACAAACACCTACACTAATTAAAATTGGAGTTAAAATTTAGCAGGTTGATTGCTCATCTTGTATTTTTTCCTTGAGGGAAAGTACTGACTGGTCACATAAGAACTCCGCAGTCCCAAGCACACTTTTCTACGTGTTTCGATGCCTTTGTGCTGTTGGAAGAGGGGTGACTGCACATTTTGCACTGATACGTTGCTCTAATACAGCGTGTTAAAACAGCACGAGGTACCGCAGAAGAGTGTGTGCGTGACAGTCTTTAGATGGGGACTCGGCGTTTCCCTTCCTGCTTGTGTGACCTGAGACATTCAATTTAACTTTGCTGAGCCTTGGTGTCCATATCTGTAAAGTGGGTTGAATAATCATGTATGCGTCATGGGGCTATAGTGAAGATAAATGTGATAATGTATGTAAAGCACTTATCACAGTGCCTGGCACGCAGGGAAGACTCAACCCACGAGGTAGGTAATATTAATATTATTACTCATATAAGATACCACATTCCATGCTGCTGCATGCCTTTTCCAAATTCTTGTGCCATTGAAATGCAAGCAATGGTGAAATTGGGCAAGCAAGATGCATTTCTTGGCTAGTAGAGGTAGCTTCCTTTATTCATGGTGTCTACAGGCCCCGGATGGGCCAGGAAATACAAAGAAAATGGAGAAGTGCTCTGGAGGAATTAAAGGATGACCACAGGGTGTGAGTCACAATGCAGAGGGAAGCACGCCTGGGTTGGCTGGGGTCGCAGGGAGACCCTTTAGCTAAAACCTAATGAGGAATAGGGCTTTTACACTGGGAGGGTATTTCAGGTAGAGGAAAGTGAATGCCCCGCCCCTAGGAGATGAGGGAAAGTAGAAACTCAGGGGAGGTAAAAGTAGTGGGGAATGTATGAGGGGGCAAACGGCCCTCCCCAATACTTCCGGGGCCTATGCAAGAGCACAGATGGAGGCCCTTGTTCTGAACGGTGTGCACAGAGAATCCCAGCGTTCTGGATTTCTGGATGAAATGTCTTGCCAAGAGGGTGGGCCAGACATTAGCTTAATTGTGTACATCCCTTCTGGCCCCAGGGAATGGCCAGAGGAGGGAAGGCTGAGGGGGTGCAGGGAGGGGGGTGGGGAGGCATGGATGAAAGCATGGATCAGGAGCCAGAGCAGGGGCCACTGGAGAGTTCTGAACAGCAGCACGAGCTGATCGACTGCAAATGTTAGACATGTCATGCTTACAGCAGAGAAGAGGGTTCAATGAAGGAGGAAAGACCTGGGAGCAGGCAGTCCAGTAAGGCTTCTGTCCATGTGGCAGAGGTAAAGATGGCAAGTTGGGTGCCCTGAACAAGAGGAAGAACAATGGGGATGGAAATGGAAGAATAAAGAGAGAGGATATCAAGGATATAGAGTCATCAGGACTTAGTAATTTTTAGGAAAATGTCTGTGTGGGTGGGTGAGGGAACAGGAAGGAAGATAGAGAAATCTAGGTTGGCGACCTGGTTTTGGGCTTCATCAAGAAGCAATGCTACCAAGATAGGGAGTGGTACGAAGAAGAGATTGGCTTCGCCTCTGGACTTAAACTGCCTGGGGAAAACCCAAATGGAGTTACTTGGAAGGAAACTGGCTAAATGAGCCAAGGCTTGGAGTTCCATCTGGGCTGAGCATACAGGTTTGGGAGCTTCAGCACACTGGTCATGGTTGAAGCTATGAATGTGGCTGACATTGGCTACGGAGGATGTTAGTGAGATGAGAAAGCTGAACACTGAACCCTGAACAATACCTAATGAGGGATGAGCAGAGAGAGGGGACAGAGATGGATGGGTTGGAGAAAGAGACGAAGAGCCTAGAGTACCACTGAAGAAGAAGAGAATGGTTAAGAGTGTCAAATGGTGCCGCAAGGTCAAGTAATATAAGGAATTGAGAAATGGTTATTTTATTAGCTGAAATGTCATCCCCTCATAGAGACCTTAACATTCTCTTCAACAACATCCCCCATTTGCTTTCAAAGCACTTACCCCCATTTGTAATTGTGTATCGATTTCCAAGCTAATTGGTTTAAAATCTGTCTCCCTAGAGACAGAAATCTAGACTGCATACTGCCAGAGAGCAAGGGCCATGCCTATCTTGTTCCCCTCCGTATCCTCAGTGATCCCCTCACTATCTGGCACATAGGAGGTGCTCAATAAATATATAGCGACTTTGCTGAGAGTAATTTCCGTGGAACCAAAGCTGGTTGCCATGGAAATGAGAGGTTGGAAAATGAGAAAATGGAGAAGAAATGAGAAGACTGTAATTTCTAGAAACTTGACTCTGAAGAGATAAAGAGAGGGCAGAAGAAGGAGGGAGAATATAAGGTTAACAAGGAGCTCTTTATTTTGTTTTTTATTTTTTGAATAGAAGAGACTTGAATTTGTTTACATTATGAATGTATGGAGTTCAAGGGGCCAAAGATGCTGGAGACAGAATAAGAAGGAGCCTGGGACTCAGCGCTTGGGAGGACGGACTGGCAGGGTACCTGCGGAGGGACGGTTCTACCGTGAGCGGTAGTGGAGGAGACCTTAGTGAAGGGGAGAGGAGACGGTGTCGACCTGGGCTGAGTTTCCAATTTCTCTACACGATAAAAAAGGGGGAATGGTGGCTTCAAGGAAAGAATGAAAATTTGAAATACATGCTTTGGGGAAGAAGCCAGCTAGAAGGTAGACTTCTTGAGGGCAGGGACTTTTCCTGTCTCTTTATACCTGGATCCTCAGCACTCAGAATAGTGCTTAGCACATGAATTCTTTGAATGAATAAACAAATGTTGTCTGGGTTATCAGCTGCTACCTAACAAGTTCTCCATTTAATGATTTATGAATGATAGTATTCATTCCCAAACTCATTTCAGCTAGCACCTGCTACTGAATGCTCTGCAGGAGGCTGGCTTGAGGAAACCCTAATGCGGGAGCCTTAAGTTGATCCCAGGTGGCCATACTCAGGTGGTGCACTTAGTCAGACTCTCTGGACCTCAGTTTCTCATTTGTAGAGTGGAAGAGTTGAATGAGATTCACTGGAAGGTCCCGAGAGTTCCTGGAATCTGGGAGATTCAGCTTTCACACGCTTCCCTTCTTCCAGACCTCTGCTCTCGTCCCATTATTGCCAAGAACCACCTCCAGCCAAACTCAGAAGTTGGGCCAAACCAAGAGCTCAAACCTCACACTGTGTGTGAGCTGTCCCCACGAGCCTGACTTTTCCAGCCTAACCTCAACTTTGATCCATCTCAGGCCCAGCAGATGCCACAGTGATGATCTCTGTAATTCCATGGGAAAGACATGGGAAGCCCAATTATAACAGCAATAACTCAATGGTCTAGCAAATGCCAGATATAATTATACTTGTATGTATGTAATTGTTCTAGCATGACAGATGATAAATATGAGAGAAAAAGAATGTTCATCTATGACAAAAGACCTTTAGCACGTTTACTGGAATCCCTCGTTTGCAACAAATTAAGTTCCATTTGGTAGTTCAAGTTAGTTTGTATCTTCTCATAACACATTTCCCACAGAAATGTTTGACATGGTTTAGACTCCCAGGAAGGCCCCTTGCCGAAAGCCCATTTAATCCACAATGAAACGGTAATTTTCAGAGTATTCCTCAAAGGCCAAACATGGAAGACATCCATCTCCCCCCTTTCCTCTCCCTGGCTTTACAGACCGTCTTATTTCATCCTCCAGACCTCCCACCCATAAGTAACTTTACCAGTTCACCAAGGAAAGAAAACGTGTATCCTCTAAATAAAATGGTTTCTATAGTTGGAGGAAGAAGGCCACATAAATGCCATTCTTCAGCATTTGAAGGAGCCCCATCCCCGCCTCCAGAGTTGTGTTGGTCAACTCTTCATACATAAGGGATGTGCACGTTTGAAGTTCCTAAGCGAAATCCTATATGGCAAGAATGCAGGCAAGTAAACTGCTTTAAAAGCAAAACATGGGAGGCTCAGTATTTTCTCAACTTCTATGATGGTAGTGGAAGGGCCACCTTAAACCTAAATTGGGCCTTTTGCTAAGATCCTCACATGGCTAGCTCTGTTTGTCCTATTGGTGGGCAGGAGCCCCAAGACCGTTGTTGGGATAGGAACCCAGGAGCAGCATAATGCTGATGTAGAACATGGTTCTCAAAATGTGATCCCCAGATGGCAGCATCAGCATCACCTGGGGACTCATGAGCAATGTAAACTCCTGCATCCTACTCTAGAATTACTAAATCCAAAAATCTGGTGTTAAAACCCAGACAGTTTTAACAAAGCCTTCAGGTGACTCAAATAAATGCTAAAGTCGGAGAAGCACCACTCTAGAATGTTTGTCCTTGAACCTGGCCTCCTGAATTTGTACCTGCACTGCGTGAAAAGAGGGGGCTCTAGGAAACAGATGAAAGATATGGTCTCACAAGGTTATGCATGACCTGGCAACAAGGTCACAGCTACTTAGTAGGCAAGAGTGACAGAACAGGGGAGATAGGCAGCTTCAGCCTGGTGTGAACTCCAGAAAGTATACTCCTTCCTTAGCACCCCATGGGTTGCTGACTTGGGCCGCTGGAAGCAGGGACCCCTCCTGGTGTGGACTCTGGCCTATCAAGAAGATTCCTGGAGCTGTGCAGAGGTGAGGAGAGGCACAGCCACCCTCAGGTTGTTTCTTGAGCCCCGGCTAGGAAACCTTGAACAGAAGAGCATACAACAGCTGTTTCTGAGGTCAAGGGCAATGCCACGAGGGAGTATCGGAACCTGGATGAGACTTTCATGGAGCAGGAGTTTCTGCACCACGCAAGCGGGGGAGGGAGAGGAGTGGGGAAGAAGGCTGTGATGTTTAGACTATTAATCTAAGCCTGTTAGACTGGCGAGGCCTGGGGAAGCTTGAGTTACAGGGAGAATGGAAATTATTTTTATGTAAGGTTTAGCATATTGAAGATTTTGATTTCACCTCTCTCTGATGACTCTGTGGTATAAACACCAAGCAGAGAAAAATCTTGGCCTGGATTTAAAAGCACAGAAGGGCCATCCTTCCCCCCTGTGCAACCCTCATACACACATACACATGTCTGCAAGGGCGTGTGCACACACACACGCACGTGCATGCACACACGTCAGCAGGGCACACAGCAGTGGGTAATTACTGAGGGCTTTCTGGCTGATGGTGAAAGCCTGCCTGCCTGAGCATCAGTCAGATCCACAGCCTCTCCTGATAATTACCCCATCAGCCTCAGCCTCAGTAAAATAAACGAGCCATTCATAGGGTTCTGGAAGCTTCAGCCCCAGCAATGCCTCCTCAGATACAGTGGTTTGGCAATTTGGGGTCTCCTTGGGCTCTCACAAAGGGTATCACATTTCTGACCACTTTCCTTGTGGCTGGATGTATCCTTCCTCCTTTGAAGGTCATAATTTCTGAAATGTTGGCGTCTCCCTTTTCTTCCCTACTTGTTTACCCTCTTGTAATTTGAAGGCAATGAGGCTCAAGTCATGGAAATTGTTAATTGCACCCTTTAATTTCGTTGAACAAAAGAACTGGTGTTGGCCCTGGCTGGGCTGCCAGGAAGTTCACGGCCTGTGTATTTGGCTGGGCAAGGCTGGAACCCTCCCGAAATGTCTGCTCCTCTTATGGAGATGCCTCCTTCCCAGGATGTCAGCTTAACACTCATAGTTTTACTTCTTTAAGCTACTGAGTATCTGGGCATTTCATTCTCCAGAAAATTTTTCTAGAAAATTAACTTGGGGGGGCAGTGGTTAGGTATCGTGTGTTCTATTAATTCACCCCAGACACCATTCACTTGAAGGTAAGATCTCTGGGCATTTGTCAGCACGGGTTCCTAGTGAGCATATCACGTGCCCCAGGGCATCAGGAGATCAGAGCCATGGAGACAAGGGTACTACAATTGCTGTCAATGGCTCCATGCCCACTGTTTCTTGTCCCCTGTGGCTTTGTGCCACTGAGCCCTGTAATACAAGCCTTGTCTTGCCTGCTATCTTTCCATACCAACGCTCAACTGAATTTCCTGCCCCAAGTCACAGGAAAGTCAAAGAACACAAATCTTTTACAATGCCAGGGTCCGTTTAAAGCCCTGCTTCCAGTGCCTTCAGCCTCAAGGATGTAACTCATTCCTGTCAGCCCTTTCCAACTCCCCACCTGCTGGGGAACCCAAAGCAAAAAAAAAAAACAAAACAAAACAAAACTCGGTCATTTCTGTGAGAGGACCTTATGCTGGACAAGTGACTCCATGAAATGGAGCCAGAAGGAGAGAGTAAGTGAGCCATGACATGGCAAAGTCCACAGTAAACCCCTGAAGACCCAAGAGTTGTAGGTACCAGCAAAGGCCACTGCATGGACATAGCCGGTGCCCCGTGTGACCAAGAGCCCACACCCCCAGCAGGGGTTGGCAGGGGGTGTGCGCTCTCTAGGTTCCTCTGTATCAGGACAGACTGCTTTAGTTCTGCCATGGAAATAACCCTCCACCCTGGGATCGGGTGTCTTCTATTGAGGCCAAAATAAGAGTTGATAACAATGCTTCTTTGCTGTTCTAAAAAGGGAAGGCTGTTGGCATGGCTCACCCACCTCCCTTTGTGAGGGACATTGCTCCATCCTCCTGTTTCCCTTTCCTTCCTCCCTTCATACAGTGTGACAAACAAACCAAACCGCATCATCCATTTCACCTTGAATGCGCTCTCTTATCCTCCCGTATTGATGTCGATGACATTTGACTCTGAGGTGTTACGATAGATGATAAACAACTTTACCTTTTATAGAGGGTCTAAGAAGAAAGGATGGCTTATTGTGGACAGAAAGGCAGCCTATTCACCAGGATCCTTTCCCTTCCTCATAAATGGCCTTGATAATCTCGCAGCGCACAGTGATAAAGGTGTGGGGGGGGGGGGCGTTGGGTAATATCTTAGAGTTGGAGGGACTCTATTTAAATTGGCTAATGTCGTGCTCCTGAGTTGAAAGTTTTTCTGGCCTAGTATCAATAGTGGTAATGTTAATTAATGGGCTAGGTTCCTAGTCCATGTTTCTCTTCCTAATCAGTCTTAACCCTATTTTGCTCATTCATGATCTCATGTAACTTAGGGGTGAGATACACAACATCTTTTGTTTTCAGACTAATAGTGGAAATAGTTATCAAGTTATGGATATTTCCACCCATGGCTTTCTTCACCCCATTTCATGGAAACCAGTCCCAGATTCTGGGACAGAGAGTTTGACCTCATAAATAAAGAAGTGAGGCCTGAGCCAAAAAAAAATGCCATGATTCCTCCCATCTAAACTGACTGGGAGGTCTTGTAGGGTCATAGGAAAAAACTGGGCTCTGGAGTTAGCTAGGTGGGCCTTCAATTCCCAGTTCTACGACTCACTGACTCTGGGTGAGTCATGTGACCTCTTTTTTTTTTTAAGATTTTATTTGTCTAGGGAGAGAGAGAGAGCGGGAAGACGGTCAGAGGGAGAGGGAGAGAGAGATCTCAAGCAGACTCCATGCTGAGCACAGAACCAGAAGCTGGGCTTGATCTCACGACCCTGAGATCATGACCTGAACTGACACTGAGTCAGACACTTAATCAACTGAGCCACCCAGGCACCCCCATGCAACCTCTTTTGAAAGTCAGTTTAGGGAAACTGCCATAAAATAGAGGCAAATACCCATTTGTGAGGATTTAATATCTAATTTAGGATAAATTCCAGACATTCTCTCACCAACGATTTCACTTCCTAGACCTTTATTCTGCACTCTTCTCTGTTTCATATTTTAAACTCAGTTTTGTCAATGAGCATCGAACAGACAGGACAGTTATGTGCTTAGAAATATTTTCTACAAAATCCCTCAGGTTGAGAGGAGGGTTGAAAATACCCACCCCTTCCCAAATTGAATTGATGGTATTATGCTCCTTTCCTTTTGCTGTCAGACGATTAGTAGATATATGTGCTCTATGTCCAAAGTGGACCTATCCTCTAAATGCTGATGAGTAATGTCTTCCCAAAGATATCAAGCCCTAATCCCCCAACTAGTAAATGTTACCCTACTTGGAAAAACAGTCTCTGCGGATGTAATTAAATTAGAATGAGATGAGGAGATCACCCTGGATTATCTGGGTGGGCCCTAAATGCCATCACAAGTGTCTTTATAAGAGAGAGGTCAAGGGAGTTAACACAGGCACACAGAGGAAAAGGTGATGTGAGACAGAGGCAAAGACTGAAGTGAGGTGGCCATGGTCCAGAAATGCCAGGACATCCACCAGAAGCTGGAAGAGGTAAGCATTTAAGTTCTCCACTGGAACCTTCAGAAAAACTGCAGTCCTGCTTTTTGGATTTCTGGCCTCCAGACTATGTGAGAATAAATTGCTGTTGCTTTAAGCCACCTAGTTTGTGGTGATTGTTACCCCAGTCCCAGGAAACTAATACACACCTCAAGCAACTAACACACGGGATAAAAACATATGAAAAATCGTTTTCAGATATTGGCCAACAGACAATGCAAGACATTGATCACTGAGAGAAAGTAATCAATTGCCCCGGCTTCCTTCCTAGAGAGTTTCTGGGCTGCAACACAGTCAGTGGTCTCCCTGAGTTCCGGAGTTGGAAATGAGTATTTGGGGAGGCAAAGGCTATAATTCACAAGGCAGAATAGAGAGCTTCACAGAGAACTCCAAAGATGTGCAGAAGGTTTCCCTGCAGTCTTCAGCTGAATACTGATCAGCATGTGCCTTTGAGAAAACTACCAAAGGCCAGGGGAAAAAAGTCGGAAAGAGGTGGACAAGTCCTTGACCTCATAAGGGTTACCAATAGTTCGTGTTCCCACCAGCTAGTGGAAAACCTCATAACTAATAGCGCATCAGAGTACTCAGAAAGTTATTACCTCAGTAGTAAAACAAACTTAGCCCTAGATGAAAGGCTGCTCTGGTACCACCTAAAAAACTTGAAAGCAAGCCTCAAAAGGATCAGAATCTTTCTGAGTAACTTAACTAAGTCCTAGAACAAAGCTCAAAACCATATAAAGGAGTATAAAAATATCCAGCACCCATAAAAAAGGTAAAATTTACAATGTTTGGCATCCAGTAATAAAACAAAAACAAAACAAAACCCAAGCATACAAAAAAGCGGAATTTCTTACCCATAATGAGGAGAAATATCAGTGATTTGAAATGATTCCAGAAATGATACAGATGATAGAATTAGTGCACAGAGAAATTAAAATAGTTAGTATATTTATTTTAAAATTTTACATGTAGTTATTAAAATGTTGCTGTAGTTCGTATGTTTAAGAAAATAGACTAAAGCATGAGCATTTTAAGGAGAGATATCGAAGATATAAAAAAAAATACTCAAGGTGAACTTCTAGAGATGAAAATGTAATACCTGAGATGGAACATACACCATATAAAAACAAATTAGACGTCGTATAATAAAAAATTAACCCTTGAAGGCAACAACAGAAACTATTTAAAATGAAACACAGCACATGGAACACTGCACCAAAAACTAATGATGTAATATATGGTGATTAACATAACAATAAAAAATTAAAAAAAATAAAATAAAATAAAATGAAACACAGCAAAAGAAAAAGACTAAAAAAACCAACAATAACAACTCGAAGAGGTCTGATATACATGTAACTGGAGATCTCCCAAAAAGGCAGGAGAGGAGAGTGCAAAAAATGTATATATTTAAGGAAATAATAAGCAGATGCTTTCAAATTTAATGAAAGCCATAAGCCCAAAGATCCAAGACACTCAACAAGAAACATGAAGAAAAATACATCAGGTACATCAGAATCAAATACCTTAAAACCATTGGTAAAGAGAGAACCTTAAGAGCAGCCATAGGAAAAAAGACATGCATAGAGGACCAAAGATAAGAATGACAGTAGATTTCTGTTTGGACGTACAACAAGCCAAAAGTCAGTGGATCACTTTCTTTAAAGGACTGAAAGGGAAAAAAAAAGTGAATTCCATACCCGGTAAATATATTTAAATATAGAATAAATTCTGAAAACAAAGGCAAAATAAAGACTCTCAAAATACATACAGCCTGGGGCGGGGGGGCGGAAATACATATAGCCTGAAAGAATTCATTACTGGCAGACTTGCTCTACAGGAAGTGTGAAAGGAAGTTTTATAGACAATAAGAAAACAATACCAGATGGAAATCTGGATCTAAATAACGGAATTAAAAGTGCTGGGTAGTAAATAATGGAGCAAAGTACAAAATCCTTTTTCCTCATTTTTTTCTTTCCTTTTTTTTTTTTTTGAAGATTTTATTTATTTATTTGACAGAGAGAGACAGAGTGGCAGGCAGAGGGAGAGGGAGAAGCAGGCTCCCCACTGCACAGAGAGCCCGATGCGGGGCCCGATCCAAGGACCCTGGGATCATGACCTGAGCCAAAGGCAGATGGCTGACAGATTGAGCCACCAAGGTGCCCCTCTTTTTCCTCACTTAAAAGATATCTCTTAAATTATGGTAGATGGTTTAAATCAAAGCTAACAACATAGTGTGGGATATAGGACATATGCAGAAGTAAAAGTGTATGACAGCAGTAGTACAAGGGCAGGGCGAGGGAAATGGAAGCATCCTCTTATTATGTTCTTAGACTATATATGAAGTGATATAACTAAAACAATTTTAGTTTAGTTTTTCATGGATTGTGCATCTCACTTAATTTAGATTCGTCCTTAAACTTTGGCAGTTTGGGCAGAAACTCTTGTAGAGTTTCTTTTTGTTATATTCTTGACTAATATATCTATAAAACATTCATTGATTTGTTCCTTTAACTCAATGGAAAGAGTTTTTAAACCTCCAACGTTAAATATTCCTTGACATTCCTTGACTTTGGGACACCAAGTCTCCTCACCTGTACTGTTTTGTTGTTGTTATTGTTCCCCATTAGAATACAAATTCCCTAAGGGTGGGGATATTGTGTTATTTGCTGCCATATTCCCAGCGTCTGCACTAATTCCTGGCATATAGTGATTTCTCATATTTTTTAACTTACTAGGTGATTAGTACCCATTAACTAATGGGAAAAGAACCCTGTGCAATGCCTGAGACAGGAGCCCCAAAATAAGAAGATGGTGGCTTCTTGAGGAAGATAGCACAGTGCTTTAATCAACTGGTATTGCCATAACAAAATGTCATGGGTTGAGTCACCTAAACAACAGAAATTTATTTTCTCACACTTCTGGAGGCAGGAAGTCCAAGATCAGGGTTGCAAAATATTTAGTTTCTGGTGAGGCCTCTCTTCCAGGCTTGCAGATGGCTGCCTTCTTGCCATGTCCCCAGATGGCCTTTTCTCTATGTGCACTTGGGCAGAAAGATAGTGCTCTGGTGTCTCTTCTTTTTAAAAGGACACCAGTCCTGTCAGCTTAGGACCCCACCCTATGATCTCATCGAATTACCTTCTTAAAGGCTCTACTTCCAAATATAATCACACTGGGTGCTGGGCTTCAACATACAAATTTTGTTATATTTGGAATAGTCCAAACATATGAACTGTTTGACTATCAGTCCATAATACACAGGTGTGTGTGTGTGTGTGTGTGTGTGTGTGTGTGTTTCCTAGTAAATGTCCAAACCAAGATAAATCTGATCTACAGCACCTCAGGAAGATGGAGCATTTGTATACAAAATTAATAATGGTTTAATATTATCATATATGCAGGCAATATTCACATTTCTCTGGTAGTCTTACTGTTTTATTTTATGGTTAATACTTTAAATTATAATCCAGACAAGGTCTATAAATTACATTTGGTTGATGTGCTCTAAAGGCTTTTCTAATTTAAAGATCCCCACTTGCTCTTTCTTCATTCTCTTTTCTTACAAATGTATTTGTTGGAGAAACCAAGTTGTTTGGTCTGTAGTTTCCCGGGGTCTGGATCTTGATGCTGTTTAACATGCTCTGTGTTATCCTTATTTCCTGCAAACTGTTACTTGGGTCTGGAGGCTTGAGAGAAATGAAAAATTTAATCCTAAAATAATTTCCTTGAGTTTAGTATTTCTTTCTTAAGTGTTTATTGAGAGAATGAAGACCAAAGGTTATTTCCAGGACCGACAGTGTCCCCTGAAGCAGTGGAAAGTGGAGTAGGGGCTGCTCTGAATGGCACTGAGCACACTGCCCCAGCCCCATGGGGATCAGTGCCCCATAGCCCTGGGCCCTGTGTGTAGCTCGGCTTAGTGTGTACCTGGTAAAAGAGCCACCATCTGCAGGATGACAGAAGAAATCCAACCGTAAAAAAGATTGAGAACTTGAAAATTCTACTGTTGTCCCATTGAAGGATGTCCTAGAAGCCCAGAAAATTCTTTTCTCTTCTAAAACTGCACTTTGTGAAGGTGCATGCTGAAATGAAGCACAAATGTTGTTAAATGTTGCACTTCATATGTGACAGAATGAGACATGAGAAAACTTCAGCAGATTGTGGGAAGACGTTCAATATAATATACACATGGCTGTCCGGATGCTGATAGAGCTTCATTATGGTCACATATTTACTCCACGAGTGTGAGGTCCCCGCAGAACCCAGGGCTCAGCCTAGCAAGAAAAGGAAAATGGGAAGCTTCAGGCACAATGAAAAGTTGCCAGATAAAGCCAGGTTTATGTATTCGTTGGAGAAACCAAGCTGGTTATCTTTTCAAGTAACCTGTATGATCAGACACTGGAGAAGCAAAGTCTGCTCCGACGTGGATGTTCCCATCTGGCCCAGCTGGAATCCCCAAATCAGTTTTCTATCAAAGAGTTCTTCTCAGCATCAAAACAACCAAACTTCAATCCAAAGAGTGAATTTTACGTGAACACTGAACAAGTTTTAGAGTCACTGGACATAGGGACCTAAACTGACTTTTACTTGCAGATACCTCTACTCGGTTCTATAGTTGTAGGGGAAATTCTAACTTCCTATGCCTAGAAAGGTTTGATGTGCAGCCACAGACTGCAACCCCTGGTTAAACAATAGACCTCATCTGCCTCTGTGAAGTATGCTGAAACACTCCAGCTTTTTCATGAGTGTTGATTGCTCTGACAGAGGAACTCAAACAGAAGGAATATCCATGCTAAAGATACACCTGCTTTAGAAAACAAAGCTCAATTGAATAGAAACACAGATGATGAGTACCAGTTTTGAAAGCTTGGGGAGTTCATTCTTTACCAGCCATAAAACTCAAACAGCAACGGATGTCTTTCTCTGACCGACTTGATCTAGAACATGCTGGAGCATCAGTTCTGTAGAAACTCAGACATATGCAGATGACAAATAGTCTCCTGCTTCTAAAAGCTGAATCTACCGGTTTGATGACATTTACAATTTTCTCCTCAAATTAAAAAATACAGAACAGGAACAACAGTATTATCTATACTGAATAGAGCTTATAATGCAGTTGCTTTGATTCTTCGTGGTTCTTTGTCTCTTGTATTTGTACACATGAAATTTGCATATAAATGTGAGTGTGTTATAAAGTATAAGATGCTGCTGATCTCTCTATATTTTTTAAAGCTTCCAAATGGAGTAAGTCCAATAATCAATAACCCATGCCTGAAAATTTCTATCCACTTAAATTAATAAAGCCATGGGGTCCTTAATGAGAGCAATAAAAAATGCACAGCACCTTAGGTGGTGTTCATTCACTTTAGTTTCTTCTTTTATTTGTCTAATAGATTTTGAAATATAGCAGAGATTGAAACTCCAGGCACATTTTAATTTTTATTCCTAATCTGCACAAGTAAGAAGCAAAACAATCTGTCGGGCAGCTTCCCTCGGGGATCCTGGTTAATGTTTCTAAGTTTCTCTAGAAACAGTTACCCTCATTTCAGAACACACTGGCTTGCTAGTCTATACCAGGTCCTACCAGTTTTGTTCACAAGCAACAGGTTATCAAAGAGGAAAAATCTTCCCTCCAGCGCTCCAACATGCTTTTCAGACAGTAAAAGCCGGCTTATCTGATGTATCCAGAAAGAAGTGTTTCCTGGTAATAGCAAAACCAGAGTGTCCAAAGGTCTTGGATTTAGAGATAAATTAGGTACCTAACTGAGGCTCTTTGGGTAAGGTTTCTCTTTGAAAATCCATTAGAGAATGATTTTATTCATGATTTGCTCTACAGGCTGCTGTTTTTCGGAAGGTCATAGAAAAAAATTTTTTTTACGTTTCTGAAGTACAGGAAAGTGGATAGAACATAAATGTACAATTTACAGATAATGATAAAAATAACCCCCCACATAACATTTCTCAGATGAAGTCACAGACCAGTACGAGACCCCAGAAGTTCCCAGTGTGCCCTTCCCAATCAGAGCAACCACCGTCCCCACTATCCTGACATTTACTATGATGACTTCCTTGATTTTTGTTCGGGTTTCACCACGTATGTATTCAGGCACCCCTGAAATCATAATTTAGCTTGCCTTAGTTTAGAATGTTATGTAAATGCTATCACAAGATATGGATTATTTTGAACTTGCTTCTTTTGTACGTTATATTTCTAAAATCCACATGGTTGCCTGTAACTAGAATGTTATTTTTTTCCTCATTGCTGTAGAGTGTTCCATTGTATGACCATTACACAGCTTCTTTATCCATTCTACTTTTGGTAGACATTTAGGTTGGTTCTAGCATTGAGCAATCGTGAACAATGCAGCTTCAAACATTCTCATACATATATTCTGGGGCATGTGTGCTTTTGTGTCCCAGGGGCATGAAATTCTCTAGGAGGAAAACTGATGGAAGACACAGAAGACAGATCTTCACCTCTGCCAGACAATCCGTTGTACTGAGTACTTGTACTGACTTGTCCTTTAACCAGCAGTGGCTGAGAGCACTATATTTTTGGGGCTTTATATTTTTGCAATAGTGTTTCATACAATTGGATTTTTCTAAAAGCTTCCACCTTTGCTTCTAATGAGACAAGGTTATAAAGCTTAGTATAATGTCCTCACTGTATACCCTCTTTACCCAGGCTACCAGAGCAAGCAACTACGTTAGTCCTCTGGCCCCCTTCCATCCACGTGACAGTGGCTCGGGGCTTGGTTTCATTTAATGTGGTTCCAAAGATCTTCACAGTCTGAGTCCTTCTCCTGTGCACAGACTTCACTTTGTTCATGCCTCTTTTCAGATGTTATTCTCAGAAATGAATATTATCTTTCCCTAATGATCTCGTGGGCATGGAGAATCAAGTTCAAGGAGAAATTCTGAAGCATCATAAAGATATGTCAGGATGCAGGCTCCTTGTCAAATGAGCAGAAGCAGAAACAGGACATGGCCCACCAGTCTTTGTCTGCAAGGTGAATATGATTCAATTGCTTAACAATTATGAAGTTTTAGGCTTTCCCTTCCTTTCAGATGAACTAAAAAGTAATGGAGCTGCCAGTGAAGGCAGCTACGAATGTGCTTCTGCAGGCTCAGCAAGCTGCCAATCTTTGTCACCTTAACTTGGTAGAGCCCGGCCTCACCTTCCACTTCCCCTCTGTGAAGAAAGGGAGAATGGCATCCTTTCTCCTGCGGCTTGAAAGACTCCAAGAGTCCACAGAGTATGACTGTGGTTCTTTAGAAGATTATATGTAAAGTAATACTGGTGAGACTCAGAAAACCGCCTGAGAGTTAATGGAGAACATTCATTCTGAAGTTGGAAACGCAAATAGAAAAATGCATGTATTTCAAGTGCTCTAGAGTCAGGAAATTACTACTCTTTAAGGAGCACACACAAATTGCTGGGCACTGTGTTGAGCAATTCATACACATTGCTATATTTCACCTTCCCAACTCTTTCCCCTCCCTGATTTCCCACACCCACTTCTACCTGGATCACTCCTGCTCACGGTTCAGGGTTCACCATAAAAGTCTCTTCATCCAGGAAGCCTCCCCTGACCTCCCAAGCCCAGGTTGAATCTAACTCCCATGCATTTCCAATTGCCCCCTGTACTTCTCCATCGTCCATCTCCATATGGCAATTTCCCTTTGGTCTCTGTTTCTGTGCCTGATTATAATTTCCAAGGTAATGGAGACTATAATTTGTTCATAGTTGTTAAGTCGGCATTATCTCAGTGTATGGTCCATAATGGAAGCCAAAATATAGATACATTGGTTGGTATTTTCTCTCATCTTAGAAAGAAAATAGGAAACTAAGGTAAGACTGGAGTACTGTTCAGGCTGAGCTCCCAAGCCTGTGTTCCTTACCAACACAGGACCATGTTCCCCCGCAAGTGCCTTCTCTGTGGCGGGCTGGGCACTGTGCCAAGTGTGTAGCCCACGGTCTCCCTCTTAACCCGTACACTCACTCTGGGAGACAAGTCTCTCCCACCCCCGCCCCCCGCCCTTACAGATGAGGAAACTGTGGCTCAAGGAATCTAATACCTTGCCCAAGATCTCACAGCCATTAAGTCCAGAGCCAGGAGTTGAACTTCTGAGGCTGCCTCCTGCCCATCCTCCCACCCCCCACCACCCCCTCCAACATCTCTCTCTGGACAAACTGGTTGCACAGAGTTTGGCTTTTGCAAAGGGGAGCGGTGTGCATGGAGTAGGGGATGTGCTTTGGCATTGTGGCTAGAGTTACCCTCCAATTCTTTCATTTCCTAAAAACTCTTCAATAAAACACATCAACCGAACAATCTCACAGGTGACCAGAGACTAAATCAGAAATGGGAATAGAACCACTGTGAGTGGCTCAGATTGGGGCCCCACAGTCAGCTCGTCTATGTTCAAACCCAAACCTGTCCCTCCACAGTTGTGTAAACTGGGCATGTTCCTAAACCTCCCCAGGCTGCTGTTCCTTGTTTTCCAACAGGGGATGACAAAGGTATGCCTGTCATGGGCTTCTGTGAGGATCCAATGAAGTCATACACATGAAGCCATTAACACAATGCCTGGCACATACATGTGCTCATTAAATGTGGGCGGATCCCTTAAGGATGCTTTTGTTCCCGGTAACGGAAAACCTGGATTCAACTAGTTTAAAGAACCCCAGAAAGTACTATGTCAAATAATAAGACCAAAGTTCAGGTGGCTCCACAGTTAATTCACAGTTAATTCCTCAAGGGCTCGATGGCTGTATCCACTCCAGCCTCCACCTTGACACCTCCCACTGGGCCACTTTCTGACAGCGCTTAACCCCTGTCCTGTACCCCATATGCTGAATAGTTCTGGACCTAAGTCCAGGGTTTGACTTTACCAGAAGGCAAGAGAGATGCGTTCACTGACGCAAACCTCACTAACTCTGTAACACTGGCTCAGAGCGGTTGCTGAGACAGCCACAGGTCCCTGTGGATTCATCCTCCTGTGAATGGGGTCATCCTCCTGCCCATCCCCAGAGCAGGCCCTCGGAGACGTCCTGTGGTTCCTCCTGCTTCCCTTTCCCATCTCCTGTTACCCCTTCCTGAAATCCTAGTGTCTGGGAAGTTCAGTCCTCCTTGAGAGCAGCTCCTATGTATGATGCAAATGGGAATTTCCTGCAAGGCCCAGCTTCAGGTGTTTCTAGAGGGAGCTGGCTCATCTGTCTCTCAGCCAGGGTGCATGAGAGTGAGGATTAGTGGCCCTTCCATCTTAAAATGGAAATGGAGCCTCTCCCTCGGGGTCATAGGACTAACATCAACGGAGGAATATAAAAAACTATAAAGCATTTTAGAAAGGGCGGAGCTGGTATTATTATTTTGATGATTACTCCCCCACTTATGTTAGAATATAAACTGAAGATGATGAGTCCTTAAGGACCTCTTGTTCGCTTGTGTTAACTTTGGATATGATATGGACTTTGTTGCACTTTATCTATGTGAGCGAGTTTGCTGTGTTTTGAAGACATCTTACTCATAGGGTTTTTCCCTGGTCTTTCGAGTGCTTCAGGTCCAAGATACCTCATTTTAGGGGCCCAGACTGTGTTCACAGACCAGGCTCATGCCTTTTCCTCCAGAAATCTCAGTTGTGTGAGCTGCCTAGGGCACCCTCCACTAATATTTAACCTAGCAGTACAAGCCATAAGTCATTGTCAGAGGCTGGATGGATTGATCTGGAATGTAAAGGTTTATTTATTTACTGGCTCCCTAATGTGCAGGTTATGTTACTGATGATGTTGTCTTGCCATGTGGGAAATGTGCACACTCTTTGAGGCTGAGGCTTAAGTCAGGGCCATAATGTTCTGACCCCAGGGAGTGCTGATTTTCCACAGCAGCAAAAAAGCTTTAAAGATACAGTGGCGGCAGGAGTCCTGGCTTACTGAATCCGAAGCTAAGGCAGAGTGGAGCCTCAAACATTAGATTTTGTCATATCATATGACCTCACTGATATGAGGACTTCTTAATCTCAGGAAACAAACGGAGGGTTGCTGGAGTGGTGGGGGGTGGGAGGGATGGGGTGGCTGTGTGATAGACATTGGGGAGGGTATGTGCTATGGTGAGCACTGTGAATTGTGCAAGACTGTTGAATCACAGATCTGTACCTCTGAAACAAATAATGCAATATATGTTAAGGAAAAAAAAAAGAAGAAGAAGATAGCAGGAGGGGAAGAATGAAGGGGAGTAAGTCGGAGGGGGAGACGAACCATGAGAGACTGTGGACTCTGAAAAACAAACTGAGGGTTCTAGAGGGGAGGGGGGTGGGGGGATGGGTTAGCCTGGTGATGGGTATTAAAGAGGGCACGTTCTGCGTGGAGCACTGGGTGTTACAGCTAATTTTGAATAAAGACCTGATCAAAGCCAAAAAAACAAAACAAAACAAAACAAACAAAAAAAAACATTAGATTTTTGTCTTTACTCCCCAAGACTTCCTCCCCACCACGCCCACACACACACGCGCGCGCACACACATCTGTGTGGCATATCTTTCTTTTGAAGGACCATCTCCAGTCCTTCATCCTCCATAAACCTCTGACCTTTTCCAACCTCTCAGCTATCCGTGCCCTCTAAATTCTTCCAGCACTTCCGTCTATGCCATACACATTGCTAGTTCATCGTGAACTGTCATCTCATAAACTGTCACGTACTTTTCACAGATGTTGGGTTGGTCTCCACAAACAGGTAAACTCTCTGAGGTGAGGGCCAGATACAATTCTGCCTCCCCCCTGAGCCAGAGTAAAGCACAGAGCAGAATTGCTCAAACAATTCTTTGGATAGGTTGATGCAAACAGAGCTGGCTCTTCCCTTCTGGCTCAGATTTCCTTCAGCCAACGTGGGTGAAGGGCCCATGGGCTCCCAGCTCCAGAAAAGACACTTCATGGACCAGGGCGATTCCAAACACTTTTGAGGCCCTTGGAGAAACCACCCCCAAATGTTCAAAATGCTGACTGTGTACCATGAGCTTCTAAGTAACACGAAGACAGAGATATTTGCTGAGACCCACTTTCTCACCTTACATTGGGAAAGCTTGGGGAGAAGCTAAATGACGCTGCTCAAGGTGACACAGGTAGTTTTCAGGAATTAAAATTGCAGCTCTTTATGCAAAAAGCAATAAAAACTTTTGTATTCTTCAGTGATGGGCACTACAAAAAATACATTGTTCTATAAAATAGTTACATGTCAAGATTCCATCACAGTAACAGACCAGAAACATTTAATTCTTTCAGCTGCGTAGAAAACTCTAATTAGACGTTTCTCAGGGAATTCTATTTTCATATGACAAATTCCTTACAGGGTGAAGAATCCATCAGATAAATAAAAATTCACTTATAGCTTTCTCTGAGGGGTCCCAATTGTGCTTGATGGAGAAGGAACATAATTTCTGTTTAGGGCAACAACATCCAGCTCACAAGTCTCACGTTCATTACCCATTGTCTGCCTGCAGCATGCAGCGTGTGTCAGAACACGAAATATTCTCAGCCTTGCCGCAGCAGGTTCGTGTCACATGTCCAGCTCTGACCAACATTTTGTGCGTCGGGAAGCTCAATCGAAGCAATGGCCACACGGGCCAATTTCACAGCGGCACGGAGTTATGAATCACGAGATATTTTTATTTTGCAAAAGTATGTTTGAGCTTTTCAAAGCCCACTTACTGAGCCCCTAGTATGCACAAAGCACACTGTGAGCAGATAGAGAGGAAGACAACTAAGGCATGGGAACAGCTCTCCAGAACAAGACTCTGCCACGGGGGACAAAACCGGCTGAGGCCGTGAAGACACTTGGCTGGCTCCTGCAACGCCAAGGCCAGGGGAGAGTTCTGGCTTCAGGTGAGGTTTGATCTAGTGGCTCAGCCTTATCTCTAAGGATCTCCATTCTCTGTCTGTCTCTGTTTTCCATGGGGTCAAGCTGATCCGCAGGCTCCAAAGTGCTTGTGAGAGCTTCAGAGGACAGCCAGTGGCTGCCCCTGCTGTGAGACTGTTGCTCTCACACGGTCCTGCGCAGTGAAGGGGAAGTCTTTCTTGGCAATAACTGGGAGCCCCATGTGGTTTGACTAGCTTGGGCGGGGGGACATATCTGACGCCGTCACTGGTGCAAGGGGAATATTATGCTTGGCCTGGGTCTGCAGTAACTGGTAACCAGTCTGGGTCTGAACCACTAACTACTTACTAGTTGATCAGCTTCTCCCTCTCCCTCTCCCCCTGCTTGTGTTCCCTCTCTCGCTTCTCTCTCTCTCTCTGTCAAATAAATAAATAAAATCTTAAAACAAAACAAAACAAAACAAAAAACAATGATTACCAGGAAGAATGCTCCCAGGTTCTGAGTGTTTCCCCTGCAGGAAGTTCTTGCCCCGCAAGGAGCGTAGCTGCCCCTTCAGCACAAAGTCCAGCGTGTGGAGGGGGCCAGAGAAGCCGTGGCTTGGGTGTGATTGCAGGTTCCCGCTCTCTGTGACTTTGGACAAGATACTGAAACTCTCTGAGCGTCAGTTTGTGTCCTCATCTGCAGGAGAGGGTGTGGGCAGCGATCCCTGGCAGCGTGGCTGTGGGGATCTGTTCAATGGAAAGTATTTCACTCCTTTCCAGGCACACAGGGTCGGGGCGGGGCTGGATTTGCAGAAGCTCTGAGAGGTGAGCTCTTTAAATGGGGATGTTTCAGACAGAATCATTGCCGTCTTTTGGAATTTGGGCTCTGAAAATTATACTATCTTTTAAATAAGAAATTTATTTAAACTGAGAAGTATTCAGTGTTGCTGTTGCTTTAAAGCATCAACTTGTCAAAAAGCCCAGGTATGATTTTGAAACATGGCTGATGGGTTGGTGGTCAACAAGACATACATGCTAATGAAAACATGGTTCAAGGGACCCATCACAGGATTTCTAACAGGGAAGAATCCCAAGGAGTCATTTGACTGCCTTGTCCACGTGCCTGCCCCTACTCCCATTCCATATCTACTCCATGACAGCTTTAAAGTTGCTTCGTCTTTACAACTGACTTGAACAGTCCTGGCTCTAATGAAATAAATAGCAAAGCAGCATGTGGTTTATTTTAAAAAATGTGAACTTCAGAGACCCAGGGCCACTTACTAATTAGTGCGACTCTAGACCAGTTTTTTAAATTCTCTGGGCCTCAATTTTTTCATCTATAGAATCAGAATAATAATATTTCTTTAAAGATTGTTGTGAAGTTTAAATAAAACAATATATCTCAGCAGCTTGGGCCATAGTGAGACTCAGTAATCAGTTGGTGTTCTTCTTTGTGTTCTGGTGTCTTCCTAATTTTTCTCTGGCTCTTTGCCAGCATTGGGTGCATTCACTTTGTCCCTACATTACCTTTTCTAGGTTCATATGACATGAAAAATGTGTAACTCATCTCTCACATGGTGTCTTGTCCTATTGGTTAATTAATGATTTTAGTTAGTTTGGATGCCAAAGGTTTATACTCTTTAGGAATCTGAGCCTGTCATCCCAGATGGGGTTTGAATTCCCCATGCCTTTGACTCATGGGTGTTTTAAGATGACTGAGTATTCCAAGGTAAATAGTCACGGTCTCATAACTACCTGTCAGTGAGTTTCTTTGCCCTAGATCCATTTCCTGAAGAGAGTGTGTCACAGTGCTCTTTTTACTTACATTACTTTGTCCATCTTGAAGGATCCCAAATCCTTTGCTGGGCTGAGATATACCTCACTTAGAGATAGCTGAACATGTCTGCCAGGAGCTGAATTGTGTTCCCCCAAAAGCATATGGTTAGGAAGGTATTTGGAAGTTTAGAGGAGGTCATGAGGTGGGGCCCTCATGATGGGATTTGTGCCCTTCTAAGAAGAGACATCACAGAGCTTTGCCATCAGAGGACACAATGAAAAGGTAGCCATCTACCAGCCAGGAAGTGGGCCCCCATCAGGGAACCCAATTGGCTGGCACCTTGATCTTGGACTTCCCAGCCTCCAGAACTGTGAGAAATAAATTCCTAGTGTTTAAGCTACACAGTCTATAGTATTTTGCTATAGCAGCCTGATCAGACTAAGACAGTGGCAATCCCTACTTCTCTCCAAGCCAATTGTATGATGAAAATGAGGACTTCAAACCAAATTACAGCTCTTTTTATCCCAAAATTAGCTATCAGAATAAAATTTCATTGCATGTTGGTCCTGTTGCCCTCAAAATAACAGACATATTTTATATTTAAAATACATTTGATATGCCTCATAAAGGGCTACACATTCGAGGATCTAAGTGTTTGGAATCAGAAACTGCTATATATGTGTGTGTGTGTGCGTGTGTGTGTGTGTGTGTGTGTAACAAAAATATTAGCATTCAGCAATCTAAATAAGCCCCAGTAATAATAACAAAAGTAGTGCCAATGATAATACTGATGATAATAGTAATAATAGCTCCTATTTATTGAATGTCTCTTGAGGCCAGATGCTGTGTTAAGTGCTATACAAATATTATACTCTTCAAATTAATCTGCACATAAATCCTGAAGGAAGTACTGTATCTCTTATTTTAAGATAAGGAAACTGAGGATCAGAGAGGCTGACTAATTTGTCCAAGGTCACACAGCTGGTAAGAGGCAGACATGGGCAGTACTAGGTTGTGAAAAAGGCTGTGACAATGATGATAATGAGAAGCCACCTGGGCCCATGAGCAGGAGGACCTGGGCAGCAGGGTGAGGATGGGGCACCATCAGGTAGAGGTAAATGAGCACACAGTTAACGCCGGTGGGGGCAGCCGCCCCTGTAGTTACTTCTCCCTGATTCCATCCACCCTCTGCTCTCAACAGCAAGTGCACACCCTCAGGAGAAAGGACAAGGCTGCAGAGAGAGAGTCGAAAATGTAGGTTTTTTGTATGTGCAGCTATTGCCCATGGCCACATTGTCCTGGTGACAGGACCCAGAGACCCCACCATTACTCTGGGAGCTGATCAAGGTCTCACGAAAGCACTCAGGGGCACACACTTCGTTTCCTTCGGCCTGAGGCATCTCATTCAATAAACTTGTTCTGTTACCACAGAGGGAAGAACAAAGATGTCTTCTCTTTCTCTACCTGTCCCGGAAGCTTAGCTTTGCTAACCCAACCCCACAGCCAATGACAACAGGAGGTGGAGGGAGGGGGGCTTCTTTCTGATGCACACTTTGGATGCAGCAGGACATTTCAGGTTCTTTATGAATTGTCAGTTCTCTACATCATGCCATTGGCCATACCACTTTCCTGGTCTATAGGGTCCCGCCTTCTTTTTCATGGAATCTGTGAAGTCCCATATAGAAATATGGTCACCTTATTGACATCTGAGTTGGTCAAAGTCATGCTTCTTCATTGAGGATATACCTTCATTTGAGGACATATTGTTCCTCCAGCCTCAGATAGGCGGGAAATCACCATACACACACTGAGTCAGCGCTGCTCCCCTCAGAGGCCACGGCCAGCCATCCTTTTCCGTCCGCATGACTCACAGAGGATGTCCATCTTTTGGGTCTCTTGAGCTGTGCCCTGGGCACTTGCCAGGCATGTTGTTAGCAGGTTTGTCAAGCCTGGTTTCCTGCCCAGAGTCACCACTGAAACTTTGGCATACCTCCTGTGATTTGGCTGGAATCAGGAAGAACTAAACTCGGTGTGGTGGCCCACATCCCAAGTGCCCTCATTTTGCAGGACATCCGGCTTTTTGTCTGCCTTCCTGACCAGGCCCCGTGAAGTTGCTCATGAGCTCTGCTGCCCAAAAACTCCCATTCCCTTCCCTCTAGTCTCTCCCCCTAGGAGCTAAAGGAGAAGGCAGAGGCAGGTTTAGAGCACTTTCCTGGTAGCCGAGGACACTAATTCATAGCATCCTTCTCTCCCCTACACAAGGAAGAAACTAAAAAGACCCAGTCATCTGATAGAGACCAAAACACTAGTGGTTATCACTGCTAAAGCAAGCATTGAGAATACAGCTTGGTCAGCCAATCCAAACGACTTCTCCTCATTTATCTAAGAGATGTTCTTAGCCAGAGCAGTTGGACGATTACAGGGCAGCACTCCCTCCCCTTCCCAGGGGCAAGGTCTTCCCTGAGGGGCTTACATGGTGGAGAAGGACATGAGGGAGGCAAAAACAGGGACAAAGGGAGGCCCTTTGAACCTCCTCCCACAGGCAATCATGGACCAGGCATCTGGCCTGATACGAGTCACTGCTCCTGGGGGCAGAGGGAAGGGAGAAGTAAGAAGAGAGAATGCAGTGACTTCCTTTCTACTTCAGAGAATGTGTAGAAGCTCCTAAATTGGTGGGCTGTTGGGAACCCAGCAAAGGGGGACCAGCAATCACCAGCAACCCTTACGTCCCCCCACACCCCCCAAGACTTGTATGGATGAGCAATGAAAAGTGAAATATTAGAAATATGAAACATCCTGGAAAACAATTCAAAGATCCAAATGCCTGCTATCTTGTGGACAGCATTGAAATTACTGAATATTAGTCACTGTGACCTAAACACACCAAGGTTACAGAGTAAGGAGGCAAGGGGAGGAATGGTTGACATGCTTAAGAATCAAACTCTATACTCAGAAGTATACCTTTCATGAATTTTGCTGAGGCTGGAATTTTTTTTTTTTTTAATGACCGATGCTTTTTATGAGAGCATTTAAGAGTCTCATGGAATATAAACTAAGATCATATTTTCATTATTCAAGTAGCCTAGGATTTTAAAATCATTAAAATAACCAAATTCACCATTTTTTTTTCCATATGGCACTTTTGATTTCCTTTGAAAATGCTGGGAGTTTGAAGTGGCATTGTCAGGTCAAAGGGAAATCGTGCACCTTGGACAAAGTAGCCAGTGATCTCATGTCAGGAGCTCCCAACCACTCCCACCAATGAGAGGATTTCCTTCGTGCCCAAGGAAATCACAGATTTCGTATAATAGAACGGGAGAGTGGGAATGGGGCCAGTTCTCAGCAGTGTGTGCTCGCAGGCCTGCCCAGAGCTGTTCTAATAAGGCCACACAGACTCTGGAGCTAAAAACTTGTTTAGGACAGTTGACTAATCTTCATGGATTAATCAGGTTGGAACCAACTTGAAAAGATAGAGACTTGGTAAGAACAGCAGTGCACAACCTGACACGGAATTGCCAATGACTACTATTTTTTAAAAATACCTAGAGACTTAACATTTTTATAAAAATAACTCGGTATTCTTTGCCTACTAGTGTGATCCATTAAAGGAGAAATTTATGGCAGCTCAGCTCTGCAGTGATCTCATAAAAAACATGAATAGAGAGACATTTGCTTCTGAATATAGAGTAAAAGCTAGCACATCAAAGTGGAAACACTTTGCAAAGTTTTCCTCCCAGAATTAGCAGGGCGCTTTGAAAACGTGTCATATGCAGAGGGACTTTCTTACATTGTTAGAGGAAACAGGAGGAATTCAAGGTTTTGATTCCCATTCAGGCACCAAAGACACAAAGTACATTTAAGCATATTAAAAGGGCAGTGCTTAGGAGACTGTGTGCATTACAAAGTAGATGTGTTCAGACGGACCTCTGGATGATTATATGTGTGTGATTACATCGCATATGATTTTACTGCTCATCTTGGGGGGCTCTCTCCTTTGCTGACTGAGGAAGGGAGCAGTCATGGGGTGGGTGGGTGCAGAGAGCCCCCTGCAGCGAGGAACTGTGGAAGGCCTCCAAGAGTTGAGGGCCGCATCCAGGCAGCAAGAAAATGAGGCAGATTCAAGGAACTGAATTCTGCCAACAACTACATGGGATTGGAAGTAGATCCTTCCACAGTTGAGTCCTGGGTGAGAACATGACCCTGGCTGACACCTTGTTTGCCACCTTGTGAGACCCTGAGCAGAGAAGCCAGCAGCATATCTATCTGCCCAACTCACAGAAACTGGGAGACGGTAAATGGGAGCTCTTTCAGGCTGCCAAGTTTATGGAAATGTTGTTAGACGGCAACAAAAAACTGATATGATTGATTTCTTACAGTGGCGTAACTATCAGTCATGGGTGTCAGAGGATGTCTTTTAAGGAAGTCCATGAAAAAGTCACACGAACAGACGGTAGCAGAAATACCTCAAGTCACAGTTAGAATGAAGGTCTAACTCAAACCAGGACCTAGTCTCTGCAGAGACTGTGAGAAGGCGAGACCCTGGACGGTCTCCACAGACCTGCAGCAGTGCCCGCCTCGAGCTCCAGTGCTCTCCGTGAGAGACCAGACAATTCTCCACAGTATGTTTGAGATGACATTGGAAGAAGTCCATTTCCCACATAGTTCTTATTAGACCAAAAAGATACCTTTAAAAATTAACCATAATGCAAATGGAGAAAGAGTTGGTACATCTTTCTCATTCCTTGCAACAAAAGGACAGACTTTGGAAAAACAGAGGTTCAAAGGTCATCATTTTTCTTCTTTGTTAGCAGCTTAACATGATGTGAGGAAATGAAACTTAAGAGGGAAGAGAAAATTACTTAAAGGGACTTTCCTTCACCCTGTTTTGTTTTCTGCCTCAGGAGCATGACTTCTCTGGGTTCATGGTGCTGCCAGGAGCAAGGGGTCATTTGGAGCAACCCAGGACAGCTGAAGGGGTTCTCAACAGCTGTCTGCGACAAGGAGAGAGAGGGCAGAAGCCCAGAGGGCCCCTCATCTCACGTCCCCTCATCCCCCAGCGCCGCCCCAGCCCCCGGGGACAACAAATAGCCAGGCTTCTCTCCTGACCTGATCTGATGTGTTACAAAGCTTGATGACATTCAATTTCCAAATAAGAACAGGGACCTTTGGTTTGTAAAGAGGTCTCTATTCTGCTTGGAGAAGATCAAGATGGATGTAATGGGAGGGAGAGTGGAGGGAACTGACCCGGATCGCCCGGAGTCAGAAGCAGTGCTAAAGTTTGGGGTGAGTACTGCTAGCTCTTTGCAAGAGGCACATAACCGACTGTACCAAAGTACAATCTCCCCCTCTAGGATGGCTAAATAGGTCTCCGTGTTTCATGTTAGCTTGAACTGACCGGGAAGGACAGCCTGAGTGGGAAGTAGAGAAGGAGCTTAAAGTTGAATCTGCTAAGGAAGAATCCACTGGGATGGAAGGGTGATCTGGGGGTGGGGGTTGGAGGGGGGTGGACCCTGTGCTTGGAAGCCAAGGGCCGGGCCAGGGGAACGGAGCTATCCCACATGTCCAAGGGTACACAAGGACTGCTCACTCAAGTAGCCTTCAGGAACGGACTGAACCTCCTCCCAAATGATTTTAACCTCTGTTGAAAAACCCTCTTGGGCGCCTGGGTGGCTCAGTTGGTTAAGCGACTGCCTTCGGCTCAGGTCATGATCCTGGAGTCCCAGGATCGAGTCCCGCATCGGGCTCCCTGCTCAGCGGGGAGCCTGCTTCTCCCTCTGACCCTCCCCCCTCTCATGTGTGCTCTCTCTCTCTCTCATTCTCTCTCTCAAATAAATTAAAAATTAAAAATTAAAAAAAAAAGAACAAAAGAAAAACCCTCTTTTATTCAACGAACACCATCCAGGCTAAAAAGCCACAGCTTTCCAAGCAGAGTAAGGCAAGCTGTTTTTGTGTTTGTTTTACTTGTTTTGTTTTCACATATTACCCAGAAGTCCCTGGACATTTTTGGTATTTTATGAAGAATTCTCTCAGCATTTAATTCTAAGCAACATAATTTTCACTAACATTTAGCAGCTTTAAGGAGAGGTTGGAATAAAACGTCCTTTTAAAGCAAACCCGAAGTAGAAAATAATATACTGTACTTTGTGTATCAGAAGGGCTGCACACAGTTATTTAGATATACAATCACAAGTGCTTTTTTCAATATTGACATTGGTCTGGCAACAAATTTACCTGATTTTCCACCTCCCATATGGCTTATAGGCATTTTGCCTTCTGTGGTAAGCTTCCAGAATAAAGCTGAGTTACCCACAATGGCATCTGAATGTCTCCTTTAGCCTCATTGTGGTAATACTTTCCCAAAAACTTAGAAAAAATGAACTGGAGCCTGAGATGAACTGAGTCCCCCCAATCTATGACTTCCATTAACGCCCCCTGCTAATTCCCCTTCAGGTGGCCCTGGAACAACTGGGAGGGAGCAGCAAACTTTGTTGCTGGTTTGGGATCAAAAAAAAAAAGATCCCTATTGGGTCTGGGCTTCCCTCTCTGTATTCCTGAAGGACTACCAACTACTCAGGTCTGGCTCTTCTGAGAACCCCACCTCGTGCATTATTACACCGCAGGCCTCCAGGGAATGTTTCCATGGTTCAGTGGAGCAAGTGAAAGAAAGGAAAGAGGCCAGCAATTACAAACGATGGTGAATCATTTCCTGTAGCCTAATTAGGCTTCTGGAGTCCCTAGAGGGCCCGTCTACAGAGGCAGTCCAAAGTCCTGGAGAAACAACTCAGTGTTTGTGGTTTATCCCTTCAATAGAATACCATGAAGAAGATAGTGGGAGTGCATTCAACTTCAGCGGAAGCTATTCATTAAGTGACGTCAGTTATAAGCCTTTACCTGTAGGTTTGGATAGCAAAGGTGCAAATACAACGAGAAGTCCGAGAGGATGTACACCAAAGTAGCAGCAATGGCTATTTCCAGGTTGAGATAGGAGTCTTCCTTTCTTCTCTCTCTCTCCTCCTCCTTCCTTGCTTTGCCCCCTCTTTTGGAATTTTCTCAATATTCCACAATCAGCAGGTATGATATTTGGCATCCTCAGAAATGTTCAGTGAGTTCTCTGGGTGCCACTAAGTGGGTGTTCAGACCTGGAGGCCTCTTCTTGCCCGCCACCCCCGGGGCTGGACGATGGACGGCAGCACCTCTGTGACTTGCTGTCTGGCCCTGCAGGAGAGAAGAGAATTTGAAAGTTCAGCCCTGCGGTTAAGTTGTGGCACTGGTACCTGTTATCCAAGTGACTTTCGGAAATTTGGCTCCTCAGTGACCCTCAGATTTCCTGTTTATAAAGTAATACTACCTATGCTCAAGTGCTGCTGTCGAATGAGGGAATCATCTATTATGAGGCCAAATGGGATAGCAAATGCCAAAGTATGGGGCAACTGTCAACAACCTACAGTTGTTAGCTCTTATCCTCATCTCCCTGGGTCAAGAGAACCCAAGCTATGCGGCAGGATGGCTCCTTCTGAGTGGGTTCAGGGCACGTGGAGGTGTAATCACTCATTTGGACATTGATTATCTAAATCAATTCTGGGGCTCCTGGGTGGCTCAGTCGGTTGAGCCCCAGACTCTTGGTTTTAGCTCAGTCATGGTCTCAGGATGCTAGGATTGAACACTGTGTGGGCTCTGCCCTCAGCGGGGACTGTGCTTGCCCCTCTCCTTCCCCCTCTGCTCTTCTCCCAGCTCGTGTGCACTCCCTCTCTCTCTCTGTCAGATAAATAGATAAAAATCTTAAAAAAAATAAATCCTCCTAGTTGTCTCAACAATGTCTTTCTAGTTATTATTTTTTCTCCCCAAGCCAGTATTTAATCAAAAAAGCTTTCAGAAACACTAGCTGTGAAACATGAGCCAAGTGGTATGGAAGGAGAAGAACGTCTCTGAAATATCGGCGATGTAGCCAAATGTAGTCACTGGCTACAATGCTTGAGAATTACAGCACCAGGGGCCAAGCAGCACATTGAAAGCCAGAGTCTCTGAAAATCCCCAGGACGATCCTGTGTGAAACTGGTCTTCTGCCTGGGGTTAGACAGGACACAACCATATTAATAAAAATTGCAACCCAGAATTGCCCTTTGACAGTAAATTACTGACCCCAGTAAAGAATATTAGCATAAAAGAATAAGTTTCACTGTAAAAGGGAAGAAAACATAAACGCGTGTTGCTTGTTCTTCGTATGTTCATTCCGTGCTTCCTACCCTATGCAGAGATAAGTTCTTTTATACTTAGAAGCTATTGACAGAAGTCCTGAAAACGTATTCAAGGATAGGTAAGAAGAATAGTGTCCACCTGCTGGACCACACAAATGTTGGCAGCCCTGAGGATTTTATTTTTTTAAGAAAAATTGCAGAAATTGTGCAATAAAAACTCATAAATCCTTCACCTAGATGCACCAGATGTCAACATTTGGCCTCATTTGCTTTCTTTATGCATTCATATATTTGCTGTTGCTGAACCGTTAGAAAGGAAGTTGTGAATCTTATATTTTATGAGTCCTCCTTCATTAACCTGAAATTGGTTCCCCAAAAGGTAAAGAACATCTTGGAGTTTTCAGCAGCACGTGAAACTTCATTCAACTTTTCAAACAGTTGGTAGAAGATCTCTTTACAATGGGGCTTTTCTGTTCAAAGACTGGCCCTGCCCCTTAACATGCCCTAAAAAAGTCACTTAATCTTTCTCAAGCTCCGCTTCCTCCTCTCTTGCAGGAGGTAATGATATCTATATCCTTGGGTTGCAACTAGGATTGAGTTAAACACCACGGAAAACGCTTTATAAACTGTACAGTTTCTATGTAATCCCAAATATTAGTATTCACCATACCAACGGAATAACTACCCACTCAGTTTCTCCTAATTAGGAATCAGCCCTAAAACCATGTTGAACCTTTTTAGGGATTTGATGGTGCCCGCAGCAGTGCTGGTGTTGCAGGTACTCAGTGGACCTTTAGAGAAGGCAGGGAGCCTCTGTGCTTTGCTCTCAGCCACAACGGCCATCTCTAAAGGGGTGGTTCGGCATCTGAATCGCTGCGGGCCCATCAAAACCCAGACTGCGGGGGCCCCCCCTCCAGCATTTGATTCAGTAGTTCCGGAACGGGCCTGGGAATCTGCTTTCTAACAAGTTCCCTGGTGATGCTGAAGCTGCTGGTTCCCGGACCACACTTTGAGAACCCACGGCTCTAAAGCATGGTAAAGCTGGGTAGATAGGTTTCCAGGGTGTTGCTTGTAGGGGAAAGCTAAGTTCTACAAAAAAGCTTCTCTCAAGTCATGCTTCAAAACACTTAATGCACATACAAACCACTCAGGGACTCTTGTTATACATGGATTTTGCTTCATTAGGTTTGGGGTGGGCTCATGATTCTGTTTCTGAAAGCACACAGGTGAAGCTTTTGCAGCTGGTCTGCTGACTATACTTTGAGTAACAAGGCTGAAAAGCCCATCTCATTTAATTTGTACTAAAAAGGAACAAGAAAGGCTGTTCCCTATTTATTCCTAAATATCTTAAACTTCCTGCTTTCCGCCCATGTTCAGATTACTCGGATGGTGAGTTCAACCCTGCAGGAACCAAGGTATGTTTAGTTGTTTTGTTTTAATTACACTACTTGATAATAGCTTTAAATGAGCTTACCAAGGTACATATGACGCAAAAAGATAGGGGATAAGTTTCTGCTCTGCATTTGTGGCTCTTGCCGACCCGAGAGACAAAATGCCTTCATGAGAGTACTATTGACCCGTCATTTAAAATGCATGGTGAATTAAATCATCACTCTCTCTTAACTTCACATAAAAAAAAAAGGTCATCCCTCAAAGTTTGCATTTTTTTTGAAAGTTCATGGACATTTTAATAGCACTTTATTTAGGCATATACCATTTTTTTTTTTTTACTTATTGGTTGCTAACCTGAATTCAAACAACTATGCAGTTGCTTTTATACTGCATCCAATCAGGATTTAAGACACAGTTGCCATCCTCAAGTCTTAATCCTCAGAGAACAACATCTCCAGGAGGTTGGTCTGAAGACATTCAGATTCTACCAGTTTTTTAGGTGTTTCATAGTTAAGTGGTGTAGGCAATGCAGTGACTTTCAAGTTTTTTTCTGAAGTCATTATTTGAATCTTTCCAATAAGGTTTTTCTCCTACTTGGCAGTAAATGAACACACTTCCTTCACTAACCTGCTTCAGCCCCTCTCATTACAGCTGGTTCAGCCTGCACACAGTCCAGGCACCAGCCCTTCCTTCCAGTGTCCATGGACCCTGTAAAGGAAGTGGAAATGGTCTCTGCTCCACAGCCCGGCTGAACTCCTCAAAGCCAGTCACGCTCACCTACTCCTAGCGAGCCTCTGGGAGGCTGCACCGTGCACCGAGGGCGGGGTCCCCCCAAATTTTACATTTTTGATTGGTGAGGGATGGAGGCAGAACTATTTCAGAGGTAGAACTATTAAAATTTGCCAATGATGTAGATACATAAAAATAAATTTTAAGAACGTGGCAAATGGCCTTGATAAGATATCGCTTTCATCTAGAGAATAGGTGATTAGCACTGGGCAGCAGGTTTGGGGAGGATTAATAATGAACTATAATTAACACAGTCGGACTTAGTAAATTTGGGGCTCCTTGGATTTTTTCAGTAATAGGTTGCAAATATGGGAGTGTGGCTCATGGAAGCCAAGGGAGATGATTTCAAGGAAATGGGTGCTGCGGTTAACAATTGCCAAGTGCTTCCTGGTGTAATGATATGCGTGGATTGAATGATGGAATATACACAATGATGAGCAGCCTCTGAAAAAGCCATTTTTGTAGAACAGTGATGTTAAAGCTCAGAGTTAAGAAGTGAGATGGTAGTGGTAGTAAGGCACTGGAGGATTGGTCTCCTGTAAATCACTCTTTCTAGGGAGTGGGAAATAGAAAGAGTAAGAGTTTAATCTCAAGCCGACACTTACCGGAATCACCTGGCGAGCTTGTTATAACACAGATCGTTGGGCTCCAGCTCAGAGCTCCTGATTCTGTAGTCCAGAGATGGAGCCTGAGAATCTGTGATTCTAATATGTTCCCAGTACTGATACTGCTAGGTCCGTGGGGACTGCGGTTTGGAAATCATCGTTTTAGAATTATTGATTTAAATCAGGTATTTGTGACCGTGCACAGTTGATATTTTAAGCCAGATAATTCTTTGTTGTATGGTGTTGTGCTGTCTTATGCTTTATAGGATGTTTAACAACATATGTGGCCTCCATCCACTACATGCAAGTAGCACCCCCAACTTGTGACAAATAAACAGATTTCTAGACACTACCTAAATATCCCCCAAGGGTCAAAATTGCCCCCAGTTGGGAACCACTGCTTTAGATAATTTAACACATCTGTGATTTATAATAAACAGATATTTGGTCTTCAGTCTTTCTGGCACAGAGCTCCTAAAACACTTGAAAATTAAGTAATGAGAGTGATAAAAAGGTGTCTTTTGTTATGTTAATGAGATGACTTTTGGATCACATCTGAGGATAGGGGCTGGTTGCCAGGAGAACCCACAGTGTAATTAGAGGGTTGGAATGTTCCTTAGGACTCACTCCGCCCATCTACAGGAAGGGGAGAGGGGCTGTAGGTTGAAACAATCACCAATGGCCAATGATTTAATTAAGCAGCCCATGTAATGAAGCCTTTTTAAAAACCTGAAAGGACTGAATTTAGAGAGCTTCCAGGTAGGTGACCACATGGAGGTGTTGGGAGGGTGGCAAGCCTGGAGAGGGAGGGCAAAGAAGCTCCATATCCTTTCTCCACACCTTCCCTATGCATTTCTTCCATCTAGTTGCTTTTGAGTTACATCCTTTTATAATGAACTGGTGAACTAGTAAGTAAAATCTTTCTCTGAGTTCTGTGAGCTGCTCTAGCAAATTAATCAAACCCAGGAGTGGGTTGTGAGAACCTCTGATTTATAGCCAGTTGGTCAGAAGCACAGATAACAGCCTGGGCTTGCAACTTGTGTCTGATGTGAGGTTGGGAGGGCAGTCTTGTAGGACTGAACACTTAACCTGTGGAATATGAAGTTTTCTCTGGGTAGATAGTGTCAGAATGACGTTGAATTCTTGGACACCCTGCTGGTCTCCTAGAATTGTTTGTTGGTGTGGGGAACACCTTCCCCCGACCCCCAACACACATTGGAAAGTAAGTCTCAGAATACCAAAAGACTAATTATGCTGAGCATTTTTTTATGTGCTTATTGATATTCATATAGATTTTTTTTTCAGAAATGTCTATTCAAATCCATTACCCATTTTTTAATTGGGTTGTCTTGGTGAGTTATAAAAGTTCTTTACATATTCTGGATACTAGACCCTTATAAACAATGAAATGAATATATTCAAACAATGAATGAAAATATTTTTTTCATTCTATGAGTTGTCTTTTCACTCTTGATTATGTCATTAATGTACAGAATGTTTTAATATTCATGAAGTCCATTTAATCTATTTTTTCTTTTATTACTCATGCTTTTGGTGTCATAGCTAAGAATATATTGCCACATATGAAGATCATGAAAATTTACCTGTATATTTTCTTCTCTGAGTTTTATGGTTTTAGCTCTCACATTTAGGTCATTGATCATGTTTTAGTTAATTTTTATAATGGTGTGAGGTATGAATCCAATTTCATTCTTTTGCATGTGGATATCCAGTTGTCCTAACACCATTTATTGAAAAGACTATTCTTTCCCCATTGAACAGTCTTAGAACCCTGGTCAAAAAGCAGTTGACCATAGCTATGGGTTTACTTCTGGACTCTCGGTTTTGTTCCATCAGTCCATATGTCTGTCCTTATGCCAGTATCACACAGTTTTGATTACTGTAGCTTTGTAGTAAGTTTTGAAAATGGGAAGTGTGAATCTTCCCACTTTGTTTTCATATTCAGGATCATTTTGCCTGTTCAGGGTTCCTTTAAGTTTTATATCAGTTTGAGCATTGGTGTTCCAATTTCTCCAAAAAAAGTCATTGGAATTGTGATGGGATTGTACTGAATATGGAGATCACTTTTGATAGTACTGCCATCTTAAAAATATCACACCTTTAATCCATAAACATAGGATGCCTTTCTATTTATTTAGGTCTTCTATTCGTTCAGCAATGTTTTCTACTTTCCAGTATACAAGACTTTTACCTCCTTGGTTAAATTTATTCTTAGTTATTTTATTCTTTTGGATGCTATTATAAATGAAATTGGTTTTTTTAAAATTTTCTTTTCATATTGTTCATTGCTGATGCATTAAAAAATCAACTGAGTTTTCAGAGTTAATCTTGTGGCCTGCAACTTTGCTGATTTGTTTACCAGCTTTAGTAGCTTTTCTGTAGATTCATGGGGTTTTCTACACAGAGGATCATGTCCTCTGCAAATACAGATAGTTTTACTTATTTTTTTACTTCTTTTTCAATACTTTTTATTTCTTGTCTAATTGATTTAGCTAGAATATCTAGTAAAGTGTTGAATGATTGATTTTCTTGTTTTAAACCACCTTTGCATTCCTGGCATAAATCCATCATGATGTATAATCTTTTTAATGTGCTATTGGATAAGATTTACTAGTATTTTGTTGAAGATATTTTCACCTATTTTTATAAGGGATATTGGTCTATATTTTCTTAAGATGTCTTTATCTAGTTTTGGTATCAGAACACAATTGGTCTCATAGAATGAGTTAAGAAGTGTTCCCTCATTTCTATTTCTTGGAAGAGTTTGAGAGGATTTCATGTCAATTCTTTAAATTTGGGTAGAATTCACCAGTGAAGACATTTGATCCTGGACTTTTCTTTGCTAGCAGGTTTTGATTACTGCTTCAGTCTCTTTACTTGTCATAAGTCTGTTGAGATTTTCTTTCTTCTCTTGAGTTCTTTTTGGTAATTTGTTTGTAGAAATGGGTCCATTTCATCTGGTTATCTAATTTGTTGGCATACAATTGTTTATAGTATTCTCTTATTCTCTTTATTTCTGTAAGGTTGGTATAATGTTCCACTTTCATTCCTGATTTTAGTTATTTGTGTCTTCTCCCTCTCTCTCTCTCTCTTTTTTTTTTGTTTTACTCTAGCTAACCGTTCTTAAATTTTGTTGATTTTTTTCTTTCAAAAAAATGTTTTGTTGATTCTGTGTATTGTTTTTACTTTGTATTTTATTTATCTTTGCTTGAATCTTTATTTTCCTTATGCTAGCTTTGCATTTAAATTGCACTTGCTTTTCTAGTTTCTTCAGGTAAATTTAGTTTCTTCATGTAAATTGATTTGAGATAGTCTCTTCTAGTATTTACTGGTGTTTACTGCAGTAAGTCCCTCTGAGCACTGCCTTTGCTGTGTCGCATGTTCATGAAAGGGAAGACTTAATATTGTTAAGATGTCAATAATCTCCAAACCATTCTATTTACTGGTCTTACAGAATGAGTTGAAGAGTGTTTCCCTTTCCATTTATTTAAAGAGTTTATAATTACTTGATGTTAATTCTTCTTAAACATTTGGTAACCTTCACAAATGAAGCTAATTTGGGCATTGGCTTTCTATTGTGGAAAATTGTTGATTATTCAATCTATTTACTTGCAATTGGTATATTCAGGTTTTCTATTCCTTTTTGATTCAGTTTCAGTAGTCTGTGTCTAAGACTCTGTCCATATGATCTAGGTTATATTATTTGTTGGTATAAAATAGTTCAGAGTATTCTCTTCTAATCCTTTATATTTCTGTAAGGTCAGTGATATGTCCCCTCTTTCACTTTGATTTTATTAATTTAAGTCTTTTTTTCTTGTTCAGCCTAGCTAAATATTCGTAAATTTTGTTCATCTCATCAAAGAACCAACTTTTAGTCTCATTGATTTTCTACTTTTCTGTTCATTTTTGTTCTCAAATCTTTATTTCCTTCTGTTTATTGTGATTTAATTTGCTCTTTTTATAATTTTATAAGGTTGAAGTTTACATTATTGATTTGACATCTTTTTTCCTTTTTAATATAGGCATTTACAAATAGAAATGTCCCTATATGCAATGCTTTAGCTGTATCCCTTAAGTTTGGACATGTTGACTTCTCATTTTTATCAATCTCAAAATTCTAATTTTTCCATGGTTTCTTCTTTCAGCCATTGATTATGAGCATATTGTTTAATTTCCATATATTTGTAAATGTCCCAAATTTCCCTCTGTTACTGATCTCTAATTTCATTCCATTGTGGTTGAATAACATATTTTGTGTAATTTCAATATTTTTACATTTATTAATATTGTTTTATGGCCCAACTTATGGTTTGCCAACATCTCTGTGCACTTGAGAAAAATGTCTGTGCCCAGTGTGTTTGTTATTGGGCAGAGTGTTCTACAAATGAATGTTAGGTCTGGTTGGTTTATAGAATTTTTCAAGTCTTCTAGTTCCTTGTTGATCTTAAGTCTAGTTGTTTTATCCTTATTGAAGCTTTGTCCTTCTGTTCCTCAGACTGGATGATCACAACTGACCCTTTTCCAAGTTGACGGATTCTTTCTCCTACAAGCTCAGATCTGCCGTTGAATATCTTAGTGAATTTTTCATTTTAGTAATAGTACTTAATATATTCAGAATTTCTGTTCTTTTAAAATATTTGTCTACTTATTGATATTCTCTATTTGTTGAGACCCAAACATTTTTTGAAAGAAAAAATGCACTGGAATTTAGTAAATTTTTGTGAATGTAGATCTTGCAACCATGGAAATTTTGTCCTTCTAACAGTGAATGTTGACAGAGTTTAGAGGCCCCATGCTCCTCTGTGTATTAGCATTAAGCCCTTCTTATTCAAAGTGGGCCCCAGAACTTGGTGGGCAACACCTGGGAGCTGGTTAGAAATACAGAATCTCAAGTCCCACTCCAGATACACTGAATCAGAATCAAGACCTTCAGGTGATTCCCATGCTCATCAGAGTTTGAAAAGTGGTAGGCCCAAAGTCCTGGAATCCACCATGCTTTCAGAGCCTTCAAGGTACCACATACTATTTTTCAGAATGGTAGTTTTGCATTTATTTTATATGACTTGATAAATGTCCATCTTCCTTTCTAGATTGCAACCCCACAAAGGGGAGTCTGCTTACTGTTGTACACCAGAGTCATGCACATAGTAAGTGCTACAAAATCTGTCAAGTAAATCAGTGAACTGGACCCTGGAATCTCATACATATCTGCTTCCTCCAACCCCAAACCTCAAGTAGGTTTCAGAAGAGGGTTATCTTCTTAGTTAACATACTCAGAAAACCTGAGTTTTCTTGGATCTCCTAAGGATCATTAGGGAGCATCTCTGAAATAAGGAAACATGTCTGAGATAAGGAAACTAGTTTTTCTTTACCTTTTGCTTAAAGTATGTATTTATCCAAAATTTGAGTTTCCCAGCTGATAAGTGTTCTCTATTAGAAAGAAAGAAGCCATTGAGCATATTTTTTATAATTCTGCAGGAGAACAATTTTTTTTAAATTTTTTTATAGTATAGTGAAACACCATGTGACATTAGTTTCAGGTGTACACCAGTGGTTTTGACAATTCTGTATGTTATGCTATGCTCATCACAAGTGTACCTACCATCTGTCACCATACAACACTATTACAATACCATTGACTATATTCCCTATGCTGGAATATAGTACTATGCTGTACCTTTTACCCTCATGATTTATTCATTCTGTAACTGGAAGTCTGTGTCTCCGACTCCCCTTCACCCACTTTGCTCATTCTTGCCTTTCCTCTGGCAACCATCACTTCTCTGTATTTATGGGTCTGATTTGGCTTTCTGTTTGTTTATGCATTTGTTTTTTAATAATACCCTCTAGGTTCATTCATGTTGTTTTAAATTGCAAGACCCCATTATAGCTCAGTAATATTCCATTATATGTATGTGTGTATGTGAATCTATTCCTTTTTATCCTTTCATCTATCCATGGACACTTGGGCTGCTTCCATATCTTTACTATTATAAATAATGCTAGGATAAAAATAGGGGTGCACCTATCTGCCACCCCATGTCTTTTTATTGGCATATTTAGACCATTTACATTTAAAGTAATTATTTATAGGTGTTATTGCCATTTTGTTAATTGTTTTCTGGTTGTTTTTATAGTTCTCCTCTGTTCCTTTTTTCTTTTGTTCTTTCCTTGTGATTGAGTTTCTGTAGTGTTATGCTTCGCTTTCTTTCTGTCTTGTGTATCTATTATAGGTGTTAGGTTTGTGGTTACCATGAGGTCCATATATATCATCCTAAGTATATTGCAGTCTATATTAAATTGATGGTCACTTAAGTTCAAACACATTCTAGAAAACATTCTTTTTTACTCCCTCCTCCATGTTTTATATGTGTTCATATTTTATATCTTTTTATTCATAATTTTCTTACATCTAATTATGGCCTTTTCCACTTAAAGATGTCCCTTTATTTCTTATAAGGGGTCAGCTTAGTGGTAATGAACTCCTTTAACTTTTATTTTTCTGGGAAACTGTCTCTTCTTCAATTTTGTATGATAATCTTGCTGGGTAGAGTATTCTTGGTTGTAGGTTTTTTCCTCTCAGTGCTTGAATATATCATGCCACCCCCTTTTGCCCTGCAAAGTTTCTGCTGAAAAAGAACAGCCTTACAGGGTTTCCCTCATGTCATTTTTTGCTTCTCTCTTGAGACTTCTAAAATTATTTCTATTATCTTGGATGTTTTAATTATTATGTATTGTGGTATGGACCTCCTTAGGTTCATCTTGTTTGGAACTCTGTGCTTCCTGAACCTGGACGTCCATTTCCTTCCCTAGGTTAGGGAAATTTTCAGCTGTTATTTCTTCAAATAAGTTTTCTGGCGCTTCTCCGGGTGCCTGGGTGGCTCAGTTGGTTAAGCGACTGCCTTCAGCTCAGGTCATGATCCTAGAGTCCCGGGATCGAGTCCCACATCGGGCTCCCTGCTCAGCAGGGAGTCTGCTTCTCCCTCTGACCCTCTTCCCTCTCGTGCTCTCTCTCATTCTCTCTCTCTCAAATAAATAAATCTTAAAAAAAAAAGTTTTCTGGCCCTTCTCTTCTGCCTCTTCTTCTGGGACCCCTCTAATGCAAATGTTTGTTCACTTGATGTTGTCCAGGAGATCCCTTAACCTAACCTTATTTTAAAAATTCTTTTTACTTTTTGCTGTTCAGCCTGGGTGCTTTCCATTACCCTGTCTTCCAGAACACTGTTCTGCATTTGCTAATCTACTGTTGATCCCCTCTAGTGTATTTTTCATTCAATTATTGTATTCAGTTCTGATTAGTTCTTTTTTACATTTTATATCTTTGTTGAAATTCTCACTGAGTTCTTCCACTCTTCTCTCCAGTCCAGTGAGCATCTTTATGATCATTACTTTAAACTCCTTCTCTGGAATATAGCTTATCTCCATTTCATTTACTTTTGTATGTGTGTGGGGGGGTTGTCTTATTTTTTTCATTTGGACCATATTCCTCTGTCTCCACATTTTGCTTGACTTTCTGTGTTTATTTCTATAAATTAAGCATAACAGCTACTTCTAAACTTGAAGGATTGGTTTGTGTATGGTTATCCCCTGTGTAAACTGTGCGTTTGGTAAGTTTGGCTGGCTTGGGCTGGGAGGTCCCTAGTGGGATGGGTGGAGCTGAAGTGGACGTGGGCTGGGGGAGGTCTTAGGGCTCTCCACACAGAGAGCATGCTGGCAGGATAGCTAAAGCTGAAGTGGGTGCAAGCCAGTGTGTCCTGAGCTCTTCTGCAGAGAGAGCTCCCTCACAGGGCAGCTGGAGCTGAGATACAGTGTGGACCATGGGGTCTTGAGGTGCTCCATGCATGGGGCACCCTAGCAAGTTGTCTGGGGCTGCAGTGGTATAGACCTGGAGTGTTCTGGGCTGCATTTTACCTGTTACTTTGGTGAGACAGCTGGAGCTGTAGTGAATGCTGACCAGGGGTGTCCCATTGTGTGCTGTGCTGTGCTGGGGCTGCCTCAGTGTGGAGCTGCTGGTGCTGTTGTGGGCTAGGGGTCCAGGGCTTCTGACACGGGAAGCTGGCTTGGGCACCTGGACCGCTTTCATCCATGCTATCGAGGTGGATGGGGAATGTAAGCCATGGCCCTCACCAGCCCCTCTGACCAGTGGAAAGTTCCAGCAGGTCTCCTACCATTTGGCAGCATTCTAAGGCTGGATCTTTTGTTCTTTGTATTTTGTTTTTATTTAAATTCCAGTTAACGTACACTGTAATGTTAGTTTCAGGTGTAAAATTTGGTGATTCAACACATATATATAACACCTGGTGCTCATCACAGCAAGTGCCCTCCTAATCCCCATCACCTATTTCACCCATCCCCCCACCCATCTCCCCTCTAACCATCAGCTTATTCTCTATAGTTAAGGGTCTGTTTTTGAGTTATCCTCTTTCTTCCTCCCCATGATTGTTTCTTAAATTCCACATATGAGTGTAATCATAAGGCCTTTGTCTTTCTCTGAGTTGTTTCACTTAGCGTAATACCCTCTAGCTCCATCCACGTCATTGCAAATGGCAAGATTTCATTCTTTTCTGATGGCTGACTAATATTCCATTGTGTATATATACATATATATATATATATATATATATATATACCACATCTTCTTTATTCCTCAGTTGATGAACATTTGGGCTCTTTCTATAACTTGACTATTGTAGATAATGCTGCTATAAACATCCTGCATGATTTCACTAGGTTCATTTCCTTATAGTTTTCTCCATCAGGAAAGGCTATGAGGATAAGACAAACTACTGTAAGTTAACAAAACCAACACTAGTAAAAGACTTTTCACTTAGAATTCATATATATTCATATATTCTAGCTTATCCTGCCTTCCCATGAAAGGACTTGAGGCTAATGTTTACAACTAAGTGAGATACAAGAAAACAAAGCAATTTGCCAAGGTATGACACATTGCTACAGTGATCCTCTGATCTCTTTCCCTGAGCAGGGAAAGGATAAAAGGGTCTCCCCTATTTCATAGCCTAGAAAGCATCCTGTTGTGGGCAACAGTTTTGTTCCCAGTCTCCCAAGAAGTAAAAGGCGGTTCTACAATATTCAAACTACTCCAATATTCTCCCAATCAAAAACAAAACAAAACTGAAAACACTAATAGGCAACAGGCAACATTAACAGTGCTTTTATTTACAAAGAATTATTTTTATTTGGCTGTTTGGAAAACCACTAACATTTTCACTTTAGAAAACATTAAATAATAAACAAAATGTTATACAGTACTTTGGATAACTTCTGTCAGTTTAGTGCAATGTAGTATTGGCACCTAAAAGTGACATTTTCAATTATTTCCCCCTTTCCTCTTCAGTTGTGCAGTTATAGGACCACAAAGGAAATGAATCACTAAAAATGGATCTAAAGCCCTACTGCCTGGCCCTTACTCAAAGGCTCAGTGCTTTACATCCTGCTCCAGTCCTGCCTCCACCAAGTTAAATGACAAAAGATATTCTGTTGTAACTATTTTTGAAAAAAAAAAAAAAAGTTACCATTTTGTGGAACTTGGGAGATTCCAATTGATAAAAGAAAAGTGAATTACAGTGGTTTGGTGAAGCAACAATCCGGACAGTGGTGTTGAGCAGGGAACTCTTTCTTAGTGGCCAAGTTAAGTTGTCACACACATCGTAGAGAGAATGCACCAGATAAAAAACTCTCTAACCTCTGTTCCTTACTATGGTCTCTTTTAAAACCTAAAATATCATCCACTGAGCAAGTGAAAGGTTACACCTTTACCAAGAAAAAAAAAAAAAGAACCCTACCACATTAGGATATTAAGATACTAAAATACACGTCCATCATATTCTTTTAAAAATATGAGTTTGTCTTTTTTTTTTTCTTCCTGTTTTAATCCTGCTAGGTTTGCCATAGAGAGGTCTTTTAGTGAGCTCTGCACTTGGTGGGCTTTTCCCCTTTTGATTCTCCTCCATTAGGGGCCAAGAGGTAAATGCCTAAATAAGACCCTGGCCTCCTCCAAATGACTCTGTTCTGAAGATTTTCGTTACATAGTAATAGGATCAAAACATCTTTCAGAAGATTCTGTTACTCTACCTTGACATAAGAACATCTTTAACGATCTTAAATAGACAGATTTTCATCTAATTTTTTAAAAGCCTCAAAAAGAGAGAGAAGAGGGAGAGGGAGATTCACTTTTTTTCTTAAACGAAGGATTCTAATTTAACAATTGTCCCTGCCAGGAAATGCCCCCTCGCACTCCAGTCTAAGCCTGTTTCCTCTTGTTCTATTCTTAGCACATACAGAGAAGAGCTGGTCACCATCCTCTCCGTACCAACCATCCATACACTGGAAAACCAGCAATGGTTTGCCCCTCAGTCTTCTCTTTGCCATGCTGGATAATCCCAGTTCCTTTACTTTTTCATCATAGAGCTTTTTTTCCAACCCTTTAATCATCTTTGTGATTCCTGGCAAAAACAGGCGAAAATAATTTGATTAATCAGAAATGAAGAAAAGCCTCAGGAGTAAGTTGCCTTATAAAAGTCGTGTATTTTTTAATATGAAGGTAAAATATCCAGGGAGGAAATATAGTTAGGGGTTCCTAGATCCTAGAATTCCAATCTTGTCCTCTTGCTCTGACGTGTGTGTGAATCCAACAAAATGCCTCCAAGCACAGGACTTGTTTCCAATCCCGTTCTGACAAGACAGCACACAGTTATGAGCTAGACCTGCCTAAATGTATATCTGGACTTAAAAATTAGTATGAAAAATCTGTTTTAACAGACCTTCCCCCATGCTTCCCCTCGCCCTTCCAGAAACAGAATCTTTTCTCTGAAACAACCAGAGCTTTTACAGAGCTTTTTAAGGATTACCAGAGAGAGCCATGTTACTGTAAAAACTGTTGGTTTTAAAGTATAACCTGAAACGGTGAGGGTTTTATATGGTAACTGCAGCTTCCTGTCTACCTGAATGGTTCACTATCCTTTACAGTGATCAGACTCAAGGCCGTGAAAAACTTCATCCCTCCACTACCACACCTGACATCTCTTCCAATTTTCTCTTGCTGCCAAAATAAAGTCATGGCACTGGATGACATTTCACTGGGTAGTTTTTAATTCAAGAGATCCCAAGCTGCCTTTTCCCTTGCAACTAGAGTCTGTAAATATTAGGAACACATAACTACTTAATATCAATAGCACATTTACACAAAACACACTACTAACGAGGGATTACGTGCCCACCCTACATAATTGTCTTTAAAAGAAAAATACAGATAATGAGAATAAATGCATCTTGATATGTTACACACCCTTCTTTTATAAAGTGAATGGCAGTAAAAGTCAGAGTTCAGGTCAGGCCAGAGCTAACAAGTGAAGGGGAGAAACCAATTTCACAAGCACATTGTACAACATAGCTTAGGGAAAGTCAATACTACTCATGGTACAACACTGAACAGATAACAGAATGGCCATTTGCACGCATTTCTTTTGAAAACTTCTCCCATAATTTGCTACTAGGAACACCTCGTAACCAGGACGAAGGATGACACATGCGCCCAAGGCCTTCCTAAAAGAGCTGTAGCCTGGAAGGTAACACCCAAAGCTGGCTTGGATGCGCCCACAGGCGCCCCTTGTATTTCAAGGAGGGTGTCACTGTTCATTGGAATTGCACAAAAGCAGGCCACGCGGTGTGGGTCACCCACCACTTTCTCCTGACCCACTGACCCATTCTTCTCCTAGGCCTGATAAGAGGGAGGAGAGGACAGGAGGTGAAGATTGGAAAAAGAAGAGAGCAACAGGGGAATTCATTGCTAGTTCGGAAGTTGCTCGCGTTCTTCAGAGCAATGGCCTTTTCTCAGGCTCACATCATCCAATCCAATCTCCCCAGTGTGGCCACGCCTTTTTTCACCTCTGAAGATAACCTGGGGAGAGAACGCACACACCAGTCAAGCCTCCTCTGCCCCTTCCCAATGCCCACTCGTTTCGCAAAATGAAGGCAAACTTTCCCCCAAACCAAATAGTGAACTTACTCAACAGAAGGAAAGACTAGAACATAACCAGTGTCACCTGAGGCTTGCCTTTTGGTAGAAACTCAAATCATCAGTAAACTATTAATCAGACCACATCACTCAGAAGCAGTTACTCTTTTAAAAAAGCAATTCTGAACGACAGACTACTTCAATTTAGGAATGCTTATGAAGTGGACACTTTGCCAAAGATTACCAAGGTTAGAAGTAAAAAAAAAAAAAAAAAAGATGGAACATAAAGATGTAGGAATAAGAGCTGAAGATGTGGAAGATCATAATCATGCAGCCTATCCTAGACATTTGCTTGGGTTAAGCTAGCTTTGTTGCCTAAAATGGATTTGAACCGGACACCACAATCCAATCACAGTGTTGTTATGTTGTTACTTATGTAAAGTATAAACACTTTCTTGTATTTTTATCTTCTTTAGAGCATCCTTGCTCTTTTAAAAACAGAAACCTTTCTATGCTGTAATTTGAAATGACTTTATTATTCCACATATTTTTTTCAAAGGGTGAAACAAATCTAAGATAAAAGCTGTATTAATGGAGTCTATCCCTCTTAACGTAGTTTCTAGAAACCACACCTATAGTCATAGATGCAGGATCTCCTAATAGCAAGTTTTATAAATATGAACATAAATATGCTTTCCCAAATACATTATTTTGGTGGGATGCTACAGATCATTTTATTGCTACCTATGACTTGATTACTTAAGATAAAATTTATATATTCAATCAAAGCTTTCCCACATCCTGTCCTGAATAGGACTTCCCAAGCATATTGTTCTCGGTTTCCACCCAAGGCTGCTTAACTACGATCTCTGAGGCAAAATTAGACTTTAAAGAAATATTTCAAAAAAAAAAAAAAACAAAACAGGGTAACTCTGAAAAGTAAAGGCGTTGCAGAAAAAGGAAAAGCGGGTACAGTTAAGCTCACCATCTCTACCCTTTCAAGTTGTTACCTTTTTCTTTTTTAATTCCTGATTTTTTTTTTCCCATTAAAAATAGGGGCTTTTCACCAGCACGGGGGGAGAGTGGTGGTGGTCATAGGTTGCAGTGAAGAATGTAAGCAGCAGCAAAAAGGGATTACAGGAAGAGGCAAAGAACAGAGTTCTCATACCCAGAAAAACACAAACCTTTGTGCCTGAATGCATGAAGAGAACAAGGCTTCTTCAGATTCGGATCCCAGAGTTCTCCTATGAAAGGAAAACTTCCCAGGCTCTGACCCCTTTGCAGTTCTACTTACGCTCTTGACGTCAGCCCCTTGCAAGGTGATCTGTGTGTGCCTCCAGCCATGGCCACCATTTCTTCCCCACAGGGCTGCTCCGTGGGCACTGTGTTTTCTCACAAACACCTGGAGCGCGCCGGAGTGCAGCCCCGTCACCTTGTGCCTGAACGACAGGCACAGGTCCCCTGAATGCATGAGGTGGCCGAGAGGTAGCACCAAGCGAGCAGCTTTTCCCCCTGGGCCTTTGGCTCCCGACACTGTCAGATACTGTCCACCTGGAATGGGAAAAGCAGGGCTGTGTGTGTACGTGCCGACATCCCTGTCTAGCACCAAAAGCATGGATGGCAGGTTTACTTTGAATAAACTGCAACCTGGGATAGTCATTTGTACAGAATTCCAGATTTGGGGAGAAAAATAGGTCTTATTTCTAGGCCTCCCTTAAATTCTGTGCTTTGTGTTTACAGAAAATACTTGGCTCATGGAGAGTGCGAATTATGCCCAGGACACAATGAGTGATCCTAACACTATGACCATTTCCTGTTGAATATGATCAGACATACACAGGCAGACACAAGCTCACCATCCTCACCAATGTATGATTATGTTGTCAAACTGGCTGGCTGGTTGACTCGAAGTTGCCAGGGAGAATTTTCTATGTGGATAATTAACCCCCAGGCAGTAGAGCAGATGGTAATCAAAGGGGCACTAGATAGGTTTGTTCTTTCTTCTCTCTCTCTCTCTTTTTTTTTTTTAATCTCTAAAGCAAGAAGCGTCCTTTGGAAAGGTCAGTTTGCCATGTTTCTCACACTGGAGTACTCCTAGCCCCAAGAAGATGCAGAGGTGTTCTGGAAACCTCTACATCTTTCTGGAGCATCAATTTTATTTGTAGGTAAGCAGTTTAAGACACTTTTACATCAAAACAAATCTACATTATATATAATTAATATATAAATTTTTATTACATATACAAGTACACAAAACATTAAAGAAAACTTGCACTTTGGACAGGTCACTTTGACGATGTCCTCAGATCCCTAGGGCTGCAGGGTTTGCTTTCCCCTATTGTTAGAGTAACCACCACGGTCAATGAGAAGTGGGAGTTGGGGGTAGCTTAAGCAGCAGTGAAGTGGGGGTTGCCCCTTCTCAAGAGAGGGAAAGTTGCAAGTAGTATTTTGAAACTCAGTCCATGTGCAAATGACATTCCCCCCAGCTGTCTTACTACAGCCAACTGAAAAACAACACTGTTTCAGCACTGAATCATCCCTAAGAAATACGTGGTTGGAATGTTGAACACCTGTAACTGTTTTGGTAGAAATGCTACTTATTTCTCAGTTAAGAGATACACCATCCTTCCTTTCTTATGCTTGCTCTGCGTAAGACACGATCATTTGGGGGGTGTCCTATTCTTCAAGTGACTTCTCCACTGAGTACCCTCTGAGTATTCAAAGGACCAAATCGGTGATTTGTGTATAGTCCGCCTGTGCTAGGCTCATTAGCCTCTCTACTGGGAGCATCTTTAGTCTTTGAAGGGAACACTCGTTCGGCTTGTTTTGCAGCTGCAGAAGCAAAGACTTGGGAGAGGTGAAGGCACCCAAGATACCGCTCTGCCAGTGAGGGGCAGGGTAATGTTTTGAGCTCAGAACAGCCTGACCCCCTATTCAGCTCTTGCTGCTCTCAGACTGGAATCATGGGTTGACGGGTTTCTGTCCCCCAGGAGACCGTAAACTTGTTGATGTCAGAACCAACCTTTCCCCCAAACCACCCCATTTTATATCCTAGCCTATGTAGGGCTTTGATGTCATTTGTTGAATAAAAGATGTTCTAAGAATATGGCAAAAAGCCCTGCACGGCAACAGGTCCTTGAAGCATGTACTTGACTCACCACCAAAAACACACACAGAATTCATCCTCTTCCCTACCCTGTGCCCCGTCAAATTCATCAAAACAATATTTTGGGCCAAAACATTTAGATGGGGCTTAAATGTCTCCCTATAAGTCAGCTTTGAATCATCACAGGTATTTGGGTTAAGACTAAGATATCTTAGTCTTAACTAAGATATAAGGTTATTACAACCAGGTTATTAAACCTGAAAGTTTTAAGAAAACAAGGATTACCTTGAAACCCTGTGGAACGTACACTAATATCACTCTGCCAGACACGGCCTGTAGACAGCCTAACAAACCGAGGCATCCTAATAAGAGCCAAATAGTCCTGTTGCATAGGTATTTAAACTAAAATGTAAATCATGATGGATGAGGCTATAACTGCTCTTTCTCTATGGGGCTGCTCTGTGGGCACCAGGTTTTTGTTTTACCGTAAAGAATTCTCTCCCTTTTTAATAGAAGGAAATGGTACGTGGGTGGAATAGTAGCTAAGAGGAAAAACTGATCTAGTACCCCAAACAAGGTACCTATTAAATACAATAAAAATTTTATTTCAGATTCCAAAATACTGGTTTAAATATAAAATTACATTAAATATTTCCATGGTTTCAGTTTAAAGCATCATAATATCTAGTTTTTGGTTTTTGTTTTTAGAGCATTATTTTTTTACAAACAAAACAACAACAAAACCCCAAAACTTGCCAGAAAGTTAGGTGATAAAATTTAAATGTATTTATTTTTAACTCTGTACTGGTTTGTGCCTTTACAATTTCAATTTACGAAGAGAACAACATAATGTCCGTTACTTTACCTATTAACTGTGTGGTCATAAAAATGAGGGGGAGGTTTGCAGTGATTTTTTTTTTTTTTTCTTACATCTTTTGGCCTAGCTGAGAAACCAGCCCAGGTAGAACTAAGATCATTATGGTTTGCTGGTATTTACCTCTCAAATGCAAGGAGCTTAATTTTTTGTTTTTTAAGGGGAAGTAATACAGTAATGTCCACTGCAGGAAAAAAGAAATAGAAAAGCATAAAGAAAATTTAAGTATGTCATGATCCCCAAAACCAGAGATAATTACTAACATTTTAACTTCTGAACTTCTCCTATGCAAATACATGAACACTAATGCACATGAATATGAACATTTGCAGTGTAATAACTTGTTTTCATTAAATATATCAGCCATTTTTCATAGCTCCAAGTATGCCATTAATAATTCAGCCAATTTCTTATTTCCAAATTTTCACTTTTTAGTTTTACTTTTCTTTTGTAATTTCAAGTTTTTATTTAAATTCCAGTTAGGTAACATACAACGTAATATTAGTTTCAGGAATAGAGCTGAGTGATTCATCGCTTACATATAAGACCCAGTGCTCATCACAAGTGCCCCCCAGATTTTCACCTTTTTAAGAAAAAAGTACCATAAAACAGTGAGACAAGCAAAAAAAAGTTGCAAAACATGAAAAGGACTAAATTCCCTTTTTAAATAAACCGTACAAATCAATAACAAAAATCAGTAATAAAAATACACAAAATAAAGGGCACCATAGAAAAAGATTACTTAAATACTGTGAAAAGCTGGCCATCTTTTCATATAAGAGAAAATCAAAATTAAAAGGCGATGCCTTTTCACCTATAAGCTTAGCAAGGATAAAAAAATAGTTTAATAAGATCTGTTGGGGATGGTTCTTAAATATTACTGGTGAGAGCATAAATTGCTACAACTCTTAGGAAGGTCAGTTGAGAAAACTATCAAATTCAAAACTCCCATTTCCTTTGACCTAGCAATTCCACATCCAGGAATTTATCCTACATTCAAGCAGATACGAAATGATACATGTACAAGGCTATTCACTGCAGCACCATTCTGCTGAAATGTGCCTCAGTGGATGGTGGGTTAAACACAATGTGGTACATCTAAAAAGGAACGGAGTAACAGCCATAAAGAACAGTAAGGTTGTTCTGTAGGCACTGATGCAGGACAAGCTCCAACAACAATGGCTAATACTATTTTAATGGTAACTGTGGGCCAGGCACTGCTTTAAATGCTTTACATACATTTAATAGACACTATTCTCTCCATTTCAATACCCTCCTCAAGGTCAAAGCTAGCGCGTGGTAGCTCTAGGTTTCAGCCCAAGCCTTCTGGCTTCAAAGTCCACGTGTGTATTAACTCTTTAAGATATAATCTTTAAGTGACAAAAGCAAGGTACAGGGCAGGGGGCTGTTGTGTAGAAAAATATATCTCTGGAAAGATAACCAAGAAACTGGATGCATCTGGGGAGGGTGACTAGGAGCCAGGGCTGGGGGCGGAAGCCTTTATTTTCACTGTTGATTTTTCTATTTATGTCTATTTCAAAATAATGTTTAATGCTGCAATAGACATACTTGCATGTACAAGCTGGCTTGGTCCCTATATATTTTAAAGTGAATACCTTGTAGCTATCACTAGCAGACACAGAACTGAGTCAGTTTCCTTTAACCCTGATCCCCAGAGATCAGCATTTCAGGAAAAGGGCCCCCCGGGGTCCACCCTTGACATTTACAGAAGGGTGTGTCTTCAGGGCATCACCACATCTGTCAGCAGCACAATCTTCCATCTCTTAGAGGCAAGTATTAATTTCACTATCTCACAATGAAGTTCAAGACCGAATGGGATAAAACCTAATGAGCACCAAGAAAGCAGCTAGCAAACGAATGTACTTTGCAGGTGTCTCTCAAAGTTTTATTAGCATGAGAATATCTGCATAAGAAATGCACATTAAAAATCAGTCATAATTGTGGAAATCCAAACCTATGTTCCTTTACAAATGGTACAGTCTAGACAGAAAAAAAAAACTTGGTAATTAGATAATACACAAATAATTAAATTGGTTATATTCTTCTCTAGTCTTAGCATGGGATATATACACACTCACATCCCTGAACTTCCTAGAAGAAAAACAGGCATTTTTCATAATAAGCCTTATTAGTATTTTTCCATCGGTACCTGGTTAGAATTCCCCAACATATTCTAAAAAGCTCCTCCGCAATTCCAGCCTGACATATGCCATGCACTCCTACCCCATCTTCCCCCTCTGCCATCCTTTGGTCTTCCCATCCGCTTCCCAAGCTAGAGCCCGGCTGCTTCAGCAATCTCTTTGGGAAGACCTGGGAGCATTCCATTCTGAGCCAGAGGCTCTCAGAGGAGGTGTAGCAGATTTTCTAATCCAACACTTACCCAATGCTCAAAACAACATCTTGCTACATGTCACCCAAACGCCTCCACCAATGGAGAGCTCCCTATTTCCAAGTCATCCTGTTCTCTTTTTAGACAGCTCTGACGATTGGCAAGTTCTTGCGGAGAGTGAACCAAAATTGATCTCCCTGTAGCTTTTACCTACTGATCTGATTTCTCATCCCCTTGTGGTTCCAGAATAACTGTGGTAGATGTTGTTGGTCAAATATTTGAAAAGCAGTCTTGCTCCATTATTTCTTTTCCGAGCTGAACATTCTGGTTTCTTTACTTGTTTTCCCACAGGCTTTGAGATACCTTTCCATCTAGGTCGTGTTCTTAGAAGTGACCTACAATTATCTCTGTTCTTCTCAGACTAGAAAGAACCCACCAAAGTGGATTTGCCATTCTGGGGAAAAATATCCTACCTCTATGGAAATGACCCAACTTTTTGACAGTGATGACACAGGTTTCACTCAAACTGATTTAATAATTACTTGCTAAAATGCTCAAGGCTTTCACCCCTCTCATTTGAGTAACCTCCTCTTGCATCCTAGCTATGTGCAGAAGGGAAGAGGGGAAGGGACAAAAGCAGAGAAAGAATGGCCCCCCGTAGGGGCCAGAGACAATCATCAAGAGCTACCCAGTCACACAAACAGCCACCACTTCCTTTCAATTTGTTCTATCATTGCCAAATGACTGTTTCACATTTTTTTGTCTATCATTCTAATTTCCAATCATTTCTTTCTAGCAGAGGGCAAGTGGAATTTGGATCACCACAAATTTAAAACATTTACATATGTGATGAATAGTAAAAAGTGTTAAAATACAAAACTGGTTCTACAATAGAATACAGAAATTTTAAAAATCAAGAATTTTACATGGATTTTCTACATTGGATGCCTCTATGGAAGTATAATGAAGTCCTCTGAGTTTAGCATGAATAACTCTCACCAATGTACCTTACTTGAAAGAGTTATTTATCAGGACCATAAACAACGTTCACTATTCTATCCTACGTGACTGTCAAAGATGCTCCACCCTGTAGCCGATGACTTCAGGTCAGGGGTCAGTCAAACCTACAGGCCTGAGATCTGCTAAGCAGATAGTGCACACACACAAGTGTAGGGGGGAGGCCACACGAAGTACAGGGAGGCCTAGATATGAAGTCTATTCTTTAGCTTTGTGGCCTTAGGAAATATATACAACCTCTGGGCCTCATTATTGCGTTTGTGAAACATAAGCAATATTACCTGCGTCACAGGGTGGGTGAGAGGATTAAACGGAACCAACAGGATGATGAATGAGTCAGGACTACTGTAGATATTAAATAAATGGTTTCTCTCTTATCCACAGATATCTGTGACATTAATAATGTCCTGCTCAGAGTCAACCTTAAATGAGAGGAACCTCACTGTGTGTATGGGGGGGGCCACTAAAATTTATTTTGTATCTAAGAGAAACTAAAAACCCATTTGAACTTACTGAGTATTCATATTTTTAAAAGGTTACCTCAAATTTTCATTTTTTTTTTTTTTAGATTTCAGAGAGGATGTGTGTGCATGAGTGGGGGGAGGGGCAGAGGGAGAGGGAGACAAGCAGACTCCCCTCTGAGTGGGGAGTCCGACATGGGGCTCGATCCCAGGACCCCGAGACCATAAATGAGCCAAAATCCAGAGTCAGACACTTAACTGACTGAGCCACCCAGGTGTCCTCAAATTTTCGTTTTTAAAAATCTGTTCTATTTCCACCTTAGGGGGATCTAATGAATATATTTTTGGGCTAATTTTTTTTTAATAATTCTGTACTCACAATGTGCAACAAGGACTAATACCATAGGTATCTCCAAGGAGCATTTAGGCATACAACAAAATCTACATTTTAACAAGGCTCCTAGCTGATCTGTATGCACACTGAGGTTTAAGAACTGGTTTAACAGAGCATATCTTGGGTGCCTGGGTGGCTCAGTTGGTTAACAGAGCATATCTTCCCTCAAGTTAACTTTTCTATGTTTTGTGCTCTATGCTATTCAAGAACTAGGCTTTTAAAATAAAAAACACACTTTTTCTTCATGTCTTGTATCTTTCATTCTTAAGTCTAGAACCAGGAGTATAAAAGGAAGAAAACAAATTTAACTCCTTACCCTCCCATTAACTTGGCCCCACCCATAAAAGATTTAATTACTGTGGGGAGGGAAAAAACCAAGAACGTGTAACTTTGCTTTCTGAAACAAGATGACAAAACATCTTGTAAGCACTGAAACATTAAAAGTCTTAATTTTCCAAGGCACTATGTCAATCTACCTCTCTAATAACATTCTCCTGTGGAATAAATGGTGGTAATTTAGAACTAATTTCTTCAGCATCTAAGTTAGGTGGAAATTTTTTTCCAGAGAAATATTCAAAACTTCACAGAAACGTCCAGTGTCTCTTTCTGCAATGTGTCACAACTTTTTATAAAAGGACAAAGTTGAGAAAACAACTGGGGATGACAACCAGGGCTGGTGTTATATTATTTCTCTCATGCCTGGGAATGGGGCACAACAAATAACTTGGAAATTCTGTTAGAATGAATCTAAAGGTTTTACTTACCAAGCTCTTTGAGAGAAACTAGATGGTCTTTTAATGAACTACTTGTCTTCCCATAATATAATTCTAGTTTATTGCTGACTAGTTCACTTAAAAAATATGCAATATGTAATGCTGGACGAGATCTTTCTTTACTGAATAAAGAGGGTAAACAGAGATATGTTACAGTATTCTTGGTTGTTAAAACCAGGGTCCCCAGACAGGATCAAATTGATACAGATTAACTGGTTTTACCTGTTGGATCTCTCACTGGTTCCCAGTGCAAGTCACTGTCTTTTTCCCTGATCCATCCACAAAGCCCATGGTCAAAATTACAACTGTGTATCAGGACACCTACAAGAAAACGACCAGAAAGATTGAGTAGACCACAATGGCACAATTTGTAAAAACAAATTTGTGAACTAGGGTTATCGATCTGTACACGTGTACTCTTCTAGCCACATTTAACTATCCGACCAGAACTTCCCTCCATGAGATCAAAGGAAGAGCACATGAATCCTTCCTTAGAAAAATCGTGCATGTGTGTTCAGCTGTAAAAATAGAACACAACAATGTGGCCAAATTATGATCTTGTTATATCATCACTTACAAAATAGGATTTCCTCTTCATAGTTTAAGTGCTGCTTTAATATTTTTTTAAAAAGATGATATGTAATTATTTTCACTCAACAACTGTATAACTACAGAGGAAACCAAGCTGTTAAAAAAAAAAAAGTACACTTTTCCCAGATGTAACTAAATCTACAATTTAAAAGTCATTTTCAGGAAATGGAAGGAAACAATAAAATGTCATAACATGCTAAAAATGTAAGGATCTACCTGGATCATCTTTTGCTTCATCATCTGCACTGACTCCCCTTTCAATTTCAAATATTTCAAACAAGTCGTTTGAAGGCTGCCGTGGAACTGCAAGAGAGAGAGGTTTGGTCTAGTTTGGGTGAGGTATTGATAAAGACGCCTGCCTTAACCAGGGCATAGCAGGAGAAGACCTAGGCATTTCACGCATCTGAAAGAATCCAAAATATTTCATTACATGTCACTGTGATGTTTATTCTATAGGGACTTTAACATTTATCTGAGTACAATTTTTGAAAATGTTTTCCAAAAGTTTCTAAAATTCAACATAAAAATACATTAAAAAGTCTTTGCCTGGAAAATACATTTTAAAAAAGCTACCAATTTCTAGCAAAATATTCACCTCTGTCAAATTCTAGAATTTGTTTCTATGAAAGATACATTATGAACTCTAAATGAAGGTGGTTTTAATGGAAAATGCCTGCAACTGCAGTGAATGGTTTTGACTTTCTAACCACAGCATCAACTCCCCTCCAGTGAAGGCTGCCCACTGCTGCACTCCATCTACAATTCTTACCACAGCTGGGTTGCCTGGCTGCTTAAAGATCAAATCCCAACTCCCTGGTGCAGCATTCACAACCCAGCGCCTAAAACATACAAATACTGTCCAAACCATGGCATTCATTTTCACATCTCCGGCCCCACCCCCAGCTTGGGATCCTCTTGTTCCTACTAATTAACCTGCCAAACTTCCCCTATTTCCTTCTTCTTCTTCCCGTCTTCCCCAGTGTAAATATCATGCCTGGCTGAAAACTTTCACGCCCCAGGTGAATTAAATCCTTCCTCCTTGTATTCTCCAAAGGCTCATGTGCACACCTCTCTATTACACTGTTCTGTAGAGAACTGCAGCTATTCACATACGTGTGTGTGTGCCTCTGCTAGTTTCCGAGGTCCTGGAGGGCATCGACCGTGACTTATTCATGGGACATTTCCAAGGTTTGACCTGGTGACAGACCCTCAATAAGTGTTTACTGCATGGATGTGAAAATCTTACCAGAAACTCATTTTGTCAATCCTTTTCCTCAAATGAACCAACTGGGACAGAGCTTAAGAGTCTACCTTTTAAAAGTCATTTAAAGCATTAGTTATTCAATGTATATTTACTCCCCATATGCCAAGTACCATGGCAGGCCAGGGAGACCGCTAACGGGGTGAACAAGACCAACTAGGACCTGACCGTCTGGGAGCTTGCATTCGAACTAGAGAGGCAAACATTAAACCACACTAAACATAAATCCACACTACAATTCTAAATGTTGATGAGGGCTGCGAAGGAAAAACACCAGAGGATGTCCTGAAGAGTAACTGGGTTGGAGGGTGAGGGGTATGTGGGAATATCTGTGAAGGGGAATTCCTGACCAAAGACCAGGGCTACTCCCTTCTCTTTGCCAGAACCTCATTAACTATATTTTTATAAGGCAGGGAGTAAAAGAAGTCGAATGCCAAGGAACAGATATTAGTCAGAGGGTTTTCAACACTATTCCTATTATTTTTAGCAAGATTTTTTTTAAATTAACAATCCCATAATATTTGCACTGATTTTTTTTTAGCTTACTACTTTTAAAGTTTTTCCCTTTTTGTTTCAAAAGTCCAAACAGTGAAAACCCATTCCCCCCTTCCCCCACACATACATACACTCACATATACCCAGCCTGAAAGGGATGGGAGAAGAGAAGCTGGTCAATAGACAAGCTTTAGGGACACACTGCCGTCACAGGAGCCCTAGGGGGTGAGGTAACTGGCTACCTTCTTGTATACCCAAATGACTCATGGCAATGCATTTATAGCTTTCCTTTCTTCCTTTAGGACTCTAAGAGGGAGATTGCCTCTTATTTACTAGAAATATTACAAAGTTGTAGGCAAACATCCTTCATTTCTCATGACATAAAGTTCAAAGAATTCTATAGAACAATCATTTTTTTGTTCTCTTGTAACTTAAACAAATTATCTCTGGATTGGAAGAGCTCAAATCTTACAGTACCATAGGATGGTACTACATTATGGCAGTTTGTCAGCCCCCTTTTTTTCTAGCTGAAGGACTGTTACATGGTAAATAGAGTCTTGGTGTAGAGAGGGAGGATTGTACAAAGGTTTCCTGGCACAAAGGGCCTGTTTTTTGTTTGTTGTTGTTCTTAGAAGCATCCTTATTACAGGTGATCTTAACCCTATAATACATATATTACAACATGTGGAGAACTTCCAGTCACTAATATAACACTCGTCATAGGGCGCTTGCAAGTAGCTGTCTTAGAAACATCTATGTTATAAGTGAATTCATCACTTCATTCTTCCTAGAATGGGTGCAGTTTCCACCTACCTAACACTGTTCTCTATGGTGCTTGCAGGATGTGTTCTTAGAAACCTCTGTATTACAAATGTACTTAAATACTTTATGCTTATTTAGTGGGTATCACTTCCATTACCGATATAACACTGTGTGAACACAGCTTGCAAACTCCTTCTTAGAAACATCTTATTAGAAGTGTTCTTAAACAATTCATTGCATGCATGAATATAATGAAGGTGACTTCCGCTCACAATAATAAACTGGTCATACAGGGAGATCAAGGGGAACCTCTAAGGAAGCACCATTTAGACCAAGAGAGAAAGAATGTGGAAACTTCCAAGCAAAAAGCAAAGTGTTGGGGGGGGTGGGGGAAGAGGGAGTGTTTCAGACAGCAATTACAAAGAAGGTGCTCAGAACATTTACAGAAAGGCATTCATGGTGCCTATAGGAAAGATGCTGAGAAATGGGGAAAGTGATGTGGGATGAAGTTGAAGAGAAAGGAAGGGAGGAGATCACACACTTGGAAAACAGCAACTCAAAGAATTAGTCATCTAACAACTTGCAAAGTGCCAGATGTTTCATTAATACTTCTTGGAAACCAAGTGCCTAAAATACTAACTTCAGCGGCAGTTGATCAAGCACACCTTCACTCCAGGTCATGGGGAAACATTCCAAGGAATTTAGAAGCCTGACATGCTCAGCAGCTATTAGTTCTTACAATTCTGTGTACTCTACTCTGTAACTCTGCCAAATTGCTCAACTATTTCTCCTTTCTCACACTCCTCTCACACACTGCTATGGATTGCTAAGAGTGTTCCACTGAAGTGTCAAGAGAAGGTTCACCACCCCACTCCCTGGCATATTTTATGGTTTATGTGAAAATACTAAGCAAAATAAGTAGTGGGAAAAAGTCATTCAAGCAGTATGCCTCAACTATGTACAAGAAAAACAAGCAAACAAAACAACAGATTAGAAACAAGAGTGACAAAAACACCACCCCCTCCCAAGCATATACGGTCAATTAACTTACCACAGAGAAGCCAAGAACATGCAATGGGGAAATGCAGTCTCTTCAAGAAATGGTGTTGGGAAAACTGGACGGCCACAAGCAAAAGAATGAAACTGGACCACTATCTTACCCAATACACAAAAATGAACTCAAAATGGATTAAAGACTTGAATGTAAGATCTGAAACCATAAAATTCCTAGAAGAAAATATAGGCAGTAAGCTCCTTCACATTGGTCTTGACAGTGATTTTTTGGATATGATTCCAAAAGCAAAAATAAACAAGTAGGACAATATCAAACTAAAAACCTTCTGCACAGCAAAGGAAACCATCACCAAAATGAAAAGGCCAGCTACTAAATAGAAAATATCTGCAAATCATATCTGATAAGAGGTTACTACCCAAAATATATAAAGAACTCCTACAATTCAACAGCAAAAAAATCCAATTAAAAAATGAGTTCTAAATCATCATTTTTCCGAAGAAGACATACAGAGGCCAACAGGTACATGGAAAGGTGCTCAATATCACCAATCATCAGGGAAATGCAAATCAAAACCCTGAGGAGGTATCACCTCACACCTGTTAGGATGGCTGCAATCAAAAAGACAACGAGTGTTGGCAAGGATGTGGGGAAAAGGGAACCCTGGTTCATTGTTAATGGGAATGCAAGTTGGTGCAATCACTACGGAAAACAGTATGGAAGTTCCTTGAAAAAATTAAAACTAGAACTGCCACATGATCCAGCAATTCCACTTCTGGGTATTTATCTGAAGAAAATAAAAACACTAATTCAGAAAGATATAAGCACTCTCGTATTCATTGCAACATTATTTCCAACAGCGAAGATCTGGAAACAACCTAGTGTCCACTGACAAATGAATGGATAAAGAAGATATGGTCTGTATATGCACAGAGGAATATTATTCAGCTATAAAAAGGAATGAAATCTCGCCGCTTGTGACAACATGGACGGACCTTGAAGGCATTATGGTAAGTGAAACGAGTCAGAGTAAAATACTACAAGGTCTGGCTCACAGGTAGAATCTTTAAAACAGAAACAAGCTCATAGATACAGAGAACAGATTGGCTGCCAGAGGCAAGGGGTGAAGGGTGGGCAAATGGGGCTCAAAAGTTACAAACTTTGTTATAAAGTAAATAAATTACAGGGATATAATATACAGCATGGTGACTATAACTAGTAATACTGCAATGCGTATTTTAAAGTTGCTAACGGCATAAATCTTAAAATTTCTCATCACAAGATTTTGTAACAAAGTATGATGGGTGTTAACTGGAGTTATTGTGGTTATCATTTCAACATACATACAAATATTAAATCATGTGTTGTACACCTGAAACTAATACGGTAGGTCAATTATACCTCAGTTAAAAAAAAAAAAAGAAATACACCAATATGCTAATAATGGTGGTCTGAGTATTGGAAATGAAAGTGATGTTTTCCCATTTCGGTTTGCTTTGTCTTTTGTAATTGTATATTTTTAGGACTGTTCATAAGAAGAATTTCTGTTGTAGAAGAAAAAAAGTACCTAAAACATAGAAAGAAAAGAGACTTCTGTGAGAGCACATATATAGACACCTACCCCATAGCAACTATACGTCTGTTGTTTGTATTTTGATTGCTCAAAGAGAACTTTTTAATTTATTTGAGAGAGCGACCAAGCGCACGCACTGGGGGGGGGGAGGGGCAAAGGGAGAAGCAGACTCCCTGCTGAGCAGGGAGCCCAACGTGGGGTTCCAACCCAGGACCCTGGGATCATGACCTGAGCCGAAGGCAGACGCCCAACCGAATGAGCCACTCAGGCCCCTCAAAGAGAGTTTTGAATAGAGTCTTGGTACCTGTTATTAAATGTGAGGCTATGAAATTGAAATATATTAGTGATTTTTAACATATTCTTTGATTCAAGAGAACTATTTTAATCAATGTAGAAAATAGTAAAATAAATGACTAGCCTTGCCTGAAAATAGATAACCAGGATAGATACTTGTACATGATTCTTCTAATTATTTTCCCTGCTTTGTGTTTTAGCTAATAGTCACTTTATTTTTTTTTAAGATTTTATTTATTTGAGAAAGAGAGAATGAGAGACAGAGAGCATGAGAGGGAAGAGGGTCAGAGGGAGAAGCAGACTCCCTGCCGAGCAGGGAGCCCAATGCGGGACTCGATCCCGGGACTCCAGGATCATGACCTGAGCCGAAGGTAGTTGCTTAACCAACTGAGCCACCCAGGCGCCCTAACAGTCACTTTAAATATGCAATATATCTATTTTATAAAAACAAACACATATCTGATACCGTGTAGTAATTGGACCATTAATTCTTAGAATGGTATAATTTTAGAGATTAAAAAAAGGATAGAAATGCTAACAATACAATTCCTCTACTGTCTGTCCATCCATCCTCCCTCTATTCTATCCACTTTTTAATGCAGTCAGTCAAGAAACAGAACCCACTGGGTAACAAGGCACTGGGCTAAGAACTTGTGAAGCAATGCACATACTCTTGCCTTCATGGAGTCTAATTTCTAGAGGTGAAGATAGACCTCTAACAATTTCCCCAGGTAATGAATGCTTTAAAAGACAAGCAGAGGAGGCTGTGTGAGCATGGGGGTGGGGCCTGGGGGCTGGCTAAGCTAGCCTGGGGAGGACAGATGCACGAAGATCTCTGAGAAGTGATGCTCACACCGGGACAGGAAGGATGCATTACTGTGAGCTAGTGCCCTAGGGAATGAAAAGGTGTGGAACTCAAACATCCTTCCAGCTCTAGAGCTCACAGGTGGGGAGGCAGGGTGAGGGAGGAAGGGCACCAAATGAAGCTAGAGACAGATGCGGGCAGATTAAAGCCCTGTAGAGATTTTGGGCTTTATTCTGGTAGAAGCTGGAAGTCTTTGCAAGATTTCAGGTCAAGTGCAATGTTCTGGCTGTAGCATGGAGAATGAATGGGGGTGGGGGGTGAAAGTGGAGGTCAGAAAGCCATTATGACCAAAATTAACATAAACTAAAGAATGGTCATATAGTCTTTAAAAGATTTGTTTCCTAAACTGTTTCCTTCCATTGGCCAATGTTTTACTCGCCAAAACACTATCACTTGCCCAGTGCTTCTTACAGCCTTCTGCATCAACAAAAATAAAAAGAAGATGCAGGTACGAAGCATGCAGACAACTGGACAAAAACAGGGTTAGACTGCGCTTAGGGACCTGGTACTCTTTCCCAGTGGCTGGAGGGCCTGGGAGACCGTGAGAAGAATCGGCCACACGAATAAGCAGGAAATCTCTTTAAAAAGACCCTTTGGCCCATTTTCTATTAAATATATTTTCTCTAGGAATATAATACTGATATATAGCTTGTGTTCATAAATGAGGTTTCCCAAATAGTCAACTATACTGTTACCCAAAAAGCATTAAGAGTAAGCACAGTGAAGTAAAAGTAAATATTATATACACACCTCCCACTGCCAGACTTCTTCCAACGAGTTAACCGTAGCAAAATGTAAGCACTATTTATTAAAGGTAGTTTTGTAAATTCTGTTTCTCTTCCAGGGTGGCTACCATAACATTACCCACGCTAATTCTGGCATTTGCTGTGAGACTAAAAGATTAAAGATAACACTGTCTTAAATTGTTTCTCTGGTCAGGGTTTTCGTTCAGTGGGAGAGAATGGTGCATATGTAACTCTCCTAATACTCTGAAGGCTCTGAAAGCAAAACCTAGTGGATTTTTAGAGACTACAGAGTGGGGATGAATGATGGGGTTTTATGAGGCAGTCTCCTGCCTCTCTCTCTCCTCTGCCCCCTCCCCGGCCCCTTCTTTCCCTCTCCAGATGAAGAACATACGCATGCATTATAGCTTTAAATGACCAGAGAGAAGCAAATAAAAGGATTGGAAAGGAGTTTCTGAAATTTCCTTAACCACATTAGAGAAAATTCTTAGCCATATACTGATTACTAGCAAAAAGAAAAGGGTTTCTGGGCTCCACAGAAATAAGCCCTTGTCTGCCAAAGCTTTCATCCCATAGGAAGAATCTAAAGTGTTCAAAAGACAGCCCTTTGGGCTGAGAGTAAAGAGCAGAACTGGAAAAAATTTAATCTCTGGTGAAAGGTGGGACACAGACACCGCTCTAGTACTCAGTAAGGAGCCCAATTTACATGGCTCACCTATTTCTCCTTTAATAAAGTTCCAGAACAACTCAAAGCACTGACTGGGGCAATCCCAGGAGAACAGAATATCTAAAAGATGGTTCTTTTTTAAGTATGACCGTAAGGATGAGAACACAACTTTTCCAGAGCAAGAGAATACCTGACACGTTTTCTCTCTCCCTCTTCTAAAGCCAAAGGAAACCATGAAGGGTAGCCCTGTCAGGAACACTCCAGAGCAGGTGGTGAGCAGAGTACCTGATCTCAGGCTGCTGCTGGACACGAGGGGGTGGGGGGTTGCCTGCAGAAGTCCACCTGCTGTGCAGGACACAAGTCAGTGCCCTCAGGCCAAAGAAATTCCTTTAAAGGAAAAACAGCTTTTATTTTTGGAATTTATCAGACACATCCTGTAACATGTTTCCCACCTAGATAGACTCATCTCTCAAAAGGCTGTTGTCACCACTGGCACAGCAAAGAAGTTGAGGGGATCTTGTCTCTTTTAACATCACAATTGTTCACCTAGTTACTATGAACACCTAAAGGAAACAGAGTATTCCAATGATTTGGTAGAAAGCTAGCTACTTCACATGTCCTTTACTTTTTATTTGTATTTTCTCTGCTCACCCAATAGCTCACACTAGCAAATCGATTTGGTTCAAAAGGATCCGGTTAGCTGAAAATAATATCAAAATATAATTAACCATAATAAAAAGCATTTTAAAAATATAGACTCGGAACTGAACACAAAATGGGGCTGTATTTTTATGAGTTAAGTAGGGCATGGTATCATTATTATATAATTGAATTCAACAACAGCCACAGAGGTAGTACCGGCTACCATGTATTGAATTCTTAGTATATGGTGAGAGTTTTATGTGCACCCACAACAGCTCAATGAGGTAGATACTATTATCATCCCCACTTACAGATGAGGAAATGAAGGCATAGGAAGATTTCATAACACGCCCCAAATCAGAGTGGCTACGAGCACAATACTTTTCCTCACAACACTACAGACAAACGTGCATTCAACTTAAAACATTTTTGATTTCTGACTTTGGTCACGTTCACCAAGAATTCAATCTGTACCTTCCGGGGAGAACGATTTTTTTTTTTTTTTTTTTTTTTTACCAGCCACCATCAAATCAAATTAAATAGAAATCAAAAACCTTGGAAACTTTCCGAATTCACCGCACCAGCTCCTTCCAAACACCAGCAGAGATGTAATCTTCAGGGAGATGTCAGGCATCTTAGGGTCTCTGGTCTTTACCAGAAAGCAAACCCCTTAGCAGAAACAACCTTTTACCCATTACCACACAGCATCAGAAAAGAGACTAAGAACAATGCGACCACACCAGCCACAGCCTCCGTAAAATCCACAGAAGGAAAACAAGAGAAGGAAACCATACACAGTGCACAGCAGAGCAACAATCTTAAAGTGGAAAGTTTTCTTTTTACTGCCTGATACTTGGAATTTCAACACATTCTCAGGATCTAGAATAACAAAGCAACAGGGAGTCTGGTTCTCTGATAAGGCCACTCCTAAGAGCACCTGATACACATTACATTATATTCTATAATCTTTATTTGGCAACACTTTTCTTCTTTATGTGACCCAGATGCTCCATGCCACATTTTAGGCACAACTGCTACATCTGAAACACTCCACATCTGGCTAGTTCTGTTTCCATTCAAGACACTGTTCTACTGGTTGGAGCGAACATTATGGCTTAGAGAGCCCTGCTTTCCAGTGTGGTCAGCAGATCAACAGCACTACCTGTGAGCTTGTTAGAAATGCAGAATCTCAGGTCCTATCCTAGACCCAATGAATCAGAATTTTCACTTTAACATATTTCCATGTGACTTCTATACACACCGAAGGCAGAGAAGTACTTCCTTAGAAGGTCTGATTTAGTAAATGTGTGGTAGGGATTAGGAATCTACATCTTAAATAAGCACCCTAGGTTATTCTGGTTCAAAAGCTTCTGACAACACTTTGCAAAAAATCTGCTTCCTGGTCCAAGGGGTATTATATTCCTTGCAGTAATCTGAGCTTCCTAGCTAAAACTGGACATGTCTGACACACTCAATTGTAAAGACAATTTTGAAAAGTTAAAAATAGAAGTTAATAAAATTTTTAATGCATTTTTAAAAACCAGTATATTCTAAATAAAATTAATATGATTGAGAATCAGAATCCCATGGGGTACTTTTTCAAAACACGTAGCTCACTCTCTTCCTGGGGAGAGTGGGATTCTGACCACTGACGCCTCTCCTAAGGAATCTCCTAGAATAAATAACAGTGACCCACAGCAGTGGGAATGGGAAGAGTAAACATCACTGAGTGAGGACAACAAAAGGACAAGGAAAGTCACCCCAAATATAAACTGGATAGATTCACAATTACTAATCTGCTCTTTTTTGCTTCCAAACTTTTATATTCACCTGAACATATGTAGACATGTATTTTGTGCCTAATTGGGGTCAAACGGTATATACAGTTCTGTATCTTCTTTTCACTTACCCTTTTTATAACATCAATGTTTTCCCAAGGCATTATTTTTCAAAAAACACTGCTACATAATATTTCATTGTATTGCTAGACTAGAAATGCATTTCCCCCTAAGTTCCTTAATTTCAGGTTCTACATAAAGTTTATCTTATTTTCTTTGCTTTGGGATAGCTCCTACCTGCTCTGATACCAGATTTTTGTCTTCGGTGCTTAGTCTCCAACTTTTTAGCAATTCCCTGCAGCATATCTCTGGTGTCCAAACAGGCATTCCACCAATTAAATCTGCTTTTCTTGCCCTAAGTCTGCCCAGTGTCTTTCTGCTCTCCCTGACTACCCTCCACCAAGACCTTCCAGAGTCCAAGATCAACCCACTGGTCTCAAAAACTATGCGGATGAGAGCTAATGCACAGTAATTTGTCCAAAGTCACGTAATTCATAAATAATAGAGGTGAGGATTGAAACTGGATCTTCTGGTTCAATGTTTTCTCTCCTTAGCAGGAGTTAAAAACTCCTCAGTTTCACATGCCTCAACACTATTTCCCTACATCATGCTCAAAATTAGAGGTATATTAGAGTTTTCTAGAGAATGTTTACTTTCAATGACTGTGCTATAAGCTGTATTGGAGTAAAAAAAGACCAGAGTCTTAAGTAACTTTGATCATTTGGGGACAAACTATCAGAATCAACAAGTTAAATTTAGCTAGTTCAAGCATTTGAAGAATAACTTAGATTGAGAAAAAGTTGATTCCAACATAAAATTTTATTTCATTCTATTCAATATTTTTGAGTGCCTACTATGTACCAGCCATTGTTTGTTTGTTTTTTGAGATTTTAGTTATTTGTCAAGGAGAGAGAGGGAGTACAAGCTGGGGGAGCGGCAAGCAGAGGGAGAAGCAGGCTCCCTGATGAACAAGAAGCCCGATGCGGGACTCAATCCCAAGACCCTGGGATCATGACCTGAGCCAAAGGCAGACGCTCAACCGACTGAGCCACCCGGGGGGCCCCTGCATCGGCATTGTGTGACTGTTTCAGGGGAAAACACCGGGGGGATAAATGGCTGCCCACAAATCTGCACTAGAGTATACCTGGCAACAGAGGGAAATGATTTAGATTAGAAAAACATGTTTAAAGAAATTCCGCTTGCAGTCAATATTGGGTCAGATGTGACTGTTACAAATCTTTGGACCCTATCATTTGAGACAGATTTGAAAAACGAAGGACGTTCAAAGGCAACCCAAAAAGATTGCTAAGTGGGTTGAAAAACACTCTTCCTTTGAAAAACAGTCTTTCTAAGAAAAGGTTTATGAAACAGAAATTACTGAGCCCAAACAAGAGACAGCTGAGTAATTTCCAGAGAGTGTCCTTTAATACAAAGAATATAGGGTCTGGAGACACTGACCAGCTGTGTCCATCAGCCACAAGTACCTGACCATCCTGCACTGGTGTAAACTACAATTTCAAGAATTTAGATTAATTATGAGAAAGAATATCCCAACAGTAAAATGTGTTATTGTGAGGGACTTTAGTCACCCTTAGAGATTTGGGATATAACTGGGATGATTTCTTTAAAAACTCGTAAGGACATCACACTTGGATAATTAATTGTGTTGATTTAGATGAAAGTTTTTAGGCCCCAAATTAAAATGTAAAAAGGCTGTATTATAATCATTCCTTCTGGATTGCTTATTTGAAGTTTCAAAAATTTGTTTTTTGTTTTGAACCTCTTTTTTTTGTAGTAAAAGGACAAAAATTCCGGCATCAATGATATTTTGTTTACACCTACAAGAAATGTTTTAAGGGGCTGTTTCTTAAATCTTTTTCACATTAAAAAAAATGCCAACTTTCATACAGGCCAACTTCCAAATAATAAAAGTATAAAGCACAAATTATTTGAGCTAGTCTCAGAAGCTAGGGAAATATATATTTTGAGACATTATATCTACACTGACATCATCTGCCTTCTCATTATCATCAAATTTTCAGATTTAATAATCCACTGAATAGAATGCCAATCTCTAAAAAGAAAGGAGGAAGGGAGAGAAGAAAGAGAGGGGAAAATGGTGGAAGCACCACAGTAAAAAAATAAGGAACAATCAGAAAAGAATATTTTTTAATTCTTAAATATAGATTAAATCTGTTATTATATCGGGCTAGCTTTTGTATAGAAAATTTGATTACATGATGATAATTTATTTTACTTTAAAATGCTATGAGTGATCTATTCATTCCTTTGTTCCACAAATAATGTTCAAGTGCCAATTATGTGCCAGGCATTATTCTAGGTTCTTGAGACATACCAGTGAACAAAACAAAGATCCCTGTCCTCAAAAAATTTGTATTCTAGTAGGGAGATACAACAATAGACACGATCAGTAAATAAATAATACGGTATATTAGAAGGTGATAAATGATATTAAAAAGAGAAAAGCAGGGGCGCCTGGGTGGCTCAGTCACTAAATGTCTGCCTTCGGCTCAGGTCATGATCCCAGGGTCCTGAGATCAAGCCCCGCATCGGGCTCCCTGCTCGGCGGGAAGTCTGCTTCTCTTTCTCCCTCTCCCACTCCCCCTGCTTGTGTTCCTTCTCTTGCTGTGTTTCTGTCAAAAAAATAAATAAAATCTTAAAAAAAGAGAGAGAGAGAGAGAAACAGTAGGTAGAAAGGCATGCTGGTGGGCGCCTGGGTGGCTCAGATGGTTAAGCGTCTGCCTTCGGCTCAGGTCATGATCCCAGGGTCCTGGGATCAAGTCCCGCATCGGGCTCCCTGCTCCTTGGGAGCCTGCTTCTCCCTCTGCCTCTCTCTCTCTCTGTCTCTCATGAATAAGTGAATAAAATCTTTAAAAAAAAAAAAAAAAAGGCATGCTGGTGGTGGTTGGTAGGGCTCACAATATTGAATATGGGCATCAGGGTGGTCCCCCTGGTGAGCTGACATTTGTGTAAAGAGGCGAGAGAGTGAGCCAAGCTGAGAGCTGGGGGAAGAGTGTCCCAGGGAGAGGGAAGGGCTGGAGCAAAAGTCCGAAGGAGCTGTTTGAGGATCAGTGAGGAGGCTGGAGTGCAGTCAAGGAGGGCAGGGTGTGAGGAGGTAAGATCCTGTAGCACTCTGTGGGACACCAGGTGGACTTACGTTCATATGGAGCCAAGCACGTGCTGATGCACAGCTCTGAACACTGACGTCTCATTTCTGTTCTAAAAGATCCCTCCAGTTGCTGGGTTGAGAGGGGACCACGGAGGAAGCAGGGAGACCTGTCAAAGGCTCCTGTGGCACAGGTCCATGGTTCCTCACTCATAATGCTAAAATCCAAAAGCTATTTCTGTAACTCAACCAAACTCTTTGGGAGCCAAATTAGCATAAATATTCCTATGTTTCACTGCAGAAACATTAATCTGTTTCAGTATACATATGTATCTAATTACTTTTCAAAACTCTGAAAAATTCTCTATCCCACAACTTATCTGGATAAAGGAATTTGGACCTGTCCTCCCGGGGAAGAAGGGCTTGGGTCAGGGAGGCAAGCACTGGAGATGGTGAGAGGCGCTCCCACTTGAGATAGAATTTGAAGGCTAACAGCATTTCCACACAGATTGAATCTGGGTATAAAAAGAGTAGTTTAAGAGGACTCCAAGATCTTTCTTTGGCCTTAGCAACTGGTAGGACAGAGGTGACATCTCCTGGGGTGGGAAAGGCTGTGGGCAGAATGTGTTTGGGCTGATAATCAGAAACAATTAGACATGTGGAGTCTGACAGATGTATTTCCATCTAACTAGAAAGGTTCAACAGGCAGATGGATATCCAAGAAAAGTTTGGGGAGAAGTCTGGGTTACAGATGTATCTGTGTTATAATTTTTTCCTTGATTTCCTTTTCCTTGATTTTCTTGATTTCCTAAAATATCTTTAGTCCTTCGTCAGGGGAACAATACATAACTACACACACACTCACACATTATAAAGAAAAGCTCTATTTCACAACCTCTTCCATTAAACAAATATACATCTTTCAATGTAAAGAAAAATATAACCAGAATATAGGGCTGTTTGAAGACTGCCCGGCAGTGGCTGTCGTTAACGTCACCTGAACATTTATGAAATGAGAGTTAAATTCTATTCTCAGACCTGTGGAGAAAAAGGATGGCTTAAGAAATTATTTTGCCAGAAGCGAAGAAAATATCAATGAAGAGAGAGTGTTGAACTAAAACATTGCTAAGTTTCCTTTCTGCTTTCACAGTGAATAACTACTAGCTGTTTGTCTTGAATTAAAAACTTAGAACTCTTCCCTTCCTCAGAAAATAGGGTATAATCACAAGACAGTAAATTAAGAAGTGTCTAAAATACCCTCATCCATGCTACCGTTAAGCAGTGCGATAGCTGAAGATGAACAAGAATGGAATCGGATTTGGGGCGGGCAGTGTCCAGAGGCAGCAACGCTGTCTGTGGCATGTGGCCACCTGGGCATCCAATCAAGGGAATTCTTTCCCAGGGCATGTCTTTAAGATCACACTCTCTCAGAATGAGTGCTCTCAAACATCGTTGGAACTCCATGTTTCCCCAATCTTGTCCTGCTAAATTCTGTTGGTGAACTTTAATGTTATACTTTTAATTCATATGTGCATTGATATAGAGAGGAATAATGGAAAGACACACACACACACACACACATATATATATATATATATATATATATATATATATATTTTTTTTTTAAGAGAGAAAGAGAGAACACCAGTGAGTGGGGAGGGGCACAGGGAGAGGGAGAGAGAATCCCAAGCAGACTCCATGCCCAGCATGGAGCCTGACCTGGGGCTCCATCTCACGACCCTCAGATCATGACCTGAGCCAAAATCAGGAGCTGGATGCTTAACCAACTGCACCACCCAGGCGTCCCAAAAACGACATACTTTTTAAAATGAGAAAATATTAGAAGACTCAGAAAGATGTTCATATCTATGTTAAAGTGTGTTTTTATATTAAGTCGCCAAGTTTTTATGACCCTACCTTAAGGCAACAGAATAAAAAAAGTACTATCTTTACTTAAGCACCCATGAATAAACATCCCACTATATGATCACAAAGAGATGAAAACAAAACAAAGCAGAGGAGTAAGAAAGAGACACTGCTGAGAGAGAACAAAGGAAAGGAAGGGAGGCAAAGAGGAGAAAGATTTAAAAAAAAAAATCATTTTCAGGGTGCCTGGGTGGTGCAGTCAGTTAAGTGTCTGCCTTCGGCTCAGGTCATGATCCCAGGGTCCTGGGATCCAGCCTCACATGGGGCTTCCTGCTCAGTGGAGAGCCTGCTTCTTCCCCCTCCCTCTGCCTGCCGCTCCCCCTGCTTGTGTTCACTCGCTCTGTCAAATAAATAAAATCTTTAAAAAAAATACATTTTCAAATAAAACATGTGAATGTAAAACATATTACTGGATCTACTATCAGATTCCTCTAAAAATTACGTTTATTGCCTAAAACATACACAATTACAACTATATCAGAATTAGAGAATTTCAATCTCTCTTTAAATGGACAAGGACCTAGAAGAGAAATTTGAGAGTCACATACAAGCAAAAAGAAACTTCTCTTAAAAATTCACAAATGTCAGTGTTCTTTTCGCCTGTTAAAAAAAGATTTGCACAGTATTCAATATAAAGAAGCAAAGTTTGGTTCTGTCAGGGAGCAGTGGGAAAAGGAAAAGAGGAGACAGGAGGAGTGAATGCAAAGGTGGCTAACAGCACGGTGACACATGACAAATACAGGGAGCATTTGCAAGTTGTAAAATTACACATTTTGGTCTGCTAACAAGGGAACAACCTCTTCATCCTTCAAAACTTGCTGCTTTACCTCTAGCCTCTATCTCTATGGGTGATACCATCCTTTACCCACTCACCCACTGAAAATCTGAGGTCTCTGATCTGATCTAGCTCAAGTCTTCTAGATCCAACCACCAGGGCACAGCAAGCACAAGGGACAGGTTTGCCGGAAGGTTACTGCATATGTGAGCCTGCTTCCTACCTCTGTGCCTTTGGTGTGCTGTTCCCATGAACTGTATAGTCCCTGTCTTTCCTCAAGCTCTTTGCCCCCGCCCGCCCCAATACTTCCTGCCTGGAGAGCTGATTAGGTGCTCTAATCTCTTTCGTTAACCCAGTATCCCAGTTATTTTCTGGGCAACTATCTTTCCCACCAGATTATACCTTATCTGTTTTATCTTTGTAAATCCAATGCCTCATACAGGGCCTGGAATTCTAAAACACACTCAAAATTGTTTACTGATTAAATTTAGTTAAATTAGATTAAAAGTTAAATGGGATGTGATATAGTTAGGTTTCCCATCTCTGAGGGTTTTTGACTAAATCTAAGTATATTAGGAGAATTCCCACACTGGATAAGAAATGAGATCTACCATATGACTTTGTGATATTCCTTCCATTTCTACACACATTGTAATTTGCCCAGTTGACTGCCTTTTATACAGTTCTTTATAATATTTAACAATAAAGACATATGACTTATACTTTGTACAGCTAATTCTTTTTATGTTTCATTCTTATTCAAGGCATGGCCAATGATGGAAATGCCACTGTAAAGAGCTTATTAAAAACGTGCCAACACAAAAGACCCTGAGTAGCCAAAGCAATCCTGAGAAAGAAGAACAAAGCAAGAAGCATCATGCTTCCTGATTTCAAGCTATATTATAAAGCTATAGTCATCAAAACAGTATGATATTCACATAAAAACAGATGCACAGACCAATGGAACAAAATCGATAGTGCAGGAGTAAACCCAAGCATGTTTGACATGGGAGCCATGAATACTCAATGGCGAAAAGACAGTCTTTTCAATAAATGGTTCTAGGAAAATTGGATATTCACATGCGAAAGAATGAAAGTAGACCCTTATCTTATATAACATAAACATATTAACTCAAAATTGATTAAAGACTTGACCATAAGACCTGAAACCACGAAACTCCTAGAAGAAAATATAGGAAAAAACTCCTTGACATGGGACTTGGCAATGAATTTTTGGATATGATACCTAAAGCATAAGCAATAAAATAAAAAAGAAAAAAAAAAAACCAAGTGGGACTGCAACAAACAAAAAGGCTTCTGCATGGCAAAAGAAACCATCAACAAAACGAAAAGACAGCCTATGGAATGGAGAAAAATATTTGAAAACAATACATCTGATATGGGGCTAATATCTAAAATACACAGGGAACTCATAAACTCAATAGCAAAAAACCCCAACCAATCTGATTAAAAATGGGCAGGCGATCTGAATAGATAGCTTTCCAAAGAGGACACACAGAAGGGCAACAGACACATGAAGAGAGGCTCAACATCACTAATTGCGAGGGAAATAAAGCCACAATGAGATAGCACTCTGTGCCTGCTAGAATGGCCATCAACAAAAAGACAAGAGATAGGGCGCCTGGGTGGCTCAGTTGGTTGGGCGACTGCCTTCGGCTCAGGTCATGATCCTGGAGTCACGGGATCGAGTCCCGCATCGGGCTCCCTGCTCAGCGGGGAGTCTGCTTCTCCCTCTGACCCTCCTCCCTCTCATGTGCTCTCTCTCACTCTCTCTCTCAAATAAATAAATAAAATCTTAAAAAAAAAAAAAAGACAAGAGATAACAAATACTGGCAAGGAGGTGGAAAAAAGAGAACCCTTGTCCATGGTCAGTAGGAATGTAAATTAGTGCAGCCACCATGGAAAACAGTATGGAGGTTCCTCAAAAAATTAAAACTAGAACTGCCACATGATCCAGCAATTCCACTTTTGGATATTTATCCAAAGAAAATGAAAATATTATGTCAAAGAGACATCTCCACTCCCATGGTCACTGCAGCATTATTTACAATAGCCATGACATGGAAACAACCTAAGCGTCCTTCAATGGATAAGTAAATAAAGAAGGTGTGGTACGAATACACAATGGGATATATACATAATTCAGCCTTTAAATAAATGAGAAAATACTGCCATCTGAGATAGTCTGGATACACCTGAGGCATTATGCTAAGTGAAATGTCAGACAGAGAAAGACAAATACTGTATGATCTCACATACTATATGTAAAATCTTAAAAAAATAAAACCTTACAGAAAATGGTCAGATTTGTGATTACCAAAAGTGGTGGTGGGGGGGGGTGGAGAACAGGAGGAAAGTAGTCAAAAGGTACAAAACTCCAGTTATAAGATCAATATGTACTAGGGATATAATGTACAATGTTATGACTACAGTTGACACTACTGTAGGACTTATATGAAAGTTGTTATGAGAGTAGATCCAAAGACTTCTCATCACAGAAAAATTTTGTTCCTGTTTCTTTTGTACCTATATGAGATGATGGATGTTAACTAAACTTATTATGGTCAATACTTCATGATACATGTAAGTCAAATCATTATGCTATAGTCCCTAAACTTATATGGTGCTGTATATCAATTATATCTCAACACAACTAGAAAAAAAACTCCAAAATACGTGCTAACATTTCTATGACTTACTGAACACGTCTCCTCTGGGTTTCTGAGGATCTGTGTGTATCCTGTTGTCAACTGTAATCCATCTTGGAGAGGTAGTGGCAATGGGTGTTGCAGGGGTCAATCTGGTGCTTGGGCTTTCTGGGCTTGTTGTGGGTGGAGATGTTCCGAGTTCTGTGAACGGGGGTGGCGTCAGCTCTGCCGTTGGCCTTGGTGCAGGTCTTGTTGTTGGCTTAGAAGTGGGCCTGTTCGTAATAACAGGAGGGATATATGGTGTCTTCAGAGGCCACCTAGTACTTCCAACATCAGGAATCCAGTTACTGTGTCCTCCATCACCCTTTGAAATGGTACCATTACCCTTTGGTACATGAATTGGACCTGAAGGTTCAATCATGACTTTTGGAATATCTGAAAGAGTCAAAAGATTTAAATTAGTGTGTCTCTCTAAAAGTTCGGTTGTGGAATCAAATTGTGAAAACACATTAGAATATCTCATGATAACTAGGCTTACTTTTCACATTTAGAATATTCCCCTACTGTAAGTCATGCTGTTTTCCAAATAATAACTATGTGTGGATATGTATATGATATACAGATATATATTCATACACGTACATATTCATCCTGTAGATATATGCAAAAATTATACTGGTATTTCTGTAATGGATATGTATTATTTGCAACACAAAGAATTTCAAGTATTTGTAAAATGGAAATAAACAACAATCCTTGAGATTTTTAAAATGCAGAAACATTCTAAGTTTTTTAAAATATGAGAAATATTTGTTCAGAATCTATGTTAAGTGTCCCTAGGGCACACATATACTATAAAATCATGTTTTGAATAATCCTTTTCTCTTCGATACTCTATGTAAATTCAACTCATGCAAAATATGTTAAGTGTTCCGTATATTTTTTTAAGATTTTATTTATTTATTTGAGAGAGTAAGAGAGCACGAGCGGGAGGGGCAAAGGGAGAGGGAGAGAGAATCCCAAGTAAACTCTGCGCTAAGTGTGGAGCCAGACACTGGGCTCGATCTCACGACCCCAAGATCATGACCTGAATGGAAACCAAGAGTTGGACACTTAGCTGACTATGCCACCCAGGCGCCCTAAATGTTCTGTATATTTTTGAAGTTTGTTTGCATTCCCCCTTACTAATTTATACGACTGCTTAAAAAAACTTCCGAGGTCACCGTGATTATCTGTGGAATCTTTTTCGGTGATTATCGTCACCAAAAGGAATTAATATTTACTCTTCCTGGAACAGTATACTCTAGGCCTGGAGTATGACTACATGATCCTTCAAAAATCCTTTAACTCCCATGGTTTTAAGGCTCATTGTTTTCAGTAAATATTTTACTCCAAAGCTTTAAAAATTATCTACTGTCATATGAAATGTATGCTAAATTATGGCCTTTAATTTGTAAAACTTTCATCTTGGAGGTTATTTTTTTCATGTTTATCTACTAACATAGCCATATTCCAAACAGCTTGTAAGGATTTAAAAAGCAAAACTGTCCTAAATTTAGAGAAAAGAAATATCGGAATGATTTTTTAATAGTAGAATTAGAAGACATAAAACAGAGGAACAAAAAATAAGGTATATATTCAGATTTTCCACCTGTCATAATGTAATGCTAATGACAAACATTTACTTCTGATTTTAACAAAATCAAATTCTCAGGGAGAGCTCCATCATTTCTTGCCAGCCAAAGGTAAGCTATTGAGACATTTTAGCAAAGGAATTAAACACTCTTAAGATTAGAATGCATTACTGAGTCTTTAACTTTTTTAAAATACCTGAACAAGTGATTTGCCTGTTTGCAGAAAATACAGACTAACGTAATTAGCTATAAAAAGTATGCTTTTTGGATAATTAATCCTGTTCTTCATCTTTCCCAGTAATGCCCTTCATGGTAAGCCTGTATTTCCTGCTAGAATTCAGAGCCGGGAGATAAGCATTACTCACACACACAATTCAGTCCATCACCCTCGTATCCATCTCTACATTGACACTTGTAGGACCCGTGTACGTTGTAACATCGAGCAAAGCGGCTGCAATGATACTGACCAAGGGAGCATTCATCTATATCTGCATTGCGAAGTAGGAAAAGAAGAAGTTTATTTGGGAGAGAAGTATGAAGACATCAAAAATATATAGTTTCAAAACAAAAAAAAAATTTTTTTTTTGGAAGTTCCACGTAAAACCAGCAGATAAACGGAAGAAACAAAGTACACGTGCATCCAGAACCACCAGATGGTTGCACAGCGCTTCTGTTTAATGTGATGCCAGCACCGTCCCCGGCCGCTGATTTCCCAGTCGCCACCACAGGTAGGAGGGCTTCCTGCGTCCCAGGAAGAAGCAACACAAAGTGATGGTTGAGGCTCATTACCGTGACACTGGTATTTGCCTCCAATGTACATGAGGTCGAAGCCTTTCTGACACTTGCAGATGTAACTCCCAAAAGTGTTGACACACTGCCTAAATCGAGGGCAGGAGGCGCTTCCAGTAGCACATTCATCGACATCTAGAAACATAAATCAATTGCGACTTAGAAAGAGCAACATCATGTTCAGAGGGAATGGGTTTTGTTCGCAAATGGCTGCCTGGCACTGGGCGGCTCATCATAAGTGTCATCCAGCTGGTAGCCCCGACAGGCTAGATAAATTCCACATCTCCAAATTTCACCGCATCCTCCTAACCAGAGCCATCCTGTTCCTGCACCATCTCTGCACAGACTGCACCTGCATCCACTAGTTGTTCCGAATGGAAACATGAGGCATCCTTACAACCCTATTTCCTATAACGCAAAATCATCAAGCCCAGTTAATCAGGCCTAGTCTTCTTTTCACCCACTGCCACTACCCAAGCTACCATCTTCCAGGTTAGACTGTGACAAGAACCTCCAAACCGGTCTCTTCCCCGCCAGTCTTACCCCTCCAGAGCATTCCCACTCAACTGTCAAAATGCTCTACTGCAACCCAAGATTGGAATATTAAAACTCAACTGTTCTGCTTGCTTTTTAAGTTAAATCCTCATTCCTCAATGTGTGTGAACACCCTGCCCTAACTATGTAATCCTTACGTACCTCCCCGGTTATGTGTCAAGCCCCCACCCCTCATACTCAGTCTGCACGGAAGCCACATTGGCCTGCTTTCTTTCAAAACCCCACACTGGCCAGCCACTGCCCTCTCTCACTGAGGTGCCTACCCTGTTTGCACCTGCTTGGTGATTCTTCACACGGCCAGTGGTCCAGGTCTTACTGAAGGGTTTTCCTTGACCGTTACTTTCTAAAATAAACCCTCTGTGTTTTCCTCTTAGTACCTCATATTAACTTTTAGTATTGTTTGTAATTTTATTAGATATTTGTTTCTTTTCTGTCTTCCCCATTAGAATATCAGTTTTGTGAGGATCAAAATCACATCTGCTTTGTCCACTACGGTATATCCTAGCAGTTGGCACAGTGCCTGAAATATAGAAAGTATTAAATCAGTGTCTCTTGAATCACTGACTACCTCTAGTTCTTGAGTAGGTACTACATGCTAGGTACTCTGCTCAGCTCTTTGCATACATAATCCCATTCAATCCTTACAATGGTTCTAGGTGGTATTACTCCTATTTAAAAAAAAATATTTTATTTATTTGACAGAGAAAGTGAGACAGCACAAGCAGGGGGAGCAGCAGAGAGAGAGGGAGAAGCAGGCTCAGCAGGAGTCCTATGTGGGGCTCGATCCCAGGAGCCTGGGATCATGACCTGAGTGGAAGGCAGATGCTTAACCGACTAAGCCACCCAGGTGCCCCACATTACTTCCATTTTTAAAAGATGAAGAGACTCAAGCTCAAAGAAAGGAAGTCTCTTGCTTAAGGTTACATATCAAGCACATGGCAGCACTAGGTTTGAGATCAAAGCCCAGATTTAACCACAAACCTATACTGTCTTAGCTAAATTACAGGAAAACAAATCTAACTTTTAGTGCAGCATGTACAATCTAACCCTGCCTACCTATTCAGCTTCATCATTCATTGCTTCTTAACATTCTAGAAATACTGTACTCTTTTAAACTTCAGAGCCTTTGCACATATGATTTCCTCTGCCCAAAACTTCCACCTGTCCCTCATTTTTAGAGAAACAAGACTTCCATTATCCATTGACAGAGAGAGGTCCTCTCCTTGAGGCATGTGCTATCTTGTAAGGATAGCCAACTGCTTGATGAAGGCAACTGCCTCTTCCCCGTACTGCCATCACCTTTCACTTTCTCCTTTTATCCTGTGGGGGCTTCTGACAGAGATGCTTGATTTTACAACTCACCCACACAGGTCCTCCCATCGGGAGCCAGCTGTAGGCCAGGAGAGGGGCACTGGCACCGTATCTGTCCTTTGACAACATCACAGCCATACTGACAGTTGGCCATGGAGCACGTCAGGGCACCTGGAAAGAGTGTGACTGGCTGACTCAGAAAGGCAGAGGACAAATTCTGTAACCAAAATAACGCGGGTTTTTTTTTTTTTTTTTTACTTGACACTGAATCAACAACGAAGACAAAAAGCCCTCAATTATCCAACAGTCGCTATTCCTCATCTGAGGAAGATCTTTAATGCATTTAAAAAATGAAAAGACAAATCTATCTCACATAGATTATCTGGAAATTTTTCCAGTGGCCAAGGAAAGTGGACAATTGAGGTAATTTTCTAGATTATTCATGCTAAATGCTGATCTTCACTAAAACATCCAATTAATTTTCTCAATCTCCCACTAAATTTTTCTAGGGACAGATTTCCTACTGGGTCGTACAATGTTAGAGGATTCTAACATCACTACTACATGGTCTTAAACATGAATTCACTTAATTCTAAAGATTCCAAGTTAAATATGCAATGCTAAATAAGATTAACTGAAACTTATTAATAAAATACAACCCAGTTAGAGAGAGATAACTGATAATTAACTAATTGATAACTAACTTAACAGATAACTCAGTAAAAATAACAATCAAGTCCTCAATTGTCAGAGATCATAGAAACACAAACTCAATTCAACGTTCAGCCCACAGAAAATTTCAGGGGATTGTCCATCTTATAAACACATCCAAATGATAGTAGAAAAACATGATACATCTCTTTCTCACAAAGACACATGAAATCTAATGTTATTGGAATCATTTGATGTAGATTTTTTTTTTTGGAAAGTGTTATCTTAGTCTTTAGACTATTAGAAAGAACTGTAAAAGTGAAGTGAGAAGGTACTTATGAATGGTTTATGCTCAGTCAACAGACTTGATGGATTCGTTACCAGCTAACGGTTTATAGTGTCCATGCTTGTGAACAGCAACACAGTCCTCACATAGGCACTAAAGTTCTTTTTCTAGCTAGAACAGTTCTTTGCCCAGATAGAAGACAGGCAAAAGCGTGTTGGGAAAAACACTAGAAAATACATTTAGTTTTACGATTCTTAAATACCACTTCCAAATCCATTTAACGCTGGCGCCCATGGTAAAATAATGCTAGACATGTCAAATGGGCAACTTTTATTTTGGTTTTCCATTCCAGAGGCACACATATAAATACATGCTCACATCCTGGTTAGGAGGGCCTGGGAGGCTATTTTCATATACCCTATCAGCACGTGAGATCAAGCCAGAGCACTTATAAAACAGTTAAGATTCTCGACATACTTGAGCAGGACCCATCTGGCATGAGCATATATCCGTTGAGACAGTAGCACTTGTAGCTGCCGTAAGTGTTCATGCACCTGTGCTTGCAAGGCCGCGGCTTCAGGCCACACTCATTTAGATCTGAAAAGAACGGGGGTCGACGCAGAAAAATGAGAAAGCCTCAACACTAATATAAAACCATTCAAAATACCTCTCTTTATTGAAGAATGAACAAGAAAAGCAGGACAAGCTGTAGCAACCAGCTCTTATTAACATAAGAGAGAAAGCCTGTTTATACCATCTGAATTTCTATGCTGGTTACACGAGGGGTGTGAAGACCAAATGCTTCATAACAATGAGAGGGCTGTGTGAATTTTTGGAGCTTAGATTACGTAGTACCTGTGGTCTCTGTCCACAAAGGACGGCTGGAAAAATTCTCACAGACACATGCCTATCATCGCGACCATCTTCCTCATGGATAGAGGTGCCCTGCCATCTACCTAACTGACTCCAACCTCTTCCAAATAGCTGAGTTTACTATTAGCTTCACTCCTGACTATGGGATCTTTCCCTTTCCATTTCCTTCTGCCTCTGTTTTAAAAAGATACTCTGTGAGCCTATCTTAGTTTAGAGGAAGTATTTTAAAACATTCAACTGCTTCGACCTTTCCAAAGGAAAGCTCTATTTTCAGAGCGTAAGAGCTACATGAATTAGAGTGATCACTATTATGGTTTCTCTCATTCAATTTTATAGATTCTATACTGATCTCAAAGAAGAAATTTCAGCTTCCTGCTTTACTGATGTATTCAAGTCACAAAATAAACCACCTCAAAACCTACTCTCCAACATATTTTCATTCATTTGGCAGTTAAGGCATATGGAAATACTAAGGGATGACACATAATGGACTACTATTATGTATTTTGGGTTTGTTGGTTTAAATACCAACATAAACTAATTAACTCCACATAAGAATTTTCTAACCCAAGTTGAATACTGCTTCAAGCGAACATAAAACTCATAATGGCAAACACTAAAATAGTAATGCCCAAAATACAGACTTCATTAAAAAGAAATATGACTACATGTTTATTTTGTCTGGAACTGCCAGCGTAAGCACCTGATTAGATAAATTATCTATTAGTCCATGTCACCAAATCAGATATATATCTAGTGGCAAAGGTGTTTTCATCTAATCAAATTTAAATCTGACCTGCTCACTTACTGGAAATCTACATATTTCACTTAATTAAACCACCAAATTACACTGTTTTAAAACCACCTAATAATTATTACGTTTATAAATGTTTTCATATTTTACTGACTTTCTAACTTGGGTCTTTTTTCTAACCTTAACACAACAGTGAGCAGGTCCCCAGCTGGGCGAAGCCTAGGAAGGTTAACTAAGTAAATTAGGTACCTTCATCATCTCCTTTGCTTTTTTCAATTTTCTACTTTTTTGTCTCATGGCCAGTCATAGGCATTCAAAACAGAATTAACATTTTAAAATATATTTTTAAAAAATTTTCTCAAAGAAAGTGCCTTGCAGATTATAGTATCAACACAAATTTGACTTCTCTGTTAAATGAAGTAAAAATTTTAAATCAAGGGAGAAAGAAATTCACTCTACCTCTCATATTCTTCTACCCTGTTATCTCAATATTGACTGAAAATCAGAGTCAGGGAATCTTTTCTCATGTTCTAAGAGAAGTCAATTATCATTCCTAATATACCCAAAGATCCCTGCAGATACACACCTGGCTTTGGTAAGTCCCTGACTGATATTAAATGGTATTAAAATCTGAGCAAATTATTAGAAAAAGGCTTTGTTTTTAATATTTTTTGCACTAAGCAAATATAAAACAGAACAGTACAACAAAGCCATTGAGTAAGACTAAATTTTGTATCTCAAGGGAAGGATATTGATGGATAGAAAAATGTGTCAATTAAGAAACCTTAGGCTAGGCTTATAAAAGATTTTATTTATTTATTTGACAGAGAGAGAGACACAACAGCGAGAGAGGGAACACAAGCAGGGGGAGTGGGAGAGGGAGAAGCAGGCTTCCCACGGAGCAGAGAGCCTGATGCGGGACTCGATCCCAGGACCCTAGGATCATGACCTGAGCCAAAGGCAGACGCTTAATGACTGAGACGCCCAGGCTAGGCTTATTTTTAGAGCCACAGAAGCGTTTGTGGGTTCCTGACAAACTGGCCAGAGGTTTATAGCTCTAAGCAGCTTATATGTAAGGGATACTTATGCTGATGGAAATTTCTTTATTCACCCTGTCCATGAACCTAAAGCTGAAGCCAAGCTGAGGCAGCTCTAATCTTGACCAATAAAGAACCCCTCAAGATTGCTAGGAGAAGAGTTTTCATGATCCAGACTGGGGCTGCTGGTGGTCTTCAGTCCAGATTTATTCTTTCCTTCCCATGAGAAAAAGCACTTTGGGGTTAAGAATCATGAAACTGAAAGGAAGTGAAAAACAATGTCGTAATTCAAAAACAAACAAATAAAAACAACTCCCCACCTGGGAATCACTCTATGAAATATTATGGAAGAAGAAATAAACATGCAACCTTCGATGGGTAAATGTAGAGACATTTGTTGGCTATATTACTAATTTGACACATGAATATCCAAAGACATTGACAGCCATTTGAGAAAGCCATACTCTAACAGCTGGTGACGGGGTGGCTGATATTCCCGGACAGTTGGCTGGTGTTGAGGTCTCCAGGGATTACCATTACTACCCATCTGCTACAGGCAAACGTGTCCTAAAAACTCCACACTAACCCTTACAAAAACCACTGCAGAAATTATGAAATAGAATTCCACAATAATCCATGTTATCAATTTTTACCAAATATCAAACTTCTGCTAAAGCAGGGAGCTTCAAAATACTGAAAGCATCTGGTGTCACAGTGATAAACTTCTTTTTGTCAATTTTCTTCAGGGCTTCTAGTCTATTATTATCATAACTTTGTTTTCTTATTGACCTAATGCCTTATAAAATTGAGTTAATATGTACTGCTTCCAAAATCTCATAGACTACTGACCTAGTAATGCTTGTGTTACTATCAAGTCTGAAGTTCAAAAACACTTCCAATTTATAGTAAATTCTCCTATGCTAATAAACAGAACAATACAAAGAACAAGCTCCTTGATCACACTTTCTCAAATCAATCTTAAAAGCTGATAAAAAGAACCTAGGGAAGAAAACCTTAGTGTATTTACTTAAATTCACTTCAATCTTGCTCTTTCTCTAGAAGTTTATAACATAAATTATAAGGAAAATCTGTAATAAAAAACAATGAATTCTGTCATGTGCCTATCTTATCACATCAAAAGACATCACTTTACAATTAAACCACTTACATTTCAAATGCTTTAATTACGAAGTATACATTCTTAAAGAACATTTATTACAATGAGGAGTATATTTAAGCAAGTTGTTGGATTCAGGAGCTTGGGGAGGTGGGATGGAGGGTTGGGGGTGGGGGGGTAAGAAGAGAGCTAGTCCAGAACAAAAATGCAAGCTGCACAGCATTATAATTACGTTTTAGGAAAAAAAGAATCAGAAATTTTATTAGCATGCAGACACTGAAAAGTAGCTTGAAAAAATCTAGAATAGACGCATTGAATAAGACAACCCAATGGATTTTTAAGGAAAATAATCTTTCATTCATTTAATGCATTTGGACTTCTTTTCTTCTTTGACCCTTAAACTGGGCAGTGTCTCAGAAGTTTAACCTTTCACATTTTACAGGACTAACGCGGAGGTCACAGGCAGACAGATGTCAGTATGTCAAGTGCCATAACTTTTATTCTTTAAATTATCACTGTTGAAATTAATCCTATTGCCCTAATTCTTTATGCAGAAGATACGCAAGTGCATTATGTTCTCCATCAGCAGGGAGACAATAATTAATAATTTAAACTATTTTAATTCAGTCATTCTAAGTTCCTAAATCTATGAGCGGATGAAGGATACAGTCTTTTTTAGAACAAAACCCGCAAAATCAAGCTGCCACCTAACTTCTGTGCAGAACTTTCCATCACAATGAAAACATTGGTATGTCTGGTGTTCTTGTTCCCACACCAGCCCTGCAGGTAAAGAGGGCAGGAATTACTCTCCCCCTGTTACTAGTTGGTTGGTTAGGACTCAGACACATTACATGACTTGCTCATAATCACATAGCCATTTAAAGGCTATTCGGAACCAGAACTTAGGCTTTCTAATGTCACAAAATGCACACCCAAAGAAGGAAGTTAATGTATGGTTTGATTTCCAGGTAACCTAAAACGCTACACTCCAAATACAATGTGGGGGAGAGGACTTCATCACCCAATCTCCGTTGCTTTGGAATGCCCTGACTTCACCCATGAAAATAAAGGTTATTTTGCCATCTCATTTTTAGAAAACCTTTTGAAACCCAGAAAAGGAAAAGAGAAGCAATATTTGATGCAGTGATTGGACAGTGGAGGCTCCAGGCTTTTTAGAGCACAGAGAATCAGCAGCAGGTATTCCGCTGCTTGCTTTACATGCTCAGGATGCTGAAGGCTGGGCACTCCAGGGCTAGTCTTCAGAACATTTGCATGAAGTGACAAAACTGCAGGAAGCTGTGCGGGTGGGAGTGCAGCCCACCGGAGATAATGCACGCTCACCCCTTGAAGGTAAACTTGTGGCTTGATGATCCAGGGGTTGGAAAAGAGGCTGTTCACTGCCTTGGTCAAGAGGAGTTGGGTAGAAGTGTTCATCTTCACACCAGGAAGAAAGTAATAAGAGTCAACTTTGAACCGATGTCATTTTTAGCCCTAAAAATCTTCATAAGTATATATTAAACAATTACATAAAGTTGGTGGAGTTCAAAAAGAATGCTTTACTTTTTAAAAATGGGTTTCTAGTTCATCCAGTTTCTTTTTAAAATTTGAATTTCTATTTTCCTTAAAATTTCTCACTGCCATCTTGTCTCCCCAAAACACATGTACATTTTACACACATGCACACACACATCATTCTCACACCACTCTTTATAGAAGAGATGGTCATTTTTTAAAGATTTTAGTCATCAACAAAGAGAGAAAACCAATAAACAGATTATACAAACATTGATTACAATCAACCTGCTCTGTTCAGTGACAGAGGTCCTTAATGTCCAACTTAAGACTTTTTCCTCTATTATTATGTTGTCCAATAGTTTAAAATACCCCAATTAAGCACAACTTTATGATTTGCATAAAGAGCTCATTTAAATAAATAGCATGGTAGTTCATCAATGTTTTCATTCAAATGTAAGAACTTATGTTATATTTAGGTCACATTTAGTAGGAATACACAATAAGCTTCCTACAAGAAGTTTAACTACTGCCATTATTAACTTACCAAAATAGTATAAGATGGGTAAGACTCAAAAGTAGAGTCAAAAAGGCAATCACCTCCGTTTTAAGACTTTCATAGTATTAACAGCCAGTTAAAACTTTCAAATTAAATGAACACTGGTTTCTGGGTTGAAATCACCCATCTTTCAAAAAGTAAGGCTGTCAGAAATTACCTTAATATTAGGGGTAAGAAAGGCAATCAACTTTCAGATTTACCTAGGCCACCAAAGTTTACTGTACAGTTCTGGGCTACAAGCTACTGGGGTTCTTTTCTTGGGGTGAGGAATTCAACGTATGAAACGTAAACTTTGTCAAAACCTTAGGAATTGATATTTATAAATTGTTTCTTCTGAAATCATTATAAAGCACATCATGCATTCAAAAACCTATGTCTTTCATTTCTGAAAATATGCAATGATAGGACATAGTGCACGATAAAAATCATTCCCTACTGGGAAAGTTATAAAAAGGTTATTATCTATAACAGTATCCCTTTTTGGCTTAAGGGAAAGAGAATTTGTATGGGTACAGAGACTCAGAGAGGAGACTCTGCATGAATAAAATTCCCAGAGAAATCAGGTGGGGAAAAAAAGGCAAATCTTGCCCGAGTCTGGGTTAGAATTTCATTATTGTGAAAGGCACCATGTGCTGTATAGAATATGCTAATGATCAGTCCAAGCCCATGATTTTATATGTGATCTAGCTACGGCAAATCCAGAAATGACTCCAAGGGAAAAGCAAGCCACCAACAGCAGATTCACGCTAATTTTGCGACAAGGCTGTAAAATTAAGCCAGTCCCCATGTGGGCTCGTGCTGCTCTTCTAGCTGGCCCTGGAAGCTCTGGTTAAACGCTGGCCATTTACACAAGCTGTTCACTCCACCAATCAAGTTTCCAGGAGATTATTTCTTATAGTACACCACTTGCAACAAATTTTTTTAGCAAATATTTGCCTTACACAGAAACTTACTTTTTTTTTGCTCTTTTATTATTTATTTTTATTATTATGTTCAATTACCCAGCATATACAAACCTACTTTTAATCAGAAGCTAATTTTCAGTTCTGTGAAATCATTTGAAATATACCTCTTCTTAACATTTCTCTCAAGAAAAAAGAAACCTGTTTGTCCATATTTCTGAGGCATGTTTGCCAGTTTCTTAGGATGTATGGTCCAGATAAAAAAACAGTCTACATTGATTTGCTGTGTAACCAATATAGACAATTTGCTCTATTCACGTTTCTTGGTGTCTCTTGACAATTGTCCCACTCACCCAGCTCCTTCACAGCCGCCTCTCACCCTGACCAGGGCTCTCGGTCCACAGATTCAGAGGCTGCCTAAGGTGCTGGCTAGACAACTCCATGGAACCCTTACAAGTAGGGTGTTCAGGACCAAGAACCATTACATAAAACTATCATTCACTGAGCAAATATTTAATGTGCACTTAGCATGTGCAAGTCATTTTAATAATAGTTTTCAGGAACCCAGAAATCAGAGACCATACAGGGTCTCAAAGAACATAAACCATGCCATCGGGAACTTGCCACATTGCTTTTCTGTTAAGGAAGACAAGGAGAGGGGTGATCAAAACACATAGGTTTATTGTAAGCTATAGTTTTATATTCAAGATTGGCCTTGAAATTACATTTTCAGTGTCAGCACTATTTTTTGCCAGTGTAAAAATCCCATTTTGCTACTAATGAAACTCTCTTTCCCCTAAGGAATATAGTTTTAGGAGGCATGATTTAAACTCAGTATATTTCAATTTTTCTTTAGAGAAACAGGTATGTATTACAGTTAAAAAGTGCATGATAAACTGGTTTTCTGAAAACAGGAGATACCCAGAGGTAGATCCTTGTTACAATAATAGTTTCAGTGTCTTTGAAGCATATTAAAGTTGATGTAGCTCCTGCAAATAAATTTAAATGGATTTCTCTGCAATCTCAACAGTGGCTTCTTATAATAACCTTCTTTGTATAAATTCCTGGCATCAGGACAACAAAGTTTTATGGTACTGACATATTAATGAAACCTCTGATGGTTTATGTTCTCCACTTTAAAAAGGGAAGCATGCTGGAAGTCTCAGATGCACACTGATAACTCAATAATCAACCAGACATGTCACTACTTGTAAACTTAGACTGGGGAAGGAAAGTCAAATGGATTTTTAAAAGAATAAACTGAGATAACAAAAACCCTATTTACTTCAAAAAGGCTATCCAGGCATGTTGGGTAACTTCCAAGGTAAAAAATATTATAAAAGCAGCATTGGAAAAAAATCAGTTAATCAAATTAACAGATCATACAGAACATACTTGAGAATAAGTTTCTCCTACATCAGACATGTCACATTTCATTAGCATGGGTTTCAACTGATAGTTCAGGAATAGTCCCTTATACTTTTTCAAACACCAGTGTTCTGGACTGTTGTGGAAATTATGCCCATGAATCATGAGTTTACATGAGACATATCAAGGAGTATCAGATATTGAAGAACAGGAGTATTTCAACAATATCATCTCCATATCTGATGAAGTAAGTTATCTATGGGACAGTGAGGCCCCATGTAACTGTTCCATTCAACACTAAAAAGGATAGAAAGGATTACTTCAATTTAAGAAATAAGTGAAAAATGGACTCTTTTATCCTTGTATCTTTCTGGGGAAATCTAACCCCAGCTTTTCTTTATTTCTGGGTTTTTTTTACTCCTAATGATAGAACATTTGGGGTTGAAATTAATTAAAAAGACAAGCCTTGTCAGATTTGTTAGCACAAGTCAGAAGATCACATTTGCAATAATGTTTTCTCATCTAAAACTAAATTGACAGAGAAAATATGAATTATATGGATAAAAGTTCTAAGTGGACATACTAGGTCTTTTACCAACTAACTCTTGAACTTTGACAAGACACTTAATATCTCTGATATCTCTTTCAATGAAAAATAACAGTAAGTTATTATTTACCTCTTAATTATCATAAATAACACTCTACCTACCTCCTGACATTGTAATAATGAAAATAGATAATACAGATAAAATACCTGGGGCAACGTGCTAAATGAATGTCTGCTTTTGTAAGCAACTTAAAAATAAGTTTGTCAAAATCTGTATTTCTCAGAGGAACTTTGCAAACTGTTAAGAGTTGAAGGGAATTTAATCTCAAAGATCAAAGGGCTCAGAGTTTGAAGGGACCTGTTTCGAGTCAGGCTTCCTACCTGACTTTGGGTACTGAAGGGGTTCCATCTCACTGGGGTCCCAGGAGGCCCGCAGTTTGCCAGGGCTTCCTAACTAAGCTCATGGAAGACAAGGACCAGCAGAATATAGGGCTTCAACATGACTCATGCTGTTGATTCTCTTCCTTAAAACACATTTTAATCAGGATCCGTGAATAGGAACAAGAGTAAGTCAGTAATTCTCAAACAAACTGCTATTTGCACTTCTACCCAAATCTGATGACATATATTTTTAAGATTTACCACTGTATTTTTATCTTTCAGAAAATGGCAGTTCACACATTTTTGAAAAAAAAAAAACAGCCAGGGAAAAGTGGTTTGGCCTGAGAACCTAAAACTTTTACATGCGGCAGAAACAGAGGGGGCTTCTGATTGTTAATCTGTGTCAGACTGGTTTCCTACCTTGACTGCAGGTCTTTCCAGCATATCCGGGATGACATTTGCACTTGTCGGGTCCGATACATTCACCATGTTTGCACTGTGGCCGGCAGACAGCTATGGAAAGAGGATATCATGCATTATTTCTAGGTCAGTGGAACATCAATCATATAGAATCTGTATCACGTAGGCAGTTTTATAATCAAAGAGAACACTAAAAACTTACATCAGAGAAGCAGAAATATAAAAATCACTGTGTCTTAGAATGCTAAAGCACTGTTTAGATTTAATACTCTCACATACGTGTGGGGGTGTGTGTGTGAGTGTGTGTGTGAATCACTAGGTTCTGGAAAATTGGCTAAACCTAAGCGCAACGTTAAAATAGTAAAAAAAAAAAAAAAAAAAAAGGTAAAACTATGAATAAACACAACGGATGTTTGTCAATAGTTACAACTTTACAATAACCTGTATCTGTAATTTCAAACTCATTCCCCCAAATATGCTTCAAAAGATAGTTCTTAGTCGAAAGATATGGGTATATGTGAACTCCAGATAAATTTCCCACTAAATAATACTTATTTTACTAGGAATGTTATTTCTAATATGAAATGGTTCTAAACAAAATAAAACCCAAAACTCAGTATTTTTGGAACTTCCACTTAAGAATACTTCTGTCATTTTGATCTTTCTTAACCCTAGGTGTGGTACAACTGCCTTAACCCTTGCCATGGCCAATCACAGCAAATAGGAAGTTCTATTTTACATTTATTATCTTCTGTCAACTGAGTTTGTCTTTCCTCAGGATTCCACAACGCTGTAAAACATCATTCAAAGCTTTTCAGTCTTTCATTCCTGCCAAGACACTGGTCAGAATTTATTTGGTCTACTCGATACCAGTAGTTCTCAGCTGAAGCCATCTTTGTCCCCTACAGAACATTTGATATAAACAGAGACATTTTTGGTCGTCATACTGGGGAGAGGGTGCTACTGGGAGCTAGCAGGTAGAATACAGGGATGCTCTAAACATCTTACAACGCGCAGACAGTCCCCTCTAGAGCAAATTATCCAGCCCAAAGTGTGATGGCGCCGGACTGAGAAACCTTGCTGTACACCGAATAGGTGGGTGGTGCTATGCCAGATGTGAAAAAAGAAGAAAATTCATTGTATAGCATTGTCACTAGTCTCAAAGAGCTTACAACATAAATGAAGAGACCAAACAATCATTTTGCATTTAACACAACATTTGTTTATGAACAAAATGGGTAGCACATTCGAAATTTGTGAAGAAATCATCACACACGCATATTCACAGAGATTTGTAGAGAAAGCCTCAGGAGAGACTTGAGTTGGTTCTTCAAGCAAGGGTAGACAGAGAAGGGGAAGACTCTCCAAGGTAAGGAGAGTTATACGGCAAAACAGACTATCATTTACTCAGAGGGCACCAAGGCAGAATCAAGCTAAAGAGATAGCTTACTGTCAGTGGAAAATGAGATGGAGACAATCATAGATAGGTGACTGGTATCAAATGATGATGTTCCTTAAATTTCAGCTGAGGAATATATACTTTATCTATATGAAATGGGAAGCTTCTGGAAGTTTATTATCATCATCAGGAGAATGACCTGATAAAAAATAAATATTCTGGGGATATTAACCTGGTGGCGATATGAGGGATGAACTAGAAAAAAAATCTAGTCGACATGAGGAAAGGCATGATCTCTTTGTGACAGAAAAGATGGGCTTCAGTAAGCACTGAAGAGCAGACACATCCACCAAGGGGAGTGGAGTCGACTGACAATGACCCTGAGTTCTAAAGTCCCTGACACCTGTTACTTCCCATATCAGCCAAGGCTGTTTTCATTCTGGGATATGCTCCTAGTTTCCTCTCTCACAATTCTCAAACTTCGTTTCCTTCAAAACTCGAATACTCCTGTAAAACTGAGGGGCAAGTTATTTCTGGTGTTTTCTACATTTCCTCACTCAACTCTTGCTGACCCTTCCCTCACCTGGCACTCCATGGGACTTGCCAATCTTACTTCAAGGCTTTCCTGTTTGTTTGTCACCCCACCTGGACCCTGTATCACTACTAATCCTTAGACAATGCTCCTCAAGAAGTGTTAAAAAGCTTGCAGAAAGAAGAGGTGAGCTGAGTAGAAGGTGTAAATGATAGAGAAATGCACTTGGAAAATTCTTAAAATCTGATTCTAGACATGGCATGAAATTCAAAAGGAAGCAATTTTGTTCTGACCTGTGAGAAGAAATGATCTATCTAGAAGGGACTTCCAAAATTATTCTTCAGTCGACTGTATGCCAGTAGATGGTTTATATGCAGTTTTTAAAATAAGTCCCAGAAATAAACCGGTCTTTATATAATTTCCAGGCCCCATAACCAGGAAAAGCAAGTTAAAGCTTTTTTAAATCTTAAAAAAAAGATGTGCCGTAAATTTTGATGTTTATATATGAACACAACCTAAACGAATCAACTATCACTGAGGCACCCAGAGGGTCATAATTAAAAAAAAAAAATCTCAAAATCAGTAAGTATGAGTTGAATCCCCCCAAATAGCTGGAATTTGAAAAAATCTCTAAAAACATGAAAAAGTAGTTTAGGAAGTACTACTTAAGAACATGAAAAAGTTTATTTAGAAGAGGACATGTTACGGAACAAACTCTAGGTGCCTAGGCTGTTTTGCCTTTTGACCTCCTGACCAGCTTGATGACCATCCATTTATTGTCCTTTCAGGTGCTGTGGAGGAACAAAAATTTTTATTGTCCCCTTCCCTTTCTCGTTGTTTGTTTTCAGTGCCCTAATCTTGGGCACATCAAATGCACACATTCCAAGAGGCCAAGACTGTTAATGTTTCTTACGTGTTTAGGGTGTCAGTAATTCTCAAACAAACTGCTATTTGCACTTTACCCAACGGACTGCTCACTAAAGTAACCAAGGACCTATATATTAGCCAACAGCTACAATGGGATAGGCTACTCAAAATGCTGATATCACCAATTGTTTTCTCTTACGAAAAGAAAACACTCAGGAAAATGTTGCATAAAGGGACTTTCTCCTATTATCTTGCTGGCATTGGGTCTGTGATGGAATTCAATAAACATGTGTTGGACATTTGTTATATACACGTATTATAGGTGAGTGTTGGGGAAGGGGGAGGAGAGAGAGTCACCGAGGATATGAAAAATTAGCTGTGAAACTAGAATATATTGGCCCAAACTTACCAAGAACTCAGAGAAAGAAGATGAAAGAAGGAAGGGGGGAGGGGCAGGATGGTCACAATATAGTGTAGTCATAACAACTATGACTATAGGACCCCCTAGAAAATCCTGATCTGAGCAATGTCCCAGAAGTTAAGAGGCTGAGACAGCTGGGACTGAAGACAAAAGCCTTTCAGGATATGCATAAAATGTGAGGGAAGGGAAGTGAAGGGGTTCTCAGTGAGTGCCAAGTGTCCTAGGGGAGCTACACTGTAAAGTGCTTACAACAGCAGAGGAGACCCAAAGAAAGGTTAGGGTAGATCATAAAAGTACTGATGGCAGCAATCGCTGGGTGCTTAGCACTATCTATTACTCCTTCTTTTGAAAACTAGAATGGCTTTTCTGTTTGCTCGTTTTGGGAGAGGGAATGAGTTAGCATTGGAAAACTACATTCCCTATCTTTCCCTGGTAGATCTGGGTAGCCAAGTGACTAAATTCTGGCTGGTTGTAGGTAAATAGAAGTTGGGCTTTTGGAATGCTCCTTTAAAAGGTGGCTGACTAGTCACTGAACTACAGTGGCCACTTTATGACCATGAGGTGATCCTGAGAAGGGAGAAGAGTACAGAGCAAAAAGTCATAATATTAACCCTAAATTAGCATCCTAGCAATTTAGGGCTCTGTTCCTTGTGTCACTGTTACTTGCAGCTCAATACAATTCCTAATGGACTACTATTGAACACAAAGTTGTGGAATCTGACTTCATCTGTGTTTATTATCAAGCCTGCAAATGTTTTTTGGTATGCATTTAGGATAGAAATGTTAGGAGTAGATCCTAGGAAAGAAATACCGCCTGTCAAATTTATTTTAGATCTAGAATACCATTTAATCATAGAAGTAGCTAAAGAACTTCATTTCTAAATCTCAAGAATTAGATTAAAAGATACATATTCATCTTGAGATGAGAGAAACGCTATTCCAACACCTGTTAAACTTGGTCCCCCTCTTGGTCACCCTCTCCAGTGTAACATGAGCTTTTGGGAGCCAGCACACACCAACCCTTACAACCTGCTGTGGATCGCAGGTCAGGGGCATAAAAAACCCAAATCAAAAGAGTAAGTGGTGTACTTCTAGCGGTCCACTTTAGAATGGTCTTCTAAAAACATCAAAGACAGAGGATACACTTGATTTAGAGGAAATCGCATGTCTCTTGGTGCTAAAGGTTAATCAGGAAAAGCAGTGTTGCTCCTCTGACCTTCACATCGATTGGAGACAAGAACTTTGAGCCATCTTTGGTGGCCCACTCTCCTCCTGTATCACATATGGTTTAGCAACTCAGTAAATAAAAGTCTGGTGAGAATCAGATAGCCAATGAATGATAGATTCCCCCCCCCAAAAATTGGATGCCAGAATTAAGCCCAAACGGGCAAATCACACTCAAAATTTACTCTCCAACATCCCTATAGCATCATCTCCAAAGCACCCTTAAAATAACCTCTCCATCATTTTTTGAACTAGAAAAAAAAACACATCTCAACTGGCAAAGCAGACATAGCTCTTTCATGTCCCATGCCCACATCTCTTCTGTGGGACTGCAATCTACAATTTTACTCTTGGAAATTCATCCTGGCATAACTGGGGTTCTGGGATTTGAATGGTTTTCTGACACTGCCATGTAATGAGTTTTCAAATAAGTTAGGGGACAAATAAACTCCCACATCAGTTCTATATAACTTTTCTTATGGAAACTAATCACCCTGGGAGTCAAAGTTCAACATTTGAAAAAAAATCAGGACACACTGAGATGCCCAAGCAGGCGGTGGCTCTGGAGAGTGACAAGGGAAAAACCAACTCAACCACAGGTGTTGTTAGTGACTTCAGAAGGATTTTCTAATGTAAATAAGATGGTCTTTGGAGTCCTAAGCATCACTTGTAACTTTTGCCCTCTACGTCATGTTGCTGGTCAGATATGGCAGAACAAGGATCCCTGTCCTCCAGATTGTGTGATATAGAAACAAAGGTGACACAGAAGTACGCAAGGGCAGGCAGGAAAATGAACAGATACAAAACTGGGAGATTTCAGAGAGTTCTCATCACATCTAACAAGCTTTGGAGAACCCAGCGATGGAAGAACTCGTTGTGAGGAGAATAGGAACATATGACGACGAATCTTTTTCACAGAACAACTGGCCTTGGAAGAGACACAACTGCTGAAAGGAGCAGGAAGCAGCTCATGGGGCCTGAAGGATGGGACGCAGGATTCCATGGGGCTCCAATGGAAGGGCCTTGAGCTACCCCATGGCATAGGTACAACCAAATCCAGAGGAAAGAATCCTACAGATTTTAAGATCTCCAGAGGAAAACACCTCTGCAGCCTTCCTAATATTCTGTATCCTGGTATCCATTATCCTATTTTCAAATCTAAATTCCCACTGTAGTAAAAACTGAAATAAAAGTGCCTCTGATTGTTATCACAATAAAATACTATGTATTAAATGCTCTCAGTGATACAGAACTCATTCTATATGACTAGTTACATTCATTCCCACAATATCCGTAAAAGGCAGGAAAGAGATAGACATTGTACTCAGTTTACCAGCAGAGAAGTGAAAGCACAGAAAGTTAAGTGATTGCTTAATTTCAGAAAAAAATTCTTATCCCTGTTTCATGGTCAATCCACTAGTTCTTCTTGCCAGAAAGCCTAGCATTTTGAGTGGCTTTGGAAGTAACAGAAGAAAAACCCTAAGGAGGGAAGGATGAGAGGGGGAGAGAAGGCCAAAGTGATTAAAGGTGTAAAGGTATTTAAGTTACACTTTCAGGAAATGAAAGTTGCAGTTGAGAACACAATCTATAATTTGAGAAAAAGTATTATTTGCCAGAATACGTAGACATCAAGTAATCTCCACCCCATTGCTTGTTCTGTAACAGATTCCAGAGTCTCAATCACTGAAGTCTATAACTATCTCTTCTAAAATTCTGCTACAGCTATCAGGTTTTTTGATCTCGCATTCTATCCAACATTATTTTTTATTAAGGCCTTAGTCATGAACTACAGTCAAATATCAGGTCAACCAATCGATTGATCATTGAGAGGATGAAATTAAAATAACCACGGGTTTCTGGTCTATATAAGGTCATCTTCCAAGAGTTGTCTGACAATAACTTTTTGGCTTTGGGAACATCTAATTCAGGGACATTTACCAATTACCTATTTCCACACTCACTATTTAACTTTTTTTTAAAGATTTTATTTATTTGTTTGACAGAAAGAAACTCAGCGAGAGAGGGAACACGAGCAGGGGGAGTGGGAGAGGGAGAAGCAGGCTTCCCGCGGAGCAGGGAGCCCGATGCGGGGCTCGATCCCAGGACCCTGGGATCATGACCTGAGCCGAAGGCGGACACTTAACTGACTGAGCCACCCAGGCATCCCTCACTATTTAATTTTTAATTCCTGAAGTCCACCAAAGAAAATAATTGTCTGCATCTGCACCTTTGTATCTCAAACAAACTTCTGTTTAACATAATTAAACACTATCCCTTTCCACTTAGAAAATCTTCTAAAAGGTGCTATCATTTTGCGTTTACTTACAATTTTAATGTTTCTGCTTCTAATGTGATACAAGGGTGGAATTTAGATTAATGCCAAATGAAACTTTATGAACACATAAGAAATTGTTACTATTTATTTGGAAGTGTGAAGTAGGTTTTGTTTTTTGGGTTTTTTTTTTTTTTAAGACTTTATTTATTTATTTGACAGAGAGAGACACAGTAAGAGAGGGAACACGAGCAGGGGGAGTGGGAGACGGAGAAGCAGGCTTCCCGCGGAGCAGGGAGCCCAATTTGGGGCTCGATCCCAGGACCCCGGGATCATGACCTCATGACAGGAGCTGAAGGAAGACACCAAAAGACTGAACCACCCAGGTGCCCGGGTTTTGTTTCTTAAGTAGGTTAAGAGCAACAACAGGCATACCCAGCCCCCAGATCTTTGTTTCTAAATACCATTCCACAATAAAAGGAATCAGGGCTGAGTCAGGGAGGCTGGGATATTTTGCTGTGACAAAAAGCAGGGATGATTCAAAGAATGATGGAAACATGTGAAAAGGACATAGGAGCTTGGTTGGGGATGTTCCCACTGGCCAAATTTGGGATAATTTGAGCACCAAGAAAAATAAGAATAGTAATTGATAACAATTAAGTAACAAAAGAATCCATATGTCCAAAGTGATTCTAAAAAAGGGAGGACAGGGTTTCTCTTTACAGAAGAATGCCAGCTAACATGTAGAAGTAAAGACAGAATTTGAAAAAGGCAACTTTACAACCACCATTGAAATAATTTGAGCAAAAATTATCCACAGATGTTAAAACTTTCACTGGTTAGAAGTTTGCTGGGAAAAAGGATATTTGAACAGTTTCAATGTATCATCTGACAGCTTACTCATAAAAAGAAGGTGACTTTCAGTGAAAAAATCTGGTGGACAGAACCTTAATCAAGTCATCAAATTTAGCATCACCAAAAACAGAACTACATCATGTGCAAAGGGAGTATCATAATATATGATCACCTATGTAATATTCTTGCAAAAAAGGTTTAGCCTGAATCAACTGTGGAACATTCTACCAAGCAACTGATGTAGACTCTTTAAAAAATGTCATTGCTGGGGTGCCTGGGTGGCTCAGTCTTATAAGCGTCTGCCTTCGGCTCATGTCATGATCCCAGGGTCCTGGGATCAAGCCCTGCATCGGACTCCCTGCTCCGCGGGAAGCCTGCTTCTCCCTCCCCAACTCCCCCTGCTTGTGTTCCCTCTCTCGCTGTGTCTCTGTCAAATAAATAAATAAAATCTTTAAAAAAAAATGTCATTGTCAAGAAGAAAAAAGAAAAAGAAAGAAAAAGAAAAGTGGCAGAATTTTTCCAAACCAAAGGAGACCAAAAAGGAATGCCAACTAGATGTACTAAGTAATCCTTGATTGGCTCTGAATACAAAAGAAAAAAAAAATCCATAAAAAATCACTATTGGGATAATTGGGGAAATCTAAATATACTGTTTATTACATGATATTATTTTATCTATGCTAAATTTCTTATGTATGATAATTATATTGTGGTTTGTAGGTAAATGTCCTTGCTCTCAGGAGATGCATGCTGAAATATTTAGGCATCAAGTGCCATTATGTCTCTAAGTTACTTTCAAATGGTTCAGCGAGAGAGAGAGAAAAAATGTACAATATGTTAATGGTTGTACATGAAGAGTATATGGGTGTTTGTTGTTCCTACAGTTTCAACTTTTCTGTGGATTTGAAAATTTTCAAATACAAAAATGGGAAAAATTTATAAACACCAGTAGAATAATATGCACACCTTGACAAATATTATTACTTAAGTTGTGAGCCATGGTTCACTCCTCAATGCACTCTTGAGAAGGGTTTAAGAGTACAGGTGCTAAAGTTAAACCCCTGGGGTCCCAGCTCTACTACTTAGGAAACGTATGAGACATATACAGACTATCCAGCTGCTCTCTGCTCTAAAATACATATCACAGGTTAAACCAGACAAAGTAGCCAGAATTCCCATTTTTTACTAAAGAAATAGTAAACCCACGGGGTGCATACAGAACGTATCCATAGGGTTGTTGGGAGAGTCAATGGAGAAAAATCCAAATAAAGTGCTTAGGACAGTACCCATCTCACAGTTAAAAGCTCAATAAAATGTTAGCTATAATGAGCGTTATAAGGATGGCAAAGAAGAAAAGTGCCAGTGTCTAAGACACTGTATTAAGAACTGAGGGAATACAAATCAATAAGATGCCAAGTCCTCATTCTCAACAGGGTAAGTCTAGTAAGGAGAGACAGAAGTAAGCAAAGATGTCTTCATAACAGATGCAGGTAAAGGATACAGAAGAGGAAATGATCAATTACATAGTTTAAGAGAGTCAGAAAAGGTTTTGGAAAGGAGCAGAAAGAAATCTACAAGACATCAGACTTGTAATGTAAGAATTCATTAGAATATAATGAAGCACATTAAAGTATTTGTTTTTGTTAAAAATTATTGTAATTTGTTTTAGCTGGGGAGATGATGCTATAATTTCAAGGTTTACTGAGCAATCATCACAAAAGGCCAGCAAAATTTAACGTGACTATTCTCACTTCTTTTAGCAATCAAAATCCTTACGTTTAAAAGAGTCACTGATATATAATGAGTTGAGCCATATATTTACTATTAAAAAAATGGAACCACTTTTGTGACTATGCATAGATTTACAGGATGTGAGGCATTCGTCAGTTTGGCCTCCTGCTTTTTTAGGAAAACATTAGTTCGTTAGTTGTTCTAAATTTATCTGATGAAGAACCTTAGGCAGAAATTTAGTAACAACCTAAATGACCATCAATAAAGGACGGACTAAATAAGTGATGGCACAATGGCCTCCCTGCCTCCAGTACTGTGGACTTCAACCAGGCCTGACCTGGGATTAGAGGCACCTCACTAACCCACGATTTGACCTTGCCATTCTCCTCCTTCCGCTCACTCAGTCACCAACTCCCCAGCATGTTTCCTTAGCTCATCATAGTGACTCAAACACCAACGCCACAGCTCTGATTTGACTCCTGCCTACCCCACCAGCCTCCTCTGCAATCACATCCACAAATACACCAACTAATTGCAGTCCCCAGAAAACAACATACTCTGATACCTCCATGCTCTTCCATGCAATGTCCTTCCTTCCATTGTCTGCTGGACTAATACCCATTCGGGCTTCAGTACTACTCAGATTAAACATTACCATCTCCGAGGTTGGCTTTAGACCCCCATTCTGAGTTTGGAGTCCTTCTCAGTGCTGTCATAAAGCCTCTCAGTGTTTTCACAAGCACACTTCTATCATAAATTATTTATATATGTTTATATTCATATATACGCCATGCTATATGATCATTATTACAAAGTTATTTTCCTTATCTAGTTCCATTAGACTTTGAGCTCTTTATTTCTCTTTTAAGGTTTACTTATTTTAGAGAGCGGGTGGAAGCAGAGGGAGAGGGAGAGAGAGAATCTCAAGCAGACTCCACGCTGAGTGCAGAGCCCGATACAGGGCTTGATTTCAGGGCACCCAGATCATGACCTGAGCCAAAATCAAGAGTCACATGCTCAACAGACTGAGCCACCCAGGCGCCCCAACTCTGAGCTCTTTAAATATACCATACCTGCTCTGAAATAGCATAGTCTCCTGGCAAAGACAGACATGACAGGCATACAAAGTGTTAAGAAAATATACAAAAAGGAATTTCTCTGCAAAGAGGTAAGGGTAGGAAAAAAATCAGGAAAGGCGTACAAGCTGTTAAGAAAATATAGAAAAAGGAATTTCTCTGCAAAGAGGTAAGGGTAGGAAAAAATATCAGGAAAGGCGTACAGGAGGAAATGTGAACTGAATCTTAACCGTTGAGAAGGAATTCACCATGTGGATGGGTGGAGTGTCCTTCATTCAAGAACCAGCTGCACAGGCAAATCCAGAGACACATGAAGCAGCAGAGGATCTAGAAATACAAGGGCAGTCCCCTGTGACAGGGTTCAGCAGAAAATAGTCCTTCACGGTGAAGGCAGTGTCAGCCCGGAGGGCCTTGTCCTCAAAGAATCAGGAGTCTATCCATCATTGTGAACATCAATGGACTGTAAGCAGCAGATGCCACAGATTATATTTTAATGTGTTTTCAAGCATGTAAATTGGTTTCTTTTGGAATCTTAATCAAGAGTTAAGATCTACGACCTATAACATAGGTCATAAGACAGGCAAATTAAATATATTCATTTTCCCAGTAAATTGTCCTTCCTGAAAAACCACAATCTGGTTATTAAGATTACATCCTATTTATCTTTTTTATCCATTGTATACAGACGTGCCTGGTCCTTACACCTTCAATAGTGTGCTGAGCTGAGCTGAACCGGACAGGGCACAGTGGAAGCCACTGCACTGGGCAGAAAGATGCGTAAGACACAGTCACCAGCTTCATGGAACTACCAGTCTGGCAGAATCAAAGACACAGATCCACCAATAACCACAGTGTAGGGCAGTGTGAGACAGGCTCAATGCAAATGTTACACCTCAATGTGGAGCAAGGAAAGGAGACCTCTCCCTGCTAAAGGAGAAGAGAAGGTGGCGTCTAAGCCAGGACTTGAGGCAGGGCTCATGTTGAGTATGTTCAGTTAAGAAAGAATACAAACTTTCAAGATAAGTGTGGTCATCTATTCCTAACAATGATTCATTTTTAGTTGAATATTTGCTTAGGATTAGAAGTCACAGTGATGTAAAACAGAAAAACAACCAAAGGGGAAAAGAGGAGTGTGGTTTCTAGAGAGTGATTTCTCCCAGCCAAAATGGTAAACTGGAATTTTTTTTTTCAAAAACTTAAAACAAGTAGATAACATTTCAGCCAACATGTAACATAGTATTTTTACCTCTCCCACAATCTTCATATACCATTTAAAGTTGGTCCTCTATGGACACAGTAGCGATGACTATCAATGCTGACTAAAGAAGCTGACTGACGTTGGGGGGGAAGCTTCGTGTAGGACACTGGTGGAGAGATCATCAAATCACAGCCTGGGTCCCGCTCAGATCTCGCCCCCGAGCTCCAGACCCAGAATCCAACCACATACCACACCCTCCACTGCAGAGTCCACAAGCCCTCCGAACATACCACATCTAGCGTGGAAGTCATCATCTGCACTTTCTTCAATGTACTCTAGGTCACTAAATAACACACCAGAAACTTGGGCGTCATCCTGGGTTCTATCTTCCTCATTCCCCACAACCAATCATCATCACCACCAGCCACCATTTTACTGAATGTGAATTAACGTCGAGCCAGTTACTGAGCCAAGTGCTCTGTAAGCATTTTCTCCTTTGATCCTCATAAAAACCCTATGACATAGGGCTCTTAACTATATTTTCCCAAGAAAGAAGCTATTGTGCAGAAAGGTGAAGTAAGTTTCTCAAAAACACAGTTCCTAGTGGCAAAAGCCGCCACGCCAGTGGTAGCTGTCTGCAAAGCCCGAGCGCCCCACCACTGTCCTGGGGCTGCGTGCCTCTCCCTCTCTCTTTTTCTAAAAGTACCTTTCAATTCCTATCCTTTTCTGTTCTTATCTCTACTACTTAATATAAAACCTAACTTCTCAGGTTTACTGTACTAGCCTTGAATCCTGAGCCTCAAAAAACTATTCTCTAAACTGCCAGTCAGGAAAACATTCAGAAATTAGCCCCACAACTCCAGTGACAGGTCCCAGGCATTTGCCCCGAAGGAGTGAGCCCCATGGCAAAATGGCCTACAAGCTTCGTCCAAACGGGACAGGAGCTAAGCAATTCCAGCCCACCGATTCCTTGCAGTAATGCAGGACTACTCATTTTTCAACAAAGCCTGATATGCATGTTTCCTGTGAAATACTGGCAACTACCTCAAGAAATGTTAAAATACTCTGTGAACGAGGCTAAATTCACCTGTATGCTAGATTTGACCTATTAGCACAGCTTACAACCTCTGAAATACAATTTGATTATGTAATTTCCTTGTTTAACATCATTACAATGTTCCTCTGCAAATCTGGGACAAAGGCTAATCTATTTAAGATGAAATCAAAGGCCTTCCATGAGTCAGCCAATTGCTATTTCTCCCACTGCATCTCTTATCTGATGCCCTTCAAACACATACCCCATGCCAGAGCAAGGTGTTTACAATTCCTAGGATGTGCCCCCTCACTCTGGCTTTTAAAGTTTCAATGCACCTTTCTGTCTGGCCAGGGTGCCCTTCACTTGACTTACTTATCCCTCAGGATTTAGTTGGGCCACTACTCCATCACTCCTGGGCTGGGATCCTGCCCCCTGAGATATGCTTTTGCAGTATCCTAGTCAAAACACACCTCTCACCCAGTATCGTCCTAATATGTGGGCCTTCAACACTGACAGTGAATAACATGGATACCTAGAGCTTCATCTTATTGGGATGATATCTGCAAGTGGTTTTCTGTAGTACAGAGATAATCAAGAAAGTAATAGCACCCAATATATATAACTGTTCAATGAATGACTCAACTGAACACCACCAAGTCCATAAAATCTTCTTTGGTCTTCTCCAGCAAGAAGAGTCTCTTCCTCTGAACAACCTCAACTCTTCATCCCTAACTCTTTCCTACTTTAGAATCCTGGAAGGAATAAGAGACAATCATCTTACCAAATTAGCTCCTCACAAACAAGAGTCTATGTTTTACTAATCTTTGTATCTCTCCCGCACTTAACTTAGCTCCTTGCTTCTAGTAAGCTCTCAAATGTTTGTCGAATAAATCACAGTAACTCTAAATGTTCTAGTTCCTTTGATTCCTTTTCCTTTGGTTAGCTAACCAAAACCATAGTCTACTCTGAGGTTTACAAATGGATATTATTAGAGAATGGGAGTGGGAAAGGAATGGTTCAGAAACACAGACAGCTATTCAATGGAAGTTTTATTTTAGTAATGAAGGATGTAAGAAATCTCCTACTTCCAATTGATTACTTTCAAAAGATGGGCATATAGGGGCGCCTGGGTGGAGCAGTCAGGTAGGTGTCCAACTCTTGACATCAGCTCAGATCATGATCTCAGGTTTGTGGGATCTAGCCCCGAGATGGGCTCCACGCTCAGGGCAGAGTCTGCTTGAGGTTCTCTCTCTCTCTCTCTCTCTCTCTCTCCCTCTGTGCCCTACCCCCACGCTTTCTCCCTTTCTCTAAAATAATCTTTTTTAGAAAAAGAGATGGGCATATAAACAAACGTATCTAAAACCATGCTATACTATGAGTATTAAGATGGACCCTGGTCAAACACTAGGGTGTTCTAAGTATTCTATATATTGTTATATCTTGTTTTCTCTATATATTCTATATATTGACCACACACTAATAATAGCAAACATTTATCAAGAACTGTTCTGCATGAGGCACTCATGGCCAGTTGGTAAGTCACAGGAATAGGTCCTGAACCTAGATCTGTTGGTGAGAAAGCCCACATTCTACAGTTGACCCTTGAACAACATAGGGTTTAGGAGTGCCAACCCCCATGCAGTCAAAAATCTATGTATAACTTTTGATTCCCCCAAAACTTAACTACTAATAGCCTATTGTTGACTGGAAGCCTTACCGATAACATAAACAGTTTTATGCTATATGTATTATATACTGTATACTATATGTATATGCTATATGTATCATATACTATATATTATATACTGTATACTGTATTTTTACAATAAAGCAAGCTAGAGGAAATGTTATTAAGAAAATCATAAGGAAGAGAAAATACATTTATAGTACTGTACTGTATTTATTTTTAAAAAATCCATGCATAAGAGTACCCATGCAATTCAAACCTCTATTGTTCAAGGGTCAATTGTACTTTTCTTTGGCATTGCCTCCTTAACCTCAGCCACAGCTCTGCTAGTTAATCCTATAATTCCTACCAATTATAAGATACATACACTGTGATGTATGTTCAAGTATGTTCAAGTCTCCCTGAACAAAGAAATTCCTTAACTTTTATTGCTAGCACTATCATATTTTTCTCCAAATGTTTTTATTAAAATCCTCTCTTAAAAACATTTTCTAAGACATGTGATAGTATCTTTCACCTATCAAAGTACATTGTCTTCTTGGTCCCAATTCCATGAAATAGAATTTCACATATTTCACCCAAATTTTCCACTAAAGTGCCATAAGGGCGATTCGTTAAGTGACATTATTCACTTCCAAAAATATTTTATTTTTTTATTTTTAAGATTTTATTTATTTATTTATTTGACAGAGAGAGAGAGAGAGATAGCAAGAGCAGAAACACAAGCAGGGGGAGTGGGAGAGGGAGAAGCAGGCTTCCCGCTGAGCAGGGAGCTCGATGCGGGGCTCGATCCCAGGACCCTGTGATCACGACCTGAGCCGAAGGTAGACGCTTAACGACTGAGCCACCCAGGAGCCCCCCAAAAATATTTTAAACAAGGAACCTTTTATGTACCAAAACAATATAACATAAATACTCATAGGTCCTATTATAACATCTTATATATTTTATACAATAAAAATATTTCTTACCTGAATTTTTTCAACGAGAATTAATGAATATGAGATACAATTCCCTCAGGTTAATGATAGGCTGGTGTTAGTAATTTCATTTGGTGAGTTTTTTTTTTTTTAACTTCCTCGAGTATTAAAAATATAAACTGTCCTTTATGTTAGAATGGAGGTCAACTTATTAGATTCATAAGACAGGAGAAAGGAATTAAAAGGGAAAGGGAAAAGTTTAATGTAATAACTGAAAGAAAATGAACTTATATAATTATATAATTATGAACAGAATAAACACATAAAAAATATAGTTTTCCCCCAAATAGGTAACTCAAAAACACAACTAATGTTAAGTTTTATTGATAGCTCTGTAAAGTTATTATTAAAGGTTATGCCTTTCAAGACATAGATTAGCCGTAATTATTTCAAGAAATATGTTCATCTAACCTTTGAGCTGGCACCTTATCCTGGCTATTCTCTGCCTTAAGACGTAGAAAGCTGCAAAACAAATGTCCAAAAAAAGAAATTCCAGATCTTTTCTCTGTAAGGAGGCTGGACTTGGGTATTTAGCAACTTGTTACATTCCCGGAGACTTAACACATATTCAACGCTCAGTGCTTTTCTGAAACAAAAAAAAAAGTCTAGGACATGTTTAAAATAGTAATATTTTAGTCACCATTTTGTCATTCAAAAACATTTTGTAACAAAAATATTAACCAATAATTGAAGTTGTGCTATTCTTTCATAGTCCAAATTCTAAATCAGAGTATTTCAGACCTCTTGCGGCACTGTACCTTCCAATCCAATTTTTCATTTTCAGAATATTAATTTTGGTTCCAAGAGACGGTATCCTTTTATTTAAATGAGTGTTGGACAAAATATCTGAAAAAAATTAAAACTTTGGATCAATTAGTAACCAAGGCTCGCAGTTTTTTAGTTGACAGATCTTTACTTACCTGTTTCTTACACACTTTGTATTCCCTTCTCTCCAACTTTGAGGAGGAAATTGTTAAGGTTTGTTTTTTCTTTCCTTCCACAGCATTTTCTTCTTGCATGGCTGCTTTGGTTGTCAATAGCAACAAGAATTACCGTGAAAGCTCAGCCATTTCACTTGAAGATACATAAATAACCGAGCTTAATGAAAGGAAATGGAAGAAACTTGAAACAATACTAATCATGGTTAGGGTTTGACCAGCCTAGAGGTCCTAGAGGTAAGGGAAGAGATGATTTATTACTTCTCTGTGAATTAACACCTTCCCTCTTTAAAGCATAAAATATCCACTCTTATTTTTGATTTGTGCATTTATTTGCGTAAGTTAAAATTAGTTGAATGGAGCCTTCTTTGGGGTAATAGCAGAAGAGAAATAGTCCAAGACCAAATTGATTCAAATGAAGTAATAATTTAACTATTGATCCAGAATGATTGTTCTATATTTTTAAAGGCACACATATTGTTATATATACATATATTATATATATATATATATATATACACACACACACACACACACATACACATTTATATGCTTGTTAGAAGTTTTTTTCCCACATTGGTTAGGTTCATAACAAATTAGTGTTTTGTATCTATTGTTGTTGATGTTGTTAACTTTAAAAGAACTCACCATATCTTGATGTTGACACATTTCTTAAAATAGAATAATGAAATATATCAGGTACAATCTTAACAAAAAGCTGAAAATAAATCAAAGCATAAACTGCAAATTACATTCTGGATCACATATTAAGGAAAATTGCTTATGATTATAGTTATGGATTAAAAGGGAAAATATAAAAGGATACCGTTTCTTTAATACTCTTCAGTTGCCAATTTTGAATAATCAAATTTATCAAGAAAAATATATTAAATGATTTTAAATAAAGGTAAACAATAAAGAATAGCAAACATCATTCTTTTCTAACTAGTTATATTAGTACTAAGCAGCCAAACAGTTCTGTATAGTTTATTTTTGTCTTATAATATCTTAAAGTTGGGTCACATTTCTCCTACTTTATATAAATCGTCCTTGACACACACAGGATTTAGTAAATTTTATGGTATCAATATGTATATCCATCAAATGAGATTTCTAGCATGAAATTTTAGCCCACGTCTCCTGTTTTCAAATTTGCATCTTAAAACTATACAAAACTGCATTTTAAATCAAAGCAATGTTAAACCCAGAGTAGATTATTTCCAGGAAGCTTCTGGAGTCTATTCTCTATTGATGCATACGGAAATTTTCACCGGCAGTGGTCACCACAATTTTTGTGAAAGCTGCCCCCAAATAAATGCCCTACGTGTATTCTTTATGGTATAAACCCCACTGTGATCCATCAGTAGCAGATAATATGGAAAAATCTGTCCCATCTTCTAAGGTTTCTCACAGCCACAGTAGTAAACACATGCGACGTTGACAGCGAAGACACTCACAGCCTACAAGTCTAGAACTCTCTCCCGCGACTCGCCCCAGAACCACAGCATCAGTTCAGCTGAATGTTGATACCGCGCACTTTGCTGAGGGTTCTCAGTGATAATCAGGCATGGTTAAAAACAATAAGCACTCTGATGATTTTATGAAATTGTGAGTAATATAATCTAGAGAAACTAAACTGTTTGGAGATTAGTTTTCTAGCCTGCAAAACACAGGTTTACAGATTTTAAATCAATCCTGGGTTTTGGGACATGAAAAAAAGGAGAGATAAGAAAACCCGAAGGAACTGGGCCCATTTATTACCCAAAGGTATGCCTATCTTCTAGTATATAGTTTACTGTAAATTTAATTATCAAATGCCCAAATGTTAGGCCAAGCATAACCTTGGAAGAGGAAATGAAATGCCCCAGATTAAGAAGACAGACAGGAGTCACACAAGCCTCTTTAAGCAAAGAGCACAGCATGATATATGCACACTTCCCCAGGTAACAAACACCAGATACGTGCACGAAAGGGAAAGGTCCCACCCGACACTGTCCTCCCTCTCGCCCCTAATAGTAGTAGCTCTAAAAATTTCTCCCACACCAACCTTAAATTTCACGCTTTATTTCTCATTGTCAAAAATGTTCATATTAGCCTGGCAAACTCTATTCTTAGACAACTATCCAACACTAGACATTTAAGACACCAACATCCAGGACAACAGATCCCATGAATAGCATTTTAAGTAATTTGGATGGTCCCAACTTTCAAACCACTACTTTTTAAGTATTAGAGCTAAAGAATTCATCAGAATCCAACAGAAGATTAGAGAAGAGAACATTTAACACATCTACAGATCATTTCTTTATAGTTTTCCCCCAATTTCCCAAATAGTTTAAAAAAAATAATTCTGCCTTAGTTGGGAAAAACTATACATGGGAATGTCTTAATTCTTGGCCATACATAGATACCAAGATAATATGATGATGATTTTAAAACTCAATCCAAAAATAAATAAATAAATAAAAATAAAACTCAATCCAAGGGACAAAGGACTTTGAAACCGCCATTATCTATGTGAAACACCATGAAATATTTATGTAATCATATGAACATGGGACAATTTATCCAGTAGAAACTATTACCATAGTAATATCTGATATAAAATCAGCTCTAAATACCCATGCATGTTAAAAAAAAATACAGCTAAGTTTACAACAGCTAAGTAATAAGGTGCAATTTGTGTTTTTCTATTTGCTATTTGTTGGCATGCAAACATTTGGCAGGTAATTACTAAGTACCTACAAATCTTAACACTGAAATAAAATAGGAGTACCAAAGGCTTTAGAAAAATATTTTGGGTGGCAGGAAGCTTATATCTGGATAGTCTATCTGTGGAATTAGTTTCTGTAAATGTCACAACACATACCTTTGACCATTTAGGGATCTCTCCTAGAAATTGAGTTTGAGAATTCTAATGTATGAAAATAAGACTAAGGATTTTTGAAAAACAACATTATTTTTGGCAAAGTAAGCACAAATCCAGAAATTTCCAGTTGTTTCTTCCTTTGTGTATATCAGTACAAATTTAAACCATGATGACCTATTTCCTAAAAATCTCACCGGAAATCAATAATATCTATAAAAGGCAACCCTAAACTTGTGATCTGATGATGTTACAATAGGAAAACACGTCAGTTCTGGAGAATTTTTATCATTAATCTACAGAATGGGTTAAAAAGATACTGACCAAATGAAGTGTTCAGTTTTAAAATTTAATTGACTCTAGATTATCCACATGCAAATAACTGTTAGCAAATCCTTCGTCTCAAATTGGCTCTCCCATGACATCTAGTACGTACCAAGGATTTCTCTCCCGTCTTTGGTGTATGGCAGAAAATGAGGGTTTCTAATAAAATATAACTAGAAAAATGCTTTTTTCCCCCAAATCAACTACTATATTCTAAAACTAAGAAACTGTTTTGCCTATTCATATCTTTTTCCTTCCATAATAACAATAACAAGTTCACTTAACATTGTTTTATTAGACTAAGAACTAAAATTGTTGAGAATCTATGAAAGAATATGGAATGAACACATAGATATCTGTCACTATTTTATAACACGTAATAAAATTTTAACCTATCTGGACTTTAATGTATTCCTTTATGCAGGCTTTATTAGTAATTTTATTAGAAATTCCATTATGACATAATTATCTCTTTAATTATGCACTATTGATTAAATCAGAAAACTGAAAAGCTTAAAGCATTAAAATATAACATGTATTTAATTTGATATTATTTAACTGAACTCTGTACTTTGTAACAAATCAAATTTGAGTAACTGGGTGTACATCTTGTACAAAACTAATATGCCCTGGTAGATTCCCAAGGATGCACTGTCAATCCCATTAGGCTATGCTGCTAGTATTTTTTTATGGTTGTAGTGACTGATACCACTTTGAAATTTTTCCAAGCCAAATCATTTTGGCTGCATTCTATTATCTTTGATAACAGATCATTTATTTGTTCACATAAAAAAATAGAAGGTCTTGGCTCTAGCAATGTAAATTCCTTAGCTCCCTTCTAGGTTGACTGACACAGGGTAATAATTCTCAGACACCAGTTCGATTCCTGGTTGGTGCAGATCTCTGAGGAGAGGCATTCAAAGCCCCCTTTCTTTGCTTCTCCCAAGGAAATCGGGTACTTCCTGGATGGGTGCCCTCTTAAGACACACACAGAGCTCTCTCTCTTGGAGAGAGAGACTATCTGAGGACATGTGTGTATCAGGGTTTGATTCCATTGCCCCTGGGACTGCATGACTGCAGGAGAATCAGTGCTTCCTCACACCCCAGTGAAAAGGAGTTAAGTTTGAGACTGGTTAGGAACATGAAGAATACTCACCACAGATTCTGCTTTGAGTCTATTCAGGCCTAAGTGGCTTCTTTAAAGCAACCCTTCATGAGATTCAGGGGAACTGGGATAACAACCAAGGGTCATTTTGGCTCCTCCGCATATCTGTAACAATCCAGAGCTCTGGGGAAATGAGCACTGGTCAAGGAGTTTGTTGTTCCTGAGTTCACTGGCCCTATTTCGTGGAACAGCTCAAGTAGGATAAATGATGCCTGGAAGCAATGTTTGTGCCTCCTCTCTTATCCCAAGCCGTAATTTGCTTAGAGATGAGTAAGACCATAGCAAAATGGTGATGAGCTTTTATACTGATATCCAATGAATACAAAAGTAACTTATACAAAACTGATATAAAAAAAAAAAATTCTCCCACCGATATATTTGCAGAACCTCCTTATACTGGACCAGAGGAAACATCTATCTACACTCCATTCACAATTCCTCTGGATACCAACTCTACCAACTGTTGACTGATGTTTAAAAGACACAGGAAGGAAGGAAGGAAAGATAAAGAGGGAGAGGGGGAGAGGAAGAGGGAAAGAGAGAGAGAGAGAGGTAGGTATGGGGTAGACTTTAATAATACAGCAAACTTCAGGATGTTGTTAGTGATCCTAACTTAAAACTGTCTTTTCTAACCTGAAATTCTCCATAAAGCCCTAAAGAGTTCACGAATAGCAGATATTCTGGGCTGGATTGAGCAGAGATATCAGAAAGCTAAGTATGTAGATAATGCTTCTTAAACTACCCATGAACTGCACTTTTAGAGTAGGGGGCCTCATCTTAGATCAGAGCATCTTCCATGAAATAGCTTTGTAAAACCACCACCGGATTCATGACAGAAATGCTGTGGCCCCTTGCACTCCACCATTCACTCCCACTCTGTGACGGACCACATGAAAGTCTTCTTTCAGAACGACATGTGGGAAAAGCCATGATTTCCCCCAACTAACTGGTCTGATTTTCCCCTAACAAACATCATGAATTATATGAGCAATAACACTTCTCTTTTTCCATTGGCTACCAGAAGCTAACAGCTAAATTATAAGACATAGTTGGGATCCTATGCCTGACACATCTACATGTTAATAACTCTCCTCCTGACAGCCTACCTTTTATTCTATCCTTTTCTTTCTCCCCTAGCCCGTGTTAATTCTGTTTTCCTATTTTATTGCATGCATTCCTGAAAGCCACTTCATATCCTTCCCCAAAGTAGAATATAAACAAATAGAAACAAAGAAACAAATTCTATTTCTCTTTTAAACTATCTTCTCAAGGAATCATAAATAAAAAGTGGCTGAACAGAAGGTTTCCACTGTGTCATATTATCCATGATTTAATCTCCTTTAAGTAACATATTTTATAGAAGATGATTTATAAAAATGAGTTCTTCAATTACTGTACCTACATAAAAATAGGATGTCCCTATAATTCTCCCACATCTAAATGTATATAACAGTGATGATGAATATGCAAAGATATTGACTGCAGCACATTTCATAAAACCAAAATATTGAAAATCACCTAAATATGCATAAATATTTAAATTTATTAGGTATATTTAAAAGGATGAGTCAAGTTTACATGAACTGATAAGGACTGGTCTCTAAAATGTAATATATGAAAAAAGAATTTAAAAAATAAAATAAAATGTAATATATGAATAAAGAAGATACAGAATAGTTCTTACTTTATGCTATCAATTTATAAACAAGGATAATTCACAGATGCTTACAAATCTCTGCAAAGATCAATAGGAAACAGTTCCTGGGGGTTGGAGCTAGGTGTCAGGAAAACAGGGAAGTTAGAAAGACTTACCTTCACTACCTTCTCTCTCTCTTCGAGTCTTTTAAATTTTTCACTTAAGCATGCATTTATTTTGTTAAATAAAATGATTTTAATACATAATTACGATAAAGATTAGAATCACTAATGGAAAAGTTATGCCTCTATGGTTTTAAATTCACTTTATTAAAGTATTCTGACAAAACAGTATTTTAATATTCCCTGAAAATCTTTTTATCATAACAGGTCTCCCAAAAAACTTTATTCAGATACTAAACTTCTACATAATCCTCTCTAATAATAAAAAAGAAAATCCTCTATACAAAGTGATAAAAATTATGACTGACCTATAAATAAAAGGTCAATGAATTAAGCAATTCCTAAAAGAATGTGTAAATCTTTCTTACGAGAAAAAAGACCTCACATCCATAAAAAATACATAAACAATTGTCAGGCTGCCAGGGGGAAATCCTGGCAAATGGACAAACTGCACTCCATCTTCCCAATATGAGCCAGTTGCTTCTGTTCCAAGAGGAAACAGATGAAAAAGGGGGTCAAATGTCCTTCAATGACCTACCAGAGGGACTTTTGAGGGAAAGAGTAGGGATCAGAGTATCCTAGAATCAAGCAACAGATCAGATTCTGGATATGGAATTTCCAGAGCTTTAAGTCAGCATTCCAATCCAGTCTTTTCCATTACTATTTACTACCAAGTAAGAAATCACTGGCCAGTTGGTCAAAACCACAAATGTATATGCCATTTGATCACACATAAAAAGTTATCTTGCAGAAATACTAGAACACATCCAAAACAATATTGCTTCATTGTATATTTCAAGGTTACTTATTTTAGAATTGTTTGTATTAGTAAAAGATTAGAATCAACACAAATGTCCATCAATAAGAAACTGATTAATAAACTATGGTATAGCCATGCAGTGGAATACTACAAATCCATTAAAAAAAAAAAGTGAGCAGGCTCCTCATGTACTGATGATAAAGAAAGCTTTCCAAGATACATTGTTAAAGAAAAGAAGCAAGGTACAGAACAATGTATACAGTATATCTCTCATTTGTATAAAAGAGATGGGGTAGAGAAGATATAGAAATTTGCCTATTGGTACGTAAAATCTTTCTGAAAGGCACACAAAAAGCTGATAATATTCCCTCTGAGGAGGTATATTTGAAGAAATGCATTTTCTCTTACAAAGTAAATATTTTTAAAAGATTGATGGGAAAAAACTAAACCTGCATCAAATTGGTGGGAAAGGGGTGAAAATATCTGGGTGTGGTGGTGAGGAAGGAGGGGAGAGTAGTGAGGATTAGGCCATCAGAAACCTCCTCTCCCTCCCTTTCATCTCCGCCATGATGAAGGCCCAGCCCCCATGATGAAGATCTTCCATTACTTATTGAGGGATGCTGCATGCAATCACTCAACATCACCGGACTATCACTTTAAAAGCATGTCAGAGGGGGAGACGAACCATGAGAGATGATGGACTCTGAAAAACAAACTGAGGGTTCTAGAGGGGAGGGGGGTAGGGGGATGGGTTAGCCTGGTGATGGGTATTGAGGAGGGCACGTTCTGCATGGAGCACTGGGTGTTATGAACAAACAATGAATCATGGAACACTGCACCAAAAACTAATGATGTAATATATGGTGATTAACATAACAATAAAAAAATTAAAAAAAAGAAACTATATTTTGGAGTTAAAAACATGAAAATCACCTATGTTAAGAGAAATATGTCAAGAGAGAAAAAGATAAAGTAAATGTGGTTACAACGTTAACATACAGAGAATCTGGGTGAAAGATATATGGGCATCCTTTGTACTATCCTTACAACTTTTCTGTAAACTGGACATTATGTCAAAATAAAAAGCTACAAGAAAATAAAAAAAAAAGCATGCAGTTGAGTTCAATGGACTCAAAATGCATACAACATGAATTCTACAGATAAAAAGTACCCTTCAAAAATTCTGTCTATTACACTTGCTATCACAGGGACTAAGGGAGGTAAAACACAGCTATGTTTTTCAAAGCTTATGGGACAGTTTTCAAGTAGAAATACAGTGTTGCCTCATTGGCAGCAGTGAGTACATGGTGTATTCCTTCACTTTCTGCAGCAGCACATCTCTGTGGCCAGTATTTGAAGGCAGATCTAGAGGCTGACCTTGCAGCGCCTAGAGTGTTTCCCTTTCCGTGACCTGACCTCCCAGCTTAGGAAGTACTAACATTTCTAATCCACAAAGGTTAAGACCTTCCCAGATTAACTTTATGAGGGGATCTTAGGAAATGAGTAGATCTTAAAAGTATTATATAAAGATCAGTTCCAATAGGAGAAAAGACGAAGGAACAAAGTAATTTCTGTGAAACTTAACTTTCAAGACTACACATACTCAAAACTACCTGTTTGAAAAGGTCAAACTTCTTCAACACTGATTTTAGTTTGGAATCTGCATTCCAAGACCACTTGAAGTTACTGAAAGTACATGGTGTTCTTAAATAAGCTTTCCACGGAAAGTGGTAGTTGAATAATCTTAATCAAAAACTTTACTTCTTGAGGATTTGGAGATGCAGGTTTATGCTAAAAGTAGTTTTAAGATTGTCCACTGCCTTGCTTTTATTCCTACCAGAAAAAAAAAAAAAAGGAACCAGAATCTGCATTACCACCCCCAAAAATAGAGAAGGAAGCTAACGACATTAAGACAGTGAAGTGTCTTAGCTCCATTAAACTGGCCCCAAGACCTGCTGGCCATCTTCGACATGGCTCTGGGCAGTAAAGGCCACTTGAGACCCCCAGTTACTCCTGGAGTAGGTATGATTATGTGGGTACAAAGAAGGTTTACCTGTAAAATGCTAATTCACATTCAATGAAGGTCACCGTAGTTGTTGACTACAAATGGAAAGGCATTTACTAGGAATAACCTCTCTGTTGGGGAACGCTATGTACAGTCTTTAAAGCCAATTCCAGTATTTCTCATTTACTCTTGATTATTTTAAAGAGAAGTGTTCAGAATCTAAATAATCAAAGAAAGGTATAATTTATATAATTTTGTGATGAGGGACAGGGAGCAAAAAAAAATAATCGTGTTCCACTGTCACGATTAAGTTTTTGAACCCAGATATAAGTAACAACTGAAACATGAAATTTAAATGTTTCATTGACAAAATCAAAATCTCTGCTTAAACTAATAACATTTTCATTTGAAATATGGAAATTTAACAATTTGCTCTTCAGTCTTTCAACAGTCCACAATCCTAAGCCAGTAATATATATTATCCAGCAAAATTATTTAACAACTCCAAAAGTTTCAGAATAAATTACTGTTTCTCCGTCCCCCTGTTGCACTAACCTATACATTTATTTAACATTGATAAGAATTCAAAAGTTTCACTTTCCCTGACAATTGTACAGTTGTAAATTTTGGAGGGGGTAGGAGGAAATGAGGTTTAGAACTAATAAAGCAAAGTCAAACTCTGGGTATAAGTTTTACATCTTTCCAAATTTTTCAGAAAAATGTATCAGAACATCTGCATTTTGCCTGGTTTTAAGGAAAAATGATACAAAAATCACCCTAATTCACATAATTTCCTTCAGAAACCACAAATTGCTTAGTGACAGCCAAAGAACTCAGAAACTAAATAGCTTTGTTGAAACCTGGAACTTGTCATATTTTGAATTTTAATCTTCACACCTCTAAAAAGTGCCTTCAACAGAAACACTACTGTCATAGCCACATACACAGCCAAATCTGTAAACAGAAAAACAACCATATAGAAATATAATATTTAGATCCTCTATACTCTTTCTACATTAAGGAAGCTCTTTAAATAGCTAACCAGGTATATAAGTTAGTGACACTCATGTGTCCCAAACTGCTTGTTAGTTAAGAGTTGGTTCCACAGCATATGCGGGTTTTTTTTTAATAAAATACACAAACCCTGAGAAACCTTTTTTACACAGATCTCCACGTGGTAGGAGAAACTGTTAAAATCATTAAAGTGAAGCGTACCATTAATATGTGGGAAAGTGAAGGAATAGAATAATTACAGAATAAGAAACAAGTATTTTGTAACACTCCGAGTAATTAAGGTGCTGTGTGCTGTAAATATGTAACTATCAGTGTGTTGTGATTCTCATCTTACCACAAAGAGCCACATCAATAGTCCATAAAGCCCAAGACAATTAGAAAATCAAGTTTTAAATTCTCAATGTGTAGAGACCGGTTTATGGGTCAAGAATGGAGGTGGGTGGGGGGATGGGTAAAATAGGTGATGGGGATTAAGGAGGACACTTGTGATGAGCACCGGGTGTTGTATGTAAGTGTTGAATCCCTATATTGCACATCTGAAACTAATATTACACTGTATGTTAACTAATCAGAATCTAAGTAAAAGCTTAAAAAAAAGAATATAAAACAAAGAATCAAAGGACAGAAAGAAGGCAGGGTATGACCTCTAAAAGAACTATGAAAACACAACCTGCCTGCTTCTGGACTAGGGCTTGCTTTCTGCAGCCAGGCAGGAATGTTAGGCTAGAATGTCAGGTGGCACAGGCAGGAAGCAGAAGACAGCTCCTATGCTTGTCTGGGTAGCATCCTTCCTTCCTCAGTCCCTGAGGGAAGGCTGAGAAGTCTGGCTGAATGCAGCTTTGTGGCTAGACACTGTGACCAGGAGCGGAGGCTGAGCAATACGAGCTCCCTGCAAAGTCAACTGGCTTCTCCAAACAAGGCCATGGAAAGGGGAGTAGCAAGTGAACATGAAACGCAGCATGTTCTATGTCAACACATCTCTTCGTCTCACAGGAATAGGGTCAAAATGTCTTACATATGCTCGACCAAATGGATTAAACACCAAAGAGTCACTGCACTAGGGCATGAGATATGATAAAAATATATATACATATAGTGAGGGTATGGTCTCCCCCATTTACACATCTTCTAAGGGATAAATTGGGAGGTTCTATGTCTAGGTGGAAATAGCCTCCTTTTGCTTTGCTGTGCTAGTTTGAAGGAAAATTCCTAAGTGAATCATTCAGAAAAACAAGAACCAGAACTTTACTAAGGAAAGGAGAATGCTCCTTACGGGTAAGGACTCTGAAATGATCTAAGGGTCAGAAAGACAAAAACAATTTTCACATTAAATTTCCCAGAAGCTCTTTGGAATTTTTATAGGTAGTCCATTACCAGGTATAAGAGTTAAACAGCAAGGCATTTTCCCTTGAATAAATGTAGTGACAAAAGTTTCAATTTCATAAAAGCTTCCTTTAAAAACTAATCAGAAACTTTCCATTTGTCCCCAGCAAGCCTATTTGGTGGTGTTCTTCCTACTTTGAGCTGACCTCTGGCCCCTACATTCCTCTACCTGTTTATAGCAAAACAAAGACAGGGGAGCTCTAAGCTGACAGACATTTGTACCATCTGAGATTCTGAAAACACACACACACAAGGAGACATCCATCTTTGAACTCGTTTTTACAACTCTACCATCTACAATATTAATGGTAAAGATCCACCTGGCTTTTTTTTTTTTTAATTTAAAGGCATTTTATTTTATTGTAACATGGAGAGCCTTAGAATCATCGTTTTTATTTTGGCAGTAAAATGCAAAAATACATTTAGCATGCCTAGAAAACAAAGAATCTGATAGCATGGGTATGCCTCATCCCATAACACTCTTTCAAAAGCAGTATTCCTTTATATTTCTTTACTTTCATCAAACACATACATAGCATTTACTCTGTGCCAGGAACTGCATTAAGTGCTTTACGAATAACTCATTTACACCTCATTTACGGTCCTACAAGGTATTACACTATTTTTTATCTATTTCAGAGATAAGGAAAATAAAACACAGAGAAGTTGAATGATTTGCTCAAGGTCACACAACTAATAAGGGGTGGAACAGAAATTTAAACCCAGGCAGTCTAGCTCGAGTCCATGTTCCCCTCCATTAGGTTGCCTCTCAAACTTTCACCAAATCCAAGCTGAGATGAACTGTGATTTGTGCAAGATCATCTTATATGTTTTTATAGCATTACCATTTCAATAACTGACTTACCATTGTTATAGCTTCCTCGGAATCTCAAGGAGTACAAAGAAAGAAAAGATAAATACTATCAAATACTGTGCTTCACCACTTTCTGTTCTGTTAGAAGCAAAATGATGTATAGAAGATAATAAAACGGTGTCTCATCTCTGCTGGGAAAGCTAGTCTGCTAGGAACTTACTTGGATGTTTAAATTCAGTAAGGCCACTGTAACTTGGAAAGGTCTTTCTTTACGCTTGTTCAAATTCAAACTCACCCAGCTGGTGTATACCCGAGAAAATTTAATTACGTGTAAAAAGACAGAACAGCTCTGAGAGGTTCTTTCTGGGGAATTCCACAGTTGATGAACCTCTCAGAGACAGAGGAATTTTCTTATAGTGCATTGGCAGAGCACATATGTACCTGGACACCCCGACACCCCTGCCTCTGCCGACTGCTCTGGCATTCTGCCACCAGAGAAGGTGTGCCCCACTGTGCTCAGGGCCTTCTGCCACAGCAGCCTTGTCCTAGGTAGGGCTGGGGTACTGTGCACACCCCAAAGCACTTCAACCTTCATTTTGGGAGTGCCCTGCCAATTAAGACAGCAAAGGAGGAAATTACCTCCATTCCTGCAAAGAAACTACTCATTTTTTTTTTTTTAATTTGGGAACAGTGTGTGTGTTGGGCCACCCTTTAATTATCAAAGCCGGATTGCTCTTCAAACTCCAGCCCTGTGGCCTCTAGCTATGCAAATACTGCTGACACCGCCGTATAACTGGCAGAAGTCGACTCTACCAGGTACCATTCTCCTTTTGGACCATCTTCCCTTAAAAACAATTAACCAGTAGGGCACGGCAGCTTTGCCTAGTTCTTTTGTTTACTGGAAACTGGAGTTAGCATCATTTCCCCTTATAAAAAGAGGCAATGGCCTAACCGTGCAAAAAGTCTGGCCCAGTGGCTTACAGGTAATAGACAAACCTTAATCTCTTTTCCCTTTCCATATCCAACCAGGGATGTTAACCCGTGACCATTACTCTCATTCCTCTGCATAAAGGTAGATATCATGCACAATTCTTAAAGATGAAAACAGCTGTGGGAATTCCTAGCTTTCCGGAACTTAAATCTACCCAGTTGCTCCCACCACCAACACATCTCTAAGGCAGGCTCCACCCTGTCCAAGGCAGGCTCCACCCTGTCCAGCTCCAGCCTTCTTCACTTCACTTCTCTATTCCTCTAAGCTCCTTTCTCATGAGCAATAAAACACCGGGATGTAAGGAACCCATCTTCGTTCCCAACATCTCACGAGACACACCAACCTAGCACAATGCCCCAGGAATTCACTCGATCGTTGTGGATTCTCTCGTCGGGGAGGTGGAATACAGTTTTGAGATCCAGATAAAGTTGCGGGGAACAAATTTCTCAAACTTCCATGATGTGGCTCTAATTTCTACCATTAAAAAATCCATGGAAAAGGTAAAAATCAGTGTTCTGATTTGGCACTTATTACATGATGTTTTTTACTTCTAGAACTTTTTTTTTAAGATTTTATGTATTTATTTGAGAGAGAGAGAATGAGAGATAGAGAGCACAAGAGGGAAGAGGGTCAGAGGGAGAAGCAGACTCCCTGCTGAGTAGAGAGCCCAATGTGGGACTCGATCCCGGGACTCCAGGATCATGACCTGAGCCGAAGGCAGTCGCTTAACCAACTGAGCCACCCAGGCGCCCACTTCTAGAACTTTTTTCAGAGATGTTATTTGATTATGGTGGGTGGTCCATTTAGAACACAGTCAATACAATCTCACTTCAAAAAAAAAAAAAAAGGTTTACAAATAGGCCACTTTCCACAACAGGTATGGTAAGGATTTTATTAGTGCTAGAAGGTTGGGAGTCTGTTTAGTGTAAATACAGTCCAGACTCATTATCTTACCCCCATCTCCGAGTCTGGAGCACAGAAAAGAAAAAGCCTGATGAGAAAACAGGAGCTGGAGATTTTGGGGACAGATGCCACAATAAGCATGGTAGGTGGCTCTCTGAATAACAAAGCTGGCACCTTACTGACTGCTGGCTCAGGTTGAAAAGGGGCAGGGTAAGGAGTCAGGAACTGAAAACTCCCCAGTGGGAACCACACCACCAAGACTTGCTCAGTAATGAGCCCACTGATGTGCAGAGCGAAGCCATGTATGATGGTGGAAAGCCGCACCTCCCAGGAAGCTGAAGCCCCCGGGGATGATACTCACGCTGACACTGTCCCCAGGACCGGCGGGCCCAGCCCCAGCAGCAGTCAATTCTCCCACCATAACGACACAGGCCAATTGACGACACTATTTGCCTGGGCCACCTACCAAACAAAAAGATTCAAAATAAATAAAGACACTATTGAAATTAAAATATTTTCCTGTTATTCTTATTTTTTTTAATTTAAATCACGCCCAACAATTTTCGATGAACTCCTTCATGCCTGCAGAAATTTAAGGATAAAACACATTCAGGAAAACAGTTCTGCTGTGATCTAATTCCAAATTTCACAGTTACAACACACACACCACTCTACACACTACACACAGGAGTAGAGGCAAAGGGAGGAGAAGATCCTTTCTTAAATGGAAACAGCATCAGCTAAAACCAAGAATTCTCAAGCCTGACACTCACAGGGTGGTTTCTGGAGCTTGAAATAAAACAGATTCCTCAAAGACCCACACCTGTTACTTGGGGGAAAACCAGTTTTGACTGATTTATCATAAACTGAAAAGTATTAAATAATATGACATGTCAAAGCAGAAAGAAAAAAATCTGCCTTTTATTTCTGCCTTGGAAAGGGGCACAAAGACGGGACCTTCCTCAAAAATCAAATGAAACAGACCTCTTTCCAAGATATGACTCTGGCAGAAAATGTTCCCAGAGAAAATAAGAGAGTATAAATAAAACCAAGAGAAGTTTAAAGTGTAGCTAACATCTCAAGTGTCCTCGTGGTTTGAAACGTCTCTGCATCAACAATTCATGTTATCTTCCTCACTCATGTTAATAAGGACTAAAAGTATTCAATTTCAGTATACCAATTTATCCACCAGATTCCACTTTCACACCTTATTTGGTAAATCGTTTCTTTGTTTAGAGTCACACCTGACTTTTTACCCCCAGAGGATCAATATTTTAATTGGCTGTTTTAAAATTAAAGCTACCTTAAAATCTTATGCATAATCATGTGATTTCTGTATTTCCTATTGCAAATGTGTGTGCCAGAAATGCACAACATATCCGAATGTGAGCAAAGAATTGCTTTAATAAAATAAAATAGCCTCTGGCCGCTACCCACATTTTCTTAAAACATTCCTAATCTTTCCAATTCCCGTTTCTTTTATCTCCCCTTATGCCCGCAAGCCCAAAGTACAAAATAACCCCGAACTCTCTATTTCCTCCGACCAGGTGGTAAACAAGTGATTGCGCTTTTCCTCCTCAGCTCTCCACTGGTTGCCCTCCGTTCCTGTTCCCCTCCAGGTGCAAGCAAGCCAAGCAATCGTGGAATTGATTCGTTCCAAGATTACAAGAAACACAGGTGCGGCTGTCCTTAGGGCTGCGCAGAGGGATACTTGGCGGGGTCAGGGCGGGGGTGGAGGGGAGGATCTCTGAAAGAGGAAGACGGGATGGATGGCGGTGTGACCCGGGTTAAAATCTCTCCCCGCTGCTCCAGCCAGGTTTTCGCGCGAGCAGCAGGGATCGGCGCTCGGGGCGGGTCTGGTCTCTAATTGCACGGAGGTGGGGCAACCGAGCACGCCCTCCTGACCAACAGACACACACAAACACACTCACTCGCCCGAGCGGATCCACAGAGCGCCGCGCGCCGCCGCCAGAGGAGCGGCTGAGTGACAGCGGCGACGGAGCCCGGGGTTGTTGGAACCTGCCAGAGCACGCTGCAGCCAGGCTCGCCCGAGGTCTCGGGAGCTGTGTGTGCGTATCATACACAAACACGCACGTAGCGCTCCCCCTTCTCAGTCCTTATTTTGAGTCCACCTCCCTCAAGAAAACCAAGCGCGAAGCCCAATCGCTCCTTCGCCCCCACCCTTTGTGTGAGCGGCCCTGACAGCGTCGACCCGGGCTGTGGCCCGGACACCTGGAAGTTTCCCCGCGCAAAGAGCCGTCTAAATCACACCCGAGAGCTTCCTGGCCAAGGGTGTCCTGCGCATCACCTAGGCTTAGGAGGCCAGCCCGCGCCCTCCCAGCCGAGGTGCCGGGCTCCAGAAGCCTTCCTCCTCCTCCCCTGGCCCTAATTCCCGAGCCGGGAGCCGCAGCTGGGCTCCGGGACTCGCAGGGGACGCCTTTCCCAGGCTCAGGCGGCCACTGGTTGTGAGAGCGGTTCGACGGCTCTCTCCCGCTGACGCCGTGCGGTGGCCCAACTTCTGGCCTGGGAGACGCCTCCCTGGCCGCGCAACCCGGCGGGGAGAGGGGACCCCAGCACCGCAAGCGCGAAATTAGCGCTAGAAGGAGAAGAGGGAGCCCCGTGGCCCAACTCACCTCACGTCGAACTCGGCGGCCGCCTGCAGGTAGAGCGAGGAGCCGAGCACCAGCGCCAGGAGGAAATCCATGTCGGGCGGCGAATGGCGGGCGGCAGCGCCGATGAGCGCCGGGAACAGGTTGGGGGTGCTGGGCGCAGAGGAGAGGCGCGCTCGTCTCCGTGGCTCCGGGAGGAGTGCGGGCGCCGCCGCGACTGCAGCTGCTGTCGGAAGAGAGCGGCGCGGCGCGCAGCCGGGAGCCCCCTCTGGCTCCCTCCCCTCGAGGGGAGGTGCTGCAGGGGGAGCTGCGCCGCCCGCCGGGAGGGGCGCCAGGGGCGGGGGGCGTGCGTGCGCCTGCCTCCCCTCCCTCCCAGCCCCGGGCTGGGGGTGAGGGCGCTTGGCCCCTAGGCGGAAAGCTCAGGAGCCGGAGCGCCGAGAGAAGGGGCGTCTCTTGAGGGCCAGCCAAGTGGGGCGAGCGCCAGGCTGCGAGGAAAGTTTCAAGCCCGGCCTGGGCGAGGGAACGCAGGGTGCCCAGCAGGAAAGGGTGAGCCGGGGAGGGAAGGGGCCCGGGGCGTAGGTGCGCGCTTCACGGGCTCTGCCAGAACAGGTGGTGACCGCAGGGGCGAGCCGTGGCTTCCACCGGGGGGAGGGGTGGGGGGGGGGCTGCGGAGAAGCCGTAGACGCGAGACGTTTCTGGGGCTGGAGAGGAGCAGTGTCTGCATTTAGTGAAACCACAGCACGATTGCACGACTTGGACAAATTAGCAAAGGCAAACTCCGGGAGTTTGCTTCTCCCGCAGAGTTGGCAAAGGCTTATTTTTTATTTTGTAACCAACCGAAAGAAATGTTTGGCTTTCCAGTCGAGTTTTGTGGAAGAAACGTGCAGACTGTTTCTATCTCTGCCAGCTCAACTTCGAGCACTCTAGAAGGGTAGCAAGGGCTGCCCCTCCAGGGCACGTGCAGGCCAAAGAGGGCGGGCTCTAACTACTTACAGTCTGTGGTGTCTGATCTTGGGGAGATCATTTAGAAACCATTTTAAAAATCATTCTGTTGTTGCAGAGCAAAAAGTATTGTACTAAGATTGTTCGAATGAAAACACGCAGCAATCATCCTAAAATGCACGTGAAAACATATATCCATTGAGTCACCTCTCCTGTCAAACCCTGTCCCAATGAGTCCCCGGTGCAGAGATGTGCCATCTCTCAGACCCCTCAGACCTAATCTCCTATTCTCTCTCTTCCCCTAGCCCATGACCTTCTTGCCTTTCTCACAGACTCCTGGAGCCAGGCATGCACGCCCCTGCCTTTGCGCCAATGACTGGCTGACGCTTACGCCTGGACCCAGATATCTGCATGGTTCACATTCTCGCTTCCTTCAGGCTTTGCTCAAATGTGGCCTTTTTGAGGAATCCAACCATGACCACCCAAACTTAAAGTTGCAAACTGGCCCCCTCAGGATGCCCCATGATTTGGTCAGCTTTGTCTTTTCTCCATACCACTGGTCTTCCAGCGTCCTGTATAATTTATTTCTTGTTTGTATGTCTTCTTTTGGCTAGAATGCAAACTCTTCAAGGGAGTTTCTTTGTTAGTGCCTAGAACAGTGCCTGGCATGTAGTAGGTGCTCATAAATATTTGTTGAATGAGTGTGTTACATTATGAACTTTTTTCTATCTTTATTTTCTTTTTGAGGTTTCTCCAACTTCAAATTTTTAATGGGAAGTTCTGTGGCAGGGTGATCTCACTATCCTGATTTCTTCATGTGTATAAAAACAGGAATTTTATGCAAGAAAAGGAAAAAATAATGGTTTCAACTTAAACGACTCTTTGATTTCCAAGTTGTTTTCTGTTAGCAAAACAAGTTTCTATTTTAATCTCAGGAAATATCCATGCCAATTCAGGCTTGGGACATTATTTTAGGCAAACAGCTTGGTGTCATCTATTTCAGATCTTTCTAATGAAGTCCAAAACTGTAGGAGTCAAAATATTTTTTCTGCAGAAAATCAAATTTTTTAAGTGTAATGTAGGCTTGGTTCCAGGCTCCAGTGGCTACTCCTTAGCCATTTCCTTTGTTTATTGATTCCTGGATTGGATTTGCAAATAAGCCCCACCAGAGCAACAGATGATTATCAAGAAGGGGCTAACCTATTCGCTCGCTAAAAGCTGGAGGTAGAAGGAACGGAGGGCAGGTGATAGGTGAAAATATGACAGTATCTGAAGCAAAAGTGTAATGCCCTATCGGCAGGCCTTTCAACATTTTTTTCCGTATCTTTTTCTTTGGCTTAGAAAACACTCCATTCATCTTCCTTCTTCATTTGGATGTTCTCCACTTGCCCTTTGGGTCCAAGTTTAGCTGACATTTACCCAGGAAGCTTTTTCTGATTTTTTGCTCGGCTGAGACTTTTGTGGTATAATTACAACACTATGCATCCCATATTGTAACTCCTAATGCAGTGTGTTTAGTGCATTGCTTCTCTACCACTCTGAGTTCCATGAGACAGGGCACAAGGCCTGGCAAAAGGCTTCAATTCAGTAAATATTATATGTTGGATTGGATTGAATTGAATTCTTCCTGGTGAACTTTAGCTTCTCTCCTGAGTAAGCAGTAGCTGATTATATCAGTCTTTGTTGAATCATGGAATGAGGAGACTCTAAAGGAATTCCAAGGTTAGTATGCTGCAGTTATGACCACCATTCCTGAAACAAGGTGAAGTTCCCATGGAAGTGCCAATTACTGTCTCAGTCTTGAAAACAACCAACCAGATCAAAACAGTTTGCTTTTCATAATACCTGTACTTTTCCAATAGGACAACTTTTTGGTTAGGTTTCCCACCCGATAATGCCACCTTGCAAGTGGTAATAGCAGTGTTCTCACTCACAAATAATTGTCACTAATTACAATGCGATACAGATAAATAACAAAATAGGACTACACAGAAACAACTTCAGACGCTTGGACATTAGAAGCTCTTAATTGTTTTGTCTTCTTTTTTTTTTTTTTCAACAAATATTTAGTGAGAGCGTACAATGTATTGGCCATTTCTTGGTACTAGGACTTCAGCCAGAAAAAAAGACAAGGTTGTGCCCTGAGAGCACACTGTAATTGGGCGGGGGTGGGGTGGGGGGGTTGTGGGGGAGTAAGTGCTGTGAAGAGAGATTAAAGATACAAAGAGAGGGTAAAGGAAGGATAAGGTGATAAGAGATGGGGTGTGATTTTAGGTAGAGTGATTTGGTCCCCACCGGGGAGGTGACATTTAAAGAGAAACTGAATAAGATGAGGGTGTGTGGTGGGGATGGCATCCAGGCAGAGGGGAGAGAAAATGTGTGTTCTCTCTCAAGCTCTCATAGTGGCTGTCAGCACGCTGTTTCTCCCCCTATCCCACATACAGTGGTGGTATAAGGACAGGGTACCTGCTTTAAGAACTCCTATTAAGAAAGGAGAAGAATGAGGAGCACACAGCCGCTTGTTCACTGCAATTGTGACTCCCAGCTGAGCAAGAATTATGGAGATTCTCTGCTCCAGCTGTGGAAGAAGTGCCTTGGTCAGACAGTCGGGTCACCTCTGTTTCTCCAACTTGTCCATTCATCTTCCAGAGCCACACCAGAAGGGGCTGTTGGAGCATGTGTCTTCTTTCGAGGCTGTACATCATTCATAGCTCTTTTTCTACTGGTACAAAATCAAGGGTCTGAGTGTTGCTTTAAGGGACTAACAGAGACAGATATTTTCAGGCCAGACTCATGGTTTCCGTGGCTACCAGATTTCTTTAGAACCCCGATGGGCTTCTGATTTAATTGTTTCCAGTCAGTTCCTTGTACCAACAACCATAACCAAAACCTTTTCTACTCCTCGTCCTTAAGCCTGCTTTATTTCTTTGCTTCTTTGTGTCCATACCTTACCCTTTCATCTTAATGGAGGCCACCTTGAAGCTAACTGAAATAATAGGGCTGTTTGGAAGGGAACACCCGTGCTCTGATCCTTGCTACAAGGCTTAGATCCTTTTATTGATATTAATGTTTGGGGCATCAAAGCAGTTGTCTTTTTCAATCCTAGGAGGCCCCAAATTTCTGGACATTCTCATTTCTTTCCATTCCTGCTTGCAAAGCAGCCAGTTTTTGGCTGAGCTCATCTCTTTCTTAAAAAAGTGCCTTGTCAGAGCAACAAGGAGCGGTGAAATACACTAACATTTTCATTTTTTACAATGATATTCCCTAGTGTTGTGTCCTTCACGTGATCATAGGTAATGATCTTATGAAATAGCATGTCTAGGGCCTTTCTAGCCCACACACAGCAGTTCTAGTTGTACCACAGAGCATATCATCCCTTCAGAGAGTAAATAATTCCGATACTTAAGCTCTTTTAAGTATCTAAAGAGGAGTGCTTATAATTATTCCTAAGAAGTCATTGATATTTAAGTCTGGAAAAAAATAGCTTTCTCACATGTGCCCAAACATACACACATATACCCAGCTCATCTCTGATACAAATATAAATGCAAAAAGCCCTAAATAAATGATTAGAAGTATAATCTATTAACACATAGAAGAATCCATTATAATCAGGTTGACAGAAAACCTCTATGTGGGTAAAGGGTTAACAAAATCCGTTCCCCTTCTGCATGAGAATTTGACCTTATGTTAACTTTCTAGCTCCGTTCCCCTGGCAACCTGATAAGGTGGTTGGTGAACTATGTTGCTATGTTGCTAGTAAGAATGGATCCCTGATTGATCAACTGTGTTTAGACAGAGAGAACAAAATATACCCAATAGCAAACCGTAGCATTGGAGGGACCTGAGTTCAGTGACTCTTCTAACTGGGTGTGTCCCTTGTAGAGCCCTTGGACATTATGCTGATGAGATATTGGCTCCAGAGGGGCACGAGGCTGTTGAGTCAGAGCAGTTTCCCATCTGTGTAAAGTGTTTGTCATCAGGCACCTGGGCTGTTCTGTTGTGTGAGGAGTTCCACTGAAGAGAAGCACTTGATGCCATTGTGCAGGCAAACCGTGGTCCCTGTCCCTTATCCTGAGTATGCAAGTGCCATCTTGCGAGCCTAAATGTTCTGAATCTTTACTTAAACCTAAGAAGACCTGAGGTTTCTGCAGACTCCACGATCAGTGCTATTGATTCCTGATTTAAAAAAACCAATAAACTATTAATAAAATAATAAAAACTCAAAGAACAATGTAGAATGTGAATACCGGGAAAATTCTTATCAACGTCGAGAATGAGATGCGAATGCCCATATCACTACTTTCATAATATTCTAGAAATAGGATTTGATGCAGTCAGACAAGGAAAAAAAAGTGAATTATTGAAAACAAGAGGCAAAGTTCTCATTGAGATGATATGATTAGGTAACTAGAATAGCGAAATAGTATTTAAAAAATTTATTGGAAAAAATAAGAATATTTGGTAAGATAGTTACAAAAATGGTAACTTAAATATATAAACACACACCTATGTGAAAAGTTACTATATATTTTAAAAACTACCAACTTGCAAGATTGAACTCCAAAATTTTATTCCAGCCTTCTCTTCACAAACTGAAGGCATTGGTATTTCATCTAATACAGCACACATGAGCAACCAACATGCTTCAGGCAGGACAATTACTGTTGCTCTTTCTCATTCACCTTCAAATAATTCTGCCAAAGACATCAGAAGACTTTATGTGATAGGCCTTTCATTCTATTTTAATATCACTGGAAGAATTCAAATGGGCACAAATGGCTGATGAAATTAGAAAGCAGTTTTAATAGAGAGTCATGTTGTAGTCTACTTTTCAGCCCTTTTAAAATTATACCTTAGTGATATGATACAAATTTTAAAGCAATTTGGAATCATGTTTTTATGTAGAGAAATGGGAAAGTGGGGGCGCCTAGGTGGTGCAGTTGGTTAGTTTCGTCTGAGGTCGTGAGCTCAGGGTCCTGAGATGGAGCCCCATGTGGGGCTCTGCACTCATTGCTGAGTCTGCTTAAGATTCTTTCACCCTCTACCCCTCCCCACCTCTGCTCACTGTCTCTCTCTAAAATAAATAATAAATCTTTTTTAAAAATGGAAAGGTTCTTTTATGTTGACAATGAATTTTTAGGATCAGTTAACCAGGGATGGTAACACTAACTTCTCTATCACATCACCTCCAGTATCTTTGGTTTGACACAATAAAAAATCCTTTCATTAGTGCAAAATTTAATGCAGGTTGGACAGTCTCCTAAGTGATCCTTTACAAGTGGCTATTCAGGGATCAGGGCTCCTTCCTCCTGTGGTTCTGTCTTCCTGGAGTTCTCCTCATCTAGCCGCATGGATAACGGGGAGAGAGTTCGAGCAAGCATACCTGGGGATGTGCAGCATTCTGTTGGCCTCTACCTCGTCACATGGCTCCAACATAGCTGCAAGAAAAATTGAAAAATATATTTTTCCAGTATGCCGAGGAAGAAAATGAACATTTTAAATTGAATATCTAACATTGTCTTTGTCCTGGCCTCAAGAAGCTAGTGAACTTAGTATTTAATTACTGTCAGAATGCTTAACAGTAATTATAACAATACTGAAAAAAAAATCATTGCCTTTGACAATCATTCTCCGAAATTCATTTAATCAATGATGTTCATCATACAGCAAGTCAATATATTTGGGATCCTGAACGTATAATTCACCTGATTAAATTAGGTAAATTGTATAAAGTGCTGCGTCCAGCACGTAGTATGAGTAGGACAAGCTCGGCAAGTATCGATTGCCTCAAGGAAAGGTTTTACTGCTGGGAATGAAATAAGAGTTTTCTATGTCCAAGGCAGGCAACCTTTGCAGTAACGTTTTCCATGCCCAAACCAACTCTGACAAGCTCTATTGTGAATATCTCATCTCAACTGAGCTTTTATCAAAGTATTTGAGCAAATTCAAAGTTGCCTAAATACTCTTGCATCCCACTGCCCCACGGGGGAAGTACTAGTTAAGTTTTTCACCTTTCATAATAAATGATCTATCTTCTGGTCTCTAAACATGGATCTGTTTTTTCTCAAACAACACAGGAGACCAGTTCCTTAGGTAAAATTTTAGTGCTTATAAAAGTCCTTGTTAAAATAAATGATATTTATGGAAGGCAGTCTAGACAGCGGACATGCTATATACAACTGTGGATTTCCCAAACAGTGATCTTGGATCAAGTTAGTCTCTTGAAACTTAACTTAGAACCTGGAAGACTCTTCTCTTACTGAGTTGGGTTTTCAGCTCTTATGAGTTTATTTCAAAATATAGTTAAATAAGATTTGCACCTATGCTTTCTGGAAGACTCTTGTGGATATTATCTGATGTATCTATCTTGATCCAGTAAGGTAACTAGTTTCTTAGAGAATTTAGGGCCAAGAAAAAATGTTGTCTCTTCTGAGAAAATTTTATGTCTTTTATTTTCTGATGAAAACTTACTGTATCAATCTTCCCTTTTAAATGTGGCTGCCAGAAAACTATGGAGACAGTAAAAAATAAAAAATAGTGGGGGGCGCCTGAGTGACTCAGTCATTAGGCTTCCGCCTTCGGCTCAGGTCATGATCCCAGTGTTCTGGGATCTAGCCCCTTGTCGGGCTCCCTGCTCTGCAGGAAGCCTGCTTCTCCCTCTCCCACTCCCCCTGCTTGTGTTCCCTCTCTGGCTGTCTCTCTGGCTGTCAAATACATAAAATCTTAAAAAAAAAAAAAATCAGTGGTTGCCACGGATTAATGAGAAGAGATGGATGAATGGGCAGAGCACAGAGGATTTTTAGGGCAAGGGAACTATTCTGTAGGATACTATAATGGTGGGTACATGTCATTATATGTTGTCAAAACCTATAGAATATACAAGACTAAGAGTGAACCCTAGTGTTAAACTATGGCCTTTGGGTGATTATGGCGTGTCAATATATGTGCATTTGTTGTAACAAATGAACCACTCAGGTGGGGGATGTTGGTAATGGGAGAGCCTATGCATGTGTGGGGGCAGGTAGTGTATGAGAAATCTTTGTAACTTCCACTCAGTTTTGCTGTGAACCTACAACTACTCTAAAAAATAAAATCTATTAATTTTTTAAAGAAGAAAGTATATATATTTTGCCATGAATTTTCCCCAGTAATTTAAAGTTTGTATGGTAGTTGTATTTAATGTTGTTTACTTAAAATTGTGGACAATTAAAATTCTCATATAAACTTGGAAGAACACACAAAATAACTAAATATATATATTTAGTTAGTATGCATATATATATATATATATATATACACACATATATGTATTTTAAAAAACTTCCCAGGAAGCCCAGAGTTAAAATTCTGCCATAAGAGTCATTTTAACTCTTTGGATGGGTTAGCATGTGTACTCTTTTCCAGCTTTCACGGGCCCTCATTTTCCCTGTTTTATTATCTGAGATGTTATGAGAGAATAAGAAATAAAATATTTGGTCTTGGCCCTGGTTTCTGGCACAGAGCTCCTAAAAACCCTTGCCCTTTCCTGAATGACAAGGGTGAGAGGAGCATCTTCTGTTATTCATAAAAAGCCCCTTTCAACCATAGCTGAGTTTAAGTTAAGAGGTGACTCTTGTGCCCTAGAAACTTTCAGCCCCAATCCTAGACATCGGAGGAAGGGACGAGGGTAGGAGATTGAGAACGCTCACCAGTGATCCATCTGATCAATCATGTCCACGTAAGGAAGCCTCCACAAAAACCCCAAAGGACTGGATCGGGAGAGATTCCCGGTGGGTGAGCGCATCCACGTGCCAGGAGGATGGCAGCCTGGAGAGGGCGCCCCTTCCCACATGCTGCCCTTTGCATTCCTTTCATTTGGTCTTTCCTCATAATAAATAGTAAGAATGTTTCCCTGAGTTCTGTGAGCCATTCTAGCAAAGTCTTGAACCTGAGGAGAGAGTTATTGGGAGCCCCTGATTTATAGCTGGTCAGTCGCAGGTACCAGTGACAGCCTGCTACTTATGCCTGGTGTCTGAAGGGAAGCAATCTTGGGACGGAGCCCTTACCCTGTCCAGTTTACTCTAATTCTGGGCAGTTGGTGTCATAATGAATTAAATCGTAGGACACCCAGCTGGTGTGCACAGAGAATTGAAGAATTACTTGATATAGAAAACCCACACATTTGGTATATCAGAAGTGTTTTAAGTAGGAAGAAACAGTTTTCTTTTATTACCCTTATTTTATGCTGTCATTTCTTGAGGCTTTTCTCCGAGTCCATTTTGGAAAAAAGCAGGACTAAAATAAATTTAATAAATAAAAAGATAAAAATATAGTCTCCCAACTATTAACATTTAGGCTTGATCAAAAAGCTGTAGCTTAGTTATTTGTTTGTTGTTTTAGTATTTCCCGTGTTTTTTTCTGCTTCTGACACTGAGTCATGTTCTCCAGAAAATCTTTAGATTTCTAATTGTACTATCTTCCCTATATATAGGTAGTTCACATTCTTTGTATTCACTTTGGCCCCCTCTGTTCAAACAATAAAATCTGTCTCCCATAGAATAGATTGTTTTGTTTTGTTTTTTTCCTAAATGGAGATGCAAAATGCAGTTCCAAGACCTCACCACTTGTTGTTGGAAAGCTCCTTATGTGCAACTTTTTACTTGTTCTGTTCCAGGTGGAAGACGGGAAATATCATATGATATATGTCTCAAGCTATATAGTTTATTGAATGAGCAAGGCCTTACTCCCCAGTGCTAATAAGCTGAAATGTTAAATTCATTGAAATCAAATAGTTGGAGGATACTGGTAGATGAATGTTTTTAATTACAGAGTGTTTCCAACTCTGGTAAATGTGCATATTAACTACAATTAATCTGCAAAATAATCCACCAAAGAAATCAAAAAATTTTAGAGGTATTATCTCATTTTTCTAAATGCATGTCTAGGGATAGAGTATGATTTGGAAAAACTTTAATTAAGGAAAAATTAATGCAGGATAGCACTTAGGGTCAGACTTCAGATTTAATTCCACTCTGACAAATACTAGTTGAGCTCTGGCCGAAAGTCCCTGAACCTCAGTTTCCTTTTATTACACAGGAATACTAATGTGTATATATAATTTTCTGTATATTATATTGTTTTGACGTCATGAGAAGCCATTCTGGCTGGAAAGAGACTACCCTTCTCCTGGCTAATTCTTAGAGAGAGCCAAAGGTCCCCAGCCTGGAGCGTGACTTTGATATGCAAACTAACAGATCCAGAAGCACACCTCTGCTATCTGGCCTGTGCATCCCAGAAGTAATATTACTCTGCCTTATCCCAGGACCAGGTGCCAGGCAACTAGGGACCAGCCCTATAGACCAAAACCCACCAAAATTATTCAGACTAGTTAATCCTAAACTCATTACCCTGTCCTTCCTTGCCTTTCCCACAGAAACCCCAATAAAGGCCTTGGCCTAAGTGTTCCTTCCTACTCCTGTCTTCTGCCTCCTGACCTCCCCGGTGCTTTCCATGTGGCCCCACATTGCATCCTCCTGTCTCTCGGACTGTGTCTCGAGTAAACTTTCATTTCTGCCTGAGCCTCTCTTCTGTATCTTCTTGTGGCCATACTTGACTGACTTTGTCAAAAGGATGTAAAACAACCAACATGTGTCTTGCAGGTACTGTGAAAATATAAAGAGTTAAAATATAATGCCACCATTACAGCGCTTGGTACAGAGAAAACATTCAAGTAATGGTAGCTGTTAAGAAAAGTAATTCTTAACGTAGGATGCATAACCCCAACATTGAGGAACCGGATCACACTCCATGCTCTGGCATATCTGAATATAAAGCTATGGAGTGTCTGCACCTCTGTCTCTTTCCACGGTATCTGCATAGAAAGGAACGCTGGACCATTTCTGCATTCTTATGAGCACGTCTTTTTATTTTTGCCACGGGGATTTCCTGTCTCTTACTGCGATAGAGGCCGGAAGCAGAGGCTCCTGTCTTTCAACAACAGGGATGAATTCTGCCAACAGAATAGCCAATTTAAGCCTCCACATAGGGAGGGATTCACCTGGACTAAAGACATAAAGAGTTTGTTGTTTTTAATGGAATAAAGATGAAAGTGATACATATCAACTCAGACGAAGGAAAAGAAAGCTCTGACTGGACTTGATATCCAGGTTCGGTTTCTAGGAGTTGTGCCGAAGGCTCCCTGCCAGGCAGATGTCCTCTCAGCTCATGTCAGCCCTTGGTGTGATCAGCTCAAATTTCTTTATAGACAAGAAGAGAGACTGATTTTGTCCACTAAATAATTTAATAGGTTATCTGTTGTGCAACTCTTATGTGTATTGTCCTGTGTTACATCTAAGTCCTATCCAACTTTGCCAGCTTCATCCCTTGTGGTCATTTAGTTTGATTTTGTTTTCCTAAAAACAACAGCAGTAGCACATTAGACAGGTTCTTGTCACCAGGCAGTTGCCATATTTATGGTAGTGAATCAATCTTTTTTTACTCATCAAAAGTAACCCTGGGATTATGGGCTAGAAGAAAGGACATTAAAACCTAGAAGTTCAGGAATAATGGCTCCCAAAGATTTGAGTAACATCCTGGAAACTGAAGGGGATCCCGCAGAACATTCCTCAAGGCATTGATGATATGATTTATAACATAAAATAACATATATAATAATTGTTGGATTTACCATCTTTGGCAAAGACTTGGATCTCCTTAAGGAGGTTTCCCATTTTTCCCATTGACCCACCCGTGTCTTTAAAACGCATTTTCTCCATTAAGGTTTGTTTGGCAAGCTGTTTGGAACTCTAGCACTTGTTTTCTAAGAAATCTGCCCACTGTTTGAAATCTGAAGAGTCAAGTCATCAGATATATAATAAAAACATAGGCAAGAGTTCTGCTTCTAGCAATGGTGGACTAGGATGTTTTGAACCAACCCTCTCTTTGAGAACTAGGAAAGCTATCGAGGTGGTTAGGAACTGGGTTCGTGGGGTCTGGATATGGGAACACAGGGCAGCCCAAAGAAATGAGCCTGAACTTACACTGCTCTTCTTCAGGTGACTACCAATTCTAAAAGTGGGAGCTGAAGGTGGGATACTGAGCAGACTTTCAATGGGTACATGGTCAGGGGGGAAGAAAAATTAGAGTTCCGAGCTTGCCAAGAGGGATGGGACCTGGTAAACTGCCTGGGTGTTTAGCTGGAATCCTGAGGGGGTATGCCCCAGGAGGAGGAGGACAGTGGATACAGGCTAGCGCTCTCAAGGACCAGATGATCTAAGCCTGCTACTGTTGCAGCCCAGCTGCTTGCCAGAGGCAAAACAAATCCTCTCTGGAGGAAGGTAACATCACCTATGGCCACAAATTATCACTGAATATTTTATATCAAAGTCTGGCAAACAATTAAAAAGTATCAAGCACATGAGGCAGAAAGAAAAACAGAGGACAATAGAAACAGACTCGTAGGGAATATGGAGATTGTGTTGTTAGAATTTTTAAAAATGATGATGAATACATTTAAATTAAAAAATGAGATTGAGAATTGAGAATTTTGGCAGAGAAGAGGAAATGAAAATGTAATTTAAAAGATAGGGGCGGGGCGCCTGGGTGGCTCAGATGGTTAAGCGTCTGCCTTCGGCTCAGGTCATGATCCCAGCGTCCTGGGATCGAGTCCCACATCGGGCTCCCTGCTCCTTGAGAGCCTGCTTCTCCCTCTGCTTCTCTCTCTCTCTCTGTCTCTCATGAATAAATAAAAATCTTAAAAAAAAAATAAAAGATAGGGGCGCCTGGGTGGCTCAGTCAGTTAAGTGTCTGCCTTCAACTCAGGTCATGATCCCAGGGTCCTGGGATCGAACCCCATGTCAGGCTCCCTGCCTAGCAGAGGGTCTGCTTCTCTCTCTCCTTCTGTCCCTTCCCCTGGCTGTGCTCTCTCTCTATCTCTCTCTCTTTCTCTCTCTCTCAAATAAATAAAATCTTTAAAAAAATAAAAAGTTAAAAAAATCAAAAGAAATAAATTCTAGGAATTTCTGGAATTCTGACAACACAATAACTGATGTTAAGAATTGAATGAATGGGTTTAATAACAGATTTGGTACTGCTGAAAAAGAATCAGATAAGTCAGAAGAAAATATTTAGATTGAATCACGGATCAGCAAAAGGATGAAAAACACAAAAGAGTAAGAGATGTACGGGATAGATGAAAACGTCGAATATATATGGAATTGTAATCCTAGAAGAAGAGAGAGAGCAGGACAGAGAAACCAGGACAGAATAAACGTATGAACAGATAATGGCTGAGAATTTTCCAATATTGTTGAAAAGTATCAAGCCACAGATTTAAAAAACATCATAAACCCCAAGCAGGGTGCATATAAAGAAAAGCATACCCAGACAATACTGGAAAAACAAAGACAAAATTCTTAAGGCAGGCAAAAGGAAAAAAAAAAAAAGACACAAAAGCATTTATTGGCTATTTCCTTTCCTAGGTGTGCTTTCAGAGACCAGCTTTGTGTGAGAGCCTGTGTGGAACACAAGCAAGTTGCCTTGGGTTTGCTTTACTCTCTGTTTCTGTCTATTGTCAGTTACTTTGGGGAAATAGAGGCAGCATTCATCATTTGCAAAATCCTTATAGCATTTACTTGATGACAGTACATAGTCATTTAGTACTTAAAGCCTGCTATGCATTATATATGTAAGAAACTTTGAGCACTTATGATGTGTAAGCCCTATTATTAGACCCAATTTTAGATGAGCAAACCAAAGCTTGGACAAGTTAATTAATTTTGCTAAGGTCATGAGGCTAGTAAGAAGTAAAGCCTGACTTCATGGTCCTTCCTCCTAACTCCCTGGCTTATGTCACCAGTGGTAACAGTAAACTCCGCCATAGGAGGATCATGGCTCAACTTTCTGTTATCCCTCCCACTGCCTAGCCTTAAATGCCTTAGAGCCAGTGACTTGCTCAAATAACACTAATAACAACACAAGCCTAGCAATAACAGCTGCCTTTATTGAGCAGGTACATTATACCGGGACTCATTTACTTCTCCCATCCTTCTACCTAATACTAAGTAGCTACGAGTATTATCCCACTTCGCATATTAAAACACCGAGGCACAGAGATGTTAAGTAACTTGCAAGGTCACACAGCTACTAAGTAGCAGAGCCGGAATCTAAAACTACACAGTCTGGCTTCAGAGTGTGTTTGTAATCATCACGCTTATTGCTCTTGCTATACTATTGTTCATTAACAAGAGCAGCAGAGGGAGAGAGAGTGATCTGTGTCCACCAGGACAAGATTGGAAGCATCCTAATTATGATTGTCAAGACAGCACACTCTTTGTTCTTGAAAGACCATATTTGTAAAAGATGCCAAGAAAAGGCAAATGATCACATAGGACATTTCGAGCTCTCCACTTGGCTAAAGGACATTCTTCAGAATCTACGCAGTCATGTGCATTTTCCCCACAGAGTGAATTCTTTTTGTTCTTTTAAGATTTTATTTCTTTATTTGAAAGAGAAAGCACATGAGCAGGAGGAAGGGCAGAGGGAAAGAGAGAGAGAATCTCGAGCAGACTCCACACTGAGCATGGAGCCCAAGGTGGGGCTGGATCGTAGGACTCCGCGATCATGACCTGAGCCAAAATCAAGAGTCAGCCACTTATCCGAGCCACCCAGGTGCCCCCACAGAGTGAACTCTTAACTCATCTATTTACCGCAATAATTTTTATTACATATTTTTTATTCTATTTTTTATATCTTCCCAACTTCATTTTACTTTTACCTTATCCCTTAGGTTAAAGAGTAAATGAACTGACTTCATATCAGAAATTTTTTGTGCTGGGTCCCAAATAAGTTGAAGCTTGACAAAAATGCTAAAGCCACCCAGAGCTGGTTTAGCAATGTTTAAAAGGAGAAAATCAGGGAGGAAAGACTAGACCTACTGCTTGGGAAAGACAGTGAACGTTAATAGATGTCAGGAAGAAGGCCAAGCTATTCAACTGCTAACCATTCTTTTTTATCAAGGAAGATGAAGCACCTTCCCATTGAAAAGAATAGGGCAAAAGGAAAGTGAGTCATAAATTTTACAACTCAGTCTCTACAAAGGAATTAAAAGACAAAATATGACGGTCTGACTTGCTCTAAGGCCGTGTATATCTGATCCAGTAGTGTAATTAACATCAAGTTTGAAAGTCGGTAGTCTCAGAAGAATGAATCCACAAATCTTGGGAGGAAGTATTTCAAAGAAGATGTCATTATCAAATACTCCCTTGCCGTGAATGGAGTGAGACATGTAGAGTTCCTAGAAGAAATTCCTCATTCTGCCTTAGGGCTCATTTGGTTGCTGGGAACGGAAACCCACTCTGGAGACTTCAAGAAGGGAGGCTTTATTATACGGCAGCTCTTCCTGGAATTCAGAGGAAGAAGGACAGCTGAGCCCCAAAGGGAGTTAGACTTGGATACTGGAAAGTCTTCGGGAGCCACGCAGCTTTTCTTCTCTTGCCCACACTTTCAGTTTCCCGGGCCTGTCCAGCCCCGCCCTGTGCGAGCGCCTCACATGCATGGCTTGGCCCTCAGTCGCCGCCATAGTCTCTCATTCGATAGGACGGTGCAGCTCCAGGGACCACCACTACCTGATTCTCAGCCTGTGTCTCAGTTCACATTGTCAAGAGAAAAATCACCAAACTGGTGTGGTTCATGAGTCAGGTAACACCCTTTTCTCTAGGAGGGTTGGGTTTATTTGGTACAAACATGGGAAGAGAGGCTCACAACTGGTGCTCCAGTTGGGCGAGGGAGAGGGTTTTTCCTTAAAGAAGAACTGGGAAAGAAATCTCAAAAGGTGTCTCTAATCTCTGTGATCTAGATCCAGTGCTGCAGTGTCCTGGAATCTTCACAGTGTCTGAAATGATTACCAAGAATAAGTCCAAATATTGGGACAAGTTTTGGGAAAAAGCCATTAGGAGGGAAGAATGGACATTTAATATATATGTAAATTATACTCCACTAAATGAGTTTTAAGCTCACTCTTCACCCATGAAATGAAATTCTAAAATTGAAATAGAAATTTAGTGACATATTTGAACATTAACCGATTTTTAGGGCAAACACCAATGAAGTTGTGTATCTTAAGATCAACATAAAGTGTTGATACATTAGGCAGAGATACTCAATTCAGGTGCAGACAATAAATAATTATCAATACACAATTTGGAAGCAAACTTCCTCTTTATTGTGCTATAGCTTTATTGTGCTATAGCTTGACTGAGACAATGGGAAAAATTTCAGGAAAGTCAGCAGAGAGTACCGTTTTCAATTGTCCTTGGACCCCTTCACCTAACGAGGTTGGAGTTAGCTTCTAACTCAGAGCAGGGCACAGATCAAGACAGTCCTGGAGAATTGGCTTCTGTTGCCACCATCTCTCCAAACAAGATCAAAGCTCAGAATCAAAGCCTAGCCCCACCCAGACTTGGGGGCCAGACATCAGGAACCTCAAGGGATGTAACCAACTGGTTTGACTTTCAACTTTGCAAGGCCATCTTTTCAGCATGAGATTTATTTCCAGCAGTGGAATAGTTTAATGGCACAATATTCTCATTTTTATAAAATACTGAATTATTCTCAATAGTTAATTTTTCAATGAAAATGTAGGACATGCAACCTTTTAAATATTAAAATGTTTACCTCAGTTTTTAACATAAATGATTATTTTATTCAAGCAAAATAATCATTTGACACTATAGTTGCAAAAATTTTTGGAGGGTTTCGAAATTTGGATTTTTTTTCGATTTTTCAGATATAATTAAAAATGAAAACTTAATTTTTGTCTATTGTTTGGATTTTGTATTCTGTTTGAAGCATGTATTATTGATTATTTTTCTTTTGAAATCCAGTTTCTGTGTTACTAGGTCACTGCATTGCTTTAAGTTTGAATCTTTTAGTATTAAACTTGTGTGTATAACTGATGGTTATCATTTTCAGCCTAAAGCTAAAAAAAAAAGTTCAATCTTTTCTATGGTTCTAACACTTTAATAACTCTTTTTTTAAATTGAACTATAGTTTTTAGTATTTTCCCAGAGGGAAAAGAAAATGCATCTGTAATTGGACATTTAACACTTGGCAGACACTTAATCCTTGGTGTTTATTGGCAGAGAGGTAAAAGAAGATGGACGACTAAACAGAATTTTTCAGTTGCTTTTCCAGGAAAAACAACAGCTCTGGTAGGTCAGTATTATTCCTGGTTTTCAGATAAGGAACCTGAGATCTAGAGAGGCTAAGTACCTCACCGAAGGTCCCACAGCTAGTAAGTGGCAGAGTCTGGTTTCTAATTCAGGGATGTCTGATTCCAAAACCGCGTTCTGTCTGTTGCATCCCTGGACTTGATGGTTTCACAAGACTATAGATTCACAGCACGTACTGTTAGGGCAGAAGTGATGTATGTTTGAATTAGTTATAGCGCAATCCGGTTTGAAAATTCCATTTTGAGAGTTTGTGCATGTGGCAGCATGCTGGGGTGGTAGGAAAATGATTATCTTACCTCATCACTACAAAATTACACTCTGTGACCTTATGACAACCCTACTTTCCTCCATAAAAGAGAAGAAAGTAGCTGATAATATATTGGCTCGAGAGCCTAGTGTGGGAAGCTCTCATTAGGTTTGAATTACAGCTAAAGTAGACCCACAGACACTGTGGTGTGATTACATGAAAATAGCAACACAAAAGCTATTCTCCTTCTGAGTGTTCTAAGGTTGATGATGTTAAAGTTACGGTTAAAGGAACATTGTTTTATATTTTGGGATTCTGGAGATGTTCTTATTAGGAAAAGACCTCATAGTCATTTACCCTTAGCCGAGTGGGTAAAGACTAAGGGCTAAGAGAAATAGAAAATGTCACAGCATCTTCTAGAAGTTAAAGGAATGGAACTAGTTAGAATGAGGACATTGTTATGGCCTCTCAACCAAAATGAAACAGACGTGACAATTGAAATAGTATATTAGACCCCGGGGCTGGTGCCAGAAGATGCTTTACTCAGAGCACTGCCTACAGAGTGTCTCTCTCTAGGGACTCAGATTCTTCTTCCTGATTGCCTGTCAGAGCCTAGCTCTAAGATCCTCAGTACTCCTCCTCCTCTTAAGTGAATCCCCCTGAGGGAGAGCAAGTGCATGTCTGCTTTTGTTAGATGACAAAAAGTAGAGATGACACAGACGCTGATGTAGAAGCTGTGTGGAGTTCACATAATTTTTTGCCTTCCATGTTGAAAAAATATTTTAAGTTCATCTATAATTTTATATTTGTGATATTAAGTCATGAGGGTATCTAAATGAATTAATAAAGCAAATGTTGTAAGTAGATTCATGGTTATTCTGTCTGTATCCCAGAAGTCAGTATGTACAAGTGGGACAAAAAAAGCGAGAGAAGGAATATCTTGTGGAAAAAAATGGAGATCCCATGCTTCATCACCAAATGATTGATTTTTGGATCTCTCCATTTGTTAAAATGTTTATTTCTATTTCTCAGTAAATCTTAAATAGGAAGTAATATGATGACAAAGGTCTTCAAGAAAGATTAATGTAACAGCTCTATATACATGCCCTGGAGAAGTAAAGATCTGGAAAGGAAGATATTGTAGTTATGAGAGTACGAGGAACTGACAAAGAAGTGAGGTTTTCAAGAACTTTGAGAAAAATTCAACAGGTCTTGGCGTTATAAATACATGAAGTAAATGCGATCTGAATTGAAGGACTGTTACGTGGGAAGGTTCGTAGCAGTGGCAATATTAAGACTTTGTTCCATTTCTCTTGATCCTGAGTCTTTACCCTGTACCCACCTAACGTAAATATTGCTGATGAGGTCAGGGATGTCAGCTTTTTGTGATAGTTTGTCATTTCTCCATGCAGTAGTGTTCGAGTATCAACTTCTGTTTAATTCCTGTAAGCTCACTTTGCCAATACAGGAAGCCTGAGACGTGAGAGCCTTGAGGAGAAATGGGAAGGAAGTAATGGATTCCCTGGAAAATCCAGTCCCAGAAATCCTGCATAAGCACATTCCAAATGGGGATTATAATCTTTCTCATAGACCAATAGTTGTTAAATTGATATGAACATCAATTAGGTTGTACAAAGACAAAGGTCCTTTCTTGGAGAAACTCTGGTGAGCATGTTAGCTGACATTTCCTGATGCTTCAGCCCTTCTTCCTCATCCAGGTCAACGTATCTAGCTACCTGGTGAAAATATCGACTGGCTTGTATTGGCCCCAGCTAGTGGATGCCACTCATCATTCACACTCTTACCTCCCGAAAGAAACCATGGGGCCTGAGGTAAATCACAATAGGCACACTAAACATCTCCCCTACAAACTCACGCTAGTGAGACTCCTCTTACACTGCATGGTTTGGGAGACATACACATGCTTACAAATCGTTTGGAAAGAAGAAAAATTTGATGGTAAAATTCAGATTAGCTCAAATATTCCAAGTGAGGATATATATGCATAATATTGGTGCAGAGAGTGCCTGAGTATAAATTGTGGCCTAATGAGTAAAGGTGCTATTTGGAACATTATGACACTCAGTTTTCCCTAGATTAATGTACCAGTTGTTCAGAAATGCAAATGAAAAATATTTAATTAGTTGCTTTATAGTTTTAAAATTATTGCCTGGGTGGCTCAGTCAGTTAAGCAGCCAACTCTTGATTTCAGGTCAGGTCATGATCCCAGTGTCCTGTGATTGAGACCCATGCTGGGCTTAGTGCTCAGCAGGGAGTCTGCTTGAGATTCTCGTTCTCCCTCTCCCTCTGCTCCTCCCCCCTGCTCTCTCTCTCTCTCTCTCAAATAAATAAATAAATCATTACAGAAAATAAAGTATTGCCCACACATGGTAAAACAAATTAAAGCAGCACAAGATATGCAATTAACAGTAAGCCTCTGTTTTCCCTTCCTGTACCTTCAATTCCACTCCCCAGAAGTAGTTCTATCAGTAAAAACATCATGGATGCTTTGGCTGCAAGTCGCAAAAACCCCTATTAATCCTGGCTAAGTTACATGAAGTTCGGAAATAGGCATCTCAGGGTTGGCTCTGTAATTCATGACATAGTCAAGGAGCTACCCTTCATTTACTATATCACACCTCATTGTCACAGGGTTGCTAAAACAGCTCTAGGCAGTACCTTTGCAAAAGAAAGGCTCCTAAGCAGGAAGGACAGGGGTACAAGCAGAAAGAGCTTTCTCCTCATGCACATCCTTGTTACCTGAGGAGGAAAATTCTTCCAGAAGTCCTAAGTAGACTTGCACTTACCTCTCATTTCCCAGGCAAGAACTGAGTCACTCTCCTATCCCTAGGTCACCAGAAGCAAAAGAAAATGAGATTGCCGTGGCTGGTTTAGGTCAATCAGGACTCACTCCCTGGGGCCAGGCACAAGGCTGCCTGAGCAAAATTAGCTTTCTGCTGGCAAGAAAGAAGGGGACTGGGGAAAGGATACCGGGTAGGCTACCACTTGTAATCACCAAAATGAAAATGGTTAACCATGTCTTAATATCTGCCCCAGAAATTTTCTATATATGTTTAAGTATTTTTTAAGATTTTTAAAATTAATTAATTGATTAATTAATTAATTAATTTATTTATTTATTTGATGGAGAGATAGCAAGAGAGAGAGAGCACAAGCAGAGGGGAGAGGGAGAAGCAGGCTCCCCGCTGAACAGGGAGCCCAACGTGAGCCTCGATCCCAGGACCCTGGGATCATGACCTGTGTGACCTGTGTGGAAGGCAGACGCTTAACTGACTGAGCCACCCAGGTGCCCCTAAGTAAATACTTATTTTTTTTAAGTAGATATGCTATATATATGCTCATATGTATGTATATGTGCATATACACACAGATATTCACACATTATACTTCCTTAAGTATCTTACTTTTTTTTTTAGATAAATGAAGTACTCTCTGCATGGTGCTTAACATATAACTAGTACATAGTAAGTGCCTTTATCAATGCTGATTACTATTATTACTTTACCATTATTACTTATAGTCTTTGAGATAATATACAACTTTTTTAGAAAAAGAATGAGGATCATTTTCTTGCAGATACTACATTTTACTTTTCCAGTATTTTAAAAAATTATGCCAGCACTTTTATTTTGGGATATTGAATACTCCTAAAGATATTAGCTGCATAGCTCCTTTAAAGAGAGATAAGAGTTACTGTGGTTAGCAGTGAATTCCATTTAAACATAGTGAAATAATTTTGTGAATAACAGCTAGGTGACTAAATGTTGACTTTCTGATGACTAGCCACAAATATTTTCTAATCTTGTTGATATGCGGGCAGAAGTAAGAAGGTTGGGTATTAAACATTTTTTGTGTATTTGCACAAAATATCATGTTAGCAAGTGAATTTTACATCATTGACAGATTTTTTTGGAAGGAAGAATGACTTCAGTACTATTTGCCTAATTCATGATGCATGGAGAAGATGAGAGTTATTTGAGAAATTCTTATGGAGGAGGCCAATATAGATACTGCAAGTATTTGACATAACTTGTTGAAAGCCTGGAGAGAGGGAGCAGAGCAGGGAGAGCTCCCGAGTTATCCCTGACATAGCATCCTGACCAAGGATCTAAGGTAGGCTTGCACCATAGTAAGTCCAGCCTCAGATGGCCCTTCAGCCCATAGAAGCTGACTTCTCATAGTCCTTAAGGTCAAATTGCAAAATGCCTTGTCTTTAAGGTAAAAGCTATTGTTAAGTCCCATTTTCTCTTGTCTCATCATTTTTCCTAAAATGTGTGGCTAAGTATGAAAACATTATGATTATATATGACAATTTATATGATTTCTCAGACTTCGTGTTCTTCTATTTCCAAAACAAAGCGAGTTAAATTAGACGATGACTAAGACCTCCTTCAGGTCTGGAATTCTAAGTTAAAAATCTGGGTTTCTGGAAGTGATTGGTCATCAGAATCACCTGGAAGCAGTTCTAAAAATAGATTCCTAGACCCTCCTTTCAGACATGCTCGTTCATTCATTCCACAAATGATGATGGAGGGCTTGTGTTTCATTCTAGGGTACACAATGACAAATGCAACAGACATATTACCATCGTGCCCCAGTCGCTACAGAAGCTGGGATTCAACCCATTAATCTGTGTTTTAAAAATGCTCTTCAGGGCACCTGCGTGTCTCAGTTGGTTAAGCAACTGCCTTTGGCTCAGGTCATGATCCCAGGGTCCTGGGATCGAGTCCCACACCGGGCTCCCCCTGCTCAGCGGGGAGCCTGCTTCTCCCTCTGCCTCTGCCTGCCACTCCCCCTGCTTGTGCTCTCTCTCGCTCTGTCAAATAAATAAATAAAATCTTTAAAAAAAAAAAATGATCTCTGGGGCGCCTGGGTGGCTCAGTCATTAAGAGTCTGCCTTCGGCTCGGGTCATGGTCCCAGGATCCTGGGATCGAGCCCCACGTCGGTCTCCCTGCTCCGAGGGGAGCCTGCTTCTCCCTCTCCCACTCCGCCTGCTTGTGTTCCCTCTCTCACTGTGGCTCTCTCTGTCAAATAAATAAATAAAACCTTTAAAAATAAGTAAATAAAAAAATGCTCTCCAAGCAATTCTGATAACTAGACTGTTTAGAGAAGCAATGTTTGAGCCCAAATGCAAAGAAGAAAAGAAGAGACATTTCTGAGGGACCATTTAATTTTATTTGGAATGGACTTAACTTTATATTCTGAGAAATATTTCCATTTTTCACCAAAAAATTTTTTAAATACCTTCTCTAAAACACATGTGTGTGTGTGTATATATATATAATATATGAACATAGATTGAAATATCAATGTTAACAAGAAGAAAACACACACTTAACAGATGTAGTTACCAGTATGCTGATATTGGGTGAGGATATAACAAATTAACATTGATGCTTGATACATTAACTATAGACATTCGCATAAGTGAAAAGATAATATTTGAGTTGAAAGGTTGAGAGTTCAAGTTCAGATTACTTACGCAAATACGTGAGTTATTTATTTTGAATTCTTTTATTTACTTTGATTTGCTCTTTGAGGAATTTTTAAACCTCACCTACTTTAGTGTATAACAGTTTGAAACTACAAGTGTTTGACTTTATGACCTATGAATGCTGAGATTTACAAACAGACATTCTATGCTTGCTAGGGTTATACAACTCCATTTTCCTTTAAATAATGCCAGACTGATAATTTACCAAAATGAAATAAATGAAAGAATCCCTGCTTCCATGCCATCAAATCATAAACACAGACCATTTGATCTATGTCTGGGCAGTGTAACTCTAGGAGACCATGAGGATAAATGTTAACAAAAGGACCTTAAATAGCTAACACTTAATTGTTAAAATTTGTAAATCAGACCCTTTATCACAAGTTTTCCCTCTGTCAACACCTACATTCCAATATAGTCAATGAAAAATAAAAAGATACCATTCAAAGTAGTCCGTCTCTATTCATTTCTAGTCTCTGTATCACTGAGGGTTCCCGCAGGTGATTTAAACAAAGGGACTTGACTGCAGGAACCACAGCAGGTGTAGGCTGGGTGAAGGGAATAAAGAAGGAATGCGAGATTCTAAGAGAGGGGGAAAAAGTGGGAAACAGGTAGACAGTTTTGAGTGTAAAGGGTCAAGAGGGGGAAACCAAAGCCCAAACTGAAGCCATGGGGAAGAGCAAAGGCCCCGGGGAAGGAGCTGTAGCTGTTAAGGCACAAGGGAGTACCAGAGACCCCCCTCCCTGAAGCGGAGGACAGAGTGCAGTACCCTTACCAGCTACCTTTCTCTTTTCTGCGCATGCTTCCCCAGTGTCAGTTTCCTGCGCGCACCCGCGGGGCGGAAGGTGGTTAGGGGATGTTGGCCGATTTAAGGAAAATCCCCACACTCTCTAAACTGGCAGACTCTCCAAAAAGACTATTTATAGTAGGCGTTTAAAACTATGCTCCATTCTTTTTCTTTTTTTTGTAGGTTCCACCCCAGGATGGAGTCCAACACAGGGCTTCAACTCAACCACCCTAAGATCAAGATCTGAGCTGAGATCAAGACGTAGAGGCATCGCGGACTGAGCCACCCAGGCACTCCTATTCTTTATACATAGACTATTTACTTTGTGGATCCATGACTTTTCTCAAATCTAAACCCTGTTTTGGGTTGCAAACGAGTTTTTATTTTCTGTTTTAACTAAGTTCTAGCTGCAAGAATTAACATGCTATTATGTTGCCTCCTCTAATCAGTTATTATATTATCATTAGTAAATTGTAAGCAAGGAGCCAAATCTAATACAAAAAAAAAAGATATTTTGGATCAGCTGTAAATTGCTCCTCTAATTTAGTAAGAATAATCCAGAATTTTACTTTGGTGATTAAAATAATAGGATTAAAAACCGATTCAGCCTATGTGCTGAACATTCCCTTATTATGGGGTGTTGGCTGTATCGTTACGGGACCTCTGTCATCAGCGTGGGTGTGGACCCGAGACAACACTCACACAAAAGCTTGTCTTCTTGAATACTTGGGTAGTTGAAACTGCCAAGACACATTTTATAAATTCAGCAAGAAAAGAATCATCATCGTTAATGCTGCTGAAAACCTGGATGAGTAATTGGCTTTGAGAGGCGCGATCAAACAGCGGCAGCTCAATGTCATTGCCTAAGGCGGATGGCCGGTGTTGGGTGAGCTGCCGTTCATGTGATTTCACGTGTGGCTACCCAGAAGGGATGTTAGTTACCCACTTCAGGGAGCACAGATGTCGTTGCCAGGACCTTACGTTCTTCCAGCGCAGTGATATAAAAAGACCACAGGCAATTTAATCCAGAATGATAGATTGAACATCATATAAATGATTTGTCCATCCAGGAAGCAGAATGCCTTTCCCAGGAAATAACTTGAAAAAGGTAGCATTGGGACACTAGTATCACAAAGAAATATACTAGTTACTAGTTTTCAAAGGGTGATTTAATACAGTAGGGATTTTATCATGGAAAAGCTACATTTTCCAATTTTCATTTATTTTTCTTATGCGCAAAAGTCACCAAAGGTGTAAGGCAGGGGATGGGCAGTAGGAAAGCCTATTCAATTCCATTCTATTTGCAAGTTGCAATTTAAGGTAAATGTTGGCTATTTGTGCATTTGCAGTTATTTTCAAGTAACCTAAGTCAACTTTATTTCATCATAATTTCAGCATTCACCATAGATATAAAAGCTGGGTACTCTGGAGATTTAGAAGAAACTGTTGATTGAAACAGAGTGAAAAATATGCTTTCCCTGTTAGGTTCCTCCTTTGCCTTTATAATCCCTGGTGCCCGATAAAATGCCCGGCGGGTCTGAGTCTGGATATTCATTACCTAATCCATTTTACCTGTCTTAGCGCATCTATTCCAGCCCAAAATAGCACGATCTCTGGAAGCACCACATCCCACTGCTTGTGAGGTAGTCTGTATTACGTTGTGCGAAGGCCAAATCTTGATTCTAAGTTTACAGCAAATGTGTAAGTTTCCCATTTCTGAAAGCGGTGCTTCCATCCATCACTTCACTCCACAAGGAACTGAAGGACTTCTCACTGCCAGTAAGACTGTCATAAGATAATGTACTCAAAAACTCATTTGTTCTCTTCACCCCCCGCCCTGCCCACACACAGAATGAGCAAGCTTGTATTTTTTTTTTCTTTATATAAGGCTCTGTTCTGTGTCTAAAACAGAAGCAACTTGAAAACAACTATCCTTTTTGCAAGTCTGTATTCATTGCTAAGGCAGAGCTATGTAAAAAGGACAAGGAGGGGAGAGAAAAGGATGACTCTGAGGAAGACCACGGGCAAAAGGAAAATTTCCCCCAGACTGTGGAAAGTCAGTGAGTTCTTTGATCTGAGTTCAGGGGGAAGAGCTGTGTAACGTGTCCAGTGGGAATGGACCTCAAGCACTGGGGTTCCCAGGGGAGCAACAATTAAAGATTTTTCTCAATTTGAAACTGGCATTAAATTCCTTAATTACATGTCATAGACAATTCTGATAATACATGAATCTTTGGTGGGGAGGGTGTGTGATGCACAGTGCTGAGAATCATACTCCATTTCACATCTTTACCATTACTAGCTGCTGTTTAGAATAAATTATATATCCTCAAAGAGCTTGAGTTCATAGCATCTGTAAAACAAGAGATGAATACCCGCCAGGAAAGGTTGTGAAAATAAGACATTATGCACAATATGTGGCACACAGTCAATAGAAATAAATGACTTAGAGTTAACTCTAGAGAGTTATAAAAAATTTTTTTCAAACACACACAAAATTCCCTTAGCTAACATTACTTACTTTCCCATCCTTTCAAAAAATAAAAACCCTGAGTCAGGTTTTTTTCTTGTGATAAGAATGCTTATTATGAAATCTACCCTTTAACAAATTTTTAAGTGCCCGATACAGTATTGTTAGATATAGGCACATATTGTATAGCAGATCTCTAGAACTTGTTCATCTTGCATAACCGAAACTCGATACCTGTTGAACAGCAACTCCACATTTCCCTCTTGCCCCCCCAGCCCCTAACCACCACCATTCTGTTCTTTTTCTGTGAGTTTGACTATTTTAGATAATTCACATATGTGGAAGCATTCAGTATTTGTCCTTCTGTGACTGGCTAATTTCCACTTAGCACAACATGCTCAGGTTCATCCACGTAGTCACATATCACAAGTTTTCCTTCATTTTAAAGGGGGAAATAGTACTCCACTGTATATATATATATATACCACATTTGCTTTATCCATTCATCCGCTGATGGACATCTAGGTTGTTTACACATCGTGGCTGCTGTGAATAATGCTACAATGAACGTGGGTGTGCAAACATCTCTCTGAGATACTGATTTAGTTTCCTTCAGGTCTATACCCAGAAGTGGGATTGTTGGATCATATGGTAGCTCCATTTTAATTTTTTGAGGAATCCCCATACTGTTTTCCATAGGGGTTGAAACATTTTGCATTCCCACCAATAGGGTACAGGTGTTCTAATTTCTCCACATCCTCGCCATCCCTTCTCTTTTATCATTTTGATGATAGTCATCCTAACAGGTGCAAAGTGGTATCTCCTTGTGTTGGGCCAGTTTTATGAACTGCTTTCTCTTCTAGCCCATTCCACAAGCCTTCCAATGAACAAATAAGCAATATTCACCTAAAACATTAGTCCTTAATACATCTTGGGTCCCAAGACCACTTGGAGAATCTGATGAAAGACTTGGGACCCCCTAGCCAGTAAAATGCACACATACCATAAATAACACAAATTGTTTCTTGGGATGATGGGCCCCTGATACCTATTTATAAACTCCAGTTTAAGATCACTTGCCCTAAATTAAGCTATTCTCTGGCTTTCTCGACATCTAAAGATTTAATTCAGTGATTGGCTAGTTTTTCCTCCAAAGAGAAAGAGAGTACATATTTTTGACTTTGGGGGCCAGTCTCATTTGAAACTACTCAACTCTGCATTTGTAGTGCAAAACCAGCTACAGAAAATACATAAATGTGGTGCCTGGATTGCTCATCCGTTTAAGTGTCCTACTCTTGGTTTCAGCTCAGGTCATGATCTCAGGGTCGTGAGATCAAGCTCTGTGTTGGGCTCCACGCTCAGTGGAGAGTCTGCTTGAGATTCTCTCTCTTCCTCTCCCTCTGCCCCTCACCCCAGTCTCTCTCTCTCAAATAAATACATAAATAAATAATAAATAAAATCTTAAAGAAAAATGCATAAACAAGTATGTGTTTTGATAAAACTTTTTCGTAATAACAGGCAAAGGGCTGGTTTTGGCCTTTGGAGGCAGGGCCATGAGTGGCAATCCATGAATTAACTCTTTCAAAAATATTGGGTGGATTACAGTAGTTATGAACTGGGAAACTTTTGAACACAAGCGCGCGCGCACACACACACGCACGTGTGCACGAATGCGCGTGCGTGCGCTATGAAAGCCATACCAATCCACTGTAAAAGAGCAGGAGCTGCTGTATCTCCTTTCCTCTGGAATGCCTAGGATGGGAAAAGAAACCACTGAGATGATCCTCCTCTCCCATTCTATTTGATAATAATCTTTTATTTGCTTCTGATGGCAACTGGTGTCTTCTTTCAGTTGTTTTGGAACATCATCAGAACAATCCATTAGTGCTTCTTACCAGTGACATAGATTTATAGTACATTTTAATTTATGACTGGGGAGATAGGAACACACTCAGGATTTTGTCTGCATTTCTCTCTGCCCACATTCCACATGTCTTCTTAAGGACAACAGGCCTCTTTAAGGAACCTGTTCAACATTCCATCCTATGGTCTATTTTTTATTACTGTGTTTCTCAAATTTGGTCTTGGAAAGCACACTTGATGATATACACAGTAAAGACCTCCCAAAACTATAGCAATCTAAGTATAAATTCTATACAGTAAACACACATTTAAGAATCATTGAAAGAAAAAACTTGCAAGTACCTTGCTGATAGCTGCCAGCAAGTCTTCATGAAGAATAAATACTGTCAGACTAACCTGATCTATTAGGATAAAAGTCCCAGGTAGATCAAGAAAAAGAGATAGTTCTAATTTATCTTGGCTTTAGGAAGGTTAGGTAATTCAGTTGCATGAGGCAATAAATTTAGAAAACACGGTCCAGATAGCATAACTGTTAGGCGAGAATACAAATTGCTAGAAGGTAAAAACAAAACAAAACAAACAAACAAACAAAAAAACACAATACAAGGTCTTTTTCAAAGTCAGTTAGGAGCCTAGATTTTTTTTTTTTAAGTTTTCTCACCAGCCTAGCTAAAGAAATAAAGGAGCCAACCCAGACAGTGTCTTCAAGTCTTCAAAAAATACACCTTGGAAAAGCAATTCAAGAAGAAATGGAAAATATGAATATACCAATAATCATCAAAGAAATGTAATGAACACCTCCTCCCTTTGTTCTGTTCCCAAATATACTACATGGGAACAAGAACATGGAAAACCAAGCATTCAAGAAAGACAATCCTAATTTTATAAAAAACAGTTCTAGAGAACATAAAAAATATTTTTCAAAATCAGTCAATGGTGCTAGAGGAGTCTTGATATTCCTACCCAAACCAGATCAGGATAACATCAGAAAGTGACAATAGCACTTATGAACAAAGATGATAAAATTAAAAATGAAATCTTAGTAAGTGGAAGAATACTTATCTTGAGCAATTTAAAATTTTCCCTTTAACATTAGAAAATAAATTAATGGGATTAGCCTCACTAACATATGAGGAGAAAAAACAGATGTTCACCTCAGTGGATAGAGAAAAAGCATTTGCTAAAATCAGCAATCTGTATATGATAAAGCTGTATATGAATTGAAGGTAACTACCTTGTTCATATACAGCACCATGTTCAGGAATAAGAAGACTAGACATTGTTAAGATGTTAATTCTTCCCTAAGCAACCTCTAAATTCAATGCAGTTCCAATAAGCCTTTTTTCATGGACCACAACAAGAAGATCTTAAATTTTAGATGAAAGAGCAAAAGGGCAGGAATAGCTGAGACTATTTTAAGGAAGAAGAACAAAGCAGGGCCTTCCTCTGCCAGACATCAAGACTTAGAAAGCTTTAGGTTATTAAGGGAATAACTGGCATTCAGTATTCTGTTCAGATCACCTACTTCTTTCTATAATGCCTCCAAGATTTTCACCAAAGGAGGAGGTGGACATTGGCCAAGTTTGGAAGGGAGCCTTAGAAATATTGAAAGACTTAGGAAATGAGACTCAAAAGTTAAAATTAGGACTGTTCAGTCTGATGCTAATTCTGACAATGCTATACAAACAATAATAAAGAAAACGTAGGTTAAAAGTCGTACTTTTGAAGTATATTCGAATTTAAAACAAGGAAAGTTAGTTGATAGCTGTTACTCTTTTCCACTAACATAAGCACCTGAGATGCATTTTAAATGTAGCCTGAAGAATTTGGCTAAAATGGAATTTCCTTGAGGTGAGATATGGAAAATACACTAAAGATTTACTGAGAGAGAGGGTACGATCTCTTGCTCTGGATATCTTAAAAAAAAAAAATCAGATTGACTTTAATCTGTCAGGAAATTTGGGAGTTTAATTTACTAGAGGTGTTGAAATTCATAATTTGGATACATAAACTATTTCTAGTACGATTCTAGAAATAAGGTGCAGATGCTCTCTTAGGGTGAGGCAGAGGGGAAATCAAGCTATCTTAATTTACATGCATTGTTTCCTCTCTCCCCACACCTCCTTTCACTACTCCAAAAACACACACAGATGCTTTCCCAAAGTAACTGCTCTTAATTCAGCAGCAAACATGCCTTCAAGTAGTCAGTTAGACATCTACTTAGAGTCTCATTGTCATCACTCTGCATTGTGGCAGTTCTACACTCAAAATGTAATAAGGGATGAACAGTTGCCATTTAGCCAGGAATGTACTATTTTTTAGTCTCATTAAATTCAAAGTAAACTGTAGATGGTTTATGAAGGATTGAATATGAATAATAGATAGGATTAAACCAAAGAAAGAAACAAGATGACTTTAAAATTTGCAGTGAAATAAATTTGATTATGTATAAAATTCACCTTTATTACTATTATAGTCAACTCCTAGTTAAGTATATAAATCAATTTTAACTATCTGTGGTAAATTTTTACCCCTATACTGGATTTCCTTTCCTATCCAAGAAGTTCTAGCTTCCTTTTCCTAATTACTGAGAACTTCTTACGGGATATGGTTGTTGTTCTCAACAAAATATGTGCCGCATTCCAAAATTATGTGGGGCTATCTATTATTCTCAGATAATTGAGTGAGCTATTCTATACAAAGGAGTAAGCATTGTACAGGAAAAATAGTCTGTGGGACTCCAAGGCTTTGCATATGCTCCCCTTTTGACTGAAATGCAGGCAGATGGTGAGAAATGATCTGTGACTGAGCCCAGTTGTCAGATGTGTGAAGAGCAAGCTCCTCTTTTCTCATTGAAACAGCTCTAGTGACAGAGGAATGACATCCCGCTGTTTTAGTTCTTTATGGTCATTCAGTATCACTTATAGATATTTATTAAGCACCTTGTTTGAGCCATCCTCTATGCTGGGGCAGGTTTATCATGGAAAATATCAAACTAACATTTGTTGAGCACTTTATCTCCTTAAGCACATCCCCTTTTGTTCCATGGACAGGGAAATAACTTACCAGTGTCTTCTTCATAAAAACTATTCAGATGACATAGGCAGTAACTGTCACTTCTTAGTCTTTATTAGCACTGAATTTGCCAAACATATCTTAAAATATTAAAAAAAACAAAGACAATACAAACCAAAACAATACAAAAGTCCCACATGCCTGATGCCTGAATATGAGTCTGCAGAGGAGAAAGGGGAAACTTATATGTATTTTACCCCACATGGACAGTGTTAAAATGTAATATTCATTCTATAAATATTTACTGAGTTCTTACTATGTGCCTGAAGCTGGATTAATACTGAAAGGATAATGGTGGATAAAACAGCTTGCTGATTCTACTGAGGAACACGTAATAAACATACACATATTTATCATGGGGAGACAGAGGCACTGGAAGAGGTCAATTCAGATTAGTCGGGCAGAAAGGCTTGTTCTAGGAGGTGCTACCAGCTGACACAGTATCCGACTCACATTATATAAATTCTCAGGACCCTTTGGATCAGCCATCCAGTAAATATTCTCTGTTGCTGAATTTTGCATTTTCTTACTTGACTATAAACTGTTATTACTTGGGTCACATAAGCTAGACCTAAAAGTTAACAAATACAAATGAACAAAACCTGGCTTCTTTAGAGCACTATGAAAAAACATATAATTCTTTTATTGTAAATATTGAAAAAAAGTTTCTAATGTTTGGCTAATTCTTTAGTGCAGAACATTGAATTCTGTTACATTTTCACTTCCTTTAGATCAGTGATACCTAGTGTTATTTGTGGTCATGGATCCTTTTGAGAATCTGATTAAAACTATGGTCCCCCTCTTTAGGAAAATACTTGTCTGTTTTGATCTATGGGGCATAATTTTAGGAGAAGTTCACAACTTTCTCTGTGTCTCAGGTCACAAACCCTTTCCCTGACCACCCAAAATAAAATTTACCCCATTACACGTCAAAATGTATTCTAAAGACGTAATAATTTAGCGAGTGTGATTCTGGTACAAGAATTCAATAGAAAGTAATACAAGTGAAGAAAGTCCCAAGTATGCTTAGTTTACTAAAGGCATCTCAAATCAATGGAAAAGTTGGATTTGTATAATGGTATGTGAAAGTAACTAATGTGAAAATAAATATTAGATTTCTACCTCAAACCACGCACCAGAAGAAATAGTTGCTGGGTTACAGATTTAAGTATAAAAAGTAAAACTACTGAAGAACTAGAATACCAAATATATAGGTGGATATTTTTTTTTTATCGCTGGGTGGGAAAAATCTTTCTAAGCAGAAATCACAAGGAAAAGAGTGACATATGTGACCACATGTGTATTTTTAACTTTATAATAGCAAAACAAAAACACCTTCCTCCATAAAAGCCAACTTAAAAAATTGTAATGCAATAAAACTTTACTAATATTTATAGGAAAGACAAAAGTACCAGATGAAAAATGAGTAAGAAATATGGACACAATACTTGGCCTCGAAGCAAGAGCTCAATACATGTGTTGATTAAATTAATAAATGGATGAATAGGCAATTCACAAAATATAAATGGTCAATAACCATGTGAAAAGTATGCAATCACATGAATAACTTCAAGAATGAATATCAAAACAAAATAACACTTTTGCCCATCAAATTGGCCAAGATTAAAAAAAACTGATAATGCTGTGTTGGTTAAGGGTTTAGGAAAATGAATAATTGTATATTCCTAGGAGTAAAAACTCGTATCTTCCTAAAGGAATGTTTGGCATTACCGATCCAACACTTTAATATATGAGGCAGAATTTGCAAATCTGAAACTCCAATTTGCAAAACTGAAACTTCTCTAATCTTGTATAATAGAAAACAACTCCTTTCAGGTGTTTTCTGGAAAATTCCTTTCCAATAGTAAGTGTGAAAAGTCCACAGAGCAATGACAGGAAATGTTTATGACACATGCCTTCCCTCTTTGATTGATTCAATAAAACGCCCTACTCCAAGTCAATTGCATTCAGAATCTCCATTTCTAAACGGGAAGATGCAATGGCCTTTTCTTTCTGTTCTCTTCTTCCTTCTTTTGCCTTTCCTCCTCTTCTCTTCCTCTTTCAACTACATTGTTGGTGGTACATTACATTGCTGTTTGCAGTTATCTGCAACCTCCTTCCACCAAGGTTGTACATCCCCACTGTGTTAAAACTCAGGAGGGGCTATGTAGTTTGCTTTAGTCAACAAAATGAGGCAAGTGAAGTATATCACATCTGAGCAGAATCTTCAGTAGCTAGCTGATAGTTTGCCATGTCTATTTCCTTTTCCATGAGACCAGCTATGTTCCTAATAGAAGCCTCTTGGTCAGGTGTGAAGATAATGTGGCATAGTCATAACTGACTTGGATGGGTATTTGGTATAAGTGAAAAAAATACATCTTTCTTGTGTAGAGCTTCAAAAGGCAGAGAGATTTTGTTACTATAGCAAATCTCAGCTAATCCCGATAGGATTGCTAAGGAGCCTGAAATAGAATATAAGCTCTGCCAACTACTTGCTGAGTTCAAATCTGGGTCTGCTCTTACTATGAAACACTGGCCTTAGTTTCTATAAAATGAGATGCCTAATGGCATCTAGTTCTTAGGGTCATTACGAGGATTGAAAATGAGTTATTATTTACAAAGGACTTAGAAGAGTGCCTAGCAAATAGTAAACACTGTATTAGTGTTTGTTAAATAAATCTCTGTGTGTGCCTGTGTGTGTATAGAACAGAGTCTAGGAAGATGTAAAACAAAGTATTAACAGTGATTTAAATTTTTTCCTTTTTATTTAGCCACGTCTTCTAGTTTTTCTTCAACAGACATGTATTTCTGGCATATAAAAAAAATCTATTGAAAATGCCCAACTACTTTGCTTTGAGAATCTGCTTTTTAAAAATTGTAACTTAAAAAAGTATTGCTCCCTCTTAATGATTTAATTATATCACTTCCACAGAAACATATCTCTAATTTTATTATGAAAGCCAATAGAAAAACAGGTGTATGTGGAAGTTCTATTAATGGCAATTTTCTTGAATCATGGAGTGGGTAACGCCTGTAGCCAAAATCTTGAGAATGAGATTAAATGTTTAATTATTGTTATTCACATACTATATCGCATGTGTGCTCTGAAAATATTTTGATTTCTAATATGACTGAAATGTCTCCCTAAATAAGATAAAATTATTTAGTCATTAGTAATTATACCTCTCTATCTCTGAGCCAGGCTTGAAAGTTGATGAAAGATGATCTCTGGCTTCTAATCTTACAACTGTGGGGGGAAAGAGATCGTGAGGAGCAGCTTTGCTTTTGACAGACAAGTGTAAGGGTGATACCAGGTCACTTACTGGGACTGTTGTCATTGCCAACAACCTTCCTGCTGCCTGTATCCAACCTCTTTTATTTGCCCTGGCGGAGAAGGAGCTTTGGAAAGGATTTACACAGAAAAATGGTGTCCTAGGGGCAATCATTAACACCCATATCTATGACTAGCCACAGCCATCACAGCTGGAGAATTCCATGCCTGAGAACAAGCGTGGGAAAAAGTGGAGTCACTTCCTTTTGTATTCTCGATACTTACCATAGCGGCTTTTTTGGTGGGGTGCTTTGAGTCACCTGGGGTGGATGGAGAACTCTTCTGGACGGTGCACATTCTATAACAGGTAACTAACTCCAGAAAATTTAGGAAAGGTTTTCCTCAGGAGGTCAGGTCTAAGAGCAGAAGGATGAATGAGCTTAAGTTAATGGGAGGGCTAAGAGGAGAGTATTCTGGGTAGTGGGAACAACTAAAGGTAACAGCATCAAAACTATCAAATAATAAGTAAAACCAAACATCTATATTGAAAATTAGAAAATATTACTGGGAGTAATTAAAGAACACCTAAATATGTGGAAAGATATATTATGTTTATGGATTATAAGACTCAATATTGCTAATATGTTCATTTTCCCTAAATTGATCTAAAGATTCCAGACAATACCAAAAACCCCAGAAGGCTATTTCTTTTAAGGAAATTGATAAGCCAATTTAAAAATTTATATGGAAATACAATGGATTTAGAACAGTTAAAACAATCTGGAAAATGAGAAATGAAATTGGAAAATCACCTAATTTCAAGACTTACTATAAAGCTACAGTAATCAAACAAATTAATGGAGCAGACTAGAGACCCCATAGGCTCAGACATATACATCAGTTAATTTTCAACTGAGGTGCCAAGTCAATTCAATAGGAAGAGAAAAGGTTTTTAAATAAATGGTGCCAAAACAAATGTATATTTTTCAAAACCTACCTACCTCTATGTGAATATTGATTTGAGATGGATCATAGACCTAAAATGTAAAAAGCTAAAACCATAACGTTTCTGTAGGAAAACATGGAAAAAATCTTCATAACCTCAGGGTGGGTAAAGATTTATTATAGAGGACACAGAAAGTACACAGCAAAAACAGATAAATTAGGCTTCCTGAAAATTAAAACATTCATTATGAAAATTGAGTAGGCAAGCCACAGACTGGGAAAAATATTCTCAATACATATATCTGACAAAGAACTCTTAACCAGAATATATAAAGAATTCTTATAAGCCAACAACAAAAAAGCACAAACAACCTAATTTTAAAAATGAGTAAAAGACTTGAACATTGACTTTACAAATGATGCTTAGTATCACTAGTCATCTGAGAAATGAAAATTAAAATCCCAGTGAGGTACTATTTCATGTCCACCAGAATGGTTAAAATAAAAAAGACTGAGACCATATCAAATGTTGTGAGGGTGGTGTTGAGAATTAGAATTTTTATACATTGCTGGTGGGAATATAAAATGGTACAACCACTTTGGAAAAACTGTTTGGCAATTGACATTCATTTATTCAATGACCCAGCAATTCTACTACTAGGTATTTATCCAAGAGAAATGAAAACATATGTCCACAAAAAGACTTGTACAAGAATATTTATAGGCCTTATTTGTGATATCCTCAAAGTGGAAATAACCCGAATGAATACCAATTGGAGAGTGAATAAATACATTTTGATAAATTTATATAATAGAATGTTACTTAAGAATAAGAAGAAACTATTGATACATATAACAACATGGATATTTCTTGAAAAATACTATCTTGGGAATAAGAAGCCAGACACAAAAGACTACATACTAAATGACTTCATTTATATGAAGGACAAAAATAGGCAGAGAAAATGGAGGATGATAGAAATCAGAGAGATTTCTGCCTTTGGGGTAGGTGAAGTTGAACAGAAAGGGACATAAGAGAACTTTCTGTGCTGGTGGAAATATTCTGTATCTTATTTCTGGTGGCAGTTGCATGAAGATTTTATATATATATATATATATATATATATATATATATATATATATATATGTATGTATGTATATAATCTCCATATACATATATATGTCAAAACTTCTCAAAGTCAACACTTAAAATCTGTTATTTTATTGTCTGTAAATTAGACCTCCATTTAAAAAAGAAAGCCCAGGATAAAAGAGCATGGTATATCTATAGGTAAAAATGACTAAAAAACTCAGGGCTGATGGTTCTTTTTTTAAATTTTACCTCAGAAAACAAGAATTCAAGTCCCCTTCCCCTGAGTAAATTATTCCTGCATTTTAAGTCATGATGATGAAAGAGTTCCTTATTAAAATCTTTTTTCCTCATATGCGTCATACAGGGCTTGAAAACATCAAAATCAATGAAATAAATCTCATCTCAAATGGAATAACCTAGGGCATGTAAAAGCTAAATAATTAGCAGCATGTGAGAAAGGACATGTCATCTGTCTTTAAAAAGTTCAGCTGGTGGACTGAGAAGAGTGAGAAGAGAGAAATATTCAAATAAACTTCTAAACTCTGTACTCCTCCTACCTCCAATCTACATTCAATAAGTGTTAGCAAAGTAATGTAACTAAAAAATATGGTTGATATCTGGAAAACAAATCCTGTGACCATACATTATATTATGACATAAAGAACTAATTCATTAATTTTTCTTTTACATGATTTTTTCCATAGGCAAGGGACCATGTCTCTTGCAACTCATCTTTGTATCCTTAGAAGAATCTAGGCCAGGGTCTTGAAAATAATGGATCCTCAGTAATTATTTATAAACTGGAATTCATTAATCAATGTATTTACTGATTAGTTAGAATTTATGTCCAAATTACATACTCCCACAATGGGAAATTTCCTGCAAGTATTTTATGTCTTCATATAAAATGTCTGAACCAGTGATGATCTCAGTTGGTAATTTATGGGAAACATATTTAAAGAAGTATATGAAATGAAATACAAGTCCAACTCATCCTGGCTTAAAAATTTAACCATACTGTAGTTGCCTGACTGGATATTTTTAAAAATTATAGAAAAAGTACAATTGTTTAAAATACAACCAACCAACCAACAAATCCCACTGAGTCTAGTTTTGGTCTCCATTTGAATATCTAAATGATTATAAAGGCTGCAATGATTACAAAGGCTTCAATTCACTGTTTTGAACTGAACATCAAATTGGCAAGATGAGAAAAGCTGTGAAGTGAGAAGGAAATTGTTATTCCAGTGATGGAACTTCCACTGGTGAGTATTATTCTGTTGGCAGCTGAGACTTCAGGGGATTCTCACTATGAAAACCAGCGGTCCTTTAATCATACATTACAAGAGCATTTGTGATGCTTTGCAGGCAGCCTTTCTTCCGTGATTTTCCTGCTGCTTTCCTTCCTGAGCACAATAAGTTCAATATGGCTAATGCTGTTTTCTAGTTATGCCAAGAACCTCCTAAATGCCACTGGGTTTTCATCATGAAGACGGATGGCCAAACATGAATGTGAATATCTCCTTCTAAATGGGGACTCCCACGATCATGTTATTTTTGGGAGAGCAGCTCTCTGGCTCCATGGATATTACTTGAACGGAGTAACCACGTTCTTCTGCAGCTCTTGCTCGATCCAGATCCACTAGGCACATGCACTGTTTTCCTGAAATACAGTAAAATGGTATCATGAGACTCCCTACAGGGAACAGTGCAATTTCAATTTGTCCATCTATACAGTGACAAAATCTACAAGTATATGGCGAATGCTGTTTGCCCCCAAGTCCTGTTTAGTCTCTGTCAACCTAACTCTTGATCGGTATGGACAAAATACAATCACATATGACAGTTCACAGATTTGTTTCTGCTGCTAATTTAGAGAACGTTAACTTGCTTTTTGTTGAGAATGTTAACTTTTTAAAATGTATTTAATAAATAAAGCTCAAATACAGACTACAGATCCTATTTCCCACTTTGGTTAAAAATACATTTAAAGACCTTGTGCCTGCATTCCCTATGGAAATATGTTACCTGTAATATTGTGAAAAAATAACATCTATTTTAATAATATTTAAAGTATCATGCTAACAAAGAGGCATCTGAAAGATGGGCTACATTTGAACCTGGAATTTTTAGGACAAGGAAAAATGAGAAATAGAAAATATTTGAGAAAATTCTTATTTGTGCTTTGGTTATTTCAGGTGGATGTGTATGTGCTGTGTAACATAATCAATTTTCAGAACTCTTTCACCCCAATAAAATAGTGGTATTCAATCTTCTTTGTAATCTTTGGAACACAAAAGAGAAAACCTGACTGGCAAGCAAAGCAGCCAATTTGTGTTCCTTTGGCAAATGCAAATTTCTATGTTAAAGGTAGCTCTGGAAATAAAAATGATTTGGGCTTGAATATATTCAAAGCTATGGTTCGCTTTTATACTTTCAATTTCTTTAAATTCAATATACAAACTTCATCCTCCAAAAGGCTACTGACTATGCAGAACTTAATTCCATTTTCCCTCCTAATTATAATAATGACTAAACATTATTTTTATATAATTTATTTGGATGTCCACAGAAACTACTAAAATTGAACAGCTGCAGAAGTGAAGCCAGATAATTGAAACAGAGACGTTCTTCTGTGGAAGACAGAAGAACCCTCACAGAAAAACTGTGGAAGGTGAAGTCAGTAGGTAAGAATTGGCAATGAGGCATTCGGATTTAAAATGTTTATTTTGTACTTTTTTTTTTAAAAGCTCCTATGCCAAAAAGGATGAACTGTGTTAGAAATGATATAAAAAGAGATGTCTTGAATTCCATTTAGGCGAAATCACCCCCCAACCCACCCCTCCCCGTTCATCAACAGTTGTGCGGCAGACATTCTTTTTTTCCCTTAAAATATTGTTCATCTTTTAAGACATCTGTAAAGGCTCCCCCCCACCCACCTCTGTCTACTCTTCAGTTTAAAATGAAACATTCTCTGTCAGAGTAGACGCCCTGCATTCCTTCAGTACCCACCCTGGGTTTACACTACAGCTCATTCACCCTTGGCTTTGATCCCAGTCCAGTTAATTTTTCCTTTTCTATTACGTAAAAGAATCTCATGTTTTCACATGTTGAAGAAGTACCTTTACAACTGAAATTCAGTTGTTGGTAGTCTCCCTTTGGGGGCCTTGAAAGCTTCCTAAAAGGTTCACAGAACAAAAATATGGCCCATGCAAAGTACAGATGTCCACATTTGATGGAGTCCATGACTTTGCACATGACCTTCCTTCCCCTCATGCCAGTGATCAGGCCAAATGTTCCTCCTCCTCTTCAACTCCAGCAACTTCCCGTCTAGCACTCCCTGAACATTCACATGTACACTCAACTAGCTCAGAGAGTTGGGAATGGGGGAAGGAGGAGGCAGAGAAAAGGAGTGGGAAAGAGAAGGAGGTTGCATGCAGGAGAGAGAGGAAGAGCTTTTTCCATATCTTTATGCTCCGGAGTGTGAGAAAAGAAAGGAAATCAGGTCTCAGATGCCTCTCTGTATGTATCTTGCTATGCTGACTTTGACTTTAGAGTTTGAAGATAACTACTTCTCACATAACACAGTCCCTGCATGCAAGCTAATTATCCCATCTGGTGCTCAGCCAAAGAAATGGCAATCTGTTTTCCAATATACTATGATGGCCTCCAACGTGGGGGCTCTTCTAAATAATTTTAAAGATTATTTTTGACTCCACTCAATCTTCTCAAGCCCTAATTTTGGAACCTAGGCTTTGTATCGGTTCATAGTATGGCTCCATCATCTACCGGGTAAAGGATCCTGGACAAACTTTTGTCCCAGTCCTAAATAATAGTACATACCCCATAAGTATTTTCATTAGAATTTACTGAGATAATGGGTAAGGCATTTAGCTCAGCACTTAAATGTGCAGTAACTGTTAGATGTTATTGTCCTTCTAAATGTGATTTCTTTTTCTAAAGCAAAGTCTTGGATAAATTCATTACTTAAACTTAAAATGCTATTGTAGGTCTTCCAATTAAGGTAATATTTACTATTACAGATGTTGAATAAATTGGTCTATGATTAATAATATACAAGTATACCTCTTCCAAGAAAAAATGCTTATACATATTTTAACTAATTTTGGCATGCAAAGTTGATTTTTCCATCTTTATATATTCTTCTGTGGCTTTAGACGGATCCCTCAGTTTGTTCATAACAGTAAGAGATTTCACATAATTCTGCTCAATGTACAAATACTGAAGATGAATTTAAAAGTATTAATGTTGGGCGCCTGGGTGGCTCAGTCATTAAGTGTCTGCCTTCGGCTCAGGTCATGATCCCAGGATCCTGGGTTCGAGCCCCGCATCGGGCTTCCTGCTCAGTGGGAAGCCTGCTTCTCCCTCTCCCACTCCCCCTGCTTGTTTTCCCTCTCTTGCTATGTCTCTCTCTGTCAAATAAATGAATAAAATCTTTAAAAAAATAAAAGTATTAATGTTAACAAAAATGGGATAAAATACTCTTATACCTACAGAGCCCTTTTCAACATGAATTGCCTTTGCTGGGAAAAACAAACTTGAGTTTCTTGTTGATAAATGGACCAGTTTTCCCCATATAGAGCCAGTCCATTCATTCCTAGGCATACTGTATAATCTACTCATCAGCTGCTCTGTGAAAACACATACCCACAAGTCTTCGCTGGGGTGGAAGCTGGACAGCTGTCTGATCCGCAAACCTACACAGAATCATGTGTTCCTAAAAGAAAAAAAAAAAAACGATAGAATGTGGGTCTATTTTAATCTTCTGCTTCAAAACTAAAAATGATAAAAACTACCTCACTTCTCTGGAGTTCTACAGTTCAACCGAATAAAGTACTGCACAGGTAACACTTCTGAAAGAAACACATTTTCAGAAAATGGTACTCAATAACTTTTTCCCTTTCAAGTAGACTGTTCTTCAGATGCAGTTCTTAAGAACGGATGCAAGGAAAATCCTCAGGCCAGTTAGCCAGTTGCTTTTAGCCAAAATAGGGTTACAATGCATGATTATCATGTGTTAAACAAAAAGACCTAAAATTCACTTATATTTTTCCTTTAATAAAATTTGAATCTCAGGAACATGGCTCCAAGAAGTCAGTCTAGGTGGCTACCACCAGGGGAAAAGGCAGTACTGTAGAAGATCATCACTCTTTGTGGGTTCTGTGGTTCTGTAGTTCTCTGGGATACCCAGCAGAGTGCTGGCTGTTCCTATGTTTCTCTGGACTCTTCCCTTGTCCCTTTAGAGGAGAGGAAGCTGGCTCACTCCCTCTCTCCTCACTCCAAAGGGCTGCTGGAGGTGCATCTACTTTAAGGGCATCCGTAAGAATGACCTGAGGGAGTGGGGGGAAAATTATTCTGCTTGACAATTTTAGGAAAGGCTGCTTTCACGCAAAAAGAACAAGGCTTTATAGGGGCAGAGAGCTGATGAGCCTGCACAGTGCTCTGAAATAGGCAAGCAGCCAAAGGTGAGTGCTCGGACGGAGTGGGGGTACTGTGATGCTCCCAGGGCAGCTGCTCACTCGGAACAGATGCAGTCTCCAAGTGTGCAAATGATCTCACCTGTCAGCTTAGCCAAAGGCTTGAACTCTGATTCCTCGTTTGTCCCCTTTCGTCTTTTGTACATTCGACTTGAGGCCTCCATTTTTTAATAAGGTAATTGAAGTGGCTGTGTGATGTTGGTTCTTTTTGAAGGGTTACCTCTGTCTCAACTTTTATGCATTAAAACAACAACAACAACACTGTAATGCTTACTATAAAATTTAGTGGCCAATGGGTAGGACACTAATAACGTGGCTCAAATGAGTAACTTGTATTAAGCAGCCATGAACCGGCATCAACAAAGGGGCAGAAGAAGGATTTAGAATTATATAATTTGAAGAAAAAACAAGAAAAAACATGCCCTTTGTCTTCATAGTGTTTGAAAGTCAAGAGTCACTTAATGTTGAGGCAATCACCTCTGGTGTCCTCGCCAGATTTTACTGGAATTATTTGTATATGTGTTCTCCCCAATAGAAGTTAAATTCTGGAAGGGGAGGCACAGAGCAGAAGTCAGTAAAGATCTGCTGTATAAACTGAACTGTGGAGGAAAAGCACTTCCAAAGTAACTCTCAAGACATTTATTATTTATTTATTTTATTATTTAAGACCTTTATTAACGGGTACTTATCGTTTGTTGATTTTTTTTGAAAAAATCAAGTTGTAAACTTTTTATTACAAATTAAAAAATGAGGTTCTTAAAAATCTCAACTTGACCAGATATGAAACAATTTAAAAACCTTTAAAGGTGTATTGAGAAAAACCAGGTTGTTTTTTTTTAAAACACGTTTGTCATTACCAAAAAGAGACATCTTTAGGTAAAAAGAATAAAAACCCCATGCTGCATAGATAATGTAGATAGTTCTATTTATCTGCTCAGTGGGCAAAAAGCAAGCACTTAAGGTCTTCAGCTCCAATCTTTTGTTCATTTCTTATTGCTGGAATTTCATCTTCATTTCTTCGTGTTGGATGACTAAACCGGATGATGGTAGAGATGGTAAGCCGGCATTTGCTCAGCCCCGCCCTGCTCAGCCTCGGGAGCGGACGAATTCTCAGCTGGTGGATCGGCTGCTTTTGTCTCTGCCATCTTGTGGTTGAGGGTTTTCTGGGCGTCTGCGTCGGTAATTGAAGTCGCGGCCGTACCAACGTTGAGGTGGCTGCTGACCTTGGGTCTCATCTCCTTGATTTTCCTTATCTTCCGCATTGCCATCCTCTCTAGGCTGTCTTTGGCGAGAAGGCCCCCTGCGGAATCGTGGTCTATAACCCCGATACATATTCTGTCTCACTGGTCTACCTTGTTCTCCTGCACCCTGGTTGTCAGCACCTTCCATCCCTTCTCCCTGCACAGGAGGGTTGGAATACTGTGGTCGACGCCCATAGGGTCTCCGCATGTAGTAAGGTGGGAACTGTAGCCTGCGGTAGGGCCGGCGCTGTTGGGCCTGGCCTTCGGGAGCACTTTCCGATCCCTCGTTCTTTTCCCCACTCTCACTACTCTGGTAATTCTGCTGGGAATTGCGTGGAGGACCCCTGCGACGTGGATGGCGTCTATACTGGTTACGGTCTGCTGCATGTTTACTGCCTTGCACTGGAACTCCGCCAGGGCCTGTCACATTTGCTGCCCCCGCACCCTTTTCTCCTTCAACAACAGCAAACTCCACAGTCTCTCCATCTCCTACACTGCGAAGGTACTTCCTGGGGTTATTCTTCTTTATGGCGGTCTGGTGTACAAATACATCTTTCTTGATGTCATTCCTGTTGATGAAACCATATCCGTTTCTTACATTGAACCATTTTACTGTTCCCAAAACCTTCGTTACTATGATTTTATTGTCCCCGCCGGTAGGCGCCGCCGATGTGAGGCCGCCCGGGCCACCGCTCCCTGCGCCGCTGCCAGTGGTGCCGGGCTTGGTGTCGGCAGCGCGGAGGGCGGGGGCGGCGGGCGGCTGCTTGGTCTCCGCCTCACTGCTCATGGTCGCGGTGATGGTGACTGAGGTCGGCTGCGGCAGCTGCGGCTCCTCCCGGGGTGTGATGGTAACTAGCCTGGCCGCGGCGGTGGGGCTGCTCAGGGCTCTCTGGGGTCCGCTCTCCACTCCCGCTACCGATCCAACTCAGCAACTCTCAAGACGTTTGGGCACTACCTCCATTTAGTTCTGCCTGGCGGCCCACCCATCATGGTTCAGTTAAGAAAGATCTTGCCACAGTATCCAAGAAGCTCAGACTTCTCTCTGGAGCCTTTATACCTGAGACTCTCAAAAGGGCTGGTGGCCAAGCAGCTTTTGGGGGTGTGGGAGAAGGAGTAGACCCAGTAGACTGGGTAACAGTGAGTTTTCTGCTCTCTGGAAGAGCCTGGGTACCCTGTCGCTATTCTTTAGAAATGTTATGTTCTTTTCTAGCCAGTGAGACTGGGGCACCCAGCCTCTTCACTGCCCTAGGTTTTTTCCACGCATCCTCTCAATTTGTTTTTAGCCAGCATCACTCAAAGAGGCATTAAAAACAGGGCCCTAGTTTTTATTTTTCAACTCATTGTCTACTCTATTGGCAGGGTATTATAAGAGAAAGGTAAGGTGTTTTGAATATTATGAAAACAAAGTTCCTGGGGTCCTAATGTTTCCCAAAAAACCTTACAGTTCCCTAAGACATACAAACTTAAAATCCAGTAAGCAAAGCATCAACACTCTTCCCTCTGTAGTAATCTGTTTATGCTCAGAGCAGGGGGAGAGGTGAGGAGGGGGAAAGGGGAGGGTGGGAGACAGAGTTGGAGGTGCCTGTTTAAGGATTATAAAGTAGAGGTGAAGGAGATATATGTGCCAAGCTGGTAGAAATGAACGTTTTTGAGTCACTGTCCCCCACTACTTAACCGTTGGATGGAGAAGGGAAAAATCTTGAAAGGTGGGGCCTGGCATGTAAAATGAGACTATATATTTTTAGTGAGTCTACAAGAACTGAACTAAGAATCTAATTTATCAAGTTTTAATGGGATTTTCATGTATTTCTGGCAAATATCATTACTACTTTTTAGAATGCATTTGTCATGTTATTGACCAATTAGTTAGAGGTAATATTCAGAAAGCTGGAAACTAGTTTGCTCAGATTGATGCCTCAGAACTATATAATGTTCTGACTACTGTTGAGAAATAGTTCTTGTATTTCTTCACGCCTTAGGAGTAGAGGTGCTGCGTTTGTTCCAGACCAGGGGTTGGCAAACTCTGGCCTACGGGCCAAATCCAGCCTATGACCTCTTTTTGTATGGCTCTCAAGTTAAAAACAGTCTTTACATTTTTAAAAGATTGTACACCACCACCACCAAAAGCAACAAAAAATGGCAAGGACAAAGCAGAATAGCTGGGAAATTTTAAGTGGCTGACAAAACCTAAAATGTTTATTGTCTGACCTTTTACAGAAAAATTTGCCTGTGTTCTAGATTATCTTCTCAAAGATGTTTATACAGTGAGCAACTCTGGAAAATACATAGTTTCGCTCTGGAGCAAAGGGCAGGAATGCTTGCTTAAAGATTAAATCTTAAAACATTTGGGTTTCCTAAGCTCAGCTTCCCTCTCCTGTACTGCAATTCACTGTGTATGTAGGTGTCGCATGGCCCATTATATACTGCCCTGTGGGAACTGGGTCTCAGAAAGTCAGGACAAAAATGATGTTAGTCTGGCTACTCCTACTGCCAGGTCTCTAACTCAGAAGTCTCCTATCTGCCGGCATCCATGAAATTGTGGCAGGCTAGCATGTGAACTTGCAGGGTAAACTCTCAGACCCTTCACAAGTCTTGCCACCTACTTGGACTTTAATCTTGATTCACAAAACAAAACAAAACAAAACATAAAAAAATAAAACAACCCCCCCATATTACATGTTGATGAGTAATTCCAAGGTAGCTATAGGTTATATATCCCATTAGAAATTTGGGAGGGGAAAAATATAAAGAAGGAAAAAGTATATTAGAAAGACATCTAGAACTTTTTAAGGTTACCTTGTATGATAAAGTTTTCTTGAATTGTTCACTGAAATAGAAAAGAAAAAAAAGAGTCATTATTTTAAACACCAAAGATTAGGAGTCGAGATAGTCTATATATTTCTATATAGAAATATAGAAAAAACTATAAACAAAAGTAGGTATTTTATCTGAGGAGTACATAATGCTATCTTACACTAAAAACTATGCCAGTTTGAAATGTCTTTATAAAAAGCTAAAAGCATACTCTCAGTATACTATTAATTTTGAAGATTTTTTCAAAGATTGTTTACACTATTAGAGATTCACAACCATTTTTTTTTTCTCTTCCCCACATGGGTACACAAAGATCCAGGTTTTTTTTTTTTTTAAGATTTTATTTATTTGACAGAGAGAGACACAGCAAGAGAGGGAACACAAGCAGGGGGCGTGGGAGAGGGAGAAGCAGGCTTCCCGCGGAGCAGGGAGCCTGATGCAGGGCTCGATCCCAGCACCCTGGGATCATGACCTGAGCCAAAGGCAGACGCCTAATGACCGAACCACCCAGGTGCCCCAAAGATCCAGGGGTTTTAAAATGTAGGTTTTACTACTATTTTAGATATGGTGAGGCCAACAGATCAGGAGATGTTTGCCATGGAAAAGATAGTTTTTTCCCAACAATTCCTAAGAGAGGGCATGCCATGCCACAGAGGGCCACATGGGGAAGCACCAGGGCTGCTTAGGAGGCAGAGGGAGTGGGATACAATGTGGGCAAGAGTCTTTATTACGGATTATATTGGAATAGCTGGCAAGGCAGGATGAGCAAACTTAGGACTGGGTAGGACTGGGTAATGTCAGTGGCTTTGGGGATAGGGGCTGTCCCTAGTTGTCTGGTACCTGACACAGGTGATTAGGGCAGGGGGATAATGGCCTGGGAGTGGTCTTCCACTGACAAAAGAAGAAAATGGCAATAGATCTACACAGATACGAAAAAGCTGAGACACTAAAGTAAGATTTTAAAATCAATTAAGTGAAGCCACAGGCTGAATAACTCAAATTAACATTCTTAAAAATCTTTATAGTGCTAGACTTACAGATTTCTTGATGGGTTGTAAAATATACATTTTATCTGTATAGATTCAGAACAGAGTGAAATTTCAGCTATTGAGTAAACCTTAAGTTATACTTAATTTGCCTTTCCAAAGTTCCTTTGGTTTTCTCTCAACTAGTTGCAAATTGTGGTAAAGAACAAAACACTGAAATAAAAAAAAAATCAAAGACAAAGAAAAAGAAGGCTATTGTTTGTACTTTATTACTTTATTCAGAAGTCTTTAAGTATAAATTCTGATGGAAACTTTCTAAGATTTCTTAAAAGTAATCATGCAAATGATCAAGAAATCTTTTTTGATACATTATACAATTTTTTAAAACTAACATATTTAATCTATTCTGTAATTAAAATGACCAGCATGATTCTCAGTAACTATGATTCAGAGAGTGAAATGTCGTGACCACCAAGACAACAGCCCTCCACTAGGTTAGGCCAAAGGGGTGAGAAATAAAATGTCTCTCTCTTGTAGGTGGGGTAAGGACTGTAAAAGTGGCTGTCCGACTTGCAGATTGATCAGCACCCATGGGCAGTATTTTATTTTATTTTATTTTAAAGATTTTATTTATTTATTTGAGAGAGACAGAATGAGAGACAGAGAGCACAAGAGGGGGGAGGGTCAGAGGGAGAAGCAGACTCCCCACCGAGCAGGGAGCCCGACGTGGGACTCGATCCCAGGACTCCAGGATCGTGACCTGAGCCGAAGGCAGTCGCTTAACCAACTGAGCCACCCAGGCGCCCATGGGCAGTATGTTAAAAATACCACTGCTAGTACTGTACCTGGCCCAGCGCACATTTTATTGAATGCTTACTCTGTGCCACTAAGTGCTTTACATATATATCATTCAATTCTCACAAAAACCTTGAGTTAGTTACTATTATAACCTCCATTTTGTAGATGAGAAAATGTAGGCAGAAAGAGCTAAAGGGCTGAAGTAAATTGCCTGAGGTGAAAGGACTTACAAAATTCTGAGGAGGCGATGTTTGCCGCCCCCCCCCCCTCCCCCCGGGGCGGAAGACTTCCGGGTCTTAAGCACTTAACCACAACACCTGCTGCCTCTCACAGGTGATGAGAAGTGCTGAACCGATCAGATTTCTTAGCCAGGTCACTCTCAGACTGGCTTCTAAATTTCAGGAGTTGGGTCCAGGAGAAAAATCAAGGAGCAGCCATAGAGGAGATCCTCTCTTCCTTATATAACTTATAAATAGTACCTGCCTTTGTGGAAAGAGGAAGTGAGTTCAAAACCGAACTCTCATTGCAACTTTGTATCAAACGAGTTTCGGGCTTTAGCTTTATTCCCCACATTGGTGTCTTAGGGTGAACACTACATTTCACCTTTTGGGAAAATTAAACTTTGAGGTGTTCTGAATGAAACCATAACAGCAAGGGCACGTGACAAAGGAAGCCCGTGTTTTGATGCAGTGCTCAATCACCATGTCTGTTGCCACTCCACAAGCATGCAGTGCCACCTGGAAAACAAAACCAGACATCAGCACTAAGTTCTCGCTTAATCAACAATGCTACTTCTGTGACTTTTTCCCTTTTTTTTTTTTTTTTTTAACTCTTTGTGAGGACTGAACATCTGGAGGTTTCAAGTTACCAGAACATTATTCCGTAATAGTTTAGATAGTTCTCATTTGGACATACCACAGGACTAGTTAGCTATTCATATTAATTAAGAAAGCTAAGCAAGATTGAAAGATTACAAATGGAACACTGCAAATAAAGCATAAGATTCATTCAGCGGAAAATCTGACATGATGTTAAATACGGAAAATTTAATATGTGTGCATGTCTAAACTAGTGCTCTTGCTGATTATGAATTGTGGCAGGAACACTAGATTGAAATCCAAATTTCTAGTCTCAAACTGTAGTTGCCTTTGAGATCCTGGGCCATTTAAAATTTAACTTCTTTGGGCCTTGGTCTGCTCAACTATGAACTATGGTTAACAATATTGACATATAACAATGCTGTTGCAAAAATTAAATAAAAATGTATTTGAAAACATTCTTTCAAATGCTGTATGAATATAATCTAATCAATGTTGTATGAAAACTGATCAAATCATATTTATGGAGCCCCTTTTCATCTTCATATAACAGTTCTTATTATCGGTGAAATCCATGAACTACTTTCAATGGGTTTATTTAAAAAGGAATAAAATTATGAATTGGAATCTAATTAGGGCTTCAATAATGCATTAAAAAACCTCTAAAAATGATCTTAAGATATGTTTTCAAAACAAATTCCTTAAATATATCTATATTGTGTCACAATCTAAAGTAGACAATTATGAAAATTATTGGACTAAATAAAGCAAAACAGGACCCTATGGAAAAAAATCTGATATGGGGATCTTAAAAAATAAAGCATTTTGTCAGAAAAATGCTCAGATCTCTGACAACTTCAGGGTAGGGAGGGGCTTTTAGAGTGAAGAGACTTTCTGGAAATTTCTGGATATGAGTATCATAAGCTAGATTCCCCTCTTAAACTGGAAAACCAAAAACAATGTTGTATTGGGAAGAGGAAAGCATGCTCTCTGCTCATCATCCTTCTGAATCTCCTCTCCATCTAGGCTTACATCAATTTAGAAGTCAACAATCCCTGTGGTTGTTGTCAATCCACTTTTCCTCTTTCACTCTGAAAATTGAGCCTGGGAAGGCGGCCGTTCAGTGAAGGCAGGCACTACTGGGTAATTGGGAGTGAAGAACTTTGATTTCTCATCTGTTCCTTTTATTTAGTCAGTTTTGCAGAGTAAAAATCAGGCCAGTTATTTTCATGAGTAGCTGGAGAAAGCCTCACCATAAAAGTTATAAATGCATTTTCCCCTGAAGGGGAAGAAAAGACAACCAATACTCCCTGAGTGCCCTTTATGTGGGGCCACTATGCTGGGTAATGGCATGCAGATCTTTCTATGCTCACAACAGCCCTGAGTGATTTTATCTCCGTTTTAGAAGTAAGGAAACTAAGGCTCAGAGAAATTAAGAACATGCCCACAACAAAGCAGCTCCTGAGCGGCAGGATCCTGAACCCCATGCATTAATTATATCAAGCTGCTTCCCCGCAAAACTCTTTTAAGGCTCTTAAAGAAAACTTTAGACAATTTACTTTTATAAATCTCTCTTTACTTAGGTTCACATTCCTTTTGCTACATGCAAAAGAATGAGTTTATTTCCCTCATTTAAACAAAACAACTAAATTTAAAAACTATTTACACAATGGATTTTAGTCCTAAAAGGTTTTATTGCTTCATATGCTCCTAATTTCCATTGTTACCAAATGCCGGTCAGAAAGAACAGGCAAATAATGAAGAGAGATATAGATCAATGGAATGATTTGAGTATGAACATTGAGCCTAAAACAAAGGTGGCACTTTGGACCACTGGGAAAGAGATGGACTTTTAATTAATTTTTTTTAAGATTTTATTTTTAAGTAATCTCTATACCCAACGTGGGGATCGAACTTACAACCCGGAGATCAAGAGTTGCATCCTCTACCAACTGAGTCAGCCAGGTGCCCCAAAGATGGGCTTTTTAATAAGTGATGTTGGGTTAACCTGATAGCCATATGAAAAATTAAATTAGATCCTTTCCTCTCACCACACATAGTACATTTCAAGTGGATTAGAGATTTAAAATGCAAAACAACGACAACAACAACCATGAGTAAATTCCTCTATAACCTAGGGGAGTAGAAATACTTAACTATGTCTGAAATTCTACATACAATAAGGGATAAGGTTAAAAAAATTGACAAAAAATGAAAAAAAAATGGCAAAGAAACAAAAACCATACATAAAAAGACAAATGACAAAGAGAAAAAAATTGGCAACTTAAAGCATTAACAAAAGGTTAATATCCCTTATACATAAAAAGTTTCTAAAAATAAAGAAAAGTATAATAATCTGATAGTAAATGGACAAGAGATTTGGAAAATTCAGAAACAAAAATATGCAAATATGTCTTAAACCAAAGTTGTCCAATATGGTTCAAAATAATAGAAGTATTTAAATTACATTAAGATATTACTTATCACCTATTAAAGTGGCAAAAATTCTAAAATTTGATGACAATCTAGGGTATGGTGAAACAGACAATATCATACATTGCTGGTGGGAATATAAAAATGTCACAACCCCATGGAAGAGGAATTCAGCAATATCCAGCAAAATGACATGAGTAATTTGCGATCTCACTTCTAAAAATCTGTTCAAGGGATACACTGGCTAAAACATAAAAAGATTTATTCATTGAGGCAATACTTGAAATAACAACAAAATGGAAACAAGCCAATTTTCCATTGACAGAGGACTTGCGGCTTACTCTGAAGCTCTAAAAAGGAATGGGGAATATTTCCCTACATGGCCATGGTAGATATTATTAAATGAAAAATAATGTTAAAAATTGTCAAACTATTTTCAGTAATCATCATTGGTGTCTGTATTTTTGTTTTAGGACTCAAATATGTATATTGTGAAATAAAGCGAATAAGAAATTTGCTGATGCCATTAGGAAACAGATTTTTTTTTAAGCACAGGAGAAAGAAGAAAGAGATATGAAATAGCTAGGTGAGGCTAAGTTAAAATCCCATGGTCCTGAATTTAAATTGGCAGTGTCAGTATGTACCCATGATGTTAAAAAAAAAAAAAAAAAATTGCCTTGCTAAGACCACAGTAGAGCCTGGAAACAAAGACCAAACCAGTAGCAATGACTATCCCCAGTACCTAAATTGTGGTAACCGAAATAGCATTTTCCTTTAAAAGAATTTAGAGCTGCATGGAGAAATAGCTGCTGCCAGGTAGGAGGCAGGAAATGCATAAGATGAGTTGGAACATCGTGTTATACTGAAAGCAGGGACACTATGACATACCACTGAAGTCCTATCAATAGGAGACTCAGGAGCTAACCTCAAGAGGCTCCCACTTAACATATATGGGAATATCTGAGCATCAGATATATATAATCCTTAAGTGCAATAATAGTAAGTGTTTCAAACATTAAATTGATGAGTCAATAATTGTACTGAGGGAAAAAAAAAAACTAGTCACTTTCAGTAGATAACCAACTCACTTTGAAAACCAGAAAATACAGGGAAAGAATCGAATTTTATCTGGCCTTTCCTAATGTACTGTACCTCTGCATAACTGAACAGTTAATAAAGGAAAGTAAATGAAGATGGAATGATAAGATTAAAAGAATATCGCCATTTTGCAATCCTTGCTAAAGTAATGGCGCTAAGGTCAATGATCACAAATGCTGCTGATGTTGCACAAGAGACAGCCAGACATAAGTGCCTACTGATAGAACACACCACCACCTTTGATGTATCCTTACCCCAAAGTAAACCTGATCTGATTATGTCTTTACAATCTAGATCTAACTACCAATCTCTAAGCAATCTCGGGAACAGAGTAATATGTGAAACAACACCAGGAGGATATGATCAGCAAAATCCAAATTGTGAGAAACTGTAAAGGAGAAATGATATGGTCATATAAACAATCTTTAAGGGAAAAAAAGAGACAGGGATGGTGTAGTAGGACGAGTGAGTCTACCTGCTCATACCTGAAACATGTCAACATGGCAAAAAGGATTTTTTTCAGATGTAATTAAGATTAAGAACCTTAAAATACCAAGATTAGTCTGGATTTACATGGGTGGGTTCAACTGAATCACATGAGGACTTCAAAGTAGAGAACTTTCTCAGACCGGAAGCAAGAGAGATGAGACACAAGGAAAAGTCAGAGATGTGAGGCATGAGAATGACTTGAACCACCATTGCTGGCTTTCACCAGTAGCTCTAGAGGCTGAGAATGAATACTGGCTGAACCAGCAAGGGAGTTGGAACCTTAATCCTACAATGCATGGAACTAAATTCTACCAACAACCTGAACCATCCCAGAAGTGGATTTTCCCTCAGAGCCTTTAGATAAGAGCCAAACCAAAGTAGAGGCTGACTTTGGCCTAATGACACCTGGAGCAGAGAAACTAGTTAAGCCCATCTGGATTTCTGATCTATAGAACTGTGAGATAACAAATTTGTGTTATTTTAAGCCGCCAAATTTATGGTCATTTTTTTTTTTGACAAGACAAATAGAAAACTAAAGCAGATGAAAACCTATAAATTTTAAGCCTTAAGATTCACATTAACCATTTCAATTTCTGTGTCTTATTTCAATCCTCATTAAAAGAAGTACACTGTAAAAAATCATGAGACAAATGATGTAGAGAGCTTCTACAGCAACACAAAGGTGATCTTGTTGAGTAATTTGCTATTCTCTCTTATTAATCATTAAAGGCCTATAATTACTACTTAATCCTACCAATTGCAGATTTCATTCATTCATTCAACAATCAACAGGCATTTTGTATATACTGGTATTATGGTAGTGACTGGGAATACAAAGGTCAAAAAAGATCCCTTTTGCATGCTCTGTCATAGTAACCACTGAATCCAAACTACTTAATATATTAATCAACTCAATCTAGGAATCATATAGGTTGAAACAACTCATAAAGTTCGTAAAATATGTCTCTCTTGGGTGTGATTCACAGGCGATACAAAGAAGAGTAAAACACTACACATACAACAACACACAAACCGTACACAAACCTAATACAGGATAGAATATGTTAAGTGCCATTAAAAAAGTACAAACAGAAGCATCACAGGAGCGACAGGAGATATTCAGATGGGGAAAATTCAGGAAGGGAGTCCTGGAGGAGGTGGCATTTTGAGGAGGGCCTTGCAAGGTAGAAAGGAGTTTAGAAAGCAAAGAAATAACAAGCCAGAGGCAAAAGAACAGACGGCATTTTCATGAAATAGGGAGTGATACTACTATTAGAAATAATATAAAATTTAACATTTATTGAGTAAGGTATTATGTTAAGTGCTTTCCATGTATTTATTCATTTAACACAATAACCCTATGAAATAAGTACTATTTTTTAAATTGACCTTTTTATTGTGGTAAAAATACATACAAGATTTACCAGCTTAACCATTTTTAAGTGTACACATTGTTGTGAATCAGATCTCCAAAACTTTTTCATCTTGCCAAACTGAAACTCCATACCAACAGCAGCAACTTCCGTTTTCCCCTTCCCTTCAGCCCATGGTAACTACCATTCTACTTTCTGTTTCTATGCATGTGACTACCTTAGATACCTCATATAAGAGGAATCTTACAGTATTTATCTTTTTGTAACTGGCTTATTTCACTTAGCATCCTCAGTGTTCATCCAGGTTGTAGCATGACAAGACTTCCTTCTTTTTTAAGGCTAAATTATATATACATATCACATTTTGTTTATATGTATATAATATATATATATATCACATTTTGGCTAAATTATATATAATTTATATACATAAATTTATATATAATCACAACATATATATTATATATATCACATTTTGGCTAAATTATATATCTATATCTATATGCAGATATCTTTCACATTTTGTTTATCCACTCATCTGTCCATGGACATTTGAATTGCTTCCACCTCTTGGCTATTGGGAATAGTGCTGCTGTGAACAGGGGTATGCAAACATCTAAGTAGGTACTATTTTAAGATAAGGAAATTGAGGCCCAGAGAGGGTAAGTAACTTGTTCCAGGTCACACAGCAAATCAAGGACCCTAACTCAGACAGTTCGGGGCCTCCATCCTAGATAATTACTCTTTACAAATACATCCCCAGTCTTTTTATTCATTTCATTGGTCCTACTATCTTCTGAAATTACAACAACATAGGGAATTAGCATATATTCAGTATCTGCTAGATGTCACAATCTTTACATTGATTTTTTGATTTAATAATTTAATTATTGTCTTAATTTAATATGTTAAGTGGCTCTTATTATCTCCATTTGCAGTAACATGCCCAAAGTCACCTAGCCAGAAAGACCTGGTCTAAGGTCACAAGTGATGAAGCCAAAATTTAAACTCAAACTGCCTGATACCAAACTTTGTTCTAGTTCTCTATGTTCCCATTTGCTTCTTTCTGAGATGTAGGGAGTGAACAGAAGTCATTGACTGGACTCCAGGCCTGGCTCTCACACTAACTTGTTATGCTCCTCTGTAGATAGAGATGGCTTCAACTGCTCCAACTGTAAAATGGGAAGATTGAACTGGATGATCTTTAAATTTGCCCAGCCCAATTAGGCTCAGAACCTTTGCTTCTCAAAGAAGGATTCTTCACCAAGTATCTTAGACAGTAGTAGGTGTGGTCCCAACAGTACACTCATGTTCTCTTCCAAACCCCTTTAAAAACTTTTGTGCAATTATATTATAGATAATCGGCTTTGAAGGCATGGAAAGTAATAACAAAGAGTCCCTTTATCTGTACATACTCTTCCACCCCCATAAGAACATCTGGCAACCAAAGCAAATGCTTTTCAGCTCACTGGTTTTCTTTCCTGAAATCTAGCACTTTTTTCTATATAATAAATATAGATTGCTACCCCTTGATTTATAAATATTAGACATTATCTATTGATTTTCCATTATGGAAAATGGTTTTGTTTTTGTGTGGTTTGGCTTGTTTGTTTTTTTACATTTACATCCTTTTCTCTTTTAGCATCCTCTTAATATTACCTCCAACTTTTAGTTAAGTATTTATGTAATGTTTTTATTATTGTTGCTTTGTATATATACTGTTCACTGCTGAGCTAAGTGTGTTGTATAATTTTCTTAAACATCCAAGCCTCTCCCTACCCAAAAGCTCTGTAAAATGCCTTATTATATAACTTTCCACTGTATGAAAATTACTAAGTAATCTACCAGTCTCATTTTTCTTTCCCGAGGACATCTTTCCTGGGCTTTCTGACCTTTAACTAATGACTCAATGCTTTCTGGGCCTTCTGCCTAGCTCTGGTCCTGAGATTCCCTTCGCCATCATAATGAGAATCCTCTTCACCTCCTTTTGTGTTAGATACCACTTATTCCTTTTTCTTATTTACTCTCTTGTGTTAGTGAAGCACATCTAGGAATTTCCTGAAGTACATTTCTTGAGATGTTAACATTTTCTTTATTACTTTCACACTTTTTAAAAAAATTTTGTATTAACATATGGTGTATTATTTATTTCAGGGGTACAGGTCTGTGATTCATCAGTCTTACACAATTCACAGCGCTCACCATAGTACCTACCCTCCCCAATATCCATCACCCAGCCACCCCATCCCTCCCACCCCCTCCACTCCAGCAACCCTCAGTTTGTTTCCTGAGATTAAGAGTCTCGGTTTGTCTCCCTCTCCAGTTTCGTCTTCTTTCATTTTTCCCTCCCTTCCTCTATGATCCTCTGTCTTGTTTCTCAAATTCCTCATATCAGTGAGATCATATGATACTTGTCTTTCTCTGATTGACTTATTTCGCTTAGCCTAATACCCTCTAGTTCCATCCACGTCGTTGCAAATGGCAGGATTTCACTTTTTGATGGATGCATAATATTCCATTGTATATAAATACCACATCTTTTTTAACCATTCATCTGTTGTTGGACTTCTAGGCTCTTTCCATAGTTTGGCTATTGTGTACATTGCTGCTATAAACATTGGGGTGCACGTGCCCCTTCGGATCACTACATTTGTATCTTTGGGGTAAATACCCAGTAGTGCAATTGCTGGGTCATAGGGTACTCTATTTTCAACTTTTTGAGGAACCTCCATACTGTTTTCCAGAGTGGCTACACCAGCTTGCATTCCCACCTACAGGGTAGGAGGGTTCCCCTTTCTCCACATCCTCTCCAACATCTGTTGTTTCCTGACTTGTTAATTTTAGCCATTCTGACTGGTGTGAGGTGGTATCTCACTGAGGTTTTGATTTGAATTTCCTTGATGCGAAGTGATGTTTAGCACTTTTTCATGTGTCTGCTCGCCATTTGGATGTCTTCTTTGCAGAAATGTCTGTTCGTGTCTTCTGCCCATTTCTTGATTGGATTATTTGTTCTTTGGGTGTTGAGTTTGATGAGTTCTTTATAGATCTTGGATACTAGCCCTTTATCTGATATGTCACTTGCAAATATCTTCTCCCGTTCTGTTGGTTGTCTTTTGGTTTTGTTGATGTTTCCTTTGCTGTGCAAAAGCTTTTTATCTTGATGAAGTCCCAATAGTTCATTTTTGCCCTTGCTTCCCTTGCCTTTGGCGATAATTCTAGGAAGAACTTGCTGAGGCTGAGGTCGAAGAGGTTGCTGCCTGTGTTCTCAAGGATTTTGATGGATTCCAGTCTCACATGTAGGTCTTTCATCCATTTTGAGTCTATTTTTGGTGCAGTGTAAAGAAATGGTCCAGTTTCATTCTTCTGCATGTGGCTGTCCAATTTTCCCAACACTGTTTGTTGAAGAGACTGTCTTTATTCCATTGGACATTCTTTCTTGCTTTGTCGAAGATGAGTTGACCATAGAGTTGAGGGTCCATTTCTGGGCTCTCTATTCTGTTCCATTGATTGATGTGTCTGTTTTTATGCCAGTACCATACTGTCTTGATGATTACAGTTTTGTAATAGAACTTGAAGTCCAGACTTGTGATGCCACCGGCTCTGCTTTTCTTTTTCAACATTCCTCTGGCTATTTGGGGTCTTTTCTGGTTCCATACAAATTTTAGGATTTGTTCCATTTCTTTGAAAAAACTGGATGGTATTTTGATAGGGATTGCATTAAATGTGTAGATTGCTCCAGGTAGCATAGACATTTTCACAATATTTGTTCTTCCAATCCATGGGCATAGAATGTTTTTCCATCTCTTTGTGTCTTCCTCAATTTTTTTCATGAGTATTCTATAGTTTTCTGAGTATAGATCCTTTGCCTCTTTGGTTAGATTTATTCCTAGGTATCTTATGGTTTTGGGTACAATTGTAAGTGGGATCGACTCCTTAATTTCTCCTTCTTCTGTCTTGTTGGTGTATAGAAATGCCACTGATTTCTGTGCATTGATTTTATATCCTGCCACTTTACTGAATTCCTGTATGAGTTCTAGCAGTTTTGGGGTGGAGTCTTTTGGGTTTTCCACATAAAGTATCTTATCATCTGCAAAATGTGAGAGTTTCACTTCTTCTTTGCCGATTTTGATGCCTTTTATTTCTTTTTGTTGTCCCGATTGCTGAGGCTAGGATTTCTGTCACACTTTTTTTTAATGCTTATTTCAGTTTCTATTTCTTTTTTTGTTCTACTTTTTTTTTTAAAGATTTTATTTATTCATGAGAGACAGAGGAGGAGAGAGAGAGAAGCAGAGAGAGAAGCAGGCTCCCAAGGAGCAGGGAGCCCAATGTGGGACTCGATCCCAGGACCCCGGGATCATGACCTGAGCCGAAGGCAGATGCTTAACCATCTGAGCCACCCAGGCACCCTTTTTGTTCTACTTTTATAGGTGATGTCCTACACTTCATCTTTTAGATTTTCTACTTGTGCTTTTTTTTTTTTTCAATTTTAGTTAACGTATTTTTAATTTCCAGGAAGTTCCTTTTTGTTCTCTGTTGGTTCATTTTCTTTCCTTTTTCATTCTATCCTTGTTTTGTTCATGTAATATCTTCTCTGATCTCTCCATGGATGAAATCCTTTGTTATGTTTGTTGCTTTGGTTTCTATCTTCTGTTTCAAAAGTTTTCCACATTCGATATTCCTTGGCTGTCAGTTCATATTAAAGAATGAATCACTAAAAAGTTGACTGGAAGTACTGAATAAAAGACTTGAAGAGTGGTGGGCTTCACTAGTGACTGAGTGATCAGGTGGCTAGCTTTTTTTTTTTTTTTTTTAATTACAGCTATAGTATCTGTAGTTATTTTCCCTGGGGACAGCTCTGATTCTTTTGATCTCTTTGATTGAGAACATGATTCCAGCTTCTGAAGTTCTGGAAGTAAGGGCAAATGGGGGGCGAGGGGGAAGAGATCCATCATTCAGTGTGCAGATTCTCACTGAGTTCTTGTTTTCAGGACAGCTCATCACCCTTGCCCTCCTCTGTGCCGAGCATCTCTGGCTCAGTTTCCTCATAGAATAAACTTCTAGTTCCTTGCAGGAGTCAGGGAGTGCACACAAGATGGAGGTAGGTTTCTGGGTCTCTAAATATTTTTAATTAAACATGATTTCAGCTCTTCCTTATCCCCTTCCTCTGAGGTTTTTGGTATCCTGAATTCTTGATGTTTTCTCAGATTCGATGAGAGCAAAGTGACTTGCTTCCTGATAGTCACTTCCCCTCCTCATGCATTTAAGTTTGATCTTCCTCTTTTCTACTCAATAATTTACCATTTTTCTTCAATCTGCTTTCTGCCTTCATTTATTATGGTTCAAATTACAGAATCTTCAATGTGGTTCATCAAAGACGGAGGATGAGTCTTCTGGTTTTTGTTCTCCTTGTTATTTGCAGGGTCTGATCTTTCTTGGAGAGAAGGGGTTTGAAATACCTCTGTCTGCTGTCTTCACGTGGGAAATCCTCCATTTTTGCCTTAATGATTTTTCAAAATTATGTCTGAGACTATACTTCCTCAAGTTTCTTTTCTTTTAAAAGAAGGATTATATAAATTACTCATCAAAGGTGTTACTGAATTACATTGTATAATTGCATATTTATTGCATTGTATACAATTACATTGTATAATTATATACTAACATACATAACTAGAAATGAGCTTGTCATTAAGCACTCAGCACTGATAAACCACAAACAATCATATTAAAAATTGTTATGGGTGAGACAGAAAAATATAAATACATAACTCAAAAATAAACTGTTTTCAGATTTGGATATATATTGACAATATAGAAAATATTAACCAATACTGTTAGAAATCATTACCTTATCACCTAGTTCAGAAGACTCTGTTACTGTTGGAATTACCCAGCTAAAACATTTTGCTAGGCAAGCTATTTAGCACTGATACAGTTTTTGTTTTTTTAATACAGTGTGTTTTTCCATAGTCATGGTCCTTTCTGCAATATTGTTTGAGAACGTGCATATTAATATATATTGTAAGTTAGGTCTTAAAAAGCATAATCTTGTCAGTTTTCACAATAATGAAAATTATTTAACTTGCATTAGACCAGGAATTAATAGACCTCTTTTTAAAAAAAAGCCTTAAAAATCCATTTGTGAAGAAATTTTTTGTAAGTGTCCCTTTAAGGGTTGGTAATCTATACATACTGTCTTAGTTTGGGCTGTTATTAAAAAAAAAAAAAAATCACCATACTGTGGGTGGCTTGAACAGCAAACATTTATTTCTCACAGTGCTGGAGACTGAGAAGTCTGAGATCAGGGTGCTGGCAGATCTAATGTCTAGTGAGGACCCCTTCCTGGTTTACAGATAGAGAGCTAGGAGAGGAAGCAAGCTCTCTCTTCTTACAAGGGCACCAATTCCATTTCAGGAGGGCTCCACCTTCACAACCTAATTCCCTCCCAGGGGCCCCACCTCCTAATTCCGTGACATTAAGGTTTAGGAATTCAACATATGAATTTTTTTAAAGAGGACACAAACATTCAACCCATAACATATACTTAGTTCTGGGTCATACAGCTACATATATTGAAACCGGGAGGGAAAAATACCTTCTTGGATGTTTCTTACTTTTGAAAACACTTTTATATTTTGCTCAGGACACTAATAGTCATTATAACCAAAATCAGAATGAGCCAATAACAAGGTATTTCTATAATAACTACTTGTTTTGAAAGAAAAAAATATATTTTATATGTTCAGAATTCTTTTAGATACCCTGTAATAATCCTTAGGGACAATTAGCCTTTCTTGGCTAAATAAACTATCTGTCTATCTCTATGAAATATTAAACACATACTTATTCTTCTATCTTTATTGCTTACCTTATCACAAATATAAAAGTAACATGTTAAATTTGAGGTATTTTGAAAATATGGAAAATAATAAAGAAAAAATATTATTACAGTGTATAGAGATAGCTACCTTAAAAAAAATCCATATTAGCATATTTCTCCCATCCTTTTTAAATGCAGAAATCACACTGCACACAGTAAAAGGAGGCCCAATTTACTGGGTACTTCCTAAATGGCAGACAACCTGCTAAGTGCTTCACATACATTGTATCAATATCCTATGAGCCAGGTGTTTTATGCCTAATCTGTATATGGAAAAATTGAGGATTAGTGATTTAAATAAGTTGTCCAGAGCCATACAGCTAGTAATTGGCCACACTGAGATTTTGGCACAAGGTTGCCCAATGTTTAAGTCCATATTCTTTACTATTATGTTTCTTTTCTTTACCATTATAACTAATTTTCCATGTCATTAATAAATCACTGCCAATATCATGTAAAGTAAAAAATGTAAAATTCCTGTACGATTAGGCTTGTCTCACGGAAGCTCTGCAGTCAATGAGTAATAATATATATTTTTTTAATTTAATTAAATGGCAAAATTTAAGAGCAAAAATGGAATATCATTGTATAGAGACTTTGAATGTTTTTATAAGCTTATTAGGCATTTGTATTTCTAAAGATATATATTTCTCAAATAAGGACAATGTAAACCAGAAACTACAAGATGACTCTTTGGAACAAACACAGTATTATTACCTCACTGATTCTGGTTATATTGGGGAGGTACAGTAGTAGATGGACATGTTGGAAGACCTAATTAAAAGATCTGAAAATATCTAGATTTGTTCTCTTTCCTCATTTCAGATTAAACTAGTTTAACAAAGTTAGAAAATCAATTCATTTTTGCCTGCTATGGGTTGTATTAATGGAGGTAAGACTAATAATTAGTATTTTAATTCTGATATATATAAATGATTTGCTTAATGTTCCTAAAGATAGTTGATTCTAAGACTTTAAAATTCTCTCCTTAAAATCTGGTTTACATCATTATTTTTATATCTAAAGAAAAATAGTAAAAGAAAACGGTATTTACTAAGCAAAGATAAATGCTAACTAAATCCTTATTTGAAATATCACAAAATCACGGATTAATGCAGCTTTAATGCATTTCCAATACTTAGTCATTCTGATTTCCTCTCTGGATACACTACTTTCACTGTAATCTATTTAATACAAGAGTTGAAGCCACTGGTGCATTCAGTTTGATTTATCTAGTGACAAATACCTCAATTATCCTCCTAGGGAAAATTATTTTCTTGAGAGTAAATCTAATTTTGGTTTAATCCTCCAAGTAATTTTAATTCATTCTCTCTGTATCTTGACAAAAGTAATTATGAAAGAAAAAAGCCATTATGAATATACTATTATGAAATGTAGAGAAAGTATCACATCAAAAAAGACATACACATTTTCAGTTGGTGTTAGTGAATTATGACTTTGGAAGTTACAAGAATATGCCAGAATGATTTAGCACCTATAAACCACAGAAGGGTAAAGAGATGTATGGCTGAGAAGATGGGAATTTTGTGATTTGAGAGGTGAGTAAATGGGCTGCAATATCTTGCCACCTTAGTCTGCATGGTGTACTGGTAATATGGGCATTGACTTAATGGCTCATTGGCTTAATGGCTCATTTCTTAATGGAGAAGCTTTAAACTTTATGTCAACATTTATGTAAAATTTAAGTTGCACATAAATATATAGTTAATTTGAATTTGCTGTTTCAGATGTCTGCAATTTCCTTATTAACAGTTTACTTCTCTTCGTATAGGCTTGGCTTGAGATAACCAATCTAGATCATGTCTACAGAGGAAACAAATTGTATTCATTTTCACTGTAAAAGATAACACAAACCCCACAAATTTCCAGTAGTCGATATTAAGAAATGAACATCACTGGACAAAAATCATAAAACTACAAAAGTCTGAGATTCTGACATTGAAGAAGAGTTCCAGCTAGACCAGCCTATCATGTATGTTTTGTGAACACATACAGTTGGAAATGCAGATTAGCACAACCTTCCTACAAAGTGATTTGGCAAATGTATCAAAATCTTAAACAATGCATAAGATATCCATCATAGTAATAATTACACATTATAACAACATGAAAAAAAATGATCAGTGAGTAGGGGAAAGATTTATGATAATGTTAAGTTAAAGCAAGATCTATATAGTATGATGTAAACGATGTTAACATATGTGTAAATATGCATTTGTATGTGTGCATAAATATATAAAGACCAAAGGTTTTTGACATTATTCATTTCTCAGTAGTGGAAATACTGGTGATTCTTCTTTGTATTATTATGTATTTTCTATATTGAGCACATGGTCCTTTAAAAATAAGAAAAAATTCTTTAAAACAAATACAAGGAATAACAGCCACATTTCTCTGTTTTTCTTTTCTTTCATTATCTTTTAAAAATGTAAAATAAACCAAGGAAGGTCATTGTTATTAGAATTCATTCGTTCATTCAATTGAGAATTATTTCCAAGCACTTGCTATATGTCAAACATGGTTTTAGGCACCAGGCATTCTGCAAGTGAGGAAAATAAAACTCGTGTCTGGGAGAGGAACAAATGTTACCTCTATCACATAATGGTGAAGTGCTATGAATGAAATACTATTCATTAATATGCTATACTTTTAGAGATAGAAAACAAAAGTTATAAACTTATTTAGCAAAGAATATAAAAGTCTCTCCTTTAATTAATCTAAGGCATATAATTTTTCTTAATTAATTAAAGAAATTGAAATTGTTTGATTACTTACCCCAATATTAAACATCCCTGTAAAATACTCCATATTTGCTTGAATGAACCAAATGTTGCTTAAACCTAGTTCATCACTTCTCTTCTTAGCACGAATTAATGATAATTCCTTGTTTTCTATTAATGTAACCTAGATTTCACCCAGGAAACAATAGTACATTCAGTAACATAATTCAGATATTAGGGCAAAGTATTATTACTGTATAGCTTTAATGTAGAACATACTACACTGATCCTTATCCTGTCCTAGGAAGTATGCCAGATAATGTGGTATAAAAATGAACAAGGTCCTTGAACTCTTGGAGCTTAGAGAGGGAGTGATGTAAGTGCAACAGGCAATTATAATACAGTGATAAGTGTTTAATGGAAGACATTGTGTGTTATCAGAACACTCAGACTTGATGACTAAAGAAGGTTTTAGTCATTTAACATGGAGAATAACATACTAACCGAGGCCTAAAAAATGAATAGAAATCAGCTGGAGGAATGAAGGAGTGTTTCAGACAGAGAAAGAAACATGTGTGAAGGCCAAAGAGTGTGTTTGAAGAACTGAGAAAATTGGTGTAGCTGGGTCACAGTGTGTGGTGGTGATGGTGAATGGGGGGACAGGGTGTGGAGGGTAGACGTGAGGCTGGAGAGGTGATAGGAGCCAGATCGTGTGATCAAAGAAGGTCCCAGTGCTGCCATGGATAGTATGGATTAGTGGGGGTGAGACAGAAGGAAGGGCAACCAGTTAGGAATCCAGGCCAACGAAGACTGGAAAGGATTACTTGTTTAGAAAGAGAAAAGTGGGCAGAATTGTCACTTTCATCACTATCATTCCTAGTTCTACCCTTATTTTGTCTTTATGCTTGTGTTTACAGAAAAAAATCTGTATGCCTTCGTATAAAAAACCTGTCAGAGTACACTTGGTATCAAAGGCTTTCCAGCCATTATTCTAGCCAAGATTTCCCCTTTAAAGGCTCAACATCTCCAAGTGTCCAGACTGTTGGGAAGGGGGCGGGGGGAAAGACACCATAACCCTAACTCTGCGTCTCCAGGGTTCTACTTTATGAGCTTTCTTCCTCTAACTCCAACCACCAAGTTGTTACTTTCCTTGATTACAAAACAGACACTTGCTAGCTTCCCCCAGGATTCCTTACTTATTTTGCCCTTTATTTTCAAAGAAAGGAAAAAAATAATACACCCTTACCCCCCAGCATCCTGTTATATGTCATTCTGGCCAGTCTATGGGTTCTTCCTCATCTTTTTCTTCTATAAGGAATCACTGTAATTATTTTGCACCTTCCAGAGAGTCCACGAGCAAAGAAACTGCCTCATTTGTTTTGTATTTTTTTTAAAAAGTCATCAAATTCTAGACTTTTACGCTAAAAGATGGTCACTGCAAAGACATGATTTCATATGGCAGAAGACTAAAAATAATAAACTTCTAACAAATGGTGGCAATGACTGCATAAATTCTGGTACATTTACTTAAAAACATAAAATGTAGTTAGATTTTGGTGATATTTTAATAATGATATTTAAAAGTATTTGCAATAGGGAAAAACATTTATGCTACAATACTGAGTTAAACCTGGTGACTAAAATTATATTTGCGTTTTTAGCATTTGCGGCAATAAGCATCCTCCTGAACAATGACTTAATGAGAACATGGGGAGAAAAGCATTTGATGGATAAGTGTGGTAAATTTGGAGTTTATTTTTTTCTTTAAGGAATTTTGTAATTGCTGTTACAATTTTGGTACAATGGATAAAAATCAAGATACCAAAAGAATATGCTCAACAAGTTTCAGGAGCTAGTATTTCCAGTATAAAATTCTGGGGACAATTAAACTAGTTTCACCACTAAGTATTTTATTTAACAACAGAATAGTTATTCCCTCTAAGACTTATTTTAAAATATAACCCTTTTATAAAAATTGAAAAATGTATTGTGATCCTACTTTACTTTTTTTAAAGATTCTTAGAAGTTTAGTTCAAAGAAAAAAAAAACTATCTGTGCCACATAATGTGACCTGAGTGAACAATTAATAAATTCAAAGAGCAGGGGTCAGACACAGACTCAGCGAACTGAACTGGATAGTTTTCCAGTGTTTCCTATTATGGGTTATTCAGATTTTACCTGGCACGATGGCAGCATGTGAGCAAGGACAATTCCAACATGGCCCTGGAAAAGGCAGAAAAAGAAACAAGTTAACTTTGGTCCCTAAGGCTTTTTTCTCTTTCTGAGACAGTAGTCTTGCCAAATAAAAACATGAATTTGAATCTAATACAGTAAAGTCACATAGTCAGGGAAAGGCTAAAGAGAACAAAAGGAGGGATGTAATACCCCACCGCTGCAGAAATCCACAATTCTGTCACCAGGTTTGGCCTGATTTGCCACGACATAAACAAGGTTGTTTAACTGCTGCTGCTTCCTCAAAGCTCGATCACTGGACATTTTACCTGGGGAAGACAAGAGATGAAGACAATGAAATATTAGGCATCGTGGGGGAATAAGAAGGTACTCATAGAGTAGACCGCCGGCATCCAGCAAGAGGGGTAAATGTATAAATGAGTTCCAAATTCCACATCATCCACCATGAGAGGGACAGAGAACTGAAACCCAGAAATGAACTCTCTCTATGCTTATTTTTAGTTTTATTCATGTCCAACTTCTCTGTCAATAGCCATTGAAAAAATGTCTTCTAGAGAGGAAACAATAAGTGAAATATTAATGGCAGAGTCATAAAGTGTTCAATAAATGTTTACTTGGTTGGATAAAAATTAACAGTAACAGTTTCTTCCCTCCATCCCTATCAGAGACAGATTGCAAAGACTACCTAATTTTAGCACATTGTTTAAATCTCCTTGGACAAAAGAGATCCATAACAAAAACATTTTCATTACTTAACTGGCACGCCCTTGAACTCTTAGTTTTTCTGGTTACGAATGTTGGAACATAGGTGTCACATTGTCTGAAATATATCAATAGTTAGTGTATTTAGAGAGAAATTAGATTTTACCATTTTGGCTTTGAAGCTTCTTTTCGTCATGAGTCAGACACAGAAATCTAATGCAATTAGAGATTAAAGATAGGGCATTTCCAAGTATGAAATGCCTTGGGCCTAGCAGCATGAACATCTTAACTCTCCTTCAAAGCCACTAGTTAAGTCCACGAAATAACTTCAGAAGAATGAATAAAATTATTTGTTTTTACATATTTCACATGCACTTTTTGTAAGAGCAAGATTAAGAAAATATAAGGGAGCAGATCTCATTGATATAGATAAAAGGCAAATCCAGATAATCTCTTGGCTTGATCAAAAATTATTTACAGTTACCAACGTTTCCCTGCTCCATTTTCACAGAAAAATAGCCTGGCTTTTTTCTTTTCTTCTTTTCTGTTTTCCTTCTTTCTTAGGTTACTGTAATAAAAACACTGGAAACCGTTTATTTTAGGAAAAAATAGAAAATATGAATAAAAAAATCTATATGAGAGAAAAAGATCCATAATCTAATAATTCAGAGCTAGTATCTTTGTATATGTATACTTCCAGCTGTATCCATAAATTCATAATGTTCTAGATGCATATAAAACCTTGTATATCAATCTTTCCATGTCAATGCATGTTTCTATGCTGTAAGTTTTAATGGCTGCATAGTATTCCATTGACCATATCTACCACACTTCTATAACCAATCTATTGTAATAATGTGGTCGTCATCATACAGCTGAATCACTGTACACATTCTTAATTATTTAGCATGGCCTAATGTGAATTTCAAACCTCAAGGGCATTTAAATCAATAGTTTGGTGACTTCACTTATGAAGACTGTTTCATGTAGCTAGCTTTTCACTTTTCTCTAATAACATAATTGTGAAAAATTTAAACAAAATAAATAAAAGCCCCCATCATCCTACTAGGACAATTTTCAACACAGCAAAGTTGAAAGAATCTTACAGTGAATGTCTCTGACTTCCACTTAGATTCTACCACTACCAACTTACCATACTTGGTTTAATCACACTTCTGTTCATCTAACCATCTGTCTATCCATCCATTCATAAATCTGCCTTATTTTTTATGGCAGGCAATGCAGTTCTGATTTGGAAGAGGAAGAGTAACAACAGGAAGGGGAGGAGAGTGGCAAAAAAAGAAAAGTATTTTTGAGCCCTGTCGGAAAGCTAGAGTCACAAATGCTGCTGCTTAATGGAGCCACCAAGAGGCAAGAAATGAACACAAACATTTTAGTCTTCCTTTTGTGGATTTCTTAACATTGCTTAGCCAAAGGATTTTCATAAAGTCAAAAGGAATTACCTTTTGTTAAGAATATGGAGAAAAGAAAATTTATTTAATGGAACAACTAGCTGGAAGTTTTATACCATATTTCTATTACACATTTAGAATTATCTAACTTTCTTAGGTTTGCTTCAAAAGCAAATGTTGATGAAGATCTGTTTTTCTAAGATTGCATCTTTGCATATAAAGAATTCATGCTGATATGGAGGTTGAAGGCAAAGGTAATTTTCAGGGTTTGCTTAAATAGACACCATTAAGTTCCACATAATATTCACAAATCAAGCTAAAAATATAGTAGCATGATGCTCAGAGGCTTTATGGAAAATCCACCTCAAATAAAGCATTCCTCCTCCCATTCCAGTTATGTAAATATTATGAAGCTCCTGGAAACATGAACAGGATCTCAAACACATTGAACAAAGTAAGAAAGTGGTATTTTGAGATATGGTATTAATTTAAAAATCCAGTCTACTTTCTATTTATAGCCAACATTCTTCTGCCTAAGACACCACTTATAAGCATGAATTTACAATCTATTTTTAGTTTGACTAAAAATGCTGGTTCTTTAAGTGCTATCATAGAAAAAGAAACCCAAGAATTAAATGGTCAGATGTTTTAATACAAATGATTTCATTCTTTCTGCGATGTAATTCTCCCACAGTGAAGTCTTTCCCTTGTCTAATTCAAGTTAGGAGGAACCTGATTATTTAGACAACTTCAGTGTTGTTTGCATTGCCCAAAAGGAAAATACAAAGGTAAAGGAATAAATTTTTAAGCAAAGGAAGACCTATGTTAGAACATCGGCATCATCTATGTTCTATAGGGCAATAGACAGTGAAACGCAGGTCCCATCCCCAGGGTACCTACAGTTTTCATGCTTGGAATATCACTTGGGCACCTACTATGCTCAGTACCCGTCTATATGCTGAGGACACATCTCAGAGTGAGTAAAACATAGTTCCTGTCCTTAGGGAGCTAAGAGAGTATCTAAAGGAAGTTACGGGTGTTCATTATTTGCAAACGTTATGTGCGCTGAAAATAAAGAACTAAATGAGACATCACAGAGGGCTTTACAGAGATTTGAGGCATTTCAGTTGAAGAGAAACTTACCAGACAGAATGGCAAGGGGAAGCATACTAAGAACAATATGACATATTTAGGGGAAAACCGCAATTAGCTCATGTGCTTAAAAATGAGGATAGATGAAGAAATGGTAGAATACAAGATAGATCTGAGGATATAGGCAAGACCAGATGGGAAAGAGCATTGCTTGTTATTTTGCCTCTCTCTGCTATAGAGAAACCAGGGCCTCATTTTAATATTTAATGTGCTTCGAGCTCCTTAGACTCAAGTTTTACTTGAATAGACAGCACAGTTATTTTTACATTATTACATATTAAAGACGTTCTCTTATAATGCTAGCCTGCATCCTTTTTATTCAGGATAGAGTATATCCTCAAATGAAATCAGATTATTAATAGATTTCTCTGGCACATTCAACCTCAAATGATGCTAATTATCATTATGTCATTTAATTAAGAAAATGAAATAGAATCAACTCTTTGGAACTCATGGACTCATTTGGAACTCATCTGAACCCTGGTGTTCTAGATCAAGAAAGTCCTTGGGCTCCTTATTGGATATTCCTTCTCACTCCTTCCCAGGCTCTCTTCCCTTGGTATAGCTCTGAAATGCTATGCTCACTAGGTCCTGTCTTTTGTGGCATAGCCTGTCATTGAGCATGCTTTTCCTGTGTATATAACTAAAGTCCCTTCCATATCTGCCCATTAAAATATCTCTTCTTTGCTTAAAATACCTTTAAAGGCATCTCTCTGCCTTAAGAAAACAATTTTTACTTCTTGGCAAGAAAACAAAGCCTCTACTGACCTGAGACCTGTTACTTTGGCAAACTCACCTTCTGGAACCTTCCTATGTATCCTCTATATTCTAGCCTTTCTGACAATGGAGATAGTTCCTTGAATTTATCAAGGTCAGTGAGGTGGTGCCTTTATACATTTGTTCCCTCTGCTTGAAACCAATTTTCTTGTTTTAGAGAACCTCAGGAACCCTACCAGCTTTCCACTCTCCTGACTACATTTACATTTAGTATTTTGTAATAAATTTTTTAAAAAGACCAAGAAAAGGTAACTTTTTCAAACCCTTTGGTACAACCCAAAAGAACTCATCTTTTATACTATAAAGCATTAGTATTGTTAGGTAGTGAAAAAATTTTCTTATTATACACTTCTGGGTATTTATCTGAAGAAAATGAAAACACTAACTCAAAAAGATATCTGTACCCCTATGTACATTGCAGTTTTATTTACAATAGCCAAGGTATGGAGACCACCTAAGTGTCCATCGACGGGTGATGGATAAAATGTATACAGATATACAATTGAATATTATTCAGCTATACAAAAGAATGATGTCTTGCCATTTGAGACAACACGGATGGACCTTGAGGGCGTTTGCTAAATGAAATAAGTCAGACAAGTACCGTATGATCTCACTTACATGTGGAGAACAGCTTGGTGGTTGCCAGAGGTGGGGGTTGGAGTGGGCAAAATATGCGAAGGGAGTCAAAAGGTACAAAATTCCAGTTTTAAAATAAATAAGTCATGAGGATGTAATGTATAGCAGGGCAACTATAGTTAATAACACTGTATTGCGTATTTGGAAGTTGCTAATAGAGTAGATCCTAGGAGTTCCCATCACAAGAAAAGAATTCTATAACTACGAGTGGTGATGGATGTGAGTTAATTAGACTTATTGTGATCATTTCACAACATATACAAATATCAAATCATAATGTTGTACACCTGAAGCTAAAATAATGTATTTCAATTATATCTTAATTTTTTAAAATGATACATAGGCACTATTAATTATATAACTACCAAAAGAACCATTAGTTAAAACTGCTTCTGTCTTTTTTTTTTAAAGATTTTATTTATTTATTTGAGAGAGAGAATGAGAGAGAGAGAGAGAGAGAGAGAGAGCATGAGAGGGGGCTGGGTCAGAGGGAGAAGCAGACTCCCTGACGAGCAGGGAGCCTGATGCGGGACTCTATCCCGGGACTCCAGGATCATGACCTGAGCCGAAGGCAGTTGCTTAACCAACTGAGCCACCCAGGCACCCAGAACTGCTTCTGTCTTCCTGAAATAGATACAGATGATTTTTCCTGACCAAATAAACTTGGGTCCAATTAAATGCAAAGAGTGTTAGGAACCAGGTAGGCACATAACAGGTGCTTAGTAAAAGTTTAATGAATTTATTTTCTCTGCAATTAGGACAAGCTGGATTTTAAGGCCACATGCTTACTTCTACTAAACATAAAAACAAGTTAGCTATCAATGCTATGCCTGTATTTGTTGAAACAGTAAAAGAAGTCAACTACAGAACAGTGCTTTATATGGGACTGTAAACGTTTCTAAGAACTTTGGTGAGGGAATAAGAAAACAGCTATTTAAAGCTATATCAAAAGCTAGACAAAAATAAATTCAAAATGGATTAAAGACCTAAATGTGAGACATGAAACCATTAAAATCCTAGAGGAGAACAGAGGCAGCAACCTCTTTGACCTCAGCCATAGCAACTTACTAGATAACTCTCCTAAGGCAAGGGAAACAAAAGCAAATATAAGATCCTGGAACGTCATCAAAATAAAAAGCTTCTGCACAGCAAAGGAAACAGTCAACGAAACTAAAAGGAACCTATGGAATGAGAGAAATTATTTGCAAATGACATATCTGATAAAGGGTTAGTGTCCAAAATTATATAAAGAATTTATCAAACTCAACACCCAAGAAATAAATAATCCAGTTAAGAAATTGGCAGAAGACATGAGTAGATATTTTTCCAAAGAAATGGCTAATAGACACATGAAAAGCTCAACATCACTAACCATCAGGAAAGTACAAATCAAAACTACAATGAGATATCAGCTCAAACCTGTCAGAATAGCTAAAATCAACAACACAAGAAACAGGTGTTAGTGAGGGTGTGGAGAAAGGGAAACCCTTTTACACTGTTGGTGGGAATGCAAGCTGGTGCAGCCACTCGAGACCAGTATGGAGGTTCCTCAAAATGTTAAAAATAGAACTCCTTATGGTACAGCAACTGCACTACTAGGTATTTATCCAAAGAATCCAAAAATACTAATTCAAAGGGATATATGCATCCCGATGTTTACAGCAGCATTATCAGCAATAGCCAAATATGGAAACAGCCTGCCCATACATCCATCGACTGATGAATGGATAAAAAAGAGGTGAGATATATATATTAGTTTCAGGTGTACAATTTAGTGATTCAACACTTACATACCACACCCGGTGTTCATCCCAACAAGTGCCCTCCTTAATCCCCATCACCTATTTAACCCATCCCCCACCCACCTCCCTGCAGTAACCCTCAGTATGTTCTCTATTATTAAGAGTCTGTTTCTTGGTTTGCCTCTTTTTATCCCCCTATGCTCGGTTGGCTCAGTTGTTTTGTTTCTTAAATTCCACATGAGTGAAATCATATGGTATTTGTCTTTCTCTGACTTAGTTAACTTAGCATTACACTCTCTAGCTCCATCGACATCATTGCAAATGGCAAGATTTCATCCTTTTTGATGGTTGAGTAATATTCCATCGTGTGTGTGTGTGTGTGTGTGTGTGTGTGTGTGTGTGTGTGTGTGTGTGTGTGTGTGTGTGTGTGTGTGTGTAACTGAGCCAACTGAGCATAGGGGAAAAAAAGAGGCAAACCAAGAAACAGACTCTTAACAATAGAGAACATACTGAGGGTTACTGCAGGGAAGTGGGTGGGGGGATGGGTTAAATAGGTGATGGGAATTAAGGAGGGCACTTGTTGGGATGAACACCGGGTGTGGTATGTAAGTGTTGAATCACTAAATTGTACACCTGAAACTAATATTACGCTGTATGTTAACTAACTGGAATTTAAATAAAAACTTAAAAAGTTGGAAAGGCAGGAATGAAATTCCTAAAGAAATTCCTGAGTTGATGTATAAAACTAAGCAGCAACATAAAGTTTACACTTTAGGTTAGTGCAATTTTGTTCTAAATTTTGGACATGACTTGTTGGAAATACTAAACATTTTGAACAGTCCTTTTGATTTACATTTTTCAAAGTTAGTTGCAGTCCAGCATCACTAACCCTCTTAGCCATGCTAACCTCACAGTGACAACTTTCTTGCAACAATGGATACTAATCATCTGATAACCTTTTCCCTCTTTCCCCCACTTGTTCACACATCCCACAGTGCAGTCTATGAAATCAACAATTGTGTAACAACGTGATGGTTATTTTCACTCTGATAATTTTGTTATTCACAGTATTAGAGCATTCAATAATTATTAACTAGAAATTCAAAATGTTAAAAGAGGCCAAACTATTCCTCTCTAAATTGAGGAATAATGACCTCACAAATAGGTTAATCAATTATTTGACCAATGAAACAACCAATGAACTTGACCTACATAGAACTGTTCTGGACAATATTAGGGACACAAAGATGTATAACATTTGGTCTCTGTCCTTCGTAAAGTTATGTCTTGTTTAATTAGTACAAAACATTTTATTTGAGCTTAGAAAGTATATTGTATTAACCACTGTGCAACATATTTTTTAATGAAATTTTAACAGTTACAGCTTACAACAATCCATATATACTTCATCAAAGTTTCTAAAATGATTGATAACACTTTTATTTATATGATGCTTTGCAATTTATTAAGCACTTGCATATTTGATATATAATCTAACCTCAAAACTCTGTCAGGTTGTCAGAGCGGATGGAATTTTCCTTATTTTACAAATGAGGACATTGAGCACTAATGAGGTTGCTCAAACTTAGCATTTGCTCAAAGACACACACCTGGTAAGTAGTAAAGCTGGGACTCTAACCAAAAATTTCTATATGCCAGGTTCAGTCTTCTTCCCACTATGACTTGCTCTCTCTTAAACAGATGATTTTGATTAACTGTGATATCAGAATTTCAGCACCGGTACTTTCTTTTATGTGTGAGAGTTCAAGGAAATGAAGTGCTTTCTAGGAGGTAAATGAGGGATTTCCCTAATAATTGCATCTTAGGGGGGAAAATATTGTTCTTCAGAATCAGTGTAAAAGGCAGTTTATTTCAGTTTTTCTTCTAAGTAAAATTTCTAAGAGCAGGCTTACCAGTAAAAAAGATAAATTTAAGTTTTGGACTCAGTCTTTTGGAATATATCACCAAGGCATTATTTGGAGGTCTCATAAGTCACTCTGTTTAATGAATTGACCTTTGAGTGTCACCCTTCCCAGAAAGAGACCATGTCCTTACCTTGGGACTGTAGCAACCTTTTTGATTTTATAGAAGAGTGACATGGGGAGGTTGAGCAATCAATTTGTTGCAAAATTGGATTATCCAGGAGGAAAGAAATGAAAATAGATTGGCAAGATCTTTCCTGTTAGAGTACTGCAGATGCTGCCTAAATATAGCATGCACCTTTACCCTTCTATATCCAGTTCCAGAGCATCTTTAAAAAACTGATAACTAAAAAATATTTAGCAAGATGCTGGGTTGGACAAAGTTGGAGAAAATACAGTCACATTATTTGTCAAATCAAAACTTCCACTTTGTTTATAGGAGGGCTTAAATACAGTAAACAGTGGAAATTTTAAACCTTCTTTTAAAACCTATTTTTTTCTCTAAGATGAATAAAACATTTTGATTTCAGAATACCAGATCCCTGAATTAATTGAACACATATATTTTCATTCCATTTAAATGCTATTTACACCACACAAAGTAAACATTACTTTGCCCTGGATTTAATTTAAAAAAAAAAGTCATAATATTTTCCAAGTTGCCCCCAAGACCAAGTTGAAGTGCTTTAGAACAAAAATGTTATCTCTAGAAAATAGTTTAGGTATTTAATTCTTCTCCCTCTTTCAGAGGCTTACATTAACAACAGTAAAGTTTTTTAATAGTTACATTACCTTTTGAGATCATTCAAATAATCCTCAATTGGGCTTCAAATATGGTATGTTTCACAGTATTTAGGTTAAGTGATAATCTAGTAGCTCAAAATGGTCAGTGTTAACTTTCCCAGAGTCAAGCAATTTCAAAAAACAGCTTCTTTTTGTGCAGAGTATTCTAATTTCTACTATGATCTGACTTACAGATTTTCCTTTGATTTTTTTGATTTAAAAAATGAAAATGGTGAGTATTTAAGGTGACATGATCCTAAATTCTTTGATCATATTAATACTGTATTATAGTATTCCCATTTAGAGGTGGTTTCTATGTCTGTTCCCTTGAATCTGAGCTCTGTGATTACTTGACTGGTGTAATACAGAAGCAACACTGTGTCCATTTCTGGCAGCTTCCACATTCTGTCTTTTGAGTCATTGGCTTTTGGAACACAGCACCATGCTTTAGGAAGCCAAGGCTCCCCAGCTGATGCTGTGTAAACAGACAAGATTTCTTGCCAAGCCCACCAAGTTACAGATTTGTGGATAAAATCAATAATTGTTATTTAAAGGCACTAAGCTTTGTAGTGATTATTTATATAGCAATAGATGACCAGAATGACATCCTAACATTGGGCTTTTAAGGATTATCATCATTGAATAGTATTATGAAGATACCTACCTATACATGAAATAGTGCTAGGTACTATGACAATAACCAAAATAAGGAATGAACACTCCAAGAAAGTGGTATTCATTCCAAGTTACACTGGGACCATATAAACTCAAAGGCAGTCTTTTTTTTTTATAAAGATTTTATTTATTTATTTGAGAGAGAGAGTGAGAGATAGAAAGCACGAGAGGGAAGAGGGTCAGAGGGAGAAGCAGACTCCCCGCTGAGCGGGGAGCCCGATGCGGGACTCGATCCCAGGACTCCAGGATCATGACCTGAGCCGAAGGCAGTCGCTTAACCAACTGAGCCACCCAGGCGCCCCTCAAAGGCAGTCTTAAATTTCAATTCTACTGTTCCTTTTCTTTTTCTAATAGTCTCAGACCTTGAGAGCCTAACTTACAAGAATAGAACATTAAAGAATGTTGGGACTTCAACAGCAAGGGATGGTGGAGAGAAAAAGACTGTGGGAACTAACACAGCAATAGGCATCGATAGGGATGGGGACAGTGATCCAAATTAGTATTCCAAAGGATCTCAATCTGGACAAGTATTGATATTCACATAGGTCTAGCAACAGTAGTCTTTCGCAGTGGTCCAGCCAGTAGGGTTGAGGAATAGGGAGAAATACAAAGGGCTAGAAAGAGGAAGGTCATACCATCGGGGACATGTAGATGGTCAGGCCCCTATCCCAAGTCACAAGGGATGACAGACCTAAAAGAGCTAGGCTACACTGAAACTGAGCCATTTGGGAGATCTGAGTTTACTGATATATTCGTTCAGGGCCTGGGTAGGGCAGTGGAAGTCAGGAACTGACATTTTTTTTTCCTAAACTGGAATTTTGCATTTCCCTCCTTTTCTCTGATTTTTTTTTCATTATAACCTCTATAGAGTAGTTTATTAATTTAGTACATATTTTTAAAGCATTTACCAAGGTGCTAGGACACAATGGAGAACAAGGGAGATTCTTCAGTGAAAGGAGTTTGACAACAAAAAATTAAATCAAGTGATAAATGACATGGAGAAAATTAAAATAAGATATGGTTGAAATTAACTTGGTGAATATTTTAGATTGGATAGTGAGGAAAAGCCTCATTGAGCAGGTAACAAAACTGAGATCTGAATGACAAAAAGCAGCCATGGGAAATAAGAGAAAAACACTCCATACAAAGGGAACTGTTAAAGGAGTCTTCAGGTAGAGAGTAGTCAGGGATGTTTGAGGAAGACAATTACAATTATATATATTTACTCTCATCATATATGTGTGTATACATATGTGCGTCTATATGTATATGTATGTGTGTGTGTATGGCTATTCTTATTTACTGGTATTAGGACTACTGAATGATTATAATGTAAGCATATTTTATTTATTATTTCAGTACTTTGTCATGAGGTTGGTACTGTTACTGCAATGTCAGATGAATAAACGTGAACTAAAATAATAAAGTAACTCGTTGTGGTCACATAGTTACTCCATGGTGGAGCCAGGTTGAATTTTGCCAGTTTCTCTCCAGAACCTGTGTTTCTATCTACTACCCCAGAAATCACAAATCCTTATCAGTAAAATAGTTTTGAACAGGACCCAAATATATATAGGATTATCACATTTCTGTTAAATATTAATAAAGTTTATTGTCTGTTTTAGGAAAAAATAGAAACTTTTTCTATTTCAGTATGCATTATGCTGCCTCCCCTATGTGGTACAGATATGTTTCATCTGTATTTCTGACACCAGAGAAATTTTCATCACTAATTGAACATCGTTCTTTTATATTTTGGTAATATCCTTAATTCTAATCTCAAAATCAGCATAAAAGTCATGCTAAAGTCCAATTTTCAGAAAAATGCCAATGCCAAACAGGAGTGCTGGACTTGAAGCAATATGTGTATAAATGGCTTCAATTTAGTAAAAAAAAAAAAAAAAAAAAGTTCTTCAGGGCTTATCTTGGTAGTTATTGTACATTTAGGGCAAGTGCTCCATGACAGAAAGAGAGAGAGAGAGAGAGAGATGCATCTTTCTAAAAAGAAAGTTTACCCATCCCAAATACTTCAGATTTACCTCCAGGTTCTTCTGTTCTGAGTTTCTGAAATTCTTTTTAATGACTGTCCGAACATAAGAAGCATTCCTTGAACAAGTAAATGTCAAGAGTGCTATAATTATTTTGTTTTTTTTGGTTGGTTGGTTGTTTAGTTTTGTGATTATCACATTTCTGTTAAATATTAATAAAGTTTATTGTCTGTTTTAGGAAAAAATAGAAACTTTTTCTATTTCAGTATGCATTATGCTGCCTCCCCTATGTGGGGATACCCCTTGTGCATACCCATGCACTGTAGTTTTTAATCAGCTATTGACCATTACATTTTTACCTAAAATGAAGCTGAGCTATGAGCTGTCTGAGCTATGAAGACATAGAAGTATTAGCATTTATTAAACTTTGGTTGTGGAACACTGGTCCCTCAAGATATTGAGATATTGGAAGGGAGAAAAAGTGGCTTCCACCACCGGATAGTCTTAGGAAATTTGTACATTTTCCAGGCTTTTGGAGAATCACAGTGCCCACTGGCATAAATAAAGGCTCTAAGGAATCTCAGTGTAACACAGTGTTTCCCCAAATCATCTGACAACCAAATGTTTTTACCAGCTAATTCTCTTTAGGAACTATTTTAGGAAATATTGCTTTATCCAGCCTCTTCACTTAAAAATTATTCTTCCTTTAAATTCAGTTCCAATGAATACAGTGAGTCAACAAAGACACAAAACCAGATTCTTCAGACTACAAAACCTTCCACTTCAGGACAACTCTATCTCCTAAGAACCTCCAGAAATTACACAGAATAGATACAAAATCCAGTCACATGCTAGTTAGACTCCAGAGACTGAGTCATCAATAAAAAGGAACCAGAGGAACCAAAAACATTTTTCTTGAGAATGAGAGTTAGCGCTGTGAATTGTGCAAGACTGTTGAATCACAGATCTGTACTTCTGAAACAAATAATGCAACATATTTTAAGAAAAAAGAAAAAGAAGATAACAGGAGAGGAAGAAAAGGGGAGTATGTCAGAGGGGGAGACGAACCATGAGAGATGATGGACTCTGAAAAACAAACTGAGGGTTCTAGAGGGGAGGGGGGTGGGGGGATGGGTTAGCCTGGTGATGGGTATTGAGGAGGGCACGTTCTGCATGGAGCACTGGGTGTTATGAACAAACAATGAATCATGGAACACTGCACCAAAAACTAATGATGTAATATATGGTGATTAACATAACAATAAAAAATTAAAAAAAAAAAAAAAAAAAGCTATGTTTGAAAGCTTGAAGACATTAGCCATAACATTTCTTCTTAAATATTAATTTAGGAAAGTGATGTAACACATTTAATGTAATATTCTGAGAACGAAGACTCATAGTGTTCATCACAGTTAAATAGGTGCATTATTTAATTATATGCATTGAAATAGCTAAGTGCTTATGAGAACTCTTGAGAATAATGCTTAAAATTTAACATTTCTAGATATCCAATGAAATATACAATATAAACATCTAAATATCCTCCCTAGTGAATAGCCCTAAAATCTACCTTCTGATGTTGAAGATACAGACATAGTAGCATAAGGGCTTTTATGAGGAACACCTACATATCTGCATACACACAAAACAGCCATGGCAATTTCCTTACTCTTTAAAACAGGCAATTTCCTTACTCTTTAAAATGTGTATCTTGGACACTTCCAAGAACTGCTAAAATCAGATTTGAAGTCTTATATATTTCCCCCCATTATTTAAATATCATATCTAGGATACAAAGAAAACCAAACATATAGAACAAAAAACACCAGGAGATGGTGGTTGGTCCAAATGTTTCCATCAATTTCCATTAGTTTAATCTTATGGCATGTGATTAGTTTTTACTTTCAAGTTAATAAAAGAAGCCAGAACTTTCTCCTTTCATAAACTAATAGAAAACAGGTAGACTTCCTAGAGAATTATAAACTATATATATATTATATATATATAATATATATATAAATACTGTTGTACTGATGGGCTTTAAAATTCATAAGTGAATGGTCTGGTAAAAGATTTTGTACTCTCACTTATAATAAAAAACAATCATACGCTAACATATGAGAATTTTAGTTGCCTTTTAAACAATCATATCCAAACACTGAGGAAAAACATATTGTGATTAGTAATTACAAATAACAAGACTATAAATAACCCATTAATTTATACAATTCACAAAAACATAATTTCTTTGCTAAGGTATAGTTTGGAACATTGTATTTAATATTTCAGGATGAAAAAAGAGCAGTTATAAACTAAACCTTTCACTGAAAGTAGGGAAAAGCCCATTTTCTTTCTATCAATAATAGAAGAGTAAGAAGAGAACGAGGAATTCCAACAGCCAATTAAGAAACATTTATTAGGTACCTATATGTGTTAAGCATTGCTCTAAGGATTGGGGATACTAGCAGTCCCTCTTGCCACAGAAAACAGTGGGGGGTAGACAGATGCTACACACAAAGCAAATAAACATATACTACATCAGGGGCTAAGAAGAAAAGTAAACAGAGGAGGGGGACAAAGAGTGAGGGAGAGACTTTCTTTAGATGGAAAAATCTGAAAGGGCCTCCCTGATAAGGTGATATTTGGGATCTGAATGAAGTGATAAAGTATATGGATTATCTGGGGGAAGAGTTTTCCAGACAAGAGGGATAACAAATAAGAGACTGGCGGAGGAGATCAAAGAAGTAGCCAAGGGCCAGAGTATGCAAGGCCTTAAAATCTATGTAAGAATTTTGGGTTTATTTTGCATTAGATGGATTTTGTGACATTATTTGACTTTTAAAAAAGGATTTCTATAGGCAAGCAAGGGTAGAAGCAGGAAGTCTGACTAGGATACTACTGCAAAAATAGTGAAGGCCAGACATGGTAGTTATTCAGACTAAGGATAGAGCAATGGATATGGAAAGAAATGATTAGGTTAGGTAAATATTTTAATAATAGAGCTGATAGAATTTGCTAATGAATTGGATATAGAGGATAAAAGAAAGAAGAGTCAAGTATGACTCCAGAATTCTGAGCCTGAGCAACTAGAAGAATCACACGGTCACATGTTGAGTTGTACTAGAGGTATGAAGACTAAATCCTGAGGTTTTTTCATGTCTAGAGGTTTAGAAGCTAAATAAGAACCAGCAAAGAAGATTGCTAAGGAGTCCTTCTGTTGGTTTCTCAGAGGCCAACTAAAAAAGGTATTTCCAGGAGAAGGAAATGATTAATTTTGTCCAATGCAGCTGATATGAAAGGACTGAGACTTGTCCCTTAGATCTAGTAAATGGAAGTCCTTGGTGACCTTGACAATAGCAGTTTTGTTGGAGTGGTGGGGCAGAAGAATGATTTTTGTGGGTTCAAAAGAGAAGGACAGTGTATAAGGCATAATGGAAATAGAAAATCATGATTTTGTGATAATCGATTTGGGTAAGAATCATCAATGGTTGCTAAAACCATTGGTGAAAATCTAGTAGGGAATAAGACAGCTCAAAGTAGCTTCCCAGACATTTATTATTACAAAGGGAAACCAGTATCTTTACAATGGAGAAATCTGAGAGAAACCATCTTAACCAAGGGATCAAATTTCTAAATAATGTGTCAAACTGATATGTGCTTGCTGTTGTGGTGCATTTGGAGGGACATAACATCAATTCTGTTGTATGCTTGCCAACAATGTTTAGGAGTCATTTTATTGTAGACTTGCCAATGGTTTAGCCTCCATCCAAAAGAGGAAATAGATAAATCCAAATTGAGGATATTCTGCAATATAATTGGCTTAGATTCTTAAAAAAGAAAAAAGTCAATGTCATAAAAAACAAAAAAAAATTTATTTTTATTTATTTATTTTTTTAAGATTTTATTTATTTATTTGAGAGAGAGAGAATGAGAGAGAGAGAGCACAAGAGGGAAGAGGGTCAGAGGGAGAAGCAGACTCCCTGCTGAGCAGGGAGCCCGATGTGGGACTTGATCCCGGGACTCCAGGATCATGACCTGAGCCGAAGGCAGTCGCTTAACCAACTGAACCACCCAGGCGCCCAAAACAAAAAAATTTTTAAAGGCCAGGGTTCTAGATTAAAGAAGACTAAAGATATATGACAACTGAAAGCAATGTATAATCCTTGATTGGATATTAAAGAGAACAAGAGCATTATTGAACAATTGTGAGTATTTGAATATGGTTAGTAAATTTGCTAATAGTATTGTACTAATGTTAAATTTCCTGTGTGTAGGGGCACCTGGGTGGCTCAGTTGGTTAAGCGTCTGCATTCAGCTCAGGTCATGATCCCAGGATCCTGGGATCGAGTCCCGCATCAGGTTCCCTGCTCAGTGGAGAGTCTGCTTATCCCTCTCCCTCTGCCTCTCCACCACCACCTCCCCCGACTCCCACTCGTGCTCTCTCTCTCTCTAATAAATAAATAAAATATTTAAAAAAAATTTCCTGTGTGTAATTATTAGGTTGTGATTATATAGGAGAATGCCCTTGTTCTTAGGAGATACATGAGAAAATATTTTGCGGTGAAATGTCACAATGTATACAAGGAATTCTCAAACGGTTCAGGAAAAATGAAGGGATCAAAGAGACAGTGTCAGTAAGACAAAATAGTACAAAAAGCCTTCATAAAAAATATGAAGGCTACATGGGAATTCAGTCCTAGGTATATTTGTGGAGCTTTTAAAAAACAGGTTAGCAATTTTTTAACAAAAGATTGGCAAGGGAGTGGAGGAGGAGAAGATGAAACCATAGCAGGTAAGAAGAGCAGTAGCTCTAGGGCTAAGTAGGATATGAGAGGATTTAAAAACTGGAAGGTAATTCAGCATTTTTGATACTTGATGAGCATGATCCAGGACAACAAACAAACAAACTATTGAGGGTGTCAGGGAAGGAGATACAGTGCACAGGGCAAGGTTCAGGCTTAAAGGAGAATACAGCAGGAGGACCTGCAGTGGATGGCTATCGAAGCTGTTATGTTGGTACAGTTGCTGGAGAAGCATGTGGAAACTCTTCTGGTGGCTTTTATTTTTAACCTGTAAGTTAAGAGGAAAGGCGAAGTATTGCAAGTTTGAAGAGAGAAGATGATATGAAATAGTTATATATACCAAGTGGACTTGGAAAATCTTATACAGAGATTATGAATACTAAGGACCCACTTCCTTAAACAAAGATCTAGGTAATTATAAAGATGGAAGAAACCCTAGAACCCATTGTCTAATCCAATCATTTTATAGGCAAGGAAATGGAGACTTGGAGAAAAACAGATAATGTAGAGATAATGAACTTGGTTAACTGTCCAAATAAAACAATAGTACTAAGCATATTAAAGCACTTATAGGAATCCTCCTACATGGCAGTACCATGCTAAGAATTTTGTATCTATTAACTCCTATATTGAAAACTACTTATATAAAACTATATAAAAAGGCATATATTTTAACTTCTGTATTCCATGTGAATCAAAGAGGTTCAGAATGTTTAAGGATCACCCGCCGAGTCACACAGCTATCTTCATGAATAGATGGAATTTCCATTTGTGCTGCAGTTATCATCATCCTGTTTTATCCTATCATTCATCCTATTCCCAGTGAGACTTCCAATTCTTATATCTTACCCTCCTCTACACGGACTCTGTACCTCCTCATACCTAATAGGTTTTCAAGTAGGTTTATTGACTCAAACACTTCGGTAACCTGAAGCCTGTTAAAAGCCCTAAGAACAGTCAGGGCATAGTGCTGATCATCAGATACTTAGGGCAAGAGGAGCAGTAAAGAAGGAACCACACACAGCAGAAACCGAGAAAATGAATAGTATGCAAAATCAATCTTAAGTTTCCTCGTTGATTAAATACACAGATGAAGCAAACTGGACTCAATGCTGATTGATATTAAAAAATTTCTAACAGATGCAATGGGAAAATTTCTGAGAAAACAATGTTTCATACATATATGAACAATAAGGGCTTACATAGTGAGGGACAAGGAGGAGGAGGCAGAAGGAAGGGGTTTGAATTAACTAGTAATTTACGAATTCTCACATAACAAGGGGGAGCTTAAAGAGTAAAACTTTCATTACTTCACTTTAGTGCAGTGCCAGGCTTTTAATCCCTTCCTGACCTATTTTTATTCAGCACTGAAAAGGGTACATTGTTTGATTTGGGTATTAGCTTTTAAGGAGATTAGTTTCCAGGAAAAGTAAAGCATTTTGCATATAAAGAGGGACCTTCTTGATGCAAGGCATCATAGTGTGCTCTGTTCCCAAACCACCTGCTAAAAAACAAAACAAAACAAAACAGAATTCAATATTCATTCCCTCCCAAAATTACAGATGAAATTAAAAATCACTGTGTAAAAAATATTTCTCAATGAAAAATATTTTTTCAAAATATGTGCCTTCTAGAGTTTTAACCAGAGGGAAGCTGAATCCTTTTATTCATAAGCAAGAGGTGAAAATTAATAGGTTTTTCTTCTTAATCATGGATGTCAATCTGCATTAGACTATTAATTATGAATTGTAATACAATGAAAATACAAACACCAGGGGGAACTACAAAAAGCTTCCTAAATCTTCATATAATTTAATTTTATCTTCGATACTTCTGGCTTGATCTTAACCCTTCAGACAAGTCTGTCCATACACTCCAAGTGGGCACAGATTATTTTTTCTCAGCCCTAATAGTTCTGACACCCCTTCCATAACTGACATTTTGTAATAGTCCCCTTAACTATGTTGAAATAAAATTCAAAGATAATATAGCTTATGTAATCTAAATAAAAATAATCAGTTAGCTATAATATTAAGAAGCAAAATAAACTTTTACAATAGAAGAGTATTGAAACATGTAGACATTCAGTCATGATTACTAGAGGACCAAAATGCCCCCATGAATTTCTAAAACACCCTCAGGCCTTAACATTAAATATCATGACATGTAAATTCTCTGAATTAGGTGACATTCTCTCTAGAATTTAATTCAATGTTTTGTTACTGGAATTGTGCTCTGAATTGAGCCAAAACAACTATAAATTTTAGAAGACAGAAGACATCATAGTTTAGGGGATTGACTTTTATTTCAAAAATTCCCTTATAAAAACTGCCTTATGTACACTAGTACCCAACATTCCAATATAAAAAAGTTTCTTTAGGTAAATAAACAAATATTGTTTTTTAAATGAGCTCCCTGATATACCATTTGTCTATTTTTGTGTTTCTTTTGTAGCAGTAACAATAATGAATCATCTATCTGATATCTTTGGAAATATTTTTCAGAACTAAAAATTTCTAGATAACTAAAATATAACTTTAGGAACCAAAATTTGTTGTTATTAAACTTTTTGTACATACAAATGTATATTACACATACACAAATTATAAATAATAACACTGATGATAAAATGAATACTGTGATATCCAATACCCAGCTTAAGAAATAGGACATTGCTGGGGTGCCTGGGTGGCTCAGTTGGTCAAGTTGGTCTGCCTTCGGCTCAGGTCATGATCCCAGGGTCCTGGGATTGAGCCCCGCATCAGGCTCCCTGCTCAGTGGAGAGCCTGCTTCTCCCTCTCCCTTTCCCTCTGCCTGCCATCCGCCCCACCTTGTGCTCTCTTTCTCTCTGTCAAATAAATAAATAAAATATTAAAAAACAAAAAGAAATAGGGCATTACTTACATTTTTGAGGTCCTATGTAATACATGTCCCTACCAAACTGTACCTCCCTTACCTTTCACTGCCCTGAGGCAACCACTATCCTGAATTTGTGGTTACCATTAAATTGGTTTTCTTTTTAGTTTTGCCACATAAATATATACCCCTAATATTATATTATTTGGTTTTGAATATTTCTAAACTTCAGATAAGTGAAATTATATTATACACTTTTTTTTGGAAAATTGCATTTTTCCCTATAACATTCATGCATGTGGATATATGAATCTATACTTTATTTTTACTATTCTAAGTATTCTATTGTAGAGTCATAATATAATTTATCTATTTTCCTGTTGATAGTCATTTGGAATGTTTCCTTTTTTTTTTGCAATTATAAACAACTGAAAACATTTCTATGATTTTGAAATTTCTTAAGATGCTGCATATTTGTTAGCCTATTTTTAAAAAATTGAATACAATTTAATCTTTCCTTAATGAATCTAAGGCATGTTTATGAATATCACTTATATACAATACAGCATTATAGTAATGTCCTCAGAGGTTAATAAGATGTATATTCTAATTTTTACTAGAATTAGTAAATTTAGTCTGCTTTTCATGGTTCTTTCTCACTCCTTAGCTATTGCCAAGAAACTTCTCACTGCTACAGTGTTTATTCTAACATTCTCTATTTTCAATTTCCTCCCTGTAGACCTGGAGCCCAGCCAATAAAATTCAAGTATAGTGCCAACAAAAAGAAAAAATAGATTATGACTAAAAACCAAATGGGAACTTTTCTACGGGAAATGTGTACCACCATGAGATAAAATGATATTACAGGAGGAACAAAGGTTTTGGTATTTCAAGTTTGGCTCAGGCATTTATTAGCTGTCTGACCTTGTCAAGTTACCAAATCTTTCTGAGTATTTGCCTTCTCCTCTGTAAAATGTACATATCAATCCTATCTGATAGGACTATTGTGAGAAATAAATAGCACCATAGCAGAGCCCCAGCAAAGTGCCTGGCCTTCGGTAAATGTAGGCTGATTCTCCTTCACATTAGAGGGTAGTGACAACTACTTCAAGAGACCAGGGACTTTTTGGCTTACCTCCTGGTTCACAGACGTATTCTCTATGGTTCCAGATAAATGACCTTCATGGAGGTGTTATTATTACTTCAAAAATCGCAGCAAGTACCTCATTATAAATGTTAAGAAGCATAATTTCTACTGCAGAAAAACTGGACTATGACTTAAAAAAACTTCTCAAAGGAAAACAAGAAAGGCAAAGAAAAAAAGAGTTAAAGAGATAAGAGATATGAAGAATGTGGCAAAGAAATAATAAAAAGTCAGTTTATGGATAAGCAGTGCTGCTTTAGAGGAAACCAGAATAGATGGAATGAAAATTTTATTCAATGAAATATTTTCTTGAGGGAAAGAAACTTCCCTAGACAGAAAATAGACATGAATTATATCTGGAAAAAAACTCACCTGCCATGGCAAAGTTAATGAAAAGACACTGCCGTCTCTGAGAAAAAAACTGAACTTAAATAGAGAGAATATGATCAGATGAAACACCTTTAAGTATTAAAGCATGAAGGCAGGGTAACTGGTTACCCACTTATAGAGAAAAGACAGGCTGGCCTCAGATTTCTTGACAGCATTACAAGCCACATAATGGAACAATATTTAGAGTTTTGACAGAAGACACTTGTGACTCAGGAAATCTTTATACAGCTACATTTACCCGTGAAGGCAACAGAACCATCTTCTCTAATATGCAAGTGTTTAAAGAGAATGCTCATCCTCTCTGGGTGAAATAAAGAAACAAAGCAAACAATATCATTATATGCCAGGTCCTAGTTAGTCTAAATACTTTTTATAGTCTATATGGTTTTTATTTCATCCTCATAACATTACCTTCATTTTACACTGAGGATAAATTATATCCTTCATGATTCTCATTTTACAATTGGGGATATCCTTCCTTATCCCCATTTTACAGCTGAGGAAATAGTATGCTCAGAAAAGGTTATTAACTTGCCCAAAGTCACATAATTAACAAGTACACAAAAGAGGGACCAGAAACCATGTCTGTCAGACTCCATAAATTTGGCCTCATAAGTGTCTAAGCAATGGCTCTTGAAAGAAAAAATTTTAAAAAGAGGAAGATTGAAAAGTAATCATAAATTATTACAAGAAAATAACAGGTGGTTTTATGTGGTCTTGGTATATATAGCCTTTCTAAATCAGACATCAGAGGCTTGCTTCTAATTTTATTTACTTTAAATTTTTGTTCTTGACAAAATTACCCATTTTTCTCATTGTTAAAAATTCAGAGAATATTGCAGGCTCACTACAGCACAAAGATAAATCAAGTAATATATGGATGAACTTCATACAGAAGTCCTTTTACCCATAATAGGTAACTATTTACATTTTTAATTCAATTATATAAAATTAGATCAGTTTGAAATTGTCACTTTAGGTCATTTTATTACATTGAATAAATTTCTAAGATGAAAAAAACACTTTTTATCCCTTAAGCCCCAAATCCTAACAATTCACTTAACAAGGTTTGCAATCATTCATCTTGATATCCCAAGACCTAGAGTAGAATGAAAAAATGAAATACAATCGATCCTCATTAGTCACAGATTCTGTATTTGTGAATTTGCTTACTCACTAAAATTTATTTGTAACCTCAACATCAATACTCAAGGTGTTTTTGTAGTCACTTATGGCATGCACAGAGCAGCAAAAAAATTGAGTGGCCTGAGACACATGTTCTCAGCTGAGATTGAACAAGGCAACACTCTGCCTTCTTATTTTAGGTCTCATACTGTAAATAAGCATCCTCTTCACAGTCTAATTAGTGCCGTATTTTTTCATATGTTGGTGCTTTTTTTTTTTTTTTTGGTGATTTTACTGTTTAAAATGGCCCCCAAGCACAGTGCTACTATAAGTTCAAGAAGATTGTAATGTACCTTACAGAGAAAATGTGTCACACAAGCTTTGTTCAGCTACATAGTATAGTGCCCTTGGTTGGGAATTCAATGTTAGTCAATCAACAATGTATATTAAATAAGGTGTCTTTAAACAGAAACACACAGAAAATTATATATAGATTTGTTGATGAGAATGTGACCAGATTATTTTCTTAGAAGGAATGGTTCAGTATTTCCTACTTCAATGTTCCCAATGATTTTATAGAACATAACTACCATGAATAATGGAACTGATCATGTTTATTGGGCAACTATTATGCATCAATAGCAACTGACATAATTTTTTAATATTCCCTTCCACACTTTGCCTCTATGTAGAACAATTTAAAATATTTTAGCATTTTGTGCCATGTGAATTTATAAAAATCATATTTTACTTTATAAAGATAAAACTGATTTATCTCACTTTTTCTTCATGTCCATACTTGGAAAAATTTCAGATTGATGATTCTTAAAGCCTAGAAAAGTCCGCAAGAAATCACAGTGACATCTGGCAAAACTGCCTACGTGGTATTTGTAAATTTTTATATAAGTTCAAAAAATGGATTATACAACCTTCTGTAAAACCAATTTCAATAGTTTATATCTTATTTCTAATTTAAATGCATTCCATGAGCATTCATTTTATTTCTACCATGGACCAGGTACTGTGCTATGTCTTCGAGGTCACAAAGATGAATATGACACAACCACTATCCTTAGGGATCTCAAAGTGTAGGCAAGGCAGCATATAGGAACAGGCAGGTAAAAAGACCATTATAAAACACTGTGAAGTGTCCTAAAACATAGCTACACAATGAGTGCTGTGAAGCATATCTGAGAAATACTCTCCTTTGTGTGTGTGTGTATGTGTGTGTGTGTGTATGTGTGTGTGTGTGTGTGTTGGGGGGGTGGGGCTATAAGGGATGAGAGAAAAGGCGGGAAATCTTGGACTTCTGAGGGTGAACCTGATGTGATAGCTAGACAGAAGGGTGGTAGAAGGGATAGCAAAAGATGAAAAGTTTGAGAAATATTTAGAAAGCAGAAGGGTTAAATAAGAATGAGGAAGAGGGAAGAACTGAAGAGGACTTCCATGTTTCTAACTTGGAAAATTAAGGAGATGTTAACACTGTACTCTCCATTAAGATAAAAGGGAAATACTGGATGATGGACATTAAGGAGGGCATGTGATGTAATGAGCACTGCGTATTATATAAGACTGATGAATCACTGACCTCTACCTCTGAAACCAATAACACATTATATGCTAATTAATTGAATTTAAATTAAAAAAAGATAAAATAAATACTAAACCTAAAAAGAAGAAAAAGAGAGAAAAGAACAGATGGCACAAATAGAACACAACCAGCAAGATGGCATTTTACATTTATCAACAATTTCCATTAAATGCAAAAGGTCTAAACATCAAAATCAAAAAAGAGATTTTTTTAATTGGATAAAAAAGCAAGACCCAACTATCTGCTATCTACCAGAAATTCCACTTTAAATATAAAACCATAATCATTATATATACATATTTCTATATATGCTTATATATTACATATGTAAGCATGATGTATATGCTTATGTACACATATATAATATATGCATAAGCATATGTAATCAAATATACTTTGAACAAACCATTATGCCAAATCAATTAAAATAAGAAAAATAAAAGTTGTTATTTTACCTCCCCCCCAAAAAAAAGGATAAAAGGGAAAGTTTTGAGAGGAAGGACAGAACACAGGAATGGAACTGACCGTATGGGGATAGGGAAGGATGAGTTCAGCTTTGGGTATGTCCTGTTTTTGGTACAATGGGACCTCTAGCTAGAGAGACCAAAACACTCTTGAAAATAACAGGTCAGGAGCTTAGGAGAGATCAGTTTGGGAGTTATCAGCACATATGGGGTGACCAAAGCCATGCATGTAAGATGAAGTGACCCAGGGAGAAATGTTGGATCTAGAAGAGAAGAGAGTGGAAGACAGACCCTAGGGAATATCAATATCTTATTTATTTATTTATTTATTTATTTATTTATTTATTTATTTATTTATTTATTAAGATTTTATTTATTTGACAGAGAGAGACACAGTGAGAGAGGGAACACAAGCAGGGGGAGTGGGAGAGGGAGAAGCAGGCTTCCCGCGGAGCAGGGAGCCCACGATGTGGGGCTCGATCCCAGGGTCCTGGGATCATGACCTGAGCCAAAGGTAGACCCTCAACCGACTGAGCCACCCAGGCGCTGTAGAGTTAAATTCTCTAACAAACTCAGTATGAGTACCAAACTCCTCACAGATGTGTTACTGCCTGTCAACCTCTACTGACAACCTAGGCCTCCTTTGCTCAATTTCAAACACAGACACACACAACACACACACACACATGCACGCACATGTATCTCTCTTCTCTTACTACCCCTCCTCTACCCTCCTCCTAACCCCAATTGATCTTTTTGAAGTGCTGGAAACTTTCTTGCCCAGAAAGGAATGGAGTCGGCACAGTGGGCTGTAGGAACTTCTTGGAAGCCAAGCCTCCACTGGGATGGCTGGCAAGAACTCAACTTTTACAGAAATGAACATAAGCCACATAAATAGAGCCCCTAAATCCAAACTAAATGTATATTCAACCCAACTTCCTCTCAGCCAGTCCCAAAAAATATCCATATACAAATGCATAATTTTTTAAAAGTTGGCAAATATTTTTTTTAAAAATGTTTTAGCAGTATGTAGGCCAAGCAATACAGGAGTGTTGTTGTGTGTCCTAAGGGCCACCAGTTTGTGGCCTTTACAAAAGCCACATGCGATCCAACTATCAAAATTAGAAAAAGAGAAGACTAAGCAAAATAAGAAACCATGATGAATAAAAGAAAAAGGTAGCCTAAATAAGATCAAACATGGTAAATGTTGTATTTGACTACCATAAGATATGAATGCTCCAAATCAATAATAATAAAAGAGACAACAACTCAACTAAAATAAATTGATGGGGAAAAAATAGGAATGAAGGGGTGAATAACAATATTCCAGGTAAAAAGCTAGCAAAAAGTTGCAATACTAATATCAGATAAAAGAATTCAGTGCCAAAATAATCAACTAGCACACTAATGAAAGGGAGACTCTACCAGGATGCAGCAGTTGCGAGTTTTTATGCATAGAATAACAAAGTATCAAAATGTATCAAATAATTTATAAAGAAGACTTTGACAAATTATTATCAAAGTGGAAACTATAATACACATTTGACAATTTGACAATTCAATCAACAAAATATAAGGGGATTGAATGTTTAAATAATGAACAAGGGGAACTACCTATAGATTATTAAATATGTTTGTGTGCATATACAGTCAATCAGCTGGAGCCCAGGAGCTAATGGCTCCCTATCTAAAGGTCCGTGCAGGCAGGTTCCTGCTCAGCAGCAACCAGTGATTGCCAGGGAGGTTACAGGCCTAATGCTTCCAGATGTTTCAAAAGAATCTTAAGATATTTTATTTATGAATACATATACATGCACACAAATAAACTTTGTGTCTGGCATAGACCGAATACACATTTTTAAATGAATATTTTACAAAAGTGGTCATGCACTGGATTAGAACTTCTGATCAAAATGCAATAAAGCCACCAAAACAAACACTAAGCACCTAGAAATTTAAAATAATCCATAAATAACTCTAGAATGAAAATATTACTCAAAACTGAACCACATCCTATTAAGAAATGAATTAACAGTGAGAACACTATATATCAAAACTTATGAATACAGCACAGTCAAAGCAGGTCTCAGAAAGAAGTCTAGAGCCTTTATTTGAACTAAGCTTATTGGAAATAAGAAGCATAGAAATACAAATGACAAGCATTTGATCCAAGAAATCAAGTAAAAAACAACCACAATATATAAGGAAGAAAATGATAAGACAAAGGGAGAAAAACTAAACTAAAAAAAGAAAAAAAGTAACCATTGTGAAATAAAAAGAAAAATCCAATTCAAATTCTGGAAATGTGAAATATTCCCATAAAACATTTCCATATATGAATGTACTTTGCTGGTGAGGCTATATTTAACAATAGAATATATTCTATAGAGCACAGAGTTGTTAAACATTTGGACAATTTAGGAAAAAACACACTTAGTAAAGATACTAAAATGAGTATGTTTTTTCTAGGCTCTGTTTTTTAGAGTAGTTTCAGGTTCACAGCAAAACTGAGCAGAAACTACACAGTTCCCATATACCCTCTGCCCCTCCGCATGCATGACCTTCTCAACCATCAACATCCCACACCAGAGGGCACATTTGTTACAACTGATGAACCTACGTTGACACATCACTATCACCCAAAGTCCCTAGTTTACATTAGAGTTCACTCTCGGTGATGTACAATCTATGGGATTTGACAAATGTATAATGACGTGTATCCACCCTTGTAGGGACATACAGACTAGTTTCACTCCTCTAAAAGTCCTCTATGTTCCACCTGTTCAACCCTCCCCCCACCAAGAGGTCCCCACCTCTTGACAATCATATATCTCTTTATGATCTCTATAGTTTTTGCCTTTTCTAGCACATCACAATTTTTAATGTTTTATTTCAAGAACATGAATAAAAAACATTGTTATACAGATTAATAAGGATTAAAATACCTTATGAGATGCTAATTTTCTGTATATTCCTCAAATCCCCAGAGTATAAACAAACAAATCTTTTCTGGACATAGAGGGGAAAGCAGCTCATCTCTTTTCATACCAAATTAACCCACAAACACAGTTTTACAGGAACATAACATATGTTCTCGAATTCTTTCATAGTAGAGCTAATCCTATTAAAACCCCAAATATCGACAGTACATGTTTCCAGGATTCAAGCTTTACAACATTATAATTTAATGGGCACACCCTGCTTAGTGAGCCCTTAATCCAACTTCAAAAAAAGCACAGCATAGTTCTGTCAGGGTGGGCTTCATGCTACTCACATAATTTATACAGATAAGAAATATTCAGAAACCCATTAATCCCTTTTACTGGCTTGTGGAAAAGAGGCATTTTTTTGCTGGGCTGGTGGGATGGGGAGAATGAGAAACAAGATTATGTAGTGTGCTGAGATTTGAGATAGAAGATGCGCACTGCAAAGTGCCACTCCTGCGCATGTAAAAATATAGGTATGGTATTAGGAAGAGCAAATGTGAAGTAGAAGTTGAATTTAAAATCAAGGCAAGGGCGCCTTGGTGGCTCAGTCGGTTAAGCGACTGCCTTCGGCTCAGGTCATGATCCCGGAGTCCTGGGATCGAGTCCTGCATCAGGCTCCCCCTTCTCTGTGGGGAGCCTGCTTCTCCCTCTGCCTCTGCCTGCCACTCCCCCTGCTTGTGCTCACTCCGTCTCTCTCTCTCTAGGTCAAATAAATAAATAAAATCTTTAAAAAAATAAAATAAAATAAAGGCAAGATTTATTTGCAACTCAATTCAATTCAATAACACCCAAATTGTGCATGTATTAGAATGAATTTTGTTGTCTTTTCCCTCCACCCTCCTCCCTCCTTTACTTTTCCCCTCCAATATTTATTAAGCTCCTAACCAATAAGACAGACACTGTCCCAGATCAGTGCTTACAGTCTTGGAGAAGGTAAAGCACTAACAAGTAAACATACAATTAAAATATATAGTACTTAGAACTATGGTAACAAAAATACCTAGAACAAAGGGAGCTTCTAGGAGAATCAAACCAAGCATAGGGTGAAGGGGGAGAAAGAATATTTCGGGCAATGGAGCCAAAAATAGCTTCTTATAAAGCACAGAGAGAATCGGGGAATGGTGAGAGAGTTAGACCGGGGTGATACACAAAAACCAGGAAGGAAGTAGGTCTTTATCTAAAGGCAATGGAAAGGTACTGAAGAATCTTAAAGTGGAAGAAAGATATATCTGTATTTGTGTTTTTAAGAAGCATTCGAGATGTGAAGTAGAGAATGGACTACAGGCAGAGAAACCTATTAGCAGCCTGTTGTAATAATCCGTATGAAACATGATGGTGGCCTTTAACAAGGTAGTGACAGGGGATCTGGGGCGTGAAAGGATATGAAAGATAGAATTCAAAAACCAACAAAACCATAAGATTTAGTGACTAATTGGATAGGAGTAAAATGAAATGAAGGGAAGGGGGAAATCAAGGGTAACAGTTACCACTTCTCTAGTATTCACCATATGCTAAGAGTTGTGTGCTCTAGGGATTATCTCACGTCAACCTCAAAGCAATCTGATGAGGTAGCTGGGATTAAGTCTCATTTTTCATAGGCTCACAACTTGTCCAGGATCAAACACCTAAGTGGTTGAGACAAAACCGAACCTGAGTTTGACAGGCTCCCAAGCTTTTGCCCTGACCACTGGGATTCTGGTATGGCTCAGGAGGAAGAGTGATTTAGAGAGTCAGGGGTCACAGAAGAGCGGTTTTGGTAGAGGTCAGTGAGAAATTCCATGTGGCAACTGGATATTCAGTCTGGAGTTCAAAGATCTGGTTGAAACTAAAATCTTTAAAAATATATATATAGATTTGAGAGATTCATGAACTGAAGCTGTGAAGTGAAAAAAAGAGAGAGAGAGAGAGAAAGGATTAGAAGCAAAGAGGGCCAAGGACATCACCCTGTAGGGAAGGAGCCAGCAAGAGACATCTAGAAGGAACTCCCAAGAGGCAGGAGAAACATCAGGAAAATGTGGCACCACCAGAGCAAAAGAACACCACCATTCTAATGAGTCATTATGTTTCTGAAATGTCAGGTATGAATACTTACTTCTTTTGGTTTTGGTGAGAACAATTTTGGTGCAAATTCTAATTTTCAGGTGAAAGGTCTATTACAGAGAAGGGGAAGAAAAAACTTTTATACAGTGTCCCTAGATAGAAGAAGCTATATTTTGGCATATTTATGTACAATCCAATTCTCATGAGACTTGTTTTAATGCAACAGGTTGTTTCCGATTGGCACTGATATATAAACTTGAAATGTGGCCAAATATGCAGTACATAGAGTTCTTTTCTCAGAGTTTAGCAAGTTAAGCTAAGAAAGAATATTTCATTTAGAAATTGTAATCAAGAGAAAACAATCTATGTCTTTAAAACCTGATAAGTGGGGTGGAAGGGGGCTGTAGCTGTCATGTGTTTGAGCCAACCTAGAATCAAAAGACAAACAATTTTGTCTTTAATTTTTCCCACTGCAATTCCTACTTCTTTTGAACCTTCTTTGGCAGCGATGACTACTTAAATATTTTTAGTGGCTCAGCAGGGTTCTTCTTACAATTGCAAATAAGTAATGCTCCAAAGATGAGATGGGCAGCTGTCTTCAACATAAAAAGGAGAGCGGTTGCCTTTGTGGAGAATTTACCTTCTTACCCAGAGCTGACCTAGGCAAATCTCAAATGTGGATCACTGAATTGTGAATCACACCACTTGTTTCAGTGAGATCTCTGGGTAAGCAAGCCATTTGAACAATGTAATATATTCAAGAGGGGTTGTTTATCTCATGTAGGAGTACTGGAATGAAAACTTTCTAACTGTAGATCAGCCTAAGAAGTGAACATGTCAAAGCACAAGATTTGGTGTACAAAATAGAGCCCAATTCCATCGATTCCTCCTCCTTCTTTTTTTTTTTTTTTTTTTGTTCTTCTCTCTGTTGCTCTTGCTAATACACATACCCACTTTAAGCAAATATATTGTATATGAATTGGGTGTCCGAGTTAGTCCTGATAAAATAATATTTAAGCAAACTAAGAAACCAATGGACAATTATTCTTTAAGACCCAAAGCATAATTAGGACTTCTGAGAATGTCTTTATTACTGTATTCATGAACAAAAGATACGTTTCAGAGAGTCTGGGAGATTGCAAAGGATTTAAGATTTAAATACGGAAGATGCTAATTAATTAACTTCATGTGAAAAAAATCAGGCCATGTATTCTATCTGTATGATTGCATCATATGCAAATAAAAAGACTGGAAAGAGTGAAACACAAATGATACCAGGTATTGGATTTGTATAGTATGTCTCTTTTCAAAAGCTTTCTGGTATGTTATTATGTCACTTTCATAATTTTAAAATAAAACCTGAAATACACTTTTTTTTAGAAAAGGAAATATTTCCTTTGGGAAGAATGCAAAATAGCAGCGAGGCTTAATGTTTGAGTGACCAAAGGAGATTTTGGGTAATATCTTCCACGATATATTTTTTAAAGATTTTATTTATTTATCTGACAGAGAGAGACACAGTGAGAGAGGAAACACAAGCAGGGGGAGTGGGAGAGGCAGAAGCAGGTTTCCCGCGGAGCGGGGAGCCCGATGCGGGGCTCGATCCCAGGACCCTGGGATCATGACCTGAGCCGATGGCAAACGCTTAACGACTGAGCCACCCAGGTGCCTCATTCCACAATATTTTTTATCATGTGTCTATACTTTTTCTACATATGAAATTAGCCACTTCATGAGAATTTTCTCCGTTGATAATATAGTTACATTTGGTTCTGGTCAGTGATACCTTGTGCAATTTAATTCCCTTTCACCATGCATTCCCATCTGTTCTTGCTTTTCTCTCTACGTGTTAACTGTAATTTTGTCTATTCTTTATTTTACTCTGGTTTATTTATTTATTTATTTATTTGACAGAGAGAGAGAGAGACAGTGAGAGAGGGAACACAAGCAGGGGGAATGGGAGAGGGAGAAGCAGGCTCCCAGCTGAGCAGGGAGCCCTATGTGGGGCTCGATCCCACAACCCTGGAATCATGACCTGAGCCGAAGGCAGACGCTTAACAACTGAGCCACCCAGGTGCCCCTATTTTATTCTGTTTTATCCATATTAAACTTGAAGATAAAAAGATTACACACAGAGATAGCTTTTGAAAACTTAATAGATGAGAGGCCATTTTCATACAAAGTTGATAGTCAGGATTTTGATTCTGCTCTCTACCAAGAATATGGGGCTGTTACAGAGAAAACTAGACATTTTCCACAACAGAATGCTGTAGAAAATCTGAGGCAAGATTCTTTAATTCTGAAACCATCCAGTGGCATAATTAACTTTGCAGCTGATAATCACCAACAACCATGATCAATATTTTGCCAAAAGTGGCTAACATTGTTTCTCTCTTAATTTTTTAAAAATTTAATATGGGAATTTAAAAAAATATGCAAAAGCAGAGAGAATAGTATAATGATATTCTATGTTACTTATCACCCAGCTTCAATAAATAGCATTATTTTGCAAATCTTGTTCCATCTATCCCATACCTGAATATTTCCCCTGAGATAATCTTAAAGAAAACCCCAGTCATATTATTTCACTTCTAAATATTTCAGTATGTATCTCTAACAGATAAAGGCTTTCTTTTTTCTAACATAATCATTATATCACACCCAACAAAATTAGTAATAATTTCTTAATATCATCTAATACTCAGTTTGTGTGCAAATTCCTTAATATCATCTAATACTCAGTTTGTGTGCAAAAAATATCCTTTTGTAATTGATTTACTTGAGTCAAAATTGAAATGAGTTCTTTATATTGATTGTCAATATGTCTCTTATATATTTTGTTCTTCAACAGTTACCCCTTCTCCCATTCTTTTTTTTTTTTTTCTCACATGAGTGGCTAACTTTTACTACTCATTTTTCTTATGGATATTTTTGATGATTTTAAGTAAAAGTGAATTGTACTGCTGAGAGGAACCAACTGACAATAATATCTCTTGCTTTTACCATTCAGGCTTTCTGGTTATTTACTTTTCCAGTAACTCAGCAGTTACTCTTCCAAGTAGTCAGTAATCACTTGGCATCCAACTGATTTATCATTTAGAGAAGAAATCAAGGCAACATTTCAAACAAAGTATTATTATATTCTCTTACCTTTTCTTTGTTTTCCAGAGGATGACAATGGAGGCACCATTCAGAAATTTTCTTAAAAGACAGTGGGATTGAGGATAAGGGCTCTGAATTCCCAAGTATAAAAAGATATGTGGAGGAAAACTGCTACCTTTCAACCTCTCTCCATCTTTTGTTGCCCTATTTTACCAACCTACCAGGTGGCTAAAAAAAAAAAGAATGCTCAAGGACCCAAGTGAAAACAACATTCAAAATCTGTTTGCTCACTTGAATACATTTTGATCAGAGATAACACTTAGTCAATAAGCTTAAAGAATATAAGCAGTCTGGTGTTACCGCATACTAAATATACTAGTGAGCACCTAATTATTATAGCTTGTTACAGATTAGGGATGTTTCACCTACAATTAATGGGTAGTGACTGATTTGAGGAGGGTTAAGAGATAACAATTCTAAAGCCTCACATATGGTAAGAATTTAATACATATCAGTTAGCAGTGCTCTTAAGCTGTTACAAAAAAATATTCATCAGAAGCTTGGCTATTTTAACAAATTCTAATTTAGATTTATATACATTAAGATTACAGATTTTATTACACCATTGATCTCAACATTAAAAAGCTTTATGCCATGAAAACTGTAGGCTCTTCTTATTCATAAAAACAAGCTTTTTGAGTTTATGTGCCTTTGCACATAAAACTGGCTGTTGGACTGAGCATCATTAAAGCCAGAATAATGTAGAGGACATTTAAGGAGATGATTTCTAAGTTTCCTTCCAGCAGTAAAAGTTCATAAGTCTAAAAATAATGCTATTTTATGTAGATCATTTTACAAGAGATTTACAAGGGATCTTATGTGTCATCTGGCCCATTTTCAATGCAAGGAAATCCAGCTCGACATGATAATACTACCTTATACTTAAGACTACAGTTTTGATACTAAAATCAACTCATGCCAGCCTACTCTTTTGCAGTTTACAAGGCATTATTCCCAACTATTATTCCAATAGTTCTATGAGAATAGTATTAGCAAGTCCATTTTATAGATGTGAAACTGAGGCTCCGTGAGATAATGTGGCTAGCTTGAATTACAAAGTGGAAAAGAATGTCACTTCTCAAATGCTTCTAAAAGCATATTTTATGTCATTTATATAACACAGTGGAAACTTTAAAAAATTATTAAAATAATCCCATGAAGATAGGAAAACTGTCCTCAATTTTTGCAAATGAGAAAAATTATGCAAGTTTACAGTCATGCCCAAGGTTATGCCACTAATAAGCAGCAGAGCTGAGGTAGGACATGGATTTTCTGTCTTCTACAACTCTCCTTCTACCACACCAGTGTGCATCTGTCTGAAAATTATAATTTTGGAAGTTCTTTTTTTCCTAGCAAAATATATTTATAACTTGACTCTGGGAAAGAGTTAAAATTATTTCACTTGTCTTGACTCAATGCAGTTGAATCTTTAAAATACTACATATTTATGAGTCATATTTTATCCTTAGAAAAGTCAAGATATACATTAACTTTAAGTTAATACAAATAAAGTAATATAATTATTAAGATATATACTAATATAACCCTTAAAGACACTTCAGCAATTAAACTGTTAGAAGGGCAAGAAATGAAACTAAAAATAACTTAAAGTGCTTGGAGTACAAAGCTGAATATTTATTTGACATTTTATTAAAACCTGAAAATTGAATACAGGCAAAAAATATCTTGAAAAGCTCTTGGTATTACAGTGTACTTAGAAATATAAGCTATTTAATTCTCATGTTTTGTAAACAATTTCATTCTGTCTTAATCTTCACCCCAAAGCAAGGTCTTGTGCAGAACCAGGGGGTGCTGAACAATCTGGGGTGAAATATCCATAAAGAGTTAGGGAAGAGAAGACCCACTAGGAGATGAAGCGCTAGGCAGGCACTCCTCAGGCGCTGCATGGGAAAAAAAAAAAAAAAAAAAGCTCACAAGTGTTTTTGTTGCATGTACTGATTCTACTCTAGTATTTTTAAATATATCCTAATTCTAACTTCTTAAGTATTTACTGTGATTGATTCCTCCAGGTCGATGCGTCTGACCCTGACCTGCTAATGATTCTGATGCTCCCTGTACTCATGACTTCATCAAAGGGATTGAGCCTCTTCCCTGAACATCCGGGCTTTCAATTTATGTATTAAAACATATAATAAACCATTTTAGATTATGGTTCTCCAGGAAGCTACAGCAAACTCACAGGGGGTACTGTAGGGTATTTTAAATTTCCAAAGGAAACACAGCTGTATGAACATTTACTGGATACCACACAACTACTAGATAAGATAGTTCATAGGTTTCAACCATCAATCCTGCCACATTCATTTCATTAGTCTAAGGGTCTTGTGAAAAAAACTTACAGACACACTAAGGTTAAAAGTTTGCAAGGCTCTGACATCTAGATTCTTTTGCTCTATGTATTTGGGATAGTTACTTATTCATTCAACAAATAAGTATTAAACAACTATTATGTTTTAGGAACTTAAAAGTTCTAGAAATCCAGTAGTATGCGAGAAAGAAAAAGTACCTCTTCTCAAGGTGTATATATTCTTGTGGGGAGAGAGGAAAGATAATAATTAAAAAAATAGATCAGGCTATAAAAAATTACCCAGGAAAACCTGACAATGACAGTAGTAGGGGCAGGAGCAAGTTTAGACAGGGTGGTCGGGGAATGGCCTTCTGAAAGAATAACTTTTGCACTGAGACATCTCAATGACAAGAGGGAGCATTTAAAAGCATTTTTTTAAAAAGATGTTCTACTCATCAACAACCAAATAGTTCTATATCTTAACATTTCTAGTTCTTTTTTTCTTAGCAGACTTCACAGTCTGTATCAGAGAAATGGCTGTCTTCTAGTTTTGTCATGGACTATTTTTTAGGCCATGAGAAAGATCACTCACTTTTCCTAAATGAGAAAATGGAACCTGAGTAGAGACATAACAAATCATTCTTTGCTGGGTGTATATTAACGAGCCACGCTTTATGATAGTGATAAAACAATAAGAATGACTGGATATTGATTCTTATAACTTCTTTCAGAACCAACAAGTGCACTAAGGACATAAAATTAAGAAGGCAGTGGTGATAATTTGTGTTGCTTATTTCCTTGTACATCCTTTTTCCAAACCACCAGTTGGGTGTGTCCTCTCTTGCTCTCCAGCCCCTACCACTCTAGAACATTTATTCCCCAGTATTTGATGGCAAATAGCACTACTAGATCCAAGTCTTTCATATTTTAAAATCATATTAACACCTCCACGTAGCATCAACATTTTATTTGTACCATACTGTAATTTATGTAAGGACTTGTATAGCATAGTAATGTTCATATCTATCATTTTCTTTTAAAATGTAAGTGTATTATCGACACACCCAACTAAGAAATCCAGGTCTGGTGTTTTGAAGGTTTAGTTGGGAGATCTCCAAGTTCTCCCTTACAAATTTGCTTCTGTACTTGGCACAGATTTCTATTGAGGAGGAAAGCAAAATCACTAATGATAGTATGCTATGCCTTCCCTCTCTTCATTTTCCCCTTATTGTATTATTATACATAATCTCATGGGTTGGAGAGAATTAAAAGCAGTCTCTCCTCTTAAAGAGAAAGGGTTATCATGTCATCAATTCCTTTTTCATGACTAAAATGTAAAAGCACAGTGGGCTGAGAAGTGAGATATCAGAGAGCTGACTATGCTTTGCCACTAAAAACTGTATGTATGACTTTGGGTACTTCACTTCTCTGTCTCTGGGCTAGGCAGCTTCCAAGATGGCTCTCAATGATCCCCCCTTCCTGGTATTCACACCTTAGTGTAATCGCCTCCCGTGGACTGTGGGCTGAAACTAGTGACCCACTTCTAATAAACAGAATACAGTAAAGATGATGGGATATTTCAAAGTTTAAGTCATAAAGAGACTGATTTCCTTCTTTAGCTTGCTTTCTTTCTGGCTCACTCTGAGGGAAACCAGCTGCCATGCTGTGAGTTGCCCTATGAAGATGCCTATAGGAACTGATGCTTCCAGCCATGAGCCAGTGAGGACTCAAGACCCTCCATTCCAACAGTTCTTGAGAAATGAATCGTGCCAAAAGACATGCAAATGGGATTGGAAGAGAAACCTCTCCAAATGGAGCTTGAGGTGAGACCACAGCCTAGCTGACACAGTAATTGCAGGCCTGCGAGAGGCTCTGAGCCAGAGGACCCAAGTAAGCTTTGCCAGGATTCCTGAACCACAGAAACTGAGAAAATAAATGTTAGTTGTTATAAGCCAGTTAAGTTTTGGGGGTACAGCAATAAATAACTAGTGGTACAATCTATTTTCTTCTCTGTTAAAAAAAACGTTTAGATTAAATAATTTTTTGAGTTCCTTTCTAGAAGCTCTAAGTTTCAAAGACAATATTAATGTTGGTAGTAAATGCATAAAAAGAGAAATCACACAGACATACAAACTCCAATTTCATGATCTTTTTTTTTAAGATTTTATTTATTTATTTGAGAGAGAGAGAGAGAGATAGTAACAGAGATAGCGAGAGAAAGCGGGAGTGGGGAGGAGAGGGAGAAGCTGACTCCCCGCAGAGCAGGGAGCATGATGCAGGACTTGATCCCGGGACCCTGGGATCATGACCTGAGCAGAAGGCAGACACTCAACCAACTGAGCCACCCAGGTGCCCCTTTCATGATCTTATGGTAAAATTCACAGTCCAAAAATCCATGGTAGTTTTGAAGTAAGATTCCACATTTGTTCATTTGCTCCTGGATATGCTATGGCCCTGAGTCTACTTTATTAGAAACACTGCTATTAAGAAGAAAAACTTGGAAAATGTTGTCCTTATAAAGTATGTATTGTTAATGGGATGTCTACAAAGGCTAATTAAATATTCCAAAATTCACATTTGTCCACTTCAGAAATCTGACATATTTGGGAATACAACAGGTTTGGTAGCCTTTGCATTTAAAAAAAAAATTAGTTATTACATAAGAAATATATTTATTTTATTATTATAAATGTCAACAAAGTACAAAATGCTGTCAACAAGATATATTTTACTCAAACTATGTGTCTGTTATGTGCCTGATTTTATTTTACTCCAAAGCACTTCCTAAAAATAGTATTTGCAGGTAGACTGTGATAAACTAAAGATGTATATGATGTATATTTTAAACCTTAGGGAAGGGGCGCCTGGGTGGCTCAGTTGGTTAAGCAACTGCCTTCGGCTCAGGTCATGATCCCAGGGTCCTGGGATCGAGCCCCGCATCGGGCTCCCTGCTCGGCGGGAAGCCTGCTTCTCCCTCTCCCACTCCCCCTGCTTGTGTTCCCCCTCTCTCTGTCTCTCTCTTTCTCTGTCAATTAAATAAATAAAATCTTTAAAAAAAAAAAATAAACCTTAGGGAAATTATTAACATTTTTTTTAAGATTTCATTTATTTATTTGTGAGAGAGAGCACACGAGTGAGGAGGGCAAGAGACAGAGGGAGAGGAAGAAGAAGACCCCACTGAGCAGGGAGCCCTGATATGGGGCTCAATCCCTGAGCCACACAGGCACCCCACTATTAACATTTTTTTAAAAGGTAGGATATAACCATCAGGTCAATAGTGGAGATAAAAATGGAATCATAAAAAATACTCAGAATATCCAAAAACAGGTAGAAAAAAAAGGAAAAAGAAACAAAGATCAGGTTGGACAGACAGAAAATAACTAGCAAAGTGATAGATTTAAATCTCTCTTTCTAGTCAACTTTAAGGTACTAAAGAAAATAGTACAACACATGGAATAAAAGGGGGTTTTAGCCCTTTCTCTACCACTTGTTAACTTTGTGACTTTCGGAAAGTCAGTTTAATCATCTCTAAAATGGGAAAGCTGAAATCAACTTTGGCAACTTCCAGTTACAATATTCTATGGAATCTGATGAAAATGTATGAACTGTTACTCTTAAATATCAAAAACATAAAATAAATGGTGGGACAACTATAATCCAATAGCTTATGCTTATAAAGTATTCATAAAACCACAGGGAATTAATTTATGACAAATAAATAATTCAGGGGGAAAAGGAAATAAAAATGCATATACAGTTTCATCACTAATACAGAGTAAAGAAACCGAGAAATCCGTAAAAACAACAATACAACTCTGCCTTAAAAACAAAAACAAATAAACAAACAAAAACACTGTCAAGAAATTCAGAAGTTTTACAATTATAGTGAGACCAGGGATGAATATTTTTCCTCCTTTGATTTTGCCAATGTTTTAGCCAATAAATGCATATAAAAATTATGATGTCCTAATGAAAAAGAGACAGTTTTAAATGTTTAGATTTTAATACTTAATAATGGTACCAAAAAAGGATACTGTACATAATATCTATAATCCTGAAAACGTGTTTGCAAGCAAAATGGAAGTCTGAGTCCAGCTCCTAAATATTTCTATTTTATTATTGGATGCTTCTCACTCATTCATGTTTCTTTCAATGTCCTTTAAGAGGAAATCTTAAGAGAATTTTCCTGACTCTGAATTTATCCCCAGTCTGTGAGGGTATGTGAAGAATAGTTTCCCAGTTCCTGCAAGGGACAATGCTATTCCTCCCTGACACACGCATCCCATCACTCTACTTTGTGAGCCCCAGAGCAGTGTTTCTCACGAAGTGATGGTCCTCAGGCCTGCTCAGTCAGAATCACCTGTGGTCACTGTCAGTGCAACATCTGCAGCCAAACCCTGACCTACTGATTCTTCATGTCTAGGGATGGGTCCTGAAAAACAAATACTTTAACAAGCCTCCTAGGTAAGCTTTACCATAACAAAAGACAACAAATGAAGTTCTCAAAGCAGGCCCCTGGACCAGCAGCACTGGTATCATCTGGAAATTGGTTAGATGCACATTTTCAGGCCCCATCCTAGGCCTACTGCACTAGAAACACTGAGGTTGGGGCCCAGAAATCTGTTCTTTTAACAAACACCCTTGTTAAATCTGGTGCATGCAAAAATATAAGAACCACTGCTCTAAGGTCATGCTCTCCAAACCCTTCTGAATACTTAATCCCTTACCAGTAAAAAAATACCATGAGGGGCACCTGGGTGGCTCAGTTGGTTAAGCGTCTGCCTTCGGCTAAGGTCATGATCCCAGAGTCTTGGGATGGGGCCCCGCATAGGGCTCCCTGCTCAGCAGGGAACCTGCTATTCCCTCTCCCTCTGCCGCTCCCCCTGCTTGTACTCTCTGGCTCTCTCTATCTCTGTGTCAAATAAATAAATAAATAAATAAATAAATAAATAAATAAAATCTTAAAAAAATATTTTGAGCACGTTCCCAATTCTCAATATATATAAATAACATAAATATATTACTGTTAATTCATATATCACATATCACACACACATGAACATTCATTGTATAAGTTTTCATATGGATATATGTTTTCATTTCCCTTGGGTGTACATATAAGAGTGGAATTGCTGGGTCATATGATCATGTTTACCCTTTCAAGGGACTGTCAAACTGCTTACCAGAGTAGCTGCACCATTTACATTCCCAACAGCAGTGTAGGATACCAGTTTCTTTATACACAGTTGATCCCTGAACAACATGAGTTGTTGTTCTGCACTGGCACATTTATATGTGGATTTTTTTTTTTTAAGTAAATGTAGCAATACTATAAAAGTATTTTCTCTTCCTTTATATTTTCTTTTTTAAAAAAAATTTTTTAAGATTTTATTTTTAAGTGATCTCTACACCCAATGTGGGCCTCAAACTTACAATCCCGAGATCAAGAGTTGCATGCTCTACTGATTTGAGCCAGCCAGCTGCTCCCTTCCTTTTGATTTTCTTAATAACATTTTCTTTTCTCTAGCTTACTTTATTGTAAGAATACACTATATAATACATATACAACATATGTGTTACTCGACTGTTTAATGTGTTACTCGACTGTTTAAGCCTTACTGGTAAGGCTTCCAGTCTACAGAAGGCTATTAGTAGTAAAGTTTTGGGGGAACCAAAAAATATACACGGATTTTTGACTGCGTGGGTGGGATGGTAGGGCACACAAAGGATTCATGCTCTTAATTCCCCATGTTGTTCAAGGGTCAGCTGTACCCTCCAACATTTGCTATTATGTTTTTTTTTTTGGTTTGCAGCCATTATATTAGGTGGAAAGTGATATCTCATTGTGCTTTTGATTTGCATTTCCCTAATGACTAATGATGTTGTACATATTTTTATGTGCTTATTGTTCATCCATGTATCTTCCTTGAAGAAATGTCTACTCAGATTCTTTATCTATATTTTTCTTTGATCATTTTTAATTGGGTTATTTGACTTTTTGATTATTGAGAAAATAGTTCTTTATATATTCTGGATACAAGTCCCTTATCAGATATATTATTTGCAATAATATTATCTCATTATGTCTAGCATTATGTAGTTATCTTTTTTTTTTGATGATGATGCTCTCAGGAGTAGAGAAGTTTTTAAATTTTAAGTCTAATTTATCTATTCTTTCTTTTGTTGCTTGTGATTTTGGTGTTGTATCTCAGAAGGTTTTTCATAATCCAGGGTCATGAGTATCTAGGCCTATGGACCACTCTATGGTGACAGAAATTAATGAAGTACTCCAAGAATGATGAGGACATGTCAAAAGGATGTAGGAGTCAGTTGGAAGGGGCTCCTGCTGGCCAAATAGGATAACCTGAGTATCAAAATCAATAATGATAATAATGGAATGTAACCCATTGAAAAATAAGAATCCAGGAATTCATACTGATATAAATACAGAGAATAATAAATAAATAAGTATATTCCTTAGTTTTCCAATTAATAAATATAGAGGAATGATGAATGCTAGAAAATCACCATCTTGTAAACATTATACTAATTAATAGCAATTGATTCAGACAAGAATCATCAATGAACATTAAATGAAATGTGATGAGGAATTCCTGTACTCTTCAAAAATGTCTCTTCAAAAAAATATCAAGGTCATAAATGACAGAAAATCCTAGTAATCATTCTAGATTAAAGGAAACTAAAGAAACATGAAAACTAAATACGATATGATCCTGGATTGCATTCCTGAACCAGATAAAAAAGATAAATGTAAAAGACATTATTGGAAAAACTCATGAAATTTTAATATATGTTATGGAGATAGTATAGTATCAATGTAAAAATTCCTGATTTTGATCATTCTATTGTGGTTATGTAAAAGAATATAAGGGCTAAAGGAACAAAACATCTACAATGAACCTTTAACTGGTTCAAGAAAAACAACATATATATATCTATACACACACACATCTAGATACAGAGCAGGAAAGAAAGAGAGAGGGAAAGTGAGCATAACAATAAAGCAAATAGTTTCTGAAACTTGGTGAATTTGAGTTTTTGCACTAGTTCTGCAATTTTCCATTAAGTTTGACTTACACTAAAGTAAAAAAAGTTTTAAAGCATACATGTCCACAACAAAACCCACTGAATTTTATCAAGAACATACCAGGAAATTTAGTCTCAGAAAATGTATACATCATCTTGCTAAAGCAATAGGAAACCTTTCTTTGCAACAGAGTAAAGTTAAAAAAAAAAAAAGCTAACACTGTTCCTAACATACTCATTTCAGAAAGCTGTTTGTTCTAAAGGGTAAAAAGAAAAGTTCAATTTCCTGAAGATGTAATCTAGTATTATCCACACCAGGTGCAATATCCAATCTTATCCAAATAAATCAGTTCAAACTTATGCCTCTAAGAGCAAGAAAGGTCAAAATTCGAACAAACTGTCCATCTCAAACAGAAGGAAAGAATGTGAAAAGTGCTCTGTACAAATAAGGTGAATTTATGTTCTGGCACAGTTGCTATTAACGACGAGATGACTTTGACATTAAAAAAAAGTACTTGAGGGTAGGCCAAATTGGTAGGGTCCTTTTTTTATATACAAGATACACAAAAAACTCAGTAATTCTTTCCATATAACTTGAAATGAAAAATCTGAAATAAATTCTGTGTATATTTATTAAGACAAAAGATCAGAGGTGATTATTAAGAATTCTGAAGCAATCATAATTCCCATGTATTAAGAAGCCACGAGTGACTTTTTTGTCTCCTTTTTCCTTCTTTCTCTTCCCCTGCTCCTTATATTCTCCTCTTCCTTTCTTTTTCTCTCAATTACTCTGCTGGTCTAACTATGACCACTGCTTAGTGTTGCTGGGGGCGATCAGAGTTAGAGAGGTTGCTGACCTTGTATAAGACCTGTACAAGAAGTGGCACATTTATTCTGACAGGGCATTTAAATGAAGCAAAAACATCTTTCAAGGCAACTCACTGAAAAACAATTCCTGCTGGGAAGCGTCTTTGGGCTTCAAAATGTGAATTGCCCCCCACTGAGATGCTGCACACCTTTCTGGAAGGCAAGCCCTGGCAACTGTGTGAATGGCTCACTTAGAGCTGCTTCTCCCACACCTGTATGATCTTTGACAAAGCAAAACATAAACAGTTTCAGAAACTAAGAGTCAAGGTTATAAATGACCCCCCCAAATTGGAAAATTTAGATTTCATCTTTCAAAACCTTACCAAATATATGTTCATGTTTTAATTCTTCCTTCCCTCACCTGTAGAAATATCTTCACCTTTCCCTGCTCGCCTGTTCAACTTCTCTTCTGCTGCAGAATATTCCCTAAGAATGCGAATAGATCCACAGAGCCATTTTTGTTTCAAAAGGAAGAAAAATTAAATTTCAGAAGTTCAAAGAAAAATAAGATCTCATGAGAAAATACAATACCAGGTAGTGCTAACATTTCTTTTCCATTCTCTACGTCTCAACAGAAATATCACAGTACTGGGTGAGAGTAAAGCTAGGCACTGTGCAAGAGAGTTTACATATTATTTTTCTTAATGATGGGAGGTAAATAAATAGCGTAATTCTCTGAGCTGAGAAATCTAAGGCTTGGAGAGATTAGCTAATTTGCATGGGATTGTACAGCTAAGAGATGGCTTTACATTTACGCCTGCTTAAAAACTAAGTTTATATTTGCATGCCTCTGTCCTACCTCCCTAGAATTTTTCTACTAATACTACAGGAACATAAGAATACCTTGACTTTTCAAAAAAAACCACAAGGAAAATAATTCTAGAAATAAAAATTTCTGAAATGAATTTTAACAATATAATATATACTGTACTTTTAGACTCTGCCAAATTTATCTATGTGTAATTCGGCTAATTGACCAATTTCATAAGTCAATGAAAATTACAAATTAATCCTTCTCAAACTGTTCAGACTTGTGTTAACTGTATGAATCACTAACAAACTAATTTGTAAAAGCTTTGAAAAAAGGGTTGGAGGTGATAACAGTACATTTTCTCTTTTGATCTTTCTTGGTCTCTCATAATGCTATGCTCTCTCATAATGGTCCGCTCAAATATTTCATCCATTTGTCTCTGTCCAGTCAGCTTTTATGAGGCTCAGACTTCCTGTTACCAGCTGGGGAACAGAACCTAGTAAAATTTCCTAGAAGCTTGATCCTAGCAATCTGGTTGCTAGCCAGACACAGTAGCACATATGTTAACTTAGCCAGGAAAAATTTTCCAGAGCACCATGAAGAGAGGCCTTAGGGAAACAAGTGAGCCAATGAACACAGCAACTGAATATTGTAAGACAGCCTGGAAAGCTCAGATCAAATTCCCTGCGGGGCTCATCAATTTCACACTTCATCATTTGGAGCAGGTTGCTGTTAATAAGCTATGGGCCACCAATGTGGTGAGGACACCATCTTTGAAGCACCCCAGAGTCTATCCATCATGGGAAATGGTAGAAACACATTTTGTGCTGCTCTTGTTAAGCAAGGTTGATTATTCATTATTATTAACATGTATTTGTTTGCAAGGAACAATATGAAACATGTAATTAGATACAACATCTGTGCAGCAGGTTTTGTATTCAGGCAGTACTTTTTTCTCTGTAGAGGGGAAAATAAGTAAAAAAGAAAGATCAGGTTTAGAGTCTGAGTATTATGTATTTATCTATATAAAGAGTACTGCTGATTTAAAATTACTTCTGACCTAACAGAAAACAACTTCCCTTCAATGTCTGAAAAGCTAACCAATACTAAATTAATGTTAATAGGAAATGCCTCAATTTTTTTTTTCTTTTTCGTGGTCCCAGACTTTGGCGGCAAAATTTGGCAAAAGTAAATCCTCAAACCAATTACTTACTTCAAGCCCTTTGTTTATATCCATCAAAAACAAAGAAAAAAAGTGCTGTAATGCTCTGTTTCATAACAAACCCATGTCATCATTTACTGGCACAAATACTAAATCTCTTACTAAAGAGTATCTTTCTATATTTATCTTCATTTAACAATAAATATATTGATAAACTGCAATAATTGGCAGAGAACACTGCAGAGAAAGTGCTTTCCTTACTGAATATTTTACTGATAGCCTGAAAAGTGAAAAACACAAAATAAAAATAAAAGACCTGAGAAGTATAAATTGGCAAATATTCTAAAAGAATTATAATAGTGTTTCTTTTCCAAACTAATACTCATCTGTTAAGATTTTTGTTGTCCTCTTGACATAATGCCCTGAGAAGAGAATAATATCACTTCTGTAATATTCCTGCTCAAAATACATTGCCTGAATCTAATCATTAAAAAACATCAGACAAATCCAAATTGAGGGACATTCTTCAAAGTAACTGGCCTATGTTCTTCAAAAATGTCAAGGTCAAGAAAGACAAAGACTGAGGAGAGAGAGAGAGAGATATGACAACTAAATGTAATCCATAATATGCGATTTTTCTCTTGCTATCAAGGTCATTATTAGGACAAATGGCAAAATCTGAATAAGGCCTGTAGTATTGTATCAATGTTAACTTCATAATTTTGATAATTATTTTTTCTGTTATTTAAGACAATGTCCTTGTTTTTTCTTGTTTTTAGGAAACACACGCCTAACATATTCAGGAGCAAATAATGGGCATCATGTCTGCAACTATCTCAACAGTCAAGAGAAAATGAGGGAGGGAAGAGGAAAGGGGTGGGCAGGAGGAAATAAATAAATATGATAAAACGTTAACATTGGGTAAAGGGTATATGAGAATTCTTAGCACTATTTTTACAAGTTTTCTATGTCTGAAAAGTATATCAAAATAAAAAGTTTAAAGAGGATATGACAAAAAAAAATCTTGGTTACATTGCTATAGAAAATACTATAATTCAAGACTTGCGTTTAATTAAAAAAAAAGTGACCATGGGCGCCTGGGTGGCTCAGTTGGTTAAGCGACTGCCTTCGGTTCAGGTCATGGTACTGGAGTCCCGGGATCGAGTCCCACATCGGGCTCCCTGCTCAGCGGGGAGTCTGCTTCTCCCTCTGACCCTCTTCCCTCTCGTGCTCTCTATCTCTCATTCTCTCTCTCTCAAATAAATAAAATCTTTAAAAAAAAAAAGTGACCATGGACTTCACATAATATATATCCTTTGATTGTTTTACATATCAAGCAGTTGCAGCTGTTGTAAGCTGTCACTTAGATCGTTTTCTTTCGAATTTAGCTAAACCAATGAGAAACAATGGTATGATAATCCCTAACAGCTGATAATTTGAAAACCACTTGCAAAGTACTGTCTCGCTAATTCAAAGGAACAGGAAGAATAATATGTAGCTGAAATAAACAGTATTTTTAAATAAATGCTATCTTGTTACTTTCTAACAGGTATTGCAAACAACATTAAGGAAATGTTGCCATACAATGGTCCTTCAAGCTGACATGGAAGAATATATGCGCGCGCGCACACACACACGAGTTTTTCTCATCATTTTACAGTCTATGTATGAGTTGTTACAATAACTAATGTTTATAGTATTCTTACTATGTTGGTATTTTAAATGCACTTATTCTCCAAAAAACAAAACAAAACCCTATGAAGTAGGTTTATTATTAATGTTTAGCTAAGACAGCACTTCTCTCTGAAATTGCATGCTATTCTCCTGGTTTCAAATGCCCCTCTCTTGCTCATTTCTGTCAAAATCATACCTCAGATGTGAAAATTTAAATGCCAACTACAACCAAGTCTTCCTCAATCCCATGATCAGAATGAAATTACTCCCTCTTTTGAGTTTCTATAGTCCTTTATTCAACATTTATTAATTTTTTTCTAAAAATATGTATAAAAAACTTACTACATGGGTAGTAAGTTATTTGCAAAAGGTCACAGGTTAGAAGGAGGGATTATTAACATAATTTTAATTATATAATAAAACAGTATTATTAAGAATGCATCAGATTTACTGGACACTGATCAACGTGCCAAGCAAGGTACTAAGTACTTCATAAACATTATTTCATTTAAGTCTTACAGTCACTCTGTAAAGAAGTCATTACTGACATCTTCCTTTTGCAGGTAAGGAAACTAAGCCTTAGAGAAAACAGGTAACTTGTCTAAGTAGGTATAACTGGTAAATGATAGTGTGCGGTCTGACTCTAAAGCCTATGCTTTTAAACTACTTCCTGCCTTCAAGAGTGACAGTCTAATAGAGGACAGTCTAATGGAGAGTGACATATGCACCTAAATAAATTATAGTGCAAGGTGGAAAAGTAATTTGCCATACAAAGTGAAGGAGAGAGTTGAGTAAAAACTTTTAGGTAACAGCTGAGTATTGAAAGATAAATAGATATGTGAGAAAGGGAGGAAAGTAACTGCAAACTGGCAGTGATGGAGAAGTGTTGGGATTCTGGGAATGAACATGAGAAATAAAAAAACTAGTTCTGCTTGGAAGATCTATATTCTGCATGAGGGAAATTAACATTAGAAGATACATGTACACATATTAGCTAAGAAGGTTAAATACAAAATTATAGGATTTGAACTTCCCCACTAGTGTGAGATGCATAAATTTGGAATCAATTCAGTATCCCTAGTTCTAAGAAAGTTTAAGAATGTACCAGACATTTTTTCTTTAACAAGTATTTAGTAGGCTTTTAATAAGTGATAATCCATAATAATCCCAATGCATGAAGAAAGCTACTAACATTTTAGTATTTCCCATTCCAGAAGAGGTTAGATTTGATCACTTATATATCATGAAGATTAATCTGGTAACAATTTTATTTTTTTTTATTTTTTTTAAGATTTTATTTATTTATTTGAGAGAGCGAGAAAGAGCACATGAGAGGGGCTAGGGTCAGAGGGAGAAGAAGACTCCCCGCTGAGCAGGAAGCCCGATGCGGAACTCGATCCTGGGACTCCAGGATCATGACCTGAGCCGAAGGCAGCTGCTTAACCAACTGAGCCACCCAGGCGCCCCTCTGGTAACAATTTTAGAGTGGGCTGGAGGGAAGTAGAGAATGGAGATTAGGAAGCAGTTATAAAGCAATATCCTAAATCACACTGTAGCATATCAGAGATGGGTGGTCCCATAAAGATCATCCAACAAAATTTCTTTATCCTAGAAATGAAGAAACTGAAACAAGATAAATAAAATTTAAAATCAGCAGTAGCAGATGGTTAATTTTTGTCAAGCAAAATTCTCTGCAAGGTACTATGTGCGGAAATGCTAAAATAGAATGTACTCAGCATAAAGGCTGTGTACAAGAAAAATACAAGAAATAGCACAGAGAAATAACAGATATACATGTACTGAACTTTTAAGACCTGCCTGAGCTTCATATTCTACTCAATTTGCTACTCTGAGCTTAAGTTAAAATGCGCTTTTTATAAGCTTTTCTCTTCTGGAAATCTCTATTATGCTCCGTAAAAATATAGATGATGGGTATAAACAAACAAAATCTGTTTTCTGATTGTAAAAGTTACATATACAAATCAATGGTAGAAAATCCGAAAAACCAACCAACCAAACACACAAACAATGAGGGAATCAGCTATAAAATTCACCAAAGATAGTGACTATTAAAAATTTGGCATGAAGAATTAATAACAATTCTGGGGGTTTTAAGAAGACAAAGCAGCAGCTGCAAAGGCACAAAAAAATCATATGGGACCTTCACGGATCTGAAAATAGCAATTTAAAATACAATCTGGGGTGGGGTGCCTGGGTGGCTCAGTTGTTAAGCATCTGCCTTCAGCGCAGGTCATGGTCCCAGGGTCCTGGGATTGAGCCCCACATCGGGCTCCCTGCTCAGTGGGGAGTCTATTTCTCCCTCTCCCACTCCCCCTGCTTGTGTTCCCGCTCTTGCTGTCTCTCCCTGTCAAATAAATAAATAAAATCTTTAAAAAAATTAAAATCTAAAAAAAATCTTTAAAAATTAAAAAAATACAATACAATCTGGGGAAGACAGAGAGATGGTGGAAGACTGAGTCTGCAACCAATCACAAACTACACCTTCCAATTGTGGATTTGTAAAATGTGGCCAGGGAGGGCTCGTTAATTTCACTCATCCATTCCTGGCTGCTTCCTTCATTATCAAAGGACAATTAGTTCACAAAGTCTACCCCCTCTGTGGGCCTGGACTTATGATGGCTCTTCATCCTCGTGGCAGGGAGTGACAACTGGCTATGTATAGTGTATTTTAAAAAATAATTTCTTATTTCTTAAGTTAAATAGGAAAGATTGATACTGAATTGTGTTTATTAATATTTAAACAAACTGATTTTTAATTAGTTGGTGTAAATCCTCTCCAAATGTATTTAGTAAATGTAAAATAATTTCTTCAGTTAAACTAACACATTTTAGAAAGTATGTGTATACTTATCCTTCATGCTTTTTGCTCTGTACTTGTTTTACAGAATAGATTATATGAGCACAATATAAATCCTTAATAATTTTCTCAACAGAAGGACAAGTCATAAATAATACTCTGTGACAGCCAATAGTAGGAAATAAATCTCAACCATGTTAACATTTAGGTAAAAATCAGCATATCCTTAGCCAGCCACATTATATATTTTATGAGCTCTAATTAAATAATTATTGTAAATTTAAAGTATGGTGTCTAATGCTTTCAAAGGGAAGAAATTAAAACGTGCAGAGATCGATTAAGCTTTTTATTGTTGTAAACCCTGAGTATAAGAAAAATGTTTTATTTTTCTTTTAAAACTCTTAAGGTATTTTCCCATGTTAGTGAATGTATGAAGAATAAAAGTAGGTCTCTAAGATCCTTCCTATATCTAAAAGAAAACTTGCATACCTACATAATAATTTTACAGAACTAATTTCCAAAACCATAATAAATCAAGAGCCCATACTATGTACAAAAATATTAGATACAGATTTAAGCATATAAAAACTATTATGCTATTTCCTGTCAAAACACTTAAATTGTTTTCGTTTTTGAATAAATGTTTTAAAATTAAGAGAAAAAGGTAAAGAACTATAAAATGCTCTCATGAAAAAGAAAAGGAAAACTTTGATCATTTTCTCTGAGCTTAGTAATATGTTCAAGTGTCTGTAAAACAGAAGAACACACTTTAAGCAATTAACTGCTTGGTTTTTGAAAGAGGGACAAATTCCCAATCCCCAATCCTAAAGATAAAGAAAAGAGACAAAGGATGCCATAACTGTGAACTGCAATGGGAACCAGTAAGGCTGGATGCTTTAGGAAAGAGTCTTTAAAGGACCTTTCAGAATGTTTTATTGTAGTCCACCACCTAGGCTACATGACCTAAGGATGGAAACAAGGATTATAGCTTTTGTTTTGTTTTTTTCATGTTAAATTGTTTTCTGGCTTCTTCATTCCAGGTCTAAGCAAGCTTGTTAAAAGAATATGCAAGAATAAATGCCTCTAGTTAATAAATGTGTGAAAAGTATATTCAACATCCTAATAATCAAAGAGTCAACAACTGAAACCCAGTGCCATTAATCACCAACTAAATTGGGCAAGAAGATTTTTTAATACTATTCCAATGTAGACAAGTCACTAAAATTGGTTCTATTGTACGTTGATGCTGATACATGGGAACAATGCTGTAGAAAAGCAAACTGGTAATAAATAAGAAGAGCCATAAATTGGTTCGTGCTTTCAGCACAGTAATCCGTCTTCTGGGTATATAACTTTTAAAATAATAGTTAAAACAATATGGAAGAAAGGGCATATGCATGAATATAGTCACTGCAGAGTAATTTATAGTAGCACAATATCAAATTTTCAACAAGAAAAAAAGTTAAATAAATCATGGCACATCCATTCAATGAGAACATGAGAGAGAAAGGTACATTTTCTAAAAACCTAAAACTCAAGCTATGAATCTATAGGCATGAATGTGATTTACAACAGTGAATCATTACGTGGGTATCAGAAATAAAATGAAATTAACCAAATAAGAATAAACAGATGAGTCTTAGTATCTGTGTCAATCATTTGCTTATTTTGCCTGAGACCCATTCCCCCCCCACCCCGGCTCTGATCTGTATGGTAGGGAACTATATTTCTGTTTCACTTGCTCTCTGGCCTCCAGCAATTTTAACCTATGAACGGCATTTGCCAAAGACTGGATGGTACGAGGAAGAGAGAAGCCCAAATATTTCTCTTCTCCCTTCTCTGCTTTTGGTAGTGTCTCTAGCAGCAGCTGAGTGTCTGGGGCTCTAACTCAGCCAGGCAGTCCTTCTTTCCATGGTTCCAGCTTTTGCCAGGTGACCCCAGCTCCTGGGTTCCAGTAACATGGCCTCCTCCCAGCAACTTCCTGCTGTTGCTATTCTCTGGGACAAGTCACCACCCCGTTGTTTGGTTTGTTTGCACTCCATGCAACTAACACCTTGTATTAAATTATCCCCGTATAAAATACTTAGAATGGTTTCTATTTTCTGAAAGGACCTTGACTAGAACAGTATCTCCAATTAATGTAAAAAGGATACAGATGGTTGATGACGATGAGTATATCAAGATATTTGTTAAATGGCTTCTAGCACTGTGCATTTACACCTGATCCTTATGAGACTCTCACTTACAAGGGGGCTAACACCACCAATGCAGCAAGCTTCTGGATCTCTTCTTTGATGTGTTTCAAGATTTGGAAGAAACTAGGTTACTCTGTAAAAGAAAGGTTATACTTTCTAGTGAATTCTTCTAGCCACTGGGTACTTGGGAGTGATCGACAATGGCATAGCCAAACTCTCTGTTAAAAATATACTATGTGGTTATATGCTAAGTAAGTTACTAGGAATGCACACTCAACAACATGCCACCATTTGAGAGAATATTGGTCACACAAGAGTTTTTACTTCTTATATAGTTTTTCAAATTTTTGGTAGCAACCCATAAGTCAATTTAGTGGGTCATAACAAATGAGTGGGTCATGACCACTATTTAAAAAAAAAATAAGTGAGAGAACAGAATATAAGGATGGAAAAGAACAGAAAATATCAGGGTGCAGTGCTTAGAAGAGGGTGAGATTTGTAACAAACTGTTTTTTCGGTTATACAGTACATGCGTATATGTAATTGCAGGTGCATGTGAATTGATTTGTGCTGGGCAATCTATTTGTTTTTAAAGATTGTATTTATTTATTTGAGGGAGAGAGAGTGAATGAGAGGGAGAGGCAGAGAGAATCTGAAGCAGACTCTGCACTGAGCACAGAGCCCGATGTGGCGCTCGATCTCACAACTGTGAGATCATGACCTGAGCTGAAACCAAGAGTTGGACGCTTAACCAACTGAGCCACCCAGGTGCCCCCTGGACAATGTATTTCTATATGTAGGTCAAGTTTAAAAATTTTTGAAAGCTACCACAAAAGTATACCCCTTCCCTAAATCTAAAAGATACGAGATTACAAAACACCTCACAATTTCAGTGGGCTAAGTTAAAGAAAAATATGCTGAAATTAAGAAATATGATTAGTAGAACCTGGCAGATCACCCATCCTACTGATGTTACATGTTGTTTTGAATTGTGTCCTCTCAAAATTCATATGCTGAAGGCTTGACCCCCATATGACTATACTTGGAGATAGGGCCTTTAAATAGTAATTAAGGTTAAATAAGGTCATAAAGTGGGGCTCTAATCTGATAGGACTGGTGTCCATATCAGACGAGGAAGAGACACTAGAAGCGTAAACACAGTGAGGAGGCTGTCTACACACCAGGAACGGAAGCCTCGCCAGAAACCAACCCTTCTGGTACATTGATCTTGGACTTCTAGCCTCCAGAAATGTGAGAACGTAAATGTTATTAGAGCCACCCAGTCTGTGGTGTTTTGTTATGGCAGCTTAAGGACACTTATAACACTAATTATAAACACATCTTTCTCTAACCCTGTTATAACCACTCACAAATGAACAAGTTATTACACAGTTTAAAATAAGAATTATCAACTGGAGAGATGTTCTACAGTATAAGTTAGCAGTTGTACAAGATTACGCTCAGCCCATCTGAGTTGGATATGCAACAGCAGCAGAAGCCTTTTAAAGATACTAAAAATTTGTTTTTTTTTCCTTTTTGAAACATCAGTAGTTTATTTTTCTATAAAACTTGTTGCACTTTTTCACTGCTAATAAACACATATAAGTAGATACCTTATACATAAATATAGCAAATACACGGAGGGTATACGTACCATTTGGAGGCACATTCTTACACTCTTGATGTGAGTTCCTGTCCTAGTTTTGTTTTCATTATGTCCCGCCCCTTTTAACTTTGATCACATCTAGGGGAGTTTTTTCAGTGATGAGATACTAAAGAGTATATGTAAGAAAGAAAGCAGCCAAATGCAAACTGAAACTGTAAATATGTGAAGGCTCCTTTTTTTGGCCAACAATGATTCTAAGATGTCTTTATCCAGTGGCCCTGGAAGTGACAGGGTCACAACTAGCTCTGAGGAAAAGTCAAATTATTACTAAACAAATATTTTTGATTCAATATAAAAACCTTTGAAGGGTTGGAAATTGGAGAAATGTGGTCAGAAAATTCAGAAAAGTGCAACTTTGATTCTAAATTTTAATGCAATGTATGATTCTCTGGTACATCTAAGATGTGTCCTTCATATTTCTAATAATACCAAAATAACCGTGTTATAATAGTGACTTTGGTAAAGTGTGATAAAATGCATGATATAGGAGAACACTGAAAAGTGGTATGCAACCTCTTACAAACACAGAGGAGCAGCATAGAGTACCTGGTTAAGATAGTCTGGCTCCAGAGGCCATGCTTTAAATCACAATCTGGCTTTAAATCCCAGCTCTGCATTTTGCTAGCTGTGGTATCTTTTGCAAATAACCTAATTTCTTGGCATCTAAATTTCTTCATCGGTAGACTGGGGATAATAATACAGCACTCAGTTGTTATGTGGTTTATACAAGATAATATTAAGACAGTGTCTTGCACACAGAGTATTTTATAAATTAAATTAAATTTTATAACTTTATAAATTAAAAAGTTTTAATAAGTGCTGAGAAGAAAAATGTTCAACTCAAATTCTTAAGTATAATTATTCCCTTTTCCTTATTTCTGTTTTGCTTCAACCTTACAGGGACGTCTTTTATGGTGACTAACAATGAAGGGCTTCATATAAAACAAATTTTTAAGAGGAATCTTAATATCCTCTGTACACTCTGATCTGCTTATGTGAAATTTCCAAGTTGAGGCGGCTTCTACAATAAAAGAAGAAATTGTGACAGGCTTGATAAGGTACCAACATTTTGAAGTTGGTCCCTATGTTTGTTTTGTTCATTATGTAACAAGGGAGTTGACATGCTAGCAAACAGTTATTCTTAAACTCGTTTAACTTTATAATACTTTTTTTAATGAAAGAGACCATATTTCTCTGGGATGAATTAAGCCTATTCTTAACTGAAAACAGCTAACTTGACTAATGGATCTTTCAAAATGTAAAATTTCTTTTTACTTGGAAACATGCAGGAAAGAGTGAAAGTATTCCTCAACAGATATTACATTCAAAAATAAAGATACTCAGGCAAATTCAAACAACCTCATCTGAAATAAAGGTGCGAACCAATTTAAAACTGAGAATCAATTTTTAAAAGCTTATGTGGGCCTGTAAGTAAAAAAAGCAAAAAGTTCATCAATAGAAACCGGTCACTGTAAATGGCAAGCTGGAGCTCCCAAATGTCAATTTCACACTGCACTAAGCATATCCTACCAAACATGACCACACTGATGTCTGGAAAAATATCAACACCTGCTGCTACATTCCTTGAAGTAATAGGTCAGACATATTAGTCAGGTCAGGTACGAAACTGCATCCACTTGGACCTACCCACTCAGGAAATCATTTTCCATCTGTTTCCGTGTTGATCGCTTTAAATCGGATGTGTTAATTGCCCTAGAAAAAGCAGCTAACTCCAAATAAACTATAGTGTGCCATGGTATAAGTAAATGCTAAGAATATCCTTAAAAAGCAGGTTGGCGGGGGGGGCAACCTAAGTTATCTAGGATCTCAGCTTGACAGCCAAAATACAGAACCTATTGCTACGAACTGCCACTCATGTGCCCCTTTCAGCCAGCTGCCCACCTAGTGCTGACAGAATCAATCTGAATCATTTATTAGGTGATAAAAATTTTTCAGGGGAGGACTGACTATTTTCCATATGAGAAGTTCATTTGGGAAAACACCTAAAATCTGGCCTCAGGGACTGAAGGCGAAGACATTTCCAATCTGACAACAAAGCAAAAGAACATGTTGCTGTCTTACTCAGAACCTCTGGGGTATTTTCTCCCTCAGGGAGAGTGGGGTTAGGGGGTACCCAGTACTACCCAACCCCTCCCTGACATGAGTAAATGAGGTCTGTCAGTAATGTGCAAATAAAGAGCAATTCCAGAAATAGAATTCTCAAATTCAAGCAGGTTTAACTGAGGGTGATAAAGCACACAGACACAAAAGGTGACTTCGATTTTCAATCATGCAAAGAGGCTAATGAACCCTTGACAAAAGTAACAGGTGGAACTTTCTCCATGTGCTTTTGGTCAAGTTTCTTTCTGTGATGTATGCCTACATTGCTACATTCCAGAAACAAATGACAAAATAAACCAGCTAGCAGTAAGCTGCACTAAAATACCAGGTTTTTGTTATATTCTGAACAAAATGGTGGTCAAGGAGAGGCCCATAAAAAAGGCTGCAGCCCTTTGGTGAAAGACAACAAGCAGAGTCAAAAGTCTGCAGAATCAAGAAGTCAGACAAACTCTGCTTTGTATAACACAGGTCTTCTCTCAAGGAAAGGTGATCTATTCTATTTTATTTTTTTAAGATTTTATTTATTTATCTGACAGAGAGAAACAGCGAGAGAGGGAACACAAGCAGGGGAGCGGGAGAGGGAGAAGCAAACTCCCCGCTGAGCAGGGAGCCTGATGCAGTGCTCGATCCCAGGACCCTGGGACCATGACCTGAGCCGAAGGCAGACGCCTAACAACTGAGCCACCCAGGCGCCCTATTCTGCTATTTTAATAGAGAAGCACTGACTGGTCTCTGTTACTCATATTCTAGAGTGGCTCTTAGGGTCAGAAAATTAATAGATTATATCAGTACCAATGCCTCTGTTCTCTCCAGAAAGCTCATTTTTTTAGGAAAGAACATGTAAATGTATAAAGGTATATATAAAATTGTTAGTTGTCATCTGTCCTTATGAAGAGTTCTGAAACAATGGAAAATGTTTTTGAAATCAAAAGAAAACCATATCCTTAACACCTCCACCCCTCCTGCCTGCCACACTCAAAAAAACCCCTATAAAACTTGCTCTTTGTTATAGAAAAACAAAAAAGCATAGATTATGACATTTAAGGTTCTCAATGCGCTGATCCCACCTTACCAATTAATTCATTACTGGCATTACTTCATAAAACTAGTTATCTGACATTCACTTGAAATTCCCTTTCCACACCTGTCCCCCTAGTCTTGTTAATGCTGTTGCCTTTCACTACAATCCTTTACATTCTTCTTTCTTTTAATCTAAAGTTTACTCTTTTTCAAGGCCAAATTCAAGATGTGCTCAACCTGCTTAAAATCTTTTCCAACCAAAAAATCAATATCCTTCCTTTCTGGTCTTTTACAATACCTACTGCTTCAGTCTTTCCAATGCATTAATCTCTTAACAACCACAGAAATTATGTTTCTAAAATGTAATATGGTTGGCAAAACCTAGTTGGTAAGATCAAAGTCTCATAGAAAATAAGGGATTAAGAAAAAATAATGTTTTTAAATCTGATTTCCTTAAAAAGAAAGTTCTAGAAGGCATTTATTACAGAACAATATAGATTTATTTATTGGAGTTTATCTTCTCCTATGGGCTTCCAAATAGGAAACGCTGCTGTTGAAGCAGATTCTCCAAGTTCAATAATAGGAGGCTATATTATCTTTTAAGGTAGCCCTCACTGAGAATTCACTATAATTTTGCACCTGAATTCTCCCTTGTTTCTCTTCTTTTTTTTACTTTTACTTTTCTTTTTTTCAAATCTTAGCAAAATGTTTGTGCTAGTAATTAAGTTACTAGGTTGCATAACACAGTTTGCTGAACCAGTCTCCTTCATATTGTGAAGGTAGAGAACACACAGGTTTTCTATCTCAGCACAGCTTCCCAGGCCCAGTGAGACAGCCTACTGAGGAGGATGTGCAAAAACTATCATGCTCTGTTGGTTGGGGACACAACTGTAAGACTGAGTTACCTCAAAACACTGGTTTTGATGAATTAATGTATTTCATTTCACTAACCATTCCATTAAAAAACATGAGTGATAATGGAAAAAAAAATTCCATTTCTGTTCTGAGTCCAGATAAATGTTTGCAGACATTGCTGTTACTTTCAGTAACGTTTTTTTAAAAAAATCAGATCTCAGAATTTTAATTTATCATTTTCTTCCTCTGAGGACACTCAGTGGTCATATTCAGTAATATATTTTCAACTCCAACTGCCTCTTCCTCCCCACAATTCATTATTTCACTCAAGTATTCCTTACATCTCAGTCTTCGTGCTGATCACTCAGCTAGGCATAGGAGTTACAAACACGAATACCTGCCCTGTGCCCTCAGGGAGCTCAGTCTATTTGAGGGACACAGCAGCTGGCAAGGGACTCTCCTTCTTTACTCAAACTAAAAACAACTGCCATAGTTTAACCCTCCAGGAGTAAGAGACAATTGGTCCTTGACTCAAACTTCACCTTTTAAGTGGGGTTCACTTGAATTACCTTCAGGCTGCCTTCTAGGGGTATGTTATTCTCTCTCAATAAACAAACACAACTAGAACTTATTTGTGCTACCATTAACACAATGGAGGCAGGCTGGCATTTAAAAAAGACTTTGCTATTTAAATAGTTAAGGTAGAACAAATTAAGAAATTAATAAAATAACTTGCAGCTTAAAAAATGTCAGAGTTATGATCTCACATTGCTAGGTGACTTCTAGAACTAGAACTTACAGGTTCTAAGCTATTGTTTAGCCTAAGACTGTCACATTCTTAGGAACCTATAGAAACTGCCCTCTACTACAGTGTTCTCTATACAAAATGGAACTAAAACACAAAACCTGTGGCATTTCTCAGCTTTAAGAAAAACATGTTGCTAATTAAAATTAAAAAGGCAAACAATATCCTGAGAGAAATATCTTTGGCAAATAAAGATTAATGTATTTATTTTATTAAAGAACTCCCATTCAGATTGACAAGAAAATTGACAACAGGTATTAAGCAAAATAAATGCATATATTCAACCTTGTGATAAAATAATGCAAAATGAAACAAGTTATCCCTAGCAGCCCAAAAAAATTACAAAAAAAAAAAAAATTGATGAACTAATGCCAGTGAAGGTGGGAGTGAACCAGGGACTCCCAAACATTTCTGATGGTTAACATAAACTAGTTAAAACCCTTTCGGAAATCTATTAATATGTATCACAAGCAACAAAAATGTTCACATCCTTTGATTCTATCAACTCACTTCTGGTAGATGATTCAAATAATAGGAAAAGCTATGTGTAGGATATTTTCATTGCAGTGCTATCTGTAGTGTGATAGTTGAGAGCAATTTATATTCAACTGCAGATAATCAAGCAAAATATATTCAGTGTACTTAGTGAAATATTATGGAATCATTAAAAATTAGCAGTTATCTTAGTGATTGGTTATATCATGCTTCAAATCTTTAAAATTCATTTTTTAACAGCAAACACAAAAAGCTGAATTCTTTAACATGTTCTGACAATAAGTGACAAGTTTTATCACACTGCCTGATAAAAGGAAACTATGAACAGAAATGTTGAAAGAGGGGCACCTGGGTGGCTCAGTTGGTTAAGGGCCTGCCTTCGGCTCAGGACATGATCCCAGGGTCCTTGGATTGAGCCCTGTGTTGGGCTCCCTGCTCACTGGGGAGTCTGTTTCTCCCTCTCCCTCTGCCCCTCCCACCCTGCTCGTGCTCTCTCAAATAAATAAAATCTTTAAAAAAAAATAAAAAATAAATAAATAGAAATGTTGAAAGATTTAGTAAAAGTATTTACAAAGCTAGAATATTCTTTCACTAATTGTTTTCTAATAAGAGAAAATGTTGCATTTATTTTTTTTTTAAGATTTTTTTTCTTTGTTTGACAGAGAGAGAGAGGGAAGGGGGAGTGGGAGGGGGGAAGCAGGCTTCCCACTGAGCAGGGAGCCCGATGCAGGGCTTGATCCCAGGACCCTGGGATCATGACCTGAGCAGAAGGCAGACACTTAAGGACTGAGCCACCCAGGCACCCCATGTTGCATTTATATTTAAATAGTCTTTTTTTTTTTTGACTGAAACTTTTTTTTCTATAGGCATTCAAACCTAACAAAGACTTCTCACTAGTACAAAATCAAGGGAATGTATTTCTTTGTGAAGTAGATTGGGTACATGCAGTATTTACAATTAAATATTATAATCACAGATGCATGCAGCAGAAAAGCTCAGCTGACATTAACCATTTATACTCCTTGATACAGATATAAAAAGACCTTAGCAGTAAGCTACATAAATGTAACTGTTTTTGGTTTAAGAGTTTACTCATAATTGCTAACCACTCAAGCTCTATGAGAAAGGAGGAATAGACCTGGAATGCAAGGAGACCATTTGCCTGAAACACGTACAAAACTTACTGTTCATGAGCAAGATCTTTAATTTCAGAATGAGCATTGTGATCAAGCATTTCCAGAATGTGAGCAGAGCTTGAAGAGATGTTCCATAATCTCCAGGCCTTACATCTGGTATAACACAAGTGCATTCAACAAGTGGGAAATTACTTGGTATAATATGACCAGATGGTAGTAAAAGAATAGTGAAAAGAATAAGGTAAGAAAACAGCTGAAAATGTTAAAGTAACCATATTCCAACAATGAAGGGTAGAATTCATCTTGGGAATGGAAATTCTTAATATATTATGAGTTTTATTCCTTCCAATTTTAATCAGATGAGTTCTAATTTTAAGCCTCTTCGGCAAAGACTCCAATAGTCAGAGTTATTATAATTCTTCTTTTTACCTTACCCTCACAACTGTAGGATTTAAGACAAATCACATTAAACAGCAATTTTCCATAACGTTTGGCCCTTGAAAGTAATTTTCAGGAAATTATAGTATGGACTGAAATAAGTTTTGTGGGATGAAATACTATTCTAAAACATTTCTTCTAATAGGGGCAAACCCCACCCCCCCAGGTTAATAAATCTCAAATCTTATTAATTTTGCTAAGATAACAATACAAACTGGTATAACTTCACACATTCTGTAAGAGGTGAGTGTGGCATAATTACGGAGAAAAGTGGATGCAGAGCTGGAGTTGTGGACTCAGCTGACAGTGTGTCACGACAGTGATTGTGTGTCACACAATGTATGTTGCTTAATCCCTCCCTGGGGCTCAAATGTCCTCATTCTAGATGATCTCTGGGGTCTCTCTAGAGAATTTTCGTAATTACTCTGCCAGATATCTTAGGTTTGCCCCTCCCAATTCAACCAGCTCTCTGCCCTGAAGGTTGACCTGAGTGGGCTACATCAACAGACTTCCTTGCCCTCTTGTCATCTGGATGCGTTTGGTCAGTAGAAGCCATTGCAGATCAGATAGATGGTAATGGTAAAGGAGAAAAAGAGCAGGCTATTTTCCTCTGGCTCTCACCACTACAGTCACCCGAGGCTGCCTCTGTCTCTTGCCTGAAGGTTATTGCCCCTCTCTAAGCAGTTTGCTGCTGTATGGGACTTTTTCTCCTCTGTTTCCTCTCCAGGCCTAGAGGTAGAAACAGCTCTGCAGCTCCTAACCAAGGGTTTCTGCCCTTTCTCTTTAAGGTCCAGGATACCCTACCTATAACTTGGTAGTTAATCTCTCTACATATAAATTCTCCCTAAATGATCCCAATTTGAATTGTGCCATCTTTTCCTATTGGGAATCTGACTTACACAATCGCTTTTTAAGAAGTGTGATCAAGGTGGGGGGCACCTGGGTGGCTCAGTTGGTTTAGCATCTGACTCTTGATTTTGGCTCAGGTCACAGATCTCAGGGTCGTGAGATCAAGCCCATGTCAGGCTCCAGGCCCAGCCTTAAGATTCTCTCTCTCTGTCTCCCTCTGTCCCTCCCCCATTCACTCTCTCTTTCTATTAAAAAAAAAGCGTGATCAAGCGTGTTAACCAGAATTTAATAACTAATGAAAAGTAGCTGTGTAAATTTGAATATTACTTTTGATGAGTTTTAAGGTCTCTTGAAAGAAAGTTATCAAAAGCACTTATTTTATAAACAAAGAAAATAATTTAAAATATCTTTTTATTTAGATCATAGTCCGATTAATCCAACAATTACCCAATTTTACAGTAAACCATCTAGATTAGATGAAAGTAGATAGGCATGACTAGAAAACAATTTTCTAAGCCATATTCTTTAATACTGCCTTTGGCAGCTTGGTTTTCTTTTCTTTCCCTGTTTTGCTGAAAGAAATTAAGTATGAATATGTCCCCAAGGGCATGGAAGTATTTAGTCAATAACGTTGTTTGAAAAAAAAAAAAAAAAAGACTGGGCGCCTGGGTGGCTCAGTTGGTTGAGCCACTGTCTTCGGCTCAGGTCATGATCCTGGAGTCCTGGGATCGAGTCCCACATCGGGCTCTCTGCTCGGCAGGGAGTCTGCTTCTCCCTCTGACCCTCTTCCCTCTCGTGCTCTCCATCTCTCATTCTCTCTCTCTCTCAAATAAATAAATAAAATCTTTAAAAAAAATAAAAAATAAAAAATAAAAAAAAAGACGACGACTTGGCTCTATCTAATCTTTCCCCCACAAATAGTTTCTCATGTCTGGTTTGCTAAATGTGCACATTGCCACAAAAACAGTTTTCTCACAGCAATAGACAAGTCAGAGTAAAACCATCATATAAAATAATTTGTTTTTAAGATAAGGAGTTGTCCAGGGGTGCCTGGATGGTGCAGTCAGTTAAGCATCTGACTCTTGGTTTCAGATCAGGTCATGATTTCAAGGTTCTGAGATCCAGCCCTCAGTTGGACTCCGCACTCAGTGAGAAGTCCGCTTGAGTTTCTCTTTCCCTCTGTCCCTCCCCCACTCACGCGCTCCCTCTCTCTCTCAAAGAAATAAATAAATCTTAAAAAAAAAAAAGACGAGGAGTTGTCCTGGGAAGTGACTTTACCCTAGTTTTATAAAATATTGCTATGTAATCATATGCAAAAATTCCTAGGTATTTTTTGTTTTAGGAAGCATAAAACTTTGCACTTACATGTATAGAATATAGTCAAATTTCTAATGTAGTCAGTCACTGGTTTCCATATAAAAATTAATTTAATAATTTTCCACAAATAAGTACATAAAATTCACATCTAGAAACATTATACTATTGATTACTAATACTACATACTGATGCTATTTAAATGATGATAGTTTTCTATTTATGACCACACTTTTGTCCTATAGTTAAGGATACCTTTTTTAAAAAATTTTACTTATTTATTTGACAGAGAGATAGCAACAGCAGGAACACAAGCAGGGGGAGTGGGGGAGGGAGAAGCAGGCTTTTCGCGGAGCAGGGAGCCCAATGCAGGGCTCGATTCCAGGACCCTGGGATCATGACCTGAGCTGGAGGCAGATGCTTAACGACTGAGCCACCCAGGCACCGCAAGGATAACTTTTTTTTAATTCCTCTGATGATTCAATCTTGAATAATTATATTATTGCAAAGCCTGTGAGCTATTGTGATTGCACAGCTATTAGGGAAATCGCCTTGCTTCAGGTATCTCTCCAATGTGAGTTAGGCCTAATTAAATAAAAATGAATAAGTTTGAATGCTGAGAGGATTTGGTTCAAAGTGCAGAAAAAAAATAGTTCATTGTGTCATCGAGCTGATTTTAATCATAAATATCTGGGACTAGCACAGAGAATGCCAATTTAAGCTGAAATGAATAATACAAATTAATTTCCATCAGCAGAAAATTAAGGATCCACAACATTAGTTTTCCCTCTCTTAAATGAGATTATAAACATTTATACTTTTCAAAACATAATTCTTGAAAGCTAAGCAATATTAAGAATTTTTAAGCTTAAAGACTAAGTTACTTAGTGTGAAATATTCAAATTAAGTCTGGAAAGGCAATCCAGGAGCTAAGTTTTATGTGGAAATATCTTTTGGCAAATGTACATAATAGTATTAATACAGAGCTAATTTTGCCTTAATTATAAACAGAAGTTGTCAGTACTTTTAGAGTATAGTTTACATATGACTGCAAATAACTGCAAGTGTTTTGTGTTGCTTGTTCATTTGTCTTCATTAGAAATGATGTAAAACACTGAAACAAAATATTGCAGATATCTTTGTTTTATGGCAAAGATTCTTCCCTATTCTTTATTGCTTCTGGATGACACCAACAATATAGTTTTGCTCCACTTAAAATGGGTATTTATTGAAAATTTACCCATTAATAACTAAGGAAAAATTCCTGCAAAGTTTCCAAATCTGCCTTGTTCTAAAATATCAAAGCCTGTCATGACAGTACTCATTATCAGTGATCATTGGAAAAACTCTAAAAGAAAAAACTGAAGGAAATTCTTCTCTTGAAATGGGTACACCTCTCTAGCCCTAAGAGAACCCAGTTGCTGTTGGAAATATAGCAGGACTAGAACAGTGTTGAAGATCTGTTTACCAGAAAGCTCCTCCTGAATTACAATGGTCCCACTCCAACTGCATTTCAACATAAACTGAAGAGATTAGAACCTTGCTGGGTACTGGTTTCCAGAAATAAGTATTTTATTTTTCACATAAATCCTATTTCAACCTTTTGAAGTAATTCAATCTCTGAAACATAGTAATTTTTAACTATTCACTCGAATAGATAATTTGAGGTTTCTGATTAGTGAATTTATAATATGCCTAAAACAAGCAATGATAACTTTCAAACTTGCCTAGTGCTATTATAAATGACTTAGTGGAGTCAGGAATGGACACAAATCTCCGTGACTGTTCAATAAATTCTCAATTTGTTCATTTGTATACAGAGAAAAAAGTTTCTAAGTAATTTTTATACTCTACATATAACCTAATCAAATTAAATTCAGATAAATTTGTTTAATCATACAGATACTTCTTCATGTCATATACTTTTATTTTAAAAAGCAACACTCTTAGAAGATTCTATGTAATCCACCCTAAATAAACTGGCCATTAAAGCCTTTCTTGGTAATCAGTCATCATGGGGTCTGTTTGCAAAGCACTTAAAAACATGATCTACAAATAGGGTTCTTGAAGTCTAACCCTAGAGAATAGAACAAAGCATAACAATACTGGGAAGAATTACAGCAAATCTAATTCCAAGAGAAAAAAATACTTCTTAACTTTTTTTCTTTAATCACATGCCACAGTTAAGTACACTGGAAAACAAACAAATCCAGTTTCATGGCTTAAAAACATAAAAAGAAAAAAAAGAGGTAAAACAAACAAACAAACAAAGTGAGCTGGCTGCTATGTGGATTTAAGGTACCAAAGCTATGAACACATTTTATCTCTGTTACCCTAGCTTAAGAATTGCTACCTCTATGGTAGGTACTGGCCCTGTACTTACTTATTTTTGTGGAGGACGTTGAAGTCATAAAACTTGAATTTAATCCTGCTACTCTTTTTCAGGCCTTGTTTATACAAAGTGGTTCCAGACGATTTAGTTAGTAGTACAATGTTATACAACTGTGTCATTTCCACACGTGACTGAACTGATTTAAAGTTCAAAATAAACTTACTCACTCAACCATTTTGATAGTCAAAACAAAATACTCAGTCCCATTTTTCAGTACTTTGAAATGCAAATGTATAATTGAAATTGGACACTGCTAAGCTTTCAGTGAAAGAACTTTCTCTACTTCTCATGAAGGTAACATCCATATCACTATAACACAGATGACAAGAAGACATCCTCCAGGGACCATGAAGTTTCTGGTGGCAGGGCAAGAGCCCTAGTTGCAAACTCAGCCAGGATTAATAGGTGAGGTATTCCTAGGCCATACTAATCACTATTTTGAAGTAATACTGATATAAAGAAACTCAAATTATGCTATATTAATTTGGCTTTCTCCATTTTTCTGGGAGCTTGAGAATAGCAACCTGTGAAATGGACTGTCAAAGTAAAAGTCAATGTTTATCGGTGTATGTTAGCATTGCATTGCTATTCATTAGAAAGGAAATACATCAAGATGTCTTTGCAGTTTGAGCCTTTTATCAAACTGTCATTTGATTTATAAATGATCTTCAGAAGTTTTCTGATAAATATTTTTGAAAAGGATGACCTGAGAAATATTTCACTATTTGTTTCTTGACCTTTTCCAGTATTTTTACTTAAATTATATTTTTAACTTTTTATTTTAAAATAATTATAGACTCAGAGGAAGTTGCAAAAATAGTGCAGAGAGTCCTGTGAACATTTCACCCAGCTTCCCCAATGGTGACATCTTATATAATTGTAGTTTAATATCAAAACTAGAAAATTATTGCTATTACAATACTGTTAACTACAGACCTTGCTCAGTTTTCACATGCATTCATTTGTGGGTGTATGCGCAGTTTGATGAAATTTGATCCAACGTATACATTGATATAACCACCTTATCATAAGGGAACTCCTTTTAGAGGTAGCAGCACTGTGCCGTGTCAATCCCTGTTCCCTACGAACCATTGATCTGTTCTTCATTTCCCCAGGTTTATCATGTTGCGAAGGTTAAATAAGTGCCTTCGACACCAGCTTTTTCATTAATCATAATGTCCTTGAAATTCATCCAGGTTGCTACAGGTATTAATAGTCCATCCCCTTCTATTGCTGAGTGATATTCTATAGCATGGACTCATTGGAATTTGTTTAATCATCCACCCACTGAAGAACACTTGGGTTGTTTCCAGTTTGGGGCTATTAAGAATAAAGTTGCTATGAATATTCATATGCAGGTTTTTGTATGAATACAAGTTTTCATTTCTTTGGGATAAATGCCCAACAGTGTAATTTGCTGAGTTTTATGGTAACCATATATGTAGTTTTATAAGAAAGTGCCAAACTATTTTCCAGAGGGGTTGTACCATTTTATATTTCTACCAGCAATGCTTGAGTGATTGTTTCTCTACTCTCTCCTCAACATATGGTGCTATTACTTTTTTTTATTTTAGCCATTCTGATAGGTGTATAATGATATCTCATGTGCCTATGTGCCAACTGCATATTCTCTTTGGTAAAATGTCTGTTCATCTCTTTTGCCTATTTTCTAATTTTATAAAAAAGAATTTTTTGTTTTTTTACTGTCGAGTTTTGAGAGTTCTTTATGTATTCCAGATCCAAGTTCTGTGTCAGATTAGTTTATATTTATAGTTTTTCTTCTAGTCTTCAGCTTGTTTTATTATGCTTTTAACAGTCTTTGGCAGAGCAAACATTTTTAATTTAATTTTTATTAACATATAATGTATTACTTGTTTTAGGGGTACAGGTCTGTGATTCATAAGTCTTACACAATTCACAGTGCTCACCATAGCACATACCCTCCCCAATGTCCCTCACCCAGCCACCCCATCCCTCCCAACCCCCTCCACTCCAGCAAACCTCAGTTTGTTTCCTGAGATTAAGAGTCTCTTATGGTTTGTCTCCCTCTCCGGTTTCATCTTGTTTCATTTTTCCCTCCCTTCCCCCATGATCCTCTATCTTGTTTCTCAAATTCCTTATATCAGTGAGATCATATGGTAATTGTCTTTCTCTGATTGACTTATTTCCCTTAGCATAATACCCTCTAGTTCCATCCATGTCATTGCAAATGGCAGGATTTCATTTTTTTTGATGGCTGCATAATATTCCATTATGCAGCCATTCATCTGTTGATGGACATCTAGGCCCTTTCCATAGTTTGGCTATTGTGGACATTGCTGCTATAAACATTGGGGTGCACGTGCCCCTTCGGATACTACATTTGTATCTTTGGGGTAAATACCCAGTAGTGCAATTGCTGGGTCGTAGGGTAGCTCTATTTTCAACATTTTGAGGAACCTCCATACTGTTTTCCAGAGTGGCTGCACCAGCTTGCATTCCCACCAACAGTGTAGGAGGGTTCCCCTTTCGCCGCATCCTCGCCAACATCTGTTGTTTCCTGACTTGTTAATTTTAGCCATTCTGACTGGTATGAGGTGATATCTCACTGAGGTTTAGATTTGGATTTCCCTGATGCCAAGCGATGTTGAGCCCTTTTTCATGTGTCTGTTGGCCATTTGGATGTCTTCTTTGGAAATATGTCTATCCATGTCTTCTGCCCATTTCTTGATTGGATCATTTGTTCTTTGGGTGTTGAGTTTGATAAGTTCTTTATAGATTTTGGATACTAGCCCTTTATCTGATATGTCATTTGCAAATATCTTCTCCCATTCTGTTGGTTGTCTTTGGTTTTGTTGACTGTTTCCTTTGCTGTGCGAAAGCTTTTTATCTTGATGAAGTCCCAATAGTTCATTTTTGCCCTTGCTTCCCTTGCCTTTGGCGATGTTTCTAGGAAGAACTTGCTGAGGCTGAGGTCGAAGAGGTTGCTGACTGTGTTCTCCTCAAGGATTTTGATGGATTCCTGTCTCACATTTAGGTCTTTCATCCCCAGTCCCAAAGCTCTAAAAAAATATTTTACATTTTCCTCTAAAGTTTTATACTTTAAAATTTTAAATTTGAATCCATGATCCATTCTGAGTTAACTTTCATACAAGGTGTGCAATTTAGATAGAGATTCTTTTTCTTGGACTGTGTATGTCCAATTGATCTAGCAACATTTGCTGAAAAGATTATCCTTCCTCCATTGAGTTGCTTTTATGTCTTTTTGTACGTTCTCCATTTTTTTTCTATTAATCTATATGTGTATATCTCTAATTACTATAGCCATACAGTAGGTCCTAACATCAAATACAGTGATATTCTCTTTTTCAAATTCTCCTTTCCATATAAAATTTAGAATAAGCTTGTCTATATCTACAAAAAAATCTTGTCAGGATTTCAATAAAAATTATGTTAAACCTGTAGATAAATTTGAGGAGAATTTGATTAAGTTATTTTAAGTGCTACTTCATGTGAAATTTTAAAAGGTTTAATTTTTTTAAAGGTTCGAATAAAAGGCTTAAACAAATAAAACCCAATGTATTATTACTATATAATTACAATAAAATTGTGTATTGTATGTGGGGTTTTTTTTTGACTTTTAACATTTCCATGAAGAAACTTTACACCATTTGAAATTTCACATGAAGAAAGTAACATTGAAAAATAAAGATACCTTTCTACTAATTCTCCACTTCTTTTTTTTTTTTAAGTAGGTTCCATGCCCAGCATGGAGCCCACTGTGGGGCTTGAACTCATGAGATCAAGACTTGAACTGAGATCAAGACTTGAACTGAGATCAAGAGTTGGACGTTTAACTAACTGAGCCACCCAGGTGCCCCTATTTCTCCACTTCATGTTGCTTTTCTTTCCAATAACGATTATGACATAGTACTTTTTTCAGTTAAAAAATTCACATGTTTACTCATTAAAATTTATACAAAAATATTTCTACCATCAGTACTACCTCTCATGATTACCAAGTATATTTAATTACTATTCCATAAAAGACTAACATTTTTATATAAGAAATGTCTAATGCTATAATAATTGGAAGAATTTACCTAGTAAAATTTTACCCACCTCTCCCACTGCTCTTACTCTAGCTGACTTCTCTAATTTTGTATTAGAAAAGGAGATGGGGGCACCTGGATGGCTCAGTCAGTTAAGCCTCCAATTCTTGGTTTCCGCTCAGGTCATGATCTCAGGATTGTGAGATCAAGCACTGCATGGGGCTCTGCGCTCAGCGTGGAGTCTGCCTCAGAGTTTCTCCCACTGCACCCCTCTCTCTAAAATAAATAAATCTTAAAAAAAAGGAGATGAATTTAACACATGGTTTGCTCTATATCATTCATATTCATACTATGTAACTTATAATACCTATGTGATTTATATCTCTATCTCGATCTCTACACCTGTATATTAGTGTTTGGCACTCATTCAAAAAAGTACTACTAAGCAAATAACAAACTTGTTCTTTGCAACCTTGTTATATTTTAAACTAATATAAATTCTGTCTATATTTATATATACTATCTTTTAGAGGCTTTTAGTTTTAGATTTAATTGCAGTTTAAATAAAAGTTGTACTACTTTTGGTAAAGCACCAAAATGCTTGTTGAGAACCTTACCCTTGAAAGAAGAGAACATAGTTATAAATTTGTATGGTTCTGAGTCAAATATGGTCCGGCTTTGGATTTCACAGCTAAGTATAACTTAGGAAAATGAAAAACATTTATGTTAGGAAATTTTTTTTCCCAGAAAAGAGAAAAAAACTCAAACCTTTGATCTCATTCTCTTGATGTGCTTTAGTATCTTAAATGCCAAAAAGTTCAAAATGTAATAGCCTTATAATCTAAAACTGTTCAATATAAACAAAAAATGTTGGGAGAAATGTATCCTTATGTTGTCTCCCTGGAGAGTAATTTTTTTTTAAAGTCAGAAAAAATATTCTAATTATGTCTTATCTAGTGTGGTGAAGTGGAAAATATAAAAATCTAAGATTAATATTTCAGAAAACAATTTCATAAAAGACGTTATTTCTATGTACATTATAAGATACTTCTACTTTCACTTACATTTGCTAGTATAATTTAGTATACTTGACTTAAAAGTAGAGGGTTTCATAGTTACCAAATGGTTCAGAGGTCTGCACAAGCTCTTGTATTTGATATAATACATGCTAAAGCAAAAACATAATTTTTTAGTTTGTAAAGAAAAATTTTAGAAAGCTTTAACCTTGTTGTTCATCTTATTTTGGCGGCAGACGTTGAAATCAAAGCAGCCAATGCATGTACTAAATCAGTTACCTATGGTAATCACTTCACAGCGTGATCCCCAAAGCAACAGAAGCAGCATTAGTAGGATACTTCTTGGAAATGCAAATTCTAGGGCCCCATCTGAGACCTGAATGACAAACTGTAGGTTAGTGCCCAGGAACTTGTTTTAATAAGCTTTCCAAATGATGTTGATGGTTGTCCTAGTTTGAAAAGCAATGGTTTAGGACAATGAAGTTTCTTTATATACCTTGCTTAGAGGCTCCCAAACAAGCTTTTATGTTTTAGATTCCCCAAAGAAGGGCACTACTTACACTGTTGGTGAGACAATTCTTTGTTATGGTAAACTTTGCGCTTCCCTGGCCATCCAGCAAAAACAGCAATAAACAATGCTATTTACCATGTCCCCTGGGGTTCTTAAGAACTTTGTTAAGAATCACTGATAGGGGCAAAGGCTGTTTAGTCCTTCCTTTCTCTACCTTGGATCCAACCCTCTCCAAAGACCTTGACCACACTCTTCCCTTGCTTACCCAAATACTTCCTCTAGAAGAATAAAGGAAAAGTGATCCTGTTGGCTTGTAGAAGCATACAAGAGGGTGGGGGTGATAGCACAGACTGCATTGAGGCCAATTTTTACTAGTTATATCATATATCACTATCTCATTTTCTATTTTTTCTCAATGTCATGGATCAATTCATTGTTTTCAACCCCAAATATTTTACAGAAATTAAGTGGGGTAAAAACTGGATATTTACATAAAATTGGATATCATTGTAAAATTTAAAATCATAGTCATCTATATTTATATATATATTTATATTTATATTATATATAATTATATATGCCATATATAATTATAAAATTATATTATCATTTGCTATAGTATTATTAAATAATTATATTATGTATTATGCATATATTACATATATAAGTATATAAATATATAATATATATTAAACAATATGTAAATATATTACTATATATACTATATATAATATACTATATATAATATACTATATACTACATATGCTATATATAATATAGTATGTATATATGCTATATATAAATATAATATATATAAAATACATAAATATATAAGTATATTTAAATATACTTTTAATATATATTATATATATGAATGTTGGTAGAAAGAATAATTTTGGTACTAATACAGATCCACTAGGATTGAAAAATTATATATTCTCTTAGAAACATAAATTCAATCAATGATTTATATAAAAGGATCTGGAATATACCAGTTTATAATTCTTGTTCTAAGAATTCATACATGTCTATCCCAAGCAAATAAAATCTACAGGGTTTAAAGCCCTCTAGAAAGATGAGAACTTATGATATCCTTCTAGTAAAACTCTGCCATTAGTTTTTCTCTTTTATCTCAAACTGTTAAGTATATACTCTAAACTGGGTGGTGGGGGATGAGAAGGTGAATGAGTGATAATGTTTAAGGTTTTTATGAACTTACCTCCACATCAGTCTCCCTAGGAGATGATGCTCTCATGTAGCTCAACAGCAAAAGCAATCGGGTATACCTAATTGATTCATATTTCTAAGACAATGTAATTTTGAATATAAAAATGAAACAGAATGTAACTGAAACAACTATCGTTTTGTTGCCTTTATCTTCTATAAGGTCATACCTCTGAGCCTCCTCCCTTCATATGATTGATATGGTTAGTGTAGGCTAGGAGCAATTCCTAATATAGGAACCACTCACCTAAAAACTACCAGAGAATAAAAATGGCTATGGGGAAATACTGCATGGAGTGGCTTAGGGCAGTTCTATTCTAAGTCTTACATCATTTCCTCTTTCATACTCAGAGGGCAAAAATTCAGAAGGCAAGAAGAGAAGTGTCTCTGGCCTTAACAAAAGGACTCCTCAGGCTCACAAGTATTTATTCCAGTTCATTAGATTACAAAATCATAGTTATTTGAGGTCAAAAGTAATAATATAATAATATATATAAAAATATAATATATAATATAGTATATTTTATGTATATATAATATAGTGGGAGACTGTTGTTTGAAGATTTTCTACCAGGGCATATGATTAATACTAACCTAAACCTTTCTTTCCTCACTTCTGTATAAGGTATATGTGTGTGTGTATATATATATATATATATATATATATATATATATATATATCTCATGGATATTATATGATATATATGATGCAGTAGGAGACTGTTGGTTGAAGATTTTCTATCAGGGCATATGACTAATACTAACTTAAACCTTTCATTCCTTACTTTTGTATAATTCATCTTATATAGAACCATTTTATTACAACTATCTATATAAGAACTTTGACCATATACACTCAAAAATGAAAATAACTCAAACAATCTGGAATTCAACTTAGTAGGTATATTCTTCACAGAGATATGGATATAACAGTTCGCAAATTACTGTTCAGTTATGGTTGGACTTACCAAATGAGCAAATAAATAGATGATATTGTGAGCTATCGTTTTTACTGTTGAGAAAGGTTGATAGAGGTATAGACATTGATTTCGGAAAAACTAGGAAGAATTTTGTGGATTAGGATTGGAATTAGAGATATCAGTATAATCTCAACATTTTTTAAAAAAACATTGGTTTTTATTTTTTTTAAGATTTATTTACTTGAGAGAGAGAGCACAGAGGGAGAGGGCGAAGCAGACCCCTGCTGAGCAGGGAGCCGGATGCAGAGCTCAATCCCAGGACCCTGGGATCATGACCTGAGCTGAAGGCAGACGCTTAACTGACTGAGCCACCCAGGCGCCCATCTCACCATTTTTTAATACAGACGTATAACAGAGATATACAAATAGAGCAGTAGACAGTGATGTGATTATATACATGTGTGTGTACATACATCTATTTCTCATAGATCTATCTATATGCACAGCTCTCTGCTGAGAGGAGCTAAAAGCAATAACACTCCATTAGCAATAAGCACACCTCGTGCCCAAATTTTAGTTTCTAAATGCTAATCTCTACTAAAGGGAACCAGAGTTCCTTGGAGAAACAGCTGACTCTAGAACTGAGGCAGGGAAATGAAAAAATGAGCCTGTAATAGTTTTTTTCTCTAGAATTTAAGGAAGTGGTCATAGAATGATAAGGCCATTTCCAAAGGATCAGGATCCAGCTTGAAGAGACTCACAACCTGGGACAACTTGAGTACCGAAATAAATAACAACAGTGATGGATTATAACTTATTTAATAAAATAATTCCTGAGTCAATACTGAGAAGAGATACATAGATGATAGATGGGAAAAACGTTCTTACATTAGCATGGCAACTAATACATATAGAAGACTGATGGAGCTGAAAAGTCACCATTCTGTAACTATCACAGGCAAGAAGCATCAAATGAATGTAAACTAGTGAGTGAAATTTTGAAAACAAGACATTATGTAGTCTCAAATATCTCCCCACAAAATACTTATTAATTCAACAGAGCAAAACAGTAACATTACAGTAGAGATACCTGGTAGATACCACCTTAACCAAATGATTAAAGTTAACATCACTGGGCCCAAACTGATGTAATGTGCCTTCTGCTATAATACACTGAGAAGGCCACAGCTTCATTTAGGTGGTATTCCTGCCAAAATGCATAATCTGAATTGAAGCATGAGGAAATGAGACAAATTGAAATTGAGAAACGTTTGACAAAAAACTGGCCTGAATTCTTCAAAACAGTCCATGTTGAAAGATAAAGAAAGGCTAAGAAACTATTTCACATGAAAGGAGACTAAAGTGACATGACAATTACATGTACTACAATCAACTGGACTGCAGATTAGATAATAGTTCATAGTGAATCACAGAGCCTGTTTTGATAACTTTACAATGGCTAAGAGAAAAGAACTAAGGAAGTGCCTTTGTTCATAAAGCGGACAGTTTAGTTCTTGGAGGTGAAGTAGCACAATGTTTGCAACTTATTCCCAAACAGTCCATAAAAATAGAATAGAATAGAATAGTAGTAATAATAGTAATAAAGATGATGTAAATTAAATCTATATGAGACAAAAGAATTCAAAGTTGCTGGTTTAAGCAGAAATTTGGAAATTTAACTAAAAGGATCTATAGTCTCAATTCAAATGAATTTAATAAAAAAATTATTATGTACCTATTCTATACTCAAAGAGCTCACAGTCCACTAGAAAAGGAAAACATGCATATAAGTAATTATAGTGGAAGAGAAGCATACCGTAAGTACCAAAAATGAAGTATAAGAAAGTACTAAGGAATGCTGAGAGCAAGTGACTAATTCTGTCTGATATATTGTACTAAGTACTTTATATATTAATTCATTGAATGTACCAACAACCTCATTAAGGTGTATACTATTTTATCCCCATTTTACAGATGAGGCAATTGAGGCACAGAGAAATTGAGAATCTGGCCATAGATTTTCTAGCAGTTAGTATAGTAGTCCAGGTATGAAACGCAGGCAGCCTGACTCCATAGCACATGCAGAAGGCTTAATGAAGAAGCAGCATTTGAGCTGATCTTTAAGAGATGGGTGTAATTTCAATAGGATGGGAAGTGGAAAGAAGAATATTTAAGGCTGGAGGCAAAATAAAAGTGAAGGCATGGAAATAATAGTTATAGATCATATGAGGGAATCTGAAAAGTTCAGGGAATAGTATATAGGATGTGGGGAGAGAAATGGGTAATAACAGAGGTTGGGAGATTAGACAAGCTTAAGAAATAAGCCTCCCTTGTGAGGATCAATATAGCCTTTGTTAGTAAAGAGAATGATTCTTATTATATGGGCCATAATCTTGAAGTAACTCAATGGCTTCCAAATAAGGAGTCAGCCTTTGTGACATCCAAATGAACCTAGTACCAATAAAATCTTATTACAATTCAATCTCTTCTAAAAATACCAGAACACAAATCATGAGAACACTTTCACAGTGACCTCCACACCCGTATGTATAATAATTTTATTTCACAGTGATCCTATTACTGTGCAATATTGAAATTGCCAGCACTGAAAACAGAACATCTAAAATGCAACAATTCTGCCTTAGTTTAACACAGACTATATAAACCTTTTAAGAACAGAGAATGAAATGTAAATAAATCATGTAGCTCTGCTGTTATAGCTCCTTGTTTGTCATAATATTTATGAAAACTAGGTGATCCAATTAAAGAGATATAATGAGTAATATATTCCATGAACTCTGTTAGATATGCAGTTCTAGCCAGTAAAACGACCAGACATGAATGCTTAATGTTAGATCTCTGAGTTGGAAGCAGATGTAATTGATTGCTCAATTAATAAATGAAAATATTATTTTGGCTTCATAGTAAATTAATTATGAGTAAGGCAAAACATGTGGCACTTACAAATCTTTGTACTAATTTCTTGTAAATATAAATATTAATGAAAATCTGATTTTCATTTACGATAGTTTTAATCTGTCCAAAATGTGCCATAACCAGAGTACACAAAACAATCCAATTGCAAGGACAATAAAAACAAACACTTAAAATTTTCAAAATATCAGAAAATATTTAAAATTAAACATTAACAAATTCATTAGTGACTATGTTTCATATATTTAACAAAGACCAAAAAATGAATTTAATTTTTATAAAACATCTGTGAGGTACAGTTCTTAATTACCCAATGAAAATCTTATTCCATTCTGGAAAAATCCTAAGTTATTTCCTTGATTGACAGACTAGAATTGATTAGTGAGATATAGACAATACTTAGGAAGCATACAGAGAAGAACATGACAAAGGCAGGCAAACAATTTCAAAGAGCATTTGGAAACCAAAAGATATATTTGGCTTGGTATAAAACTAAAGAATAAGTGAACAATTAAAGAAGTGGAACATTGAGTAATGAAAATGTTCTCCACCTAAAAACACCTAAAGTGCTATATAAAACTCAACAATCATCCTTTGCCTGTCTCAATAGATTTCTGAGAGTAAGGGAACTCCATAGGGCCTTAACAAAGGGGAAAGGAACTAAAAAGTAGTGTAATAATCTTGAACTGACACCAGCTGCCAGGAGAGTATTTGCTAATAGGGATCTGAGCTTTAATAGAAAGACAAAGAAGAGAGGCTAGTCCTGGATCCCTAGCATTGTGGAAACCTGGAACTATTATCACTACATGAAAGTAGAAACCTTGAAAAGCTATATTCCCCCATGAAAAGATGCATTACAATAAAAAAAAGTCCTACTCAGTAGCAAAGGAGATGATAAAAGGTAACTTCTCTGTTTAAACCTCAGCTTCAAATGAAAAGGTTAAAGGAATCTCAAGCGGAAAACATAACGTGAACTGATCTTAAGATCTAGTACTTCAAGATGCCTGGCATAAGCAAATATAAATCCTTTCTATTGAAATTTACTTCTAACCCAGGCTCCACACGATTCCCACAGATTTAAGTAGCCCCTAAATGAATTCAAAATATATAATTACAAAACTAATAGGGAAAAAAGACAGCAAGAATGAAGTCAACAGGAAAAAAAAAAACACCAAAATTAGATCTCTGTGGACATCAGCTATCATATAACAGACACAGAATATAAAATAACTATGCTTAAAAAAATTATGAAAAGAAGAAATTGAAACACAAGCAAGGAAAAGGTCATTATAAAAACAAACAACCAAAATATAGTTTCTAGCAATGAAAGATATAATTATATAACTAAAAACCTAACTATAAAAATATTTTTTTCAAACAATACTTTAAACAATTAGGGGAAAACGATTATGTACTGGTTATTAAAGGATCAAAGAATTTTTGTTAATTTTTATTAGGTGTGCTAATGACATGGCAATTATTTAGAATGGCTGTGTTTCTTAGATGTATGTACGATAGTATGGCATGTTATCTGGAATTTCCTTCAAAATACTTCAAAAGAAAGGAAAAGGAATAAGCAAATGTAGGAAAATGTAAGAAATGTTGAATCTGAGCAATGTGTATATGTGTATATGTGAAATTTTTATAATAAAAATAAAAGGAAAACTTCATTCATATGAGAAATTTAAGAAACAAAACAAACATGCAAAAGGGAAAAAATGAGAGAAAGAGAGAGAGACAAATCAAGAAATAGATTCTTAATTATAGAGAACTGATGGTTACCAGAGGGGAGGTGGGTTGGGGGATGGGTTAAATAGGTGATGGGAATTAAGGACTACACTTGTAGTGATGAGCACAGGGTGATGAATGGAAGTGTTGAATTACTATATTGTAATATAACACTGTATAACCAGCTGGAATTAAAATAAAAACTTTAAAAAAAAGAAATAATTGGGGAGGGGAAAGAAAACTCAATGGATAGTACAATCAAAATATTAGATAAAGCCAAAGAGAGAATTAGAGAATTGAAAGATGGATCTGAAGAGGGTATCTAGATTATGATTAAAACTTAAAGGAGGAAAAAAAAGGAAAAAAAAAACAACTCACCTTCCTTTGGGCTCACTGCTGCAGGAAGACTATTCCAATCAAGAGTCCAAGTAGGGCAAGGGTGGGGAGAAAACATCACTTCAATGCCTTTTTCCTAGAAATAGGAAATAGGAAATAGACTCTTTCCAAATTAATGAATTAATAAAATCCTGTTATGGTTTAGAAGGCCAAATTTCTCTTTTGTTTTCTTTTTTTTTTTTTTTGGTACCAATGCAAATTTATTCTCATTAGGACAATTGTTAGGTAATTGTTTAAAAGCTGAAATCACTCACAACCTGTAAAACAGAATGAAGTAAGTGTTTGGATGGGACCACACAATCTTCAATTTGAGGAATCCATTTTCAGTCATAAACTCATACAGGTTTTGGAGTCAGTGAATTTGTCTCACAGAAGTGCCCTTCCACAGATAAGAAGATTGTCCCCAGAGACCAACTTGCTATGTGGCCTTGGGCTAGTCATGTAGTTGATGTATTTGAAAGAGTGCTCCCTTCAGGGAAAAAATCAAACAACAAAAAAAAGATATCTAGGTATTATATGGCAAATTTTCTTTTCTATAGTGTCAAGAAGGAGCATAAATAGTAATGATCATTAGATGTTCCTCAAAATATTTAGTTACATAAGAAATACAATGTGTTTTTTGATAGAACAGTTACTTTCCTTTTTTTATACCGAGATAACAAAAAAATGCTATTTTTAAATTATTGCCTAAAACTACATAGAAATAAATATTCTTATACTTAGAAATCAATTGGATGTCAAAAAGAAAAGTCACCTGAAGATAAAAATTTTATCAAAAACATTCCACACAGGGATAAAAAAAGAAAAACTGATTCTGCATATCCATCAAAATCTGTCTTTACATATATGAAAATAGCTACACAGCCTACGAGTTATATTTACAGGACAAAAAGCCCCACTTCAACATAACACCCCCAAAACATCATCCATACCACAAAGGCTTGTAATGCCTCTAAAAAAGGATTCCTCTGTTGTAACCAAATGGTTCCCAACATTTTCAAAACTGAGGACCACTTTTCAATATATAAAAAAATTCTCAGGCTCCTTCCCCATGTCAAAAGTTACACATTTATTTATTTGATCTGCAGACAGTTGTGTGGCATAAATATGGATTTTCAGACCCCTTGCAATCACTTTCTGAGTACATAGTCCACAGGATAGATATCCAGGGTCCAGGGTTTTATCTTTAGAAATATCATATTCAAAAGAAAAATCTCTGAGAATCTATCACTAATTTGAATCAATTAGTTCATGAAATTATGAAATTATGAAAACTAGCTGAATTCTGGTTCAGCTAGTTTTATGAATTATGAAATTATGAAAACTAGCTTTAAATTATGAAAACTAACCGAATTCTGGTTCCAAAGGAAATACTATGAAGATTCTTTGTTGAGGTAGAGACATCTTCATGTCTAGAGGTCTAGAGCACTTACTCCAGAAACTTCCAGCACTTCCAGAAAAATAAACATCTTCCCCCTTATTCTAGACTAGCCATACTAAACTTGCTCTCCCTCATTTCACCAAATTTAATCCCACCTTAGGGTCTCTTCAAAAATACTATATGAGATGTCACTCACACACCATTACGTTTAAAGCATACAATTCAATGTTTTTTATAATATTCACAGTTGCACCATAATCAACACTAATTTGAGAATATTTTCATCATCTCAAAAAGAAGTCCCATATCCATTAGTAGATACTCTCTATTTCCCCCCCTCAGCTCCTTGCCTTAGGTAACTACTAATCTACCTTCTGCCCCTATAGACTTGCTCAGGGTCTATTCACTCGCTGGACCCTCTGCCTAGAACACTTCCTCCAAATCTTCAGTTCATTCAGGTCATTTGCTCAATGTCTTCACCTGGTCAGATAAGCCTCCCTGACCGCTCTATCTAAAAAGGATTCCAACTCACATAACCTCCACCCCCTTATCCCACATTACTTTTTTGTGGCACTTATCATTACCTATTGTGTTAACACATTTGTGTTTTTTATTTACCTCCCCCACCAGAATATAAGGCTCATGAAGGCAGTCCAATTTGTTCTTCACATATCCCACATTCAAAACAATGACTAAACATATACATTTTTTGGACTAACTGACTGAATAAATAAATTTAAAACCTTTGGAGAATAAGGGAAATTTTGGAGGCAAGAATATGCCAAAGAAAACAAAAGGGGAAAAAAAAGTGAGATGTGAGTGTTCGTAAGAAATACTTTACTATTTTATACTTCCACTTGGCACCAATTTCATTTGTCCTTAACTAATTGGCACAAAATACTGTGACTACACAAAAATTAATAGTTACTGTCATACATTCACATAATTTATTATTTTGATATAATATTTACTAGTTTTCAAAACATATGTCAATAATTCACTAGTAAGTAGCAAAAACAATGTCCTGCTAAAAAGGAACATTTATTGTATCTAATATATACTTTCAAGTTAGAATTAAATGAAATAGAAATTTTAACTTATTTTCAGATTTGAGCCTTTTTTTTTGTCGATGTAATGTCCCAGTCATTTTTTATATAACCATAAGATTTGAAATCAGAAAAGAATCCTACAGAATATCTACTATACTCTCCTAATTTATAAATGGAGAAGTTAAGATCCTTTGGTTAAACAACATACTAAAGGTCACAATGTTAGCTTAGCCTCAACTCTGGGACTAGAATCCCAGTCACCTGGTCCCTACTAGTCTTACCATGGGCTGCTCCCAAGCCAATGCCTGAGAGTGCCTGAGATAACATGGCAGGCCTATTCCTGAGAAACATGGAACTCTCTGACAGATGATTTGGGTTCAAGGATTCCCCACTGGCTTGCCAAAACTTTCTTAGACCTGCAGTGAAGTCTAAAGCTTTTCTAACCCAATTGTCCTTCCTTCCCTGTCTCATGTACAAGGGTCAAACCTGCATCATAGACTGAAGGCTCTCCCAGCCTCCCCCGTCTCCCTCCCCACTTTACCTCACAGATTTCCCTCAGTAGAACTCTTGCACATCTAACCCATCTTTGTCTGCTTGGGCGACCTGAACTAACACACCCCCTATAAATTAAAAATTCAGGATTCCTTTTTATTTTTTTTCCTTTTTATTTTTTATGTTATTATAAGACAGCTTATTTTTTACAACTGTTTGTTAACTTTTCCTGAATTTAAATTTGTTATTTATTTCTCATTGTTTATAGATATTTTTAATATGCATAAAATACAGAATACAGGAATAGGAAATACAGAATAGGAAAAAATACAAATGTTTTTCCTAATGTCATTTTATTGCTAGAAAAACATAGGTAGAAAAATCTGAATTACCAATTTTCTTTAAGACTGTGTAAGTATGAATTAAAAGCAGATTTTTGGTTTGTTGAAATTTTGAAAATTAGTATTTTAATGCAAAGCAAATTATTGATGATTATTTATTTAAAAAAACTCAAGAGGTAAAACTGAGATCCCTGCACAGTATAGTCATCTGATCAAGACACATCAAACTTTGGACATGCCTTGATACCTTCTAAAATCAACTATAAAATCCTATTTCATTGTTTCATCACTAGGTTAACAAAGCCTAACTGATGAGATAAGGGGCTGATGTCACTACTAAAATCTTGTGCTTTTCTAATTCAGCAAACTTTCTGTTAACCAAAAAACTCAAATGCTTCCTAACCCAAGTGGGGAAATATAATGAATATCTTTCCAGTACGACTCAGATGAATAGCTCAAATTACTTCCTGATTTTTCCTCTATTCAAATAAATCTTCAAATAGTTGAAGTTAAAAGCAAAACATTTTTGTAAATTGTTTAGAATGATAGAGAAAATAAAGCCTATTGGGAAAATTTCTACAATAAGTACTATTAGAAACAAATTTTGCTGCAAAGAGAAAAAAAGAAATATCTGTTTTATAAAAAGGCATTAAAATGAAAAAGTAAAAACAAAATTCAAAGAACTAAAACATCTTAAATTTAGACAAAACCTTGGACAGTAAATTGAGATATTCATTTTCATATTCTTTAACTTCAAATCATCTCAAAATTTAAAAACTGAGAGCAAAACCTTGCAACAGAAAAATGTCAGGTTAAAACAATACATTTGACCAGATGTGATATGACCTTGGCCAATGTCTTGAATATTAAAAAAAAAAAGTTTTGAGAAAAATATTTTTAAAAAATATATATTCTGACTTACTTGGCTCCAAAGACACATACTAATAAAAATCTTCAATTTACTATATCTCATTTATATGCAAAAGACATAGAAATATTAACTGGGTAAGGGTGATATAAAATAGTTACAAATAAAATTTAAAACAAAAGTAATGTGAATAAATGATTGCAAGTTGGGGTAGAATGCTCAGCAACATTATCACGTGGAATTTTTCAAAGAAAATTTTAAGAAAAACATTTTAAGTACCATTAACTTGGTCATAGTGGGTCTTGGTCCTCCTATAAATGAAGCATCATTTTGCTCCTCTACACCTGGAACCTCACTTAAGTTTGAATCTTGTTCATTTGAGGTGGTCAGCAACTCTGGTAAATGGAGAAACTGGATCCCACACTGAGAAGCTGCTGTTTTTACTCTTGGCACTTCCTGAATCCTCTGGTACCAAGCAGCCAGCAGTGGAAATTCCATCAGCTTTTCAGAAAGTTTCTTGCAGATAATTACCTAGGCATGCAGAGAACAAAACATACTATTACACATTTTTTGTTTATAATAGCTGTCGAGGTACCTTTACATATCATAAAATTCACACATTTTAAGTGTATAGTTCAAACAATGAGTTTTAGCAAATTTATACAGTTGTGTAACTACCACCACAATCCAGTATTAGAACACTTATATCACACCAAAAGTTTCTGTTGTGATCACCTACAGTCAATCTCTGCTTCCCCAGTTCATTGCAAGCAGCCACTGATCTGCTTTCCATGTTTATAATTTGCCTTTTCTCGTATTTCAGATAAGTGGAATCATAAAATGTGTCTTTTTAACTTAGCATTAAGTTTCTGAGGTTCATCATGTAGTTGCATTTATCAGTAGTTTGTTTCTTTTCATTGTAAGTAGTAATCATTGTGAGGCATAATATATTTTGTTTATCCATTTGCTAGTTGACGGACATTTGCATTGTTTCCAGTTTTTGATAATTATGAATAACGTTGCTATACGAACTCATGCACCAGTGTTTGTTTGAATGTTTTTCATTTCTTAGGAGTAGATACTAGGAGCCAAGTTGCTAGGTTGTATGGAAACTGTATGCTTAAGTTTTAAAGAAACTGCCTAACTCCTCTCCCTGATGGCTGTACCATTTTATATCCCCACTAGAAAATGTCCCAATTTCTCCAAATCTTGCCAATGACTGGTATTGTCAGTCTTTTTTACTTGAACTATTCTAGTGGATGTGTGGTAGTATCTCATTGTGATTTCAAATTTGCATTTCCCTGTGGTTAATGATGGTAAGCATCATGTACTTATTTGCCATTCAAGTATCTTCTTTAGTCAAGTTTTCTATATTTTTAGTATTCATTTCACAATATATAAATTGGGGCAACTCAACAACAAGAAAACAACCAATTAAAAAGATGGGCAAAAGATCTGGACACCTCAGAATTACATAGTTGGCAGTCATATATATGACAAAGAAGTTACATAGATGGCAAATAAATATATGAAAAAACATTCATCACCGTATATCATTAGAGAATTGCAAGTTAAAAGAAGGAGACACCACTACACACCTATTAGAAGGGTGAAAAGGCAAAACCCTGACAACAGCAAAAGCTGGTAAGGATGTGGAGCAACAGGAACTCCCATTCATTGCTGGTGGGAATGCAGAATGGGATACCCACTTTGAAAGACAGTTTGGCGATTACTTACAAAGCTAAACAATTCTCACAGTATGATCCGGCAATTGCACTCCAAATGAGTTGAAAACTTATGTCCATGTAAAAACCTGCACATGGATGTTTATAGCACTTTTATTCATAATTGTCCAAACTTGGAAGCAACCAAGATGTTCTTCAATAGGTGAATGGACAAATAGCATCCAAACAATAAAATATTATCCAGCACTAAAAAGAAATGAACTCATCAAGCCATGAAAAGACACAGAGGAACATTAAGAGCATACTAAGTGAAAGAAGCCAATCTGAGGGGCTATATACTGTGTAATTCCAAATATATGACATTCGGGAAAAGGTAAAACTATGAAGACAAGAAAAGGATCAATGGTTGTCAGGGGTTAGGACAGAGGAATGAATAGGTGGAGCACGGATTTTTAGGGAAGTAAAACTATTCTGTATGATACAATAATGATGGATGCATATCATACATTTGTCAAAACTCAAAATGTACAACCCAAAGGGTTAACCCTAACATAAAATATGGTTTGGGTTGTAGTAATTTGTTAATGTAGGTTCATCAGTTGTAATAAATGCACCAGTCTGGTGCAGGATGTTGATGGTAGAGGAGACTGTGTGTGCAGGGACAGAGGGTATCTGGGAACTTTCTGTACTTTCTGCTCAATTTTACTATAAACCTGGAATTACTCTAAACAATTGTCTATTTTTTAAAGATATTTTTAAAATCAAAACATACTATTTAAATAGGACTGACAAAGGACAAATGTCTTAGCAATAATAAGAGGCCCAAAAGGTATTTGTGAATTACTTGAAGGATAATAATAAATATTATATACACACAAACTAAGAATGTATGCACATACTGACTATCCTATAAGTCAAAAAATATATATAATGGAAAAGACCAATACTTAGCAGAAAAAGGACAAAAAATTATTCTAAGATAATCAATAGAAATAACATGGCAACATTTGGAATGTCTATAAATGCTACAATTGAAAATCATTTGGGGAAATTTTATATCGTATATTCCAGTTTCTATCATCTTTCATTGGTAGCATATTTGTATGCCTCTCTAAAAACTCTTCCTTAGTCAACTTCCTTCAAATCTAGAAACCCCTTCATCTATAATTCATGGGCAAGAACACATTCCTCTGTCCCCAACCCTCATTATATTTTATAAGTTCTCAACACACTGAACATAGAGAGTAAATGGACACTGCTTAATCAAAAACCTAAAATACTTAATACGTACTTATTTATGAACATGAATTTAAGTGGTTAATGGGGAGAGAATTAAAATAAGTTGAAGTGTATGTGGTATTTTTTAAATGATTAGAATTTGATATCTCCATTAAGTCTACAGTCACTGGTATATTTTGAGGAATCTCAATGGAAGTTATACACTCACTGAGGAAGTGAGGGAATGAGAGAAATGGAGACGCTGTACTCTTAAGAATGATCTAAAGTTCCTTTTTTTCTTTAGTGAAGCCTTCTTCCCCTGAATGTATGAACTGTAAAACAGAATCAAATCAGTATAACCTAAAAGTAATGTAAGAAACACCCTCAGAACCATATTTTTAAAAAAGATTTGATGGGGTAGGGGGAGATTTCACTGAAGTAAAATAGTAAAAAGATAAAAGATACAATTATAGATATTTAGAAGTGAAAAGATAACTAGCATCAGTTAGAATTTTTTATAACAGCAGTTAAAGTAAGGCTTTTATTCAAATTAGAAAATGTGAAACCATTACTCCTGATTTAAATTATCTTCTTGTTTTCTCTTGGCCAGATGCCTTCTCCGTACTATCACCACCAAACTTCAATTTCTTTAAAAATTAGAATGCTCTTGCTTCTTTTTGAGGCCCTGAATGTTGTTTCCATAGAAACAGTAATAATGTCACCAACAGATTATGACTGGTGATTATGAACAAATAGATAAATAAAAAGGTCAAATCAAGAAAATCTTGACAAATATATCTAGCAATAATCAGTACCAAAGCAGAAGCCAGAAAGGACAGAAAATTATGAAAAATTCACATGCATGTGTATTTCAGTCTATTTTAACTGGACTTTAAATAAGCACTAGTAATTGCTTGTAAAAGCAAGGTTTATGTCTAACTCTTTGTATACAGCAAGCACTTAAAACACTGCCTTGCAAATAATATTCTGGTGAGTGAACAAATGATCAAGAAACTATTTATTAAAAGCTTCAAAGAAGAATCTCCTCAATTAATGTTTTTCAAACAGCTGTTTATGACCTGTGGAAAAGTTGTGAAATCAACATAGTTTTTAAAATGGCATAAAATGGAAAATATCAGAGTACACAGCATGTAGTAAGGTGGGTTGCAAGTATATTTAATGTATACAAGATATATATTTGTATAAGTATGCTCAATCACCTGTAAAATGCATTATTTACTGTGAGTTAAAGTAAAAGAGTTTGAAATATACTGTCTAAATGGTACTCTGGGAACCAAACAGTTTATAATTCTCACCAAAATTCTTTTTTTTTTTTCTTTTTTCTGAGACAGAGAGAGAGTCTTAAGCAGTCTCCACACTTAATGGACTGAGCCACCCAGGTTCCCCCTTGCCAAAATTCTTAATTGCCTGAAAATAGCTTATGTGCTAAGGGAACTGAGTTTAAGTTGTGATAAATTAATCAAATAAGAAATGTTCTAATTTCTTCACCTTTCCTTTCCTCTCCTTGGTAGTGATTTATTCTTGTTAAATGCATATGGCATCTTTCCTTCCATTGGAAAATAAGTTCTGATTAAGTAACAATAATTCACGTTTAAGAGAAATCGAGGAGTTTTACACTGTATGGCAGGTCATCCCATTTAATCAACATGCCAGGCTGCTCTGCTAATATCCAGAAAGCTCAGGAGGTACTGAACCACATTCATTACACTCAAGAAGATATATTTAAGGAAATGGCTAAGAAAAATGTATGAGATGAAAATTATATTTGTTCCTAAGAAATGATTTTTAAAAAAGTTACCTGCCTGATAAGATCAAAACCATTATAAATATCACGGTTTCTTAAAGACAAGAAAATAAGATTATTCTTAAATAATGATAAAAAACTGCTGCTACCAAGAGCATAAAATGAAACCCTAATGGTTTTGTAGTTAATTGTAATAAGGGCCAGCAAAACTTGCCTGGAGAGAAGCAAGATGTTACATTTATCCAACATATCTCCTCCTCTGCATCACCTTCCAATCATTTATCATATAAAATGTTTTGTACTTACTTTATGTCACTTCCTTAGTCATGTTTACTCTTTTGAAAATATGTCATAACTAACAAATGTTTAGGGGGGCAGTGTAAGCAGTCAACTATCTAATTGGAAGTATAATCCCAATTCTGCATTTTTTACTTATAGATTAGAACTGGTGGGTTAAAACTGAAAACTCTTGAGGACCTAATGCAGAGGAGGAGATATGGAATATACAAATTAACCACTAAATATGTGGCATCCATAGTTTTTGCAATATGCCAGCCAGTAGTCAGATTCCCATTTTATTCCTAATTTTATGACAATAGGGACAAGTGAAAGAGACATTTAACATAGGTACTTTTGCTTAAAAATCAATTTCTACAATAATTTTACTCAAGCAATAAATGTGTCATACTTTTTAAAAACTCAACTCAGAGCATTGGAAGTTAACATGTAAAAAGTTAAATCCTAAGTATTCAAATAACAAAAATATTTTATAAAATGGCAAATTTTGTCTTATGGGAGTAGAATAATCTTTTAAATAGTCCTATCAAAGTATACTAATAGTAACTTAAAAATAACTAGTAGTAACTTAAAAATAACTATACAAACATAACAATAAAAAAATTAAAAAAAATAACTATACAATTTCCTGGTATCAGAGAACATCAGGATTTTGCCAGAGTATAGCTATTCATTGCTATTTCTCCCATATGCTTGCTATAACTACTAGAAGATGCTAGCAAATGATTTAAAAAACGGAAATCATAAGAGGTGTGCATTTTAATCTATTCTTTTTAAAGTTTATTCCTAAAATTTCCAGAAGAGAGGGTTTTGTCAGGCACCTTCCATAACGAAGTGCTGGGCTATTGGGTTAACTTTGCAAATTAATATCCACTGAAAAGGAAGAAAAGCATGGCGCAAGTTCAGACACAGCACCTTGGCCGTTCTACTGTTTTGCCTCTTTGGTTTTTTTCTGCTTAGCAGAACTGTGTTTTTTCCCTAGCTCTTCTAAGTTTGACCTCTAGTATTCCAAACCTTGACTTAGCAAAACTGACTGCTCTTTCATATTGTTGGCCTTATTCCTATGGCCAAATATCCTTGCTTTAGGTTCAGCTCTGTTTCTGATCCAAACCTAGTAACTTGACTCTCATTTCTGATCATGAACTTGATCCTGAGTCTGACCATTTGGACCCACCCTCCGTCACCTCAATGTGTATTAATGCAAGCACAAATGCTCTGCATCATATCCACTACCTGAACTCAAACAACTGCTTCATAACCCAAGATGACTTAAAGGAGCAAAATAAACATAACAAACAATATCAACAGTATCTTTCTTTGGCAAAGAAAGATTAATTCCTGAAAGAAAATGTCCAGATTCAAGAAAAATGCAAACGAAAATATTGTGAGAATTAGTTTACATATAAATGTCAGAAGAGAAAAATTTAATCATAGAATATGTGTAATAATAAAGGCTGAGTATACATGTTTTCCCCTATTTTAAACTGAGCACAAAGCTCTTCAGTAGTATTATGTAAATTTATGTAGTAGCAGTTAGTAGATGTCCTACCTGATTGAAGAGGGGGAAAAAAATCCCTCTCAATTAAAAATACTTCAGCCTCAATTGATCCTAATTAGGTAAATAGTATTTAAATTAAGCTAAAATCAAAGGCAAACTAGCTGAAAATGTATGTTTGGATAATTATCGAGAATCAACTTCATACAGGTAAATCCAATTTTATATTCGTTTTGTTGCATTTGAAAGCAGATACTCATCTTCTCTATCAGTTTTACTTTCTTTGTACCACTTGCTACTATTTAAATATATATTATTTATTTGTTTACTTGTTCATTTCTATCTTCCCCTACTAGAGTATTAACTCCGTGAGGGTTGGGACTTTATCTGTTTTGTTCATCACTCTATTTCCAGTGCCTACAACAGTAACTGCTATATACACAGTAGGCTTTCAGTAAGTTTCTCAAATGAATCAATTAGTGGATGTGCCGCTTTGATTCAATTCTTACAAAATTAAAAACAAACACAGTTATCCAAGAAGACCAAGAAGCCACGAACACCAACAGTATTTCATAATATGTATCAAATAACTGCTCTAATGACTGAAGTTGGTAATAAAGGGGAAGGTCAGGGGTAAGAGAATTTAGAAATCATTTGACTAGAAAAAAAAAAAGTTGATGTTTTCTCCCCACCCAGCTCCGTGGATACTCTGAATACATATGACATTTAAAATACTAATCAGGGCGCCTGGGTGGCTCAGTTGGTTAAGCGACTGCCTTCGGCTCAGGTCATGATCCTGGAGTCCCGCGATCGAGTCCTGCATCGGGCTCCCTGCTCAGCAGGGAGTCTGCTTCTCCCTCTGACCGTCTTCCCTCTCATGCTCTCTCTCTACCATTCTCTCTCTCTCTCTCGATAAATAAATAAAAATCTAAAAAAAAAAATAAATAAATAAAATAAAATAAAATAAAATACTAATCAACATCTAAACAATTCCCAAATCTCTTTTTCACGTCCTTTAATTCCGAAGTTATTTTAGAAATGTTAAGAAAATGCCAATTAATTAATACCACCTAACTTATAAGCACTGGCCTCCAAATAGATTTTCATTAGAAATCATTTCTCATTTGTCTGTAGAGATACCTGAAGTGTTGGTGATATATGAGAATGAAATCTGTATCTGATTCCTTTTTAGGAGAAAGGGTGAAATGCTTCAAAGCAAGAACAATGCAGCTCTTGAAAACCAATTGGAAAGCTGCAGAGAGCTACAACTTTCCATGTTCAGGATAATATTATTTTTACCTTGTTCTTTTTTCCTCCACAGAGAGGAAAAAGAATACACACACACACGCATACCAAGGAAGAAAACTTTCCATTTATATTCTCCCGCGACACTGAATAGCATAGCCAGCAACTGAATGTAATCTTATAAGGGACAGAGATACACAGACACAATGATAAAATATTTCCGATTTAATAATGCCTAACATAATATAATTAGTATTTTAAGCAACTACTTAATTATAAAATATAGTTGGCAAGACTTTTTTAGTGTTAAATACTGGAACCTCTAATATTTGAAGGTAATTGCAAGAGCAATTTGAAATTAATAATAACAATTGCCAAAATTTTAGTGACTCAAAATTAAAAGTTGTAATAATGACTGAGATTTATTGAGAGCTTACTACATGCCACACACTTCACACAGATTGTCATTTCTTCTTCACACTGATCGTATGAGATAGGTACTATGATCTCTCTTTTACAGATAAGAAAATGGAGATAGGACCACAACCAAGTGGGATTTATCCCTGGGCTGCAAGGTTGGTTCAACATCCGCAAATGAATCAACGTGAACAATACATTAACAAAAGCAAGAACAAGAATCATATGATCCTCTCCATAGATGCAGAAAGAGCACTTGACAAAGTACAGCATCCTTTCTTGATCAAAACTCTTCAGAGTTTAGGGATAGAGGGTACATACCTCAATATCATAAAAGCCATCTATGAAAAACCATCAGCGAATATCACTCTCAGTGGGGAAAAACTGAGAGCTTTCCGCCTAAAGTCAGGAACGTGGCAGGAATGTCCACTATCACCACTGCTATTCAACATAGTATTAGAAGTCCTAGCCATAGCAATCAGACAACAAAAAGAAATCAAAGGCATCCAAATCGGCAAAGAAGTCAAACTCTCACTCTTTGCAGATGATGATACTTTATGTGGAAAACCCAAAAGACTCCACCCCAAAACTGCTAGAACTCATATAGGAATTTAGTAAAGTGGCAGGATATAAAATCAATGCACAGAAATCAGTGGCGTTCCTCATACACCAACAGCAAGACAGAAGAGAGAGAAATTAAGGAGTCGATCCCATTTACAATTGCACCCCAAACCATAAGATACCTAGGAATAAATCTAACCAAAGAGGCAAAGGATCTATACTCAGAAAACTATAAAATACTCATGAAAGAAATTGAGGAAGACACAAAGAAATGGAAAAACGTTCCATGCTTATGGATTGGAAGAACAAATATTGTGAAGATGTCAATGCTACCTAGAGCAATCTACACATTCAATGCAATCCCCATCAAAATACCATCCACTTTTTTCAAAGAAATGAAACAAATAATCCTAAAATTTGTATGGAACCAGAAAAGACCCTGAATAGCCAGAGGAATGTTGAAAAAGAAAAGCAAAGCTGGCGGCATCACAATTCCGGACTTCCAGCTCTATTACAAAGCTGTCATCATCAAGACAGTATGGTACTGGCACAAAAACAGACACATAGATCAATGGAAAAGAATAGAGAGCCCAGAAATGGACCCTCAACTCTATGGTCAACTCATCTTTGACAAAGCAGGAAAGAATGTCCAATGGAAAAAAGACAGTCTCTTCAACAAATGGTGTTGGGAAAATTGGACAGCCACATGCAGAAGAATGAAACTGGACCATTTCCTTACACCACACACAAAAATGGACTCAAAATGGTTGAAAGACCTAAATGTGAGACAGGAGTCCATCAAAATCCTAAAGGAGAACACAGGCAGCAACCTCTTCGACCTCAGCCGCAGCAACTTCTTCCTAGAAACATCACCAAAGGCAAGGGAAGCAAGGGCAAAAATGAACTACTGGGATTTCATCAAGATAAAAAGCTTTTGCACAGCAAAAGAAATAGTCAACAAAACCAAAAGACAAGTGACAGAATGGGAGAAGATATTTGCAAATGACATATCATTAAGAACTTATCAAACTCAACACCCAAAGAACAAATAATCCAATCAAGAAATGGGCAGAAGACATGAACAAACATTTTTCCAAAGAAGACATCCAAATGGCCGACACATGAAAAAATGCTCAACATCGCTCGCCATCAGGGAAATCCAAATCTAAAACCTCAATGAGATACCACCTCACACCCGTCAGAATGGCTAAAATTAACAAGTCAGGAAACGACAGATGTTGGCGGGGATGCGGAGAAAGGGGAACCTCCTACCCTGTTGGTGGGAATGCAAGCTGGTGCAACCACTCTGGAAGACAGTATGGAGGTTCCTCAAAAAGTTGAAAATAAAGCTACCATACGATCCAGCAATTGCACTACTGGGTATTTACCCCAAAGATACAAATGTAGGGATCCGAAAGGGTATGTGCACCCTGATGTTTATAGCAGCAATGTCCACAATAGCCAAAATGTGGAAAGAGCCAAGATGTCCATCGACAGATGAATGGATAAAGAAGATGTGGTATATATACACAATGGAATATTATGCAGCCATCAAAAGGAATGAGATCTTGCCATTTGCAACAATGTGGATGGAACTGGAGGGTGTTATGCTGAGTGAAATAAGCCAGAGAAAGACATGTATCATATGACCTCACTGATATGAGGAATTCTTAATCTCAGGAAACAAACTGAGGGTTGCTGGAGTGGGGGTGGGGTGGGAGGGATGGGGTGGCTGGGTGATAGACATTGGGGAGGGTATGTGCTATGGTGAGCGCTGTGAATTGTGCAAGACTGTTGAATCACAGATCTGTACCTCTGAAACAAATAGTGCAATATATGCTAGAAAAAAAAAAAGAAGATAGCAGGAGGGGAAGAATGAAGGGGGGGAAATCGGAGGGGGAGACGAACCATGAGAGACAATGGACTCTGAAAAACAAACTGAGGGTTCTAGAGGGGAGGGGGTGGGGGGATGGGTTAGCCTGGTGAGGGGTATTAAAGAGGGCACGTCCTGCGTGGAGTACTGGGTGTTATGCACAAACAATGAATCATGGAACACTACATCAAAACCTAATGATGTAATGTATGGTGATTAACATAACAATAAAAAATTTAAAGAAAATGGAGATGGGTATTAATTACTCGCCTAGGAATATGATGACAGTAAGAAGTGGAATAGGGATGCAAACCTAAGCAATTTCATAGACTGAAACTTCTAGTAATGTATCCATTCCTAATAAACCTTACCAAAAAATGATGGATACAGGGCAAGAGCACGATATCTGCCAAAGTGAAGTACAAGCCCTCTGCAAACACATGCTCCAGAGGCGGAAGGTCAGAGGCTTTTGCTTTTCTGATATGAGAAGGCTCCCTGTTGGTGGTAGCTGGTTCTTCACAGACTGTGAGCTTTGAGAATGCCACCTTCAGTTCCAGGCTCTCGGATGAAGAGTCCAACTCTTCAGACATTTCTTGTCTATGCATCTTGCTCTTTGGTTTTTCCTTAGCAAGGGAAGGCCCAACCCCAGCAGCCTTCTGTTGCTTCAGCTTCTGCCGACGGAGTTTGTCATCATTATGCACTCTAACAGGCTCCCTAAGCTTTTTCTCTAACTGTAGTATTTCCGCGGGGATAGCTGGGTGCTGGTCAGAAGCTTCTTTGAGAAAATTCTCAATAGCTAAAGGGATGGTGAGCTCGCATAGCCTGGTCCACTGACTAACCTGCAAAACAAAATAACAGAAGAAATGAAGGGAGTCTTTACTTTCCACATAGCTTGAAGAAAACTTTCTATTGGGAAATAAGACTGGTTTTGACAACTGAAGCTGAGCCATCCCTGGACTAGGTTTTTACGCTATATCAAGGGACATATTACAGTGCTTTAAAAATGATAACACTAAACAGGTTAGCAATCCTATACCTGGAATACATGCCATCCTCCTGCATCCTCTTACTGAATAAATCCTTCTTTCCCAAAGCCTTTGAAGGACATGCATCCCTAAAAAAGTCAGGCTTTCAAAGCACTGCTACTTAAGCTCCTATTCATGTGTAAAATTTCCTTTAAAAGTTCTCAATTAAAACAAAAGATAAAAAAAGAAGTCATTCTCTAAAAATAATGTCCCCAAACCTCACAAAATAAATCTTGAATTCTTATTTTTCAATGCTGCACCTCAAGTATTGGCATACATGAGGGGCTACTTTATTTCATTGTTGACTAGAGATTTCTTAAGCAAGCAGGATTTAATTCATCTCCCACAGAAAGTTAAAATAAATGTTCAAGTGAATGTGTTATCACTTTATGGCTTTTAAGTAACAGAAGAGCCATCATACTTACTTCAGCACAGGCTTTCAAGCAAGTCTTCTTAAAACCCAAAAGTTCCAAAATTTCCTTCTTGGAAGGGTCAGCTTCGTATGATTTCTGGATTATGTGTCTCAGTACCACAGCAAGTCCTGCTCTACAGAAATTGTCTGGTTTTTCCACTACTGCAGGTAAACAACAATTCTGGACTATTGGTGGAAGCTCTTGTCTTGAAATAATTTGTAGTTCAACATCCTGGAGCACTACATTTTTTAATGAAATATCTGTACTTGCTCGAGTGAGGACTAAGCAAACTTTAAAGATTTTGCAGTCACAGTATGACAACAAAAACAAAGTTACAGATGTATGAAGAGGAAAGATGCATCCTTCTATTTGGTGAGAAAAGTCCAAGTATAGGTATTCTTCTGTAAGACTTTTCTTAATGCCTTTCATTTTCTTCTTTCATTGGGTCACCTGCAGCACAAAATTGAAGTGGTTACAGGCCTTAGAATATAGTAATTTAGAAGCTAAAATAAAAGACGATTATTTAAAAACTTTTTCTAGAAATCAGCAAGGATTTGTGATAGATACGATTCCATGAGAATTTGTTCCTGGACTGAATAAATGGCTTCCAAAAGAAAGATTTCCACCTGGTGCAATTAATTAGTCTTGGGGGGATATTCACCGAGCTCCTTTAAAATAAGCATACCTCAGGTGCTTAGCAATAGAACCCTCCCAAATCAAGTACATTGGGGTCTCACTACAGGTAAGAAGAGGAGATGAATAAAATGAGAAGCAAATAACCAAGAATACTAGGAGTTGTCTGGAGAAGCTTTGGCAATGTTTGTCCTCCTACACTACTACTTCTCTTTTTACTCTACAACACAGTCATGGGGGGTGGGGGCGGGATATATTCATTCCCTCGTGGGAAACAGACTCTCCTAAAGTAAATGGATTTTGATATGATGAGCTATTGCATGCTAAATCACAACAGAAAAATATTTGAAGTTCCCCATAACTTAGATGTTGATAACCAAGATATCTCAAAGTTAACATGTCCATTCACCCCCACACCTCAAACCTGCTCCTCGTGTATCCTCCCCATTTCAGTTAACGGAGACTCATCCTTCTAGCTGCTCAGGGCAAAAATCTTGAGTCATTCTTAATTACTCTTTTCTTTCACACCTCCATAACCAATCCATTAAAAACTTATTTGGCTCTTCAATATATATCTAAAATGTTTATTTCACACCATCTTCATTGCTCCCACTGTGATCCAAGCCGCCATCACCTATCTCTGAATTACAGCAATTATCTTGTTTTCCATCCTACCTCCCACTCTAGTCTCTTCTCAACATAGTATCCAAAGTGATCCTGTCAAAAACGGAGTAAGAAGATCATGTCACTCCTCTACTCAAACAAATATCTTCCCATCCTATTCAGAGAAAAGGCAAAGCTCCTACAAGGGCCTAAAGATCCCCTTGGTCTCACCACTCACTGCTCCAGCCAAAGCGGTTTGTTATTCCTTTACAATACTAGGTACATTCCCACCTCAGGGCTTTTGCACTTGTTTCCAGTGCCTGGAACAGCCCCTCACCTCTTTCAGGTATTTATTTAAATATCAACTTCTTGCTGAGATGATCCTTGGCTACTGTATTTAAATTGAAAACTCCACCTCTACCCACCCTGAAAACACTATTCTATGTTTTTCTTCACACTTCAAACTGGTAACACACAAATAATGTTCTATGAGAATAGAATTTTGTTTTATTTACTGCCTTGCCTAAAACATGGCCTGATACATACACACACACACACACATAATTAAGAATTATTTGTTGAATGAATGCATGAATACACATGCTGGTTATTTTAAAGATGCAGACATACACAATCTTGAGGTCAAATTACTGATGGGTGTTTTCAAGTCATATTCCTTAATAATTTTGTCAACTATGATAACTGATTTCTACATTTCCTGGGTCTAAAATTCCCCAGGTTCTAATCCATAAATCACAATTCCAAAGTTAACACTAGATGGCACTCTTTAAAAGCATTCACCATGGAAACCTGTACTAGGAAGACTGTACAGTAGAGGAAAAATTATTTTAAAAGACTTTAAAAAGTACACCTGCAACTCTTTAAGTGTATTTGGAATATTAGTGTACTCTGAAATTTAGGAAACCATCAACATACTAAATTTCCTTTATATTCTAAATTCCTTAGGTTTTTTGGGGGGGGATCAAAAGCAAAGTAGTCAAATATCTTTAAGTGTCTTGGTCCTCAGCTTCTTTGTTATAGAGCTTATAATTCAGTATAACAAAAGGATATAGTTAGTAAAGTATGAACCTCTTGATAATGCAAGTAATCACTACTGTTTTATATTTCTTTTATTAAAAACATAACAGATCTGCACCATGGTTTGTTACTTCTTTAAAAGATTATCTAGAGGAAAATTATTTCATGTGATTTAGAAGCAACAACTTTTTAACCCATGGAAACCATTTTCTCCCTAGCTTATCTTTTTTTTTTTTAATTTTTTTTGCACCCGTGATTTACTTTAAAACAAAATATTAAAGGGTGCTTATTAAAGCTCACAGGCAAAAGAAACCACATTTTCTAGGAAATTAATAATTTCCTTGAAGAGTTTCCTCCTGTAAATCTATTGCTAATAATTTACTGATCTTCTTAACTCCCTCTGCTGATAGTGGGATATGATACAGAAGATCCCTATGTGCTTCAAGAAGCAGATTTGAAAGAAAACGTGATAGATTTCCTCATTTGCCCAGCAGTCTAGGAAATAGTAACTATGAGACTAGTCCTGCTAACTCTCTCAAAAAAAACAAAACTAAAACAATGTCATGCTATTTTACAGCTTGTGATTTAGGGTACGCAGAAATTAGAGTACATGTATATTTGCCACTTTCCAAGGCATATAAAAATAAGAACCTTGACAATAGGCTTTTACATATTCTACAAACTTTTGTCACTGTGAGCACTTAATAAATGCTAAATGTCAACAAAATAGAAGAGCAATAACCTGCCCATGGAGATATCTAAAAATTAATGAGATGCCGGAGAGAAAATGCAAAGTACTGTTGATTCTTAACATAATTTATTTTTCCAATATAGATGTTGGTGTTTTTTTGTTTTGTTTTGTTTTTTCCTGGAAGATTAAAAATGTTACTTAATAATCGTGGAGTTAAAAAAATGACTCTCCCTGGGCAATTTCTTCCCATTAAATACTAATGTAATTTCTAAAATAAATATTAAGTATTAGCAAACCTGTACAAATTTATTGTATGTTTTTGGTTTGTACATGTGTTTAATTTTTCAAGAGAGTAGAACATAGTTTTTGCTTTAAGTCTGCAGACATCATAGGCAAAAGAAAACCCTCTTCTCTTTTTTTTCTTCTCCATTTCTACCTAGAGGTTCCTTACATTATTATTTTTATGTCATGTGCTTTACAAAGATAGGTACTGGAGAATCATCTTCTGGGTCTCCAGGGTTTCTGGGGCAGCTCCTGTTACTCCATATTACATTCCTGCCATGCACAGTAGTGTCATCTGCTCAGCTGTGACAGGTGCCACACTGCCACTACTCCTGAGACAGAGTGAGAAAGCAGCAGATAAAACCACAGACATAGGAGCTGAACAGAGCTGATGGAATATACATCTCTTCCCTGGACATGCCAGTTTGTTTGGAAATGTTGCAGAGGGAATATAGAGATAAAAAGAAAATATTTAAACCTGGTTTCATTACTTGTGAATCTTCAAAGATATACATATTTTTTAAAGTAGGTTCCACACTGGGCTTGAACTCATGAGCCTGAGATCAAGATCTGAGCTGAGATAAAAAATTGGGTGCTTAACCAACTAAGCCACCCAGGTGCCCCTTCAAACACATTTTTAAACACAACTGAAGTAGTCATGGGTTTAACATTTTAGGCATTTACACCTTTTATTGTTGTATTCTCATTCTAATTAATATATCTTGGTGTTGATAAATTGAAATATTTCACATATGAAAGGGTAAATGAGTTTCACAGGGTTTTTAAAATCTAAAACCATTTTAGTATTTCACTTCATGCATATGGATATGTAAAGACAGACAAAGAAAAAACATAATAAATGTACTGAAAATAAGCATCCTTGGGGGCACCTGGGTGGCCTCGGTTAAGCGACTGACTTGGTTTCGGTTCAGGTCACGATCTGAGGGTTGTGAAATCCAGCTTTGTGTCTGCTCCGAGCTCAGTGAGGAATCTGCTTGAGTTTCTCTCCATCTCTCTCTGCCCCTCTCCCACTCACATGCATGCACTCTCTCACTCGTTCTAAAATAAATAAATCTTAAAAAAGGAAAAAAATAAGCATACTTGTTCAGAAGCTGAAAAAATTTTGACAGTTTTGTGCTCAAAATTCAAGTCTGGATCTAGGGCTACTAAATATTACATAATGGATAAATAGCTAAGTTATCTATTACCTAATAGATAAAGACCAAAAAGTGTACCATGCAACAAAATATTGTTTATCAAATAAGAAATTATCACTGTGCCTGGAATTTCACAGGAGCTTAATAAATGTTAAATGACTGAACAAAAAATACAATTCTAATAATATCACATACACTTTATTGTCCACCAACTATGTGCTAAACACACACAACTTTTATACATTACTTCTAATCCTCACAATCCTTACAAGTACGTTTTAATTCCATTACATGGATGAGAACTGTCCATCAATACAAAAGCATTAATTGAATCTATAAAGGAATCTTATCTGAAAACATTTAGGAATAGCTATTTTTCTCATATAAATAGCACTATTTTATAAACTTAAAATTTCAGAAAGTGAAGCATATTGCAATTTTATTGCAGCAACAATTTCACGAAAGTGAAACTCATCAGAAATTACATTATTCTATGCAATTGTGCTGTCTCAGTAATCCTTGATAAAAACCTCTGTTCTAAAAGCAATCATCTGACAATGAAGCTTTTTGGTAGTTCCTTCCTGATTCCCTTTATTGGATCCTCCACAAACCTCTTAGCAATCTGTGGCTCAGTGCTTTGCCCCGTTCTCAATTACACTCACTCCTTTGATTACTGGTATTCAACCTTTTCATCATGCAACACAGTAAGACTTTTATTATGCAATTCATTATAGCGAAAAGGATCACGAATAAAACTGAAACCAAAGGATCATGAAGAAATATCCTACTACATGGGATATATCTGATATTTTTTATTCTGTGCTTTTCTTCCTTCCGTTCCTCCTCCCCCTCCCCCCTTTTTTTTAATGCTGGTTAGGGGGCGCCTCGGTGGCTCAGTCGGTTAAGGGTCTGATTCTTGATTTTGGCTCAGGTCATGATCTCATGGGTCATGAGATCCATGAGATCGAACCCTGCCTCGGGATCCCCATTCAGTGGGGTGTCTGCTTGAGATTCTCTCTCCCTCTGCCCCTCCTCCCTCCCCCTGTCGGGGGGGGGGGGGCTGGCCCTCCCCTGTACTCATGCTCCAGCACACTCCATCTCTCTAAAATATATAAACAAACAAATAAATAAATAAATAAGCTGGCTAGTACTCACTAAATTGATTTCATGACCCATTAATGGGCCACAACTCACAATATAACAGTACTATTCTAGGTGATCTCCAATACCACAGGTATAAATATAATCTATGACTCCTATTATCTCAATCACATCATTTCCCTTGAACTTCAGACCCCAAATGCTACTTGACATCTTCCCTTGAACATTTTTATAAACCTGTTCTCCCTCCCTTAGTAGTCCCCTTATGGATAAAATGACAACATCATTCACCCACATGGTCAGGCCCTTAATTCTGAAGTCTCACTCAACTTTTTCTCTCATAAAAGCTACTATTTCTACCTTTGAAATATATGCTAAATCCAACTTCTTAGCACCTCCACTACTATCAACCTACCCTAAGTCATATAAACTAAGTTTATAGAGACTAATACAAACATCTGTTAACAATTTTTCTCCATTCTCCAATAGTCAGGGTGATCCTTTAAACATATTTAAGTCAGTTCACACTCCCGGCTCACAACCATCCAATGGCTCCCCAAAACAGTTAAAATAAAATCCAAATTTCCTATTATAGCCTATGGCTACCATGACCCTAGCTATCCTTTTCTGAACTGCTCCCTTACTTCTGCTCCCTCATGCTCACTCCTCTCCAGCTAGTTCTCCCTGCTGTTCTTGGAAGAAGCCAGGAACGCTCCCAGTTGAGTTTTTTTGTACTTGCTGTTCTTATGCCTAGCTTACTCCCCCTTTCATTTCACTGAGATCTCTGAATAGTAACTCAGGAGCAGCCTTCCCTGACAACCTGAACTGAAAAAGCACTCCTATTACCTCCTAGGCTTTTATCCGTTTTTTTTTTTCTTTCTTTCTTTTTAGCACTTACTACCCAACCTCTTATCTCCAATGCTTAAGAGTACTCAAATTTTAGTTTAAGAAATAAATGAATGAATGTACATAAACAAGTATTAGTAATCATTGTAATGACAATACTATTGAGAACTTAAGTCTTGGTACATTAGCCTCATTCTTCTTTACACAATTCTTCCAGATGAATGAGCCAACTATGTATAAATTGAAATGAAGAAACAAGGTGACCTCTGTGATTGGAATTGGAAAAAGTATAACTTGAATCCATCTAAACTTGTAAAGAAAGTATAGTTTTTGTATATACAGATATTGAGTCAGGAGAACTAGAAACCTAACTAGATTTTATATACTTACTTAGCAAGTAGAATATTTATACACCAAGAAAAATAATGGATAAGAGCCTAGACTCTGGAGCTGACTGTGTTCAAATCCTGGTGCTGTTATTTAACAGCAATATAGAACTTTTCTGTACCTTAGCTTCCTCATTTATAAAATGGGGACAGTAATATCAGATTTACCATAGTGTGCTGTGAGAACCTAGCAATGCTTATCACATTAGTAAGCCTGTAAATAAATACTAGCTATTATTATTCATTTGTAATTTATCTCAAAATTCCTTATCTATTAACACTATTAAACGAATTTTGACTGGCAAGCCACAAATTATGCTTTATATTTCCAAACTTCTCATGAAAGATAAGGGATTCATAACTAATTGAAGACTCCCCGCCCCCACAAGTACTGAAAAAAACTGGTTTGTTACTGTGACAGGAAGTCACAAAATGGCAGAATATGTGATACCCTAAGCAAATACCCGCTTATATTGTACAAAATAAATAGTTCAACAGTTTGCAGGTATGAAATTACATTTTTCTGAAAGATTAAAATTTAAACCCATTTAAATTCCTTACCACATCCAATGTTCAATATTATGAATAATCGAACTTAGATTGTGTTTTATACATTTCACAAAATAACACAATTTGGTTGCAATCTCACCCTATTTTCTTACTATCTATATTTTATATATATAAAAGCTTGCCCCTACAGAGTTAGATAGCAGCTAATTACCTTAGATAGTAAAGGTTAAATAAGGAAAGAAAAAAAGCTGAGCTGCTTCAGTGCTCATTATTATTATGTAATGTGGGGATGCATATAGTTAAGTGTTAAAGGACAAAGTTCAATATTTAAAATTAGCTGTTTTCTTATCTGTGCAAAAAGGGGGGAGAAACTGTTTAAGAGAGAAAAAGCTTACTGCAACTTTAGCCATAAGAGAAATGTGTCATCTCTATGGTGAATCAGGAAATCATCTGCTGCCACAGAATCATAATACTTGCGGCTAAACCTGACCTCATAATTAATAGGGATCACAGCATAAAATGCTAACATGTCAGAAGTGTCAGCAAGCCTGAAATAAAATTACTGAATCCCCATAGCAAACAATATCTATGCTTGTTATGATCTAAATGGTTTAAATCCTTGTATTCTAAGTACTAATCCTAACAGAATTCAGTAGGCTACTTTGAATATTTGAAGATATAAACAACTTATATTAAGGAATTGTATATACTACAGGTGTTTTAGTTGACTGGCCTACAGAATTTTTAAGTTTCAAGGTCTGCTTAATTGTTGCTATTAGAAAGGCTAACTGGATACTCAGTATTCTTATTTCAAATCACAAGTGATACCAAAGCTACAAAGTAAACACAGGTTGGTGGTGGTGTTTTTAAACTTGATGGATCCAATATTACAGAAGTTCAAGTCTGAGCTTCGCTTAAAGCAGGCAAACATATAGAAGTGTAAAAAAATAGTAATAGAAAAGCTGATAAAAATAATTCTCAAATCTCACCGATCTCATTACAGACTTGTTTTTAAAGTTAGACCTCGTAAAATAATGTCTTCAGGTATAACTCAAACATAATTTCACGTAGTGAGTATGCATGCCCTAAGGCAATCCTCTTAGTAATGTATACTCCCCACCAGAGTTAAGGAAAAAAAACTCACATAGCTTAAAGTTTGATTTATTACATAAACAGCAAATCATTCAGTTGTATTTATAACAAAATTTATTTTCACAATATTTAAATGACCATGTTTACAATTGCCACATCACTAGTTCTTGCCAGCTTTTTCATTTTCTCTAATACTTTTTCTATAGATAAACTTAGAAAAAGTACTACTCTATTAAATCAATAATTTAGCACAAGATATATTATCAAATGCTGGCATTTCCTTGATATTCAAGAATTTATGACAAGAAATGGGACCTCGGGCTTAAGAATAAAGGGGAAAAAACGAGCCACCTAATCCCAAACCAGGTAGAGTTGGGATGGGAAGTGCGGGTGTTAGTAAATGCTTCTGAAGCCAAAGCAATGTTCATGCAAGTTTAACTCAAACTTTCTACGCAGAAGTTTAAAACCGAACTGAGACACTGCTTTGATAGTGTAACAGAAACGAATGGCCCCAAACAAAGCAAGTCCTTTGTAGCAACTGTTAAGCAGTATTCACATACAACTGCTTTCTCCAACCAGGAAGGCATGGAATGAAAAACTAAGTGCCAAAGAGAAAAAAAGTTAAAGGTGCCAAAAGGTCTTAAAAACTACACTTAGCAGCAAACGGCAAACGACCCCACAAACTCCTGCAAAAAGAAGCTGCTCCATTCCCCCCTCAGCAGAAGAAGCCACGGGGACTGGCCCTGGGAAACCTGAGAAGGGGCCCGGAGCCCTCGACCACTCTCAGAAGCTGTGACTGTCTAAAAGACTGAGCGGCTGGAGAAAGATCGGGCCACTAATTCCACGCCCTTGCCCTTCCCATCCCCGTCCTCCCCATCCCGCAGCGTCAGCCCTGTCGGCTCCGGATGCCAAGAGTACTCAGCGGGGGTCAGGGGGACTGCGGAGCCGGCGGCCTGAGCGCCCTCTTTACCTGGTCGCAGAGGCGCGGCCAGGCAGGGAGGGTGCGTGAGCGTGTCAGCGACACAAGCCTCCTGCGCCTACCCACCCCGCGCGAGCCAGGTTTCCGAGGCAGCTTCTGCGAGTCTTCTCCCACGGACCACTGGCTGCCAGAAAGGCCGGGAGAGCAACAACAGGCACAGTGTCTTGGAAACAGCCGCGTCGGCCGTCATTCATAATCCGGCGGACCGGAAACCGACGGTTACGTCACTTCCTACCGTCGCACAGCCAAAAAGTTCCCCTCTTCACGCTGCTGCAGGAACCTTTGTTTCCCCTTACTGGGAGCCGGCTAGTTCCGGGAGCAGTTCGGAAGGGGCCTCCGGGAACGGACGGAGCAGCGGGGCGGAGCGGTGAGTTGTGACGAGCCAGCCGGCTCCCAGCCGCCTCTGGGAGGCTCGAGACCTCCGCGAGGGGCGAGGTGGGAGAGTAGTTGCGTGGGGTCTTAGTTTCCTCGCTCCTTATGGGGAAACCTCGTAATTTGCGGGCGGTTGCGTGCTCCAGGCTGACCGCTCTCTCCCTTCAGCGAGGGTTGTTTCCTCCTAGGGTGTTAAGGGCTAGGGCTTGTCGGCTGAGGCACGGCCCCAGGGACTAGGTCCCTGGAACCCTGTCTCGGACCTTTCTCGGAAGGTTTTGGCGACTTCTCTGTGCAGCTCCCTCTTTCCGCCTCTTATCTTCTCTCGGGCTCCCTCCTCAAAGACCTTACCCCGTGCTAGGCCTTCGGTGTCATGTTTTGATCAAAAGATTGGCATTCCATTTCTGAGCGTCTTCTGTCCCTTTTCAGCTTCTCTGTCACTTGGTTGATTTGGAATCCTGGAATCGTGGTTTTTCCGCTTCCCCTGCGTTTCCAGACGTGTCCCTAAGATTTCAGTGTAACCCAGGGCCAAGAATCCAGTAGAGGATTGAAATGGGCAGCATCTTGAAAAGGATTTTTATTGGAAGGGGTTGCAAGAGCTTTCAAAGACATAGAGGGCAAAGCTTTCTAGAGCCGTTATGACATGGCAACCCTAATATTGCACTCGGTGTGAATAGGTTCAGTTTCTTTTATCTTGTGCACGCACATGCAGATAGATGATCAACTTTGGACTTTTTTTTTTTTTTTTTAAGATTGGCATGTAGGGTGAGAAATGGGATCTAGGGCAAAGCATTATGAATATCCAATTTAGGTTGTTGAGATCACGGACGCCCCAGAAAGTGATGTTTAAACAAAACCTAGTTCATTCATTCAATATTTTTGAGAGCCTAATTTTTAAACACTAGATATATAACTAAATAAAATAAGCCCTTGCCCTCATAGAGTTACAATCTAGTGGGATTAATGAATTTAAGCCAGGTAAAGGATTGGGAAGAGAGTATTGCAGATAGGAACATAGTACAAATCTCTAGTATTGGAATTACATTGCTTTTCCTGTTGCTTTTTTGATGTTTGAGGGGTTTGGGGGGGCAGGAGGTGCAGGGAAGGTGGGTTTGAGTTTCTTATTGCTCTTTGCAAAGGGATTTTGTAAATGGTCAGAATTGTGAAGAAGGAGGGAAAAGACCATTATACTTTGAACCCTAATCACCAGCAAAGTGATAGTCAAAAAGATAAATATAGACTCCTCCCCCCTTAAAGTACTCAGTTTTATAGGGAATATAACACTTTAAAAAAAAAAAGTATGGTTCAGAGTAGAAAGTCCTAGTACCACAAGAAAGCACTATATGAGATATCGTAGGAGGGAGAGATTATTAGTAGTATTTGGGGTCGAAAAGGACACACCATTGGTGAATAGAATCCTCATGAGAAATAATATTTGAACATAGAATTTGGACATCTAAAAATGAGTAAAAAGCTTCCCAGAGAGAAGAGTAAGTAGAGGTGTCAAGGCCAGCTAATGGCTCTGTTGTAAGGAAAATCTATATGAAGATTAAAGTTTTTGTGCCAGTTAAGGAGTCTTTTTAAATGGTAGGTGAAGAAATTGGGCTTTATTTTGAAGACAGTAGGAAGTTTTAATTTTTGAGCAAGAAAATGAAAAAGAAAGAAAAATGTGGGGAACATTAATATGACAACAGTGTTGAAGTCAAGGAGAATAACTAGATTATTGCTATAATAAAATTTATAAAGACATGAATTTGAGTAGTAGCAGTGGGAGTGAAAAATGGAACAAATGTGAGAAATGTTACAGAGTCAGAATCCATAGGGAAGGCCTGCTGATTGCTTGGTAATAAGGAATAAGAGAGGCCTCTGTGAGGGAAGGATGTAGGCCTCAGGCTGGAATAGCGGAGAGTGTGTCATTCATTGAAAAAAGTGCAGGACAAGGAACTTTTGGGGGAAGGTATTCATAATCTCAGTTTTAGTCTTAACTGAATTTGAGATACCATTAGGGCAACCAGGTAGACATATCTACTAAGCAATTGGAAATGTGGGATTTGAGCTTAAGTGAGATTGGAGTGGTGATAAACACGAAAGCATCTGCCTAGAGGTGATAGTTAAAAACATGATACATAGATGATAACCAAGGGAGAATTGGATGCAGAACTAAAGAAGATAGACAAGGACAGATACTTGGGCAATACCAAGAATGACAGAGCTGAGAGGATGAACCAGAGTAAGAGTAGTCAGAGATAGAAGAAGAAAACCAGAAAAGCTGAGTGTAATAGAAATCAAGGAGGAGAAAGTTTTTGAAAGAGGAAGTGAATAATATGTGTTCACTTGGCCAGCATTTAATGAATACCTGCTACCTGCCAGGCACTCTGCTAGGTACACGGTTAACAGCAGTAGTAAGATCAATCCAGTGCTGGTTGTCATGGAATTTACATTCTAGTGAGACAGACACTGTTTACATAATTAGCAGTGTAGTAGCTATTACAAATAAGTGCAGGATGTTTGGGGACCATGTAACAGTAAGATTTCTTATTTTGTTGGGGGAATGTAAAAAAAAAAAAACTACTGAGATATAAAGGATGAATAAGATGGGTATGGGACACTTTCTACTAAAGTGCTGAGGTGAAAAAGAATATAATAACTTGAAAGACTTGAACTAAGTTATGTGGCTACAATAGAGAGTGGGAATAGCCTGAGATATTAGGTAACATTTAATGAGTGTACTCTGTGCCAGGTACTCTTGCAACTACTTTACATGTATTACCAGACCTTATAGGGCATTAGAAACCTTAAGGATCTTGTTCTTGAACCTTTGGACAGAGAGAAGTGAAAAGACCATTTAACCAAGTGAGTGATATAGAAAGACGTGGAGGGGGACAGGAGTGGTTGTGGGAAGACTGATTAAGCTATTATGGTGGGCCAGAAAATGGATGATGGTAGCTTGGTCTAGGGTGGTGGTAGTAAGGATTGAAAAAGGTAGATGAATTTGAGATATATTTATGTGGTTTGGTGATTGCATGGGGCAGCAGTGGTGGGAGAGGAATTAGGAGGACTTAAAGCTGATACTCACGTTCTGGCTGGAGCAATGGGATGAGTATCATATGAGGAAGGGAATGCTCAAGATCTGGTTGGGAGACAAAAGAAGAGGTTTTGAGTGGTCTGTTAGGCACATGTTGAATAGGAGACACCAGCGAGATAGCCAAGTCAAGCTGGCTGTTGGATCTTGGAAGAGATGGGTGGGCTGGAGAGATAAATTTATAATCAGCGGCAAAAGGGTGTAGATCAAATTGTCTAGGACAGTAATTCTCAAACTTTAGAGTGGATCAGAATCAGCTAGAAGGTTTAATACAGATTTCTGGGCTCACTCGCAGAGTTTTTTCTTCAGTTGATCTGTGATCTGTGCTGCTGATCCAGACGTCACATTTTGAGAAGGTGTAGAATGGGGCAAGAAGAGACCCAGAACCTAACCTTGAGGAACTCATTTATGTTGAAGTGGAACAGGAACCTACAAAAAGACTAAGAAAGAAGTAGGAGGAAAAAACAATGTTTGTTTTATTTACCTAAAGCTAGGAATACTCTGGTGAGAACATGGAATGGTGGGACAAAGGCCAGATTGCAGGAAATGCAGCATAAATAGAAGAATGAAGAAAGGGAGCATAGAATGAGGATGACTTTCTGAGGAAGTTTTGCTATGAAATGAAGAAGGCAGGATGCAAGAGCCTTGAATATATCCAAGTGTTAATGAAAAGATGCTGGTAGGAAGAAAGAGGCTGTGGGAGTGGGCAGTGGAGAAGACATAGTAAATAATCCATAGCTCAAGGTCCAGATGGAGAAGGAAAAGGTAAGATCCAGGTACAGGTAGCATTACACGGAGAGCCATCTTTTCATTTATCAAGTGGGAAAAAGGGAAGGATGGGTGCAGGTAAGTTTGTGGATGTAGTCACAAGAAGTTGATTTGGTGATTCTCTGACAGCTTCTGTTTTCTCTGTGAAGTCAGGAAGGACATCTACTGAGATAGGGTAGCAGTTTCAAGGAAAATGGACAAAGTGTAACTGGTCTTGGCAGAAAGTGGGGAAGTGAGTTGACAAGAGAAGCATGATAGGATTGCTAAATTGTGTGGAGTGCCTAGATGAGATTGGTGACTCCGAAGATACAGTGTGTGTATTCCTCTCAGCTGCACTTAAGAGTTTGGGTGTAGGCCAGGAGAAGGTAAATAGGATGGATGGCTACAAAGTAGATGAAACTACAGGACTGTAGGACAAGGGTGCTTAGGAAAGAGAGTCTTTGAAAGGCTGGACCATGGAATATAAGCTGGAAAGGAAGTAAAATGACAGGCTGCAAATAAGAATGAGTAAGAGATGGAGAAGAGATCATTGTTTAGTAGTGGAAATTTCTGTGGTATATGCATTTGCCATAGATGATTCCTACTATGAGCTAAGAATTCACCACATTCCTAGGTCACTGACATTTTTTAAAGTAGTAAATACTAATTTTCTGACATCCTTTTTTTTTAAAGCAATACCTAGATTTTAAATTAAACCTACATTTAAAGCACTGTTTCTTTCATGTATCTGTATCTGTGTGTACACACACACACACACACACACACACACACACACACACACACACACACACACACACACACACCCCTAGGACTTCGTTTTCTAGAATCCTCAGTAAGAATGGTATGGCTCTTTTCCAGTCTGTTTTGATCATGGATTTTGGAATATACAGGGAAGGATTGTATAAAAGTAACATAATTTGGTATAACTCCAGGAAAATATTTTTGGAAATTATAAAGGAAGTAAATTGATAAATTAGTTGCTGACCTCTTTAAGGACGTCAGTGGATGAAGAATAAATTTTACTATGTGTGCATTTGCCAGTAAGAAAGAAGAATAGAAGCCAGAGAAGGCAATAGAAAAGGGGTGAAGAAAAGTAAGATAGAAAACTAAAATACAAAGGATAAAACACATAACTATGAGTGTTTTATATTAGACCCATCTACTGTTTTCTCTTTGATGAGGGGGAAAAAGTTGGAGCAAGGAGGTGCCAATAAGGAGAAAGCAGAGGGAACGATGAATTGGAGCCTTCTATAAATTCAAAGTGCAGGTGGAATGGAAGGAAAGAAATGGGGCAAAAACCAACCAAACAGAAAACCCAAAAGGGTGGTTGACCTGGTACCCTGAAGAGGTTTCTGGGTCAAAACAGTGGAAGAGATAGAATGATGGGAGATTATAGTCAAAATGTAGAATAGTTGTGGCTAGTTTCAAGCTTCAGTGGCTGAAGATGAAGTCCCTTGGGGTTGAAGATTTAAGTAAGAGTGCAGGAAGCTGGAGATCATCAATCTAGATGCAATTTTAGCATTGCCAAAGATGAAGGTGGGGAGGAGGAAGAAGATGAGCATGGTTCCATACTTTATCAACCTTGAAGGTGCAGGTGTGGATTTCAAGAGAAGATGCTGATGAATGGTGGTCATGGAATGTTTTTCCAAAAGCAGCAATATGGAATAAGATCTCCGTAGACCTTTTTGCTCTTTAAATAGGAAGTCAAAGGAACACCATGTGGGAGATAGTGGTAAAAAGGTGATGTCATGGGGAAAGAGTAAAGAGATAAAGGAGCGCTTAAGAAAAAACGTAGAAAACATAGGGGAATATATTGGTAATGAGTGGGGGCTAGGAGACAATGGGCAGCTAGCAATGACGTTAATGTGGAGAGAGAGAAGGACTGAGCTGAAAGTACTGGAGGGCTTTTTAAGGGAAAGGTAGTTTGTACCTTAAAGCAGCCTTGATGTATACATAATAGGGAAAGGGAAACTAGAAGTTGCTAGATAGACTAAAGCAGTGGTCTCCAGATTTGTCTCATTATTCCATGAGTGTAAAATTGAGCACACTTCCATATATGTTAGTTATCAATTATATGCATACACTACTGTCATTCTATATATTAATAGCTTATTTTTTAATAAAAATTAAAAAGAAATTCTTATATTTTTTCCCTATATTCCACTATGAAAACCACTGGGCTAGAGGAAAAGTAATTTAGGGCATGGGTACAAAGCCTGTTCAGTTTTATAATTGCAGGATCGTATAAGAACTGACTCCAAGGTTCCAGTTGAAACGTTGGTATTGATAACATGACTTCTATGGTCTTATCATCTAGGTGCTGACTCTTGTCCCCTAATTTGTAATGCAGACCTTTTATTGGTGATTATGGACTTACATAACAATAAATATTTTGCTTCTGGTTTTCAGCATAGAAATTTCAAGTAATGGTTTTTCTAGTATATTAAAAGAATTCTTTTCAGTATTAACCCTTTGGCCAGTCTCATAAAAGAAATAGTTTTGAATAAGTAAATACTATGCTTGTTAGCTATAAAAAGCTACATCAATAAAGTGATTAGACTGTATTCCCCTTGAGCACTCAGGAGGAATGGCAGGTTTATTCTTTTCATTGTGGAAATTTCAATGAGGAACTCTTTTCTCTTTCTATATAGATGATATATGGAATAATACCATCTTATGAAGTGACAGAGGTTGCTTCTCACTTTTCATTAAATTACTAATACAGCTGTTTGAGGTAGGTTATTTTCCTATTAGTATTGGCTTTTGGATTCATGAATGATTCACATATTTGAGTAGAGCGCAGAATTTGACAATAATTCCAAGGCTATCAGAAAAGTATCTAATACTTTCTTGAAAACTTAAAAAAAAAAAAAAAAAAAGCCTAAGGGTGTGTGTGTGTTTCCTGTCAAAGTTGGAGAGGGATTGGGGAGAAGTAGATGGGTAAGGAACAAACAAAATTCCTTTCAGTCTGAACTTTCATATGCCAAGATTCAACCTACAGCAAGTTTTAATGGTTTTATAAACCCCTGAAAATGAGAGATTACCGTGGAATTGCTGACAGATCCTTAACTCTAACACTGCAAGTGTGTTGCATTATTACAATATTAACCTCAAGGATAGAAGACAACTTCAAGCCCTACAATATTGATCAAAGGATTGAACACAAAGTATACACTTTTATTTTAATAATTCCTTGCCTGGAGAAGTATTTGAAAAAGTGACACAAGAAGTAGAACCAAATGATAGCATTGATATTAGCTGAAAACAAAACTTTTTTTTAATGTTTGGAATTTCATAAGCCTTTGATGTACGTCTTCACTATATTTTAAGCTCCTAATGACACAGAGCATTATCGTAGGCCCTGTGGGAGAGATTTTATATTATGTATGTATGTGTATATATTTTTTATAGTAACTATGGCACCATTCCTCAGAGACCTTGCTTTTTAAAAATAAGTTAATGCATGAGATACCACAATCTAAATGTGATCCAATAAGATTATCATTAGTATGTTTTCTGAGGCATTAAACGTTGGAGCTGAGGACTAAGGAGATAAAAAGAAAATATAATTGAGGTAAAAGCTGCAGCACCAAAAGCTGCAGCACCTTTATAGCTCATTGCTTGATGCTTCCTCTAAACCATTGCCCTCCTGTGACACCTCACCCCCCAAAATCTTTTTTTTTTTTTTTTTTTTGGGCGGTAGAAATAAGGTTTGAGAGAAGAAATTTTGGATGTATTATATATATATATATATATATATATATATATATATATGATATATAGTAAACCTGACCTAAACACATCAAATTCTTGTATATTGAACTGTAAGTGTATATTTTAAAACAGAGTTAGGAAGGGGCTCTGTGGCAGGGAGGAGCTTAGCAGGATTTAAAATTTAGCCATGGATATGGATACATACAAAACTGATAACGTTCTTGCTTCAGGGGAAAAGAATTTGGTAGGAATAACAAAGAAACTTACTTTTTTCTTTAATAACCTTTTACACATTTCAGATTTTGTATCATGGGCACAGTATTACCTATTATAAACAAAAGAACAAAATAGATAAACTTTAACATAGATAACTGTTCATTGTCTCTAAATTAACCACCCCCCCCCCCCCCCGCTTCTTTTTTCTTCAGGTGTTTGCAATGGCTGCTACTGTGAACTTGGAACTTGATCCCATTTTTTTGAAAGCACTAGGCTTCTTACATTCAAAGAGTAAGGATTCTGCAGAAAAGCTGAAGGCACTACTTGATGAATCTTTGGCTCGGGGCATTGATTCAAGTTACCGTCCATCTCAGAAGGTACCTATATGAATAAAAAGCTTTGGGGGGAGTTTTGTAAGGCCTGTAGTAGAATGGTGTTAATATTTAGACCATCTCAAAACAATCTCCCTGCCATAATAATCTTTCCTTAAGGCATGAAGAAATTATATTCTTTAGTGTTCTTTTCTTCCTTCATGCTTTCAGAGAACTGTTACATTACATAGAAAAGTTAGCTGGGTGGGAGGGATATTCTGTTCTTCTACTTCATGTGTAGAGAAACCCACTTATTTATGATTTAATTTCTAATTCTTTATGATCGAAACATTTTTTAAGCTCTTGGATGAAACCATAACTTGTAATTATTCTCTAATGTTTCATGAAGTAAAAGGACAGGGATTTTGCAGTGAAGTGGATTGAATATGGGAAGGATAATTTAAGGGAAAAGAGAGGTGTGAATGAACTATGAGAACTGTGTGGCTCCAACTTTGATAATAACAAAGCAGCCAAACAACTTTATGTGAAAAGAATATACATTTTGGAACCAAACCTTTAAATCCCAGCTTATCTCTTGTTAGTCGTGTGGTAATAGATATTATATCCTGAACATTTATTGTGTTTAGGGTACTTTCCTGCATGGTGTATGTATATAATTAATTTTAATTGTGATAATCATCCTTTGAAATAGGTATTATTTATTTTCATTTAAAAATAAGGAAACTGATGGGTGTCTGGGTGGCTCAGTCAATTAAGCATCTGACTTCGGCTCAGGTCATGATCCCAGGGTTCTGGGATCGAGCTCCACACGGGGCTGTCCGGGCTCAGCGGGGAGTCTGCTTGTCCCTCTGTCCCTCCCTCTGCTCGTGCTCTCTCTCTCAATAAATAAATAAAATCTTTAAAAAATAATAAAAAAATAAGGAAACTGGGGTGTGTAGCAACTTCATTTCAGCATTTCAGCCAGCCTCTATTTCTTTATTAGTAAAATGGAGATAATAAAAATTACCTTGCAAAATTGTGAAAATTAACCAAAGGTAAAGTATGTAAGTCACCTACTGTAGTATCTAGCTGGTACATAATAGGCTTTTCGTGAATGGCAGCTCTTGTTATATTCTGTAATACCTGATACATTCTTTCAAACCTTTCTAAAACTCTAGAGCCCTGAAACTCCCAAGTCACCCAGGTCTTTAGACCTAGATACCAAACTGAGGGAAGACAGAACTACATCACTCACTCAGTCTAATCCACAATCTCAAACTAAAGACAGGCCCAAATCCCAGACTCAGTAGCCAAGTCCCAGACCCAGTGCTTAAGTAAACAGTGGTATTTTGCCCCCAGTCTTCTTTCAACACAAACTCTCATATTCTCAAGCCCTTTTACTGTGTTTTGAATAATAGTGCCAGTGTGTCCTTGTTTCTTCTACCATCCGCATTCTGGTAGGTTCAGTGAGTTCAAACTGACCAAATTATACAACTCTCCAGAATATACTAGTAAGTTTATTCTGCTCTGAATATTGATACTATCCCAATAGGAAAAATCTATTATTACTAAAGAAGCAGTACTGTATTTTGAGATTCTAAAACAGAAGGAAGTTCATCTATTAAAGTACATGAAAAATTTGTTTTGATTAAAAAGCCTCCTGCCCTTAGATTTCTAACTGGAGTTACTTCTATTGATCAACCTAGAGAATATACTCTGTTAGGTATTTAAAAAGTATAGATTCACTTAATTGTAGCCTTTAGCTGTCCATTTCCATCTCTAGAGTGAGAATCACCTGGAGGCAGTGGTATGCTTATATATATATATATATTTTTTTTTTTAAGATTTTATTTACTTATTTGGCAGAGAGAGAGAGAGAGAGCACAAGCAGGGGGAACAGAAGAGGGAGAGGGAGAAGCAGGCTCGAGCCCGATGCGGGGCTCAATCCCAGGATCCTGAGATCATGACCTAAGCCGAAGGCAGATGCTTAACCACCTGAGCCACCCAGACGCCCCGGCAGTGGTATGCTTATAAACATTAACAACTGGCTCTCCAAATGTAGTATCAACATAAAAATTAGTTGATATTTCATTTACATCATTAAATAAGTCAAATGTGAAATAATGAATTCAGAGGTGCCTGGGTGGCTCAGTCTGTTAAGCATTGATCAAAATCAGCTCTTGATCTCAGCTCAGGTCTTGATTTCAGGGTTATGAGTTCAAGCCTTGTGTTGGGCTCCATGCTGGGCATGGAGTCTGCTTATAGAAAAGAAAAACAAATAATGAATTTAGAACTTAACTCATCCTTCAGTGACTTGTAACTCTTTTGCTGAATTAGATAATAGTTTTCAAATGCTGCAAGATTATGTTTTTTGGGTATTTATGTTAGAGACACAATACACTTTTAAGTTTAATCTGTTTTACCAACACTTTTTCCATCACTTTCCCAAGGCTACACGAGTGGTCAACAAACTTTCTGTAAAGTATCAAATAGTAAATGTTTTAGGTTTTGTGGGCCACATGGTCTCTGTCACAAAGATCTAATTCTGCCATGGTAGCATGAACACGCCACAGGTTATACATAAATGAGTGAGTATAACTGTGTCCTAATGTAACTTTATTCATAAAAAACAGGCAATAAGGCCAAATTTGGCCTCTAGGCCTCAGTTTTCCAACACCTGGTCTAGACAGTCGGCACAATAAATCAAGTGTAACTACCAATAAGTCTAAAGCCCCGTTCTTTATCCCTTCCCCATTTCTTCCTCTTTAGAGGTTACCACTGTTCCGAAGCTAATGTATATCATTCCTGTTTGTATTTTTATACATTTATGTGTTACCACAAAAAAGTAGCTGCACTCAGACGTTCTAGTTTATTTAGAATGGGAGGAAATGCCCTCCTTTTTTGCAGGGTGATTCCAAGGAGCTATCATTTACGTAAACTTGTTATACTATTAGCAGTAGATAGCAAGTATAAATATCAGCAAAGTGGTAATATAAGACAAGGAGGAAAATATAACACGGAGACTGAAAATATTTGCAAATCAATTATCTGATAAAGGAGTTGTATCCAGAACCTATGAATAACTTTTTAGACTCAGTAATAAAACAAACAACTCCGTTTTTTAAAAAGGGCAAAAAATTTTAAGGAACACTTTACCAAAGAAGATATATGTATAGCAGATAAGCACTTGAAAAACTGTTCAACATCATTAAACATTAGGAAAATGGAAATTGAATCCACAGTGATATACCACTATATACCTATTGCAATGTCTAAAATTAAAAAAATTAGCCAAACCAATGTTGATGAGGATGCGAAGGAGCTGGGACTCTCATATACTCCCGGTGGAAATATAAAATGGTATACTGCTTTGGACAGTGGTTTGATAGTTTCATACACCTACCATACGATCCAGCCATTTTACTCCTAGACATTAATTCTAGAGAAATGAAAGTAAATGTCCACACAAAGATTTGTGCATGAATGGTCATAATAGCTTTATTTGTAATAGCCCCAAACTATAAACAAATATCCACCAATAGATAAATGAATAAACAAATGGTATCTCCATTCGATAGAATATAATTCAGCAATATACGGAATGAACTGTTGATATATTCAACAACCTGAGTCAATCTTAAAATAAATAGGCTGAGTGAAAGAAGACAGAAAAAAAGAGTATATACTGTATGATTTTGTTCATATAAATTTCTAGGAAATGTAAACTAATTTATAGTTACAGAAAGCAGGTCAGTGTTTGCCTGACGATAGTGGGGGACATAGTTTCTCTAGGGTATATACCTCTAAGAGTAATTATAGTGGGCCACAGGGAAACTTTGGGGGATGATGGATATGTTCTTTATATTGATTGTAGTGATGGTTTCATGTGAAAATTACCGATTTTACACTTTATACAGTTTGTGTATCAATTATTTCTCAAATCTTTTTAAAGAAATGGATGTTACATTGGTCCAAACATTTCTTAATTTTTAACTAAAAATTGTTTATATTTATGATCTACTTTTTACAATTTGTTAGAACATTTAACTACAAGTATCTTTTTATTTCATCTTTTAGGATGTGGAGCCACCCAAAATTTCAAGCACAAAAACTATTTCTGTTAAGCAAGAGCCCAAAACATCATCCAGTCTTCCTTCTGGCAATAGTAATGGCAAAGCCCTCACAACTGAAAAAGTAAAGAAGGAAGCTGAAAAGAGACCAGCTGATAAAGTAAGAATTAATTTAATCTGCCTTTAAAAAGAGTAAATCAGTTATGCTTATAGGCAGGAACAATGTTTCTTTTTGTGCTCACTTCTTTTACATAATAGTAGGTAAAGTATATAATAATTACTAGTAAACATATTTTGATAATTATAGATGTTGATTTTTTGAAAAGTGAGTAAAATTTAGAAACATTTAACCATTTACTGAAGTCATTATCAATACATATTTGAACCCTAGGGGGATGTACTAATTTAAAGTATAAACTTTAATCCATAACTTAAATATTCTAGATGGAACAGTTGTTGAGAAGAAAAGACAGGAGAGAATAAAGATGCAAGTGACTAAACATGAAATTTGTTACAGTATGGTGTGTACCTTAACAGAGCGACAGATAATTTTTGGATTGCCTATTTTGAATGATTTTTGCACATAGTTAATTATTAAGATTTTAGCACTTAGTAAAAAATACATTAAAAAAATCTTTAGTAATTCTTGCCCTCAAGGTAGAGTATTTTAATCTCATATGTTTTCGTACTTTTTCTAAATATTGGCTATTCATAAACTATATAGTATTTTCTGTGCTTTCAAGTTTATATAAATGGGTATCATACTGTACATGTATATCTTTTGGCAAATTACTTTATCATCTCTCAGGAAATCTACTTTTGAAATTCACCTGTGTTGATAACATGAAGATGCGAATATTGCTTTCAGCTACCATATAATACTTATTCAGTGAATAAATCAGTTTATCCATTCCCCTGCTGATGAGCAATTAGCTTATTTCTCCTTTTTTTCTATAACAATGGAGCTTCAGTGAGCTGCTTTAAAGGTAAATTTGTGCACATGGTGATAGTTTCTATAGGAGGTATATCTATAAATAGATGTAATAGGATAGGTACATCTTCAATATTACTAGACATTGCCAAGTTACTATCCGAAGTGCATATACCAAATTTGTACTCTCGCCAATAAAGTATAAAAATTGCAAATTCTCCATGTCTTATCAGACTTTTTAATTGTTGCAAATCTGACAGGTATGTGTGTAACATTTATATCTTAAAGAGAGGAGCCAAAATTTGCTTTGAAGCAAATATAGCAGTGTCTGGATGACTGGGAGATGGTTTGTTATTTACTTCTTTTCAATATATTTCAAATATCAGTAGTTTAAGATTTTATTTATTTGAGAGAGAGAGAGAGAGAGAAAACACAAGTGGGCAGAGATGAGAGGGAGAGGCAGACTCCCCACTGAGCAGGGATCCCCATGTTGGCTTGATCCCAGGACCCAGGATCATGACATGAGCCAAAGGCATACACTTAACCACCTGAGCCCCCCAGGTACCCCAAATATTGTAGTTTATAATTTAAAATATTTAAGATAAAAACTAGCCTTAAAAATAGCCTTTTTAGTGCTGTGGCTTCTCATTTCAAAGCATCTGATAGGAGAACAAAATATAGTTTTTATATAAGTAAGTGCATTGAACCAGAATTCTTTAATGGGTAAAAGAATACAAAGACAGATAGATATATGCTAAAGTGTTCTTTTTTCTACCTTGCTGGTTTCTTGTATTGATTATGAATTTATTATAAATCTTCTACAGATCTTTAGTGTTTAGAACTGTCCCTAACTATGTCAAAATATCTGTCAAGTGGACTTGGTCATTGCAAGTGTCCATCTTATCCATCTCTCCGTGATTTAAGGTTTATTCTGACATGTTACTTTCTGATTGTCTGCTATTTTTATAGATGAAATCAGACATCACAGAAGGAGTTGATATTCCAAAGAAACCTAGATTGGAGAAACCAGAGACACGGTCCTCTCCCATTACCGTCCAAACTAGCAAGGATTTAGCTATGACTGATCTTTCCAGTTTTGAGGAGACTAGTGCTGATGATTTTGCCATGGAGATGGGATTGGCCTGTGTTGTTTGTAGGTAAGTTGTACCTTTCTGTGGAAAGATTCTTTTGTTTTTGTAAAGAGCAAACAAAAGGAAAAAAAAGACCAATTGTTTGATGTTTATATTTTGTTTTTATAATTTGGAGGTGGGTAGGAGATAAGTAGATTATTCTCTATGAGATGCCCCTATAGCAATTTAACATCTTGAAAATTATCAAATATTTTGTCTTCCTCACTGTGGCATCTTTAATCTGTTATGTCATAGTAACATTTTCTGCATTCCTGGGTTCTAGAGGGAAAGCTATTATTGCTTTATTCTTTAGTAAAGAAGAATTTGTTCAGCAGATTAATTCTTTTCTTATTAAGAAGTCTGTGTTGCTTTTTTTTCTTTGAATTGTTGATAGTACTTATAAAGTAGATTGTTATACACAATTTTCTAAGCACCCTTACATCTTTTCCTACAAATAATGGAGAAAAAAATGAATGGATTTTATAGGTTGTTCTGAGCATTGTTATAAAACATGGATACATAATTATAAAAACATGGATAATTTTGCTTATTAGAAGATGCATTGTAGAAATCAGAAAAACAATTTTAAACTGCTTGATGCAAGGGGCTATATTTTTAATTGTTAATGACTTGTACTGTCTAACACAAAAGATTACCATCTTTGTTGCTGTTTTCTTCATGAAAATGTTAGATTCTGGTGCATTGGGACTGAGTAAATAACCGTAAGCTTTTGTGAACCTTACAGAGAATGAGTTAATGTACTTCTGAATAGGATCATTTGTTACAGCTTCATTGTTTTCACATATATTTATTTCAGCCTTTATCTACCATGAAGTTTATAATTTTTAACTAAGAAATAAATGGTAAAGTAATAATGGAAAGAGAGCTAGTAACTTTAACCCTCCATTTGGAGACTTATGATAGTCTAAGGCTGTGGTGATTGCTTTTTGAATTTATATTTTCTTGATACACAGTTTGCTACATTCTATTCAGTTGATAATACATATACTTATTGAACAACCTTATCTGCACAGTAATATGCTAAACACTCTAGATAATTAGGTCCTATTTCTACCTTCATGCATAAGTCAATTTAAATATATAGGCAACTTACTTTAATGAACTTATGTATTAATGAAGAAGACAGAACAATGTGTAGGTAACAAATATAAAGGAATTTAATAGAAGTGTAGAGAAAATGTTATGAGACTGTTGCAGCACTAACCAAAGTCTACTCCCTTCTGGGAGAAAGAAAAAAATTATAATGAGAAATGGCTAGGAGAATATAGCCAAATTCAGTTACTAGGGCACCCTACATTCATTCATGCTTGAGCAGGCTACATGTTAGAGTTTGTTATTTTGCTGTTTGGTTGTCTGGGTGTTTCCCTCTTTTATATATCACGTTTACCAAAACAACCCTAAAATGGCTTTAAATTGTTGCATTCAAATAAGTGCAGTTTTTAATGGTATATTTCCTTAGGCAAATGACGGTAGCATCCGGCAATCAATTAGTAGAATGTCAGGAGTGCCATAATCTCTACCACCAAGATTGCCATAAGCCCCAGGTGACAGACAAGGAAGTGAATGACCCTCGTCTTGTGTGGTATTGTGCTCGATGTACCAGACAAATGAAAAGAATGGTAGGAATCATTTTTTTTCTCTATTTTAAACAGTCTCTGTCATTTTTTTGTTGATAGGTGCTTTTCAAAAGAAAATTTGAATATTTAAGGTACTGAAAAAATAAATTACATATACTGATTATTTAAATGTTTGTATATATAGTGTACATGTATGATTTATGTATCTATGCCTAAAGACTAGACCATATTATATCCATTTTTCTCTGTTGAGCTTTTAGCTTATTCTGCTATAGATAAACAGGATTAGAGACCCACAAAATATGAATATTCTTTACTAGTATGTCACTGTATTTATAAACATTTAGAAATACCATAAAACACTGTGGGAAATGGTGAGATACAAAGCCCTAGTCTTTGGTGAGTCTGGTAAGGACATATTGAAAATGCTTATTCCTGAGTAGGCTTAAACCATCAATTCACAAACTATGTACAGAAGCATTATTTGCATATGCATGTCTGTCTTTCCATCTGTGTTTCTCATTTTTTTTTTACTATGTTCAGTTAGCCACTGTATAGTACATAATTAGTTTTTGATGTAGTGTTCAGTGATTCATTAGTTAAGTATAACACCCAGTGCTCATTACAGCATGTGCCCTCCTCAATACCCATGACCCTGTTACCCCCTCCCCCTCCCTCCTCCCCTCTGAAACCCCCAGATTGTTTCTCGGGGTCCATAGTCTCTCATGGTTCATCTCCCTCTCTGATTTCTCCCCTTTTGGATTTCCCTCCATTCCCCTATTGTCCTCTGTGCTGTTTGTTTATGTTCCACATTTGAGTGAAACCATATGATAATTGTCTTTCTCTGCTTGACTTAACATAACCCCCTCCAGTTCCATCCATGTCGATGCAAATGGGTGGATATTCATCGTTTCTGATAGCTGAATAATATTCCATTGTGTATATGTACCACATCTTCTTTATCCATTCATCTGTTGAAGGGCACCTCGGCTCCTTCCACAGTTTGGCTATTGTGGACATTGCTGCTATGAACATTAGAGTGCACGTGCCCCTTCTTTTCACCACGTCTGTATCTTTGGGGTAAATACCTAGTAGTGAGTGCAATTGCTGGGTCGTAGGGTAGCTCTATTCTTAACATCTCGAGGAACCTCCATACTGTTTTCCAGAGTGGCTGCACCAACTTGCATTTCCACCAACAGTGTAAGAGGGTTCCCCTTTCTCCACATCTTCTCCAACATTTGTTGTTTCCTGTTTTGTTAATTTTTGCCATTCTAACTGGTGTAAAGTGGTATCTCATTGTGGTTTTGATTTGTATTTCCCTGATGGCTAGTGATGTTGATCATTTTTTTCATCCGTGTTTCTCAATTCCTCAGTCTGTCCTTCTCATTGTCTTCAAGTGAACATTTATCTCATTTTCCCAGCGTACTTTCTCTTTTTACGGCTTGCTAATATAACTGCCTTTAACATCATACTGCAATGTGTTTTCACTTGTTATATTGGATAGTTTTGTAACTTTTTCTCATTTAAAAAGCAGATAAATAAACTTCATCATTTTCCTTTAAAGAAATCAAGAAATTGTTATTTACTTTAGTGACTTATTCACTTCTCTCCTTCCTCCCCTGCCTTAGATTAGGGTCTCTTGATAGAAGAGTTTTCACATCTGTTAACCAAATACATTTCTACATAGACTTTTCTGGCCAAATACATTTTTTTAAAGGCAGAAGTACGTAGTTAAAAGTAAAAATTCAAGGTACCTATTTTACTTTTCAATCAGTTAAATTAGAAATAGGAAATGTTTTTATTACTATGAAAATTAGTAAAATTTCAATAGTGTGTATATTTTCAGTTTGTAACAGGGACTTTCTGTGACAAGGTATAATTTTTTCTGCTCAGTTTGATTTTTATTTAGTTTATTGTTTAAACCAGTCTTCCAGGACCTCAACCAAATGATTATGGGTGAGCAATATAGTACATTCCACAGCACTGACAGAAGTAGTCACTAAGAATTGATAATAATAAAAATAAGTAATTTGTGACCGTAATCTTTCTTTAGTTTATCTTCAAAGATTTTTTAAATTGTTATTTTATTGTAAGTCTCAATAAAGTAAGCACTGTTCTCTTCAAAATATTTTCTCCTCCATTTTTTGTGACCGTTTATACCAAATCTATGTTGATGGTTCTAGTCCTTTTTCCAGAATGAACTTTGGCAGCTGACCAGATATCTTACAGTAACTCTAAGTTCAACATCTTTAAAATTAAAATTGTTTTCGGGCGCCTGGGTGGCTCAGTTGGTTAAGCGACTGCCTTCGGCTCAGGTCATGATCCTGGAGTCCAGGGATCGAATCCCGCATCGGGCTCCCTGCTCAGCGGGGAGTCTGCTTCTCCCTCTGACCCTCTTCCCTCTCGTGCTATCTCTCATTCTCTCTCTCAAATAAATAAAATCTTTAAAAAATAATAATAAAAAAAAATTAAATTAAAATTGTTTTCTTCTCCCTTCAGTTTTTTCTCCCGGTTGCCTGAACTAGAAAACATTATCCTTGTTGCCTCTCTTAATTCTATATCCCTTTGTTTACCAAATTTGCTAGTTCTACCTCTTACACATTTCTCAAATCTGTTCATTTTGCCCTTACTACCCTGTTCCACTAATTGTTATTGCTTTAGCCCCTTAAGAATTCTCCTTGTTTCTGGGGCACCTAGGTGGTTCAGTAGGTTAAACATCCGACTCTTGACCTTGGCTCAGGTCTTGATTTCAGGGTTGTGAGTTTAAGCCCTGTGTTGGGCTCCAAAAAATGACAAAAAAAAAAAAAAAAAAAAGAAGAAGTCTCCTTGCTTCCTTTCAATGTGCCTTTCTCACTTCAATGAAAACATTTAGAATTATTCCTCTAAAATTTTTATCTGATTTTATCCACTTAAATATGCCCAGTGGCTCTCCATTACTTATATAATGAGGTTATACTCATTAGGGGAATATATGGATCTTCTCTCTTTGACCCAAGTCTGTCTTTGTATTCGTCTCTCCCATCACTTCACCATATACACCCATACACTCTGGCCATGCCAGACTAAGTGTATCATTTCTTGAATATGTGGTGAACTTTCTTGTTCCCATATGTCCTGCTTCTCAGCTTTTTTTTTCATCTGCGATATCTTTTATCTGCTTTACAAATTAAATGTGTAATTCATTTATCAGTAAGACCACGTCTCATCCATTGGCATAGCACCAGAGCAGAGCACAGGACTGTGTAGAACACGTCCTACTTTCTGTTGTTCTCCGTTTAAGGTATGTAAAATGGAGGAAGTGTGGATTAGTACCAGACAGACATTAGTACATACATTAGTTCAATCCATGTGTCCAAGAGTCAAAGTATGAATGGAGAGCCATGACTAATGTTAAAACATGAGTAGAATTCACCGAGAGTAGACTCAGAGGAATACCAAAAGGCAGGATCTGAAGTGAGCCTGAAGATCAGGATCCAAAAAACACAAAATTTAACGAGAGTAGGGAGTTTGGAAATAGTGCGGGTACTAAATTTAGTCATTCTAACTACAGTTGTTTTCAATACAGTTCTGATATGTGCATTGGTTATTGCTCCAAGGTATCTCAGAGATACTATTAATGGCATTTTATATCCCCATTCTTCTCACACTGATTTTTCTAACTAGGGCAGGTTCGGCAGTACACATTAGTATAGGAAGACCTAGTTAAGAATGTGGTAGTGTGGCAGGCTCCAAGATCATTCTTCAGTTCTATAATGTTCTCTTTACCAGGTAATGGGTTTTGCCCCAGCACTAAGTCAGAGACTCCTATGACTTATTGCAGTGGTTTTCAATCTAAGGTGATAACATACCTACTCAGCAGCGTTTAGAAATACGTGCTATTTTTGATTGCTGTCATACTAGCAATTATTGTCTTGAGTGGGAGATTTCATACATTCTGCAATGTAGTCACCCAGTGAAAAATTATATACCTTTGTTGGGCAGAACCAAGGCAGTGATAATATCCAAATCCCAAAACTAGTATTACCAGCAAAGGACCAAGTGTTCTGGGTATTTTTTACTCAACTCGTAATATGGCTTGGTGATGTAGAAGAAGCAGAAGATCCAAACATGATCTTCTAGGCAAAGGCCCTTTCTTGGCTTCATTGTAAGGAATCTTCATCTGCTGACGCCATGTAAGTTAAGCCAGTCTTCAGAGTCTAACCTCTGAAATAGTAGATGTGTGTTGAAGGAAGTGTAAGATTGAAAGCCATGGTTATGGAACCATGTATTTCTGATTTACTCTGAGGGCTATATTCTCATAACATGGTTTTGCAGTGGAGGATAAGATGGTCCTCCTTTCCTGTTGGTAAGAGATATTTTACCACAGGTAGTCTTCTAGCATCCTTAATAATATTCTTGATCTGAATGTTTCTTTGTAAGTGATGTTTGAAAGTAGGTATACTTTCATATGGAAAACGTGTAATACAAAAAATGGGTTGAATTGAAACTTAAGGACCAAAATTATATAGTACCGCAAACCGTAGCACAAGAAGATTGCACAAGAAAGTCCAGACAAAAAGACTGCGTTGAAATTTCCAAAAATGGGAACAGATTATTAATAAATTTCCTGATAAAGTCCTGCATGGTCTTATTAGGATTGTCAAAGACAGTGGACTGGCTGGGAGCATCTTTCCTCATCCAGTATGTATGGGTTCTTCCAGATTCAGTTTTCATATGCTATATAAATGATGGTGTTGAATAAATAAAAACTATTACCGTCCACACTTAACATGTGCCAGACACTATACTAGACATTTATGTAATCATAATTCATCCTCATAACCCACCTTAGAAACAGGTGGTCTTATCCCCATTTTGCAGATGAAGAGAATGACGATTTTAGAGATTTACGTATTTTACCTGTGGTAACATAGCTAAGGAAGTAGTTGAGCTGAGTTTTAATCCTGTATCTGTTTGACTCCAAAAACTGTGCTTTCAAACACTGCACTATACTGTTTATGTAGTTATGCTTATTTACCTGGAAAACACTAATAATCTGAAAAATGATTAGAGTTCAGAAGAGAATACAAACTTATAAAATAAAGGAAAACACTCAATTATTGGTCAAAATAAAACTGAAAATGCTTATAAAGGAACAGTGGATACAGATTCCTCTTTAATAACATAGAAAATTGTATTTGTGGACTTTCTCAAAGAGTTTAGCATGCCTACTTCTGCAGTGTGGAAAACGTCAAAAGGATACATCATTTGTCACCAATAGTTTTTTATCCACATTTGGTATTTGAAATCATATAATTGATCTGAACTACCTTTTAACTCACCCTCAGTTACTTAGGGATTTGTACCTGAACATCAAGAAGAAAACTCCTAAGTCTTTGACCAACCATAATAAATAAATGCACTCATTACAAGTAAAATTAACTGGTTGCAAATAATTTGTGATTTTCCTTTTTTAAAAGAAACAGTTTGGTTTGTCTTGTTAAAATGTATTTAATCAACCTAATCTGCATGATTTCTAAAGCTTAATATTATCTTTACTGTTTAGAAATGAATAAAATTTGTAAAACCATTCATAGGATGATAAAAATAATTTGTTCAAGAATCTATATTTTCAGTGTCACCACAATATTTTTTAAATGTTCAACTGTATTTCAGTTTGACGAGGAGTCCGTGACAGATTTTTATTGTCTTTTGTTGTGCATTCATTTAAGATTTTGTATCTAATTTAATCCACTGATTTTTACAGGCTCAAAAAACTCAGAAACCACCACAGAAACCAGCCCCCACAGTTGTTTCTGTAGCTCCAGCTGTCAAAGATCCATTGGTCAAGAAACCAGAAACTAAACTCAAACAAGAGACAGCTTTTCTAGCATTTAAGAGAACAGAGGTCAAGGTACAGTACATTCCATTTTTATCTAAGATAGGATTTTAATTTAGTTGACTCAAAAATACTTACTTGAAAAAAATATTGATGAGGAACTTTATATACTAAATGGCCATACGTTGGGAAGAGACTGCATTACTCTTACCATTAGATAGAAAGGGAACATTTATGTAATTATTTAATATCTAACTCTGCTATTTCTCTTTTTGTCACAATTAGGAAAGATTATCTGTAAGCGTTCCAGGGTGATATTCTTTACCATTTCTATGTAGTCAGACACTTATCTCCAATCGGGAATTTTGTTTAAATTCTAAATAACTCTACCCTCAGTAGCAGCAATTTTGCTTCTCACATAACTTGTGCTGATTGGCCTTGTAGCATTTTTTTCTCTCTGCTTATTGGCTATTGAAGAAGTTTTCTTCTTTTGTCTTATTTTTTTCCTTCATTATCATGAACTTTCATGGCCCTACTTCTTATACAAAAGGACCAGATTATCTAGTGAAAGTGTCACCTTTCTCATTCTTAGTTTTGCATCCTTGAAATCACACTACATTATTATTAATATCTGGCATTTTGATATCATGAATAAAACATTTTTCTAATCTAATTTTATAACAAAAACAATATTTTTACTGAGTTACACATTCCAGTTTTAAACAGAGTACTAAAGATGGTAGAAAAAATATTAGACCCAAATTCTCAAAGATTGATCCCAGAAAACTCTAGATATTACCCTGTCCTAGTGACTATAAGTAGCAAAGTTCAAGAACCTTGCTGTGATGATAAAGAATATGAATGTAAAGGAGTGCCTGGGTGGTCCAGTTGGTTAAGCATCCAACTCTTGATTTCGGTTCAGGTCCTGATCTCAGGGTTGTGGGAATGAGTCCTGCACCGGGCTCTGTGCTCAGCGAGAAGTCTGATCTAGATTCTCGCTCTCCCTCTCTCTTACTGTCTCTCAAATAAATAAATCTACAAAAAAAAAAAAAAAAAGATTGTGAATGTAAAGTACTCTGAGAAAGATACTGGTAATTTTATTTGCAGATCATTTTAAACTTAATTTGCCAGGGAAGAGTTAATATCCAAAGGATATCCATATTTGCCATATAAAAACTTAGCAAGTTGGAATAGAGGGAAGAATAATTTATTGAAAGTATTTAGAGTTGCTGTATTTTATACTTAAATCTCTTTTAAGTAGATTATTATACCAACTTGTTACTACTAAAGTTTAATTTTAAGAAATCCAACATGAAATCATTTTATGGAAACTAAGTTAAGGCCTTGGCTGTCATGTTTATTCTGATTTAGAAATTTTGATGTTTTTATGATGAAACTGAACACATTTTTACTATGGAAAAAATTGTTTCCTTTCACATATTAAAAAGCAAATAGCTTTCTAACTAGGATAATGGGCAAGAAAATATTAATAGTTAAAAATTGAGAAATAGCTGAGAAATTTATTATCTATACTGAAATACTAAGAAATCACTTGGTCTCCATTGTTTGTGTTATTTTACTTTTTCGTGTCCTAATAGTATTATAAGCCATCTGTCATTCTGTTGAAAAGCAATACCAGGAACAGCAAGCCATTAAACTAAAATGCTGTACACACAGAACTTGCTTTCTGTTTGTACTTCTTAAGTGTTGGTCTTTTTACTTCCTTCAGATGGGTTTTCTTTTGTAAAGTTTGTTGAAAGATCATTTAGCCATATGGCAGACAGTTTTATGTTTAATAGAAAATGAAAAAAATTAGATCTTTCATAACTGAAAATTAAAAGTTCACTACACTTCTGTCCTTTTTGCTTCATTTAACTTTTTCTCATTACCTGTGTGCATTCCTCTAGGAATTTATAACTTATGTGTGGTTTATCTTCTCTGAATAACCTTATGAGAGAGTTACTAGATGATGTTACTGTAAAAAAAAAAAATTCTAATTTTCAGAGTATGTGAACAAAAATCTGGACTTTTCCTCTTATGAAATAAATATCTCAGCACTCTATTCTGATTACTGTTCACATTGGTTAAAAATGTTTATGCAGGGGCGCCTGAGTGGCTCAGTTGGTTAAGTGGCTGACTCTTGATTTCAGCTCAGGTCATGATCTCAGGGTCCTGAGATCAAGCCCTGCATTGGGCTCCGCACTCATCAAGGAGTCTGCTTGAGGTTTCTCCCTCTCCTTCTGCCCCTCCCCCTCTTTCTGTCTCTCTTCTCTCTCTCTCTAAAATAAATAAATAGGGGCGCCTGAGTGGTTCAGTTGGTTAAGTGTCTGCCTTCGGCTCAGGTCCTGGGATCGAGCCCCACATCAGGCTCTCTGCTCAGCGGCGAGTCTGCTTCTTCCTCTTCCTTTCCCTCTGTGATCTCTCTCACTCTTGCTCTCTCAAATAAATAAATAAAATATTTTAAAAATAAATAAAATAAATTTTTTAAAATGTTTACATGCCAACAGTATTGAAAGCTACTTTCTGTTTTTACCAACTCTCCCAGAGTTCAGGTCTGAATACTGAACTGCATGTATTTTAGACATGGTAATTACCATACTTTTAAGTAAAATACTATTTGTAAGATTTAATCTTTTACCTCTATGTAAATTAAACACTTTTGTGAATCTTAAGAATATAAAGGTAGAAAGAGTGCTGGTGAGAAGTTCAATTTATAATTAATTTGAACAAAACATAATTTTGCCTAATGTGAAGGTGAAAAAAATTTGTTCTCATGTGAATAAAAGCAATATTTATTTGTATAATGACATTGGTATCACTGTTGCTTTTGACTGGCCGAGGAAGTTAATTAGAAAAACTAAGGTGTTATATCTTTAAGAAATTCATCTGGGAGTGAGTTAGGCCTACTTAAAATGTCACTGTGCAGCTTATGAGGCAATTGATAAAATCCTTTATACAGAAGCAGGGATCTCTTGTGTGATAGTTTAATAGAAACCTTAAACAAATTGTGAAAATAAAGTTATGAAACCTTTTTTTTTTAATATTTTATTTATTTATTAGAGAGAGAGAGAGAGAGAGAGACAGAGTGAGCACAAGGAGGGGGAGTGGCAGGCAGAGGCAGAGGGAAAAGCAGGCTCCCCACAGAGAAGGGGGAGCCTGATGTGGGACTTGATCCCAGCACTCCGGGATCATGACCTGAGCCGAAGGCAGTTGCTTAACCAACTGAGCCACCCAGGTGCCCGAAACCTTTTTAATATATCAACAGAGCTGTACAATTCCAAATAGTTAACATTGCACATCTGTATATACTTTGCACTGCAGGAGCTATTTGCTCAAAATTTTTTTAAAAAATGGATTGAGAATCTGACACATTCATTCACTCAATAAATAATTATCACATGAATCTGTTTATCTCAGACATCTTCTAAATGTCCTGGGTACAAGTATTTTTGTCCATTAAGAGTGGATTCTATCTTTGAAATGATCCACAAGCCATTTGGAGCAAGGTGTAAAGAATTAGGTGCTTTACTGAACTAGATAATACCTTTTTGGTTGAATAACAAGTTAAAGTGTTAAATCTGATTTTCTGAGAGAGCTTGTAACTGAATCTGAAAGCAATTCCCAAAAAGGAATTTCATACATTTCTTTTTTTGGAATCATTAGAACAAGAATATGACATCCCAGAATTTCTGCTTTGGAAGTGATAGCATCCATTAGCTATGGATAAGTGTTATTGTTTGTGTTTTTTCAGATCAGTTTCATAAGAACTTAATTTTGGTGGTGTGATTTAAATTTTCCAAGTCATTACTTTTGTATAAAAAGTCCAATTCAACTTGTTATATATTTAAGATATTATATTGTTAATTACATTTGGCTCTGAAGCAATATTTATCTTATTTTTTTTTAGACCTCCACGGCTATTTCAGGAAATTCTTCTAGTACCAGTGTTTCCTCTTCAGTAACTAGTGGCCTAACTGGATGGGCAGCTTTTGCAGCTAAAACTTCCTCTGCTGGTCCATCAACAACAAAATTGAGTTCAACAACCCAAAACAACAGTGGGAAACCTGCTACCTCATCAACTAACCAGAAGCCTGTGGGTTTAACTGGTCTGGCGACATCATCTAAAGGTGGAATAGGTTCCAAAATAGGTTCCAGTAACAGCACTGCACCCACTGTACCATTGAAACCACCTCCACCTCTAACTTTGGGCAAAACGGGCCTTAGTCGCTCCGTTAGTTGTGACAATGTTAGCAAAGTGGGTCTTCCTAGTCCAAGTAGTTTAGTTCCAGGAAACACCAGCCAGCTCAGTGGGAATGGAAATAGTGGAACATCAGGGCCTAGTGGAAGTACCACTAGCAAAACCACTTCAGAATCAAGCAGCTCTCCATCAGCATCCCTTAAAGGTCCAACTTCACAAGAATCACAGCTCAATGCCATGAAGCGATTACAGATGGTCAAGAAGAAAGCTGCCCAGAAGAAACTCAAGAAGTAATGTGGCCAAGTAGCTTTTTGTATCACATTACCCTAAAATTTTATTATTAGGACATAAACTGTAATATACTATAATTTAATAAAAATCTTCACAATGAAATTTCTATTATTTCTTACCTTAAAATGCTAAATGTTTTAAGCAAAATTTGAAAATCTTTTTTTTTTTTTTAAACTTATTTATTTATTTGACAGAGAGAGACACAGCAAGGGAGGGAACACAAGCAGGGGGAGTGGGAGAGGGAGAAGCAGGCTTCCCGCTGAGCAGGGAGTCCAACGCGCGGCTCGATCCCAGGACCCTGAGATCATGACCTGAGCCGAAGGCAGATGCTTAATGGCTGAGCCACCCAGGTGCCCCAAAATATGGATATCTTTTAAGATTTTAATCTTGTAAGTCTGTATAACATTTTTATTTTAACAGTTTCCGTAGTGTTTGAAAATGATTAAAATTATTAATTCTTGATGAGAACTTCTGGAATCCCAAGAGACTGGTAGCATACATGACTTTTTAAAAAAACAAATAGTTCATCTTCTAGTAAAGCCCCAAGAATTAATCCTACTGAATAAGGTGCCTTACAAGGTGGCAGGAATGACCCAATATAAAGTTTTCTGCTTTCTCCCCAATATTCCGGATATTCCGTGTTAATCCCCGGCCTCATTTCGATTGATTCTCCCTCTCCCCCCAAATATTTCATCTCCCCATTTTCAAAATGAATTTTATATAATTGATTTCTCATACTTCTGTATTATATCTACCTTTTTTAAAATCACTTCATATCAGTTATTTAGGGATCTATCTCTTCCAATAGATTATGAACTCCCATAATAACAGTACTTTTCTCCCATTGCCTACTTTTCCTCACATTGCTAGTCTAACAATTCACATAGAATGTACCTAATAAATGTTGAATTTTGATTTATCCTGGTTTTCCACATTCCTGAGAATTCATGAGCAAAATATCCATTCCAAGAATTTTTGTGGATGGATTAATTTTTGAGTTGTTTACATACTGATAGCTTCTTCCTATACCATGGGAAAAAAAGGGGGCGGGGGCTGCTTTATTTTTACTGCCCAAAAGTGTTAATAGTTTTAATTTTAGTTAACTTTGTATAAAAGAAATTCCTATATCATGATTAAATCTTGAAATTGTTTTCAAGTATGTGTGTGTACATTATTAAAACACAAAATGTGAGGGGTCTGAGTCGTAGCCTCATTTGTAAATTAACAAATTAGCCTACCATTGTTTTACATATAGTTTTTGACAGAAGATATGAGTCTTTCTGGACCAGATAAACAATTTAGAACTCACAAGCAAAACGCAACAGCCATTTTGTACTTCACAGATACCTCATTTCATCCAGAAACTAGAAGTCCAAAAAATTCCTACCTTCATTAGACTATGAGCAGCAAACTTACTCCTTCAAGTTTGATGTGTGCTACTGAATCTTTATAAACCTCTAATCTCAAACCCTTTAATCCCTAAATTTTCTAACATCTTCTAAAATATATTGGTAAAAGATTTCTGTGAAGATAAAGCTTTTTAAATAAACTTGCTCTTTTTCTAAGGAAAAATATTTTAAACTACTCTTAAACAATGACACTAAATTATTCATAGTAAAATAGAATTCAGGATTGAGATAATCCCATTACTTGCATGTGGGGTAAACATCTATTTACATGATTAAAATCTGCCTACAGATGTTCCTGTTTTGAGAAACAAAGATTTCTGTTGATTAAACATCATTTGGCATGAACCTCAAATCCCCTTTAGGGTCAAAAGACCAAAAACAACCCATAAATCATCATTTGTTTATAGTTACAGGGCCAGTTTGGAGTAAACTGGAGAAAATGATCTGATACAAACTCAGCTCAAGAACTAACAGTTCATGTGACCTCAGCACCTACAAGAAATTAAAGCAGTAATGCACAGTTTGCACATTGCCACTTGAAGTGGAAAATTTTATCCCATCATAGTCAGAACATACGTGCTGAGTTGAGAAGAGAAGCAACTTAATTTCTATGGTACTTCAGAGAAGTTAGAAGATGTTTTAGGAATCTACATATGAATGTATGCATCCATCTAGTAACGTATATAATTCAGTTTGGTATTTTATACAGGTACTTTTGTATTAGAGTTTATCTTCAGGTCGATCTTAGACCTTGATTTTTCCATACTTATGTGAACTACAAAGCTTTTTAACTGAACTTGTGATGAAAGTAGTATTAATAGTATTTATCATTTGTTATGCATAGGTTTTTTTTCCCCCCCACTAGAATTTAAGTTGTATGAGGGCAGGGAATTGTTTGATTTGCACACCATTGTATTCCCACTGCAGCTCTCAATATTATGCCAATGAATGGATAAGTAGGTGAGCCAAGGTAGGCTTTTAGGATTGTAAGCTCAAATCCTACTTTAGTAGAAATTTGGCCAATATCACCTTTTGCATATTGTGCTTTCTGCTGGATTTTAGTGATTAAAAAACAAAACAAAAAACCCAACACTAAACACTGGATTAAAGTCAGAAGACCTGCTTTTGAATCCCAGTCTCTCCATGTATGAGCTGTGTGATCTTTGGTTTCCTCCTCTATAAAACATAGATGATAATTAATGAGATAAAAATGGAAGGCATCTGATATTCTAAGGTTAGGTTTCCGATTCTGATGCTTAACAAGGATGTGGTAGTACCGTTTATTAGTAACTGAGATTATAAATTATATTGTGATGATCATAGGTTATATAGAAAATGTATCATTTTATAAAAACTATATTTATAAAAATTATATAAGCAATTAGAAAAAGCCATAAATACATTTACATACCGTAGTATTGTTTTCTTTTAAAGCAAGATAAGCTTTACTAAGAATACACCCCCTAGATTTTTGAACAAGAACATCTCATTCCAGTATATGCTGAAGTGTGACTTGTTTTCCTAAAAAACTGAAGCAAATCTTGCCTGTATTGAGAGCATAATATGGGGAAAGCAGTAGCTGGCCTACAGAGACCCAACTGGAATTCTAGTAGTCCTGGAGTGAAGATGCATTATATTGGATGATTTTGTAGATCACAGATAATTTAATGACTGAGTTTTCATATATATATTATTTACTGTGTATAGGAAGAGGGTGGTAACAGAAAAAGTTAGACTTTAAAAATAGTAACATTCTATAAATTGGAGTATTTCCCCAGAGAATGTAAAGTCTAGTGTCCTTCCAGTCAATGAAATTTAATTACTTCTGCGTCAACTGTAATGTAAATTTATATGTCTAATTCGGCTTGAATGTTGTGAGGGCTGGAGGTATTCAGTATTAGAATACGTTGAGTACCTTAAGAAGCCAGTTATGACAAATTGGATTTCAATAAAGTAGTTTTCTCGCCATCTTAGAATATAAATATTTCATCTCTATTCACATGGCTCTGAGAGGGTTTTGCAATAGACAAAAATCTAAGAAGCTTATGGGAAAAGTGAAGAGTTTTCAATTTCATGTTTCAGTAATAAAAACACTAATATTTGTAAATCATCTGAACTATTGATCACCAATAGTGACAGGCACTTAATAGCCATCTCTAAAAGTCCAAATTTTATTTTAGGCAAAATATGGACTATATCAGCACTTAGAGTATTTCATGCAATGCTGCATTTATATGATTAACAATGTACATTATATCTCTTCTGCACAGCTCAATCTTCATAGAATTATTTTATACTAATGAATAGTAAAAGAAGGTATTTTTCTAAAATACGAAGAATGTTCAGATAGTAGCTTTGTGACTTTTTCACATGATTTAAGTACCATGGTAATTTTGTATTACCGAATTTTTTATAATTTTCAAACAGTATTATGTATAATATTAGGTTAGAGCATCTGTGTTTAAAAATAAATACTAAATAAAATGTGTACATATACTTGTTTATTTGTTTTACAAAGAAAAACAGCCACAAAAATTTCTCCTTCATTCTTGGCAAAAATACTCATTTCAAAGAATTCTATACTGTACAATAACATTTAAATTTTAAAATATAAAGAAATAATTTTTTCTTAATGCCTTAATTATAATGGTGTCACCAATAGTTTTATCTTTTTAAACTTCTTAAAGACTTACAAACATCCTAATTATCTTTGATTTTATTTCCCTTGGGCCCAACAAAATGTCTGACCTCCAAATTATAATTACTCGATTTTAAACAACATACTAAGAAAATGAAGGTATTGCATAATGTTTAAAAAAAAATAAAGCCTAAGTGGCATATGAAATGTAGGTGTATTTTTAAAATAGCAACAACATAGTTTTATAGTAATACATGGTCATCACAATAGTGAGGGACTGCAGTAAGTGGCTTCATTACAATACTTGCTCAGCCGCCAACTGCAGCTATGACTTTACTGGTGTGGTTTCTAAAAAGGTCAGACAGGAAGCATCAATCCGAGGACCACACAAGTAGACAAAGCTTCTCATATACATCTAGTCACTCATTTCAGCCAGAAAAGTAGGTATGTACTACTTACACAATTTTTCATTTTGAGGGGAGCATTAAGGTCACGGCTAATTTAAATATACATAATATATACTGTCATATATGTAACAGTATTATATACACATATACAGTAATATACAGTATATAATACACAGTATATTACAGTAATATATAATTACAGTAATACATACTAAATATAAAATAAATTATATTTAATTTCTCCACTAGTTTGTTGGGCATATTCATAATTACCACAAGTAGCAAGTTTAGATTTCCTTTTGTTTTACCAAACTAAGCAAACTGGAATTTCATCATCAGGCACAAAGCACTCTTTAAAAGACATAAAAAAATCCCTGTATATCCAAAAAAGAGAATCCTCTTTTGGTATCCAAACTCAAAATGAGAAAATGTTATGCAAAAACTTACCATTAGAACCTTATAAAATCATCTTTAGATTAAGTATTTCAGGAACAACATTATAAAATGCAAATTTTTTGTCATGTAGATGTCTTATGAATTTCTAGGGTTGTACATGTCCTGTACATACATTAAACAGCCATCTGAAAAGCACTCTTCATTTTGTTATTTGTATCCCTCAGTAATATATGTAACAATATACATTATAGAGATGAAATCTCTCAAACAATCAAATCTTACAATCTCATGTCATAGTAGCAGGTTCTATGTGAGCAATGTAAGTCCACCTTATTTTGGTTTTTAAAGGAAACCACTAAGTCAAATTTAATCTTTTTACTGTTCTAAAGAAGCATCTACAGGTTAATAAAATGTCTTGGCAAAATATGCCTGACATCTTTTAGGGGACAGTTTTGAGCTATTCCCAAATTAAAGTTCAGTGTCCCAGGACATTGTGTTTCAGCAAATGTTATCCTTAAGGCCTGCCTTGTCTAAGTACAAATCAGCAACTAAAAATATTTACATCTTGGCTCAGTACATGGAACACACATTCCCCGTTCATTATCCAAATGATTGAGTGATCCAAAAATATTTCCTCATTCAAGTATCATTAGTGATCATGCAGGATCATTTTTAAGCAATTATACTTTAAAAGATGTTTAAACAAAACAAAAAAATAAAAATAATAAACCTAGATATTTCATTTTCTCTAGACTAACATCATCAAGTCCTTGAAGCCCTTGAATTTGAAAAACTTCTCAATACTTAAATACAGACCTGAGAGAAAAATGGTCCTTATTAATGTCCATTGTTTGTATCACTAGGTGCTTTGCTGATAGCAAAGGTATACTTTCCTGGAGGGTTAGTACAGCATAGTGGTTAAGAGTATGCACCCCAGAACCATACCTAAGTTTGAGTCCAGCCCAATCACTTACTGGCAGTGTGACTTGGGATAAATTACTTCACGTCTCTGGGCCACAGTTTTGTCATAATGTTGTGAGTATCAAATAAGTTACCACATATAAAGCACTTAGAACAATTTCTGGCATGTAGTATGCATTCAGTAAATGTTAGATATTATGTTATTCAGGTTTTTTTTTCATTCAAAACTTATATTAAAGAGATGTTCCACATCAAAGACTTCTAGCTGGCTGTTAATTCCTATTCTTATGTGTATTTAGTATACTCCCTGGTTTATGCATATATCTATATAATCTATATGATATACATATGTATGTATAAACCATATAATGAATATGATTATATGTATGTGAATATATATGGGCACACATATGCAAAAGAGAGAATAAGAGAAACAAAAAAACATATTTGAGGGAAAATACGTAATAAAGTAAATGGAAAAAATCTTATCCTTAGGTCCAACTTTTCATGTTGGTAAAGAACACATTTACCCTTTCAAAGATCTCCACTTTTAAGTAGTTGATCGTTGGAGCTTGAGCGGTCTGTTTTTTGAGCTTGAGCTATTCGTTTTGCTGTTTCTGTTTGTTAAGTGTTTCCCTCAACATGTATTCTTCAAAATACATTTTGGGAAATAATCTTGTTAGGAAGCACAGTCTTCCTTAAAACTTGATACAGAATCAGTTCCATATAGTTTGGAGGTTTCTTGACTTCTAGACCAACATTTTGTAATGTAAGTTTTATGAGGTAGTCAATCAGTAACTTGCCAGAAAACAAAAGTCAGGGGCTTCTTTCCTTAAGCATAAGTCATCTTGCCAAGGTAGTTAGCTGGCACATATCCTTTCCGCCCCTGAGCTTCAGCTAACCACCACTCTTTATTGCCACTTAGGTCACAAAATCGGAGTATGTGGACTCTTTGGTATTCCTGAAGGCTGAGTTCATGGTCACTTCGTGCTTGAAAGGCATGAACTGCATAGAAAATCTAGACAAAGAAGCAAATGACATTATTGGAAGCAGAACTTAAATATTTAGACAAACATAATTAAGATATCCAAGCTTTTAGAAAGAATGCTGTTATCATTTTTTCAAAGTCACATTCCCCAGTTCTTTCTGTTGGATTTATTTTGCTAAAACATAACCCATATGAGAATACAGTTCAATAGGCATTCTTATTGTTCTGTGGGGAGGAGTCTAAACTGCCCATGCTTGAAGGCAATCTGGCAGTTTCTATTAAAAGATTATTTTTTATTTATGTTTTTTCCATAAGCTCCACACCGAATGTGGTGCCTGAACTCAAGACCCTGAGATCAAGAATTGCGTGCTCTACTGACTGAGCCAGCCAGGCGCCCTAAAAGACTTGAAAATTTTAATTTTTTATTTGTTTGTTTTTATTCAATAATAGCTCTTTAAGAATCTCTCCTTCAGGGGCTCCTGGGTGGCTCAGTCGTTAAGCGTCTGCCTTTGGCTCAGGTCATGATCCCAGGACCCTGGGATGGAGCCCCACATCAGGCTCTCTGCTCAGCGGGGAGCCTGCTTCTCCCACTTCCCCCTGTTCTGCTCTCTCTCACTACCTCTCTATCAAATAAATAAAATCTTTAAAAAAGTCTCTCTTACAGAAATAGAAACATTCGCAGAATTTTACTTATTAATATTACCACACTATCCATTCACAAGGTGAAAAGTGAGAGGGAAAAAGAATAACACTAAGTGTTCAGTAAGAGGAGAATAGTTAAATCTATTCTAGACCTTTATAGTAAGGAAATTTGTAGTCATTAAAAATGCTGTTTCTTGAGACTAATAGCATGGGCAAAAGCTTATGATGAAAGGGTAAGCCAAAAAAAAAAAAAAGATATCAAATCAGATGTACAATATAAGTCTAATAGTGTTAGTTTCTTTGAATGGTAGAATTAGAGATGATTTTCATTTTTACTTCTTATTTTTTAAACCTTTATAATGACAATACATTAAACTTATAATTTTTAAATTATTTTAAGTGGCCTAGAAGAAATTAATAAAACATGCTTCAGTCAAAAGATTTTTTCTCTAACTTCAAAAGAATACTTCAGAATATTAGATGTGTAAGAAGCCCCTAAGTGTTTAGTCCCTCTTCCACTAAAATCGTTGACTGATAACAGAAATGTTTAGTTACAAAATTAAGCAATTGACTAACATTTTATTCATTTATTCATTTAATCAAAATTTATTAAGTACCTATCAAGTGCCAGATATTATATTTTCAAAGAACTTACAACCCAGCTAGGGAGAAAATGTGTCCCCAAAAGGTGTATACACACACACACACACACACACACACACACACACACACACACCAAAAAACACCCTACACACATAAGTGATATATGTGAGCTGGTTTTTGAAAGAGGTAACCTTGTGTAGGTGACAAAGTTGATAAAGGGGGTGGATATGTCATAGTCCAATGTACATAGAATGCAAACAGTATATGGGAAAGGCAAGCAGATTAACTTTCTCAAAATTGAGAGTCAATGTTAAAAGGAAATGATAAGAAATAAGATGGCTTCATTGAGCAAGAAAAGAAACTGGGGAATGTGGGGAGGGCACTATATAGTTAGTTTAAGTTGTTCTGTAGATGTTGAACTGTTATTTAACTTTAGATGAAATTTTGATATCACTGATTTTATATCATCTCAACAACTCCGGTATGAGCCCCACCTCAAAGAGGAGCGTTTATGAGGTGCCCGGTTGACTTAGTCAATAGAGCATGTGACTCTTGATCTCAGGGTTATGAGTTCAAGCCCCAGGTTAAGTGTAAAGCTTACCTGAAAAAAAAAGAGAAACATTTAAACTTTTCTCCACTGACCACATGGTGGTACACAGTAGAAATTCAGATATATGTTAATTTGACTTAAAAGTTAGGCTGAAAGTCTTGGATATCACACAAGAACATACAAGAGATAACCTTGCATCATACAAGATACACACAAAACAGATTGTTGGGCATGGATTATTTTGTAATTTAAAAATTTAAGAGGAGGAGTGCCTGAGTGGCTCAGTCGGTTAAGCATCTGCCTTTGGCTCAAGTTATGATCTCAAGGTCCTGGGATCGAGCCCTGCATTGGGCTCTCTGCTTGACAGGAGTCGGCTTGAGGATTGTCTCTCTCTCCCTCTGCCCCTACCCCCCACTCATGTGTGCTCTTTCTCTCAAATAAATAAAATCTTTAAAATTTTTTAAAAAATAGGAAGAAAACAGAAAAGAAGGTGCTATAAATTCTTGAGCAATGGGGTGGGAGCATCTTTTCTACGCTCATGACAGTTTACATGTCCAATGTGCTTTATCCTCAACAACCCTGTGAGTTGTGACTTGGAGAAGTAACATGCTTTAGTCATATAGTTCATGCTGCTAGGACTATATCTTCTAACTCCAAATCCTGTGCTTGGTCCATTTCTCATACTACTTTAGGAAGCAAACTCTTGTTCTAGAAAGGATGTGCAGAGTATATTCTTGTGGAAAGGGACTGAGGTCTCTAATATGGTGCTGCTGATCTTTTTGTTGTTGATTAGAAAATGAAGACATTGATTAGACTCACAAGAGCAGAATGGAGGATTTGGTGGGCAAAAGCTTTCAGGAATACAATGCACCATAATACAGTTTCTGATTATCTGTAAGAGCCCATGTTAGCAGTTACTGGCCAACTTTTATAATTTTAATACACAACATATATGCATTGCCAACACAGCTATAGATTGTTTATTCTGTTGAATTATATATGATTCCTAAATATTTGTGGTGGTTTTTCACTTTGGCACATATTCTCTCAAAGGGAAATAAAATCTTCCACTTAAATCTATTTGGTATGAGGAGTGCTGGGGTGGCTCGGTTGGTTAAGAGAAATCTGAGCCTTGATTTCGGCTCAGGTCATGACCTCAGCGTCATGGGATTGAGCTCCGTAGCTGGTTCCATGCTAAGCAGGGAATCTGCTGGAGGTTCTCTCTCTCCCTCTCCCTGCCCCTCCTCCAACTCATGCTCACTCTCCCCTGCCTCCCCGCCCCGGACAAATAAGTAAGTAAGTCTTTAAAAAATCTACTTGGTATGAAATTACAGCAGAGCATATATTTTAAACACTAAATATAAATTCTCATGAAATTGCAAATTTAAAGGAGAAAATTATATACTTTAAATACTTTAAGTGATCATGGTCCAAAATTAATGTAGGATGAGCATATTTCAGTTTTATATGTTTATGCCTCCCATTTAACATAAGATAGATACTCAAAATGGAACTAAGTCCACTTTTAAAGAGACAGCAGTTGATAACATTAGACCACAAGTTGGAAGTTTTCAGCCTGTTATACATAAAAGCTGAAGAATTTCTCATTTTTTGGAATATTTTAATTGTTCTAGGCGGTATCTTTCTGACCTTCAATGTTAATGTTTTGGTCCAGATACATTAATTAAATGTTATTAATTTAATCCATAAACATCTGATCCTTCTCCCTTTTTCCTCAGCATTTATTAAAATATATTTTATTCATTGCTTCTTTGCACTCTGTAAAGCTCTGGCTCATTTTATGTACAACAGTCCATGAATACAACCCAGTTCTCTATGGCATTAACTTTTTTTAAATAACATTCTGTATTGTATTATTGACTCCTACTCAATTTATTACCCACTGTTTATAACCACCAGATCTCTCCCTGTAGTAACATTGGCAGTTCAGTATTCCCTTATTCTATATTTGTGCACTTAATTATTCCTCCCTTAGTGAGCCACACTAGCTGTCTTCACTGAATCTCATTTTATCGATTTCATCCCAGTTCTTCAATTAACAACAACAAAAATAATAATATATTTTAATCTTCCCTTCCAAAACTAAAAATTTAGCTACAAAACCTGTATTTACCATATTATATCATATGTAGTTCAGAAAGCCAAGATAGTTATATTGCATGAAAAATGCTCTTTCTTCTCTTCCTCCAGGAGCAAGCTTTCACGTGATTCAGTGATCAATTATGTATTGTTACAAGTAGTTTTTATAAAGAAATGATTTTAAATAAAGGTAAGAAGAAATCACCCAACTGCCATTAATATCTTGCATTTCTTCCCTTTTTTCCTTCCTCCCTCCCTCCCTCCCTCTCTTCCTCCCTCCCTCCCTTCCTCCCTCCCTCCCTCCCTTCCTTCCTTCCTTCCTTCATTCCTTCCTTCCTTCCTTCCCTTGTTCCTTCTCTTCTTCTTTTTCTTCCTTCTACCTACCTACCTACCTGAAGTGGCAATAAACATAGAATTATAGTATATATAATTTTTGCAGCCTGCTTTTTACTTGAAAATATATTTGACAATCTTTTCATGTCAATAAATAGCTCTCTAAAGCATCATTTTAATGACTACTTAAATATATTATGTTACAGCCGGATGGCTTTTGAAGCACTTTCTAAACAATGACATATTAGACATGTAGCATTATCATCAAAAGTAGCTGAAACATGTAGAGATGAAGGACCAGACAGTGAATTTAGGATTAGTGCCAAAACAACTTTTCAGAAGTTTGTAATTCAAGAATTATGTCCTCAGTATTATTTATGTGAAAAAAAAGGAAACAGCACTGATTCTCAGACATTGAACTTTCCTCTAAAATTGGGTTTAGCCATTATTAAACCTGGCCCACTTTGAGAAATGCTGAAGATTGCATCACATTAGTCCTATACCTTGCTTACCAAGCAAGGCATCTTAGATACTGTGGTAGGCAGAACTCTAAGATGGACACTGCCTGTTGAACATGTCCTACATAATAAAGTCCCTAATACACTGACCTTGAGTCAGTCAAAGATTATGCTTAGTGTGCCTGACATAAGCAGGTCGTCCTTTAAGAGAGAGTTCAGGCCATTTCTGAGGGAGAAATTTAAAAACAGAGATGCTCATCTGCTGGCCTTTTAGAAAGCAAACAGCCATGTTGTGAACTGCCTACAGACATAGCCACATGGCAGGCATCTGAGTGCAGCCTGCAGTTAGTGAAAGGGGTCCTTGGCTGATGGCCAGCAAGAAAACGGAGGCCTCAGTCCTACTAGAACAAGGAACTGAGTTTTGCCAACAACCACAGGCTTGGAAAAGAACTCAAGAGTTTCAGAAAGGAACACAGCCCAGCAAGCATCTGGATTGCAGTGATGTGACATGCCAAGCAGAGCACCCAGCTAAGCTGTGCCTGGACTCCTGAACTCGGAAATGTGAGATAATACATTTATGTTGTTTTAAGCCACTTAGTGTGTGATAATTTGTTATGCAGCAGTGAAAACTAACACAAATCATGTCATTACTCTTTGGTGGGCAAAAGGGGAGAATACATTAGAATAGAAAGACATATCTGTTTGCTTTTTAAATATTTTTTGATAGATCACAAAGTAGTGAGTAAAGAAATTATTAAGTCTTTAGTATAAATAAGTACTTCCAGGTTGCAAATATCCATTACCTCCTCCCCATTATTCTACAAGGCTCTGGATTATCATTTAGGGAGCTTCTAAAACATTCAGAGAAAGTCCATGCTTTCTGTGGAGGATGTGCATGGAGGAATCTGAATGGATTGGTATCTCCATTGGTATCTCCATATCTCCCAATAATACCTGTCAGAGTTAATCTCATCCAGTAACATTCTCTTTCATTAACAAAAGTGTCCCGTTATAGATAATAAGTCATATTTTCACCTGACCCATAAGACTTCTGATCCACTAGAACCATTCTAGAAAATGCAGGAGGCAAAAAAAAAAAAAAAGAAAAAGAAAATGCAGGAGGCTCTTAATCCAACATTTTTTTTTCCTTGAGTGGATGGGAGAATGGATAAGCAAGTTAAGTCTCTAGAGGAGTGGTTTCTAACCTATTTAAATATGATTTCCCTTTGAAAATCTGTTGAAAGCTAGGTACCTCTTTTAGCATTGTTATGCACATAAGCACAAAATTTCCAACATATTTGAAGGGATTTATAGATCCTTCCAAAGCCCATTCATAGATCCCTTTTATTCTTGTAGTCCACATTAAAAACTCAGCTTGAGTAGAAAAATCACAGAGCCACTAGTCTGAAGTCAGTCTGAACTTGCCTATTTATGACTGATTTTTAGGACCCCAGTGATGCCTCCTGAATATCAGGTATAGGTCAAGGTTACCCATCTACCTTCTTGTCAGGGCCCACTAGAACCATCAATAAAAGTAGATTACAGCCTACAACACCAATGGCAATATGCTATTTCAATTCTGGAAGAAAGCAAAAAAAAAAAAAAAAAAACAAGTGTTACTGCCACAGTAGGAAAGGATAGGGAAGAAATGGTGACTCAAAGTGTCATCCAGTTAAATCAATACAGGTTTTTTTTTTAAGATTTTATTTATTTATTCATGAGAGACAGAGAGAGAGAGAGGCAGAGGGAGAAGCAGGCTCCCAAGGAGCAGAGAGCCCAATGCGGGACTCGATCCCAGGACCCTGGGATCATGACCTGAGTCGAAGGCAGACGCTTAACCATCTGAGCCACCCAAGCGCCCTTCAATATAGGTTTGAGTTGATGTTCCTGATGATAAAATAAAATCAAGAACAGAAGTCTAAATAGCCACACAGAAGATTGCTTTGTAGGGTAGCTCAAATGTGCATATTAAAATATACAATGTATTCTCACTGTTCACAAAAAAAAGATACAATTTACTCCCACTTTTCAGTCACCTTATAGGGACTTCTATAATGCATTCAGCGTTCAATTAGTTTGTCACACCACAAGTGTGGGGGTTAACCATTTTCTTCTCCACACTTTGTAGGAGTCAACAGAATGAAAACATCAGCCCTCTGAATAGGATTTGGAGGATCAGACAAGGTTTTCCTTCTGTTTCCGAGGGCTGAAGAGTAGTTGCATAATTGGAAAAGTCTGAAAACCACTAGCCCATGTACCTCTATTGACTGGGATTAAGACATTAAGGGAAATATTCCTATGTGGTCTTTTCTTCCCTCTTGTACTGGGGTTTCTAACAGGTGCACTGTCTTCAACTCATAGTAAATTTACTTGGACAGACTTTGTCCATACACAGGAGAGACCTGCAATTTTCAATTATTTTAACACAGGAAAATATTCAGGGATCCTACATGGCCACTGATCCAAGCTGCATTTTCTAATCCAGTTTTGTTAGGAATAACGCTTATATGTATGTCCCTGACACCAGGGTCTATTTTGAATTGGTTCCAAACTCAGAGGAAAAGAACAAACAGCACTCTATGAAGTTACTATCAATATACTTTGTTTTGAACAAAAGAAAATTATCTCATTTTTCCCCCTCTCTTGGCAATGGAAACTTCTAATGGACCTAATTCACATGAAACATATTGATAGGATTACTGCTTTGCAGTAGCTGCTATTAGGAAATAGACTACAAATCCCAGGCCAAATGAGCCTCAGTGAGGCTCTTACTCCAAAAGTCTCTGTAGAGCCAATAGTAACTAGAGCTCATCATTAAGCCAGCTTTAGGGTATCTTGACAAATTTTGTCCTCAAATTTCTGTCCTTCTAGGTTATTGGGATAAGTCAAAGTCTGCCAGGATATTTAATCCCAACTATAGATTTTACTGACAAAATTTCATTAATCTATTGGCTTTACAATATAATTTTGTTTTCTAGAAACTTGAATAAACTAAGAGAGTGAACAAGGAATAGAAAAACGGTGTTTTGAAACTTCAAGACAGAAGAGTGATAGAAGCATATAGTAACGTCCAGATGAGTTAAGAATCGGTCATGACTGGGAGAAATTATTTTTACAAATTATATCTGATAAAGAACTTGCATCCAAATTATTCAAAGAACTCTTACAATTGGATAATAAGAAGGAAAATGACCCAATTTGTAAAATGGGCAAATATTTGAATAGACATTTCACCAGAGAAAATGCAGGGATGGTCAATAAGTACATGAAAGACACTCAACAGCATTAGTCAAATGCAAATTAAAACCCCAATGAGATACTACTTTGCACCCACTAGAGTGACTATCATCATAATAAAAAAGACAGTAAGGTGAGGATGTGGGGAAACTGCAATCCACAACCCCCATGCATTGCTGGTGGGTATGTAAAATGGTGCAGTCACTTTGAAAAACAGTCTGGCAGTTTCTTTATAAAAAGTTAAACACAAATTCACCATATCAACAAGCAATTCTACTCGTAGGTATCTATTCAAAAGAAATGAAATCCTCACAAAGACTTGTACCTAAATGTTTATAGCAGCATTATTCATAATAGAAATTACCCGAAATGTCTATCAACTGGTGAATGGATAAACAAAATATGCTATATCCATAGAATGAAATAGTATTAGGTGATAAAAAGTAACAAAGTACATATATATACTGCAACATGGATGACTCTCAAAACCATTATGCTAAGTGAAAGAAGCCCGCTGCAAAGCACTACATATTGTACGATTCCTTTAATACAAAATACACAAAAAAGTCAAATATATGGAGAAAGAAAGTACATTAGTAATTTCCTGAGGCTGGGCTGGGAAAGAGAACAGACTGCCAATGAGTGAAAAGGATTTGGGGGGGTGAAAGGAATGTTCTAAAATTGGATTGGGGTGATAGTTGCACAGCTCTGTAAATATACTAAAAGTCATTGAATTATACACTTAAAATGGATGAATTTTATGGCATGTAAATAAGTCCTTAATAAAGATTATTTTTTGAAAAAAGAATTCATCATGAATTGGACAACAACCGGTGTATCATCGATGAGAGAAACTAAACAGATAAACTATTTTTGAAGGGCTGTATGGCAGTGTCTATCAAGACTTTAGATATATATACCCTTTGACCCTCCAACATTTTTAGGAATTTGTGCTACATATGTACTCATATAAGTGCACAAAAATCGATGAACAAGGAATCTTGCCTGAAATAATTTGAAATTTTAAAACCCCCCCAAACATTCTAAATGTCTTTTATTAGGGTAATATTAGAGTAATAGGTAATAATCATAACACAAATTATGATATATGCAGAAAATAAATTATTATTCAGAATTTTTTAAGGAATAAGGTAGACATTTAGGTACTGTTGTGTCTAAGATACATTGTTAAGTAGAAAAAAAAGTAAATTATGTAACATATACACGTTCTCACTGGTATAAATAAAAGTGTTTGTACATGCACGGAGAATGAAAAGATAAACCCTAATATTGTCTCTGAAGGGTAGGGTTTGGCTAGAAGGGAATAAAGGCCTTTACTTTTAATTTATGTATATCTTTACACCATTTTAACTTTTCACAAATAACCTGTATGAGCCTTATAAAAAACAAATGTAAATTAATTAGTAAAAGCCACTAATGAAAAAAGCAAGTTAAAAAAGAGAAGCGGTTAGCTGGTCACCACTTGAGGATTGACAGTTAAATATACTGAAACTTCTGAGGTAGTAAAAAGGAACCCTACATCATAGTTAACTTATTTCGTGAGTGATCCCCATAGTCTCTGCATTGGTGCAGCACAAGAAAGGTAGCTCTTAAGGGTTTCAGTAGATCGTATATGGCATTATACGAGAGATTAAAAATGGCCGATTATATAGATAGCTCAATGAAGATACCACTCCTAGAGGAATCATGGACAATTTTCCACCTGCTCCTTATGGTGGCAATCTGTTCAGTATTGAACTGTTTTTCTCTGATGGAGGAGTATAAAAAGACCGTCTTTCCTTCACTCTAAGTACATGACAGCGGGGTAGTAATAGTAACAATTACTATTCACGGAATGTCTACTCTGGGCTGGGTACTTTACATGTACACATTTTCCCGAATCCTTGAAGCGTGCAATGTAGCAATTATGGTCCTCTTTCCCTCATTTGACAAAACAGGCTCAGAGAATGAAATTCCTTGCAAGAAGGGGCACAGAGAATACGTGTTCATAGAGCAAGGTCTCCTTGCTGTCAAAGCTGACGCTCTTCCACCAAGTCTCACAGCAAGATAGAATGCTATTTATTAGAGAGAACATCTTTGATGATTTGAACAGCCAAGCAGAGTCACATCAAGGTTCAAATGCTTACCTGTTCATCTACCTCTTGAGAACTGTCCACGTCAGTGCCATTTGTTTCAAACTTTCCATATGTACCACTAAGAGATGAGCTGCTGTCACTTATGCTACTTTCCAGGGTGCCTGTGACACTGTCACTAGCTGGCCGTGAGGACACAAAGAGGCTGATGTTATCAAAATCCTCATCACCGAACCTGTTCTCAGTGTCCACCTTCTGTGCTTTCGCTGGGTTGTAGGGTTTTAAGAAGGAGGAATACACATATCCTTTTATAACTGGATATGAATAAAAAAGAAAGAAGAAACACGGTCATTTGTATGTACCCTCACTAAACATTTGTGTTTAGAGAAGCACAGAGAGGCCCCTGGGAAAATCTCAACTTGAAAAGAGGTGGTACTTCTGTGCGTTTCATGCAAAAAAACTTACTTCCTGTGTCAACAAGCCACCTGCTTGTACTCCCCAGTGGATCCTTCTGTTCCACCACAGCCACCAACTCCCCTTCCAGAAGATTGATGTCATATTCTTGGGTAGCATTGCACTTCCGCTTCGCTTGGTAGAGTTCTTCTTTACTGTACGTGGATAGAAGTTTGGAGCGGTGAATGTCAGTTTGACGGGGCACTTCTGGCTGGGAGAAGTAAGGAGAAATTTACGTTTAGATAGATGTGTAATAAAATTTTCACTAAGCCAGCAAAGATTTCTTCTTTGGAGAATTTTTTTTTTTTTAATGTTGAAGCCATACATTGATTTGGAATTATTTCAATGTTGAAGCGTTGATGGAGTTATTATTGTGAAGCATCCAGCTGAGTTCTGTGGTGAAAAATTCTCTAGTTAGCACATGAGGGCAGTGTTGCAGAGAAGAAAATTCAGCCGAGTATAAGAAGGCAGAGGTTCTAATCCCTCTTCGATGGAACAATTTTTAATTTTTGCCATCCTGTAGACAGTCCCTTGCGTATCAAGCACTTGATAAGTAATATTTAATTAAGTAAATTGTACGTGTGCATGTCTTTTCCTGGGAAATAATATCAGTAAAATAGGCAGGAGGCAAGAGCCTAGGCCCCTCCCAGCTCTGCCTCTAGTGACTTCGAGAAACCACTTCATCTCTGCAGCCTGGGATTCCTTATCTAAAAAAATGAAACAGTTGAACTACTATGATTTTGCTCTACAAAATTCTATTCATCCATTCAACAGATATTTATATCTGTTGTCAGGCACCATCTTAACAGCTTGGAATGTATCACGTACAAAACGGGTAAAAAATCTATGACCTTACAGAACTCATAGTATAGAAGGAAGAAATAGACAAGAAATCCTACATATAATAGGCTGGTAAATTACAGGATATTAGAATGAGATAAGTGATTTAGAAAATAATAGATACTGTGATTTGAACAAGGAAAAGTAGTGAGAGTTATTGTCAGGAATCCTACCAAACTCACCAGAATTTGCACAGGCTTCTTCTTTTCAAAACTAAGCTTCCTCTCAATAAAGGTGGTACTGTTGTCCTTTACAAAATTAAGATTTTGAACCTCTTCTAGTACTTGATTCTGAATTTCAGAGATTCTTGAGGCCAACAGTGGTACCTATAGGTAGAAATGATATGGCATTGTTCTTAAACAACTATTTAACCATATTAGGTATTAAATTTAGTAGAGTTGTGACAAACAGAGAAAGTGTAAGATAGCTCCACAGAAAAAAATTAGGGCAATGTTAGAACTTTTGGATAAAAATGGTCTAATTTGCTGTCTCCAGAAACATCACTAAAAATGATAGGGATAATTGTTTTTAAAGGCTCAAGCCTAGAGGTGCCTGGGTGGCTCAGTCAGTTAAGTGTCTGCCTTTGGCTCAGGTCATGGCCTCGGGATCCTGGGCTCGGGCCTCACGTCGACTCCCTGCTCAGTGGGGGAGTCTGCTTCTCCCTCTTCCTCTGCTCCCTCCTGCCCCCCGCTTGTTCTCTCTCTCTCAAATAAATAAATCTTTAAAAAATAATAAAGTTTCAAACCTAAATAAAAGAATAGAAGAGAAATAAAAAGCAATGGAATTTTGGAAGAAGGGCTCAGGAATCAACGGCAGAAGGGTCCTCCAAAGTGGTCGGGTGGGATAGTGGGAAGGAGAAAGAAGCTACAACGAGAAGCACTGGTTAAGAGCCTGTGCTGGTTTTAAAACAAATCAGCAGATTCTTTGACATGCCTCTCATAAAGAGGTGGAGTCCATGACTTCTCTCCTCGAAAGTGCGTGGGTTTTTAAAATTGCCTCCACGAGTAGAATGCGGACCTGAACAGAACAACAGAAGTAATGTTATCTGACCTTCAAGATTAGGCTCAAAGAGACCAGGTGGTTTCTGCTGGTTTCTCTTGGGACACTCACTCTGAGACCTGGAAGAAGTCCAGTTGCACTGTGGCCACCATATCAAAGAACCATGTTGAAAGATTGGGTGGGGTCGGTCTATGGAACTCCAACTGTGCTCATTCTCAACTATTTGAGTCTTCTATCATCATCCTATCTCCCACCCCAGACAGGGGCTTGAGGAAGTCTTTGAGATGACACTAGCCCCGGCTATTATGAGACTGCAACCTCACAGAGGCACTGAGAATGACTATCCTGAGCCCAGGGAACCTCCAGAACCATGAAAGATAATAGTAATAAGTGACCATTGGTTGCTACATGCTGATATGATTTGTTATAACCACACAGTTATAGACAACTGGAAACATCCAAATATCCATCAGTAGGAACAGGTTGATACACAAAACCATGCAAACTGTATGATTCCATTTTTATGAGATACAAACCAGGCATAACAGTCTATGGTAACACATCAATGCATCCCCAGGAGGTTAAAAAGCAAATTGCAGGATGGTGCTGTAATATCCCAGTTTTCTATAGGAAAAATATATACATATTTGCATTTACTTCTAGTGGCATGAAGAAACCCTAAATGGATAAACTAGTAACAATGGGGGTGGGGGTAGGGGATGGGCGGTTAGGGAACAGGAGTCTGTGTGAGACTGCTTATACATTTTTATGTAGTTTTGCCTTTGAATCATGTAAATGTAGCACCTGATTTTTCAACTTAATTTATTCAAAGGATAAGTTAAAAGTTAATTAAATACACAGTAAAAAATAAAATCAGGACAATTAATTTTCCCCCAAATGTTGTCCATTAAATATCTAACCAGCTGAATAAGAATTAATTAAAATGAAGGGCAAAGAAACCACACTGATTTTTTAAGTTGATATTAGCTTGTAAATATCATTCTTCTTCCTCAGGAAAATCGTCATAAAATCATATCCTAATGGAAAGCTAAATTACACACACATGCACACACACACCCCCTAGACTTCTTTACATAGAGGAAAACTAAAGCAAAAAAAAAAAAAAAAGACTGGTTTGATCCTGTTGCTGTCATTACATGGAGATGGCTTTCTTTTTGGATCCACGTCTTAAATAGTCATAGTTAGCACTGAAGAACCGCTGAGTAGGAGGAGATTACAAAATTCAAATTGATAAGCTTCAGCAGAGCATCAAGCAGCTGGAGCTAAAAGGTGTTTGGCATTTGAAAAGAAACCTCCAAGAAGACCTAAGGTATGCAAGGCACAATAAACCTGAACTAGGAAACTTTCCTATGGAGAAAAGAGAAATTTAAAAACTGTGACTGGCTTCAGTTAAATACCACCCCACCCCCCACGCCACATGCGCACATGCACCGCACACGTGCACACCATGAACAGAGCCGTTGCACATGGCTGTGGTTTCTAGCAGATCCTGCTGGCCTAGCTAGCCAGGTGCTGGTGCAGAGCTTACCGGCGCCACCGTGGAATAAACCTGCCGAGCCGCAAGTGTCAGGTCCCTGAGGAGAGCCATGAAACTGCACAGACAGTTCCACAGAACCTTCCGAGCAGCCTGGTTGAACACCTGGAGCTCCTCCACGAGCTGGGCATTGAGGGCCTCGTACTCCTTTTTGGCCAAGTCTGACTCGTCTCCTGCTGCCCGTGGTAGGGAGCTGTTGCAGTCCAGCAGTTTGTCATAGCGTTTCTGGATGAGCTTCTGAGGCCCTGTGAATAAGGACAGCAGGGCCGACAGGGGCATCAGGACGAGCCTCTGCAAATGGGCTGCCTGCCGAGAGAGAAAAGCAATCCTGTGACAGAGTAAGGAGCAACCAGTACAGGTCCTGCACTACCACCAGTAGGCTTACTTCCTCCCTGCAGGAGCTCAGAGGAAGACAGGAAAGTATGTAGCCAAGTTAAGAGACCATGTGATCTGGGGCACCTGGGTGGCTCAGATGGTTAAGCATCTGCCTTCAGTTCAGGTCATGATCTCTGGGTCCTGGGATTGAGCCCCCCATTAAAGCTCCCCCAACCCCGATCAAGTCCCATATTGGGCTCCCATCTCAGCAGGAAGTCTGCTTCTCACTCACCCTTTCCCCTCTCCTCGTGCTCTCTCTCTCAAATGAATAAATATAATCTTAAAGCGAGAGAGAGAGAGAGAGAGAGAATGTGATCTTTTTTGTCCAACTAAACCTGCTCCAAGACTTAAAACAGGGACTCTAGACTCTAACACTGAATGTAAAGAGTGAGCAAGAAGAGGAATACAAAAGTTAAAGTCTGCACACCCAAAATGCACTCCATGTTTCTTCCTAAAGCCATTGGTTTTGTCATTGGGGTCATCTCCTTCAACACTTTCCCCTTCCCCTCCTTTCTAATTCCAGAGCCCAGCGGAGTTACTCCAGCACAGGGGTGGGAGGCAAACTCCAGTCTTTGACCACTAAGACTGTGCAAATGACTCACCATATCATTCCCTTCCTTTGCTGACAATAAAAGGAGGGTTGTCTTAGAAGACACTGTATCCTATTCCTCCCACATCTGCCCAATTCCCTGGCTACCCCGATGTCTCATTTTGGGTAGACGAGCTTTTTACCATATACAGATAAGCACCTCCTTATTTTTTTTAAAAGATTTTATTTATTTATTTGGCAGAGAGAGAGAGACAGTGATAGAGAGAACACGAGCAGGGGGAGTGGGAGAGGGAGAAGCAGGCTTCCCGCGGAGCAGGGAGCCCGATGCGGGGCTCGATCCCAGGACCCTGGGATCATGACCTGAGCCGAAGGCAGACGCTTAACGACTGAGCCACCCAGGCACCCCTAAGTACCTCCTTATTATAGGTATTTTGCTCCTATGATAGAAAAGACAACAGAGTTATTGCTTTCTCTTTAAATACATTGAAAGATTAAGCTGATGCTGGTTCGGTTTCTTAAATTTTTACATTTTAGGGTTAGTAATTTTGAGTCACTGAAAATGAACTTCATATTACCCCCAACCCCATGCCAGCACCTAAGTATCCTAGATTTACTTTCTTCTATTTCTCTTTCCTCCCCCTCTCTTCTGAAGTGCACTAGTATCCTATGTTTGCTGACTGCCGACTTTACGCTTTATCATATATGCATGGGTTACATGATTGTTACAGCAATTTAGAAGCAGGTTTCTCTTTTGTACCCTGGAAGATGTCCTAGGGAATCAGCGTAGGAGCAGCAGCTTTTATTAATTAAACAGCCTCTGGTAACTTTGTCTGAACTCATGGGAAATCTACAAGAGTGGGGAAACCAATCTCTTACTGGCACTAGCAATAGACTACACAGATTAAATTTGATGTCTATCTTCTAAAATAATCGATATATACCTGCAGACTGTTTAATGAGTCCTTTGACTAAGCAAAGGATCTGTTTACTGTTCTGATAAATTACTATATTGTAACTTGACTGGATTCTACAGGTAATTACAATATTACAACATAATTACTATATACATATATGTATAGTATAGACATATATGTCTGTGGTCACAGGATATCCTGTGACCACAGACATAAACTGATTCCCATTCACCTGGGCATAGGAATTACGATTGGAACAAATAAGAATTAGATTTTCTTTTAATATTTTTTCCTATTCAAAATACATACACAAGTACTTTTCAAGGTAGATAAGCATTTTTCAAAGTTAGATAAAAACACTGCTCTGCCTTTAGATAGATTTTTGAATTCTTATGAACATTTGATTTTTAAAAAGGAGTTTAATACACTTTATTCATAAGTAAAAAAAGTTACTTTTATATTGATCATTGTGATAATTATTTTAATTTAGCTTAATTTATCATCTTGTGGTTTCATGCAAGGAGGACAAGAACACAGCTCTTCTTCTATCAAATTCTGGACATGCTTGCTGAGGAGAAGGTGTATACCATGCTCTTATGTGGTGCTCAATAAATACTTATCGACTTAATACATTGGAATTAAGCTAAAGAGCAAACCCTTAAGGACTTTTCTAAAATGTGCTGTCTGTAATTAAGCCCAGAAAATGTATAAAGAACTAGCCACACTGTTTCCATTTAACATCCATCGTAAAAACTTCTCTCTCTCTCTCTTGCTCTCTCACTCTCATTTATCTGATCAATCATTTTAGTTCAGATGTAATCCTGACTTGCCATTCCCCAGTGCCACGAAATAAGATGCTTCCGAGTGTTTTCTACTGGCAGGTGGGGCTGCATCGCTTCCTAGGATTTGGAAATATGTGGGGCTATTCACTGGATATCATGACTTGAGATTGGGGGGACATTATTGAGATTTAGAGCCTGGTACACCAGGAATGCTAAGCATCCTCCAACACAAGGGCCTCTCAGTGAAGAACTGTCTGACCCAAAATGCCAATAATGCCAACACAAAACTGCCTCTTTCAAGGACCTTCAAGATGATGAAAGAGTCTATTATGGCTTCTCTATAACATACTACTATGATATAATAATACCTAATGGAACACAAGATACTAAATTAAAATTAGTACTACTCAAACTAATTTACCAGCCAAATATTTCTAGGGTCAAGCAGGTTTTTAGGATTCCCAAGCTATGTTTTATAATTCTGTATATTTTACAGAACTCATAGAAAACAAACTCAGAGGTAAAAGCCCTTTCTCAATACGAAGGCTTTACTTTCCAGTATATAGTGTGTTAATAAAAGTCACATCTTCAGAGAGTATCTTCGCTCCTCCTGTAAGGACTCTGGACTTTCCCAGAGACTCCGTTAGGAAAATCACAGCTTGCTAACTTAATAAATCTGTCATCTATCACATGCAGACTTAAACTAAATGTTGATTTTAAAAGCTACACAGAGACGCCTGGGTGGCTCAGTCGGTTAAGCGTCTGCCTTCAGTTCAGATCATGATCCCAGGGTCCTGGGATCGAGTCCTGCATTGGGTTCCTTGCTCAGCTGGGAGCCTGTTTCTCCCTCTGCCTGCCGCTCCCCCTGCTTGTGCTCTCTTTCTCTGTCAAATAAATAAATAAAATCTTAAAAAAAAAATAAAGGCTACACTGACTACTCCTAGAAACACAGTCTGGGACACTCTTAAATTTTGATCATAGTAAAAAATCTTCACTAACTCACTTTAAAATAGTTAATAATGAAAAGAAAACCTTCCTGTTTAAATCTACTGATTTTGACATTCGTATTTGCTTTAGTGCCTGTTTTATTTCTAACTCTAGAAAAATAAATAAAAAGCAGCTTTCCTCTTAACCCCACTTTCTAATCTATCTGTGAATATAAATAACTTACAAAGTCGTCACAGGGATTCAGGGCATTCCTTGGGGCCTCCGAATGGCTCCTCTCCTCCTTGTCTTTGTTGCATGAGATCTCCTGGAGCTCCATGACACTCCGCAGCGCTAGGGGCATGGCATCCTGAAACCCAGGGACAAAGTCACAAAATGGGCCAAGTTCTGAAGTTCCATACAATTAAATATATCCCAAGTGTGTACTTCATCATCATAGCCCTCCATTACCACGGAGAGATAAAAGGAAAAAAAGGAAGTAAAAAAAAGTCATGAATACTCTGTACAATGAGGTTATGTGTAACAATCTCTTTTCTTATTTTCCCCGTCACTTTCTCCTACTGCTCTGTACGACAACTTCTCTATTAAGTGGACTCCATCCTAAGGTCCCTCATTGGCCATTCTTCAGCATTCAGGTCTTACTGAACCGCTTATTTTAGAAATCACTCCTTTTTGATTTATGTCTTCAGTTTCCCCTAGTGAATTTTTAAAAGACGATGCTCATGTTTTTGTTGAACTGGTTAGTAGAAATAGAAGACTTTCCTACAGTTGTTCCCAAGTTGCATTCACTTCATGAAATGTATATGAAGGACAGGGTCCCCACTGCTCTGTCTGGCTGTTATAACTGAGTTTTGGTTTTCTTTTCACAGAAAGCAGAGCTTTAGGAAGAGATTAGCAAACCTGATTGGAAAATCAGGCTTTGCGTCAGTTAATAAATGAGAAAGGAATGTGGCTTCTTGGTTACATAACATAGAACCTTTTTTCCAAATCATCATGCCTGTTAACCTAATCCTCTTTTGGTATGATAATTTACCTACGCATGCAAACATCTGCTTTCAAAAATAGATATCCAAGATAAAAACTGGAAAATGGGAAGAGGGTCATTTGTTAACTCAGTTACGTGGAATTCTACTAATTGTCTACGTCTCCCAGTCATGACCATTATCAAGATGTTGAGGACACTATGTCTTCTTTATGAGATCCATTCTGTCTCTACTAAATATAATTATACTGCACTTCAATTGATCTGGTTGTCAGTGATTCTCAACAAGGGCGGGAAAACTTCCTGGGGGATTGGAAATTAGTGGGGTTGCTTTTTTCTTCTACTATGGTTGTGTGGGTGTATTTGCATATTGTAGTTCTTATTATTTTGTAAGAATTTATTTTCCTTGACACTGATTTTCTTTCATGTAGACCTACCTACCTAAGATTGAATTACCTGTGAATTTCATTCAGAACTCTAAAGGGGGCATTATGAAACACCAGTTACAAAATAAATAGATGTGCTCTGTTCATCTAGGGTTGTGTGATCGTATGTCCTTTTTTTAAGTTGGCTTCTCAAAGACTTACAGCTAAATTTGAGATCCACATGTGGGTTTCTGCAGTTTTTATATGGCTTTTATGTTCTGCTCTTTTTGCTCTTTATAGTTCTCTAATTTCATTTTATGTCCCCCTTTGATTTCCTTTTTTCTTTCAGTACCACTTTTAAATTTGCAAATATGTGTTTTAGGTACTAGAAAGGGATATGTTAGTATAATCCAACAAATAAAGAAAATTTCTGCCAAATCAATTTTGTATTAATGAACTCATCTCTATTATAAGGAAAGCGTGCTGCTGGTCCACCACCATGTGGCAATCATGTGAGCTTATGTCCCACGACATGGCGACTTCAACTGGGAGAAGGACGGAGCAGACACGGGAACAAAGAACAAAATCTACATCCTTATACTGGCTTCCCTCACCGGCAGTTTGCAGTCTCCCAAATTTGATACAGTATCAGTGAATTTTATCATATAAATTCGATCACATAAATGCACGAACATTCACATGTGCTCTTCAGAATAACCGTGGACATCAATACCTTCTCGTAGAAACACTGGAACCGGTTGTCTTACCTACCTGGATATGCTGAAGACAGAGGGAAATGTTCTTCACGCAATGCCTCACCGTCTTTTCTAAAGATCTAAACAGCTTTTCTTCTCTATTGAAGGTATTGTCTTTCACCTATAATGTAGATGAAATTCTTTATTTTTATAAATAATCGAACAAATCTGGTGTTTTAAAGAAATATCACAGGCTGTATTAGCCCAGCACATGACAAAGAGACCCCTTGTTGAGAAGAAAACCTTCCATGTCATGCTGACTGCCTTAGCACAGTACTTGCTGTGTACAAGCACACAATGCAGCTTCAGTTAGTGTGGCGAAGCCGCACGCTGCCGGTTAATCCGCCGTTTGGCTTTCACAGAGCTTCGTCTATGTGATGGTAGCTGGGGCAGGTAAAACTTTCTCTGCAGTTTCTAATGGCATATATTATATATGTACTCTGAAAATACGCCCCATTTGTGGGTTCGTAAAATAATTAATACAAGAAAAAATCAAAATTTAAATAAGATGAACATTTCATATTTTTTTAAGATTTTATTTATTTATTTGACAGAGAGAGACACACAGAGAGGGGGAACACAAGCAGGGGGAAGTGGGAGAGGAAGAAGCAGGCTTCCGGCCGAGCAGGGAGCCCAATGTGGGATTCGATCCCAGGACCCCTGGATCATGACCTGAGCCGGCAGACGCACAAGGACTGAGCCACGCAAGCGCCCCAAACATTTCATCTCTTTTTTTGTGTGTGTGCTTTATTTTTTTTTTAATTTTATTTATTTATTTGAGAGAGAGAGAATGAGAGATAGAGAGCACGAGAGGGAAGAGGGTCAGAGGGAGAAGCAGACTCTCCGCTGAGCAGGGAGCCCGATGTGGGACTCGATCCCAGGACTCCAGGATCATGACCTGACCTGAAGGCAGTCGCCCAACCAACTGAGCCACCCAGGCGCCCAACATTTCATCTCTTGACTGGAACTTACTTTTTTGTTGCTATGACTCATCCCAATTAATTTCACCGTGGTTATTTAGAAAATATACTTAGCTTCTTGGCTAAAAAATGCAGTAATTCTTTACCAACTCAAATTTGAAAGGTTGAATGTGATCTTGGCCAAAAGAGTCCTTTTGTGGGGAAAACTCAGCAGAGTTAAGATAGTAGTCACATGTGTTCAGTTATTTTTTGATATTTTATTTTATTGATAAGACCCTAATTATTAGTATTAATGGTGAGAAGTATTTCTTGGCTATCATAATGGTGACAAAAGAAGAGCAGAACCAGCTTCATGCTGCCAAAATCTGTGTGAACATGCAAATGATTTGTGGCATATGGTGGGTATTCTTTGGTTTGGTCCTGGATAGTAACCATAGCTGCTCTCTGTTCATAGGTCTGTTAATTTAAGATGGTTGACCTTGGTGGGGGGTGGGGCGGGGAGGATCGTTGGCCTTAGAACTGAATGCACAGAAAATAGTGATATTTTATTTTATTTTTAAACCCCTTAATATTGTTTATCTAAAAAGCTTTTGATTAAATAGGTGGCATAGTTCCTTGTAATTCACACAACATTCAATACCATCTGCCTTATGATCTCTATGCTCTAATCTAGTTTGATGTATAGAACAATATGCTGGGGCAGACTATTTTATTTTATTTTATTTTTTAAAGATTTTATTTATTTGACAAAGAGAGACACAGCGAGAGAGGGAACACAAGCAGGCTTCCCGCTGAGCAGGGAGCCCGATCTGGGGCTGGATCCCAGGACCCTGGGACCATGACCTGAGCCAAAGGCAGACGCTTAACGATTGAGCCACCCAGGCACCACTGGGGCAGATTATTTTAAATGCGGGTTTCAAGGACCCTTCACCAGCTATTTTGTGTATCTTGGCAGAGATCCAGATGATTCTAAAATAAGAGATCCAGGGATCACAGTATGAGAAATATTGTCCAGTTCTACATTCCTATAGCCAAGCCCTTCTCATGCTGTTTTATTTTGCTGGAATATGCTGCTGTCCCTTTTTCTGCATGGCAAATATCTGTTTAATTTTTTTAAGGACTCAACTGTCCCCCCTTCTATGAAACCTCCCTGGAATTCCTGTTTTTTTCACCGTAGAAAATTAATTGCTCCCCCATGTGCTCTCACAACACTAGTTAATTAAGTGATTCTCTCCATTGATAAATGGCAAGCCTTTGGGATTATTTTTTGTCTTAGTAAAAATAATAGCTAACATTTATTAAACACTAACTATGTTCCAGACATGGTGCTACAACCTGCTTTCCATTTTCTCATTTTAATTCTTCTAAAACTTTACAGCATAGGTGCCACAATTAATCCCATTTTAGAGATAAACAGAAGCTTGGGAGCTGTGGCAGGGATAGTTGATGATGGGGGAACATCCTTTTACTGACAACGTTTGCACCTCTAGTTTAAGTTGGACGCATAGCTGCCCAGCCAGCGACTACCCCTTCCAGCCTCCCCTGCCGCTGGTTCTGCCCTCGTAACTGGTTTGGGTAAATAGATGTTAGCTAAGTGATGTATTTCATTTCTGAATTTTGGCCTTCCAGCATTGTCCTTGGTACAAGACTGAAGGCACAGTGGTGACCCAACTTCAACCAAGCAGCTGAAGACAGCATGTTTGGGGAACAGCAAAACCCTCCAATTGGGGACAATTGGGTTCCTACAGAATTTTGTGCAGCAGAGCCCACATCTCAGGACTATTGTAAGAGAGAGAAAGAAATGACTATCCAGCTTCAGCTACTTTGTTTTGGAATCTCTTTGTGAAAGGAGCTTGGCCTTTACCCTAAATAATATAGAAAGTTAAAGAAATTTACCCATGTTAATAGGTAGGACCAGGATTCAAACCCAAGGAGTCTGAATTCAGAATTTCTTTGTATTCTCGATCTCTAACACAGTGTCTGGTACATAGAGTTCAATACATGTGTGATGAATTGAATAGAATCTTCCTCTTGGGTAATAGTTTTATACCCTAACTCCACCAAATATTTCACTTGAGCTGCTGACAAGTGCAAAATTGACTGATTTGAGATTTATCTCTTCTGCAGTTCAGCCTATGCAGCTGATTTTCTGATTAACAGTGAAATGCTTCATTGCTGACAGGACATCTTCTCAAAAGATTAAGGGGAAAATCTAATTAATATCCCTTCAGGCCACTTTACCTACAATTCACTTTTACTCCACAATTGGAAAATATCAGAAGCTGATGATAAATATGTTAAGGAATGTAACAGCTTCTACAAAAACCTGCTCAGAATTAAGACTTGCCTATTGTTCCTCAATAGAATTGTCTTAAGTCAGAAGCAACAATCTAAAGAGTAGGGGAGAATTGTGTGCATGACATTTACACATGCCTATGGAGGCTACAGTCTCTCTCAAATTGAATTCCCAATCCAATTTTATTACTGTTGCTTTTAGTTCAAATTTCTTGATTTTCCTTTCCCTGATTGGTGACCATACACCATAATGTCCCAAACTTCACACATTATAGTTTCGCATTGGGAGAGGGGCCTGGAGTTACTTCCTGCATGCAATGGACCCAGTGAGCCCCTAGAAAAACACAAAGAAGTATTAAGAACAATGATACATGCCACGGATTCTAAGAATGTCCATATTGGATATGGAATAGGAAGGAAGTACAGCCACAAGAGGAAACAAAAACAAGGCTTGGAAGAAGTTGATTATACTGACAAGTCCTAAAGAGGAGGTCACTGCATGCCATATAGGGCCATAGGGCAATCACTGGTTTTGGTCATGTGGCAGAAAGGAGCAAGGGGAAAGTCAAGGTCAGAGCCTTTATTGTGGTTTTTGTGGGCAACCCTATAGAAATAGCTGGTCAGGATAAACAGTTTAGGATGGGCCAGTTTGGGTAATTCCCATGGGCTTTGGGCTTTCATGGTGGTTTCTACTTGCCTGGTACCTCGTCCTAGGATGACTTAAGGCAGAAGAACACTGGCTTGGTGTGTAAGAGATAGATTAGAAAGTGTGGGGGGCTATAGACTCAGGGCTTGTTTCGCATATGAAAGAATTGATCCCAGCTGAGCCCTTTGCTTTCTCTAAGAATGGATTAGCCCTGGGAGGAGCATCTCTCAGGGCCCAGCAACTTTTTCAAGATGTCAAAACATTATAAAATACAGAAAGTAAAAAACCTAATACACCATGCATAAAGGAGTTTATATGTATGTGAGAAGTAAGAAGTCTGTACATTAAAAGTTGGTAAGCAGTACTACACTGTAGTGATATGAAATGATGAGGAGGATGATGATGATAGCCAATACGTATTGAGTGCTTACCATCTGTGTTAGGTACTTTCTTCATATGCATCACCTCATTTCATCCTCACAAGCCCTCCACGTGGTAGGTCCTAGTATAATCTTGATGACTCCCTTGGATTTAAGCTATGTGCCCAAAGGCATATATTGATTAAGTGGCAGAAGTGACGTTCTAATCCAGATCTGGATGACTTCAAAGACTTGGCCCTTACTTTCTGCCCTGTGCTGACTCCGGCAAATGTTCACGGTTCCAGGATTGGAAAACACTCAGCAAGCTTGCCAGGCATTCAGAAGAGGAAGAGGCCACTACTACCTTAGGGTCAGAAAGCTGCAAAGACTTAATGGAAAAAAGGAAAAAGACCATGTCCGCTAAAGAGTGAAGTAGATAGGACAAGCCAAAGAAAACCAATGCTGAACTACCATACGGTAGCCTCTAGTTCAAACTAAAAACCTTAGAAATGTTAACATAATAAGTGATGAAATCAGGCAAATGAGAAGAAAAAAAAGTACCATATAGTATCTTAAGAACTGCCCTGCCTTCTTTTGGTTAGAAGCCCAGTGAATTACCATCTCCAGGCCATGAACTTTCTATCTTGTGATTCTCAAAGTGTGTTCCATTGGTCACTTACTTCAAGGTCATTTAGCTTCAAAACACCTGGAGTTTTGTAAAAATACAGACCACTAGGTTGCACCCTTGAACCAGGTGGAGCCCTGGAATCATTTGGCAAGCTCCTCAGGTAATTGTTCCACACCTTAAAGTTTGAGAGCCTTTGCTAATCCATCCATTATTTATTGGGGGTTGAGATGAAAGTGGTTCAAACCAGGCTAAACAGCTGACACAGAAAAATTGCCCAGTAATATAACGTGCATGGGGGTGCAGAGAGAGGAAGAGAGTCAAGGCAGTCCACTAAGGTAGGCACCTAAACCCCCTTTTCTTAAATAGGTGAAATAAAGATAAGATGAATATTAAGGGAACCCAAAAGGAAAGTGAGGTTTTTAAAAAGCAGAGATAATAAGTTAGGGATAAAAGGAGGACATTGCCTTGGGTGCGATCATGTACTGGTTGATGGTGAGAGTTAGGACGTCTGGGGCATCCCACATTGATCCCTGTCTTCACGTCCTTTTCTCTCCTTTGCTTCCTGAGTGGAAGCACCATAGCTAAAATAGTGTCAAAACCACCCACACTCCATTTCCCCCAAGAGAGGGAGAAAGAAAGAATCAGCATCAGGCAATGACCTTGATTCTCAGTGTTCTAGAAACAGCTCTGATAACAACCAACAAAACCCTCACAAAAATATCAGCATTCACACACCCCAGGAGGATGTATATGGCCGAAGAAGAAAAATTACCTGGGGTTCTCCTCTGGTTAGAATCTTTAGGTGATTTGTCACTCTTTTTGATTTCTTGCTAATTGAATGAATGTTTAGTTTAGACAATTTATCTTTAAGTGATTCCTCCTCATCATTCTTCTTGTATTTTAGAACTGAAATAGAAGAATGCAATCACATATCTGAACACGTGCAACATAGAAAGTGTGTGTTTCATCCAAAGAACTCAAGATCCATATTTAAGATAGAAATCTATGTGATCTTTGACCCTCTGACGCAGAAGCAATATGCTCCGGCCCCGCTGCCTGGGCATAAGCCCAGCTGCCCAACCCACTGACTGGAAACTCAGCTGTCCAGGGGCTTGAGCTCCTCAAAGCCCATGGTCCATTTACCTTCCACGTTAAAGAAATCTCCGACACTGGAGAAAAACTTTCTCTCTTCTCAGATAATACATTTGTTATCTTCAGTCTCTAGAATGAAGCATCAAAGCCTAGCTAAGAAGACTGCACCGAGCATAAGGAGACCTCAGACTCTGGAGTGGCTCTCCACTAGCTGAGACTTTTGGGGTAAGTTGAGTCACCTCTCTGAGCTTTATCTTTTTATCTTTAAGATCACTTTCACCTCTCATATTGTTCAAAATGTTAAATATTTCTAACATTCAGTTTTGGTCAGTGTGCTGGGAGATGGGCAATCTTACACACTGTTGGTGAGGATTAAACCAATACAGTTTTTGTGGAGAACATTTGGGCAGAATCTTCTAAACGTATTGTCTATGACCAGGAAGTCCATGCAGAGAATTTGCTTTCCATAATCAGGCATACAAAGTTTTGTTTGCTACAGCATTTTTTTTTCCAATAGCACAATATTGGAAACAATCAGAAAGTTTATCCACAGAGGAAGAGTTAACTAAATTAGGACACACTCAGAAATAGAATACCAGGGAACCATTAAAAAGAAGGCCAATATTAACTGGAAGAATGTTCATGATATGTAATTAAGTTTAAAAACCAAGCCCAGCAAACTGTAGTGCCACACATGTTCAGGACAGATGGTGAGAAGGAGAAGAAAGAGAAAGAAGAAAGAAAATAGAAAAAAAAAACATAGAAAGTCTGAAAGAAATTTATGACATGTCAGCTATGCAAACTGGAATCATGGGAGTGGAAAATTTTTCCACTTTAACACTGTGAAGGAGTTTAAGCAAACAGAAAAGTAAAAATAATAATATAACAATTTTCTTTCAGCCTTGTCAAATCCTAACATTTCAGCTTGCTTATCTTCATAAAAATAATCAGCTGAAGTTTCTCTGATCCCCATCTTTGGTCCCTTAAAGGGGATTATGATCCTAAAGAATGGGTTTGACTATATCTGTATCTATTTTTACACATTTATTGTATATGGATTTGTACAATGCATACTATTGTTTTGAATGTTTTCAATGTTTATACAAATGCACCATATTGCGTATATATATTCTTCTGTCACTTGTAATTTATTTTTTAGAAAATTCAGTATTGTGTTTTTGAGGTTTATTCAATTGACACATGCATTTTAATTTTTATGTTCTCATGGTATCATAGTGTCCAATACACAGTTTGTCCATTATCTGGATAAATATGTAAGCTATTTTCTTCTTGTTTTTATGAACAATAGTAGTTACTAGTATACCTGTCTATGAGCATATGGGAAAGAGTTTCTCAAATATCTAGAGATTGATTTTCTGAGTCTTAGGTGTGGGCATCTTCAACTTTACTAGATATTGCCAAATTGTTCTCCTTAGTGGTGATTCCCACTACATTCTCACCTGCAGGTTGAGATTCAGCACCTAACGTTATCCCTAAAAAATCCTTTCGCTAGTCTGATAGGATGGGAATTGTATGTCATTGTAATTTTAATTTGCATTTCTCTCCTTATAGATGAAGCTTAGTGTTTAAAAATGTATTGGTCTTTCTGAATTGCTTCCTTTTATTATTAACCTTTTTTATATTAGAATGTTTTTATTATTGATTTAATATCAGTAATTATATATTTATCCTTTGCCTATGGACTATCTTTTAATTTGTTTATGGCATCTCTTCAACTTCTACAACTTCTACAACTTTCACTTTTTTTACTCTAGGCCCTTCTTTATAATTTTAGTTTATTAATACAAATACATACTATTTTTCCAATAAAATTTTGGAAAATAAAAACAATAAAAATAAATGAAGTTGTTGGAACACTTAGCGCCAATGTCCTACCATTGCTGTAATGTTGAATTGAGATTTAATGTTAGAAGTACAAAGCCAATTAAGAACTAACAGACACAAATCACACTGACAGAGGACCCACACAATCTATCCTGATGCATTACTATATCGGGGATGACAGAAACCATGTAATTGTGCCTCCTGTTTTGAAATCTACATTCCACTTCAGACGTGAATTTTACATCTTGGCTAACAAATACCTAACAATAATTTCATAATTTGAGAAAGAAATATATTTGCTCCCTTCAATGGGGCAATTATTTCTAGAAAATCTCCATTCTTTATGTGCCAGAACCAGCTGGGCCTGTTTCACCTCTGATTTGGAGCAGCTTCTCACTGCTCCAACTTCCTGGCCATGCCATGTCTCCTTCTTCCCACACATATTGCCAGTGACAGTAGGACTATGTGCTATGGTATTTTCAGCCCACAGTATGTCACCAGGCATGCAGTGGTCAACAGAGGTTGAGTATAGGGCTGCTTGATTTTTTTTTTAAATTGTCTTTTTTTTTTTTTTTTTTTGTCCCTCATGATCTCCTGAATCCAGCTGGCCAGGCAAACTACTCTGCTCCTTAGCCTCTAACTCTAGGTATCAAATGATCATGATCACTGCAACTGCTATAACTACTTAGATATTTTGATTCTCAGAAGTATAAGCATAACACCCCAATCACAGAAAACACTCAATTCATCATGTCTCTTCTTACCTAAATCTTTCCGTCTTTTAAGTTCATTGATGTTCACATTAATGTCTTTTACTGCAGTGAAAGCATCTCCCAGCGCCCTGAAGTCTGGGTGAGAGGGAGGGGTGGAGCCCCGGAGTTCACACAGCAAGAGGGGGTATTTCATTACACGCTGGATTGGTTTGATCATCAAAGAGCCCATGTCCAGTAAGTTTGGCTTGCCTCTACAATAGAAACAAATAATATCAGTTTCACAGACTTTTGTTTTATTAACTCCTTCTCATTTTTGTGATTTTTTATGATAAATTCTGAAACCGTTTTTCTCCTTTATTTTTTTCTCCACTTGGCTGCCTACACTTTCTTAAAAAAAATGAAGCAAGAGCAATGGATTACAGAGAGAAGCTAGGCTGAAAGACCCTACTCCTAAGCAAAAACCAATAAGAAAACACATGAGTGTATCTGTCCACCAAGAAGGACTCAAAGCAGGCTTTCCATCCATGTTCCATTTACACCTTTTTTTAAAATAACAAGATTCATAATAATAGTGGTAAATAATTTCAGAATGCATTTTTCCATGATAACCAAGAAAAATGCATTTTACTGATGGTATTTTTGTGATTATTAGTGAGGAAAAGAAATTCATTATTTAAAAAGATGACTTGGCAAGTATAGTCCAAAGAAAGCATCGTCTGCTCTGTTCTACCAAATTGAATAGTTGAATTCATAATGTTTCAGAGGTTCTACCACAGTCCCCAAAAGAAATTTATAATAAATGCAACAGTTCTCTAAATTAATTATTAATACCACCACTATCACTAATCATTGCTCTCACATGACTTTCCATGATTTTCCATGTGGAATACTTCTTAGCCAATAAATCTTCAAATGGCTACACAAAAGTGAGCACTCATGCCTGACTCTTCCTTTAGGAGCTTCTGAAATGAGAATAGAACAATTCCAACTAGCCAAGCAGTTCACAGGAAGTAAAAAAGCTAGAAGCTTGGTCATGTCATTGTGCAACGCACTGTCATTCGTTTTTTTAATGAGAAGTCAGTGGTTTCTAAAAGCCTTTTTATGGAAAGAGGCAAATAAAGAGACACTATAAATGGACATGGGTAGAAACTGTGCTTTGAATCCCCTCTGGTGGACAGATATACTCAGTTGTTTTCCTTTAGGTCTTTTGTTTGTTTGGCTTTGGTTTTTGGGTTTTGTTTTTGTTTTTGTTTTTGTTTTAGTAGATAAGAATATAGATGGTTTTCAAATCCTAGTAGGTGAATTTTTTATTCTTCAGTTATTATTTCTAAATATTAATATAGATAACTTACCACATCATTGGAATGGTGAATAGATCTAAAAAACTTTGGACAAGATTAGAAAAGTTTATCATCAGAAAAGGTCTGAAAACACCTTAGAGACCATCTAATTGAACTCTTCATTTGACAAATGAGAAACTAATAAACTTTGATGATCATGTGTATGTGCACACATGCTTACACACACACACACACACACACACACACAACCAGTCACCCTCTGTCACATCTCCCCATCTTTATTTTTATTGTAACACTTATCAACTCTCTGGAATCATTTTGTTTCCCTATTTACCAGTTTATGCTCAATTTCTCTGTCATCACTATGTCTCTGGCATGTCATATGGTATTTTCTCAATGAATATTTGGAGATTGAAGCGATAAATTTCAGATTTTCTGTAATGTGCTTTTATTTTACATTAAATTTTTTTCCCCAAAAACATTGCACAATGGTCCTGAATAATAGACTGAGGCGTTTTATCACATGCTGAGAAAATAATGTTAGTATAATAGAAAAAGACGGAAGCAAACCAAAAGGCAACATTTTTTTTAAGGAAAATCAAAGTAAATATTAAAGGTCTACAGGGAATAAAAAGCTGTTTTAATATGATTTATCTTATACTTTCTACCCATTTACATCAAATCTCTTAGGGAAGGGAAGAAGGGTTGTAAAAAGATGTAAGAAGACAGGATGGCAAGCAGGGAATGAGGGAGATAGGGAGAGGGAGATGTTTTGGTTTCCAGGAGGACTGGGTGAAATGGTGGATGGGAAAAAATGTAAATCTATTATGAATGCTAAAAAAAGCAACACAATATATTTTCTAACTGATCAAAAGCAGAGCATTTGAATATGAAATACAGCATTTTCTTATATATCTCAATCAAAGAGTCTTCAACAATACGACAGTTTAGACAGTTAAGTAGAAATAATTCCCCTAAATAAAAACAAGTCTGGAATATGGAAAGTATTAACTTGACCAGAAGAAATCATATTATTTGTATGAATATGACCAGAATTTCTTCTACATGTTTCCTTTGACTATCACCAAATATTAGTTTATTTAATCTTCTAAAAACTGAAAATGCCATCAAAATAGAAATATAATCAAACAACTCAATCAAAGAAAACTCAATTTTAATAAGATAGTTTATTAGCATGGTCTATAGTTATATGCATATTTCAAATTCTTGATTACAAAAAATATCCCCAGATGTATTAAAGGACATACTTGTATCTCTGAGCTGCCTCTTTTCTTTCTTATTAAGATCTTTCAAAAAACCAAACTCAACCTTTTAGTTGTGTCCACATCTTATCATTACTTCTTTTTCCACTACTTTTTGACTCAAAGTTCTAGTCTCTCCCTTGTCTGTTTCAAATGACAATAATAACAATTATAAATGAAACTGTTTAAAAGTGTTACAAACGCAAATATTTCAAAAGGCTTTCTCAAAAATGAGAAATCTCCCAGACACTTTTGTCTTCAGACATGTACTTTGGACAGCCCAAGTGACGAGCAATGATGTTCTGGTATCTGCATCATGCAGACAAGCAATATGGTAAAAAGATAGAGGACGTCTTTTAAGATAATGACACTCCAGGCATTCACCCCATCTAATCCCTTCCAGTAAGATTAAGTTCTGATAACTGTGAGAGGCAAATGAGTCCTGTGTGTGATATAACCCAGCTCAGCCAAGCACTCATTATCACATGTATTCCCAACAGAAAGTAACAATTTCCCATATACACCAGACTAAAAACTAAGGTAGTCATTAATTGGTAATTCTGTTTCATCTTCCTCTGTCTTATCATGAATGCTTTGGCAAGTATTTAGTACCATAAGTAGCTACACTAATCTCATTGTGATTTATTAGGACTTTACAAAGTCAAGTAAACACAGCTGGCTTTGTTTTAGCAACATCCAGTTTTGCTATAAAGAGCTTCGCATCAAATACGAGAAAACAGTCTCATAATGAAAATAAAAATGACATTTAAACAATATAAAAACGGTGGAGGATAAAGAATCAGATATACAACGTTGAGGTACACCAATATATCTTAATTAGAGGAAGAAAACAGAGGAAGGAAAAATAATCAACTATTGATCATATTATTTTGAATTTCCTCTGTTTTATGACCACAAGTATCCTAAATTTAATATTAATTTTACAGTAACCACAAACCATATACACTGTTATTGAATTTATTTTCAATTCACCCTCCTTTTAAAACATCTTAAGTCAATTTTAGAAAAAACTGTATATTGCTATACACACAAATAAACAAGTAGGATTTGACACAGATAAAAAATTGTGAAAATAAAAACAGAGCCATCAACAAATTTTAGAAGATGTAAAGAACATGAATGAATGGTAACTGATTTATTACCGGAGAGATTCAAACCAGAGAGAACCAGTAGTACAGAGAGACAATAATTTAATTATTCCTCCAAAAATTCATTAATTAGACCCTGAGAACCTGTGGAAGTGGAGAGAGAGGGTGGTAGGGATTAGAATAAGAACTGGTTGGAAACCTGTTTAAGAAATGCCTAATTTTTAGAGTGCTCTACACATAAGGGAGATCATTTGGAGAACTAAGAAAGAGCTCTTGGAAATTAAAAGGATAATAGCAGAAATAAAATCTCACATGTGTTGGAGAAAATGTTCAGGAACTTTCCAGAAAGAAGAGCAAAAATACAAAGGGATAGAAGATAGAAGAAAAATGTGAAAAAATTAGAAGATTGGTCTAAAGGATCCAATATTGAAATAAGTTGAGTCCTGGAAAGTGAGAACAGAGCACATATGAGGAGGAAATCATTGGTAAAATAATTCAAGAACAGGACATGAGTTTGCACGCTGGAAGAATTTGCTGAGTACCTAGTACAATGGATGAAATGGATTCACACCTGGGAATTCATGAAACTTCCGACTACTGGGGACAAAGAGAAGACCCTACAATACTTCAGAGAAACATGTAAACAAATGTGTACAAACAAATGGTGAAGAATGAGAACAAGCTTCAGATTTCTTATAGCAACACTGAAAGCTAGAACATGATGAAGAATTACCTTTAAATTTTGAAAATGAAGGATTTTTAATTTAAAATTCTATCCTTGATCAAACTATAAATCACCTGTGAGGGTAAAATAAAGATTTTTTGGATATAAAATTTCTTAAAATTTTACTTCCCATGCATTCCTGGTGAACATAGGAAAGTATTGAAGGATGTATTAAAAACAGAAAAGAGATAAAAAGATTCTCCAGGATGACAAAAGTTCCTCAAAGACAGCTGTGCCCAGTCACCCAGTCCAAACTCAACAGGTCAGAAAGACTCTGGGAGAGGCTTGTTTAGGGAGATGAAATTGATAGCATCCATAATGCATCTAGCTGTCTTAAGAGATGACTGGCTGTGAGTGTGGCATTAACGATTAGAACAAAGAAAACTAAGAAAATGAAAATAAATTAAACAAACAATAAATAAAATAGTTAACTCCCAGAAAAACAAATAATCAGTTTATTCCAAGGCTTACCTCTGAAAAGAAATTTGCTTAGATATACTCAAATATAAGAAATCAAACACTGACTACTGCTCCAATCCAAATGACGATGTAACCATGTGGGAAAAATGAAGAGATGGGGAGGGTGTGTGTGTGCGTGCGTGTGTGTGTGTAGTGGAGATGGGATAGGGAGAGAGACAAATTCTTGTGTTCCACAGGGGAAGTCAAAACATAATACTTAAGAAGGGAAAACCAAACATGTTTTTAGAGTCATGAAAGTAAGTACCAAAATATTAACTAAAAGATGTGAAAATGCTTATGTCCTTTAGAAGCAGGTAAGAGAAGAGAGGACTGCTATTTTTCTTAAATTCTGTAGAACTATTATTTTAAAGATTTTATTTATTTGAGAGAGAGAAAGAGAGAGTGAGTGGGGCAGGGAGGAGCAGAGGGAGAGGGAGAAGCAGACTACTTGCTGAGGACCCTGAGATCATGACCTGAGCTGACTGAGCCACCAAGGTGCCCCACTATTTGGCTTTTTAAATCATGGTACATACAATTTTACAAAAACAAAAATGTTTTAAAGAAGGAAACCTGGAAGAATATTCAAGAAAATTCTGAAAAGGAAGACTATTGAGCTGAGATTACAGTTGATCCTTGAACAACATGGATTTGCACTGTGCATGTCCACTTATACCTGGATAATTTTTCACTAAATAAGGCACAGTACTGAGTATATTTTCTCTTCCTTATGACTTTCTTTTTGTTTGTTTTTAGGATTTATTTATTTATTTTAGAGAGAGAGATAGCATGCGCTCTGGAAGGGAAGGGCAGAGGGAGAAAGAGAATCCTCAAGCAGACTCCCCATTAGGAATAGAGCCCGGCAAGGGGCTGGATCCCAAGACCCTGAAACCATGACTTGAGCCGGAATCAAGATTCGGCCTCTTAACCAACTGAGCTACCCAAGTGCCCCCCACTTATGATTTTCTTAATAACATTTTCTTTTCTCTAGCTTACTTTATTGTAAGAACACAGTATGTAATATATATGACATACAACGTATGTGTTAATTGACTATGTTCTCAATAAGGCTTCTGGTCAACAGCGGGGTATTAGTAAAGTTTTGGGGGAGCCTGTGCATGCTAACTGTTTTCAAAGAATCTCTCATTCTGCTCTGAATCTCTCTCTCTCTTTTTGGTCTTTTGGTTAAAAAGACCTAAGCTTTAGGAAAAGAAACCTGAGCAGAATTTGTAGCACAGGAAGTTCTTTGGTAATTCACATGGTTTTTCTATGTGAATCTCCAGTCCTTAGCACAATGCCAGGGACACAGGATTTTTCATGAGACAGCCATCTCCCCAGCCCCTCCAACCAAAACAGCTATCACTGAAGAGAAGTTATATATGGTTTTTCAACTGCATGGGGGTCAGTACCCCAACCCCCATGTTGTTTAAGGGTCAACTGTAGTTATATTTTATACTAAAATATAAAGCTGCAGAAATGAAAGCAGCTTGATATGGGTACATATATGTACAGAAGAGTAGCACAAAATAGAAAATCAAGAAACAAATACAAGTACGTATGAAAATTAAGTAAATATAACATTCCTACTTGGTAGAAAAAAATGAATTATTCAGTATCAGGTGTTGTGATAATTATCTAGCCATATAGAAGAAAATAACAAAAATGAATTCTTTACACCAAAATAATTTCCATATAGATCAAAGATCTAATTGTTAAAAATGAAACTATACAAGTTGAAGGAAGCAGGAATTACACTTTAAAATAATCTTAGAATTTTTGAGCAGGACACAATTTCTAAAAGCAACAGTAGAAAAAAAGTGGTAAATTTATTTTAAAATTTAAGCTCTGTAAGGGGCACGTGGGTGGTTCAGTTGGTTAAGCATCTGTCTTCAGCTCAGGTCATGATCCCGGGGTCCTGGGATCGAGTCCCACATCGGGCTCCCTGCTCAGTGGGGAGCCTGCTTCTCCCTCCGCTCCTCCCCTGGCTCATGTGCTTTGCTCTTTCTCTCTCTCTCTCAAATAAATAAAAAATAAAATCTTAAAAAAAATTTAGCTCTGTAATACTGTATAGATAAAAACAAACACAGAAGCAGCGATAAACTATGTTAAAAGTCAAATGATAAGCTGGAAGCATATAAGACAGAAAAAGGGTTAATACACTTGCTAAAGAGCCACTATCAGTTAACTAGGAAAACATAAACATCTCAATAAAAGTAATCAATAAAAAAAATCCATTAGAGTTAAATACAAATGGTTAACCATACATGAAAAATGCTCAAGATTATTATTAGCGAAAATTAAAACAATACAATACTATTTTTGGCCTTCCACATTGCCACAAGTAGTAAAGAGACACATATTAATTGTTTCTAGTGCTGGCAGATAGGAGATAAATGGACAATTCATATACAGATAGTAGGAATATAAATGAGTTCAACTTTGCTTAAATTTTCTGGCAGTAAGTATCAAAAGCCCTTTGATCTAGAAATTCCACTTTTAGAAACTCATTCTAAGAAAGTCAAATTATTGTACAAAGATCATTTATAAGAATAAACACATAACATCAATCTTTACAGGACAGAGAGACATCTTCAAGTATCTATAAGAGTTCGGTAAACTAAACTATGGTATGTACATCAGATAAAATATTATGCAGTCATAAAACAATGTGGATTTATATTTACTGACATAGAAAGGTGTCCATGATATACTGATGAATGAGGTAGTAAGCTGACATACAGGAAATATATAGCGGTCCTATGTTAGTCAATACGCTCGCGCATGCATGTGAGTGTGCGTGTGTGTGTGTAGAAAAAATTGCAGTAAAGTGAGTGACTCATGAAATGTTACAATAGTTAACTCTGGATTGTGACTACTGATTCTATTCATAGTCTTCATTTTGATTTTCTATATTTCACAGTGTTTCTTTAATAATTTTAAAAATATAAAGCTTAAGAAAGGAGAAATAACATAACATTTTGGGATCAGTAGAAACCCTGAATCCAAAGGTGGGAATATCTGGTCAAGACACAGAACACATATAAAAAAGTATAAAAGCATAAAGGTGAAACATGGCATCTCTGGAGAGAGTTAAATTTAAGATAGTTGTGTTTTTCTGCTTTAGAACATGGGACTTGTAACAAATGCTCTTCAGGGGACTTTTTGGTGCAGAATTCTATGATTCTTGTCCCTTTAGTACTGTCTTTGATGTTTGCATAAGATTATAATTCAAGATAAACATTTTTGAAGTTAGAAATATCTTTGTCTTTTTCTGTATCTTTAAAAATGTAGATTGTAAAAAAAAATGAACCCACACCCAATTTTCCATTTCCATAAGTAAGGAATTTTTTTTCGAAGCATCTAAAACCCCACATTTCCTAAATACACTCTTGGCTGCAATATTCCTGGCTGTAGCTGCTAAGGAGCCAAACAATTACAAAGCACTTGACATTGCCTTTTACCCTTTTATGTAGCAGCATGTGCGCCTCATGACCAGAGTGGGAGAAGCAGGAAGGAAAATAACGCACAGCAAGTATGGCTTTGATGTGCATCCAGCCACACGCTGTGCTTGTTCATCCTCTTCTCCAGTTCTTGATGTGTAGAATAGACTAGAGGGGGCATCCGAAGCCTGCTAACTCCCACCCAGCAGGAGTATCCTCAAAGCTAGTGCCATTTTTTAAGCAAGTATTTCGATACAATGTAGTTTGTTGTAAGTATTCTATGTGTAGGAGCCTGTGCATGCTAACTGTTTTCAAAGAATCTTTCATTCTGCTCTGAATCTCTCTCTCTCTTTTTGGTCTTTTGGTTAAAAAGACCTAAGCTTTAGGGAAAGAAACCAGAGCAGAATTTGTAGCACAGGAAGTTCTTCAGTAATTCACATGGTTCTTCTATGTGAATCTCCAGTCCTCGGCACAACGCCAGGGACACAGAATTTTTCGTGAGATGGCCATCTTCCCAGCCCCTCCAACCACGCCAGCTATCACCAAAGAGAATCCAGGAAGACCCCAACGTGTGAAAGGACAAAGGCCCCCTTCCATTATGCACGTTTTCAAATTCGATGGTCTCAGAATTGGGAACTCATTGAACAAAACGACTCACATCTGTTTGCACTATAGGATATAGGTATTTTTCGTTTTGAAAGAAAAGACTGATAAAGTGAGAGAACTGGGTGCCTGTTCGGAATGTCAGAAACTAACTTCTCAATCCCCTGTATGAGGGATGCCTGGTTCTTGAACCTCACTTCTGGAATTCCGTCTTTCTTAATGGTTGCTCTGGAACAAAACATGAATGACAGGTATTTACAGCTTAAGTTAATATACTTTTTATATTGTGAGGTTTTTATTTCCTGATACACAGTTTCAGGAGTTTAGAATACAAAGGCACACACACACTTAAAGACATTAGACAAGCAAACACACAGGCTAGGAACTCAGGCCCTTAGATTATTGCTGACCACACTAAACCAAATATGTGCCTTTTTTCAAGTCCTGGTAAATTTGAGTTTGTATTTAAGCCAATATCATCCTTTCAGCATTAGACTAGACATGCTTCTCTTCTATAAAAATGGACGTCTTCCAAAGTGTGTGTGTGCTATTTTTATAAGATCATTTTTGTATTGTCTTAGTGACAAGTTATTTCATCTTAATATTTTATATATGTTAAACATATTACATAGGTATGTTTGATTTTTTTCTCTGTAAATCATAGAAGAGTCTAAATTAGAAGAAACCCAATATTTACTATAATGCGTGAAGAATCTTTTCTTTTCTACATTAGTCTACAGAAACTTCAAAAACATTATGGTATTAATCTGAGATTTTTTTTAAGTCTAATGTTGTTCTTAAGAAGATGTGTTTTTGGACACATTAAGAGTGCTAAACATATGTGTGATGAGCAGTTCCTAAAGAGTTCCTGGCATTAGGAAACTTGTGATTTGAATAAATTATACCCCAGGATTCTTCTAAAACATTTTGTAAAAGACATGAGATAATTTAATATGTACGATCACCTCAAAGTTGGAAATAATGTATTAAAAACAAAAAGCATAATTGTAAAAACCAAAAATTCTAATTTTCAGAAATACTCAACAGCTTTTTCCTCCATGATCTTTTTTTAAATTTTTATTTCAATTCAATTTAATTATCATATAGTGTATTACTAGTTTCAGAGATATTCAGTGATTCATCAGTTGCATATAAAACTAGTGCTCGTTACTTCAAGTGCCCTCCTCAATGCCCATCACCCAGTTACCCCATCTCCCCCCATTATCTTTACATTTGATTTCTATTATTAAAACAAAAGTACTTACTCTTGCATGTATATTTTCCTGTAAGAGAGGAGGAGAAAAGTAAATTAATGTAAATCTACATATTTGAGGTAATATGCAAACATTATAAAGCCTTTAAATTTTTACTATATAAAATAAAGTGATGTTATTTTCCATGGATGTTTTATAGAATTGGTCTCATTATTTTGTAATCACATTCCTAAAATTTTATCTGTAGCATGTACATACCAACTTTATTTCACACTCTATATAGGGTTAAAAACTATTGTTTTGGATTACAGAACTATTGATTTTGATTATGTGAAAATGGATTTAAACATCAATTTTTGTTTATATCATGAAAAAAGAGAATCTGTTAAACATAGTACAAGTCTACAGAGTAAAGTATAAATGACTTGCAGGAAATGGCCACCAAGCACTACAGAATATTTCTGTATACAGTGTTAATGTAGGTTATAAACAATTCACCTATGCAATAAGATAATTCCCACAAAGACTTTAATTAACCATGGCTAGCTTTCGTGGCTTCAATTTTGCTCAAGTACAATGAATGTCCTTCCAAGGCAACGTGATCTGCCTCTCTTTTTATTTCCTCTCTACCTCATTTTCTATTGTTCACAAACTCCCCCAAACTATGGCAACCATGAGGGCTTCCTTGCTCTTCTTAAAGTCTAAAAGCAGCTCCTGCCTCCAAGTCTTGGCACTTGCTGTTCCTCGGCCTGCTTGCTCTTCCCTTGAGTATCAATATGGCACACTCCTTACTTTCTTCAGGTCTTTGCTCAAAGGTTTCTTCCCAGTGAAACCTTCCCGGACCAATTTTTTAAAAATTGTGCCTTGCCTGCACTACTCTTTATCCTCCTTCCCTTGTTTCTTTCTCTCCATAACCCTGTCACTTTTTAATATACTATATGTTTATTTCATTTATTGTCTATCTCTTTGCTCCCCATCTGAATGAGGGCAAGGATGTATGCTTGTTTTGTTCTCTGCTGTAGCCCCAGTACCTGAAAAGCGACTGGCATTTGGTAAGAGTGCAAAACATATTTGTCAAATTAAGCAATTAACAGTAAAAAAAAAAGTGACAATCATTCAAGTTAAATATCAAGCATAAAGGAGATAGAAGTTTTTGTCTAAATGCTTCATATGGGAGTGCCTGGGTGGCTAGTTGTTTGAGTGTCTGCCTTCGGCTGAGGTCATGATCCCAGGATCCTGGGATGGAGCCCTGCATCGGGCTCCCTGCTCAGCGGGGAGTCTGCTTCTCCTTCTGCCCTCCCCATCCTCATTCTCTCTCTCTCTCAAAAAATAAATTAAATTAAATTAAATTAAATTAAAATAAATAAAATTTTAAAAAACTTCATACAGCCATAAAGAAATAAAGTTGTAATCTGTGTTAATAGCCTGATTACCTTGACCTCTGATTTCTAATCTTTTAGAATACAATGAATATGTTCAATATAAAAGTAAAATATTGTGACCCATCTCATAATAGTAGATGGTCTTTTCATTTTCAACGACTGAGAAGTAAATCCATGACAAATACCTATGTTGAATTTCATAAATTTTAATGCACTTAAAAAGTTTGAAAAAATTAATCCCAGTGCTCTATATATGTGGAAAACAATGGTATACATATATGCAAAACAAGTACTCCTTCACTCTTCAGACATCTTATATGAATGGATTCCTAGACATCTCGAAATAACTAGGTTCTGCTGACTCTAAGACCTCCTTATTGGAATCAAGCAGAGAATTCTAATTTTTTAAAAATCAGCAACCACTATCTTTCGGACAATTATTCACTGCTGTTGGAAGAACCTTCTATGAAAGGGATTGCACAACCACTACCCCCAACCCAATATTTCCTTCCACTTATTTCCTTTAAGCTCATATTTTGTCTCAGTTTCTGTCTCCTTCTAATGAGGAATTTCATTTTCCCAGTATGCTCTGTAGATCATAGATCAGAAAATTGGGGGGAAGTTGAATAAAAATATAAATGCATTTTTCTATGGAAGCAAGCGAGTGAACAACGTGATCATTTTAGAGCCCAAACACAAAATTTGAAGTTGAAAGAAAAGATTGTTCTTTTAACTCCTAAAGAAGATATAGACTTTCTTTTCTCTATTTCATTTATTTTAACCAAATAAAACAAATACTATGACATAAATTAGCATGGTGTTTAACGTAAGTATAGATTTTACAAGAAGGAACCTCAGAGATTTTCCAACAGGGAAAACCTGTTGGAGTAATGTCATGGTACTATTACATTATAACATCTCCTTATTTGCTCATCATTTTTTAAAAGTCTCCCTTTTAGGCTAAAAATTTCCAGAAGTGAGTCCCAGGCAAGGACAATACAGGGAGGAGGAAGTTAAATTGTGTCCATTCACCCTTTTATGGGGAAAGTAACAATATAACCACAACCACACCGCCTACCCTCATGGGCTCATTTTAATTTGACCTACAATTAACACATTTTTTTATGTGGCTAATCATTAAGAAATTTAATGATTATAGTTTTGTTCAAACATGGTGCCCCATAACAAGGAACTGAAAAAAATTTCCAGAAATGATTTTAATTTTTATTTGGAACATTCCATTACAATAACGTTAGGAAATATAAAATGTGGTGAACAAATTGAACTCTATTCCTTTAGGTTCTATGTTGCATGAGCTTTCAGCTTCCTTCTGAATGGAGAAACTGTAGTAGTCAAAGGAACAGCCAAAGCACCCAGATGACTAGAAGTTAGTTTTCCTCCTGAGGATGGTGGCTTCAGTTAGGAAGAAGAAAAATGTATATAAATTTATAACCACGAGACATAAAGCTAGAAACGTGTCTTCCAGCTACCAAAAAACTTGGAAAAGCCCCTTTGTTCTTTATCTATTACAAAATAAATAGATCTCTAGGGACTCTGAAAGTGGGGATTTGGTGGTATTTATAGCTAGAAAAACAGAAAAAGGAGGTAGCAGACAAGCTATTCTAATTATAGTTACACTTGCATTTACGGCTATTCTATTTTTCATTTTCCTCATACAGATCAGAAGCCTTAAATAATCCCAAAGAGGCTAAGTAACTAGAGCTTTAGAAGATGACTTCCATAAATTTAGAGACTGTATTAATAGCATTTTCATGCAATCTTAGGGGTCACTAATGGGAATCTGTAAATACTCCTTGTTGAATAAATAAAAACTTGCAGATTTCCAGTTTGCAGGCTACAGATGCAGATGTGATATTGTGCTTCCAGAGAGTTTTAGTCTTTTTTTTCTTAAGGTCTCCAAACCCTGAAATCACTGCTTAGATTGTATCTGTAGTCATGAAGAAAGTCTATCTGCTTCAGGGAAAGCAGCTAGTTAAGTACTGATTTCTTTTTCTGAAGTGGTTCTTAACCTGAGTATGTATCCACAATTACCTGAGGGTGCTTGTTAATATGTAGCTAATATGTAGCTTGAACTGGACCCTAGGGGTCCTTTTCTCTTTCTTTCTTTCTTTCTTTCTTTCTTTCTTTCTTTCTTTCTTTCTTTCTTTCTTTCTTTCTTTCTTTCTTTCTTTCTTTCTTTCTTTCTTCTTTTCTTTTTTTTTTTTGGTCTGGAGCAGGGCATAGGAATCTGCACTTTTAATACACATCCCTATGGATCTGACACAGGGGAAATCATACACCAAGAAACGCTGTCCTAACGTTTCAAAGGGATTCAAAGTTATTTTCTAGATACAAATATTATTTTCTCTTTTGAAAGATAATGGGCTTCAAAGAATAGCCAAAGGTTATGAGCTCAAGTCTGTTACAGAACCAGGAAATCTCTCTACCATCCTTTTGGAAATTAGTCTTGAACTTCACCGTGACAGCTTCTGGTGTGTTATTTAAATTAACTCTGGTATTGTTATTAAACTTTCCAGATGGTTTGTTTATCTCCCCAAGTAGAAGGTGTGTTCCTAGGAGGCAAGAACTATGCATACATATATAAATATATATTTTTAACATTATCTAGCACTCTTAATAAATATTTATTAGGCCCTCAATAAGCATATTTTAATTTTAGTTCAAATGCAACCTAAGTTGCTGTAAAAATCTGCTTTAACTTCTGAGACCTGAAGCCACCTCTCTCATGGATATTGCTTCAAACCCTGTTGTTCCAATATCCCCTTGCACGGTAGAAAATGGAGGCCACACCTAATATTCATTAGAAATTGGCAACTGTGCACTTGGGCTCCGTTATTTAGCCACAAGGAAAAGGCAGAGACACAGTAATAGCTTTGACTGATTACTTGGCAAGGGAAGCCAAGCCCCTTGGGGTGTTCCAGACTCTCTTTGGCCTATAAACCTGTTTAAAAACCTGTTTCTCAGAATTTAAAGCTTAGCTCAATTGGGGTCAGTATTATAGTAATGTCAATAATTCTGCTCTCAGCTTTCAGGCAGACCAGTACAATTCATCATCGACTTTATTTTCATGGAAAGGCAACTTTTGGAAAAATAGCTCTAACTTAAGCTATTTTATTTTGATCATTCTTTTCCTTAAGAAATAGTTGTGCCAATATTACTTCACTTGGATTTTGTGCTTTCTAAACCTTAGCACCTTCCAGTGCCTGAAATCATTCCCTAAAATCAGAATAGTGCTGAATACACAAGATTTGGGACATCCACCAAGGCAATAACTCAGGGCTTTCAGAAAAAGATCAAAATAAGTCACTGGGTCTGAAAGTCATTTTCAGTAATTGAGACTTCATGATGTTTCAAAATTACCTCTGCCTTTAGCTGCTTTTAGGGGGTTTGGTACTGGGCTACACTGCCAAGTGGAATACTCTGGCAGGGTGCATTTCTTTCTCTTAGGAGTCAAAAGCCTTAATGAATAATAAACCAGTGTTCACCCCCACTGAACAGGCAGCTCCATTTTTAGTCAACCATTAGGAGCACATGCCAAAGTAAATTAACTACATCTGCTCTCGGTAGGGACCTCCATTCCTGGGGTTGTAGTTGGAGTGATGGTCAAAGGTGCTAGTTGTGCACTTGCTGTGAGGTTTCTCTCTTTTAGTTCTAGAAATTGAAGAAGGAGAATGACTCAAGATAAACATTTCTTGGATCAGATCTTGCCACTAGATTAAGGTAGGAAACGTATTCATTCACACCCAGGATAACATCGTTCTTCCTCCATAGGAAAACAAATATCTGTATATTTAGAAGATGTTGCTCCTAATATAGGAATATATTAAGGTGGATACAACTTCAAACTTTAAAATTCCTCTGAATTGATTTCTAACACTGAACCAAACTGCTGTTAGTGGAGAAATAATGAACTGGAGCTACTCGTCACATACCATCTTTAAGAGTTACCTGGTCACGTTAAGCTCCTTGTGGGCAGTGTATAACTCTTAATTTATTTTTGTATTTGCAGCACCCAGAACTATGCCTCATGTAGCATAAGCACTAAATAAATGCTTGTGATTTCATGACTTGAATATCTTTTCCATGATATAAAAAATGGGTAAAGAACTGCAATAACTTAATGACCAATGGCAGGCAATAAAGCTAATTTTTAAAAATTCTTCAGACCCTGCTTAAAACCAGTGTCAGTCCCCGTTCTAGCCTGGAAAGACATTTTCCAGAATCCAGGAGTGCCCCTATCTGTGGGGGTTTTAGTTACCACAGTCAGCTGTGATCCAGAAGTATATGCTCCTCCTTCTGAATTGTCAGCACATATAGGAAAAAACACAGTATATATAGGGTTTGGTACTATCCAAGTTTCAGACATCCACGGCGGGTCTTGGAATGTAGCCCATGTGGCTAAGGTGGGGGCCCACTGTAGTCTCATTTTGTATCCTGATTTCACTTTAATTCGGCTACCAATCTCTTGTACCATATTAAGACCCCAATTTTTGTCCCCCTACAATAGAGGCTATAAGGGGGGAGTGTGCTAGATGCTCAGACTGGTTGGTATGCTTTGATTTAGATATCACAGCTCTCTCTGGTTTAATCTTTGACAATGGATAATCCTTAAAAATGAAAGACCACAGTAGAACCACTAGGTAAGAAGTGGAGTAGGGCAGAAATTTTGGCTTTAAGCCTCATGTGGTAGAACACGATATATACAGGAAGATGCTAATTTCATTTAAAAGAATAAACACAAACCCATGTCCATATTTATGCCTATAAATAAAATCAGAAAAAAATATCAGCTGCGGTTATTAATACATGGTCTAGCCAGGAATTAATACATGGAGTAGCAAGAGTTTTTATCTTATTTGTGTTTCCTTATATTTTTTAGATATTTATAGTGAATCATTTCTTCCAGATTAAAAAAGTGTGTATTATGTAGCACCAAGACTTAAGGGATGAGGAAAGACTTCATGACTAATTCTCCTGAAACTACAGGATCTGACCTGTCCTCATCAGTCTCCCCTCTTTCCCCACAGTGGATCTGGGGGAAGAGGAGAGCGAAGCAGAGAGTCATGGGACCTTCCCCTAACTTTATTATTCCTCATGCCCCAGTGCTGTCTCATGTGGGGGCAGGCAGGTAACAACAGCTTTAAGAAGAGCCTTTTCTTCCACGTTTCATTTTTTGATATTGCATTTTTCTCTGTCTACAGAGCCCCCAATCATCCCCGATGTTATTTTTAGTCATGCTCACGGAGTGGGGTGGGGGAGGAAAAAGTCAATCAGGGTTTCTGGCATGTCAGCTTTTCATAAAAGGAACACAAAGTAGAGCTCCCAGCAAGCCTCATCAAATGTAGGATTTATGTGGGAACTTTCATCCACATCCAGTTAAAATGTTCCCTGCTAGGCATGGAAATCATCATTTGAAAAGGCCTTACTTTAAGGACTGGATACAGTGGCTCAAATGTTGCTTCAGCTCTTCTTCTTTTTCATAGGATTCCACTACGCTGTGCGCCTCATCATGGTGGTAGCAGTAGATTTTATAAATATCTTCCAGTGGTCCTTTAATCTGCAAGAACACTTCTCCTGATAAATGCAAAACAAAGGCAAAATGACATCAAGTCAGACCAAACAGACACTCTACATATTTATTCTTTGACGATGTTGACTAGTGTTAACATGTTGAATAGGTCCCATTTTATCCCCAGGTTACTCAGGAGGGGTGGGTGACATTCCTTCCCTTCCTTTCCCTTCCCTTCCCTCCCCTCCTCTTCTCTCTTTCTTCTTTTTCCTTTTTCTTTCTTTCTTTCTTTCTTTCTTTCTTTCTTTCTTTCTTTCTTTCTTTCTTTCTTTCTTTCTTTCTTTTCTTTCTTTCTTTCTTTCTTTCTTTCTTTCTTTCTTTCTTTCTTTCTTTCTTTCTCTTTCTTTCTCTTTCTTTCTTTCTTTCTTTCTTTCTTTCTTTCTTTCTTTCTTTCTTTCTTTCTTTCTTTCTTTCTTCTTTCTTTCTTCTTTTTTCTTTCTTTCCTCTCTCTCTTTCTTTCTTTCCTCCCTCATCCTTCCCTTTCTCCTTTTTTCTTCCCTTCCTTCCTTTCTTCTATAAAAGGAAGGATAAAGAGCTTAATGGAGACAGGCAGCAAAAGAAAGCTGGTTTTCTCAGAGGTGATTTATGCACTTGGCTGTTGTGCAGAATCCTGTTTAAGAGCAATACAGAATCAGCCTGTATGGGTTTGGATCAGGCTGTGCTACAGACTTGGACAAGTTATGTTTACTCTCTGAATCTGTTTCCTCGCCTATAGAATGGGGACAATAATAGATTCAATTTCAGAGGGTCATTATAAAAATTAAAGGGGTAGTGTGTGTGTTTAGTACACATACAGTAAATGCTCAAAACGGAGCAGTTATTGTGAATTTGTTAGAGGAATGGAAAGTGAAATTTCAGGTTCTAGGTAAATTAATTTTGCTATTTATTCCACTAATGTTTCCCGAGATTCTCTGAAGGGCAAGCAATGGAGTTTAGGGAAATAAAATATTTCCTTATATGTCATAATAGAAAGAATTGACCATTATTACTGTTAAAAATTCAATTGGATAGGGGCGCTTGGATGGCGCATGGGGTTAGGTGTCTGACTCTTGGTTTCAGTACAGGTCATGATCTCAGGGTCATGGAATTGAGCCCTGTGTGGGACTCTGTGCTCGGTGCTTGAGATTCTCTCTCCCTCTCTCTCTCTGCCCCTCCTCCCCCACTCTCTCTCACTATCTCTGTCTCTCTCTAAAATAAATAAATAAATTGTTAAAAAATTCAATTGGATAATACTATAAATTATGACTATATCTTCTAAAAGCAACTTGTGTTAATTGTATCCAGGCATTTAAGGAATCCTTTTGGATATTATGATAAAATTGCATCTGTAACTGATGACTCAAGTAGATATTGAACAATAATTGGATTTAATCACCCTCTCCATCACTTGAAAATATATATTAAGCATCCACTACACACCCAGCACTATGTTAAGATGATTTGGGAGACACAGAAAAAAATATGTGATGGGGTCTGCTCTCAAAGACACTGCAAATTTGGGATTGACAACGATTTCGGACTGAACTGACTGGGAGTTACACAGAACTACCAATCTGGACCTATTATAGTAACAAGAGTCTGTCATTCTTCCTACAGAAATAGAATGCCCATTGTATTTTCAACATGCTTTGCCCACGTTAACCACTTAATTCCCTACATGTATGGGGAGATAAGTGGTTATTTATCCCTATTAGATAAGGATGGGAAAATCTGAGTTTGAAACAAATAAATGACTTTCCCACAGTCCTGTCCAATAGAAACTAAGCCAGGATTAGAGGCTGTATTCTCCTCAGTTTTACTTAAGTGTTATTAGCTCTCCACACATCGGAGCTTTGCTGGAGGGACATGTACAAAGTGATGCAGTTGGAAAGAACACTGAACTCAGAATCAGAAATCACTGTTGTCTAGGGTTTGGGGGGCAACTGAGTCGATTCTCATCACTCCTGAGGATGAATTTGAGAGTTAAATGGAATGTAGACATAAAAAAAAACACCTGGAATGAACTAGCTGCTCAATAAACATCACTCATCTCTTAATGCTACCTTACTCTCTCTAGAATTAAAACACTAGTACTTCTAAATATCACATTCTGTTCTAATTTATATCCAGCCAATAAGAGACTTTTCTTAGTTAGACTACATGTGTGTGTGCATGTGTGTATGTGTCTTATTTTTTTTAATAGGGCTTTTCTTTGGACTTGTAAGGAAACAGTGTCTATGAGCATCTTTGGAACTGAAGGCATGAGGGATTTTTGTTTTGTTCCTGGGATTGAATTGATGAATTGATCCTTCTACCAGTGTAATTCTTGCAGATCTGGTCTTCAAGACAGTTAGCAACACAGACAATAAGGAACGAAGTAGTTACAAGAAGAGAAAATAAAATAGGATAGTAACCTAAATTTAGGGTTGCTCAGAAGATGAGGAGAGCCTCCCAGTAATAGAGCCAGGTGGCAAATGAGAGCGAGGGCTTTGGCTGGGGGAGGGTATTACCACCCAGAAGTGGGAGCGAGTGAGTGGCAGGCCCAGAGGAAAATCAGCAGCAAGTCAAGAAGAGAGGATCTGGATACACACAGCCCACCACAAGATGGGATTGTAAATATATGTGTTCACTACAAAGCAGTTTAGAGTAGAGACAAAGAAAGGAAGAGGTAAGGGCGACCTCATAAATCTGCAATAGGATCAAGTCAGAAAGTCAAAAAACAAGGGACAAAGACATTTATTTTGCACATATATTTTAACAGAAATGGTGTCGTTTGAAAGAATTTATAGCTCTCTCCTTAACAGCAGAGTCAATTTTTTTTTTTACTCTTTTCCAAGTAAAATTCTTTTGGGGCTCTAATAACAATTATTGAAGTTAAAAGATATTTAAGCACTCTAATTGAAAGTCATTTATTCACCCAAAGGCCAAGTACAACACTGGTGGGCAGAATATTTGATTCTCCTCCCAGCCCTACCAATGTCTTCTGCTTCATAATAATGCAGATAAAGCCACGTGTCTTGCAGCAAAACGGTGCTTCTGTTTCCAAGGTAACATGACTCTGGGCTGCATTTCCTTAGTGGTGAAGGACAACTGCTCGGTCTAATGGATGTGGGTTTGAAGGGATGATTAGGAGTGGAGGAAGGACTGAGCCAAGACCGGTGAAGGTAATTTCACTTTTGGCTGCCTGTCACAAAAGCGCCAGAACACTATAAAATAAATATAACTACCATGTGCTTTTTTAAAAAATTCCGCAACCCAAGAATTTCCATACTGGCTTTCCCCTGTTATGGAACCTGGACTGGATCGCCCGACAGAAGAACCAAGTGGCACCCGGAGATCTTGGAGGATAGGAGGTTTATTTAAAGCCGGTGGGCTCAGAGGAGAGTGGTCTCCCAAGGTCTGAGCCCGGAGCACAAAGGGGGCAATTTATACACTTCTACTTATGCATACTGAGGACTTCTGGCTCATGGGCGAAGCTGGGCAGGGAGGAGAACCCAGAAGAGCCCCAGGGCAAGGACTGGGACTCTCTCACTGGCTTGGTCGGCCATCTTAGGACACAGATTTTCCTCATCATTCTCCCCCTTTGATGCCCCTTTAAACACCTAGTTTAGAGGGCATCATCTTCATCTTCTAAGGGGCGATAGTGAGTAAGGAGTAACTGGAATCTGATTTTAGCAATTTGAGAAGTGATAAACCTAGTAAGGGCATTAAAAATACAAGGACCAAATACCACTATGAGGAGAAGCAATAGGAAGGGGCCGATGAAGGGGGCGAACCAAGGGAACCATTGTGAGAGGGAATCCCACCAAGTTGTCCACTGGAGTGTTTCCCACCAGCGATGTACTTGTTCCTGTAATTGGGTCAGAGTCTCTTGGACCACCCCCAAGCCATTCCAATTCACAAAAGGTTCTCAACTTGCTGGGGTTCATCCTGACTCCATAGTCTCCTGAAAACACCTTCTTGAAATTTTTGATCATGGTCTCTAGAACCATAGGTTTACTCTGCCCTGACCCCATGGTGATGTCCCCGTGTGCAGTGGTGCAGAGACAGACAAAGGGGGGGGTGCCTCCTGAGGTGAGGAGACCAATCAGATGCCCATCTGGCTGTGTCCCGAAGGAGCTTAGGTGAGGCTTAGCCATAGCGGTCTCAGCGTTGTGACTTATGATCAGAAACTATTCCAATGCCACCAAAGACTGTATGCCATTCACCACGGAATTGCAGATGGGCCCACTCAGACTCCGTAGGCTTCTGGGGACCTTAAGGGTGCCAGCCAGGGGAGTCACAGAATCAGTCCGCTTGAGCAAGCCAGGTTGGACTGCACGTTCACTCACACATTCACACTCCAGAAGTTATTATGTTCGCTCCCTGGGAATCCCTACCTGTGAGACCTCTAAGAGGTCTCTGGGAGGTGATCAGGCTCCCATTCCACCGCAATGGGGGTGGGCCTATCTGGGTCCTGGGGCCCCAGGCCTTACCAGAATCTGACGTCGGGACCAGGTCCTCACCTGCCAAGTCTCCTCCAGTCTGTCGGGAAGAATGGAGCAGGGCCGGCCGGAGGTGACCGGGGCGCGAGACTGCCGAAAATTAGGCAGGGCGCACCTTCTCCGTTAGGATCCCTCGTTCTGTCACCGCCCTGTCATTGCCCCAAACCGGTGGCAACAATGGGCCAGTGCGGCTGGGTTTCCCAGTCAGGGAACCAAATGTTATGGAACCTGGACTGGATTGCCCGACGGAAGAACCAAGCGGCACCCGGAGATCTTGGAGGATGGGAGGTTTATTTAACGCCGGCGGGCTCGGAGGAGAGTGGTCTCCAAAGGTCTGAGCCCCGCGCACAAACAAAGGGGGCAATTTATACACTTCTACTTCCGCATACTGGGCACTTTTGGTGCGTGCACAGAGCGGGACAGGGAGAAGAACCTGGATTGGTGTGCGTGGGAAGCAGAGCAGGGAGAAGAACCCTGAAGAGCCCCAGGGCAAGGACTGGGATTCTCTTGCTGGCTCGGTCGATCATCTTAGGACACAGATTTTCCTTATCACCCCAAAAGGAATCGCCGTGCAGAGGAGCGGGAAAAAATACACCTTTTCCCCCATAGTTTTCTCCTTGACAAACAACTCCCCAAAATACTGAGCATGTTTTATGTCTTGGTATGGTTACTCAGGTGTTGCAAATTGCTCCCTTCGCTGATGTAAATATTTTCATGCTTCTCTTCTTGGCCCACCTCTTCTTTACTTCCAGACCCTCACGTCCATCCCCAAGGTATGCCATACCAAACGATATGGCCTCTCTATTATTCTGACCCCATTCCAAAATGAATTTCCCCTGCAGGGCCAGGAACCCAGGGTACGAACAGTGATATTCAAGAGATCTTCGTGTCCTAGACTTTGTTTAGGAAAATGGCATAAAAGGGAATGAGGGAGTTACTTCATCCTTGTTTCACAAGAATTTAATGAGGGACTATTACGTACCAAGCACTTTGATAGGAACTGCGGTTGCAAAGAACCAACACTTCCCTCAAGGGACTTATGAAGGCCAGTAAGAGTAAACTCCCATTTACCGTACTTTGTGTAAAATACAGAGGGTCATCTGTTCTGCTCTTGAGGACTTGTTAGCAATTTCTGTAACAGCCTGCCCTTGAAATAGGAGCTATGACTGAACACAAAGCACCGAGACACACTGAGGGAGTGGTCTAGTATGGCTGGACAGTGCCATGTCTGTGGTAAAGTTCCAGAAGAGATTGCATTTGTAGGCAGGAGTCAAATCATGAAGGACTTTGCATGTCATTGAGGAGCTGGGGCTGTAGTCTGCAGGTGATGGAGAAGCACTGATGATTGATTTTAAGCAGTGGACTAACATGATTAGATTGTATTCTAGAAAGATTACTCTAGTAATTAGTCATATGAAAGATGAAATTTGAGGGAGGAGTTAGTGAGACTAGAAAAGAGAATCCAATTAAAAAACTTCTATAGTAATACAAGAAATAAATAATGAGGGCTTGCACAGGAAATTCTAGCACTTAAGAGAGAGTGCTCTAAAATCAACTGCCTGTTTTCAAATCCTGGTTTTACCATTTACTCCTGTGACATTTGGGAGAGTTACTTGACTTCTCTGTTCTTTAATTTCCTGATCTGTAAGATGGCACAATAATAATAGTACGATTGTTTGAAGATTAAAATGAATTAAAATGTGTAATATATCGGTAGCTGGCACAAGCAGATGCCCAATCGACGTTAGTTATAACCACTGGAAACAAAAGCAGGGAGGACCGAGAAGAAGGCAAGAAAATGGACATTGACTTCCGTGAGAGATGAAGGGGAGAATTCCAAGCATATCCCAGGATTCTGGTTTCAGGAAGAGTGTGGATGGACAATGATGATAAGAAACAGAGAGTTTATGTGGAAAGACGTGAGTTTAATTTTAGATGTACCGAGTTGGGTCATCCAAAATATATTTAAGTGAAGATGTCCTTCGTGGAATTGGATATGTGAGTCTGGGATTCAAGAAAAAAAGATCTGGAAAAGAGGTGTAGGTACATGAAACTCAGGACACAGAAGCCATGACTTTGATATAATCATGCAAGAAAGTCTACAGAGTCAGAAGGGGCTTGAGGACCAAATGCTGGGGCACACTAACATTGGGGGGAGCCTAGAGGAAAAAGAGTCTGCAGAAGAGCTTGAGAAGGCTCAGTCAGAGAAAAAGGAGAAAAACTAGGATTGGTATCAACCAAGCCAAAGGCAAAATAGTGAGAAATATAGCAAATAAGTCTGTGGATGACAGAGCATGCCGTTGTCCCCCAGGATCAGTACTCCCCTTGAAGCAATAACATTTTTGCCTGCAGCAAAATAAAAACTACATTTCCTAGCCCCGCTTGCAAAAGGGGTGGCCATGTAACTAAAGTCTGCAGAAAGTTGTCCTGTGACAATATCCAGGAACTTTATGAGGCAGATAGCTCGTCATTTACCCCTTCTTCTCCATATTTTCCTTTGTTCTGCTGGACATTACCTCGTCCATGAAGACAAGGCTAAGTGTGAGCTGGAAGAAGCTTGTAGTCCAGAGGACTTTGCAGAGCCGAGCTGCCATGTAGACCTAAAATACATGCCTTTAGGCCATTACACAATAGAGAAACGGATGTCTCTTATTTAGGCTAGTAATGTTCTGTTTTGTTTGCTGTTTCTACCAGTAGAACTTAATTCTAATCAACACACTGTTTCTTCTTCCATAAAAAAATATTTTTGGAGGATTCATGACAGTTCAAGCTACCCTCTTTACTACCCATAAAATCTAACTCAAAAATTCTATGAAAATGTTAATAAACTGTTACTAATGAAGAATGTTATAGAGTGGATGTTTATTTCCCTCTAAAATCCTTACGTTGAAGCCCTAACTAACCACCACCCCCCACCATGGTATTTGGAGGTGGGACTTTTGGGAGATAATTGGGTTTAGATTAGATCACAAGTGTGGAGCTGCCATGATGGGATTAGTGCCCGGTGACAAGAGGAAGAGACATCAGAGCTTTCTCCATCCACCATGTGAGGATACAGTGGGAAGGTGGCTGCTTGCAAACTAGGAAGAGGGCTCTCACCAGGAATCAGGCACCTTAATCTGGACTTCCTAGCCTCCGGAACAGAGAGAAATCAATGTCTGTTGTTTTAACCACCAAGTCTATGGTCATTTGTTATGGCAGCCTGAGATGACCAAGACACAGAGTTACTTGTATTACCAAGAAAAAATAAGTAATACGTTCAACTCCAAAAACCAACTATAGTGATGTGAAAACAGCATTTTGGTTAAAATTTTAAGCATAAATCATGGTCGAAGATACATTCCCAAAGTTCTGTAGTTCTAAGTAAAACTTGTTTGTCAAGACAGAGTATTCGCAACACGGAGAAGAGAGTGTGAAGGTTTTGAGGACAAAGGGTGGATATGACCTACTCACCAGAAAGAATGTCCAAGATCTGGGTGAGATAATATGAGCCTCTGTCTGTCACTCCCCTGAGGGACACTCACAACTGAGTAAACCTGCCATCCCCCAGTGAAAGAGCTTTGCTGGCAGCTTTCATCAGGAGGTTCAAGGAGAGCTCCCCAGTTTGCTTAGGCTCCCTGGATGAGAGCCCAGTTTCTGGGATTGAACAAGGCAATGGATGCCAAATGCCAGGTCATGGATACATTTCCTTCCTTTTTTCCTAGCACCCTTCTGCTCTCCAGGACAGGGTAAAGTGAGGAGAGCAAGTGAGAAGAAAGAGGGGGGAAGAGAATGCTGCTTACAGAAATCACTATCCTTGGCCTTTAGTCTCATTTAGTTCCTACCTAGCCTAGGAATAAGACTAACAACTGAGAATACCCTAGTGACCTCGGTTAGGGTTATGGAATTCAAATGAAATACAGGTGGCAGGTTGCATGCATGCAACCATGGATTAGCACAAGCAAATCCCCTGAATGTCAGTTTTATGAAGACATTCGGAGAAAACCCATTTTCACAGAAAAGAGTTCTTAAGATAAAATGAGACTTCAAAGTTGTTTCATGTCTGTGGCAGTGGCTTCAGGTAACAACTTTACATTCCCTGGGGCTCCTATTTCTCTTCTGGTATCAGGAATATTTTGGTAAAAAATTCTCAGAAGCTCTAGAGTAGGATAAATTCAGAAAAAATGGATTTGACAATGAGATTTGACAATTCTGAGGTCTCTGGTGACATGGTAACAGCAATTTCAGAGGCGTAGTGTGAAGCAGGATGGAGAAGCGAGGAAGTGGGACCAGTAAGGCTGCCTAGACATGAAGAGAAAAAAGAGAAAGGAGGATAGCCACAGTGGGGTGTGGGGTCCTGTCCCAGGGCCATTGTTGTGTTGAGTGCCAGGAGGACAAGGTGACCATTGTGATAGGGTCTAGGAAAGGAGAGGCCTTTCTACAGCTGAGGTAGCACCCACCCGACACATCTGGCAGTTGGAAGTCGCTGGCAGCAGAGCAGGACTAACTGCGGAGCATCAGTGGGCACGGAGAAAGAGTTAGGGTCTCCTTCTGACTGTGTCCAGAGTTAGTGATGGCATTTGGGGCAAATCAGGCTCCCGCAGTGAGGTGGTTGGATTGGATGCTCTTTAAGTATTGCTCCAGTGCTAACGTTCTAGAATACCACTGTTTATTTTGATGATAACTCATGGTCTCTTCCCAAACTTTTTGACTTCCTGGATATTTAAGTCTAGGTGGAGATTTTGGTAACAAGTGGCACGTTAGGAAAACACTAGCTCTCTGAGAGTTGAAAGCTAAAAGGTTTCTGTGGGCTGGATTAGGAAGAGGTACAACAACTTTTCCCTCCTCAAGGCCGGTAGTACCAATGACCCTGTTCTTAGGCCGACCAACCCATGACTCTCGATTTCTCTCACCTTAGTATATACCTCTCTTGAGAGTGCAAGCCTCTGCTGCAGCTAGTTGCTCTATCTTGCCTGCCAGCCTCTGAAGATGACACAGGACAAACCACAGGCAGACATGGTGACAACCACAGGAACAATGATCACCATGGTCCTTCTGTGCATCAGCCAGGGTCCTGGACACTCCTCATTATCTCCAACATTTATTGCATTCAGTCAGTGCTGCTGAGGACACTGTCCTAGGTGCTGATGGAGCATCAGTAATGAAACATAAGAATTCCTCTCCTCCTGGAGCTTATGTTTGTTTGTTTGTTTTTATGTTCTAATGGGAGTATTCCTCATGTCTTATACCCTTGGAGGACTTGCTATTCCCATTTGAAATATGAACAGATGAATGTGGCATCCATTGCTAGCTGCTTATCCATTCTTCTTTGTTCCAAACTAACAAAAGTTAGACTGGCAATGCACCCACTTAAAAATACTGACCTTTCTCCAATGTCTGGCAGTCAGGGGTGGCCAAGGATGTGTGCAAGTGTGTATTTGTGTGTGAGTGTGTTTGTGTGTGAAATGAAATCATGAGATATAGGTTGAAGTCACTGGGAAGGGCTTCTGTTCCTCCCAAATGAAAAAAAAAAAAAAGCCTCAGGAGGAGGTGGTTTTGCTGTTACTGCCTGCAGGAAGCCATGCTTGACAGTGCAGCAGCCATCGTGAGGCCAGGAGGCCACACACCACACATCACCACACGTTAAGTACTAAGAAGGAAAAGGCTGCAAGGAGCCAGCGTGCAGCTCCCCCAGTTCTGGACTATTGAATTATGGATTTCTTGTTCTGTGAGGAAAATGTCCCTTTTTTGGTTAAGTCCTCTTGGTGAGGTTTCTGACCTAGGTGGGCAAGTGCCGTCCTCACTGATCTGAGTGACTCGGCCCCGGCCGCAGATCTCATGGTGACAGAGCTGGAATGAAAACACAGATTCGTTTCCCACCAAAGGCCACGTTCCCTAAGGGCTACAGTGCACCTTGAAGGTTTGCACCCCTGTAAATGTACTTCTTTTACTCCCTGGCTATTGGGAAATGTTCAGGGGTTCAGAGAACTCTTACATTTGTAGGAGTTAGGACTTTATTTCTATGTGTATTCTGCACAATATTTGATTTTTCACAGCTCCATTTAGATCTGCCTGCACAGCTAAGTCACTGACTTCCATGAGCTGGCCCCACAGCACAGCATCCTGGAGCTTCACATTCTCCTCAGAGAACAGAACAGTAGAACGTGTTACTACACCACCCTGGCTTTATTTTTATTACAAGAAATAAGTCCTTGTAGCCCTGGGATCCAGCTTGACCACACTCAAGTAGTTGGAAGCCCAAGCCCACATTGTATTCTGCTATCCACTGCCTCCTGCTGCTTTGTCCTCTCCTGTATGGATTGCGTATGCTTGACCTCTCCCCCACCCCCCCCAAAAAAACCCCTTTTTCCCTGTCACATTCTCTGAAGCTGATAGCTTTTCTATTACTGCTAACATTTAGAATAAAATGCCCAGATCTTTCAGCTGCTGCATCTGGGTCTTGCTCCTCCTGGCCTCACACATTCTAGGATGCAGGTCTAGGGTGCTCCAACCTGTCCCCACTGACCAGAATTAACTATGTTGAACCTACCTGTGTTCTGAGTACAATACACACACATACACACACATGCACAGACATACATGCACACACACACACTCTTTAGAAAAATTATTCAGGTGAGCTATTTTGTGGCATCTCCCACATGGCAACACGACATGAATTATCAGTGACTAATGTTCTTCTCACAAAATCACTGCTAAAGGCACAGATTCCTGCTTCAGGGACATACAAGAGACACTGCTTTAGGAGAACAAAGTACCGCTGTAGAACAACACTGCATCACCACTTCACCTTCAAAGAACAGAAAGCTCTAAATTGTCTTTCTCTCAAAGGATAAACTCACCCACAGGAAAAGGCAAATGAGAAATTGTAATTCCTTTACCACAAGCTTCTTTCAGTTCTGGTTCTCAGTATAGTGTGCAGGAGGTAAGCACCTAAAGTAGACTCAAACATTGTCATAACTCTGTCTTTTTTTTTTATAATGCTTTGAAAAATTACAGCATTGTTGCAAATGTAGATAAGAGGATACAAACTCTCTTTGGGTTATCTGTCTATGTGACAGACCACCTCAAAACTTAGTATCTTACAACAACCGTTTTGATTTTCTCTCACAATTCTGTGGGTTGGCTGGAATCGGTTCTTCTGCTCCCCTTGATGCCTGCTGGGGCTGCAGTCAGCCCAGGGCTGAACTGACCGGATGGTTCAAGATGGCTCATTCACAAAGCTGGTGCCTTGGCAGGGACAGCGAGAACGCTGGCCTCAGCTGGGAGGCTGAAACAGCTGGGCCACTTTCTCACCCTACATAGTCTCAGGTCTAATCTCTTTCCGTGTGACCCCTCCGTGGGATATTTCTAGCAGGGTAGCTGGACTTCTTAAATGCAAGTTCCTCAAATCACTAAGGTAGAAACTGCCAGGCTTTCTTAAGGCTGAGACCCCCAGTCCCTGACACAGCGTCACTTCTACTGCATTGTAGGATTTAGTGAGTCTCAGGGATATAGCACTAGATTGCACAGCAGGGTGACTACCAGGGGGCGTGGTCTATTGAAAGCCATCTTTGGAAAATGTCTGCTGCATTGCTGTTCATTGTTGTTCACTTTATCAAATGTGGAAATGATACTTGATATGTTCAATCATGCTTTATAGAAGAAAATATGTTGCCTTATTAGATCAATGAATCACCAAGATGCACAGATATTGGGAGCACCTAGAAACTAAACACATCCAATGAATCTGATTGTTTGAAAAACATGATCAAGACCTCTGGGGGGAAAATCACATTTTATTCTGTGACTACATACATAAGAAATCAACCTTTGTAAATAGATGGGTAAATTTAATATTCTCAGGATAACAAATTAGTAATCTCATGTGTTGGGTATTTATTAAGAATAGGCATCATTATTTATACGATTTTACTTAATCTTCACAAATACTCCATGGGTTGGGTATAATTACCTCAAATTTCCACATGAAAAACTGAAGTTCAATGAGATTTTGTAACTTGCCTAAGATGAAATATCTAGTAATCAGATGAGCCAGGATGTAAATCAATGTCAGCCTGATATCGAAGCCCTTGTGTTCTTAAACCCTACACCAACATTTTACCTGTTTCGTCTTTGCTCTTTTCTTAAATTGTTACAGAGTTATCTTCAGTTTAAATGGAAACAAGAACCACATCTCATACTCCCATTTCTGAAGATTTAGAACCCATTTCCTATTTAGACAGCCCGCTGCAGTCAAAATTTTAAAATCCAGTTTCTATCTTGGCATGATAGTCCAGACAGTTCCCCAGGGCTCTCATATCTACAGACATATGCCTCTGTGCTTAAACTTGAACCTCATCCAAACCCCAAGGTTATTATTGAGTAAAATCCTCCTCCTGGTTTATCTAGGTACCTGGAAAGTTTCCCTTTGGCACTAGATCAGTGAATCACAACCTCTCATTCGTGCCATCTAAGGACAGAGAAATGGGACACCTGTGCTTTTCATTTTGGCCATGTCCCACCAAAAATCAGGTTATCCTATGAAATGTAGGAGCTTTGGTGAAAGATTTAGTAATAGCAATCCCCGGGGCAGGGGGAGGGGAGTAGAAATTGTCAGTGAACCCTGTACTGATATGGCTACTGTGTATGGGTCATGGAAGTCTCCTTGGCACTATGCTCCAGCCACATTAGACTGCTCTCCTTTATGAGAATTTCCTATACTCTCCTGCCTTGGGGCCTCCTCTATGCCACTTGTCATTTAGAGAGTCCTTTGCTTCAGGACACCTGGCTGGTACAGTCAGTTAAGGCCCCAGCTCTTGGTTTCTGCTTGGGTCATGAGATCGAGCCCTGTGAGACCACCCCCTGTTGGGCTCTCCGCTGAGCACAGAGTCGGCTTGAGATTCTCTCTCTCTCTCCTTCCACCCCTCCCATTCGTGCTTTCTCTCTAAGATAAATAATCTTTAAAAAAAATCATTGGCTTCAATCTCCACCTTTCTAAATCCTTCAAGTCCAAGCTCAAAATCCATTTTCCAAATCAAGTTTTTCTTCATCTAAATTGAATTCATTTCTCTCTGTGAATCTGTATTAGTTAGCTATTGCTGCAGGAAAAAAAAAAAAAAATCACCCCAAACCTTGAAGGCTTAAAACAACACTGTTTGCTCACAATTCTCTGGATTGACAATTTGAACAAGGTTCAGCTGGGATGGCTTGTCTCCGGGTGTTGTTGGGGTTTATTCATGTGTTTGTAATCCAGAACCAGAGGCCAGCTGGCTGAGGAAGCCATCACATGCTCAAGGCCTTGACTGTGTTGATTGAAATGATTGGGTAGTTTGAGCCTTCTCTCTCCCTGAGCAGACAGTGGATGTCACAAAGCTATTGTAGAACATCATTTTGCCACATTTTATCGGCCAAAGCAAGCCACAAGGCTGGCCCAGATGTCAATGACAAGGAAATTAAAATATGACTCCAACTGGTTCTTTTTCAAATATGGTCTTACTGTTTTAATTTCATTTATCTATTCTTCTATCATCTTCCTCAAAGCTGCAACTTATGATTGGTAAATTAAAAAATTGTGAACACATTCGATTGAGTTTTCTCTGTAAAGCCATAGTATTTTTATTTTGAAGTAATTTTATACTTAACAGAAAGTTGCAAAACTAGCTCCGGTAGTTTTCGGATATCCTTCTCTCCACTTAACATCTTGTATAACCACAGTACAATTGTCAGAAAAGGAAATGAAGTGTGCTTTTGTACTATTAACTAAACTAAACACCATATTTGAATTTCAACACTACATTCTTTTACTGTTCTAGAATTTATCCAGGCTTCCCCTCGCATTTTTTTTGTTGTTGTTGTTACTCCGACTTAGTTTTCTGCAGTCTTAAAACGCTGAGGTTCCTCAGTATTACCTTACCTTTAATGACCTTGACATTCTGGAAGAGTATCGACCCATTATTTTGTCAAGTGTCCCTCATTTGAGTTTGCTCATGTCTAATGTTTTCTCATGATTGGACATGATCACACATATTTTGGGCAAAAGTACTACAGAGATGGTTCTATGTCCTCCTCACTTGTATCACAGGTTTATGATGGGAATGTGTGTTATTCCTTGGTACTGTTGACCTTGATCATTTGGTTAAGGTGGTCTCTGCCTGGTTCCTCACTGAAAAGTTACTGTCTGTGCCTTAACTTAAGGTTAATAGTTAGGAGATACTTTGAAACTATGAAATTTCTCCCCAAACTTTCACCCCCTAAATCAAACACTGATCAGTGGATTTGGCTGCAACAATTATAACTGCAGTGTTTGTCTAATGGTGGTTTTCGATTCTCCTCTTTCCTTCTATATTTATTCAATGAAATCTACTATATGGAAGACTTTTCCTTTCTCCTCACTTATTTATACCAGTATGAACTCAATATTTATTTTATTCTAAAATCTATGTATGTATGTAGACTAAAATCTCGCATGTATATGTATGTATATTAAAATCTAGCATTATGTATGTTGCTGCTCAAATATGTAAACCATAATATTTTTAATTAGGAAAATACTCTTATATAAGCACAGAGGCACCTGATATGCTTGAAGAAAATTCTGCTAAATGGAAAATATTAAAATTCTGATTATATATCTCTCCATATTGAAATATGTAAATATTTGAGCTGAAATATTTTCACAAGTACTAACTTTTGCCTCCATTTGGATTCTTTTCTTTATTTTTACAAAATAAGCTCACCAAAGAAGTTGTTTCTATTTATGATTTTTAAATATTTTTCCAAATGTAGATATTGTAAAATCTGGTACAGGATATAATTTTATCCTATTTAATAGGAACTCTATCAAAACATCTTTCTGTAGGTCAAGTTTTCCAAAATGGAATTAAAGAATTTTAAAATTAAATCTTCTACACCATATAAACTGATTTTTTAAAGCTAACTTCTTGTTTTAGTAGTGATAAACTTCAGTGTCTTCCTATTTACAATTTTGTTTTCAGTAATTACAATTGTAAAGATTAAAAAGCTGAAGTAGTTCTTTTTTCCCTTTCTTTGTTGAATACTTTAAGTAAAGACTTCTAATTAATTTCGAACAAAATACCAATTTCTAAAGGTTGATTACTGACCAGGAGCAAACAAAGAAAGTGTTACCACCATGCATAAGATTGTTTACGCCTGGGCGCCTGGGTGGCTCAGTTGTTAAGCATCTGCCTTCGGCTCAGGTCATGGTCCCAGGGTCCTGGGATCGAGCCCCACATGGGGCTCCCTGCTCTGCGGGAAGACTGCTTCCCCCTCTCCCTTTGTCCCCCCCCCGCCCCCACTCATGCTCGCTCTCTCTCAAATAAATAAAATCTTTTAAAAAATTAATATCAGCTTTATCCTCCAGGTATTGTATATAGTTCACTCTAACTTTGTATATATAAAGCTGTGTGAATTTTGACTACAGTTACCACTTCGACTAATAGAATGTCACAGCTTTAGTACATAATCACCACAATCAATCTCAAGTAAATTTTTGTTCCATAGATTTTTTTTACTTTAGTAAAAATATTATTTTACTGAGATGCTGTGCTCCCCCAAAATATGTACTCATGTTATCATTTGCGTTCACAAGCTTAATTTTTTTAAAGTACAGTAGCATTCACAATAAGGTCAGAAAATTCGCCTTTGACACAATAAACTTCCAAAAGGTTTTTGTCTGTTCTGTGAATTGTTAAACTTTTTTCTTTTAATTTATTCATTCATTTATTTTAGAGAGAGAGAGAGAGAGAGAGAGAGCAAGGGGAGGGGCAGAGGGAGAGGAAGAGAGAAACTTTAACGGGTTCCACACTGAGCGTGGAGCCTGATGCAGGTTGGATCCCAGGACCCCGAGATCATGACCTGAGCCGAAACTAACAGTCAGATGCTGAACCAACTGTGCCACCCAGGTGCCCCTGGTTAAACCTTTTTTTTTTTTATCATTATCAGAATTAATTAATTTTTAAATTTAATTTATCTGCTCACACTGTTATAAAACTGTCATAATTTAACTGTTTGTAAACTCTTCTGCTATTTGTGTCAACTTATTAATAACCACTGCTTTACATTTCTTACAGGCCCAAGGAAACTCAGAACTGAAAATGAGAGAAATTAACTTAGGATAACTGTCATTTGACCTAATGAAGCCATGCTGCATAAAGTGCTCAATGTTATACACCTCTGCAGCTGTAAGTGTGAAACCACATGCACTTGGGCTTAAAAGTATAGATAGGATTTCAACAAGTCAGAAGAAGGTTGAGAAGGTTCCAGGTGGAGGGAGCAGCATGAACAGAAGCATGGTCCACAAATGCCAAATGCCAAGGTTTGAAAATAATGGGCACAATCTTCTTAAAGCAATGACTAACTTTTGAGGTAGATATTGCTGCTTCTTCAGCAGATTTCTTCTCTTCCGATTGTCTTACAGTCAGTGATAACATTAAGAACCCCATGGTGGAGAGCAAGTATTCTGTGTGTTATATGTTCGTCATCAACTTTCTTGAGCAACAGAAAATCAATACTTAATTTTTATTAAACATGCATAGATGAAACACTTGCTTCTGAAAGGGTTTATTGCAAAACAAAGGAAGATAACCAGATTATTAAAAAGTTATGGATTTGAGGCGCCTGGGTGGCTCAGTTGGTTAAGCGACTGCCTTCAGCTCAGGTCATGTTCCTGGAGTCCCGGGATCAAGTCCCACATCGGGCTTCCTGCTCAGCAGGGAGTCTGCTTCTCCCTCTGACCCTCTTCCCTCTCGTGCTCTCTATCTCTCATTCTCTCTCTCTCAAATAAATAAAATCTTTAAAAAAAGTTATGGATTTGTATCCTAAGATGAATTACCCAACTATTGTAGCAACAGCATCCAGATACTCTGTAGCAGGACAGCAAAGCCTCTACCTGTCACAGGAATTTCACTTACATCTAATCTTTAATTCCCTAATTGCCCCGCTAATAGTCCCCTGACTAATAGCCTGGTGGCTTTTTGCCTCTCACGGGTCACGGCAAGGGCCACCCATCATGGGCCATGACATCCTAGCTGCTATGCCCAGGGGACAGCAGAATCCGTAGCATCAGAAACATCTCTCCCATCGGAACAGGAAGCAGTTAGCTTCATGTCCAAATGTCATCTTCTCGTCAGCCAGGGCTATGTATGCTACTTCAAAAGGTTGGGAAAGGAAAGATGGGCTGTCTTTCAGAGTTTAGCAAGTGTTATGGTGAGAACTCTGTCAAATACACCTGCCTCTTATATTCTATTAGGAGAGACCGGTTAGAAATTGGAGTACAATGTGGAGGTCTCACCAAATCTCTTGTAGTGCAGTGATTAATAATGATTCTCCTTAAAAAGGAGAAATTCCAGGATAAATGCTAAACTGGACTGAATGCTAGACTAGGCTAAAACCAGGATGTTCTAGATAAATTAGGCTACTTGTCTCCTTAAACCTGGAATTGTCTTTGACTTTAGCACAGGCAGCCAACCCCTAAATCTTGTTTATGCTTTATTCAACATTTCTCTTGAATCTGAGCCCCCTTTCTTAGTCTCACTGTATCTACCTTAGCCTAGATGCTTGTTACCACATGACTGCGTTATTTATAACAACCTATTTACTAGTCTAGTACTCATTTTCTCCTTCTATCCATTCTCTTCATACTTACCATAGTTTTCTTTCTCCAGAAACTTGTATGTCTCATCACACCCTTGCTGAAAAATCTTTTAATGGCTCCTCAGTACCTGCAGAGTAAATTCCAAATTTGATTCTGAGTATAGTCTGTCTCTATTCTACACTTACAGATTCATTTCTTTTTCTTTTTAAAGATTTATTTAGAGAGAGTGTGTGCTCATGTGTGAGAGTGGGGGGAGGTGCAGAGGGAGAGAATCTTCATGCAGACTCTCCACTGAGCATGGAGCCAGGTGGGGCTTGATCTCACAATCCATGAGATCACGACCTGAGCCGAAACCAAGAGCCAGAGACTTAACAGACTGAGCCACCCAGGCACCCCTACAGATTCATTTCTGATTCACTCCTGCTTCAGATTCATCCTTCACTCCTGCTTGGCTTGATCTCTCGCCATTTCCTAAACATGCTTGGCATTTGGCATTTGCTATCCATGCTTTTGTTCATGCTGTTGCTTTCACTTAATCTTTCAGAACTGGACCCCACTTATTGAAATCTGGAGTGTAACTGTAGGACCAAGTAACATCTTCAAGGATCCTTCTGTGATTTCCCCATCTAGAAATATTCTTTTTTATCCTCTGAAGTACTGCAGCGGCATAGAAATTAGTCTGATGGTGTATTACACAAATACCTTCAATTCAAGGAGCTTTTCAATGGCAAACTTTTGAAGGACAGAGATGATCTCTTTCATCTTTTGATACCCAACAATGCCACACAGTACCTTTATACATGCTGCTACTTAATAACTAGTCATTGAGTGAATTAATAAATGAATGGACAATGAATCCACACTAAAGTAATAATGAATAGAGTCCTTCCTTTAGAAACTATATTTACAACTTATTAGAAACTATGTTAGCTCCGGCTGCCATGACAAAATGCCATAGACTGGGGGGAGGAAGGGCTTAAACAACAGACATTGATTTCTCACAGTTCTGGAGGCTGAGAAGTCCAAGATTAAGGTGCCACCTGCCTCAGTTTCTAGTGAGGACCTCCTTTCTGGTTTGCAGATAGCTGCCCTCTTGCTGTGTCCTCACATGGTGAGGAGGGAGAGAAGGAGTTCTGGTCTGTCTTCCTTTCCTTACACTGATCCCATCATGGGGACCGCTTTCTCACCGCCTCATGACTTCATCTAAACCAAAATTACCTCTCAAAAGCTTCACCTACAAATACCATTACACTGAGGGTTAGGGTGTCAACATGTGAATGTTAGGGGAACACAAACTTTCAGAACGTGATAGGGACTTTCAGTCACAAGTAATGATTAAATTTAAACCTGTTTGTGGGAGAATCTTTTTGAGTGAGCTGACCTCTCAGTCTGTAAAACGCTACAAATAGGTTGATTCACCTTTGCTTAATATCAGCCTTGCTTATTAAGCTTTGGGTCTTCCATAAATACTAAACAAGGTCAATTTCATTTTTAAAACCCTGATTTTCACTAACTACGCCACAGTGAATAAAGATATAAGGTGTGTGTGTTTGTGTCTCTGTATATGTCTCAAAGAAAGGATCCACATCAAACTGGTAACAGTGGTTACTTATCAGGAAGATAGTGGCATTGTTTTATTCTTGTACTCCTGATTTGTTTTAATATTCTTGTAGGGAACATACTTTGCATGTTATACCTGAAATAGAAAAATAACCAAAAAAAATTTAAAGAAGTCTTAGCCTCCATAGCACTATGTATCTCCAATGAGGTAACTGCCTTCAGAAAGTTCACAGTACAGTATTCCCTTTGAAACACCCAAGAAATGGAGGGGATAAAAATTTGGCTCAATGTTTTCTCGAAGATATCTTTGTATTTTTTTCCAAAATCTTACCAGAGTAAGAAAATAATCTATGACCGTGAGTAAAAATATATCTGGAAAGCAAATAATATAGGGAAAAAAGGAAAAGCATGGGAAAAGTAGAACCTGTGTGTTTTATAAATTATGAAAACCCTTCATGCAAAAAATTTTACAATCCCAAAGTCAATGGATTCATAGGCGTAAGATCTGAAAAATACTGTGACTAAAATCAGTAAAGCTATTAAAGTATTTAAATATTTAATTCTTTAAAGACTGAGTAAGTGTTAGCCATAAAACAAAATGAGAGAACATCTGGAAGGCAAAGAGGTTGAAAGATTGAAAATTAAAAAGCAAATGGTGTGCTTAGTGTTACTGTGGGACTTGAGCAAATAGATAGAAACCCATTTGAAGACAGATACAGAATTTGTGTAATTACAATGAGCCTGAAGAAAGGTTTAGCATTTATGCATCTCCTGGTAAGCTTGGTGAGTCAGAAACATAAATCCAAAGCAAAGGGAGGTTATTAAAATATTATTTCCTGTTGTAGTGTAGAACTCAAGAAGAGAATAAACATACCGATTACTTGCATGGCCGGTTCCACGTCTGTTGTGGCCTCTTCCAACAATGACAGCAGCTTGGCTGATATCTGATGCACGGATTCAATGTTGCTAAACATGCTATCCACGTCCAGCCGATCAATCTGAAGAAACACAAACAGGGAACACCAGCTGATGGAGAGAGACACACTGTATTTAGGACGTTTTCTCCTGCTAAACAGTAAGCATTTTATATGCCAGCCCATGCTGCTTCCATCGACTGTTCCTGTAAACATTCTTATTTGGGATTTCTAGAGTAAATGTGCAGTTTTTCATGCAAAAAAAGGGGGGAAATGATGTTGCATCTGTTCCCTCTGCTTTTTTTTCTTTATTTTGACCAAGTTTTAATGAGTCAAATGTACATATACATATTCCTATAAAACCAGAGTGTGAAGAAGATTTAAGCCACCTCATCAATATTTTCATTAACTGCCATCTATGAGAGTATGTACTAGCATGTACGAATTTAGAACACTTCAATGCTTATACAGCAGAAGTCAGACCTTACTCTAGGCAAGTAACTATTTTCAAAGCTGTTTTAGAACCACAGATGTTCTAAAAGTGATGACAAGTAGATGTGCTGAGCTGCTTCCTGCTTTTTTTCTTAAAAGAAATATGAATGGAAATTTCACCAAACATGTTCTACTAATTAAAGATTCGTCATATTTTATAACTTCATGCACACCCTCAAAAACCAGTATAATCATTCTTAGGTCTTAGAGCTGGTGCTTATAATATTTTATTTATTCATTCGTCTCTCTTTCATTAAATATTTCCTGGGGGCCTTCTGTTTATCAGGAATTGTAATAGAAACCAAACTCTGTTTTAGACATTGGAAGATTAGCAGAGGGATGGCCAACCATCCTAAGCTATCTAAGTAGAATTTGGTGAGATACGTGCCCTGATTTTGCTGGATCTTCCTCTAAATCTTTCTCTGGAGTTTAAGTCTGATCTCCTTTCATAATCAAATAGTGTCTAGTGGGCTCATGTACAGATTGGTCCAGGCTCCACTGGGCTACCACAGGGAATAGGAATAGGTGCCTTTCTCCATGGTTTACTGTATGTGGGGTCATAGGTGGATAATCACATCATCAATACTCAAGTCACGGAAGAGCTTCACAGGTGCAAAGCAGAGTTGCTGGTTCCAAACCACGTCAGCATTTTAGGAGTGAGAGGGACAGGGAGTTCAGCTAAGAATTAAAAAAGGAGGCCAAGAAACAAAGAGGAATTGGAAACAAGGGATATAGGGGAGGAGGCAGATGTGGAGGAATTCTGGAGATGAAAGTCAACAGTGTAGCTTCTTCATCCGTCTCTCCTCATTTCGTCTCCGTCTTTCTCCTTTCCTATCCATCTCTCAGCATCCGTCTCTTTGGGTGTGCTACGTCTGTGGTGAGGGGAGGGGAGGGGGGGAGGGAGGAGGCATGTTGTTCATCTTTTTATCCCATCCATTTTTGGCGTTGACTCATCTGTTGTGCCCTGTACCAGACAGAGATATTATTTTGATAAAGATATTCTGTTATTAAACATGAAGCATTTGTTTCACATTCCACCTTGTTTAAAATTTGGTGACTATGTCAATTATTTCTTATGTAATATGATCTAGCTATCCACACTCCTTCCAACCATCGTGGGAAATTCCTCACCTTCCTATCATCAGTCTTGTCTTCAAAAAAACTCCCAGCCCCAGCCTCATTTGAATCAAATACCACATGATTCTTTGTAGTGGGTTTATTTCAATATTTTAAGTATTATTTAATTTTATATTTAAAATTTTAAATTTAAAAAACTTTTTATGTCTTCTAAAATAATCTATATCCCCATACTATATTATTACCTTACAATCATTATTAGCTCACTAAATGTTCCTTTAAGTAGTCATTTTAATTGGATAGGGCACATGTGACTCTTTTGTCTGAGATCTATAGATACTCAAGACTTTCAATTTCCATTTTACAAAATGTATTTAATAGTATACAAAATATCTAAAGGGCAGATAACAGTTACATGACTTCTTTTGTTAAATGATAATTTTAAATAGCTAAGGATGTGTCACATATTTCTGGGTACCACTGATTTAACACATTATTTATTCTAAGGAATGGCTTTATGCATTGAGTATTAATTAAGTAGTAATGGGATAATTTTTGCATAGTGCAAAATATGTTTTCCAAAGGTTGAATATGAATCAGATTTTGGGGAGAGGAGCAGAGGAAAAGTTGTTTTTTTTTTTTAAGATTTTATTTATTTATTTGAGAGAGAGCAGAGGGAGGGAGAGAAGCAGGCTCCCTGCTGATCAGGGAGCCCAATGCGGGGCTTGATCCCAGGACCCTCTGATCATGACCTAAACCAAAGGCAGAGGCTTAACTGACTGAGCCATTCAGGCACCCAGAGAGAGAGAGAGCCTTAAGCAGTCTGACGTGGGGTTTGATCTCACGACCCTGAGATCACAACGTGAGCTGAAACCAAGAGTTGTACGCTCAACCGGCTGAGCCACCCAGGTGGCTCCAGATTGGTTCATTTTAGATGTACCAGTTGAATTTTTCTTAAAATCATATTTTGAAATGAATCCTTCTAACATAAAAAATTTCATCCCGATTTGCTTGCTTTATATGATAAAAGCAGATGTAATTGATACAGTGTACCCTATTATTATTTCATTTTGTTGTGAAAACTTTATTCTGAGGAGTTTAAATGCTTCATATTATTTCATATAGCATGCAGCTTCTCTCTAAGATATGAATAAGTTTGAAGATAGGAAAGTTCACCTGAAGAGAGGTGCCATGCTCAAAATTACTAAGTCAGGACAAAGTTGGAACTGGAAATTGATCTTTTAATCTTATACTTTAGTCCATTACCAGCAAATACTGACAGAATATTTTGCCATCTCTGGATTTTTTTGTCTTGTTCCTGAGTCTTCACTAAGTTGTCCCTTTTACAATTAATTTCTCAAGGTCAGAATCCTACATATCTTTCTAATTTAGATTTTAAGTTCATTTTGCAAGGATTTAATTCTATATTCTATCTAATCTTAGCTTGATGTAGCAAATACTAAGTAATAAAAATGTAGCATTTAATTTCATTTCTTTCTGAAGGACAGAAAGGATTAAAACATCAATTGGCTTGTATTCATCATGGGCCCATGGGGATTCTGTGAATCATAATATAAATTCACATCCAGTCACTGCTTTGCCAGGAACAAACAAATGTCTGATCCAAATAGGCTTTTAAAATTGATAGATGACTTTATAATTATTGATACAAATTCAAAGAAGCATTTATATACATTTATTAATCATTTACTAGAAACAGGCAATGCTCTAAAACCTTAAGTTGGGTTATTTTTTTAAAGGGATTAAAAATTTATTTTTTGGAAAAAAAGTTTTAGTCTAAGTATACATTATCCTAAGCAAAAATGCATAAGAATTCAAATGTACAAAACAGAAAAATTAAAGGTTAGTGTTTCTGGTGGCAACTTAATTCTTTGCTTTACAAACATATTCATCACAAGATATACTTCAAATGCAAGTTCTCATTACAATTAAATAATGCTGAGTTTATAGTTGTGTGCATGCAAAGCTCCCCAGGTATAAATATCTAAGTAAAGGAAAACATACCTATAACATTTCATCAATTCAGAGACTATAATCACTGGGGTAGAATTACTTTATACCCCACAAGCCCCTTGCACCCACTGTGTTCAAAACATTCCTTGCATTTTCCTACATTCATATCCTAGCCTTTCTTTCTTTCTTTTGCTCACAAGTGCTTTGCCCTCATAATACTTTGCAAAATTCTACCTGTCCGAAATGAAGATGGTAATGATAGTGTTTGCCCAGTAGTTTTGACCATCTCTCTGTTCTTTCTGTTGCTTTTTGGGGGGAAGCCATAGCTCCCCAACTCTAACTGATCTGGTGGAATTGTCAGTCATGATGTCCTGCCCCATATATCATTCTATACAAGGTGGGCATGTGACCTAGCTGGCCACAGGGATTGGCTCAGGATGGGCAGGTTCCCAAGGAGAGCCAATGAGAATCTTCCTTGATTTTTTTTTAAGTTCCAACTTTTTTTTAAATTGACTTTTTTGATGTAGTGTTCCATGATTCATTGCATATAACACCCAGTGCTCCATTGAATATGTACCCTCTTTAATACCCATCACCAGGCTAACCCATCCCCCCACCCCCCTCCCCTCTAGAACCCTCAGTTTGTTTCTCAGAGTCCACAGTCTGTCATGGTTCGTCTCCCCCTCCAGTTTCCAACAACAAAAAATGAAATCTTCCCTGATTTTTAGTGAATGGTTGTTAGGAAATAGAAGGGCCTGGATTATTAGCCTTAAGTATATAAGTTTCTATCTTTAGCAGTCCTCTTTGTGGAGAGTTTGACTGTGATCAAGTCAATAGAGTGAGGGAAGGCTAAACCTGGATCTCCCTTGCAATAAGCAAGAAATCCTTAGTATAGAAGATAATAAATTGCCTTTTTATTTAAGCTAGTTTGAATTTTATTTGTTACCTGTAACTAATAGGGGACTAATACACTTTTCTTTATTTCTAGCCCCAAATCTCACTTCCTCTTAAGAAAACGTTTCTGCTCTCTTGCTTAAAATTAACCTCTCCCTCTCCTTTGCTTCCATGACTCTCGGTGTGTATGACGCAGTGCTGATATTGAAGCCCACCATATATATCGGGGCATTTATTAATTTATCTGTCTCTGTGTCAAAACTGTGAGCTCCTCCAGGACATTTGTTTTGTGAGTTATTTGAATACCCCACTGTATCTAATATACTACTGGGCCCATGCCTAGTTACCCAATAGAGGTTTGACCATTTAAATGGAATCTAATCACTACAATTCAAATGATGTATTTACTCTGTGGGAGCCATCAATAAATGTTCCTCATAATCACTCTACTGGGCTCTGAATAACAAGTACAGTATAAAACAATCAAAAGTGGTGTGAAGAAGAAAAATCAAAATCACCTAATTTGGTTGTGAAAAATATCACATTAAGTGGATCTTTTATAACTTTCTACTTAATTTTATCTACAAAGACAAACTGTTGTACTCAGTTTGACTACTAGTATACCTGGAAAACTTGCTGACAGAGGGCAAATTTCCCCTTAGTTTACACTTGAGAAATGCCTATTTATTGTTTTTTGTTTAATGAGCCCTGGGACACTCAGCCTAAAACCCAGTCACAGGGAAGAATAACTAAACAGTCTTAGGTGTCATTCAGACCTCCAACCATGGACACCTTTGAAAGTGAACACTGAAAAGAAGTCTAGGAACAAACTCTTAAAAAAACCCACTATTATCATAAAAGTAGTTCATGTTCATTGTAGAAAAAGATGGGCAGATAAGTAAAAGAAAGACAACACAAACACCTAGAATTCTACCACACAGCAATAACCACTGATATTCTGATGTATGTCCTGCCAAATTGTTTTTCTCTCTCTGAATGTGTGCATCTGTACAAAAGATTTATATACTTAAAATAATGTTTTAAAATTTGTCTTTTTTTTTAAGGGCCCTAGGTGGCTCAATCATTTAAGCATCTACCTTTGGCTCAGGTCGTGATCCCAGGATCCTGGGATTGAGCCAGGGTTGGGTTTCCTGCTCAGCAGAGAGCCTGTTTCTCCCACCCTTTGCCCCTCCCCCTGCTCCTGCTCTCTCAGAGCTCTCTCGGAGCTAAATAAACTAAATAAAAATAAAATCTTTAAAAATAAATTAAATAAATTAAATAAAATAAAATTTGCCTTTTTAAAACTTAGTATAACAGAAACATCTTTTTATGCCATTAATCTTCCTTAATTGCACCATTTTTAATGTCAACATTATGTAGAAATACTTTAGTTTATTTAACCAGTCACTAAATCTTTGAAATCTAAATAGAATGTCATTTTCACTATTAGAAGCAGCTTTCCTGGCTAAAACCTGATTTACACACATGACTATTTCCATATGCTAAATTTCATAAGTATAACTATGGAGCTAAAGTTATTAATATTTCTTAAGGATTTTAAAAGTCTTGGCAAATATTAGCAGCAACTACAAACATTGTTTTTCTTCTAATAACCAATGAATTAAAAGCCCTCAATTGGATATTACTGTCCTGACCTCAACTTAGAAATATATTTTTAGGCTTCTAATTTGATGATCAAAATCACACAACTTTAAAGTTATACACACACAATAATTGTAGAAGAGAGAAGACAATAAATTGCATTGATTTTGTAGCTCATGGTGATTGCCACCCATCAAATGCTTCTCCAGAAATTGTTTTTGGAAAAGACTTCAGTGTTTCTTTCTTTTTTTTTTTTTATTTAAATCTTTTTTTAAATTTTTTATTGTTATGTTAATCACCATATATTACATCATTAGTTTTTGATGTAGTGTTCCATGATTCATTGTTTGTTCATAACACCCAGTGCTCCATGCGGAACGTGCCCTCTTTAATACCCATCACCAGGCTAACCCATCCCCCTATCCTCCTCCCCTCTAGAACCCTCAGTTTGTTTTTCAGAGTCCATCATCTCTCCTGGTTCGTCTCCCCCTCTGACTTACTCCCCTTCATTCTTCCTCTCCTGCTATCTTCTTCTTTTTCTTTTTTCTTAAAATATGTTGCGTTATTTGTTTCAGAAGTACAGATCTGTGATTCAACAGTCTTGCACAATTCACAGCGCTCACCGTAGCACATACCCTCCCCAATAAGACTTCAGTGTTTCTATTTGACATGATTTGGCAGTAAATCTAGGTTCAACATAGGGTCCAATATTGGGCCCTTAACTAGAATTCATACTGAGGAAGTCCACCCTGAACATCATCTGGTTCAGTCTTACAGAACGCTGGTCCCATCCACCCCTTCTAGAAGGCATTTCCATGCACAACATTATGGGGAGACCTAGGTGTGTTCCCTAGATTAGTTTGCCCCATTAATAATCTTGGATCCTATAAACCAAATGATACTAAGACTGTAACTGTAAAAAGTAAGAGGAGAATGGAGGAAAGCTGAAAATGGGTAAAAACCTATAAGAAGCGGAAAGCCAATGGGGACATTCTGAGAAGAAAGAACCAGGTCTTGTTTTATTTTTTAGTGAGGCAATTGAGCAGGAAAGGCTTGTGAGACAGAAATTGCAGCAAGTGGAAAAGAGGATGTTGGCAGAAGGCCCTGGCAACCACAGGGCTAGGATAATTATCTAATTACTAGGGCATTTACTTAGACAGTTGGCTTCTAGATTACAAAGCTTTTCAGGGTAAACTAGCCATTATTTCATCAGGTTTCTCAAAACTACTGATTTGTGTGTATGAGATTTCCTGCTGTGAAACTAGATTCTAAACTGGCTAATTGAGTCAAACTACAAATTGAATAAATATCACGGCTAGACAGCAAGTCTTTTAACTAATCTTGCAGCTAAATGGCCAACTTACCTGATAACTACCCGGAAACATTCCAGGCCAGAAGACGGAATGTGGACAGACCTCTATCAGAGATGTCAATCCCTTCACAAAAGTAGGTTGGGATTCTGGGACAGATATCTCACTCAGCTTGTGCAAGAAGAAAAGCAGAGCCGACAGAGGTGAGTGAAGGCCAAGCTAGAGACTGTGGTCCCACTTAAGAAATTCCCGAGGCCTCTGAGAAAGGAAGTAGATTGAGAAGTTCCTTCCAAACTTTGTGTTGACTATTAATAGAAAAGTCAATTGTTTCTATTGATATCCTTGGATAAAAGAATATAGTTGATCAAGGGTCCCTGCCTTTGTTTCTCTTATTTGCCTTAACACAGGGACAGTCAGAAAAGAAATTACTTGGGGTCAGCTGTGGTCTTCAGGTTTGCTCTTCTTTCTTACTTAGAGTTTTATATGAAATGCTCAGATGGCAAATAGTACTGCTAGGAATAGCCCTTCTGAGCTGAAAATCCAGTAAATCTTATGACTCTTTAGAAATTCTAAAAAGAAAGTATGGAATAAACACTTAAGTTATATTGTCAAAACACAAAGGGCAGGTGTTTGGGCACTCCATGTAGTAACTGAACCACCGAATTCCAGACTCCAAACCCCAGAGTCATGACAAGTTCACTCCTGTGTCGCCTGGACCTCAGATATCAATAGTTTCACCCCACTACTTCCAGCATTCTGTGAGCCTTTTTTGTGTGCGCGTGTGTGACTCCATAAAACTCTATCACATCCCACTTAGTGCTTCTGAAAAAGCTTCTAAACTCATCTTTATTCCTGGTTCCCCAAATCAGCTTGCCTGATTCTTTCAGTGTTTCATAAACATAAGTTTTATGAGGTTTACAACACAATGATGAACTCCCCTCCTTTAAAACATTCAGTTCCTCCTAGCTGCCTACAGAAAAGACCCCAAATTCCTCAGCTTGACAGTTTTGTCTGGCCAAGACCTACCTTGTCTCATTCCATTTATTTTTATTTTAAAAGAACCATCTGCTCCAATGAAAAGGAATGGCTTGTCCTCACACTTGCCACATGCTAGCTCACTTATAACTTGTGGCCTGCAGCTTTTGAGCTCTCGAATTGCTCTCCTGACCATGCCTTTGCCTAACCAGTGGTTATTTGATATAGATTCTATCCCTTCTCCAGGACTTCCTAGACCATTCACGCAGCCTGAAGTCATTCATAACCAATCCATAAGCTATTATTTCTGCTCACGTCTCAGACACTGTATTAGGTCTTGGGGATACAGCTGTGAACAAATGAGACAAAAATCCATGCCTCATAAAGGAGACAAGTAAATGAGATAAATAAGTAAAATATATGGTACATAAATAGGGTTAAATGCTATAGGGATAAAATCAAGCAGAGAGAGGGAATTTGGGAGAAGCTACAGCACTGGGAATGCCTCACCCAAATCCCCTTCGTCCCAAATATACACTGAAGCTCTTCCTGCTGCTACTATCTTTGATTCTCTATCTAAAGGCTTTCTCTGACCACAGATTCCTGCTCTGTCTACACACAGGGAAGTCGAGGGTGTCAGGAATGAACACTCTCAGGAGCATTCTTCAAACAATGTCTAACAGGAATTGGTGGATCAATACCCTTCACATGTCACAACTCTGAGGTTCTGTAGAGCGTGTGCCCTAGAGACCCCAGTGGGATATGAGCCCCATTGGGTTTCAGAAGCAATCTGTTCCTGAACATACCTATATTGTCTTTTTTTTTCTTTTCTGTTTCATGTCCTTATTCCTTTACTGCTATTCCAGGAGACCACCTTTCAAATAAATGACTTGCTCTAAAATGCTTTTTATCTGGATCTGCTTCTGAGAGAACCTAGTATAAGACAGAGTGAGGTGGTCAAGGAATGTTTTACTGAGTGAAGGCATGACGGAGGTGAAGGAGCAAGCCATGAGGTTCTCTAGGGGAAGGACATTCAAGGCAAAGAAAACAGCAAGAACAAAGGGCTTGAAACAACACTGTTCCTGGCTTATTCACTGAACACAGAGGTGGCCAGAATGTAGAAATAGGCAAGATCAGAGGGAATGAGGAATCAGCTTGTGTAGGACCTCATAGGTCATCATAAGAATATTGGGTTTAATCAGAATGAGAAGAAAAGCCACTGGAAGGTTTTGAGTAGAAAAGGGACATGATCTGATTGATATTTTTAGAAGAATCATACTGGTTGCTTGATTGCGACAAAGATGGGAAAAAGAGAGATGGGTCATGAGGAAGGTGTAATAATCTAGGTGGTTATTGATGGGTTCTTGAATCAGGGTGGAAGTAATGGAAGAGGTGAGAAGTGGTCTAATTCTGAATAAATTTTGAAGGCAGAGCTGATAGAATTTGCTGGTAGATCCAATATGGGGTTTAAGAGAAAGAAAAGTCAAGGATGACACCAGGGATTTTTGCCCAAGCATCTGGAAGAACAGAGCTGCCATCTACTAAGGTGAGAAAGACTATAAAGAGAGCAAATTTTAAAGGGAAATTTGGGAGCTCAGCTTTGGACTAATGTTAAATTGGAGATGCCTTGTAGATGATCACATAGAAATTTGACTGGAGAGTTGGATATAAGCAAAGCAAACTTTCAGGGAAATTGTCTAGGCTGGAGATAAACATTTGTCAACCATTAGCATGTAGATGGGATTGAAAGGGATGAAACCAGATCAGATCCTCAACAGAGTGAATGTAAACGAAAGAGAGAAAAGGGGCACAGGCTGAGCCTTGATCTACTTTGGTGTTTAGAGAAATTGGAGTAGTTCAGGGAGACCAGGTGCACGTGGAGTCTTAGAAGACAGAAAAAGGAAATTGTTCTATGAAATGCTGTTAAGAGGTCAGGAAAGTGAGTGCCTCCATCTGCTAATGTCTAAAGCAATTGTTTGCTGCATAACTAATTAGCAGAACTAATCATGAACCACCTTCTGTTGTAATCATTTCTAACATCATCTTGAAATATATCTTTAATTGTTATTTGGCTTTTTATGTGTTTACAAGTCATTTTCTTGACCAGGTTATAAACTCTTCTAGAGCAAGACCATGACATAAATTTCTTTGATTCCCATGCAGAACTGAGCAGAGGGCATTGTATGCAATAGACACTTGACAAACATTTAATCTTTTAATTTGCATATTCAAATAGAATATCACATTCTCCATGAAATATGGCCTAGTTTATCTGTCTGAAAGTGATCTGTCCCTTCTGTGAACTCCAATAGCACTCATTGTTTGCATTTATCAATTATTGCTTTGCATTACACATTATCTTTTCATAGCTGTGGGTCTTGTCATCTCTAACTAGGTATCCTTCGTCTTTAATGGCAAGGATGAGTTTCACATGTCTTTATATATTCCAAGTGGCCTAAAATTAATTAATTAACTAACTCATGTAATCATCAACCTTGTCTGTATCCAAAGTGCCTTAAATAAGTGCTTGTTAATAAATACTTATTTCCCCAATATGTGTTTTCTTTTTGACCCACCACTATTTAGTCTTTGGAGTCCAAGATTTACGGCCCTGTACTGATTTGCATAGCCATGTTGATCTATGCCTGAGTAAAGGTGCCCCACCATCTCTGGCATTTCATTTGAGAGGTTTATAGCATCAATATAATAATTACAGCCACTAAAATTCTGTTGCTTATTTTCACAAATAAAAACAAATTAAAATAGTGTTTTATGCAACTCAGTTCTGAGAAGTGAGGTGATGGGCACAAGATCATGTTACCCAGGCTGAAGGGATGACTTTCCTTGATGTTAAGACAGATCTGTGTATCACATCTCTCTCTCTCTCTCTTTCTCTCTCTCTTTTTTTTTTCTTCAATTCTGGACGTTCCAACCCCTGCACTAAACTGGAAAATGCGTTCATTTATCTCCTCACTTGACCCAGCAAGTTTTGATCTGGAATATAGATAATAAAAAATAGAGAAAACTGAAATTGCCCAAAATGGAGCTTATGGGGGGCACCTGGGTGGCTCAGCCAGTTGAGCGTCTGCCTTCAGCTTGGGTCGTGATCCTGGGGTCCTGGGATAGAGCCCTGCATCGGGCTCCCTGCTCAGCCGGGAGCTTGCTTCTCCCTCTGCCCCTCCCCCTGCTTGTGCTCTCTCTCTCAAATAAATAAATAAAATCTTTTAAAAAAATGGAGCTTATGAGGTGCTTATAGATGTAACAACATGGTAGAGAGCTTCCATCATAAAACTGTAATACAAGGACTAAAAAAAAAATCCCTCATTTTTTGAGCTGTTTTCTGAACCAGCAAAGATAAGAGATTTCCTACCCATAAAAAGAATTTTCACATGCTAGAATATTGATATATCAGTTCCATATCCAACTAAGTCTGAATCCAATCTGACAGCAAACTATATGCCTTCCACGATGACAAAACAGAAAAGTCCCTCCCAAGGAAGATGGGAAAGTGAACAGTGATGACTGTGTGAGTAACTTGAGAAAGAGGCCACTTACATATTATATATTAATGCAGTCACTTTGTGGATGACAGCACCATTTACTTGTGGGATTTTTATTTTTAAATTTAACATTGCATAACTATAATCTTCTCCAGCACATAAGAAGAGACCTTATTTAAAAAAAAAAACTTTTTTTTAAAGATTTTATTTATTTGACAGAGAGAGACACAGCGAGAGAGGGAACACAAGCAGGGGGAGTGGGAGAGGGAGAAGCACGCTCCCCGCTGAGAAGGGAGCCTGATGTGGGGCTCGATCCCAGGACCCTGGGATCATGACCTGAGCTGAAGGCAGACACTTAACAACTGAGCTGCCCAGGCACCCCCCCTTTTTTTAAAGATTTTATTTAAAAAAAATTTTTTTTAAAGGTAAGCTCTACACCCAACGTAGGGCTTAAACTCACAACCCTGAGACCAAGAGTTGCATGCTCTACCTACTGAGCCAGCCAGGTGCCCCAAGAACTACCCTTATTAATAAATGTTTCAAAAAGTAAATAAAAAGTCATCAATATTTTTTCCTACTTTTCTAATATGATTTCAAGTATCTGACCTTATAATAGAGGAACAATGGCCCAGATTAGTAATAAATGTTAGAGTTTTACAAAGGGGTGAAAATTAAGTCTTCAATTAAAAACACATAAAGGTATGGCCATATAAATCGTGGGATTCTTCACTGTGATGTGATCTTAGTAACCATGAAAATCGATATTTTTAATTCATTGAAGAATATGTGTATTGATATTTAAAGCAGACTTCCAGGGAAAGTATAATATTTTATTTTAAAAAATTTAAGGGTTTTATTTATTCATTTGACAGAGAGAGAGAGAGCACAAGCAGGGGGAGCATTAGAGGGGGAGGGAGAAGCAGGCACTCTGCTGAGCAGGGAGCCCAATGCAGGGCTGGATCCCAGGACTCTGGGATCATGACCTGAGCCACCCAGGCGCCCCAAGAGTATAATATTTTAAAATAAGCACATTAGCTCAGAAAATCCAGCAAGAAGAATGAGAAATTCACATGTATTTCTTTGAGTAATTGGTCCCAGCATCTCAATCACAGTTAACGTGAGTTGCTTTGAATTCCTTAGATTCTTATTTAATATAATGAGTAGAATTCCTATTTGTGCTTTGCTTTCTGACTTTCTGAGCAGCTTTTGTTTTCATATTATCAGCCTACTTTTGATCTCTGCACTCTGAAGTCTGTGAAGTCCTGTGACTGAGGAGTTCGACCACAGGAACTGCTAGACTATAGGGGAGAAGAGACTAGATTGAGTAGGACGTGGAAGTGAGAAAAGGATTTAGTTGGCTTTTCCTTACATTCGTTTTGTAATCTAGAAGGACTTCTGGTATTCCAAGCATAGCATGAGAAAGAGCCAAGACACATGGGAAATTACTATTATTTTTTAAAGATTTTATTTATTTATTTTAGAATGAGAGAGAGTGTGCATGCATGAGCAGGAGAAGGGGTTGTGGGGGAGGGACAGAGTGGAAGGGAGAGGGAGAGAGAATCTCCAGAGGACTCTGTGCTGAGCCTGGAGCCTAACATGGGGCTCAATCTCATGATCCTGAGATCAAGACTTGAGCTGAAACCAAGAGTCAATGCTCAACCGACTGAGCCACACAGGTGCCCCAATAAATAGGAAATTATTATATGCTATAGAGTTTCTTCTACAGAACCCAATGGATGTTCTTACAGTAAAAAAGTAGTCTCTATCTTTCTGAAACCACAATAAAAAGAGAATTAATTGAAAAGTTTGACAGAGGGCGCCTGGGTGGCTCAGTTGGTTGAGCGACTGCCTTCGGCTCAGGTCATGATCCTGGAGTCCCGGGATCGAGTCCCGCATCGGACTCCCTGCTTGGCGGGGAGTCTGCTTCTCCCTCTGACCCTCTTCCCTCTTGTGCTCTCTATCTCTCATTCTCTCTCTTTCAAATAAATAAATAAAATCTTAAAAAAAAATTAAAAAAAGAAAAGTTTGACAGAAATCAAGGTAAGAGTCAGAGGAAAAGATTTTGTTCTTACATATATAATTTTACACATTTATTTAAAAGAAAGATCGTGTGGTTAAAGAGAGAAAGGAAGAGAGAGGAAGAAAAGAGCATTATATTTTTAATTAAACTTTTAATTTTTAAATATAGATTCACACGCTTTAAAAAAATAATTCAGAGGGGTCCTGTGTCCCCTCTGCCCAGTTTCCCCAGTTGTAATATATTGCAAAAGTATCGTACATGTGCACTGGATTTTGATGTGATATGGTAAAACATACTATGAATGGAGTATACTGACTATCTGCATAAGTGAGACATGTCTATGAGCAATTAACATCTTGATTTCACTTAGTCCAGGGCAATTTTTATGGAGGAAACGGTTTTAGAAAGTAGTTGACTTTAAGAAATGTATGGTCAGTGTGCCAAGGTGAAATATTTTTGAGGCCCAGGATACAATCTGAAAATTTTGGTAGTTAACAGATACATGAAGAGTAGCTAGGTGATTATAAGAGGCCAGAATTAACCTAATACTAAAACCAGACAATGATATTATAGGAAAAGAAAACTGTGGACCAAATCTCTCATGAATATAGATACAAAAATCCTCCACAAAATATTAACAAATTGAATCCAACAATGTATATAAAGAATTATACATCATGATTGAGTGGGATTTATTCCAGATATACAAGGCTGGTTCAACATTCAAAAATCATGGGAGCGTTGGTCACACGGTGAGGCAGCCAGAGGCTAGACACTACTGAGGTAGAACCCAGGTTTGAGCTATCAAGACAGATACCAGGGACATCCAACTAGAAACCTCAAATGAGAGGGCAGGAGACGGAAGCTTGGGTGATTTCCAGAACAAGTGCTGAAGCTACAACCCTCTTCATATAGAACAACAATGGGTTCACTCTGGTGAGGAGGGTGCCCTTAAAATCACAGCAAACTCCAAAGGGATATAAAAATCATTTACCAAACTAAAAATGTAGTGATGATAGCTTCAATTCATAGGACATAAATTGGGCCATGGCCATCTTTTTGTTGTATATAGATTTTCGTGGTATTACAATATTCCCCCAAAGTATTTTCATTATTATAATGCACTTATGCCACCTCCTCCCAGTCTCCTTTCTGAGATGATTTTATCTACATTGTGCTCTGGGGGCTTGGTAAACCCTCCTCTTACATAAGTTTCTATAACAGGGCTGATCCCGTAGTTTAAACTACAGCAACTTCACTCGGGTGGGAGGCACAGCAGGAATCTGAATGCCCTGGGTTCTGTGATCCCTTCCCTTCCCTATCCCTTTGGGAGGGATTTGTCCTCTCTAATTCCCGTCTTTTGATTCTCTATTTTAGGACTTGCCTCCCCCTCTTTGGACCCTGAGAGAGAAGGACGGTAGTGTGTTAATACAGTGTGATATGTCGCATATGTCATACAGAACAATTGCTGGACATAGAGTCGTCCCTGCCGTCATGACCCTGAACACCCCACTGTTAACCTGGACCTGCGTGATAACCCTGGTGGTGCCATTTTCCAACTGGGGGCTCGGTATCCAGAGAGAGCATTGATATTGTTTTCCTCAAATGTATGGTCTCCCAATAAATAAAAGAAAACATTTTCCACTTAATTTAATATTTGTTCTCTGTGGTTAAAAATAAAATGTGTTAACATATTTTTCAGGGAGACGAGATTCCATAATGGCATATAGGGTGTGATTCCAATTTCACAAAATATTTGGGTATGTCTGTATATGCTTAGTCAATAAACAAAAATATTTACAATACTTACTTCTAAGTGATAGAGCTATGGGTGATTATTTTCTTCTATATATTCTGTATAATAAAATTCTTTTCAAAATTACTGCTATAAAAAATTACTGCAATATAAGGTACACAAATTTGAACAGAATATCCCAATTGAACTCTTTTTTTTAAAGATTTATTTATTTATTTATTTGACAGAGGGAGACACAGCGAGAGAGGGAACACAAGAAGGGGGAGTGGGAGAGGGAGAAGCAGGCTTCCCACGGAGCAGGGAGCCCGATGTGGGGCTCGATCCCAGGACCTAGGGATCATGACCTGAGCTGAAGGCAGACGCCTAACGACTGAGCCACCCAGGTGCCCCCCAATTGAACTTTTATCAACACAAAATTATAGATTATTTTTGCCCTTCTTTCTGAAAACACAAAATTTCATAATTCACACAATTAGATAATATGAGCAAATCCAAAACAAATAGAATATTATATAAATAAAAATCTACTAAATGTACATTCAAACATATACACTTATAAATGCAATACCCTTGGAAGGGTAAAAAGAAGCTAGTAATGGTTTTCTAAAGAAGGAAATTGAATAACTATAAGACACTATTGTGTCCTTGGGATTTTTGGTATATTTGTATTATGTAAATTTTTAAAATTCAGGAAATAATTAAAAACAAAGAAAAATAAAAACATGTATTTAGATTCCTCCAACTCCTCTTTTCAAACATTTTTTGGTCCCTTCCTTACACACAAAGCTCTTTTCCATTGTTAGATTAGTTTGCTCTGGCTTTGATTTATTTTGACTTACTGCCAAAAATGTACAATCTCTCCTATTGCTGTGTTTGGATAATAAATAACTAGAACCTGTTTTCCCACTAAATGTTTCAACACCAAATGTTGTCGATAATTTTTGCCTTCTTTGCAAAACCTCTCACAATGCTGCTATTAAAGAAGATGTAACTGCCGAGTTTGACCCTGATTTCAGTTAGGTGAAGTTTTGTTTATAGAAAAGCCCTGAAGTTATAGTTAAGATTTGTAACCGTGATTGTTACAGAACAGTTGCCAACTCAAGGGCCGGGTGTAGACACTCACTAGTACCCTGATTCATTCGTGCAAGCACCCTCGGATAACCTAGTGCTTTTCTGTTTTCCACTTCCTCCTTCCAAATTTAACTTCCATATACTACCTTGTTTCTTCTGGGACTGAAAAGAATGAATCAGATGTGTTGAGAGAAGGCATGGAGGCCTTCTCCATGGTCTATTGTACTCAACAGAGCAAAGATAGTCTTTTCAGCAATGGAAGCAAAGATGGTCTTCTCAACAAGAGAAAAGACATGGAACAGTTGACTTCCTGAAGTCCCTTCCTGACTAACTTGTACATGTACAATATTTACTGATGTTGCCTCAGGTTTAGCTAAGCATGGTTTACAGATAGTTCCCATGGTTACATAAACATTGTATTTAATTTATAAATTTTGACACTAACTGATGACAGGTGGGTCTGTGTGCAAAGACAATGGTATTTAAACAGTTAGAAGGGAAGAAAGACAAAAAGGAGCTAATGAACTTTGAAAAGTTGGTAAAGTAATAAATTCATGGCATAAATTAACTAGCTTGGCACTCATAAATGTTTCATCTGGGTTCCTGAGCATTTATTTACTTAGTCAAAGTTAAAAGCATTAAGAAGTGGGGGAAAGGTGGATTGGATAGGACAACTCTGAGAAAGCTCTGAATAACTACTATTTCAACATGAGTGGAAAGAACAAGTAGACCAGTAGACTGAAACCAGATTCCACAAGGAGGCAGACAGAGAGCACTGAAAGATCTCAGCAAAGAGAAGTGCCAGATGTGAAAAATCAACAAGCTATAAACCATCTAAATAGAACAACAAGGGAAATAGGAGTTAGAAGTGTGAGAACGGTAATTCAAAGTATTGAGAGTAAAAGTGAAACATGCCAGATAAACTACATGTCACCATGATGGAAATGTTTTATTTTACACGGTCTGAAATACCAATTCTGAGATTTGCTCATAAGAGTTACGTAGGAAGCAAAAAACAAGAAAAACAATGAAAGCAAAAACAAAAACGATGATCAGAGTACATGTATGAGATTATAGCTCAGCAATGGCATGTATATTGATGGGGCCAGTTTCACTCACCAGTGTGGTAGACGGTTTAAAATTGAGAACATTTGCATACTGAATAAACTTCTTATTCCATTTGATACAAAAATATGCTCTTTAGAAAGCATGCATGATGTGAGGCAGGGGCAGAGGGAGAGGGAGAGAGAGAATCTTAAGCAGGCTCCACGCCCAGCATGGAGCCAACCCCGGGCTCAGGATCTTGACCTGAGCCGGAATCAAGAGCCAGGTGCTTAACTGACTGAGCTGCCCAGGCGCCCCATACTGTCTTTTTTAATACTGATCATTAACTCATCACAAGGGCAGACTTCTGGTAAACTGTGCTTATTTTGAAATGTCTTAGTCACATATGGTTTTAAACATATTAAATATTTCACATCCAACTTAAACAGGGAAGGAGAATATAGACAAGAGAGAGTTTTTGCTTTTTTTAAGATAGCAGGTAATGGTGATGAGATTGATCCAATAAGGATGGTAAAATCAATACACAGGAGGAAGAAAGGACACTGGCAGGAATGAAATCCTTGAAGAAGTCTGAGGGGATAGAATCCACGGCATTAGAAGAAAAGTTGCCCTTAATTAGAAGCAGAAACATTAGACAGCTGACATGGGTAGACATGCAGGTATGTTGGTAGATGTGGTGTTGGGGGAGTGCATCTTCTTATTGTGTCTGTTTTCTCAATGAAATGATGAGAAAAGACTACCCCTGGTGGCATCCAAAACCTGTCAGGGAGAGGGAACCAGTGGGTGTGGGCTAGAAGACAGGACATGGAGGCTAGAGACCGGTAAGCCTGAAATTCTGATTTTGAGGGGGTGAAGAAATAGAATGACAGCCCTAGGGAGTGGTGCCTGGAGTGAGGGGCTAAGATGGGGTTGAAGGAAAGATCTCAGGATGCCAGCAAGTCAAGGAACTGGTGGAGAGGCCTGGAGGTTGCACGGGCCATTTGCCTGATTATTGAAATGATCTGACATCGATGTTGGACCTGGAGAGAGGGAGAAGGTATGGAGCAGAGCAGTGGACAAGGTTCTAAATTTTTCAGAAAATAGGAGTAATGGTATGGTAAATAGGGTAAAACCTCCCCATAAGGGAGGGTAGGTTGTGGTCGAGTCTGGAGTCTGATGCTATGTGCATTTAAAATTAATATTTTCATAAGTATGTAAATAAACATTTTATTAATAACCATTAATATCTGCCAGAACAGAGGTTACATCAGACACAACTAGTTTATATTAAATGAAAAACACCAAAAATATTTTTATATATTTAGCAATGAACCCAGAGAGCAATTTTCTATCATGACCATTAATGTTATTCTTAATCCTACAGGATGAATAAGAAATTTCCAGATTCAGAAAGGGGTCAGTTACCCTCCAACTTGAAAACCAGGAGAGGATTAAATCCGAATACCAGTGAAGCCTTTGGAATGGACCTGACCAATAGTAATTACCTATTGAAAGTCGTGAAGAAGTAAAACTAAAAGTGACCTGGTATGAAGGAAGAATTCAAAGTCTGCTTTGCCACTTTTCTTTATACATTGTCTTAAACCAAAACCAAAACCAAACCCAACATTTATATCTAAGGTCACCTTGATCTACACTGGTTTTCCCTAATTTGTAGGCCAGTTATTTTTTCTAGTATTTCTTAGAGGAATCCTGTGTTAAGAACATAAACTCTGCTTCTGGATATTTTAATTACCGGGGGAAAGATGTAATAATTGAAGGTGGGACAACAGGCTGACAATATTTTTGTAATCAAAATGTATGTGTGTATTAAGATGCCAAACCCAGAAGCCATAAAGTTAAATATATTTGGTCACTTAAACATGGAAAAATCAAATGCATAAACCTTAAACAAGGTTTAACTTTTTAACCTTAAATAAGGTTATTTAAAAAAAATAAATTCAATTTAGTTAACACATAGTGTATTATTAGTTTCAGGGGTAGAGTCAGTGATTCATCAGTTGCATATAACACTCAGTGCCCTCCTTAATGTCCATCACCCAGTTACCCCATCCCCCCAACCCACCTCCCCTCCAGCAACCCTCAGTTTGTTCTCTATAGTTAAGAGTCTGTTATGGTTTGCCTCCCTCTTTGTTTTTATCTTATTAGAAGGCAAAAGACAAACTGAGAAAATTAGTTGTAACACGTGGGATGAAAAAAGAATACCCCTAATATATAAAGAGGTTTTGTAAAACAATAAGAAAAAGATAAACCATATCTTTTTAAAAGGGCAAGAGACATGAATATGAATAGGGATTGAAGAGAAAAGAAATGGCTAATGAATATACAAAAAGGTATTTTGACTTCTCAAGCACTGTTAATGAGAATGAAAATTAGAATGGTATCGACTTTTTGGTTTTCAGCTGGCAAATGTTTATCAAAATCCCTAATATGTACACCCTTTGATCTAGCAATTCCACTTCTAGGAATTTATTTTAAGGAGATGAGGTGACAATACCCAAACCATAAGAGTGTCTCTGCATCAGTAACAGTAGAAAAACATCTGTATGTGTCAGTAGTCATGAAAAGAAACATCCAACAGATTGCTGAATGAAACAATTATGTTATAAAATGGCATGTGTAGTTTTGATTACATTTATGTAAAAATATATGTTCAAAATATATATGAGTGTGTGTGTGTGTGTGTGTGTGACTGTCCCAACTGATGCCTGCAAGGATGTTTCCCAACCATGTGAATGGTGACTATTTTTAAGCAGGTGAATTCTGATCATCTTTACTTTCTAGTTTATGCTTTTGTATATTGTTTCAATTGTGTATGAGGACTGTTTACCACCCTAGTGATTAGGTTATCGCTCCTCAGGGTCATTGCTCTTGTTCTCCCCTCAGCCTGGAACACCTTTTACCCCTTTCAGTTCTTGGCTATAATGTCCCCCATTGGAAGGGTCTGCATTTACTATACCGTATTTAAAATAGAAACATCACCTCTCTGGGCCATGCTCCATCCCTCATCCCTACTTTGGTTTTCTCTGCTATACTTGCCACCATCTAATATGTTTTAATTTATATTTGTTTATTAATTTATTAGTTATTGTCTGACTCTTCCTCTCTCCCACTAGAAAGTAAACCCCACAAGGGCAGGACTTTGTTTTGTACTGAACTGTAACCCAGAGCTGGGAACGGTGCCAGTTACAATATCAGGTACTTAATACATGCACATATATATGAATCAAATATACTCTAACTCCTCACAGGAAAGTCTCTGAAAAGGCCTTGATTAAAAAGGAGGAGAATGATTAGCTTATGAACACTTCAAGTGTTACCTTACATTCAGGTTCATTTCTATGTTGAATTTTACTTGGCTAAATAATCTGAAGTTTAATTGATCTCTCAATGTGGGGGGGGGGAGAAACACATTTTTTTTCTTCAAAATCTTTTATCATCTTTGAATCAAATTAAGTGCTTTGCTCCTAAGTGGCTGAAAACCTATTGCTCACAGTTCCATAAGAATCCAAGGAAGAACCCATAGAAATTTCAAAGTGGCAGAAACTATGAACTTCCTTTTCCCCATATTTTGGAATACAGTTTTCTTGGCCAAATGAAGGGACTCTGGGCGTCCCTCTGCTGACACTGGAAATATGAATCTGATGCTACCTTCCATCACGGCAAACCCAGGCCTCAAGGAAGAGGGCCCATCCCTCCACCCTCACTGTGGCAGATACTATCACTTGGATGATTTGATTTCATGGCGCTGGTGATCTTATTTAGGATATGGTTGTGGGGGGGACCCTCCAAGTTACATTTACCTGTTTATTTCTCAAGGGCTGAACCACTTCCCTAATGCACAGCTCAAGATCATTGAGGTAGTCTTTTTCCGTCTGTATCAGCTCCTTGATGATTTTCGAACGCTTTGCCATCATTCTCTGCATCTGATGCTCCTCCTGAGTTTGGGTCTCAGTGGCAGAAGCCCCAGCCTGTGGAGTCATCTTTTCTGTTAAATAAAAACATGTGTGTACAAGTGAGACATTCTGCTGTGGTTTCTTGTTCCATCATTACAAACACTGTTGGATTGCTGTTAGCAAGAAAAAAGGCATAGAGTGTCTTCAGAGTATGTTCTTAGGAAGAAATGTGTGGTAGTTTGCCCTAAGGTTGGAATCCTATGAAACTATGAGCAGCAAGGGACATGAGAATAGAAACTTCTGGCAAGTTAGTTGAACGACACTTGATTGTCATGGCTTGTTTTTAAAACATCCCTTTGTTACTGTATTAAGCTATAAACCTGGTCTTCAGGCTGGAGATAAAAATGTATTAAAATCAGCTCAGAAATTCTTCTGGATACATTTGCTTTTAAATCAAGGGATGATTTTTAATAAGTAAGTGGAACGCCTTCCCATTTTGCCATTATTAAAAATAATTGCCCCTCTTCACTCATATGCGGAATATAAGAAACAGCACAGAGGATCATAGGGGAAGGGAGGGAAAACTGAATGGGAAGTTTTCAAAGAGGAAGAAAAACCATGAGAGACTCCTAACTCTAGGAAACAAACTGAGGGTTGCTAGAGGGGAGGTCGGAGGGGGTTGGGTAACCGGGTGATAGGCATTAAGGAGGACACGTGATGTGATGAGCACTGGGTGTTATATGCAACTGATGAATCATTGAACACTACATTTGAAACTAATGATGTACTATATGCTGGCTAATTGAATTTAAGTTAAAAAAATAATTGCCCTTCTTTCTCAGTGAGTAATATGCAAGCCTCAGTGAAATGGAAAACAGTTGCACATGAGTGGGATTTTTCTTTCAGTTCACAATCTGAATCCATGAAGGTTGAATACATGTCAACCAGGACTTTTCATGGCCCATCTTCAATATCATGCATATTTTGTTATTTCAAAATTCCTGAACTGCCAAACAGAAAATTTCAATTTAAAAAAATCACAGTGATAAATGAGAAGCTTCACACATAGCCAAGGTTTTATATAAAGTATAATGTGAGAAAGCTAATTGTCTTCAAGAATGAGCTTCCCACAGCAATGTAAAATTTTGGAAGCCACAAACTAGGTCACAGATGAAATCAGAGCAGTGATAGATAGTAGGGCAGTGTGCGTGTGTGTGTGTAAATGAATTTTCTTCAAGCTTGAAGTCATCGCAAACTTCATGTTCATCTCAGTGTCTCCTGTAGCAGAAGTAATTTTATTTCCTTTAAAGCTAATGTGATTCTAGTAACTGATAGGTGAGACATCGTCAATGCTGACACCACCTCCTGAGAATGTAGAGCTTTACAAAAGGGCTTATAAAGAGTCGGTATAGAAAAAAAAAGTACACAGGTCACAGTGTATGGAAATGGAAATAAAGAGAAGATATTCTCTCAGCTGACTCCAGAAACAAGGCTAAGACAACTGGAGAATTGTTATAGTAGAGGGTTCCATGTAATGGCTCAACATAAAGAGACTGCTCCTAGAGTGTGAAGAGACACTTCAGAAGTAATGAGTACTCCTCTCTCCCTGGCCCGCTCATCCCAGGAGTTCAGGCAGAGTTTCCATAATCAAACATCTGTGGAGGATGCTGTGAAGATATTTCCAGCATTAGTTTGAAAGGTGCCCTAGATGGGTCTTTAAGCAATCCTGACTTGCAGGTGAATATGCTTCCAGACCATTTGCCCAGTAGCTATTCTTCCTTCGTCAGGAAAGAAGATGGATTTGACAAATGGCATCTGAGAGCACACAGTTTTATGAGGCTTGAGACAAAGAAATGATCTATGTAAGTCCTATAAGAAGAGAAAATCTCTGCAAGGAGAGAGAAGGAATGCATGAGGTGGTCTGCAGCTTTCATATCTTGAGTTATGTTTTGAGATGTTATGAGAATTTTGGGATGCTTGCTAATGTTTTTATTGGAAAGTAGAAGAAGCCTGCCTCTTAGCACCCCAAATTCAAAAAGAAAAGTTACAGTGAAGCATCTTTCCTATGAATTATTTGGGATCTAAAAGAGGACGGCAGGTCACTGAGGAGGAGAGATGCAGTGAGCAGGTTGTATATACAACTTGACCTTTGTGAGCCTACTTGACAGGGCAGAGCAGGGAACGATGGGGGTTCTTTTCTCCTGGGACATATGAATTAGCTCATAGAAAGAAACCTCACTAGTAGAGAGCTGACAAACCAGTTCAGATAGTATCCAGTTATTACCTAACACCTTGAAAATAAAAGGGACCCTGTTGAAAAACTGTTTTGACTGATACCTGCTTTTCCAAGTTCTAAAATTTTGTGCCTTATAAAATAATCTGTCAACGATTTGGGGGCCTAGCAAGGAGAAAAGAGTCTTTCCTAAGCATTGGCAAAGAAATATCCCTAAAATACATTCTCAGGTTCCTGTTAGTTCTGAATTCCAGGACTCAATTACTATGTCAATTCAACATATTTCACAGATTTTCCAGTTACTGCACTTTAAATGTCCAACATCAGATTTTATCAATTAAAAACTGCTTAGATTTTCTAATGTGGCTCCACAATGTGTTCAGAACCAAGTTAGGGGTCACAGTGATGGAAATCAAGTGTCAGTCAAGATATTCATCTTCGGAAACTTCTCCCTTCAGATATAAAAGTCTTCTCAGAGAATTTGAAGTTGAGCAACCTTATGAGATACCTTTGTTTGCTCTTTTGACACAAGTGTACTGCAGAAACAAAGGCCTGTCTTGCATCATTTCATGGTCCGATCCCTAAACACTTTCCATATTTGCCTTTCTTAAACCAACAAACTCTTCACAATGCACTATGGGCACAAGCTTTATTTTTATAAGATCCTTCTCTACCTTTAAAACTTGCATCTTTTAGTTATACTGTTTTATAAAACTATTTGTAACACATGACTATTACTAACATAGATCCCCCAAATCAGCAGTCTGCTATAATAATCTTTTCTTTCTAGATACAGCAACAAAGGAGCTAAGTATTTAGGAAAGAAGGAAAAATAGGGTTTTAGAAATGAATATTTTCTAGCAGCATAAATTACAAGACTATGTCAAAATTAAAGTGAGACAGGCCCAAAGGCTATTTAGATGGTTTTAATCAAAATAGTTCACTGAGGGGGTGCCTGGGTGGCTCAGTTGGTTAAGCGGCTGCCTTTGGCACAGGTCATGATCATGAGGTCCTGGGATGGAGCCACATGTTGGGCTTCCTGCTCAGTGGGGATTCTACCCCCCCACCTTTGCTCACACACTCTCTCTCTCAAATAAATAAATAAAATCTAAAAAAAAAATGACACTGTGCATGAAACAGTTGTGTGTAAATGGCATGCCTTTCCTATCCTCTATTTCTTTCACTCTCAAGCTTCATTTTTCCAGCAGTGATCATCAATTTTCACTATTCTAGGCACAGATTTCATTGGTAACATATGTGGAAATTCCTGACAGAGGAAGTTTACATAAAAGGAGGTGGCTGCAGTCTGGGGAAAGAATAATCAGACTTAGTATCAGCTCTACCACTCTTAGGAGCAAGAACATGGTGGACAAGTTAGTTATCCTCACGGAAGTTCAGTTTCCTCATCTGTAAAATAGGAATGAAAACCATCATAGCATCATCAGGAAGACTGAATTAAATGAGCAGCTGTATGTGGAAGCTCCTTGGGATCTTCAAAACAACCTAAGTATTAGTTATTTCTATAGACATTGGAATGCCAGGTTCCATTTCTCTACACTCTCAAACTTTTTCACCACCTCGGGCAAATAACTATCTCATTATCTTACAGTTATCAACTTGTCAAGAAAAAGGCATTATTCTGAAGTATGGGGACAGCCATGTTCAGATGAGAGAGGAAGTGGAGAAAAAATAGGGGTGCTGCTCTTGGGGGAAAGTGAGAATTAAGCTGGGGTTTGGAATCCTGAGCAGCTTCCCTGGGTTGGGTGTATGTATGGGGAGAAACTTGGTTTTAGGGAGATGAAAAGGAATCCAAAGGTAGGAACATGGGGAGGTCTGAAGACAATCTGCAATGATAGCCCAAGTTTTGCTTAGAGTTCATGTGTGCCCTTTCTGCTTTGTTGCTGTTGCTACTGTTACTGCTCCTTTGGGGTGGATTTTAGTTTTTTTTATTTTTGTAAAGATTGTATTTAATTTATTTGAGAGAGAGAGAGAGAGTACAAGCAGGGGGAGGGGCAGAGAAAGAGGGAGAGGGAGAAGCAAACTCCCTGCTGAGTACAGAGCCCGATGCGGGGCTCGATTCCAGGATCCTGAGATCATGACTCGAGCAGAAGGCAGATGCTTAATGGACTGAGCCACCTAGATATCCCTTTGGGATGGATTTTAAAGAGAAGTAATTGCTTTTATTTTTCATATGATAAAATACTACACATTGTAGGGATTAAGTGCCCAGACTGTGGACTAGACTTTCTGGGTGTAAACTGCACATCTAATATTTATTAGATCTGTGGCCTTGGACAACTTATTTAACTCTTTTTGTGTCAACTTCCTTATCTGTAAATTAAGGGTAACATTAATAAAACCTTATAAGTGATTATGAAGATAAAATGAATTAATGTTTGCTCAATTCAACAGTGCCTGGCAATATTTAGTATAGTAGATATTGTGTATGTGTTTGCTATAATTATTAAATGTAATCCTTATTTATTATCTGTAATATAACTTTCACTATATTATTAGCTGTATTCCTGTTTAGGGCATAACTTTCCCCAAATATTTCCATGTACATTTCCATAATTTCCATATTTCCATGTACATACAAACATAAATAGTTTTGCTTTTTTTGGTTTTTGTTTTGTAATAATGGACTCATATGCATATTCTTCTGCAAATTGCTTTTTCAACTGCAACAGTATTTAGTGACTATCTTTTCTTAAGTATACTTAAGTGTATATATATATATACACTAAGGTATATATATATATATCTCTATTCTTTATAATAGCAGAATACTTGTTAGGCACTGCCATTTGCCTGCCCAATAGCTAGTCTCTTGTTTGTCTTTCATAAATTGAACGCTGAATAAATAAAAATGCTTACTTGCTAGATTCGTTTTCAATCTATGGTCCACTTATGGCCAATGAGACGTAAGCAGAAATCTCTGAGAGGGGCTCTCAGGACTTAGGACAAGGAAAACTTGGCTGGGATACCTTTCCTTTCATCCTGTACACCTCATGGTTCTTGCCTTCTTTGTCCCATCTGGAAATGTGCACGTGAGTCCTGAAGATGCACTAGCTATGCTGGGACCATGGCGTGATCACCATGGGGATTAAGATCTACGCCCAATGGTTGACGACGTGGAAAGATATGAAGAGCCTTCCTACTCCTAGACTTTTTGCCTGAGATACATAAGTCTCTATGTGCTAAGCCACATTTTCCTATTGCTTTTAGGAAAGTGCCTTCCTATCTGATAGGGATTTTTGTATCTGGAAGTACAAGTGCTGTAAGTAACATAACCTAAAATACAAAACTGGCCAAATAGGGGAGGAAGGATCTTAGGAAGACATTTTGCAGTCTGGAGACTGGGTAATCATTGATATTCAACAGCAAAATATTTGGTAAATCTCTATCTCTACATACCAAGGCATGTAATTCGGGGAAAAAATAAAAATGTTGGCATGTACTGATTATTTCTTGCTGCTTTTTGGCACAATCGTACAAATGAGATATGAACTCAGACCACAGCTAGTCAATCTATAAGGAGACATAGAAGAATAAAAAACCTAAAGAAAATATTCTGCTGGTGGCTCATAATCTAAATAGACTGAGAATGCCAATTGCATTGAAAATACCAACTGCTTCCATCCTCAAAGTGAATCTTCCCGAACTACCAGTTCAAGATTGCCTGTGCCATAGTAACTTTGTAACCCAACACAAGGAGTTCGTCATTTGGTGAGTGTAATTCCTAAGACCTGACCAAGGTTGCTTTCAGGAAAGGAGTTTTCTACTTGCAGCAAGCAAGGAGATCATGGGGGATAGCTCCCAAAGCAGTGTCTCCTGGAACAGCAGGCTTAGCTTGCTTATATTGAGCTGTTCTCATCTTGTGGTTACCAGGAAGCTCTACAAGCTCCTGTTTTCATCTTGTGCCAGGAAGCTCGGCAAGCTGCCATTTTCACCTTGCCATCTCCTGCTTCAGCTTTTTCAGGAGTAATTGAACCAACAGGGTTAAGGCAATAGGTTCAAATTTTCCACGGCAGGAAAAACGACCACTGCTCTTGCTGATAGCTTAAGCTTCGCTAACGAAACAAACACGGGATTGTCCTTTGGACTTTTTCAATCTACTTTTTAGTCTTTGTTCAGTGTTTTGGTTTCTAGTACAGGCCAGAAAAATCACACTTGGAAGGTGGGTGTAGGGTTGGACACAAGTTTTCAATGAGATAAACATTAAAAATAAGCCAGTGAAGAGAAGATATAGATGACTATGGAAAAAGGCAGGCCACGCCATTTCACAGACCACAAAAAGGCAATCCCAGCTTGCCCGATGGAGAGCCAGAGACTTTGGAAGATGCCAGATAAAACATCTAAGGATTCATTTAAAATTAAATTTAAAAATTCGTTTAAAAATTAAATTTAAAATTCATTTAAAAATATTCCCAATGAATGGATAAGCCTTCAAAAATGTGTAAGAAATCTTCCGAGGGCAGGAGCAAACTTTAAGCACAGTCCTGGGAGTTCAGTGAGGCTAAAACCACCAAACCACCTGGAGGCATCTACAGATGCTGGTGGGCTAAGAAGATGAGAATTTGTATGTCGGTGATGAGGAGGCAGGACATGTGGAACTGGGATCTGGGCAAGGTCTGAACAGCACGGAGCCTGATTAGAGAGACAGCATAAAGTCAGGAGCAGAAAGGAGACACACTCAGGAAAAGGTGAACTAGTACAAATAATCCTCAAAGGGAGAGACCTCAATAGAAATCATCTGTCTCAGCCCTGCTTCTGGTAGTGATAGAAAAAAAAGCAGGATGGGCGGGATTCCTCAATTACTTGTGGATATTGGTTGGCTCTCATCTGAATTTGGGGCTTGGATTCACTGAATGTTTAATAATAATTAAGAGCCTATTATGAGCCTAAAAGTGTCCTAGGGACTGGGATACAGCAGTTTAAAAAACATCAGAAAACAAATCCCTTTCCTCATGGAACTTAAATTCTAGTTATTTAATATATGATTTTATTTAGTGTACTAAAAGGTGATAAATAGTATGGAGAAGAACAAAGCAATGAGGTCTGCTAGGAAGTGCTAAAAAGGTGTGCAATTTTATTTTTTATTTATTTAATTTTTTTAAAGATTTTATTTACTTATTTGACAGAGACAGAGTGAGAGAGAGAGAGCACAAGCAGGGGGAGCAGCAGAGGCAAAGGGAGAAGCAGGCTCCCCGCTGAGCAGGGGGAGCCCAATGTGGGACTCGATCCCAGGACCCTGAGATCATGACCTGAGCCAAAGGCAGTCGCTTAACCGACTGAGCCACCCAGGGGCCCCTATTTTATTTTTTTTTAATTTATTTATTTATTTGAGAGAGAGAGAGAGAGAGCGCGCACGAACAGCGTGGAGGGGCAGAGAGAGAGAGAGAGAAGCAGACTTCCCACTGAGTAGGGAGACCGATGCCAGGCTCGATCCCAGGACTCTGAGATCATGACCTGGGCCGTAGGCAGACACTTAACCGACTGAGCCAACCAGGCACCCAAAAGGTGTGCAATTTTAAATAAGATAGTGGGGAAGGTCTCAAATTAAGCAGGTTTAAAAGGTGAGAGACAGTCATGCAGTTATCTTGGGTATATAGTTTTCAGCAGAGGAATCAGCCAGTGGGGAGTTTTCAGGTGAGGTTGTGTATGGCCTGTTCAAGGATCAGGAAGGAGGCCAGTGTGGCTGAAGTGGTATGGACAGGTGGGTTGGGTGGTAGAGGAAAAGAAGGTAAGCAAATTGGAGGAGTGGGCAGCTCGGCAGAGACTGTGGTGCTTAGTAAGCATTTTAAACATTTAAACGTCTTCCTAGTGTTGCAGAAAAGATAAAGGTATTGACAAAATTTTATAGATGGTTTTCAATTAAGCATGCATGTTAAAATTTTAAGGCCATCCATTAAAATCACGGCAACAGCATGTACATTTTCATCTATTTGCATAGCTGCAAAAATGTAATGAGAAAGAAAAGCAATTCAAAAGAAGTAAAGAGAAAACAGAGAGGAACAAATGCAAGATGGTAGAGCCAAATATGTGAGTAATTGTAGTGAATCAAATGACCAGAATACCAAACTGGGTTTAAAAAAACAAGCAGCTATGTGTTGCTTACAAGAGAGAGAAAATAAACACATAGAGAGTTTGAAAGTTAAAAGTAAAAAAAAAAGTTATAAGCCAATACTAATTAAAGGAAAGATGGTGAAGCTCTTTTTATATCTGACAAAATAAACTTGAAGGCAAAAGTAAAAGTGAGCACTATATAATGATGAATTTTTCTTCCTGATTGTATCTTCCTGAGATGAACATTAATTTTGTGTGTACTGAATAACATGGTTTCAAAACGTGATGCAAAAAATAAAAGAGTTGCAAGAAGAATTTGACAGATCATTGGTAATGGTTTTATAAATACATTTCAGTAACAGGCCAGTTAGGATAGAAAAAAATGTGTGTTCAATAATTAGAGATTTCACATTCTTTTTTTTTTTAAGATTAACTTTTTTAAAATTTACATTCAATTAATTAACATACAATGTATTGTTTCAGGGGTACACATTCTTTTTAAGGACATATACAACCTTTATGAAAATACACCATATTCTAGGCCATAAATTCCAAAGACTCAGTACTTAAGAGCCACAACCACAATAAAGCAATTAAGTTAGAAATAAATAACCAAAAAGAATTTAAGTCTTACTTGCTTTGGAATTAAATAAAAAACTCCTAAGTAACTGATAGGCCATAGAAGAAATCATAAAAATAAACAGAAGATATTTATCTCAAAAGATAAGAAAAATATTACATGCATGTGTAATGTAGCTAAAGGATTGCTTACAGAAAGTGTGTAGCCTTAAATTCATGTATAAGAAAAGAAGTAAGACTGCAAATTAATGATTTAAGAATTTAGGGGAGAAGAATACAGTAAATCAAAAGAAAAATGCAAGAAAGAAAATTAAGAACAAAACAATCAAATTGAATAGAACTTCAACTCAGGTCTCACATAATTCCCACAGATATTTTGCAAGGAATATGAGATCGCGCGTGAAAAAAAATCCTAAAACACACAAGGAGACAAGATACCATGAATCAGATATGAGGGAAAAAAATGGCACAGTTATACCCACAAAGCTTAAGATATTGAGCTATTAGGGATGTATTTTTTTAAAAGATTTTATTTATTTGACAGAGAGAGCCACAGTGAGAGAGGGAACACAAGCAGGGGGAGTGGGAGAGGGAGAAGCAGGCTCTCAGCTGAGCAGGGAGCCCGATGCGGGGCTCGATCCCAGGACCCCGGGATCATGACCTGAGCCGAAGGCAGACGCTTAACCACTGAGCCATCCAGATGCCCTTATTAGAGATGTATTTTTAAAAGGTGTTTTTAATAGGTCTAAAGAAACAAAAAGTGGTTTGAAATTATAAGCAAGAAACAGGAAGCTATAACAATGACCAAGTAGATTTTAAAAGAGTGAAATGTAACTTTGAAAAATAAATTTCATAATGAAAATTTTAAGACTCAGTGGAGTAAAAACTTCAGTGAAAGGGTAAAATTGTGAATTATCTAAAGCAAAATTAATGAATCAAGTGAAAGATGTTATAGGGAATGTAGCATAGAGAAGCGACGTGATGTACAATGTGCAACACAGCAAAGGGGACACTGAGAATTGAACGACAGCATCTAACAAACATTGGAGTTACACGGAGTATAACAGAGAACATAAGGAAAAGGCAGTAACTCAAGTACAATTGCTAAGGACTTTTCAGAATTTTCGCAAGACATGAATCCTCGGAATCAGAAATTACAATGAATTCCAAACGGGATAGAACAAATTAGAAAATTACACCTAGACATAGTGTTTGAAACTTCAATACAGTGAGAATGAATAGAAGATCTTAAGAACGGGCAGTAAAAAAGGACACATTTCCTAAGAAGGGACAGCAGTTAGGCTCACGGCTGCCTTCACAGCAGCAATGACAGAGCCAGAGGATAGGAGAATAATACCTTCAGAGGGTTGAGAGAAACAAACTGACATCCTAGAACTGGATGCTTAGCAAAATGTTTCTCAAAAATGATGGTAAAATAAACATATTTCAGAAAAACAAGATCTTAGTTTGCCACCAAAATATCCTCATTAAAAATAATTCCAGATGTACCTTGCTCAGAGAGCAAATGGTCCCAAATGGAAGCCTGAAATGCAGAAAGGAAGAGCATGGACATGAGGAGGGAAACACGCATTATATGGAAAATTAATCTAGGAAGGACACCTGAACTGGTGTTGAGAAATAAACAAATATAAAGTGAAACCCATGAACCTGACAAAATTTTCTATTCCTAAAGTATTAAATTGCTTTTCACATCAAAAGGGAAACACATAAAGAGGAGCATGCCTAAACATACTCTGGAGAAATTTCTAAACTTCAAGGATAAAGAGAAACTCTTACAAGCTTCTTGGATTAAAACATTAGGAAGAGGCTAGGACGTGAATTAAATTTCCTATGTGAAACATTAGATGCTGGAAGACGTTGCAATAATGTGTAAAGAATTCTGAGAGAAAAAGACTTTGATCTTGGCCCCCTTGCCAAGACAAAAGACCATTGATTTCAAGTATAGGAGAACTTAAAAAGTAGCCACGCTTGTAATCTCTTTGAAAATGTTACCTGAGGAAGAATTCCAGTTAAATAAAAATAGGATCCAAAGATCTCAGGAGAGTAGAAAACAAGATACAAAAGAAGCCTGTTGTAGAGACTTCCTCTCTCCAAACTCCTGATGAAAACATTCGGCATATGAAAAGATCTTGCTTGAAAGTTTAGAAATCTCTCTGGAAGGAGCAGGGATGGGCAAATATTCACTATTGGGCCTAGAGAAAAAGCAAGGGCTTGGAGGAGCTTAGAGCAAAGGCCAGAGGTCTGCTATTCCACCTGCGATCCGAAGGGTCTAATGTAACTCAAAGGTGGGAGACAAAGGTGAATAATTAGAGCTGGTATTTTATTGAGGCAGAACAAATGCAAGAATAAAAGATAACTTCGGTAAGTACGAATGTAATGAAATAGTAAAGCACACGCAGATAGAAAAGACAGGCATACACTAGGCCTTCTGAGCCTATCCAAAATTTTCACCCAAATCTGACATTTATTATAGTAACTGAAAAAAAAAAAGAAAAGAAAAAGTTTCAATGTCAGAAGTAAGTCATGTTAAAATTCACAATGGTTTTGATTTGGGTTTGGAATGCAAGGCAACTCTTTAAAAAAAAGACTTAAAAAAAAAAAGAAAAAGGCCTTATGGGAGCTTTAAAAATCACATAGAAAGGAAAGCTTATAAAAATGAGGAGTTGAAGTAGAAAAAGAGTAAATAGCATAACTGAATACATCTTTGTTCCAAATATGATCCTGGTGATGGAATGACCTTCCTAGTTAATTACATCCTTGTACCTCACTGGCTGTCGGGCTATATATCATGTGCGGTACACATGACTAATGTATTTTAGCTGGGCTTCTCCTCTCATGCATCACATGTAAGCTGCATCAAATTTCCTGGCAAAAATGTTATTTCAAGGTAATGTGCATAATAAAAATGTTCTCTTGGTGTCACAACAATATTATTTCTCCTCTGACAGTATTGTTAGAATATCTACATTGATTAATACCTACCTGCCAATTCAAATAAGAACATATGTTGTGGATAAAAATAGTCAAGCATACCTTTTCACTCATAAAGCATAAAGACTAAAGTGACTTCTTGGTGGAATTAACATAAAATGTCAAAAATATGACTGGAGAAGCAGGAGCTGCTCTTAAGACTGTGCTTTTAATGATTTTAATAATAATGTGTTCCTCTTGCAGAAGGATATATTTTTTCTCCTATTTCTTATTGGGGTCAAATGAACATAACACAAAATATACCACGTTAGCCATTTTAAGGGTCCGATTCGGCAGCATTAAGTCCATTCACGCTGTGCGACCATCACTATCATCCATCTCTAGAACTTTCTCATTTTCCCAAACTGAAACTGCACACCCACTAAACCCCTCCTCCCTCTGGCCTCTGGCAACCACCACTCTCCTTTTTGCCTCTATGAATTTGGTTACTCTCTGTACCTCATGCAAGTGGGTTATTGCACTTACCATAATGTTTTCAATGTTCATCCATGTTGTAACACATGTCAGAATTTCCTTCCTTTTTAAGGCTGAATAATGTTCCATTATATGTATATACCACATTTTGTTTGTAGAAGTATATATTCTAAAAAATTATTTTTTATGTTAAAGCATGATAACACTATTACTGCAGTTATACTATTTATAATATATTGTGATAGCCTAAAATAGAAACAACCATTATCAAGTACCTGTTATGTTCCCATTTATCAAAATAGACATCACCACTGATCTTCATCACAACACTAAAAATGGGACTCTACTCTAATTTTAAAGATGAGTAAATTGAACATGGCAAATGTAAGTGAAATTCATCCAGTGACTCCCAGAGGATGCAGAAGTGCTGGGATTTGAACCAGTTGTGCTTAGTTCTGAAGCCTGGGCTCCCTGCCCTCCACCTCCTGACTGCTTATGTTGCAATCAAGGTGCGTTGCGTGGTGTGTGGGGGAATGGTGCTCGATGGGCAGACATACAGTTCAGTACTGACCCTGCCATCCACCAGCTTGAGTGACCTTGGCCAGGCCATTTGGCCTAACGGAATTGCTTCATCTGCAGGCAGGGAATAACAGCTACAGTGATGGTAATGGTAAAGCGGGCTAACATTTTTTGAGTGCTCACTTTGTACTAAATACTGAACTTGTCTTGTACTAGCTCTTCAAGTCCCACCAAAACACTACAAGGTAGATTTTTAAATTCCCTTCCTCTTATTTACACACGAGGAAGCTGAAACACACAGAGGCTAAGGCCCAAGGTCACACCACAGTAAGTGGCTTCAGACCTGAGCCAGTCTGGCTCCTAGACCTGCATTTTAACCACTACTCACTGCTGGGAAGTTGTGAGAATTGAGATAAAGCATCCAAATTGCTAAACTCAGTGTCTGACACACAGAAACCTCTCAAAAAATGCCAGTCATTATTTTTATGACCATGATTTACTTGCCATTTTTCTCTATCTGGTTCTGAATAGCTGCACCTGCTTTTCCTCTTTTTTTTTTTTTCCTTCTCTCTTGGAAATGTTCCAGGGGTGGGAGGGGAGACTGAGCATCCATCAGGAAATTACCTTCCTTCGCTCTGGACCTGCTCTGGGAAAAAGCACAATATGGCAAAGACTTCAACACAGTCAGTTCAGGACCAGGCCAAATGTGCACTCTTATTTCTTAGGCTGAATTCAAATGAGGTGGGGATATAGCCCTCGCATGCTGTTTGGCATAATATAAACCCACGAATTTTAAAAATCTGATTCTTTCCCATTTACTCTGAAGCTAAATCATCAATGCAAATGAGTTTCTGAGAAATTCACTGAAAATGGTATGCTTCTCAGGAAAGTTGAAAGAGCAAGAAGATGACTAAAATAGGATATATGTCCTGCTAAAAACCACAAATAATTAGTTTTAAAATCCTAGATCCTTATTTATTTGGATTAAGGTTCTTAGCTGATATTATTTATCGGTGACTAGCAAGAAATAATCATGGATTTTGATTTCTGTAATTATATTAAAATCTCACTTATCTCTTAATAAAGAGAAGTTGGGGCTAATATTTTCATACACCAAGTTTAAGGTCGTGCCCAAAGCCTTAACACCAGCCCTCACCAGCGCCCCCATACCCCAAGACCAGACTAGGCAGACACACACACCATTCAACACTTATTCACTGAGCAACCTGCTAAGTCGCTTGACTATGGAGAACACAAGGGTAACATAATACAAGAACCTGACCCTGACTTGATTCATAATTTCACTACAACCATAAATGTGTTCACAGTTAAATATGAATAAAATTATCAGAATTTGAAGGTGTTAGCAATTTTATAAGCTCTATAGTTTATTAGAGTTAAACCTGGTATTTAATTTAGTAGCAATTTTTAAAATTACATATTATGTTTGAACTGGTACTGTGCTTTACATTAGGAACATAATAGTAAATAAAATAACAGTCTTTTCTGTTAAGAAATGTAACTCTAGAAGTAAAGGCAGGTTATTAAAGTCACAGGCTAAATCCCATTCCCTCCCTAAAACATTCCAAATGATGTCCAAGTGCTTCTCCACTTAATGATTAGGTTGTATGTTTTTCAAGAATTAGTGGTATGCAGCCACAACCCTGATTCCATTGTACTTCTTATTGTAATTACATTAATTTAATTAAACCTAAATCAATTGAGGAAGTATGAGAGTAAGAGTATGTGTGTTTCCATGAAAACTACTTAAAGGCTTTGAAATGATTTGATAAAGTCATATTGCCAAAATATTGCTGCTCTATTAGGAGTTGAATGTGACAACTGTAAACGATTTAAGAGAAGACTACTCTAGAAGAATTGTGCAAACAAATCACATTGTAATTTTAAAAAATCAGTATTTAAAAACTTGTGTACAAATAGGATTACAATAAACTGTGACCTGTACTGAGCATAGTACCACCTAGACAGAGTTCAGGCCTGCCGGAGAAGTGACACAAATGAACTCAGAAATTTTCAGACTACTCAAGAAGGGAAAGTGTCTTGAGCAAAAGGAGTAGTATCCAAAGACTTGGCAGCAAAAGAAGATTTGAAAAAAGCTTACTTAGTGTGACTGAAGGGAAAATATCAGAGAATGTGGTGAGGGGATGAGTCTAGAAAAATTATCAGAAGACAGATCTTAAAAGCGTAATTAAGGAATCTGGAATTTCTAAGGACTCCTAATTCTAAGATCAGATTCTCTTTGCAAGATCACTTTGGCCTCAGTAGAACCAGATTTCCGGGACGAGGGTGGGGAGCAAGGCTGAAGGCAGGGAGGCAGTGAAGTGGCCTTGAACCTCAACAGTCCAGCTATGGGGGAGGGACAGAGGCAGTTACACTTTGTCTGGTTGCCAAGAGGAGAGAGAGGATTGAAGAGATCAAGAGAAATTTAGGAGGTAAGCCAGGTGAGCAATCAGTGTATGGGGCAGAGGAGAAGAAAAGTCAAAGCTGACTTTCAGATTTCTGACTCTTAATAGGGTAACAATGCCATTTAAAGAAATAGGGAACAATGGGGGAAAAGCAGGTAGGGGAGACAAGGTGATAAAGTCTATCCAGTTCTATCTCATTATATAGTCAAAGGAACTAATTTCTAAAGAAGAAAGTCTTTTACCTTAAGTACCAGAATCATAAATTGAGTTCAGATCTTCTGACCGTCACCCTCTCCTGGTCAGCCCCCTTTCTCCCCATACAGTGTAAACACCACCCATAATTCTATCTAGGGTTTTATTCCAGACAGATCATTACCAACCCCTCAGATATGATCGTGGATGCTCTTTCATCCCTCTCTGTACTATATTTCATGTCTGCCCCCATAAACCCAAAAAACCTTGGCTTAGCATTGCATTGAACCCTACTGACTTAAGTTTCACACAGTAAAATCTTTTATCAGTTTCAATGGAAATCTGACCCACAGGAAGATGAATGGAGCAGGCCTTCTGTGAAATAGGTTGAAAATAATTGCATGTCAGGCAGGTTTTGGAGAGGAGCCAGTGAAGTATTAAGAGAAAACGTGAAAGAGCAGACCCTCCACTGCTCAGAATTTGAAAGCTCAAACATTGGGGCAGGGAAATATTTTATTCTCATTCGGAGGACGCGTGATTTATTTCCACTGACTGCTAATTGCTACAGAAAGCAAAAGAGTGGGTTTCCAAAAGGAATGCAACAAAGCTTACCCGGCTTGAAAAATACTTAAGTGGCATTGGTTTCAATTTACAGGCCCCTCCAGTGAGCAGCATCGTGCAGCCAAAACAATTAGGAACTAAATAAATGGTGACTTTCTGGAAATATCTTTATTCAAAGCCTTTAGCAGTAGATTAGTGAAAGAGGACATATTTTAAGCCCTGAATAGAAAGGGAACTTTACTTGTGAAGTCCTCACTGTATTCAATTTTTCTGTTGTAATTGTTCTATTGTTGAAAATGCAGAATTTTGGCTCAGTGAGAAATATTGGTTTTATCCACTTGTTTGGGACTCATTCAACAAATATTTATTGAGTGTTCGCTGTGCCAGGCATTGTTCTAGATCAGTAGTTCTCAACCAACAATTTTGCTCCCCTCCTCCCCCCGTCCCTCACCCCCAGAGATATTTGGCAATATCTGGAGTCATTTTTGGCTGTTACGGTTGGGGGATTTTAGGGGGGTGACTGGCATCTAGTGGGCAGAGGTAAGGGATGCTACTAATATCTTACAATGTACTGGACAGTGCCTTTCCAACAAACAATTATCTGGTCCAAAATATTAGTCGTGCTCATGTTGAGAAATCCTGTTCTAGATGCTGGCAATACAGCAGTAAAAAAAGAGAAAACCCTCAGCTCTTATGAAACTCCTATTTTAGTGATGGAACAGAAACAATAAACTGATTAATAAAGAAGTATCTAGCATGCCAGATAGTGATAAGGCACTATGGAAGAAAATAAAGCAGGTGGTGGTTAGTAGTTACAATTCTACTGTGAGAAGTCACAGAAGGCCTCATTAATAAGGTGATTTTTGAGCAGAATTCTAGAGAGAAGTAAGTCATGGTGTGGGAGTGGGAGAAGCATCATTGTCTTCTCTTAAAAAAAATCAGTTTGCTAATCATACATGAATTTAGGGTAAAGATAAATTTAAGGCAATTTGTGTGCAAATTATCAGAGTGTGATTGCTTTTTTCCCCTCTTTTTATCACCAAAAACTTTATGCTGACCTAGATAGAGGAGTACACCATTCTTTATTTTTATAGATTTGGGTTGGCTTTCCTCACAACCAACTGAAACAGACTCTTTTAGTTCAATTTAATTATTACAGGCTATGGGTTCCAAACATCACACACAACGCAATGAGCCATGTGTAAGTATATATGTATACAGTATACATAAATGTGTAGTATATGTGCAGGTATTATATACAGTGAGTACATGAATAGACTCTTATTATACATGATGTAATCTGAGGACAGAAGAAGTCATCAGGGTTGAACACAAGCATAAACATGGAGGAGAGTATTTTGAAATAAGATCAAATTGTGGCCTGAATGTTCTGTTTGGTATAATTATTGTTGTCATTGTGAATTTGTACATACTTATAATAACATATACTAAAAATGATACAAGGCTTGAGCTTTCCTGATAGGTTTATTCCAATCCAAAATCTTATTTGATTAATGTTTCACTGAAAAAATTAATTACAGCTATATGTTGATTATACTCTATATTTGAAAAATCAAATACATAAAAAAATTATTTGCAACTACAATACAATGAAGCTTTGATTTTGTCAGGGAAGTATTGACTTTGTTTTCCAAGAATTCCTTCATTAAAAGAAATCTAATTCCCATCTTAATTTAATATTGCACTCTACACAGAAATGCTCAGAATAATGAAACAAAAGCACCCTGTGAGATTGTAATTGTAGTATTTTTTAAATGTTTGGTTAAGATTTTCATATTTTAAAACCTGTAGCACCATTGTAACATAATGGTAATCCTAATTGTCTCATTGGTGTGGCATTCACAAGCAAGCCAAACTCTGGTCAGTACTCTAAACTATTTTTAAGTACATTATTTCTGCTTTTAGATGTATAGACTGGTTAACAAAGAAAAGGAGAGAATCACTGCTTAGAATCTTTCATTTGCCCAGACCAGAAGTAATTTAATTTCTTTGTCCATATCTGGTTATAAGCATGTGAGATTGCAGTCCAAGGAAGAACCTGTAGGTCCTCCATCATGAAGTAGGTGTGATTTTTGTATGCCCTTGCTAATGAGGGTGGGACTGTAAGGATGATCCAGCCAAACACAATATAGAGAAGAGGATTATGAGATGAGATAAACATTGATTAATTTTTGTCTGGATTAAATATCATCTGGGTTAAATCCATATCCAGGAGCTGTGACCCTGAAGTAAGTAAAGTGCTCAAGATGTGACTTCAAAGGAGCCCACCGGAGGGAAGGGCCTCCTATCCCCATCCAGGATGTCCACTGCATAAACGTTATGCCACCTACTTACTGTTTAGTCTTTATTCATTTACACACTCATTTACTCAACAAATGTGATCATTGAGTTCTGGCCAGCATACAAGTGTTCCTGTCCTCGAGAAATTCAATCAAGTAAAAGAGACAGTGACATGTAAATAGTGAATATGAGAAATGTATAGAGGATGTGATACACAAATGTCTTTTGTGTGTTAAGACTCAGAACTATTGACTTGGAAAGATGAGTAGGGGGTTATAAAGCAAACAGGGTGAGGGAGAGCACTCCAGGTTGAAGAAACAGCACATAGCAAGTTATACCAGTCCAAAGAAAAACTGTCCGCAGAGATGAGCATGAAAAGATGGGGTCAAGTTGTAATTGAGGCCTTGTATCCATTGTTACAACCTGGAATCTCCTACCTTTATTATTTTTTAATGTTATACCTGACATCAAACGTACCCTGTTCACTGTTTTTAAGTGTAGAGCTCAGCTGCATTAAGTACATCCACGTCAACCATGACCACCATCCATCTCCAGAATTCTTTCATCTTCCCAAACTGAAACTCTGTACTCATTGAACACTAAGCGCCCCCACTCTCCTGTTCCCCAGCCTCTGGCCAACGCTATTCCACTTTCTGCCTCTATGAATCTGACTACTCTAGGTACCTCAAGTAAGTGGAATCATACAATAATTGTTCTTTTGTGTCTGACTTATTTCACTTAGCATCATGTCTTCAAGCTTCATTCATGTTGTAGCATGGTCATAATTTCATCCCCAATTTTTTTTAAAGGTTTTATTTATTTGAGAGAGAGAGAGGTAGAGAGAAAGTATGAGTGGGGGGAGGGGCAGAGGCAGAAGGAGAAGCAGACTCTGCCCTGAGCAAGGAGCCCTGACGCGGGGCTTGATCCCAGGACCCTAAGATCATGACCTGAGCCAAAGGCAGACACTTAAAGACTGAGCCACCCAGGCGCCCCTCATTCCCAATTTTTTTGATCATGTGTCAAACTGTTTTGAGCATGAATATCTAATATATGTATAGTACTAACGTATCATGTACATTATAAAGAATACTAAAAAATAAATATTTTCAAAGGATAAAACTGAAAAATAAACTTATTTTTTCTTGACATAATGGGTTGTCTTGAAAAACTCCTAGGCTATCTGTACCTCTTTGGATACCACTGCTATAGAACATGGAAAAGCACTGAGGACTCTTAAGCCAGAGGAGCAATATGGCTTGACGTTCCAACTCAGTTTTTCATCAGACATCCCCATCGTGCTGTGTGCTCTGTTGTTAGTGATGAAGAGTAGTTTTCCAAGATTAAATAACTTAAATAATGAGATTTTTATTCTTAAAGTGGAATATTCTAGTGAATCTAGAAAGCATATAACTCAACACTACAGTTGTGCATCTTTCTAACTCACATCTACATATAACATTTCGTTGAAAAGCGTAAAATAATACAGCCACTGGAATACACTTGTTGGTCACTGTTTACTTCAAGATTGCAGATGAATGTACTGGCAGAAATTAAGAGTCTCTTGATGTTTTTGAGTATTGTTCAAAATTTTATCAAAATCAGTCAATGCCTTAAAAATAAATCGCAAAACAGGTACAAGTACTAAAAACTAAGGTTAGAACAATGGAGATTACATGGTGGTTGTAAAAGCATGTACGTTGGAGCCAAGCAAACCTCGGTGAAACTTAGTCTTCACCATTTACTAGCTATGTGATTGTGGGACAGATGGCTAGATCTCTCTTAACCTTAGTGTTATCATCTATAAACATATGACAGTATCAGTTTCATTTTGTGCTTTTTTGGGGGTTCTGTTTTGTTGTGTTTTGGACCCTGTCAGGATCCAATATTGTCAGAATGTTATCGGGATAATACGTTATTTGCTAAGTTGTTTAGAGCATAAAATGACATAATGCACCTATGTGCCTAGTACACATGCTCAGGTGGTGTTAGTACCATCTTTTTCATTTATGAATGAACCCTCGAACAGGAAAACTAGTTTTAATGCCCCAAGTAGTAGGACACATTTAATCGCTTTGTCTGGAATGCCCACCACTCCATGCCCCCAAACAATCCAAACTGGAACTCAAGATTCAGATTTCAATGTCTCTAATTTTTACTAAATTTTAGAGGTGCGATAAAGCTCTTTGTCATCACAATTCTTATATCGCTTTATTGTATCTCTAGTATAATAATAACCACTTAATATGAGGTGAATGCTGTGACGAGCTGATTAGTTTCCCTTCAGGAGCAAAAGACTTCTTGCCCCAGCTGCAGGGTGAGCCCCCAGCAGACAGGCCCTCTTCTGGAACTGTTTTAGGTAAGAACACCTCCCAGGTCATACCTCCTTCCCAAGGTGGCCTCAGCCACTTAAAGGGTGATGTAGGGCCAGGTCCTTTGTACCACTGGCGACAACTCTGAAGAATCATGTTACCTTTAGGACTTGTCTTTAGAGTTGACTAAGGCTTCCTCTGAGACAGGATCAGATCGCAACTGCTTCTCTCTCAGCTCTGTGCCTTTCCCTTCTCTTCCCCAGGTGAGGGTCACAAGAACATAAGCTCTCTCCTGCACCCTACTCTCCATCTCAGAACCTGCAATCCAGAAACTCAACCTACAGCCACACTTCAGCCACTTACCACGTTGTTACAATTATTGGTTCGCTGCCTGTCACTCAATGGATGGGGTTTGCTTCTGATGTATTTCTGTATTCTCAGGACCTAGTCAATATCTGGCACTTATGAACACCGAGCAAATGCTTATTGAATAAATTCATTAAAACTGACATCTCATTTCTTTGGCTAAGAAATTATTTCTTTTCTTGTTTCATTAGATTTATTTATTTACAGTGTTTCTCCCTTTATAGTAAAAGAATTTAGAGCAGCTAACCCAAAAGTTGGCTACAATTAAGTAATGGGGCGATAGGAATGACAGAATCTTTAAGATGAATCTATCAATGATAAGGTTCAATATAGTTGTCATTAGTCACTTAATATTTTTTCGTCATTGAGCTGAGCATCTACCATATACCAGGCACTGCTTAAATGTTAAAATAAGACTAAATCTCTATCTCCAAAGAGAATTATATTCAAATGGAAAAGAGAGGTGAAAATGCGATAGTGTAATTTTAGAAGGCAGTAGGTGGTACAAAGGCCCCAGAAGGTCCTGAACACCTGGAAATATGCCGCTTTGGCATATTGATTATTTTGAGCTGAAGGTAACTGAGAAATACGAGATGCAGGAAGGGCTCTCCTTCCCCCTACTTTGTACCCAAAAACAAAGTATACCTTTCTTGTGAGAAATATGCCCTCCCACTATCAGGAAGAGAACATTCTTATGCCCAGAAATGGGGTAATCTTGACATCAAGATGAGTCTGTACAAACCTCACTAAAAAAATAACCTTTATATTCCATGAGTGCCCCCCACATATTTGCTGTTTTCTTCCTACAATTTCACATCCCTAGGCCAAGCCCTTTTTCTCTTTGTCTTCTCATGTCTCCACAACTTATCATTCTTTGTTAAAATGGTATATAACCATGGGTCTAATAGCTTTTTTGGGGATTTTCACTTCTTTCTATGACTCCTTCCATGCCATATAAAATTGTTAACATCAAATAAAATCTATATGCTTTTTTCCTGTTAATCTGTCTTTTGTTAGTTCAACTCACAGGTCCCAGCCATGGAAGCTAAGAGGATAAAGGAAACGTCTTTCCTTCCTTATACCTCTTCAGGTAGGATGGTCCAAGAAGGACTCTCCCAGAAGGAGAGCAGAGGCCTTGATGATGAGAATCCATCCTTGCTGAGATTTGAGGGAAGAAACTTTTAGGCAAAGAAATCAGCTACTCTAAATGCCAAGCATTCAGTACAAATTGGACTCTAAGCTCCAGGAAGCTAAATACAGAAAATTGTTTGTTTTTTATCTGGGAGCGATACATGTTTCATTCTTAAGAGGACCCAAAGTTTTTCCTTGAGTAAAACTTGATGGCACGGAGAGAAGTAAACAATGTCTTCATCAACTATTTCACAACAAAGACAGAAGCGGAAATCTGTGACAGCTTTTTGTAGTGACACTGAAGGCCTAACATTAAGAAGCATTCAGGAAAGACAATTCTGTGAGGGGCTGCAATGACTCAGAGTTCTCAGATCAGTAGCTTGATGACATGACCTTTAAGTTTTCTTCTTTGAGTCAGAACTGGATGTCAGACAGTCAAGATTACATTCTCTATCGAGGGCCTCAGCACAGGTATCCTAGAGTGTTCCATTTATTCTCTGATTCATTAATCAAGAACAAAATTGTTCAGAACAACCTAGGACAAAGGCTTTTAATCATAACACTATTTTCCTGCTGCATTTAAGATTCCCAATTTAGGTTGACTTCATAGAATTCTACGGAAATATCACCTACCAGATAATGAGCTGCTTGTTCCTAGTATATAATTCCTTTTTTTTTTCATTTGCACATGCATACACCACCACCCCTACTCCCACCCACCCCGTCCCCATTGCTGTAGTGTTCACAGGGTTTGGATTGTATATTGGTTTTTGAGATGCAAATAAATAAATGACAGCAAGCATAAAATGAAAGAAATAGTGTCAAGATAATCAAGGAAGAGGGAAATGGAGATCACCAAGCTATACTATAGGGCAGGCTTGCTTAACTTGACTTTGTAATTTTGTTTCCTGACAATTAAACAAAAAGAGCATTTATTAAACAGTAACACTCTTGCAGGGGAGTGTCACAATAATTCCAAAGAAAGGATATGTATTCCAAAGTGAAAAATTTAATAGGTCAGGCTTTAGCATCGTAGCAGAGGAATGTCACCACATTACAAAACATGTACTGTGATCCTCAAATTGCTTTGACTTCTCATTACTAATAAACCATACAGATGAATACCTACAAAGTCAATGAATTAGATGCATCCTATTTGCAAATATTGAAAGCACCCGTGTTCTGATCCAAGCTCTACCACCTGAAGGAGTTCAGGACATGACACCCCAAAATATGCTGCATTGGTATATTGATGATTTGGAGCTGAAGGCACTTGATAAACAGCAAGTTCAGGGAGAGGCTTTCTCTGCACTCCCTCTATCTGCCTAAAGACAGATACTCCAAAAGGAACTCAACTGTCATAAATCCTCTCCTCAGGAATTTCATCAACTGAGGAGCGTTGAGTTTTACCATAGGAGAGAAAACTAGAAGTTGACACCACACCCAGAAAAACTTTGTCACAAAATATTACCTCCCTATCTGTTCTTCTCAGGACCCAGTCATCTTTCCTAAAATGGTTTACTCTCCCCTACATCTCCATTTCCCATTCACACTATGCTGCTATATAAGCTCTCAAATCTCACCATTTTGGGGGTGTGCACTTTTTTTCCCCCCGTGATGCCACCCAGCAGGTAACATTTAAAATCAATACACTTGTATACCTTTTCTCCTGTTGATCTGCCTGTTGTCAGTTTATTTCCTAGGCCCAGCTATTGATCCCAGGAGGGTAGAGGAAGTCTTTCCTCCCCTATGCACCTGTTTTTTTCAACTATGAGACCAGAACTGAAAAGGTGCTGCGATTAAATAAAAATGTGTGAAAGTCTCCAGGCCGGCACAGTTGCGAGCAGATGACAGTCTCTCCTCTCTGCCTTTCCTTCTCTCTTCTTCTTCATACCCAGTATAGAATAAGCACCTGTCTCAAACAGAGCTTACAACCAAAAGTCACTTATAAGCAGCCTCCCTTGAGTGTACAAATGGAGGCCAATACATCATGTCTACATATTTAACAATTGTGAGTCAAGCTGGCAAACTGTTAAATAAAATATGTTATAGCGGGCGCCTGGGTGGCTCAGTTGGTTAAGCGACTGCCTTCAGCTCAGGTCATGATCCTGGAGTCCTGGGATCGAGTCCCACATCGGGCTCCCTTCTCAGCGGGGAGTCTGCTTCTCCCTCTGACCCTCCCCCGTCTTGTGCTCTCTATCTCATTCTCTCTCAAATAAATAAATAAAATCTTTTAAAAAATAAAAATAAAATGTGTTATATCTTTCTGTGTTGGTAAATATACCTTCATAATAATCTGGAAGGCCAAGTTCAAATTAGATTTTTCAGCTCCCTCAGAGTTTCATGCCAAAATCTAGTAGGAGGCCCTGGGGTACACTCACCTTCCCAAGTCCTGAAGACTGTATCCCTACTTTTCCTCTTCCAGCTCTCTCCCTCCCACAAGGGGCCCGTAGGTATGATGTGAATACCCCAGCTTGATCAAGCTCCAGACACACCTCCATAATCAACTGTCCCTCAGGCCCAAGAGTGTGCGCACCAGCAACCACAGTCTGCCCTGAGGAAGCTGGGAGGGGAAGGGGTCCAGCAGGCCTTGGAGCCACTATTGGGGCCTGTTGAGCAGAAGGTTCCATGGTCCCAGGTACCCTGAACTTGGTCTAGAAATAAAGGTAAGGTTCTCATGTAGTCAGTAACTTTGGCCCCATGGACTCCTCACCTTCTTGGTGGAAAGGGGGCCACAGAGGGGCACTTTAAGGCATAACCTGAAGCCAAGTCTTGCCTGGTTCTAAAGGTGATATTGCTTACAAGTTCAGCAGTTGTTTCAATAATTTCACCCTTCCCAGGAAATCAATATCCACAAAAGTACTGAAGTTAGCATGATTATGTCAAGAAAAGGTAATTCTATAAAAAGAGGGTTTTTTTTTCCTTTCCTGTATCTACAGAAACAAATATGAATGTAGCTTAAATCTCAGCCATCTTTCCCCAACTCTACCATTATTTTAAGGTACATTTCTATCCTTGCTTCCTACTTCTGAGTTCCCTCTTTCTCTCTTCTCTCTCCCTCCCTACTACCCTCCCCCCCACACCTCTCTCCGGTGCTCCTTCGCTCCCCCCACACCTCCTCCCCCCTTCCTCTCCCCTTCTTTCCTTTCTTCCAGTCCTCCCTCCTTCCCTCTTGATTTCTCATTTCTTGTTTTGATAAACTCATAATTTTTGTGGACAAAAAAATGCAATTAGAAGCTGGATTTGCTACTTTCAAGAAAGTTATATCTAGTGTCCCATAAGTAGAACACAGGAATAAATTTTCTTACCACAATGTGATTGTAGCGGAACAGCTCCAACTTCTTGATTCCTGGAACTCACCCTTTATTTAATTCAAATGACTCTTCCCCAAACCATAAAATACCTTTACTAAAAAAGAAGGAAAGTAATATATCATGCTTTTTTTGGCTTCTATGTGTGTGATGAGACAGAAATTACTCAGATTTACAAGTGTCTTGACTTTTATAAAGATTTACCCTTCAAAATATGAAAAACACCTTATTTACACTGGTGTTACATTACTGATCCAAGTATTTCCCACTTCAGTAAAGGGTGTACAGAGGCACATAAAAAAAGACTTATTAAATGCTCAGAGAACAGGAGGAACACAAAGGGCTTGTAGCACTAAGATAGAAACGTGCTCAGATAGCTACACAATTAGTTTTATTCTACCCTTCCCTAGGCCAAATTACCAAATCTCCCAATGTTAACTATACCTCCTGCTCACTTACAGATTGTTTGTATTCTTAAACATCATTACCAATTAAATGTTCCCATAATCTTACCACATCTAACTTATGATTTGAGCCACTTGTCTTTGTCCTACAATATATGTTATTCTGTATAACGTTCATCAGTAAGTTGGTTCCTTATCATCACCACAGTAAAAACACTTTAGGCTTTCATAAAAACAACCAAGCAGTCCTTTCTTAATGAGAATGATATAATAGTCTTTGAATAAAAAAAAAGAAAGAAAGAAAGAAAAGAAAAGACCATGGACCTATTATGAATTGGAGATGTGGGTTTGACTTGTGTTATCAGCAACAGTAATGACACTTTACCCATTAGCTCTCACTCTTTCACCTGATACTTGACAAAAAAGAACGTACATAGGCCAAAAAATTAACCAGAGGTTTAGTATGGCCATATAGAATAAAAGTAACTGACCCACTGTCGTAATTAGTTTGGGCTGCTACAACAAATATACCATTGATTGGATGGCTTAAACAACAAACATTTATTTTTCTCTTAGTTCTGGAGTCTGGGAAGTCCAAGTTTAAGGCAGATCCAGTGTCTGATAAGGGCCCATTTCCTAGCTGACAGATGACTGCCTTTTCAGACCCTCACATGACAGAGAACAGAGAGAGAGGGAGCAAGGTCTCTCATGTTTGTTCTTATAAGGTACTAATCCCATTCAGCAGGGTTTTACCCTCATGACCTGATTATCTTCCCAAAACCCACCTCCAAATAACATCACATTGAGGATTAGGCTTCAACATGTAAATTTGCAGGGGACATAAACATTCATCCCATATCACCCACACTGAGGCCTGTAATATCAGTCATATCAATCATGTAGGATTTTCAGAAAAGGCTGCTGAATGTTAATCAATAAACATTTTATAAAAAGTTTTAATCATTACAGAAGTATGTCTCAAGTACACATACATAACTATGTTTGCATACTGTAGATAAATTAGATAATCTGCATACATACAGACACACTTGTACATAACTTTTAAATTAGGCATATTTCAAATGTATAGTTCATACATATAATCATACACAAAATCATTTCCCAAAGAAAAGAGTTTTAATATATCAGCCAGTCAGTTTCCCCTGCCTTGATCACTCTCCGTGACTCCCCAGTAAAATGGCAATGAGGAGCTGAGCTGGCTGGGAAGGTAAGGTGATGCAGCTCTTGTGATGAATGGAAGAAGAGGAATGAGCTGAAGGAGGCTCTGCTGTGCTCTAAAATGTAGAGTCAGGAATGAAATAGGCTTCCACTGAGAATTATTTGTTATCTAGGCAACACTGTACATTTTCATCCCTAATATGTTTATTTCTTTTTTACTGAAGAATCATCTTTATTAATGGAGACATGTATCCTCACATTCAAAGATACAAGGGCTATTAATTCAGGCTCCGAGGTCTTTCCTCACACTGATTCCCTACCTGGACCAGCTCATTCCAAGTCATTCATTCTGTTTGAAAGATACTGAATGCTTACGGTGGGCTGGGCATGATTCTAAGGGTAGAGATGGAACAGCTACCAAGACAGGTAGGGTCTCTTTCACGGAGTGGGGGATGAGAGATGAACAAGTGGGAGTCAATAATAGGCAATAAACAAGGAAACAAACTACCTAATTTCAGACAGAGATCAGTATGATGAAGAAGTTAAAACGTGCTTCTCTCCCCATTCTGCTTTTCTCCTGGTGCCCACCTTATCAACTCTTAACAATGTTTTCCAACAACCTCCCCTGCCCAATCCTGAATAGACCATTTCCTCCTTTTATGGACCCGCTGACCCCACCTGTATACGTTCATGCCGCTTTATTGCATTTGTTTACCTGCCTTATCTTTCCCAATGAGTTTAAGCTCCTTTGGAGTAAAGGTCAGACTTTTTTTTTTTTTCTTAATGATTTTGTAGTTGTAATCCCTGGCATACATTCTGGTTTTGCTCACCACATAACATACCCAATAAATGCCAATTACCCGAACAAATCTGTTGAAGGAATATAGGAGCTATTAAGAGTAAGCTAGCAAAGGACTATTATTGCAAAACTTGAGGCTTAGTGACTATGTTGTGATCACAACCTTCTACAAAGATTTTAAAGTACTCTCATTAGAACCACGTTATTTTTTAAAAGATTTATTTATTTGAGAGAGAGAAAGCACACACGTGCTCCCGAGTGAGGGTGAGGGTCCAGAAGGAGAGAATCTTTCAAGCAGACTCCCTGTTGAGTGAGAGCCCAACGTGGGGCTTGATCCCATGACCCAGAGACCATGAGCTGAGCCAAAACCAAGAGTTGGAGACTTAACTGACTGAGCCACCCAGGTGCCCCCAGAACCATGTTCTATTGTTTAATGTAGTAGCTCTTACCCAGTGTGCCATTTTTAAAGAAATTACAATTTAGGATTCACACTACTAAAGTGATGGCAGCCAGAAAGTGAATTGAACAAGTAGACTGTGTAGTGTGAGTTAAGAGGTGAACCCAGGGGCACCAAAGAAAGGTCATAGATTTCCCAGAACCCAGAGAATTTTCTCGAAGAGACAGAGCAGTGAAACATATTACTCAAATAACAACACTGCACTGAAGGACTCTGGCTAAATAATCTAAGGCCTCTTTTTTTTTTTTAAGATTTTATTTATTTATTTGACAGAGAGAGACACAGCGAGAGGGAACACAAGCGGGGGGCGGGGGGAGAGGAAGAAGCAAGCTTCCCACTGAGCAGGGAGCCCAATGTGGGGCTCCATCCCAGGATCCCAGGATCCCAGGATCCCAGGATCATGACCTGAGGCAAAGGCAGATGCTTAACGACTGAGCCACCCAGGCGCCCCAAAGGTCTCTTTCCAGCGTTGAAAAGCATCTTGTGACCTCACAGTAGCTTTAGGCCATCCATCAGAGGGCTCTAACCAGCTCAGATCTTTATCCAATGCCTCCCAGGGAACTACCAATTCCAAGGTAGGCAGAGGAAAAACTCTCAGCATTGCAATAATAATAATAAAAAAAACTTCTTAAGGTGATTTAGGATTCATCTGCATGATAATGGGTACAATGCAGACCAGAGTGCAAACCCAAAAGAACTGATTGCTTTGAATGCTAATGAGAAAATATTTTCTATTGATGCCAAAGCAGTTACAGGAGAATCTTACTAAAAGCTCTATTAGGCATTAATATCAGACTCGGATTTTATTAAGAGTTACATCTGAAAAGTGTTACTTATCAGGGGCCAACCTGTCTTACAGCTCTGATGTGCTCGTCTCCACTCCCTGATGATTTTTCTCCTACACAAACAATTCTAGGAACATGGGTTGTTAACTCCTGAGTCTTCTTCTAGCTTCGTTAACTCCTGAGTCTTCTTCTAGCTTCAAAGACAGGATCCAACAAGGAAACCACAAAGCTAGTGGAGTACATAAGCAGCCTGAGGTCTTCTGCAGACCAACAAACATCTGCCGTCTTTTGTGGTCACAGATTTTTTTTTTTTTTTTACTAAGTTTAGGAACTGAATTTCTATTTTTTATTTGCTAATGGAAAATCTGGACCAAAAAGTTGCTGAATTAGTGAATCTCAGACAGAATAAACATGTTATTAGAGATGAAGCCATGGGCTTTGTTTATGTGGTCTCTTCATCAAAAGACAGAAAAAGAGTTGAAATAGATTGGTAAATTAGTAAATTTGATTAATAGAATAAAGTCTTATTCTAATTCTATCATTATTGGTCCCATTATTCCTAAAATAAAAAAATAACTATTATTGTGCACATCCCATATTTCAGCCAATATGCCAGGTGTGTCATGTAATTATCTGATTTCATTCTCCCAGCAACACTATGCGGTAAGTATCATTGTCCCACTTTCATAGATAGGGAAACTGAAGCTCAGAAATTAGAAGTAATTTGCTCAAAATCTTATAAGTTGAAGAGCCGGGATTGCAAGACAAATGTGTATGACTTTAAAATTTGCATTCTTGCCAACATATCCATTGCCTTGAGAAAAGTTAATTTCAAAGATCAAACAATACCTCTTTCCCATTTTTTTTAAAAGTCCTTTAAGGATAAAACTTGACTGCATTTTAACCCTGAGCCATCAGGATTTTTTTAAAGCGTTAATTCACAGTAGTTATCTTTAAAGATTTCATTTAAATGAATTTAATTTATTTCATTAATTTGTATAACTAAGTCTGAGCATTTTTTTTTTTTTTTTAGGAAAGAGACCTACTAAGTACAAGTGTGTTCTATTGGTCTTTCTAGCCTCATCATAATCTGTCAGTCCAGAATGACAGCTCGTGGTGGGATTATAAGAGCTCAAACTCACAGTGTGCTCAAAGTGGGAGAGACAGGTTCTGGGGATCACGTAACAGGTACTTCAGTGGATACTTAAAACATTGCACAATCAGCATCAAAATGAAGTTTACTCGAACAAGGGACCTTCAAGAGAAAGGGAGCGAGAAGAGAGGGTGGATGGGAAGGGCTAGACATTCGGGGCCTTAACCGATGTTTTATAATAACTGGTGTATGTCAAACTCTCTTATGACCATCACAAAATAAACTGAAGTCATTTCCTCAAGAGCCATTCAATCTAAGCATGCTAAACATCTCTTACCATATTTGGATGCCATTGGATTCACTCTGAAGGAATGAACACCTATGTGATTTTCAACAAATCCTATTATACCAACCCAATGACTGACATTCCTCGTTTTCACAGACATGATTGCAGTTTCATGCCCCTGTTTAAGATAACCGCAATCACAGTTCAGTACAATTACTTGGATAGATCTCGTAGTGTGACATCCCACACCTATCTATTGAGAGAAACTATCTGTCTAAATCATTTGCTTTCTAGAGCTTCCCACTTCTTAAATTGGCTGCAGGAGGGAGAAGGAAGGGAGGAAGACTGCAGAAAAAATATTACCCTCACCAGGAAAAAAGTACATTCAGAATAATTCAGAATTGGTTCGTTAACTATTGAAACACATAATAAATAATAAATTTTTTTCCTATTATTTATGAGTGACATTTACTTTCATTTTCTTATTTTTAAAAATTTTCCAATTTGCCTTATTTCCCTCCTTCCAGAGAAGATAATATTCGATTTTTCTCCTTTGCCTGAAGTCATTTCTTTGCAAATGGAAGAGTAGGAGAACGGAGCTGGCTGTGCAATAACCTAGGACAAATGATTTGTGTTGGTTACCTTGTAGTTTCTGGTTGTATTCGGTCCTGTCAGACTGGCTCCTCCTCAAGGTACCAGAGTGGTCCCCAGGAACACTGCTGTCAACCACTGTGTCGGTCTTCCTTCTCTCCAGCATATAGAGCCTGGGCCTCAAGAAAGTCAGATTCTTTTTCTTGGTGCCCATGTTCTCTTTCCCAGTGGCTTCTCTGGGCTCCATCTGAGGCAAAGGCAAGCTTTGGAGACTTGTAGGCAATGGCTATTTGCTGCAGTGCCTCAGGGTCAGGGTTGAAGCCACCAGAGTGACGAGTTTAACTGGCCCCTTCTTACTAAAGGGCTTCGCTCCGGGATTACCTGGCTGTGACTGCCACTTGTATGGAGTCCCAGAGCTCCACCCCTATGAGGTCATTCTTTTTTATACCTAGAATCCAACAGGGGAAGCTGCCACCTGTTACCTGAGAGACCTGCAGCACAGAGCTAGGCAAAGCAGGGACTTCACTGTCACATGCTACCGGAGCAAACAAAAATCTCATTGTGTGTGGCCGCGAGGCTGGGGGTTGGGGGAAAAGGGAAGAACAGGGTGGGGCAGGCCAGAAGGGCAGTGCTCGGGAGTGTAACCTGCGGCTTGTGGGTTTAATGTGTGCCTGTGGGCATGGACAGATGCACTGGGACACTGCGTTGTGGTCTGCTCGCTGGAGGCACACAGGGGCTTGCGTGGGACTTTTAGCTGGAATCACCCACGTGTGACCCACAGAGTTAGTGTGGGGTGGTTAGAATTTACAACAGCATCACAACAGTGGGTACAGAATCATTTTTAAGGATTACCGTGTGCACTCAAAAGTCGTGCTTCCGCCTTGATGAACATTCTCAAATTATTTACCAACAATGTATTTGCCAAACCTTGCTCCACATTCTCAAGGAAACAGGCGTTTGAATTTGAGAGGCATCTGGCCACAGGCACAAGAGGAGGAGGAAATGTCCACAGAAGCCTGGAGTCTTTTGATGTCTCCTGTCCATGCGTGACCCTTGCCTGAAATTCACCCTTTCGTGGTACCAACCCTCTTCTCTGTTCTGCTGCTTAGGAAAATAAGCACGGTGACATCAGGATGTGATTTCTGTAAGATCTTTTCCCTTTTCCCTTTTCATAGGTGGAGTGCCAGGAAATGGCAGCTCACCTTGGGAGAAGAAGGGAAGGAAAAATGTTTGAAACTGAAGAGAGACATGTGGAAAGTGGAAAGGACAGGGGCAGGGATTAGGAGGGTGGAAGGCAAATACTGATGGCCCTTTCATTAATTTTTTTGAAGTTGTTTTTCCTTGGAGTTACTGATATTTCTCAAGGGGGAAATTTGCAGAAGCTCTGGGAATGTGCTGAGTGTTTTGTCTGTCCTCGTTAAAGAAAAGAGAGACTCTAAGAGGAAAGTAAATTCTCTTTTATTGTAAAGGTACTGCCAAAATTCAGCTTTGCACTGCCCCTTCTGAATCGTGGCTACATCTTGTTAGACAAGGTTTAGAAATGAGGAAAAAAAGATAAAAACCATTTTCCAACTCAAGATGTGTGGGCTGAATATAACTTGCATAATTACCTTAAAAGATAAATGACAAATCTTCACCCACTGCAGAGACATCTATATATAGCTTGGCATATTGAATGGTTTTTATTTAATATAATTGATAGTCTTTTTTTTAACAAGGACTCCCAAGCTCATTCAATAAATACTTTAAAAGGCACACTCACTACTAAGATGTAAAATGAGCTTTCTTGATTCCTGTTAAAAAGTCTCACTTGTATTCTAATATTATATGTACATATACGTATATAATATGTTTGCATGTGTTCACCCGGTAGCTAACAGAGATACGCTATTTAGGTGTAGTACTATTGCAAAAGTGGACCATTAAAACTATAGAACTTATGGGAAATATGAGGTTAAGGACACAGCACTCCAAAACTTTGTAGTGACCCACAAAACAAAACAAAAAAAAAGATAGAAAACTATAAAAAATGGTCGCACAGTTTTACATGTGACACATGGTTAAGAAATACATAAATAGTATAATAAATATGGCACTTGATATTGAAACAGAACTGAAGGATACTTGCAGGAGTGGGCTTTAGAAGGGTCACAGTTTATGGGTCAGGAAAGGAGCCATATGCAAAATCAGATGGAAATGGATACCAACAGACGTGGATGAGTGTGGCTCACAGCCCAGGCAGGGAACTGAGGTCACTGGTAATTTTGAGGGGTGTACATGTGTGCAATTTTTGTACTCCTTGGTGGCTCAAGGCATCTGGATACGGTTTTCTGCATTCACCTAATGTTTTAAGCGGTTGAAATCACACACCAGCAAATGTGAAATTGTGTTATGCCCAAACAGTTCCCTAATGTATCAATCTTGTTGGAACAAATTTGTGTTTTCATAACAAGCATTATAGCAAAACTGACTGTGCTACTTTATTGTATTTTTAAATTTTATCAATTGAGAAGGTACATAATATTGCTATTATGGATTCAGTAGTGAATACATATTTTGTTTTTTTAATAAAAGTTTCCATGTTAACTTTAAAAATAATACTGCCTTTTAATCAATCAACAAATGAGGTGGACATTGTGAGTTGCTTTAATATTCATCCTAGCACATTCTACCCCCATGACATTCCTTGCCAACAGAACACATTTTTTGTTCAAGGCAGAATTAGGCTTGGTCAATCATAATGATAATTTTGTTCCCTATTTTTCCAGGCTCTCTTGCTGCTAGGGGTGGCCATGTATTCCCCGGCCTGGCAAATGAGACCTCAGGGGCTCTGCTAGAACAGAGGGCAAGTGTGTTGACTCTGAGGAAGTTTTGCTCCTCAGGGGTGTTGTCACAGCTGGCTTCAATCTTCCCCTTTCATCTAAACTTGCTCTCGGGGGCAGTTGCAACCACCCTGTGTCCATGAGAAAAGACCAAAAGAACTATGAGCTTTGATACCATTGAGCCACTGAACCAATACTTGCAGCCAACGACCTGTAGACTTCCTGTCATGATAGAAACATAAACCTCTCTTCCTAAAACCACTCTTAGCTGAGTTTTTGTTGGGAATACATTTCTAACGGATTCGACAGACATACAGTGCTTGGTTATATGTATATAGATTCATAGTTCTCCTGCTTATCTCTTTGCATTTTTTACCTACATGTTTAGAATCTCAAACATAAAACATGACTTAGTTTTTCTGGCAATGAGAGAAGACAGGTTGGAGAGATTTTGAGTGTTTCATCACTGGAGCATTTTGCTAGAACGTGTGAGTGAGACTAGAGGACAAGAACCCTGACTTGTCTGAGTTTTACACTTTAAGGCAGAGGTAAGAAAGTATTTCAATGCAAGGATTTTATATCATGTAAATAAATAAAATGTTGATATTAAGACATTTAAGTTAACTTTTTAAAATTATTATTATTTGTGGGGGAGGGGTAGAGGGAGAGGGAGTAAGAGGATCTTAAGCAGACTCCATGCCAAGCGCCAAGCCTGACCCAAGGCCCAATCTCACGACCACAAGATCATGACCTGAGCTGAAATCAAGAGTCGGACGCTTGACCGACATTTAACCGAACCACCCAGGCGCCCTATGGCATTTAGATTCATTTTATTGGAAGTAAAGAACAAGTAGTTCCTGGCTCATTATTTTTAAAAAGCACTGGACAGTGAATTCAAGACTCAGTTTTTGCTTTGGCTCTGACATAAATCAGCTCAATGTTACAAGTGACACAATCTCTCCAGGTCCCAATTTCTTCATCTATAAAATGTAAGGATGAGTTAGCCATTTGAGCTATTCACTAAATATTTTCAGTTTTCCATTTGGGCACATGGAAATATTGAACTGCCTTGCACCCTTATAATTTAAGTGTGGCCATGTAACTTGCTTTGGACAAAGAAACTGATTAAAAGTGATATATGTCACTTGTGGGAAAGTGCTAAGAACCAGTGTGTGATTGGCTCTAGCTCTCTTTCCCTCATTTATGATGACTGACAAGATTCCAGGCAGTGGCAGCTCTATCAGGATGAGTCCTGGGATGCGGATGACTCAGAGCACAGCCCCCAACCATCCCATAATTGTTGTCTAGTTTGAGCATGAAAGAATTCTTTGCAGCTTTAAGCCACTGAGGTCTGAGGCTTTTTAAAAAATTACTTCAGCATAAACTAGACAATCCTTATTGCTGTAGGGTGTAGATTAAATGATACATACATCTTGTTCAGGTCCAGCATTATGTGATTTCTGAATTCTAATCCCAGGGCGTTATCAGGTTGGAAGAGTCCCAATTCCAAAACAGAAATAATATCTCTTGAATGATGTCGTAAATCAACTGGATTGGAGGAAGGAAAGGAATTTATTATAAGTTAGGAATTCATTGTAAGAGTCTAGGTGAGCGATGCTTGGACTAGGGTAGTGGTGGTAGAGATGGAGAAAAATTGATGAATTCAAATACGTTTTAAAAGTTGAACTGACAGAATTTGTATGTGGTTTGATTGAGGTAGATGAATAAAAAGAGGAATGAAGGTAAATTCTGGGTTTTAAGATTAGATACCTGGGGAGATATTGGTGCTGTGTGCTATAATAGGAAGAAAAAAGACAAAAGGAAAGGTAAATTGGGTGGGTTGTCAAGAACTCCGTTTAAGATGCATGAAGGTTAAAATACCTGTGAAATATTCATAGGAAATGTCAGGTAGCCTTTGGATTTATAAATTTGGAGTCACTATTTAGATTTTAGACAAAAAAATACTGGTCATCAGAATATACATACCTTTTTTTAAGATTTTATTTATTTATTTGAGAGAGAGAGAGCAACAGTAGAGGGGAGAGGCAGAGGGAGAAGCAGACTCCCTGTTGAGCAGGGAGCCCGATGTGGGGCTTGGTCCCAGGACCCTGAGATCATGACCTGAGCTGAAGGCAGATGCTTAACAGACTGAGCCACCCAAGTGCCCCTGAATATACATACTATTTAAAGTCAGGGATGAATGAGACCATTTAGAAAGAAAATATATCCAGAAAAGAAGGACCAAAGTCAAGCCCTGAAAAACAGTAAGTCTAGAGGTGGGGCTGGAGGAAACCCCAGCATAGAAGGCAGCAGAGAGCAGCCGCTGAGGTGGGAGAAACGTGGGAGAATGTGGCATCACAGGGCTGGAGGCAGCTTTTTCTAAAATTCAAGAATGGTCAGTCTGCTGAAAAGCTAGACAAAAGGAAAATGGAAAATAATTCTTTTAATCCGACACAAAGTTGGTCATTTATGAACTTTTCAGAAGGAGTTTCAGTAAAGTGGAGGAGGTAGAGCCAACATGAAAGGAAGTATTGAATCATGTGAGAATGACACTTTTTAAAAAAAATTTTTTTAAAGATTTATTTATTTATTTGAGGGGGAGGGGCGGAGGGAGAGAATCTTCAAGCAGACTCCCCGCTGAGCGAAGAGCCCTGGGGTTCCATCTCACGACCCTGAGATCATGACCTGAGCCAAAACCAAGATTCAGACCCTTTAACCGACTGAGCCATCCAGGCGCCCCAGAATGACACTTCTGAGAAAGTGTGCTATGATGTATTGTTACTAAGCAATCACTATATGTAAGCATTATACCTTGGCAAAATAGTGATGAGGGTGGACTCATAGCCATGTGTTATAGATCCCGAAACAGGTTCATAGAAGTTAAGGGATTTTCCCCAGATCACACGACTAGAAAATGAAGGAGTAAGGATAGATTCAGGCTCTCACATAGCAACACCTACGGTCTCGGCCCCTCTGCTGTATCAAAAGCGCTGGGCAAACTGCTTCATGTGCAGCAAGCAACACAAATGCGCGTTTCTTTTGTCTGCTCAAAGAACAGTTCCCTATCACCTGTCTTTTTTTGGGGGGGGGGAGTGAATCTGAGTGATCTGAAATTTTATCAACATCTTAAGTGATTTGTACGTACAGTCCAGCTCAGAGAATTCCTGCAAGTGTGCTCCTTGTCTCCAGTGTCTCTCTACTCCAGTTCATCTTGCCCAGCGCCTCTTGAATTTCCTTCCTAAACCGTAAATCAGATCGTGTCATTCTTCAGGCTAAAAAGCATGATGCATTTGTTTCCCACCTCATGTCGAAGGAAATCCAAATATTCTGTAGACCCCAATCAGACTGTCCAGTTTTATTTCCAATTACTTGCTGTTTTAGTTATTGATTGCTGAATAACAAATCACCCCAGACAACTTAGTTGCTTAAAGCAATGAATATCATTGTGGTAACTCTCGCAGTTCCTGTGGGTCAGAAATTTGGGAAGGGCTCAGTGAAGCAGTTTGGACTCAGGTCTCATGCGGTTGGAGGTCGATGCTGGCTAAAGCTGAGATGGTGGGCAGATAAAACAGCTACAGGGTGACCAGGCATCTGTCTCTTTTCATAGGCTGTCATGGCCTCTTTGGTTGCTCCACAGCATGCGGCCTCAGGGAAGTCAGACTGCTGACATCATGGCTCAGGGCTACAGAGGCGAGTATCTCAAGGGAACCAGGCAGAAACCATAGCCTCTTTTATGACCAATCCTATGAAGTCACATAGCATCACTTCCACCAGAGTCTCAAAGCCTACCCAGATTAAAGGGAAAAGGAACATTGACCCCACCTTTCCCACGGGAGGAGTATCACAGTGACATTGTAGGAAGAGCTTACAGGATGGGAGAAATTGTTGTGGCTATCTATGGAAAATGCAGTGTGACCCATATACCCATTACGTACTCCATATTCTATTCTCTTTTAGGATTGTTTTTGTTCAAGCTGTTTCTTTTACTCGGACTAGTGCTCCCCATCCTGTGAAATCTTACTCATCCTTCAAGACCCAGCTTAAATGTTCCCTCCTCCGAGACACTTCCCTTCTGTCCCTGAGAACAATCATTCCCACCCTCCTCTGAGACCACAGAGCGGCATACCTCTATCCTAGCAGAGGGAGCTCTGTAGATTCTGTGACTCGTTAGAATATGAACTCTTCAAGCTATTTGCCTTTGAAACCCTCATGACGAGCAATAGGAAATCAATAAATGTTTGTTGTTGTGGGGGTCAGACATGGCAGGTTAAGGTCTTGTGCAGCCTCCTAATTTATGGGGAGAAGCTGAGCTGCATACAACCTGAAGTATTCTTTTTCCTCTCTCTCTGATTGGTATCTCCTTTCCTGGGAAAGGAGGATATAGATCCGGAAACAAAAGAGAAAATCAGAGAATATTACTGCCTCAAAGATGAGATCATTGATGCCTGTGTGAGATGACCATAAAGCCAGCTGTGAGAGCTCCCTATTCAACTGCAAATTGCTCATCATGGCCCTGCTATCTTGTAGCTGGGTTTTTATATTCGCTGCTCTGCTTTCCGAAAGCGACAATTTCTGTTAATGCACTGACCAAGCAGCAGCATAATAATCCAGTCAGCAAACAATGGATGGGAGCTGAGGTTTGAAAGGAGATAAACCTTCTAGTGTTTTTATCCTCTTGACTGAAGTAATTTTAGCAATGACATATGATCATATTTGGGCCTTTGTCTCAGCTGTAAGGAATCATCCATTGCAAGATTTTCAAGGTTGTCAGGGGTGGGGGTGGGGGTTTATCTTGGGAAGGGGAAGAATCTTTTAAGTGCATCGAATAGCCTATGATCAAACAAGCTACATAAGCAAGCAAAGGTGCCACTGGAATCTTCGAAAACTATCTATTTAATGATGCTGGTATCTAAGTTGGAAAATTGGATTCAATTTCTAATAGTTCACGATCTTCCAGAACTGATTTAACAGTTATTCCAGCAGAATAGCAACTTGGGTCAAAACAATTGATACAGGAGATGAACTATTCTTATATCCCAGGGAGAACCCAGAAGACTTTTTAAATTGCCCCCTCTCTCCAGTTTCTCCCATCTCTACCACCCCAAATTTAGACCTCAGCGAAGTTAACTGGCTTCTAAGTAGGAGATAGAACTCTACGTACTTTGCATTTTAGTTGTAAGCAGCCAGCTTCCTATTTCTTGTATTGTACTTATGAATAATTCAGAAACATTTATTAAAAAATAAAATCTTAACATTATGGTTGAATATTTAAATTCACACATCATTGGATCATATTTTATATGCAAGACTATGTGCTGCAGACTCCTAATACGTGGCCACCAAATGATCCTAGAGGCTCGGTGAAAAGAAACGATCCTTTGTTCTTCTACCTCCAAAGCATTCTTTTCTCATTTCACTTCGTTTTCTTTTGTGCCAAAATCGTTCTGTCATAAGAGCTCAGTATGTTGGCTGCAAGTAGATGTTTGTGCTTTTTTAGTCTGGAGGTAGAAGCACTAGTTGTAGATGCCTAGCAGAAAGGGCGTGTCTTTAATGAGTGCCACAAGGACTCGTGGGAATCACTTAAGTAAGAACCATTTTCTATGGACTGAATGACGCTGGAAAGCACATTGGCCACTCAACTGATCATAGACATCAGCCTTGTTAATTTTGAGATTTCTCTATCAATCTTCTGATTTCTCTCTTGGCATTCAGCCTCTCTGATGTTGTTTTTTTTTCACCTTTCAAGTGTGAGCTTCAGATTGGGCTCAGCATTTTGTAGATCTGTATTACTATCCTTCTGAGAATATTATTAAATTCAAAATTATAGTATCCATAGCAACCATAACTAGGTCAGTTTGCACTCAGAGTAACAAATAACACGGAGAATCCATATCCTTTTCCAACCATCCTCTGTGCCTGCAAAACTTTGTTAGGCTGCTGAAAGCAAGTGGTTTTGCAGGAAAAGTGCCTGGTAGCACCTGGAATAGGTATTTTCTTATTTATTTGTTATCCACACTTAGAAAACTTCATGCAAATCGGACAATGTGTATATGATTTTACTTTACACAAACAACATGAGTATTGGAGTAATGGTTTTTAGCAGTGAAGCTTTACTTATTTCCTTTAAAATATTGTGAATAATGCCTAATAAAAATAAACACAAAGAATTCTTTTTTTTTTTTTTTTTTTTTTTTTTTTTATGTATCACACTGCATGAACTGCCCATGAGTGGTTTCTTTTTTTTTTTTTTTTTTTAAGATTTTATTTATTTATTTGAGAGACAGAGAACGAGAGATAGAAAGCACGAGAGGGAAGAGGGTCCGAGGGAGAAGCAGACTCCCTGCTGAGCAGGGAGCCCGATGTGGGACTCGATCCCGGGACTCCAGGATCATGACCTGAGCCAAAGGCAGTCGCTTAACCAACTGAGCCACCCAGGCGCCCAACACAAAGAATTCTTGTAAAAAAATTGGAGTAACCTGGAGATGTCTCCTTTCTACTTTGGTTATAGCTAATATTTTCCCCCAAAGCAGCTGTTTTCCTATTAAACCAAGACATATTCATTGTTCCTTCCCACTCATTGGTTAAATATTTTTCTCTAGCAGCATATATAACATGATAGGGTTTTTATTAAAGCATTATATTTATATACATATAATTTCACAATTAGAAAAAATTTGGACAGATATATATATCGACAGTGATTCTGGAGGGGATCAGAGGGGAATTTTCCCTTTTTACTCTACGCTTTTTGAATTGGACATTCTTAAACAACCCACCAGTTACTAAGTTCTTTATTAGTATGTATAATAGTATAATTATTAGTGTATCTATCATATATCTATAGTATTATTAGTTGACAGATTTCTCCTTCAAGTCACCCAGTCAAAATGCTGTCTCCTCCTCAAATCAGTAAGTAGAAAACAGCACTAATAGTAACTACCACTGGGGCGCCTGGGTGGCTCGGTCGGTTGAGCAGCCAACTCTTGATTTCAGCTCAGGTCATAATCTTAGGGTTGTGAGGTCGAGCCCCGTGTTGGGCTCCACGCTCAGGGGGGAGTTTGCTTGAGATTGTCTCTTTCCCTCTGCCCCTCCCTGCTCTCTCTCTCTCTTTAAAATAATAAATAAATAAATAAATAAATAAATAAATAAATAACCATTCATAGAACATCTACTATGCACATGCACATGACATTTGAAAACTGTAGCTCATGCAATCCTCAGAACAATCCTATGAGGCATATATTATCATTCTTGTTATTCAGATGCAGAACTGAGACTGAAAGAAGTTAAACAACTTCACTCTAGATCAGCTGGTGGAGGGCAGAAAAGAGATGGTAGTCCAGGTGTCAGACTCTCAAACCTGTGGCTTTCCCATCAAAGCACATTTTCTGCATAAATGAGTAGTCCCTGCCTTCTCTATAGTTTCTGAGTGGGTGATTCCCAAAGAAAATACTGTCTGCTTGTCAGAGCCAGTGAATGTTGAATTAGATTTCCAGCCTTAACCTCTGTATTTCCCATTTTAGGAAACCGCGATCCATAAAGCTTACATGACCGTGAAAGCTCATCCCGTTGGTTAGTCGCAAACCCAGAACTAGAGTGGAGCCACTGGATGCTTAAACTTTCTCCCTCCTTAATACAACATGTTGTTATTGCAGACACAATCTTCCCCCTAATTCGCTCGTGGCAAGCTTACGCTGTGGGCATTCTTTGCATAGACATTTCTCTCCTTCTTTCCTTATGGCAATGGAGATGTGGATTAGGAGTGACCCACAGCACCTGGAGAAAAATTAAAGACAAATATGGCATTTGATTTTAAATGTATTAAATTCTGCCCCAATATTAGTACAAACAATGTGTTAAAAAATGTGCAGACTATTTTGGAGTGGGATTATAAGGCTGGAAATCCAGAATTGTAAAAAAAAAAAAAAAAAAAGGTTTTAGAATATGAGTAGGTTGAGAAAATAGAAGGAGATTTTAGAAGGCAATAATAAGAGAGATTTAGTGAGACCATAAAAGGCAAGGAAAGAGAAACAGCTCAGAGACTCTGATCTGGGAGTGTGTGTATCTCGAAAGAGAAGTGTGCACAGAAATTCAATAAGCTGTCTTTTCAACAGGATACTTAATTCAGCCTTGGGCCGACTATGGGATACCTGCTGCTTTCACCTGTTACCAGTGAGAGAAGCTTGATCTAAACAGAAGGAATCTTGACTTCTCTTAAAAACTGTAAAGGAAACTTTTAGTATCTCATTATGGCAAGATGTGTGACTACATGTGTGTCAGGAGGTAGAGGAGGGGAGTGGGGATGCTCAAGGGCGGGCGTAGATAGAAAGACTGGTGTAGGAATGTGTGTCATGATTTAGAAAAAGTCACAAGGAAGTCATGTAACTGTAAACTTGTAAAAAGATGAATTAACCAGCATATATATATATATATATATATATATATATATATATATATATACATGTACTTTACCTTATCACTTCTCCTGAGACTCATTTTGATTTTAGTTTCAAGAAATTTTTTATGTCATTTAAATTATTTATTCTGAAGGTAAATCAAGATGAAAGGTGAAGTCACTAAGCCAGTCAGTGAACCCTTACTTAGTGCTTGCTCTTTACTGTTCACAGTAAGAGTCCTCCCAGGCGGGGAATAGACCGCAATTTATCAGAATTCTGATCTCGTTGGGGGTTGCCAAAATAACCCCAGTGAGCAGCGAGATCGTGAAATACTCTGCATCTCTGCTGACTATGGTGACATATAGTTGAGTGTCGTGGCCTTGGTTGTGTCGGTCCCATTTTTTATATAAACACACATTATCTGTCAAAAACAAATTGGATTCAGACCATAACAAGACATGGCTTTTCATCATTAATCATTAATCCATAAATTAAGCCTTCTATGGGGATTCCAAAACTATATTTTACTGAAAAGTGTGAATTGGAAACATGCGATTTACTAATATTATGCCTTATCTGGTCTCCTACCTCATTGCCAAAGTGCTTTCCTTGAGCAGACTGATTCAGTGTTTCCTCCTCTGATAAGCACTAATTTCCATAAAAGTATAACTGAATGCTAATAAAGAAGAGGAGAGTAGACTTTCTCAAATTATTTAAGGCCTACCCCCAGACCTATCCAGTTACAGTCTAAGGTGATTTGAAATGCTTGTGTTAAATTATTCCTTTCTAGGTCCTAGGACCCCGGGATCATGACCTGAGCCAAAGGCAGATGCTTAACTGACTGCACCACCCAGGCACTCCTGTAGTTATAATAATTTTAAGCTTACTTACTTTTATTCTACTTTTCAGCTTTTTCTACTACTTGACATTCTTACATCTACTTTCACCCTCTTGTCTTGTTTCCTTGTATGTTTTATAATTTTAAATTCCAAGCTTATTTTTTAGTGTTTTTTTTTTTCCTGTAGAAAATCTTGGTTGAAGATGTGTCCTTTGGCTACTTCTAGGCTCCCCAGGGGTGTCACTTTTTCTGTTAATTTTCCATCTCAGAATTTAGCATATTTCACATATATTCTCAAATTTCAACTCTAAATCTTCAAATTCATGTGAGAGGAGGCCAGTGGTTACAAATTCATAGGGGAGATGTTTTCACTTAGGCCCAGGCTAAGACATTAATTCATTCATTCAACAAATGTTCAGGAAGTTCCTGCTATATGCCAGCATTGTGTTAAGGACTAGCAGCAAATTAAACAAGCAAAGCCCATTCTCTCATGAAAGTTAGATTTTGGTGAATGTCTTTGTGTTGCTGGTGGGGAAATTCTTCTAGTCTCCTGACAAAAATCCACTTAAAAGTAAACATATAATATTTATTATTTCTATGTGTTTGGTGGCAGAGGATTACAATATCTGGTCTACCACATAGCAGGAAATACATTTCCCCTAACCACTAAGACTCCAGCCAAAAGTCTCCTTTCTTTTCCCAAACATAGCAAACTCACTTATGCCATAAGTGGAAGTTTATTTCCACTCTCCTTGGAATCCCATTCCCAGGCCCTCACTTTGCGGGCTTCTTCTAGTCTTTCACGCTGTGCTCAAATGCCGTCTCTTCATGGAGACTTTCCTGGACCACCTTGAACATTCTTTATCTCACTCACTAATTACCCTGTTTTATTTATAACTTTATTGTAATTTGAATTATTGCATTTACTTATCTCCTTACTTATTTATCATACCTCTATCCCACTAGAATGTAAGCTCTGTGAGAACAGGGATCTTTTCTGCTTTGTTTACCACGATTACTCTAGGGTCACACTGTCACCACCTTGATTCAGTCTTAGTGTCACTATTGGTAGAATGACCAAATATTAGGTCATAGTTTGGCCTGCTTACCAATACCTGTCGTTTAATGAAATGTGAGTGTGAGTGTGTGTGAGTGTGTGTGTGTGATAGAATTTCGTGTAAGATGTGATACAAAAAGGAAAATACAACATCACCAATGATTGCTTCTAATCAAGACTTTAGATTTGAATTCTAGATTATAGACTTCACAGGGGTGAAGGCACAAAATAAATGACACCAGAAAGAGAAAAATTTGGAAGGTAGGGGCATTCCATAGGACTAATTGTCCAGAGTCTTCAGCAAGTAAGAATCTAGTAAACCTGTAGTTAGTATCTTTAGTGATGGTGCCTGAGGCTTGGCCCCTAGATAGTATCACATCCAGTTACTGGTTCTTGTATTCTGCTTGTTTTATGCAGATAATAAGTAAAGTGAATCTTGCCCCTAGAATATGTGCAACTGCCTCCAGTAAACTTTTAATGCATGTGTTTGGAGCGCCCAAAGTAGAGATAAGGTAGACATACCCAATTTATACAAGTCGTATTAACTGCTCTTGGCCTGATTGCTAATAAATTTTGTTTGATAAAATGTGAGTGTGTGTGTGTGTGTGTGTGTGTGTGTGTGTTGTGTGATAGAATTTGGTGTAGGACCTGTTTTCATTATAAACCTCCCCACCTCTACTTACTAGTAGCTATCGAAACTAGGAGAGTGAGCTTAACAGTTTTAGATGATTAAATTGCCCTTAAGTTATATTTTTAAAGCTACTTAAAATATTAGAATAAACAGACAAAATGGGGTACATCCAACTCTACCAGTAAATATGTATAACCCTCATAATAGTTAAAACATTTCCAGAATTATATTGATTATATTAAATCCAAATCAATAACTTTTTTCTTAGTCAATAAAATGTTTCTCTTAAATACAATTGCTGGGTTACTCAATCCCATTTCACATTAAAATATAACTTTTAATTTTAGGAATTCCCTTCTATAGGATGATTTATTCCCCAGAGTAGTCGCCAAGTTCTCTTTTCCTCCCTCTAACAATGTAGAGGAAAGCACTGTTTTAACTGTAAACAGAATGGAGAAGAAAATGGTTGTCAGGCTAGTAACTTCTCTTTCTTTTCAACTTGTAACTTGAAGGTATGTTCTCCATATATTTGTCCACAGACAAACAAACCAAGACATAGCCTTAAATATGAATTCAAAAGAAAGAAAATTAAATATTATCTGAAATACCATCTGAGTTGAGTCCTGGGCAAAAGCAGTGATGAATCTTAGGACAATTATCAAAGCCCAAGATAGAATAGAAATGAATAAAAGTTGGTGGCTCAAGCTATCTTGTTACATCAGATCTGTGATTAAAAAAAAAAACAAAAAACTCCTATCAGTAAAACACAGCTTCCAAAGCTCTCCTTGATTTATCAGTCAAAATATCTAAATAAAAGAAAGAGGAATACGTCTCTACTGTAGCTTCAGGACCCCCTTGAATATATAGCTTCAAGTTGGCACCGAAAGTGCAATTTATTGAACTAGAGTACTTATTGAATTATTTGCTTGTTTTTGGTGTGGGATGGAGGATAGGCAAGTTTTTTCCCAAGAAAATTCCTATGCACCTAATAAAATAGATATAAGAACAGAATGTGCCTGTAAGGTAAGCTAAACTTTTATTATTATTTTTTAATTGGTGGAAAAGATTACATCATGGCACAATCTTAAAAGCACATTCTCATACCCTTATGGGTTTTATTCAACACTGTTACACATTGAGTAAGTTCAATTTGGATGATTTGAAGAAATTAAATCTTTTAACTCAGGTTTAAGAACATCTGATTGAGAAAAATCACAAGGGTTTTTAATACTTGCCACAAAAAGTTAATATCTTACCTTTCCTATTCAGTACATTGCATTCCAAAGAATGTAAGTAGATATTGACTATAAGAGAGTCAAAACATAAATGGGGGGTTTTCTGCTTCTTTCTGTATTCAGTGGCAAAGATGCTATGGAAATGTATTACTAGGTAACATTTATTGAACACTTACTATATGCAAGGCACTCTGAGTGCTTCTCATGGATCATGGCACTTAATCCTCACAAGAACCTTGTGAGATAGGTACAACTCTTGTTTTACGGAGAGGGATACTAAAGTTAGGGAAATTAAGTAATTCCCCAACATTACAAATAGTAAGTGATGGAGTCAGAATTCAAACTCGGGTATAAGTTTCTAACCATTATGCTACATACACACAACATTATTGAAAAAAAAAACACTTATTTTTTTTAAGATTTATTTATGTATTTGAGAGAGAGAGAGGGAGCATGAACAAGGGGAGGGGCAGAGGAAGAGAGAGAATCTCAAGCAGACTCTCCAATGAGATCAGAGGCCCACTTGGGGCTTGATCCCATGACTCTGAGATCATGACCTGAGTTGAAACCAAGAGTCGGATGCTAAAATGACTGAGCCACCCAGGTGCCTTTGGAACTTTATTTTTAAAATCAGAACAGATACTATTACTAGCAAATTTTAATAGCCTATTTCTAAGCAACACTATTGACAGAGCAAAAGTCACCTTATTGATAAATGTTAATCTGTATTTGGCTGCTAACCCATGGTACAGAAGAGTACGGTACAAAAAAAAATTGTCCTTAGCCCAATAGTAATTCAATCTCAAATATTCATCACAGAAATCTCTTAAAGTTACGTCTTGAAGTTCATACAAAGGTAAACTTGTTTAAGTCAAGACATGTGCTATGTTTTAAAAAGTTGTTTACTCAAAGTTGAAGGCAGTGAAATATTTGAAATTTTGATTTCAAGCAGAAGTATCTGAATCTGTATAACAGTTTCACTTACTTTTTAAAAATGTTTATCCAACAGATTAAAATTCAGTGTCATGATTCTTCTTTATGAGACAAGCAAGTGTTCCTTGTACTTAGCTTTGACCTTTAACTTAGAAAACAAAGGTTAGAATTGAAATATTGTATGCTCATTAAACTATTAATAGATATGTCAATCCTCCAAATCCTGCCAATGAATTTCACTGTGAGTGTTTTGTGATTATAAAATGAGACACATTCTTTATAGAAAGTATTGAAAATATGGAAAACAGAATGAAATTAAAATTATCTCTAATCCAAAACCTAGAAAGAATACTGGATTTTTTGTTTGTTTGTTTTTACAGATAGTATATCCTTCTGATGATTTCTCTAATTATATGTCTTTTTATATACATTTCTATATAAATGTGAGACCATACTTCGCAGTCTTGTAATTATTTCAATGAAGAATATGTAATGGGCCTATCTCTATATCGCATATTAATGTGTGTAATCAATATAAATGGTTGTCTCAAGTTAGAATTTAAATATTCCCATTTTTTCTTCATTATAAATAATATGACATTAAATATCCTTGCACATAAATCTTTGAAGTATGCTCTTCTTTCGCCCTTCCCTAGACTAATTTTCCCAGAAAGTAAAAAAAAAAAAAATTAAGATTTATTTATGTATTTTAGAGAGAGAGGGAGAGAGGGCTCAGAGGGGAGGGGAAGAGGGAGAGGGAGAGAGAATCCAGGCAGACTCTTCACTGAGTGTGGAGCCCCACGCAGGGCTCCATCTCACAATCCTGAGATCACAACCTGAGCTGAAACCAGGAGTAAGATGTTAACCAACTGCACCACCCAGATGCCCCCTGAAAATTAGAATTTGATTCCAGAAACACTAATCTGTTAACCCATTGATATTTTATAAACTGTTCGTAGTTACAGTTATAGAACAGCCTTCCTCTGAGCATTTTGAGCAGTTTTATATACATTAAAACTTACTTCCTGTTGTTCGATGGGTCAGTTTTTTAAAATGACAGGAATAAAAGAAACTGGCAGGAAAGAGTTTATTGACTGAGAGGAGAGAGAAACAAAAAAAAGTGGGAAAAATTCTCTTGCACATTATTCTTTCACTCTTGCTATTTCCTTACTCTTGCCTTGTCTACCTGAGTAAATCTTATTCAGCCTTCTAAATTAACACTTCACTATAAGATTACCTCCCTAGGGAGCTTTCTCTCATCTCCTCAGGTGTTTGTAGTGGTTCTATGTGTGCACTCTCAGCCACTTTTTACGAACCCTGGTTCTTTCCTTCATGTCTGTATGTTTGACATCACTGCAGCAGTATTTTGTAGCTCTGACTTGTCCTCTAGAAAATTAGCCTGTACTGCAAGTTCTGTACTCTATTCATCTCTATCTCTGGTGACTAAAAGAGAACTAACATATAAAAATGATTCTAAAAATGTTTATAGAATGAATAAGTGAATGGTAAAGTCTACCATTTCTGAAAAGAGGTTATATTTATTGGTCTGATGGTTAGGGACAGGGGGAAAAGGTTAGAATTTATTGCCTGGACTCCTGAACTTTTTTTGCCTGAAGGGGAAGAACTGTCAAAAAGAAGAAGGAGGAGGTGGAGGATGGAAGAAGAGGAAAAAAGAGGAAGTTCTATCGATGTCTACAGTCATAAAAGTAGACTGCAATGGCTCTCACTGTGTCCAGGAACTTGATATACAATCTCTCAATAGACAATACAGACTTCAATGATACAAACGCAAATCATCATACTAGAAAATTTATAAAGGTTTTAAACCTAAGCAAAAAGTTGTTGATCTGGGTTCTTTGAACAAATTTGTTTCCCCCCTTTTCCTTTCACAAAGAAAACAAAGACCAGCACATACTAGCAGCCTAAAACTATCATATATTTGGTTTTATGTGTTCTGCTAAGCTTTAGAATATTCCCTACCTTGCAGAAAACAATGCATTGTACGGAAATGTAGATACCAGTATTAAGAAGCGCATCAGTGCTTTCTTGTGGAAACAGCTGTTTGATGGTCTTGTGTTGGTAAAGGAGCTGTATTAATAAAGCTATGCTAATATGGCTTTCCCTAATACTTTTTAAAGATTATGTTCTTTGTTCTTTAGATGATTTATCAGAGTTTGTCAGAAACGAAAGGTCCGTTCATATTGTCCCTTCAGGCACCAAAATAGCTTGCCATGGAAGTTCTAGAAAAGTGTGACTTAGGATCAGTAAGTTCTCCTCTCCGAAATAGTGACTTGTCCTCTCAGAATGTTGAGCAGAGGGGACACTGGGGCTTCAAAGAAGGAAACAAGCCTCCCTTTCTCTTCTTCAAATCCAAAACACCAGGTGTCCTAGAGATAAAAATCTCTTGAAAATATACAGATACATCACACAACCTTAAAATGCTATAAACATACTGAGAAGGCATGAAAGGAGGGGGGTTTAAGTACAGGATGATTTTTTATACCATGTTACCCTACCTTTTGCTTTATGTTTTATGCATGTCTTTATTGTTTGAGTTTGTTACAGGGACTATCTATTACATTTGTAATAAAAACAAAGACCCAAAGATATAAAAATAAAATCATAAAACAAATAAGAAACTGGAAGAAAATTAATCACACATACAAAAAAGAAATAAGATCTTTTAATAACATCATAATGGAAAGAATTCAAGCAAATTGACAAGGACACCAACGCCTCAATAATAAAATCTGGGCAAAGGTCATGAGCAGATTTCACAGAAAAAGAAATACGGATATGCAAATGGTCATTCCCTTTAATTTACCTTCCCAATGGATAGCAGAATACTTTTTCTAGAACAGAATCATATTTATTTCCTGATGAAAACATTTTTAGGTCCATTTTCTTTGAGATTAAGTACTTCCTACCTTTTTTAAGAGAAAGGAAGTTTTACTATCACAAGTTGAAAGAATGTTAATTGGAAAGCAGTGAGGATTAGACACCACTTTCAGAAGACTGGAGTGACTCAAGCCAGATTTCAGGGGCTCAAAGAGAAAATTGTGAAAAGCAACTGCAGGATAAAATATAGACCACACATTCATGAAGCTTGTCAATCAAAGGTAGTGAAAGGGGACAAGAGCCAGGAGGAGGGATAGTTATTAACTGATCCACGTGTCTAATAGATACTGACTCTTGGTCTTCTTTAAACTTCTTACCTTTCGTTTAGATTGTTTTATGCTTTTTGGTGGGCTCATCAATGTAATTCACACTTATGGAAAATTTTTAAAGTACATGTAAGAATGAGGTAATAGAAAAAAAAGTCACCACTCAGGGTCCCACCACCCAGAAACATAGTGATATTTAGAGAATTCTCTTTCAGCACCCCTAGGATACCTTTATTTTTTTATATGTATGAGATATCATCTTTCTCTAAAAATTTGAGATAATGTCAGGCCTCTTTTCATTTTGTGCTATTTCTATCCCTTTCCATTCAAACTGGTGGTATTTCTGCAATGCAATTCTCTTAAAATTTTGTTTTGTTTCATCTTCCATGAGTCTTATTGGGATCTGCCTGATTAGACAAGAGCCACACACAAAAATCTTTTTGAGATAAGAACTTCTCTACCTTAGACTTCTGCTAAGACTGCTTAGGAAAAATACTATATGCTTCTTAAAAGCCTCTTGTTTGGTAGAAATTTTCCCCTTAGAGTTTTCTGAGGTTTTTCCAAAGGACTGTACAGCCACACCCTCATTTTATCTCATGGTGTATCATTACACATCTTTTATCATTATGTATATTCACAGATACCGTATCATGCAGTTTTCTATATACATATGTGTATATGTAAAATAATTAATGCTATAGCATATCCAGTTTCCCACACTATGAGATATTTTACAAACAACATTTTGAACGACTGCTTTTACACTCTATGTTGTTATTCCTCTAATCATTCTCCAGATGTATACCTTGGAGTAGTTGTTTCCAAATTTTGTACTGAACAGCTTGGGCATGGTTATTTTTTCAAATTTTTCAAATTTCAGACTTTTTTTTAGGATAGCTCCTTAAATGTAGAATAACTGAATTGAAGGATATTAGTACTTTCATTATTTGTTAAATAGTGCAATACTACTTCCCAAGGAGGTTGAATCATGTCTTACCTTTGTTTTCTTTCTTACTTCAAGCTTATTATTTATGTCATCTCTTTTTTTCTCCCCAAATTTTCCTACTTTCAGCATTTCTCTGGTTGTTTCTTTTTCTGCTTCTTTGTTTTTTCTTCTATTGTAATAAGCACACTGTTTCTCCGGTTCTTCATGTTCTCTGTGTTGCTCTTTCCAACTAGAAGGTCAGTTACCACTTTTTTTTAATCCCAATTTCCACATAAGGAAACCAATAGCATGCCTCCGTCTCTTCCATTTCTTATTTTGGAGGAAACAGAGTATCTACTTTGAGGGGATTTTTTTGAACCAAACTTTATTGGCATTGTCAATCTAGGATTAACTGGTTTTGTTTTGTTTTTCATGAAGTGAGAGCATTTTCAATTTGCCAAAATAGATGCCCACATATCTTCACCTTGAAAATGTGACATTTCAAGCTTTTGCCAGAATACATTTCCTTTTTTACATTCCCCATTTTTACACTGCTGCCAAAAGCTTTCTCAGCATTTGCTTTAACATCAATTTTCAGTGCATTTTTGACAGCTTTTGCAGAGATCTGGAAGTTTTAGATGTAGCTGAGCCCAGTCTGTTACCAATTCATCCACTCTGATGTCATGAGGGCACTTGTGTGTTGGCCCAAATCACAAAGATATATTGAATGGTGGTTTAGGCATCCATGTAGCCAACCTGTTGGAAGGGCAGGGGCTGGAAAAAAAAACAATAACAAAACAACCATTCTTTTGTTAAGGTTATGAGAATGGTAAATTGTAAATGCTTCAGTGAAATTTGATAAAATGACTGGTCTATGTTTAGGCCCTTAATATGTTAAAATTTCCTAATGAAAAAGCATAACAGATGTAGGCACTGACCATAAATGACTGCTAACCATTGCCACACATATACAAAGTTAACAAATCTGGTTCAACTGATAGGAAATAAAGGTGACAAAGAAACATATTAAATTACATCAGGGATCAGGAAAATAAGGACTAGATTTATTTAACAAAAAATTACAGAAAAACCTTGATTTTTAGGAGAAACCTAAGGATTTAAAGATACTTAGAAGATACATTAACTGCTGCAATGTTATAACCTTATTTAGATTCTGACTCAAAAGAATTATTTCAAGATTATGATGTATGTGAGGTAAGTGAAAACTTGAACACTGACTAGATATTTGATGATTTAAACAATTATTGTTAGTTTTGCTGTGATAATAGTATTGAGCTTAAAAAAATGGTAGTCTTTAACTTTTAGAAATATGTACTAGCATATTTATGGATAAAATATATAGTTAGGCATTTGCTTTAAAATAATATAGGGGAAGGGAATGAATAGGGATATAGACTGACCATGAACTGATCATTATTGAAGTTCAGTGATGGGAATGTGGGAAATTATTCAGAATTATGTGAATAAGATCGAAAAGACTCTCACCATTGGAACTGAGGCAGAATTCACATTTTTCTTGAGAGAAAAGTGACATCATTGAAGTTTGATGGAGAGAAGGAAATCAAGTATAAAGTGCCTGTCTCAACTGTGTTTCAAGAGTGAGGGTAAAATGTATTTTTAGGTCTATGATAATTACTACAAGATGTATTTCATGAAAAAGCCTATGTTCTAGAGGGAAGGAGGGACATATAAAAAAACAGTACAAGAAATAAGCAAAGTATTTTGTAACTCTAATTAAAATTTATTGTAAAAATGATAATTATTTTGTGCTTAAATGTGAAAAGACAAAATGGCACAATAATAACAAGAGAGTTAGGAGGAGTGTTGAGTGGGTAATTGAAACATGTTAAAATCACCTTTCTCTGAAGGAGAATAGAAATATTAAATAACTTAGAATTTATTGGAAAATATATATTTGAGTCTGTTAGTTAAAAATGTAAGGGTAGCAGGGAGAGTCTGGGGAAGGATGGTGGAATAAGAGGACCTTGAGCTCTCTCTGGCCCACATTTACAACTAGATATCATCCACATCCAAGTCAACAAACCGGAGAGCGATCTGGATTGGGAGGACAACCTCCACAATTAAATGTAGAGAAGCTGCATCTGAAAGGTTAGAAAGGTCAGAAAGGTGCAGGTAGGCTGCCTGCAGGAGCGGGCACTTTGTAAAGAAGGCAAAGAAATGGGCCCTTGCACCAGAGAGCTTACATGGCGAAGACTAATCCCCATAACGTTTGACTTTAAAAACCAGAGGGGCTGAATTCCATGAGTTTTTTAAAGCCAGTGAGACTTGGAGCTTGGAGCTTTAAAAGCCAGCTGACTCAGCACTGGGTGAGTTGGGAAGGCAATGATAGCTGGGTCACTGCCCCCACCCTGCCCCCAGAGACAGTAAGCTGTGTGGAGAGGCAACGTCAATACTGGCGGCAAAGGGGAGACACATCCGTTCATACTGATTTTGGAGCCTGTTGGGGGGCTTCTCTGAAAATCAGGGAGCTGGTGGGCACCATTTTTGTCTCCTGGCCCCCAGCATAAACCGAGAGCGACCTGAGGGAAGCAGCACTACACAGACACCTGCTATCTAACAAACTAATAGCATGCCACACTCACAAGTTCTACTGAGGACTCGCTCACTCCAAGCCTGCTAGCCTTGGTCCTGGGCTCAGGGTAAATTTTGTTAGCATGCATGCCCCTCCCAGCTACCCCTACACAACTGCTGCCTGGCGCCACACCCCGCTGCCTCACCGTGCCCAGTCACGTGCCTCAGCTGCCCTAGCACACAGCCCTCAGCTGCCGCAACACTTTGGAAAACCCAGCATAAGCTAGTGGCCCAGTGCAAATTTTGCTAACACAGCCACCCAGCTCCCAAGGTGCCCCATTAGAGATGGCATGCCTGGGTTCCACTAATACACAGAGACCATGCACAGCCCACAAGAGGCAGAAAGTCAGTGCAGACGACTGCACTGAAAGGAAAATTAACTCAGACATAACAACTGGGTGTAAGCAACACACATAGAATAGATACTCTCCTGAAGTGTCAGGTTCTGGTGAACAGGGAACACTGCACTGCAGGTCACTCCAGGACCTCTTCTTCATAATGTCACTACTTTCAGGAGCAGAACACATAGCTGACTTTCTTAACACAGAGAAACAGACACAGAGAGACAGACAAATGAAGAGACAGAGAAATTTATCACAAATGTAAGAAGAGGTCAAGGCCATGGCCAGAGATCTAAGTGAAACAGATATAAGGAATATGCTTGACAGAGAATTTAGGTCAATGATCATAAGGGTACTCACTGGACTTGAGAAAAGAGTGGAAGACATGAGTAAGACCCTTAACACAGAGATAAGGAATAACATAACAGAGATAAAGGGCTCTGTTCCACACTTGATGGAATGACCAGCAGGATGGAAGAAGCAGAGGGAGAAATTCGTGACCTAGAAGACAGAGCAATGGAAAGTAACAAGCTGAACAAAAGAGCGAAAAAAGAATTATGCAAAATGAGAATAGGCTTAGGGAATTCAGTACTCCATCAAACACAATAACATTCATATTATAGGAGTCCCAAAAGAAGAAGAGAGACAAAAGGAGGCAGAAAATTTATTTGAAAGAACAATACTTGAAAACTTCCCTAATACGGGAAGGAAACAGATATCCAAATCCGGGAGGCACATCAAAATCAATGAAAAGCAGACCCACACCAAGACATAGTGTATTTAAATTGGCAAAATATAGAGATAAAGAAAACAATTTAAAAGTAGTAAGATAAAAGAAGTCATTAACTTACAAGGGAAAACACAGCAAAAACAGTTCTAAGAGGGAATTTTTTAACAATACAGGCCTACCTCAAGAAACTAGAAAAATCTCAAAAAAACAACCCAATCTTACACAAAAGAAGCTAGAAAAAGAATAACAAACAAAACCTAAAACCAGCAGAAGGAAGAAAATAGTAAAGATTAGAATAGAAATAAATGATATAGAAACTATACTAGCAAACTGAATTCAACAATGCATTAAGATTATCAGTCACCACAATCAAGTGAATTTATTCCTGGGCTGCAAGGGTGGTTCAATATTTGCAAATCAATCAACATGATACACCACATTAATAAAAGAGAGAAAAAGAATCATATGATCATTTCAATAGATCCAGAAAAAGCATTTGACAAAGTAAAACATCCATTCATAATAAAAACCCTCAACAATGGTGTCTGAGGGAACATACCTCAACATAATAAACTCTTCAATAGGGAAAAACAGACCTTTTTCCTTAAGGTCAGGAACAAGACAAGGATGTCCACTACCACCACTTTTATTCAAAATAGTACTGGAATTTCTAGCCACAGCAATCGACAACAAAAAGAAATAAAAGGCATACAAATCAGCAAGAAAAAAGTAAAACTTGCACTATTTGCAGTTGACATGATACTATATCTAGAAAACCTGAAGGACTCCACCCAAAAACTGCTAGAACTGATAAATAAATTCAGTAAAGTTGCAGAATACAAAATCAACATACAGAAATCTGTTGCATTTCTATACATCAATAATAAAGCAATAAAAAGAGAAATTAAGAAAACAATCCTGTTTATACTTGCACCAAAATAATAAGATACCTAGGACTAAATCTAACCAAAGAGGTAAAAGACCTCTACTCTGAACACTCTACAATACTGAGGAGAGAAATTGAAGATGACACACAAAAATAAAAATATGTTCATGATCACAGATTGGAAGAACAGATATTGTCAAAATGTCTATAATAGCCAAAGCAATCTACACATTTAATGCAATCCCTATCAAAATACCACCAGTATTTTTCACAGAAGTAGAACAAACAATTCTAAAATTTGTATGGAACCACAAAAGACCCCGAAGAGCAAAAACAATCTTGAAAAAGCAAAACAAAGCTGTAGGCATCATAATTCCAGACTTCAAGTTATATTGCAAAGCTGTAGTAATCAAAAACAGTATGGTACTAGCACAAATATAGATGCATAGATCAATAGAACAGAATAGAAAACCCAGAAATGAACCCACAACTTTATGGTCATTAATATTTGACAAAGCAGGAAAGAAAATCCAACAGGAAAAGGACAGTCAGTCTCTTCAAAAACTGGTATTGGGAAAACTGGACAGCAACACACGAAAGAATGAAACTGGACCACTTTCTTACACCATACCCAAAAACAAGTTCAAAATGGATTAAAGGCCTAAATGTGAGACCTGAAACCATAAAAATCCTAGAAGAAAGCACAGGCAGAAATGTCTCTGACATTGGCCATAACAACTTTTTTCTAGATGTCTCCTGAGGCAAGGGAAACAAAAGCAAAAATAAACTAGTGGGACTATATCAAAATAAAAATCTTCCACAATCAACAAAACTAAAGGGCAACCTATAGAAGGGGAGAAGATATTTGTAAATGACATATCTGATAAAGGGTTAGTATCCAAAATATATAAAGAACTTATAAAATTCAACACCCCAAAATAAATAATCCAATTAAAAATGGGCAGAAGACATGAACAGACATTTCATCAAAGAAGACAACCAAGTAGCCAACAGACACACAGGAAGATGCTCATCACCACTTACCATCAGGGAAATGCAAAAGAAAACTGCAATGACATATCACCTCACATCTGTCAGAATGGCTAAAACACACACACACACACACACACACACACACACACACACATACACACAAGACACAACAGTTGTTGGCAAGAATGTGGAGAAAAAGGAAGCCTAGTGCACTGTTGGTGGGAATGCAAACTGGTGCAGCCACTGTGGAAAACAGTATGGATATTACTCAGAAAGTTAAAAATAGTACTACCCTACAATCCAACAATTGTGCTACTGGGTATTTACCCAAAGAATACAAAAACACTAATTCAAAAGGATACATGTACCCCCATGTCTATAGCATCATTATTTACAATAGCCAAGATATGGATGCAGCCCAAGTGTCATCAATCGATGAATGGATAAAGAAAATGGAATATTATTTAGCCATAAAAAAGAACAAAATCTTGCCATTTGCAATGACATGTGTGGAGCTAGAGAGTATAATACTAAGTGAAATAGGTCAGTCAGAAAAAGACAAACACCATATGGTTTCACTCATATGTGGAATTTAAAAAACAAAACAAACAAGCAAAGGGGAAAAAAAGAGAGAGAGAGACAAACCAAGAAACAGACTCTTATTTATAGAGAACAAACTGATGTTTACCAGAGGGGAGGTGGGTGAAATAGGTGATGGGGATTAAGGACTGCACTTGTCATAATGAGTTTCGGGTGATGTATGGAACTGTTGAATCGCTATATTATACACTTGAAATTAATGAAATTAATAGAACACTGTATGTTAACTAACTGAAATTAAAATAAAAACTTTTTAAAAATGTAAGCATAATTACTTTAAGAACATAATTGAACATATATATATATATTTGGAACCAATATAGGGAAAAATTAAATATTTAAAAGCTTTATTAATATGGCAGAGGCAAGGGAATTTTTTTAATGAAACAAAGAATAAATACAATAAACAGAACAATAAAATAAGGTGATGGATAAAATTCCGAGTGTATCAGTACTCAAAGGGTACTAAAATGGAAATTTGCTTATTAAAGACGGAAATGATTACCTAGCTACTAGAAAAAAAAATGCTACAAGCTCCCTGTAGGATGCATATTGGGGGAAAAATCAACAACAAAGAATGGTTGATTACAGAGGAATGGAAAGTATATACACCAACCAAATTCTAATCAAAAGAAAGGTGATGGACTTCTGTTTTGGCAACTTAACATTTATTTAACCTGTAAAATTTTCTGCTACAAAATATCTGAAATTGCTAGATAAAGTATTATGAACATCATTTTATTTTATTTTATTTATGTTTTTAGAGCAGGGGAGGGGCGAAGGAAGAGGAAGAGAGAGCAGGTTAAGCAGATTCCACACCCATTTCAGAGCCCAGCTCAGGGCTCGATCTCACCACCCTGAGAACATGACCTGAGTCGAAATCGAGTTGGACGCTTAACCAACTGAGCCACCCAGGTGCCCCAAACATCATTTTAAATATATAGCTCTGTTTACAAGAAATACTCAGGAGCTTACAAAACAAGGAATAAGGAATAAAAAGCCACATGGTAAAATATGTGGCTCTCCCTGGACAAATCATTCTTCATCACCAATAACCAAAGAACTTGAGTTTCAGTCAGGTGAAAAGCTTAAATTCAATAAAGAAGGAGAGCTGGCGTACAGATTTGAAAACCCCACCATCTCACACAGAGCTAGAAACTAGAAGAGCCACACCCATTAGCACAGGGAGACAAACTAAAAGCTGATCAGTGTTTGGCCTGGACTCTGAACTGGAGTTTTCAAAGTCTCCCTTGAGAAACTGAAATTTCAGTTTACCCTCAAGCAAAGCTGGGGTTAACCTGAGAAATTAACATAAACTCTATCCAGGTGGCAATGCCCTCCCAAGGCCAAACGGGAGCAAATGTAAGACTATGTAAGACTTCTCTGGGAGTTTATGATGCTCCATACAGGACTGCCACAGAGATGCCCTACTTTAAATGAGGTCAGTCTTTTCACTGCTTCAAAGTTCAAAGATTTGAACTAGAGAGTTCAAATCTCTCTAGTACCCAGAACCCAGAAATTCTTCAACTCTACCAGGATCTCTGATTCATTGATCCTATCAGCTTCTCATGACCCCTCACCCCCTAGATATCCCAGTCACTCCTCTCCTTACCTGGCTTGAATCCCATGGGCAGACATTAAAATTAGGTATATACTGTTGACTGCATTGCCTCTTTCTGCCTTTAAGGTATTTGCTGGGCAGAACAGTGACCCTATTAAATCCACTTGTCTTCTCTGCACCTGCATGCTGCAGCTGAACATGGCTGAGAATAACACTGAAACATTGACTGGTCTCACTTTAAGATCATGATCTAGAACCTCAAGTGGCCCTTCGTACTACCAAGGAATCAAACTACACATCCCTAGCCATTCTCCATTCTTCCTCTCTTCTACACCAATGTTCTGTACCTTCTCTCTTCTAAAACCCTCAACACCTTCTCTCCCATCCTCTCAGATGATGACTTTGCTTCCTACTTCTCTGAAAGAATTGAGACAGTCAGAGAAACATTTCCACACACTTCCATCATCCTATCTATTCACACTTGTCAGATTAGCAGCCTTCTTTCTTCTCCATGTAGGTGACAGTTCGAACCCTTACTAACCCTTCGAATTACACACTAGACTCCATCTCCTTCTGATTATTTGAAGGCATAACTTCAGTAATCTTCCCTTTCCTCTCCTACACATCATTTTTTCTCTGTTCAGGGCCACTTTAAGTAACAAATATGATGCTGTCATTCCCATCTTAGAACACACACACACACACACACGAAAAGATCTCTTGACCTCAATTACTCCTCCAGATCCTGACCCATTTTTCTGAACTTTTGCAGTTAGACTCCTAGAAAAAAAAAAAATGTTTATTCTCACTGACTCCAATTCTCCTCTTACTATCAAACTTTTGATCCATCCTCTCCATCCTAACTATTCTTGTGGTTAGTTGTGGTCTCCCTATAACTAAATCCAAGAGTTGATTTTCAGTTCACATCCTACATTACCTAACTACAACATTTGATGCAAGTGGCCATTCCCACCTTCTGGAAACATAATCCACTGAACTCCAGGATTCCACTGTCTCTTGATTCTTCTCTTATCTCTCTGGCTTCTCCTTTTTGTCTTCCTTGCTAATCCTCCCTCTTTTACAGCCAACCACTCAACATTGGACTGCCCCAAGACTCTCTTTGGACTTTATTTGTACACACTCTCATAGAGATGTCCTCCAGTCTGTGGCTTACCATCATCTATATGCCATGACTCCCAGTTTTCAATCCCTAGCTTGGGCCTCTCCTGTGGATTCCATACTTACATACCAGCTGGTCCTTTTGAAATCTGCACTTGGAGGTCTAACAGACATCTCAAACTTAACATGTCCAATACTGAACTCCTCATCCCCCACCAAAAAAGCATAGCCTATGTGGTTACCTAATAGAAATTCCGTATGTAAAGTGGCCAGGCCACAAATTTTGAAGGCGTTTTTGACTCTTCTTTTCCGTCATACAGTACATCCAGTCTTCAGGGAATTTAATGGCTCTACCTTCAGGATAATTTATTTATTTATTTATTTATTTATTTATTTATTTATTTATTTGAGAGAGGGAGCACAAGCGAGGGGAGGGGCAGAGGGAAAAGGACAAGTAGACTCCTCACTGAACAGGGAGCCTGAACGCGCGGCTTGGTCCCAGGACCCTAAGATCATGCATGACCTGAGCCAAAGTCAGATGCTTAACTGAGCCACCCAGGTGCCCCTATAATTTTTATTTAATCAATTTTTATAATCTCTACTGGTTCCACTTTGGTTCAAGCCTTCATCATCTTTCACCTAGATAACTGCTGTAATTTCCTAAATGCCCTCCATGTTTCCACTGTTGGCCCCTTTAATCTATTTTCAAATAATATTCAAAGTCAATGTCCCCTTATTATGTCTTACAAAGCCCCACACAATCTGCCTACCCATTACACCCTCTACATTCTCTGACTTAAACAACTTTCCCCAAATTCTCTTTTCTACAGTCACACTGGCCTCCTTACTGTTCCTTGGAGATGCCAGTGATGCTTCCTCACGAAGTCTTGAAAAAACTCTTCTGGAGAGCCATGTGGCTCACTTTCTCACCTCTTTTAAGTCTCTGCTCAAAGACCTGCTCAAATACCTCTACACCCAATGTGGGTCTTGAACTCTCAACCCCTAGATCAAGAGTCCCTTGCTTTACAGACTGAGCCAGCCAGGTGTCTCTCAAATTCCATTTTTTTCAATGAAGCCAAACATAGCAGCTCATTTATTTTGCAACCACTCCCATCATTACTGTGGAACTAACAAATCCACTTGCTCTGCTCTATATTTTTTCTATTTTAAATCTAAAATTAGAGAGTATTTGGGATTTTAAGTTATAGAATAATTGAATAGAGACAACAAAAGCAGTTTTAAACTGATTAAAGACACAAAATAAGGGGGAGAAAACCAAATGCAAAGAATAAGAAAAGTGGTATAGTGTTATGAATGTCAGACATAATAGCATTTTATTATATAAGCATAAATAGGGAAAAAAATTCCACATAAAAATAAAAGAAACAATCCAACAAGATCATACTACATGAACTTGTCTGCACCAAACAGTATAGTTTTGAACAATTAAAAGCAAATATGTGCATAATCATAGGAAAATATTAAAAATTACACAATCATGGAAAGATTTTTATACATTTCTATTAAAGAAAAATTCATCAGGGAGATGAAAAGTTAGTTAGGATATGGAAGAGCCAAACAACAAAATTATCAGGTTTTATTGTATTTTTATATATTCTCTCTATTTTATATACTATTTATATTATATAATATTCTCATATATTTATTTATGCTATTTAAATTATATTAAATATATCTATATATTGATATTAATAGAATACAGTAATGTGCCAAATATTATATTACATCTATGCTATTTATATATATTTCTACATATTTACCTTAATAGAAAACCATGCACCCAAAAATAGCATACATGCATGGATCATTTTTTAAATTGCCACATACAAGACCGTAAACTGTTTTTTCAAAAAATTGATAAGATGCTTACCATAGTGTTCAATTTCAATGCAATTAAATATTTTTAAAGCTAAAAGTCCTGCTTAAATTTTGAAAATTAAATGTGGAAAACTTAAAAAAATAATCTATACAAATTTGTATGGGATAAAGAAAAAAAAAACAATGCAAAATACAACTGATATTGAAAATATTAGCTGTCATATCTTATGGAGTGCAGGTAAACTATTTCTAAGGATAAAATTTATAATGTTAAATACATTTCTTTAAAAACATCAGAAACATTTAAAATAAATTAGTTAGGCATTCAAATAAAACTATAAAAATAACAGTGAAAATAATTAGAAGGAAATAATTTTTTTAAATATAAGAACAAAAATTAATGAATAATGGATCAACCTTTAAAAAGTTGATCAATAAAACCAATACATTGTTTAAATATTAATAAAAATAAATTATTTAATACAACTAATCAAAAGAATGAAGAAGCCACAAATAAACAACTGTAGGAAAAAATGAAAAAGATGTTTTTAGTCAAAGAAAGCACACTGAACAACCCTATGCTAATAAATTTGAAAATGTTCAAATTTTATTTTTTTCTAGAAAATACATATGATTAAAACTGATTCAAAAAATTGATTCAAGAAGAAATAAGGTATAGGGGCTTCTGGCTCAGTAGGTTAGGCATCTGACTCTTGATTTCAGCTCCAGTCATGATCTCGGGGTCATGAGATTAAACCCTGTGTGGAGCCCTGCACTGGGTGTGGAGCCTGCTTAAGATTTTCTCCCTTCTGCCTTCTCCTTCTGCCTGTCCTTTCTTCTCTCTCCTTCTGCTCGCCCCTCACTCCACTTGCATGTGTACTCTCTCTCTCCAAAAAAAAGAAATAAGGTATAAATACCAATAGCCATTAAAAAATCAAATCAGTAGTAAAAAAATATCTCTTCCGAAAATGAAACAAGGCAATGATGGTCTTACAGGTGATTTTTACCAAGTCTTTGAGAAAAAAGATGTTCTACATCTTGTTTTTAAACTTTTTAAAGAGTAGAAAAAGAAGGAAAATTACTTTGGTTACAGAAACTGTCTGAAGACAGTTCCAGAAAAAAGATGACTCAGCAATCTCAGTTATGAATGTAAATGCAAAATTCCTAAATAAAGTATTAGCAAATACATGTCGGTTGTTTATAACTAACAGTGATAATACATCATGACCAAGCAGGGTTTTCTGAGGGATGAAATGATATCTAAACATCAGAGTTTATCAGGGGCGCCTTGGTGGCTCAGTTGGTTAAGCAGCTGCTTTTGGCTCAGGTCATGATCCCAGGGTCCTGGGATTGATTCCCGCATCAGGTTCCCTGCTCAGCAGGGGAGTCTGCTTGTCCCTCTTCCTCTGCGCCCTACCTTCCGTCCGGCTCGTGCTTTCTCTCACACACACTCTCTCTCTCTCTCAAACAAATAAATAAAATCTTTAAACATCAGAGTTTATCAATATATTGCCCCTCATTAACACATGAAAAGGAGAAAAGACAAAAAAACATTTTAATTGAGCAGGAAGAGTATTTATTGGACTATATTGGATAATCATTTATGCTAAACTAAAACCAGAAGAGAGCTTCTTTAATTTGTTTAAAAAAAAAGTGTCTACCAAAAAAACTTAAACACTGTAATTACGGTGAAACTTTATAAGCATTTTTTTTAAACCAGAATGACTGAAAAATTATCCGAAACTTAGAAATAGGCAAAAGAGAATAGTAGATGCTCTTTTAGTGCAGAACTGGGTTCACACATTTGGTTGATTTTTCTATTGGCTATGCTCTTTTATGGTTGTATAGATGCAAAGGTTAACTTGTAGACATTTGTCTAGTGCAGATGAAAGTAATTTCTGTCTAGTGACAATTATAACCCCAGAGTATGGTTTATGCTCTGTAGGATGTTATAGTTCTGGATATAACCCAGCAATCTTATCCTAAAATTCCTTTATTAAAATGTCTATAAGTAACTTAACTCTAAATATAATGTATCCTGGTTCCCTCATTCATTAATCAGTTGAATAAAATCCTTGGCATGTATCCATTCTCTATGTGCATGAGAGTCATGATTTACCCTTTTGACAAATACTCTTTAACAAGAACAAGTCAAGGATGGCTGTTATCACTGCTTCTATTCATCTTATACGAGAAGATGTAAATAAATAACTAGTAAAAATGAATAATATGTCTAAGTATTAGGACAAAAGAAAAAAACTTGTGATTTTCAGGTGATATGATTCTCCAAAAAATTTAAATTAATTTTAATTTGCTAAATACAAAACTGACATAGAAAAGTTAATAGTCTTACTGTATACTTAGCAATAATGATTATAAAAAGTAATTTGGAAAGATACAGTTTACAAAAGCAGGAACAACCAAAACTGTACCTAGGAATAAACCTATTAGAAGGTGTGTAAGATCTCTTTAGAGAAAATTACAAAATATTATTGAAAGATTTGAAAAAGACCTAACTACATTACAAGATATATGATGCCAATAAATAGGAATACTGAATATCAGAAAGGTGCTTATCCTCTGAATTATTCTGTAAGTTAAATTAAATTTCATTAAAATCCTACTAGGATATTTCTTTGTGGAAATTGATTGATTCTAAAATTTATATGGGACAATTAAGCATAAAGAATATCCAAGGGGTGACTGGATGGCTCAGTCAATTAAACGTCTGTCTGTCTTCAGCTCAGGTCATGATCTTAGGGTCCTGGGATCGAGCCTTATGTCAGGCTCCCTGCTCAGCAAAGAGTCTGCTTCTCCCTCTCCCTCTGCCTCCTCCCCCTCGTTCATGCTGTCTCTCTCTCTCTCAAATAAAGAAATAAAATATTCTTTTAAGAAAAAAAGAATATGCAAGACAATTTTTAAGGACTTGTCTTACCAGATATCAATAGGATATCATAAAACTTATAAGACAATGTGACATTGGCTCAGAGACAAACAAATATATTAGTGGAATAGAATAAGGAGTCCAGAAATAGGAAGCATATAAGGAATTTGATGTATCATAGAGGAAGCATTACAGGCCAAAGAGAAAAGGATGTGATTGATTGATTATATGAAAAAAATTAATTTCCCTAAATTACACCTTAAGGAAAAATAAATTTCAGGTGGATTAAAGATTTAAATGTGAAAAATAAAACTTTGAAATTATTAGGTTTGTGAAAAAGGAGAATGTATTTATTACATTGAAGTAGGGGTGAAAAGTAACTAAGACAAGAAAAAATGACTACTGTACAATGAAGAACTTCTAAATAGTAAAAATTACCATAAACATATCTAAAAGATAATTGTCAGACAAGGAAAAGACATTCACAACATAAAAAATGAAGGATTGATATCAAACATATATAATAAGTTATTACATGTAAATAGAAAAATGATTTAAAAATCTACCCTCCCTCCCCCAAACCAGAGTAGACAACAGGTAATGGATATGATAAGGTAAGTCACTGAAATCGTAGAAAACATACTGATTTTTTTTTTAAGATTTTATTTATTCATTTGAGACACAGAGATAGAGAGAGAGCATGAGCAGGGAGAGAAGCAGAGGGAGAGGGAGAAGCAGGCTCCCCATTGAGCCAGGAGCCTGATGTGGGGCTTGATCCCAGTACCCTGGGATCATGATTCAGCAGAAGGCAGATGCTTAACCATCTGAGCCACCCAGGCACCCAGAAGAACATATTGATTATAAAATATATAAAAAGATAGTCATGTCAGGAGTAATCTGCACAAGTGTTGAAATGATAATGAAGTAACATTTTGCATTCATCAGATCATCAAAAATATAAACATTCTAATAATTCCAATGTTAGCAATGGTATGGACTAATTACTCTTTTAGATTTTTGGTGAAAGTATAAATTGACACAAGGTATAAATTGGAACATCTACTTTGGAAGGCAATTTTATAATACATAAAAATTTGAAAATTTGTAGAAGGGAGTTTGGCAATATCCCGTACATTTGAAAGTGTGCATACCCCGTTACCAGCAATTTCTTGTTTAGGCTTGTTATCATAGAAGACTTCTCACAGGAGACATTAACAGGTATTTATTGAAGTATTGTTTAATAGTGAAAACTGGAACCAATGCAAATATCCAGTAACAGGTGACTGCATAAATAAGATATGGTATCTTCCCACGATGAAAACCTATAAAGCAGTTAGGATGAATGAGGTAGATCCATAAGAATGAATACTGGTAAATGTCAAGAACACATATGTTGAGTGTCAAAAGTAGGTTGCTAAATGTGAAATACAGTCTAATTCTTTCTGCATACATTTTTAAAACTATACAAAACAATACTATTTTAAAAAACTTGGTTTGCCCATTTGGTAGACAATGATACTATTTGTTTCTCAATAAAAAGAGGAAATTGGCGATTATGGAGGATACGCAATATAAATAATTTGTTTATTGCAGGTGGCGTATACATGGATCCGAATGCTTTTGTGAATTTTTATGATAAAAATAGAATAAATGGATGAAGGAAAACTGCATAATAAGTGCAAGTTAAGAAATCGAATCATGTAAGGTCTCTTGATAGCATCATTTCTTCTCACACATTCAACAAATATCTGAGATGTTTAGACTTCCCTGGCACTGAACTGCATAGGTATAGACTGGCATAAAGGATAGATAAAATTCCTGTTTGAATTTTTAAAAGGATACAGACAAGTAAATTAATAATCACAACACCACAAGAAAAGTGTCAGTATAGAGAAGCCCATAGTACTTATGCAGTACTTAAGAGGACCACTGCGGGGGCGCCTCGGTGGCTCAGTTGTTGGGCGTGTGCCTTCAGCTCAGGTCATGATCCCAGGGTTCTGGGATCGAGTCCCGCATCGGACTCCCCGCTCAGCGGGGAAGCCTGCTTCTCCCTCTCCCACTCCCCCTGCTTGTGTTCCCTCTCTCGCTGTGTCTCTCTCTGTCAAATAAATAAAAATCTTTAAAAAAAATAAAATAAAAAAAAGAGGACCACTGTGTTGGTTAGGATACCTTTGGGTATAAGTAACAGAAACTTGCTTAAACAATTGCAGGGATGTATTAGTTCAAATAACTTGTAAATTTAAAGGGAGATCGGGGTAGATTCGATTCAGCCGCTAAAAAACATTATCCTACAGCAAATTTTCCTTCCTCAATTCTGCAATCCCTGGGGGTCAGTCTAATTTCATTCTACTGTTGGCTCCCCCTTGTGGTGTCCAGTGGTTACCAAGTACTCAAAGTTTAGTGTTTCCCTTGTTCATGAACAGGGAGACACAGAAGCCTTTTTGAAAGAAATGAGGAAACCTCTTTCTTTAGAAGGCTCTAGCAAATCTCTTTTTCTGAGGGCATTTGTACTCCTGGGCAAAGTGAAAGCTTTTAATTAAGATCTGCATCTCCACAGATGATCAACTCACAAAACATTCAACAGGATATCAAAAAGCTCAATGTTTATAAGGAACAAAGTACTCTATATAAATATTAGCAAATACATACTAATTTATTCACTTGTTTTCTAAATTTGCAGCTTTTTTTCTGGAAGTATTGTCTTGAGTTCTCAGATGTAGCTTTTTAAATATTTCTCATTTTGAAAGTTATAATCACAAAATATATACTGTTTTATTACTTGGAAATTTACAGTTATTTGATAGAAATCAAATATGTAAGCAAGAATATTTTTATCATAAATATGAAATCATAGTTAAATGAAAGATGGGATAATAAAGTACTGGGGGGGATATATGGTTAAGTCATTTCATAACTTGGTATGAAATGGTATCTAGGCCTGACACAAAAATCAGAAACTATAAGAAAGGTAAATTTAACTACATAGAAAATAAAATATCTGTACAGTTGACCCTTGAGCAACATGTGGATTACGATCACTGACTAGTTGAAAATCCGCATATAACTTTTGACTACCTAAAAACTTACCCATTAAGAGCCTACTATTGACCAGAAGCCTTACTGATAACGTAAACAGTTGACTAACACATATTTTGTATGCCATATGTATTATGTACTATATTCTTACAATAGAGTAAGCTAGAGAAAAGAAAATATTAAGAAAGTCATAAGAGGGGGCACCTGGGTGGCTCAGTTATTTAAGCATCTGCCTTCAGCTCAGGTCATGATCTCAGGGTCCTGGGATCGAGTCCGGCATTGGGCTCCCTGCTCAGCAAGGAGTCTGTTTCCTCTCCCTCTGCCCCTCCCCACTGTTCATTCTTGCTCTCTCTCTCTCTCTCAAAAAAATAAATAAAATCTTAAAAAAAAAGCCATAAGGAAAATACATTTACAGTACTGTACTGTATTTATTGAAAAGAATCCACATAAAAGTAGACTCATATAGTTAAATCCATGTTGCTCAATGGTCAACTATACATAAAAAATACTCTAAATAAGGTAGATACAGAAACAATGAACTGGGAATTAATATTTACTATATATATATGATTGACAGGCTATTTGCCATAAATTACAAGAAATACTAAAAATCAATATCAAATAACTAAATAGAATAAGAAAGGGCAAAGGTCATAAAATATAATCCATAGGAAAAAAAGTATAAATAACCAGAAACATATGAAAAGAAGTTCCATCTGACTACAAAAGAAAGAAATGCAAATTCAAACAATGAGATATTTTTCTTGGAAAAGATTAAAATGAGTGATGATGCCAGTGATGGAAACAGACCATTTTAGGAGGTGGGAGTATGAGTTAACACACCTCACTGAAAGCAGCTGGAAATACCTATTTAAAGTAAAGTCAATTTCAGAATTAAATATTGATAACTTTTGGTTCTGATATTTTAAGAATTTTTCCTGAAGAAATAGTTGCACAGTTGTAGAAAGATATATGTACGTAAGTATTCATTGCAACTCTGTTTCATGTAAAAAATTGGAAACCACCTAATTGTCTATCAATTTAAATCTAGTTAAAAAGCATGTAGCAGTCATCTTTTGAATATCACACTATCGCTAAAATAAAATGTTACATCTGTACATATTGAAAGATAACAGATAAGTGATTTTTTAATTGCCAAAATATATATAAACTGATCACATTTTTGTAAAATACGTGATATTAATCTTGACATATATTTTTTAAAAATCCAAAAGAGTGTACATCAAAGAAAACCTGTAATTATCTCTTGGGAGTGGAACTATGGAAAAGTAACCTTCAATTTTGTATATTCTATATTGCTTAGGTATTTTACAGTAGGCATATAACTTTTTGTTACCAGAAAAATACACAAGAGTTATATATCTAAAAATATGTACTACATAATTTTTCAAGACAGATATCAATACTGTTAAATAACTATTATTGATGTATTTACCTGACATTCCAGTGACACCTAGTAGAGTAACTCAAAATTGTTTAAAAGTTCATTTCAAGTTATTAGCTAGGTGTTATATTAGTAGACAATATGTGGAGTGTTAGTAAAGAATAGTAGAAAGATTTACATGAAGGGATAAAGCAATAAAAATGGAATATTGAAGAATGGTGATTACTTGGGAAAGGGTAATGGCTAGAGAATGTGACATTCGCAGTTCTTTGTAACATCCATGTTCAGTACACCATATTTTGCTTTGTGGTTGCAATAATCTGATGATTCTCAAAAATGTATAAAATTCAGCACAAATCATCCTCTGTGATTCTCTCTGATCACTACCAATGACCCATATTTCTTGTATCAAATAGAAAAAAGAGTTTTATTTAATGACAGATATCACAGAAAACCAAAACTAGCTGGGTACCGCTCCCTGCCCCACCCCCAGAAACAAACAAACAAACACAAAAACTTGATCCTTTTTTCCTCTTTCATCAATCTTTGATTTAGTGCCTGGGGCTGAGAATCCAGAGATAAATTATGTGTGAACATGCCTTCTTGGGAACTTGAACTCTAGATGAGAAGACAAACAAATGAATATTTAAAACACACACACACACACACACACACACACACACGCACAAAGAAAATAGAAATACATTTCAATACATTGAAATTAGGTGTCAGTTAAGGCAGAGTCTAAATAAGATTCTTTGTCCTGGGTGTGTTTAAAAATAAAGCTGGCCTCCCTGTAATTAAGGGTGGAGATTATATGTCACTTTTGTGCATATTTTCATTCTGTGACAAAATGCTTAATGTGGTTGTCGTCCCTTACTTATATATGTTAGCGTGAATACACTTAAGGAAACTGGAGTTTGGAACTTTTGTGAAGGCCCCAGAAAGAGAATACTGTACATGGTGCAAGAGTTAAGAGGATCAAGTCCAGGAGTGATGGGGGATGTCTCCGTGAGTGGTGGGACCACAGGGGACCCAGGTACACTGAGTGGTTGACATTGCAAACTTCTCTAGATCTGACAATTCTGACCTAGCAGTTGGTTGAGCTTTGAGGAAAAATATTTCAGCCTGGATATAAACTAAAAAGTGATGACCTTGGTGCTCAGCATTGACCCCCTGGGGCCTGGCCATCAAACTAACCCGAGCAGGTTGTTCCCGTGGTATATGCCAGTGACCGAACAAATCTTCAACTGATGACAGCATGAGCTGATAAGAATAAATAGCATGAGTGAGTTGGAGTGTGGGCTACACACCTCTCTGAGGTGCTTGGATAACTAGGGGTGACAGAGACTGATAAGCATGTGGAGACTTGGGGATTGCTTGCAAAAATAAAACAATGTGATCACATTTGCAAACTGGTTGCATGCTTGAAGAGTGTTCAAATAATGGCAGAAGTGGGCAGCCGGAGAATAAGGGGATAACAGTGGAGTGAAGAGTTTTGAACTAAGAGTTGGGAGATTTGGGATTAAATATTGCATTTTTCAGTACCCTTATGCCCGTTTAAAGATGAAGGACTAGAAGCTCAGAAAGTTAACTAAGTCAACCTAAGAAACCCAGCTTCTGAGTGGCAGGAATGGGATTGAAATCCAAATTGCTGTATGACTCAACTGGTATTTCTCACTGTGTATGTCCAACTGCCTTCTTGATATATTCCCCTGAAATTTAACAGACATCCTAAACTGGACTAGACAAAAGAGAGCTTTGGATTTCTCTGCCTGCCCTCCAAATTCAATTATCCACAATTTTCTCAGTCTCAATTATGGTATCTACATATCCATCCGGTTGCTCAGTCTCCAAACTTAAGAGTCATCCTGATTCTACTCTTTAAACACAACCTCATTGAATTCATCAGTAGGTTTTATAAGCTCTATCTCCAAAATATATCCTGCCATTAATATTGTTCAGCCATCATTTTTTGCCCAGACTGTGGCAATAACCTCTAAATTGGTTTTCTAGCAGAACAAATCTTTCAAATAGTGACATCATGTACTTCTGAGAACTCCCGCCTCCTTAATAGTCCATCCTCCATACAGAAGCCAAAGTGAGTTTTCTAAAGTATGATTCAGATCATGTCACACTTCAGTTTAATATCTTAATTTCTTTTTTTATTTTTTATTAACATATAATGTATTATTTGTTTCAGTAGTATACACTTCAGTTTAAAATCACCCAATGCCTTTTTTTTTTACAACCAGAAAAAATCCACTATCCTTCTACTGCCCACCCGCCCTACATGATGAGATCATTGCTGATTTATTTGTCGTCATTCTCCTGCCCCCTGTGTTCCCTTTTGTTTCAAATTCTCCACTTCCATTGGCCTTGCTGCCTCTTAGACACACCAGCTCCTTTCTATCTCAGGGCCTTGGCATTTGCTTTTCCTTATGTGTGGATTGTTTTCCCCCCCGGATCTCCATGTGTCTGCCTCCTCCTCCTCATTCAAGTCTAACTCAAATGTAACTACCTAGAAGTGACTGCCTTAGTTAAAGCAACCCCCTTACTCTGAATGGCATTTCTACATCTTATCTTCTTAGTTCTTCGCACTTGTTGAAATCCCTACAAGAGATTAAAAGTTCATCGAAGACATGGACTCTGTTTTATATACTTCAGTATTCCACTGCCTTGAATACCGCCTGTGCATACTTGGTGTTTAATAAATATTTACTGAGTGACTGTATTAATGGGTCATTTGCATCCTATGATAGTCTCTCAGAAGTGATGAACAAATTTGTCAAACAATAGAATGTTTCCTTTCTAAATAATGGTAAGTTGTGAGAAACCCTCTGTTGGACTAATATCTATGGGAATTCCACTAAGCTTGCCTGTGATTGTTCAGAACTAGGAGAAAACAAACATGGGAACACATAATACCATATCACTCAAATTGCTACTTAGATTACAACCATATCAATACTTAGGTCTTGTAGTAAAGTCCCCCAGCACCAAGAATAAATCACAACTTTATAACAACTTTCATGATTTGAAAGGTCAGGATCTTTTACTTCATTTCAAAGTCAGAGCCCCAGAACACTAAGACTGAGAACTCTAGAAAACCTTCTCCGGAATTCCAAGTGAAATACGCTGTTCACACTCTACGTTTGTAACAATTTACTGAAGTTCATAATTTTTTCCACACTTCACTTTCATATGAGGTTAGGCTGAGCAAGGAGTCACCAGCTTTATTATTTTCTTGAATTCAGAAACAAAAGAAATGGAAGTTGTTGCAGCAATTGCTGCCGTAATGGATTAAGCCAATGTATGTATGTATGTGTGTATATATACACACACATACATATACACACACACATATATATTTTAAAGATTTATTTATTCATTTTAAAGAGAGAAAGAGAGAGCATGGGAGGAGGGGCAGAATGAGAGGGAGAGAGAAACTCCAGTAGACTCTGTGCTGAGCACAGAGCCCCACGTGGGGTTTGATTTCAGAACCCTGAGATTACGACCTGAGACAAAACCAAGAGTCCACCATTTAACCTACTGTACCACCCAGGTGCCCCCCAACTTATATTCTTAATAGACCCTCTGTTTTTGATTTTTGAGACACTCTCCTAATCTACATACATTATACTCTCTTCCTGTCTTCTTTACCATGCTGATTTCCACAGCACCTGCTAGTAGTGGAAATACAAGATAGCGTTTGGGAGTCGTAGAAAGTGAGATGAGAAGGACAAGGCTGGACTAAGTCTTGGGGACTGAAGGATCTAGCCATGCTAAGGAACTTGGACTTATTATGAGGCCTTATTTTTTTTGGGGGGGTGGGGGAAGGATAAAAAGAAGAGAAGGGAAAGAAGAGAAGAGAAAGAAAAGGGACTCTTGCTTGCCTGATGGTTCATTCTAGCCGCTATCCGATTTCTCTCCCTCTTTTTGCTGCCACGCCTCTCAAATGAGTCCTTTATCCTGAGACCTATGTAACAGGATATTAAAGTATTTTCTCGGTTTGGGGTTAGATTGTAAACTGAGAACAAAATGTTCTATTACCCAAAAACTATATAAAGAAAACCTTTATATAAGAGAAGACTCTTTCTTCAAACCAAGGGCTGACTCAGAAGAGGCAATCTAAAAATTAACTGAGGGTTCTAGAGGGGAGGGGGGTGGGAGGAGGGGTTAGCCCGGTGGTGGGTAGGAAGGAGGGCACTGCGTGGAGCACTGGGTGTTATATGCAAACAGTGAATCGTGGAACACTGCACCAAAAACTAATGATGTAATGTGTGGTGACTAACATAACATAATAAAATAAAATTAAAAAAAAAAAACGAATCAGGTGATTCAGCCTTAACCTACCTTGAAGATATTTTAAGGGGAAGTTTGTAAATTAATGGACATGGCTAAGTAGTACTACTTAGAGGGATAAATGTGACAGATTGAATATACAAATGGACAATGACCAGACCATGTATGTCAAAAGAATTCCAACACACATCCTCTGCAGCGGTCGAAAGCCAAACCACAACCTCTGTAGCAATCGGATAGAACAGTTAGGACTTGGTCAATGACTGCCAGCTTCCCTATTTTTTGCCCCAGCTTCCAACTCGGGACCAGCCAGAAAAAGCCAAATATGCTTCTCAAACCCATCATCTAAGAGGCTCTGATCTAGTTAGCTCTCCTCCAACTTCCCCACGCCAACACCTGCAACCAGAGCACACCTGAATGCTTTCCTTTCTTAATACTCAAGCTTTCCTACTCCCCTGACTGCCTTTGAGTCTCCGCCAAATGAAAATGACGGTCCTGACTCCCTTCCAGTAGAGGCTCTGATGACACAGCTTCAGTTCTTACTTAGCTTATCTTCTTTTATTTCCAGATCTTTGCTATGACATTTCCCCTTCCCCTGCCTGGGGACAGAACAAGGTTGCTTGGCCCTTACCTATAGCCAAAAGCCCTGGGGACTGACACTTTATTCAATTCCAACAGATGTTGAAAGGGGAGGTGGGCTGAAGGGAGCTGGGATGGCTGAGGAAAGAAGAAAGAACAAAGAGGAGACACTTTGGTAGGGCAGGGATGAAGGCAAATCACAGGGGCCAAGTGTGGGTCACTTGGGCTGTCTTGAAAGGGACTCTCCCGAGATAACTTCCTAGGAAGGTGAGCTGACCCCAACTGAAGGTCTCTTAAAAACAAAGAAAATCACCCAATGAGAGAAAACATTAGCTTTTTGGCAGGCCAAATGGCAAAAACTATAGGAGCTCAATCACAGTGTTTCTGCCTTTTGATTCTTTTCCCTCCAACCATAGCATCTCTGAAAAAGCCATGGGCAGCACAATGAGTAGGAAAGTAATAAAATTTTCTTATCCTCTCAAATTTGGATTATTTCAAATATTATTATTGGATTATTTCTTTATGCAAACATATATATATATTTTTTTGCCAAGGCTTTTGAAAGAATCACTCAAAAAACTACCTTGGATTTCTTTTGCTATGACACTCTTCTTGGTTAAATAATAAGTAAAGAAGCTTTCTATAGGATATTAAAAGTTCAATATTAGAGATAAATTTGACCAGTCTGCTCTCTCCCCTTGAGTTGTAGTTCTAGTGCAACACTCCTCTCAAATTGTGAACCTGCTTTGGGAGACCAAAAATAACTTGTAATTTTGAAAAAAGGTCTGTGATTTGCTCCCTGGGCCATCCATTAAACCTCTACTGATACCAGAAAAGAAAAAAATGTTTCACTAGAGTTCCATTGGGAACCTTTGACTAGGTAGCCCTTCAAGATTTCTCATTTTTCTCACCTTACACACCACCCAGGAGGCAGGCCTCCCCTTTTGTAATTCATTGTGAGTTCATGTCCCCATTCCTATCTTTCCCTACCACTCTTCCCATTCTATTCCTGGAACTTCCATCTCCTAATAACCACAACCACATACAACTTCAGAGGTTTTACAAAACAACCTGCTTGCCTTAACTTGGCCATTGTTCCAAGCTACCCTCTTCCTTATGGCTTTTTCAGGTTGAAAGCTCTACATTCTCCTACTTGCTACATGTTTCAGAAATACTGGATTATGGAGCATTTTTCTTCCCTCCTCACAAGTTTTCACCATTATATTTATCCAGCTACACTGTCCAGTATAGTAGCCTCTTGCCACATGTGGCTACTGAGCACCTACTACCTGGCTCATCCAAACTGAGATACACTATAAGTGTAAAAAACACCCCAAATTTTGAAGACCTAGCATGAAAAAAGCATTAAAATATATCATTGATCATTTTTATGTTGATTGCATATTGAAATGAAAATTATTTGGGTATATTAAGTTAAATTAACTATATTACTAAAATTAATTTTATTTATTTTTAGCATTTAAAATGTGGCAATAAGAAAATTTTAGATTACTTGTGCAGTTCGCGTCATATTTCCATTAGAAAGAGATGGGGATTACATAACCTTACTAAAAGAAGAAAAACTTCCGTGATTACTTATTTCATGTACTCTGGGGCTGCTGTGTAGTAGGCATTGATCTTGGTACTGGCGAGGTAGCAGTGAGTAAAGTCGTCGTCATCATGGAGCTAACACTATTGTGACAGGAGACAAACAACATGTACACTAGCAAGTACATACAAAATCAGCAGGATATGGATAGTGCTGTGGTAAAAAGAGGAGGGAATGCTGTCGGTGAGGGGAAGAGTTAAAAGAAAGCACCAAGGAAGTAGGGAGAGCTTGGGTGTGTGTGTGGAGGGGGGGCATTGTATCATGTAGGGCATTGGAAGGACTTTGGTTTTTACTTCAGATGAGATGAAAAACCAACGGAGAAGTTTGAACAGACGAGTGATCTTATCTCATTTCTATTTTAAAAAGATGACTCCTTAAAAAAAAGGGATTGGGGGGGGCGCCTGGGTGGCTCAGTCGGTTAAGCATCTGCCTTCGGCTCAGGTCACGATCCCAGGGTCCTGGAATCAAGTGTCATGTTGGGTTCCTTGCTCAGCAGGGAGTCTGCTCGTCCCTCTGCCCCTCCCCCTGCTCGTGCTCCCTCTCTCTCAGATAAAGGAAGTATTTTTTTAAAAAAATAAAAGGATGACTCCTGCTGTCACATTGAAAAGGGAGTGGTGACCGATAAGGACTGATGAAAAGGAGACTACTATGTTAGCACAGCCAGAAGTGGATAGCAGCTGGACAACAATGGGGAGTGACAGGGTGGGGGGTTGGAATTACGGATATATGTTGAAGATACAAGCACTAGGATTTGCTGGAGGATTGGATATGGGAAATGGGAAGTAAAAAGGAGCCAAAGAAGATTCCGAAGCATTGGCTTGGGCAACTGGCAGGCCATTTGCTGAGAAAGAATATGTTGTGAGCAGTGGAGGAGGGAATTGGTAGTTGATTGTTCATGTGAGGGGCAAACACCAGGTGCTAATATCCACAAGAAGGAGGTAGAGACTATTTGCCTAAATATGTCAGGGAAGGTTCCATTGTGTACATGTTTTTAAGCTTGCCTTAATTTATAGATGAAGTTTTCACAGATGAGAGAGAAAGGAGTGCCCTTCCCTTTAAGCAGGAAGAGCAAAGGCAAAGGAAATGGAATGCTATTGTTTGCAACGGTGATTGTTGTAATTTGGTTGCAACATATGCAACTGTTGCAAATTGCAGAGAAATAGGCTTAGAAAAGTGGGATGGAGCAAGATGGTGACAGCCTTGGATGTTCAGTTAGTTTAGACTTGACTTGACTTTTGAGAGTCTATGACTCTCAAAAGACAGCCCACTAACTCTAAAATAAGATGTATATAGCCTACTTTCTCTCCTTTGGGCCTCTTTTGGCATTAAGAATTATACACAGTCTCAAAACGTTAATTTCATTCATTTCCACATTTTTATTGAGCCTACTATGTGTCAGACATTGTTTGAAGCACCAAGGATCTGGTACCTAAATGCCTCCTTCTCTGTAGGTAGAATGCCCTTAATGACGGTGAAAGGAGTTAGGTTTTCAGTTACATGGGGAGATGCTAAAAGTTGCATGTTAAGTTTCTGATCACGCATCAACAGAAAGGAGAAAATATTACTACAAATGTGCAACAAGAGACTCCTGGAGTGAAACACAAGACAAGGTTTTATGGAGCACAGTTTGGAAAAATCATGCTCCTTTGGAGCAACACTATTAATCACTCACAGAGACTTAGCCATAAGTAGCCAGAATAAAGAGACCTACTTTTGATGAATATTGGTACCTCCCTCTCCGCCCCCTCCAGCATTCTCCTGATCAGTAAGATTCATTCTATAGAAGTCAGTGAGCAAGATAACATTCATGGCTTCCAGAATAGAAAATCAAATAGCAAGCTTGTTGGAGGACACCAGTCCCTATTTGGAGAACTAAATTTGTTACAGACATAATTTTATCCCTATCTCTACCTCCCTCATCCTTGCCCCCTACTACAAAATAAGTCAAAACCCAGCAAGCCAAGCTGCAGGGATTGGTGATAAATAATTTCCTTTATACTTGGTCAGCAGGCTCCTCAGGCAGGATTGGGGCTCTGGAAAGAGAATATAAATATTTATTTTCTTCCCACAGGCACTCCTATCTGAGAAACAAAAATCAAAAGACTATTCAGTTTTCTGAGGAGAAAAATGCTTATCCATTAGTTTTGTTTTTGGTGATGTCTGGTGTCTTGGTCCATTCAGGTTGCTAAAACAAAATAACACAGGGGCGCCTGGGTGGCTCAATTGTTAAGCGTCTGCCTTCGGCTCAGGTCATGACCCCAGGATCCTGGGATCGAGCCCTGCATCGGGCTCCCTGCTCAGCGGGAAGCCTGCTTCTCCCTCTCCCACTCCCTCTGTTTGTGTTCCCTCTCTCACTGTCTCTCTCTGTCAAATAAATAAATAAAATCTTAAAAAAAACACACACACAAAATACCACAGACTGGGTAGTTTATAAACAACATAACAGATATATCTACAAACAGATTTTTATTTCTCACAGTTCTGGCCACTGGGAGTTCAAGATTGAGGTGTTAGCATGGTCACATTCTGGAGAAAGCCCTCTTCCTGGGTCATAGCTGGTACCTTCTCACTGTGTCCTCACATGGAGGAAAGGGCTAGCAAGCTCTCTGGGGCTTCTTTTATAAAGGCACTAATCCCACTCATGAGGGCTTCACCCTCATGACCTAAGCACCTCCCAAAGCCTTCACCTCCAAATACCATCACATCAGGCATTAGGATTTCAACAAATGAGTTTTGGGGTGACACAAACATTCGTCTGTAGTGGCCAGTGACTTTTGAAAGAGGGCACACCATCATGAGAACTCTTCCAAACAATTAAAATCACTAAGAAAAGAAATGGTGAAAGGGCTGAAATGAAGAGTAATTTCAACCTTATGAGGGAAAAAAAGAATTCATTAGACAAATCATTCTCCTCTTCTGAAATAAGGAGCTGATTATAGACAGGGGCCCTTAGGATTCACGTTAGTTTACCCAGTGCAAGGTGGTTACATGTGGGAGGGTGATCCCTGATTTTACTGATGGTGACAGAGGTTTGGCAAGGTCAAAGGTTTGGGGCTCTGAACACACTAAACTCTCACATTGTTTGAATCAGAGGCATCTACTTGCTTTCTAGGGAGTTAGGACTCTTAGTTGCAAGTGACAGAAATGTAACTGAAATGTGAACAATAAAGAGGATTTGTAGGCAGGGTACTGGTGAATCTCCCAGAGCCAGTGAAAGATTAAGCAATCACCTCTCCAAAAGACAGGGATTAGTGCAGCTCCAGGAATTCCAGTAACTGGAACCATCAACTCTCCCTCTGTGCTTCCTGCTCTTTCTGCTTCTCACTGTTGCAGACAGGTTTCTTCATATTGTAGAGTGGTGGGGACATGGCTCTAGATTCATATATGTATTACGTACTGCTCCAGTTTTGACAATCCCGGGGAAGGTCTCTGACTGGCCTAACTTGAGTTGTGAACCCGTGTTTAGCCTTCCCTAGCCACGGAGACAAGACCACACAGCTTCCTTCAGACCATATGCTAGAGTGGGAGGGGGCACAGAAGAATCAGTCCTTAAAGAAGAGGAGTATCAAAGACTGACTACTGGGGAGATCCCTATAAGCCAAGTGATCACACCAATTAATGTCTACTACATCTATTTCCTGAAGAACCTCCAGATTTTTTCTGACTGGAGGAAACTTACCTTTCCAGGCTGAGATAATTCTAATACTCAGGGAAGAGGAGAAGAAAACTCTTTTGGGGTTCTAAAGAAACACCTGTAATACCTGTAAAACCTGAGTTTTAGACTATCCCCAAATGGTCCCATCCAACTCACAGTGAAAGGAATAAGGCAGGAGAGTTGGATCCCGGCTGAGCCACTGGCAACCTGAAGACTTCATTATCTGCTCTTCACCCACCTCTTGGAGAACTAACCAGAGTGGCAAATATTTCCTCAGAGGCAGATCAGAAAAATCTGTCTGTTATTTATAACATCTACTGCTTTCCTAAGAGGGGGAGGGCGAGGAGTGTGATATCAGAGTCTGATAGCTCGAAGGCCTTTTGTTTACTTGTTACTTTCATGGTTGGGAATGTAGGACTTTCAATGTTTTTAAGGACCAGCTATGTCCTTGTGGTTCCTTTGCTCAATATTTCCTTCAATTCTACGCAATATCTTGTCAACTAATTGCCATTTTTTCTTAGATTAGTTTAGGTTGTATTCCTATCACTTATAACAAAAGCATAGAACTAAGACCATGGATTATCTCATTCAGTTCTTTCAGCAATCTTTTGTGGTAGGTACTATTATTCCCTTTACACAGACGAGGAAACCAAGTTTAGAGAGGTTCAAATCTTGCCCAGATCAGCAGCTTATGAATAACAAAGACTGGACTCACACCCCAGCTAACCTCAGCCTTCCCTAGCCATGGAGACAAGACCACACAGCTTCCTTTGGACCATATACTAAGGTGGGAGGGGGCACAGATACTTGGGTGGCTTCTAAAACAGAGGATTAGTGAATTATGACTATAAGATAAAGAATGACTTTTCAAAGAACAAATTAGGACTTATGCATAGTAATAAGTATTTTTTTTTTTGCTTGTCTAAAGAGGATATATATTTTTCAAAGATGTTCAGTGTATTGGTTAACCATCATGCAAAACAAATCATCCCAAAATTCAATGACATGAAACAATAACGATTTATTATTTTTCATGCATCTACAGAAGGACTGAGGGTCAGCTGATCTAGGCTGGGCTCAGTTGAGGTAGCTCTAGATCATATGTCATTGGCTTCCTCAGACCAGTGGACTGGCCATAACCAAGGCATAGTCTTCTCATGTTGATGGCAGAGAACAACCCCAAATATGGAAGCTCATTTTATGCCTCTACTTGTGTTATATTTACTAATATACTTTAGGCCAAAAGAAATCACATAGCTGAACTGACAGTCAAGGGGGTCGTCAAATATACTCTGCCTCAAGGAGCTGCAAAGACACATGGGAAGGGCATGGAGACAGAAGGGATGAAGAATTTGGAGCGATTAATGCCATCTACCACACAGACGGTTATCACAAATGATTTTTCTTAGTGACAGTGTTCTGGTTAATTATCATGGTGGATTAGAAGCTCAGAAAAGGCTCACCTAATGGTTCTGGCTCATGCATCTTCTCAAACAGCTGCAGTCAGTTGATGGCTGGAGCGGAACAGAACGAACTTTGAAGTGGATGGGTGCTGCCTGGTATCTCGCTCTCAGAGACTTACCATGTGATCTTTTGACATGGGTAAATTTGGGCTTCCTCACGACATGCTGACCTTAGGGCACATGGACTGCTAACTTTTAAAACAAGGTTTAAGAGCAACTAGCCTAGGTCATGAAGTTGAAGCAAGCCTTGGAATTTCTGTAACTTCACTTCTGCCACGGTATTCCATTAGTTACAAGTGAGTCACAGCCTGCCTAGACTCAAAGGGAGGAGTAGTGGATTTTACTTCTTGACAGAGGTGTGGCAAACTTCTAGAGCACATGGAATGGAGATTTTAGTTTAGAAAATATAATCTGCCACAGGCAGTATGATTGAGCAGAAAATTGGACCTGTCTTCTAGCTCTGGTTTGCTGTTTACTAGCTACGTAACTTTAGACATTATCTGATCTGATATTTAATATAAATATCAAATGAATGAATGAATGGCATAGAATGACTTCTTCAGGCTTCAGTTTCTTTCCCTGGGACTAATAATACCTAAGGAAAGTCATGAAGAATCAATGAGATGAAAGGATTGAAGATGTTTTGAAAATTTGAAAGGGCAAACTTCTGTGGGTATTATCTTTTTTTTCAGAGCCTATGGCATTCTTTTTGGAATATTCTCAGTAATGTCAAATCTTTGTCATCTGAATAATTTGGTTTTTGGAAAGATGTGAAGGTCATTTCGAGTAGGAAAAGGACATATGATTTCACTGGGTAATAACATTTTGGGGTCTAAAATGAGATATCATTATAACATGATGAGACTGATATTTTTAAAGTGGCTGGTAACCTGGTCTGGATGACATTTCCAAGAAAACATTACTGGAAGTGTTTTGGTAGAAGGCAGGGGAATTGAAATAACCGTATGACAGCTGCAAATGCAGGATAAATACTCATTTGAGTGTTTAAGAATGGGATTAAATGCTTTATCATCTCTCTTGCCCAGTGTCTGAGGAAAGACTCAAGCTTCATTTCTGGGATGGGGAAATTTGAATTTTACTGGTGGTCAGTTAAAAGAAAAGCCAACAGGGATTAAGTGAGATAATTATATTGATAGCTAAGGACCAGCTGTAGAATTCCAAAAGTCATGAGAAAAGCACTTTCAATTGTCACTTTTATATTTATCTTTTACAGTTCAATTACCAAGATATTATTTTTTATGTACACATTTTTTTTTCTTTTCGTAATCTTGGAGACAGCTAAAGGGAAGTTATTTTGTTTTACTTTCCTTGAAGTTTTCTTTTATTTTCAAAAAATAAATGATTTCTTAGTCCTTGAAACAAAGATAATTAAAAAGAAGGAAACTGGGTGCCTGGGTGGCTCAGTTGGTTAAGCGACTGCCTTCGGCTCAGGTCATGATCCTGGAGTTCCAGGATCGAGTCCCGCATTGGGCTCCCTGCTCAGCGGGGAGTCTGCTTCTCCCTCTGACCCTCCCTCCTCTCATGTGCTCTGTCTCTCTCTCTCATTCTCTCTCTCAAATAAATAAATAAAATCTTAAAAAAAAAAGAAGGAAAGTGATTTCAGCAAATGGAGCTAATCAGTACCAGCATTTTCTTTCTTAAAGGCATATGGTAGTGGTTGTTCTTCTCTAGGGAAACCTCATGTGATAAAGTGGATAGCACTGTGACATCAAAACCAGCAAAAAAGAGTCTTAGCAGACTAGTTAGGTAATTTTGATATTATTTTCATTCGGAGTAAAGCTTAGGGGAAAAAAGTGTTTTAAAGGAGAGAAAATGTAAAACAATAAGATAAAAAGTGAAATTATATATAATAAATAATATTCCACATAAGCTATATAAATAGGATACATATATTTTATAAATATACACACTAGTATTAGGTCAGAGCTTTTATATAAGTAGTATACTTATATAAAGTATAAGTATATATCCTAATATATATATATGTGTATGTACTAGAATTATGCACAGGATTAACATTCTAGCTGATTGCATACTCTCCTAAAAAGATCGCTAAAGACCATTATATACCCACTCAATTCTTGTCAAACCTGAAAGGCAGTGAATAGCTACCAGAGATACTTGAGTGGCTTATGGTCTCTTTGACTTTGTGGGCAAGGCCTCCATCTTTTTTCTGTTGCCCATTCCCCTTTGCCCTTCTTCAGATGGGGCAAGCCTCAGTCCTAGGCAGCTCAGACAGCCCACATGTCACTGCTCATCGAGAGGCTGGCTTCTCCGGTAGATAAAAAGGATCTTGTTGGCAGCAGCCTGATATGCAGTTTTGAGCCCCAACCGGTCTCTTATGAGAAGTGCTGGTGAACACAGGACCCATTAATCACTGATAACCAAAGCTGGTTTCCATAGCATGAATAGGACATGTAATTGCTTCTTCCTTGCTCCAGGTCCTTCAAGAGTACACATCCTAAGCTCTAGGACACCTCTCCTTGGGGCGCTTCTAACCCGAGAGCCAGATAGGTCTGAGGAGAGTTATTTATTACATAAAATTTATTATCTCCAATTATGACTACTGCCATCAGTCATTAAATTTTTGCCAAAGCAATGCACAACAAAGCTAAAGGCTTCTCATTCTAGTTTGCCTTTTTCTTATTGTTAACAGTGGTTGAGTATATTTTTACATGTTTATTGATAACTTGTGATTTTTCTGTGACTTGCCCACTTTTGTCTCCCACTCGGTTTTTTATTCGGATATTTTTGTTTTTATTGATTTGTAAAGCTTCTCATAAAACCGAATATTGTGATATCCATGGAGAGGGACCACTCAGATCCCCTTCAAGGAGGAACTTGTTCCCCAGCTGCCAGGAGCACCGTTAGCAGAAAGCCATCAACTGTTAGTCTCTTCGGGGATGGCATCAGCTGCAGAGCCACCTTGCCCAAGATCACACCCTCTACCATAACGGCTAACATCCGTATGTAATAGAGGACTGATGTAATAGAGGAAAGGCTATAAGGATCCAGGCATTCTGGCCCATTAGAAGCAATTCTGATAGGCCATTTTACCTCCAGACCTCCCTGTGTGGTCAGCTAAAGCTGTTGTTTGGGTCTGCATTGCAACTGGACTTTTCCCTCAGCCAACTCCTGAGTCCTTCCCCTGCCTTCCACAGGGATTGATCCTAGGAGTATTTTCTAAAAAAAAATATTCTGTCTCAGATTCTGCTTCCTGGAGAATCCAATCTGTGAAAAATATATATTTTATATTGCAGCAAATATTTTCTTAGAAAATTTTCTCAAGCAAATTTTGCCTCAGGACCTTTGCACATTCTTTTCCCTACGTCATTTTCCCCTTGGCTCTCTCCTACTTCCTTAGGTATCAGCTAAGATGTCATGTCCTTACCAAGGCCTCCCCTGATCTTCAGCCTAAATCAAGTCTTATTATTTTCTGTCATGGCTTCTTATATTTTCTTTCACAGCACTTATCTCAGATTTTAATCTTATCAATAGATTTATTTGATTATTTGTTGAATGCCTGAATCCTTTACCAGACTACAAACTCCATGAGGGCAAATATGTTTAAAAATGTTTTTTCATCATTCTTTATTCAGTTACTATCATAGTTCCTGACATATAGTACATCTTTAGTAAATTTTAGTTCAGTGAATGAAGGGATGAATAAAGCGGTGAAGGCAAGAATGAGTTCTCTCTCTAAAAACATGATTTTCAAACAAGGAAAACTCCTTGGCTACTGGGTTTCTAACACAAACATCACCAGTTGAAATTATGAAACTGTTCTTCATTCTTTTTTGGGGTCCTGAAATTCTTCTGTGGTGTGGGCCTGAGGTTTGGTTATAAATTAATCCTGTCCATATTTTCTTGCAATGGAATCCTTGAAATTTATTTCAAGGGATTGCCTTTGGAATCCAAGGTTCTTTTGAATGCAGTTTTAAAACCATTATTCTGTGTAATTAGAATATTATAAATGAGGGAAAAAATAGGAGTTCTATGGTTAAACCATTTAAAAACAAAATTAATTCCCACTGCTCAAGGCCTAAAGGGAAAATCTAGAAAGTGGGCAGAGAAAATGGGTTGTCTCATTAGATTTTGTTCAGGACCTATTATTACCAATTTAGTAGCTCACCCTTGAATTGGATTAGAGTATTACCATGATTACTATATTTATAATATTACAAGGGATTTATAATGTGTCATTTGCAGCTGAAATTTCTCATGATTATTTTAGCCTAGAAGCAGTAATAATACTTAATCAAGCAAAACTTTCTATTTTTTATGCCATTTAACAATGTGTAGTTAAATCACATGTGATTCTTGTATGATGGATGAATTTTATTACATCCAATTTTGTAACTAGCCAGAAAGACTGAAAGCTTAATACCAAATGTATTCTGCATATCATTGGGACTTGGTTAAAGACAACTTGGTTGTCCTCTTTCCTTCTTTTAAGAGATATATGGGCCTCAGAACATGGACTTATTGTCACATATATACCTATAATCATTCAGAAAAGAATTTCTACATGCTAACAACAACTTTTTTTTTCCCCAGACAAGGGGGAATAAAACTAATTTCTCATCTTTCAACCAATCATTTTTCTATTGGGTGAGTCTGCTTCCTGGGTCATTTGTTTCATCAAAACTTGGATCAAAATATCTTTTAAAATCAGGAAGAAAAACATTTTATAAAATAAGTAAAGGACAGATAGATCTCTTATCTGTTCCTCAATCATGACAGTCTTTTTTTTTTAAGATTTTATTTATTTATTTTTCACAGAGAGACAGAGAGCACAAGCAGGGGGAGTGGCAGGCAGAGGGAGAAGCAGGCTCCCCGCTGAGCAGAGAGCCCCAGGCAGGGCTCCGTCCCAGGACCTGGGGCGGAAGGCAGATATTTAACCAATTGAGCCACCCAAGTGCCCCAATCATGACAGCCTTTTTTTTTTTTTTTAAGGATTTTATTTATTTTATTTGAGAGAGAGAGAGAGGTAGCAAGAGAGAGCAGGAGCAGGGAGGAGAGGGAGAAGAAGGCTCCCCGCTGAGCAGGGAGCCTGACTCAGGGCTTGATCCCAGAACCCTGGGATCTTGACCTGAGTTGAAGGCAGCCATTTAACCTGAGCCACCCAGGCGCCCCCAATCATGACAGTCTTAAAGAGAAATCCAGAACACCAACATACCTTTTTCTTTGTCCTTTATTCTTCTGTTCAGCTCTTAGCCATCCAACAAAGTACTTCTAAGGACAGCAGGGAAAGAATATATACCCCTTCCCTTTACTAGGTGTTTACCACCAGGGGTTCTAAGGGAGGATTTAGGGGGTCAGTAAACTTGGATTTTAAAAAAAGATTGCATCTTTATTTTCACTTACTTCTAACTAACATTTAGCATTTATAAATCTAGGCAACAAACCCTACAGCAGTGTGAGTACTATCTATGCCTTTATTCTCCAGGAGAAATGATATATAATTGTTATTTCATTTTCCCAATGTTACAGGTGTCTCTCATTTACATCCATCACTACTTCAAAATGATGGTAGTTATTAGATCTGCTGCTGGATCTAGTCACTTAATGCCTCAGTGAAGAAGCAAGTGTGTTATTAGATCACAGCATTTTTTCCCCCAAAGTATTTTTGTAGATATATTTCAGTATAGTTGGTTTGCTCTTTAACAATGTATTTTAAGTATTTACCAACATAACTTTGAGAAGTGTTTTATAGGCTTCATAAGGCTGCTAAATGGGGTCCATAGAACAGAAAGGGTCAAGAACTCCTAATGCAGTTATTTTCAAAGTTATTAGACTTAACTTTCCCTTTCTTTAAGAATTGAGGTGAAATTCACATAACGTGCAATTAACCATTTTAGAGTGTACAAGTCAGTGGCATCTAGTGCAGTCACGATATTGTGCAATCACCACCTCTATAGTTTCAAAACATTTTCATCACCTCAGAAAAACACCCCACATCCTTTAAGGAATCATTCCCCGTTGCTCCCTTGCCCCATTCTTCTAACAACTGCTAATTTTTTCCCTGTCTTTACAGATTTGCCTAGTCTGGATATATATCATATATATATCATATAAAAGGAAATCATACAACATGTGACTTTTTGTGCCTAGCATCTTTTGCCTAGCATTAATGCTGTTGATGTCCATCCAAGAATGTATCAGAACTTCATTTCTTCTTATGGATGAATGGATAAACTAAATTTTTCTTTTAATAAGAAGTCTTTTGTGTTACTCTCCTGAAATGAAATTGATAGATAATAAAACCTACTACACATAATTTCAAAAAATCAGTGTAATAATTATAAAGAAAACACAAAAGAAAAATAATTTGTAATAAAATTATGTGTATTTCAATATGAAAATGCTCAGGCACTAGTACTAAAGATATATTAAATAGTCATATGCTTGCATCCATATACAGAATCACCATGAATTAAGAGCGATAAATGTAGATTAATACAGTGTATAGTATCAGAGTCTTAAATACCATGCATGTATCTTAAAACAATGTAAAAAAATTCTTTGTGTTCTATATGAAATGTCATTAGTTTTTGGGCTGACATAATTTTTTATTTATTTTTATTTTTTTTAAGATTTTATTTATTTATTTGAGAGAGAGAGAGAATGAGAGATAGAAAGCACGAGAGGGAAGAGGGTCAGAGGGAGAAGCAGACTCCCTGCTGAGCAGGGAGCCCGATGCGGGACTTGATCCCGGGACTCCAGGATCATGGCCTGAGCCGAAGGCAGTCGCTTAACCAACTGAGCCACCCAGGCGCCCTGACATAGTTTTTTAGAAAACAGATTTTACACTTACATGAAAGTCTGATGGGACATTTCAGAGCAATGAAGAACACGGGACAACACTTCCTTGGGTAGGGTTGTCTTATGTGTTGTAGCATGTGTATCACTAAATGGCAGTAATGCTCCTTGATCACTGTGACATCAGAAAACACCCTGGCAATTTCAAAAAGGCCTCTTTGGGGGCAGTAGTGACCCACAGAGAACATGTGACCCAAAGTTTACTCCCTGAATCTTGACATTTCTCTGAAGACTCATGTTTTATCCCTAAAATTAAATGCATGTCTGTTTTCTGTGATACAAAGGAAGTGTTCCTGTTTGAATATATATGTAACTCTCATGTATCTGAATTGCATGGGGGCCAGTCTGAGTATACTACATCTTCCTAAAGCACAAGTCTAACTCCAAGAGCCTTCAGGGGTAACATAGATGTCCCTGTAAGCTTCAAAGGAAGTCTTCACCTACAGCAAAACTTCATTACAATCCATTTTCAAACTCTGTTCTTTTTACAAAGTCCCTCTTTTTCCCCACCCAAATATCTGTCCTTCAGCTTTTCCAGCCAGACTGGCTTCAGATCTTTCCACAGTTCTCTGTAAATCTTGTGCCTTAGCACACTCCACCAAACAGAAAAATCATTACACAGTAAAATCCTGTGATCAAGTTTCCTGGTCCCTCCCTCCAGAGGGGTGCAGACTCTTCTAGGAGGTATCTTGATATTTGTTTCCTTTTGTTGTTTCCTGGTAGAACAAGGCATTTGGGCACCTGGGATTTCATTTTTGAGGCTTCTGGGCTTTAGGAACAGACTTTAGGAACACACGGGCCCTGGAATCTGCCCTCTGCAGCCCAGCCCCTGGCTTGTTCTAATGCTCAAGCCAAGCCGCTGTGATATTGACACCCCACAGTGCTTTTCTCCAAGTAGTTGCTTAAAAATTGCTTTAAAACAAACAGATTTGTTCTCAGGGACTCTTCTGAGAGTGGAAAGTCAGGTAAAGAACATTGAAACTATGTCACTTCAGAAAAAAAAAAATATACAATTTGCTGTTAGGCATCCTAAAGGCTGAACCACCAAGAGTGAGGTTGCAGAGCCCGGCCGCCATTTGCTCTTGGTCAGGTGGTGAGAGGTGTCAGGCCCAGTGGGAAATTCTTTTTCACTTGGACCAAATATATAGTATACTTTCTTGATTCAAGATACCGGCGCTATGTCCTAATATTTGAGTTGAACAATCTCCTTGAGAATTTTCATAAAAACATCCTGCTGAATTACATACAAGTGTGGATCTGGCAGATATATCTGATATTTGTGAAATATGAAGAGAAAATGATTACCAGTGAACTATTGCCTATTCAGAAGCCCATCCTATCTATATTGAGAAGCCTTCAAAGTGGGAGCTAAAATTTGTTGCTCTTTAATAGCTGTATATCTCGGGAAAAAAATGTGTATTTCCAAGTAGGTATTCAGTAAGTCTTCAGAAAAGGACCTCTGAGCATTTAAGCTTTTCAATTAAGATAATGGAGTTGGGGGTGGTGAAAGAGGTGGGTAAAATTATTTAAGGTAAAAATTAGATAGGACACTTGCTTAAAAATAAAATGATACAAAAATGCCCAATAACAATAAGGAAGGGTATGCAGGATCTCTAGAAGAGCAAAATTGTCCATGGGATGCCCACAGGTGAACCTACTTCCACCTAACATAAAATGATTAATGATTTTGCAGACTAGCCTACAAATGTACCATTTTATGCCCAAGCTAAAGCAACAAAAATTCAAGTTAAGAGCAAACGTTATAAATACTAAAGGTACTAATGACACTCTTATAGGCATTATTAGTTAGGAAGTTAAAATAAAACATGATTTTCATTAGATGATAAAGAAAAATACAGTTAATAACAAAAGAAATTATATATTTTCTTAAATTACCACGCTAGATATTGTTTCAAAGTTTTTGAGATGTCAAGTCTCCTGGAGTCATTTTTATTTTGTAGAGCAGATTTAGGTTCACAGCAAAACTGAGCAGACGGTACAGAGGCTTCCCTTTTACTCTCTACCCCACACACATGCACAGTATCCCCCACTATCAATAACCTTCATCAGAGTGGTACATTTGTTAAAATCAAACCTACATTGATGCATTATTGTGACCTAAATTCCTTAGTTTACATTGGTATTCACTCTTGGGGTTGATATTCTATGCATCTTGACAAATGTATAATTGTTACAGAAACCCAAGTTCAGCTAGCTACCTGTTGCTCAGAAAGCCAATACTTAAGATACGAGTTTTCATTGGAAAGGAATATGAGCTTTATTCAAGACACTGGCCACCTGGGGAGAAGGCAGACTCCATCCAGTGGCCAACTCTGAGGCTTCTGAGGGCCCCAGGGGTTTTACAGGAGTTTAGGGCAGTTAACATTTGTACAGACTCAATGGTACAAGCTACAGACATTATCTGAGTGCTTGGAGGTTGTGCCTGGGGGGTCTGATTTCTGTTTTGTGATGTGCAGAGGTGCTCTAATTCTTTCTATGAAAGAATGCATGATCTACAAAGAAAGGTTAATTAATCACGCAGGTTAAGGGAGCTTGCTAAGGCTGGAAGGCCACTAGGTTGGCTGGAGGGGCTGAGGTGGCTTCATAATGACATGTAGCCATCATTACAGAATCATACAGACCAGTTTCACTGCCCTAAAAATCCTCTGTGCCCCACCTGTTCATTTCTCCCCCCACTCCCAATCTCTGAAACCACTGATCTTTTTACCGTCTTCATAGTTTTGTCTTTTCCAGAATTTATACATTTGGAATCATATAATATGTGGCCTTTTCAGATTGGCTTCTTTCACTTAGTAATATGCATTTAAAGTGTTTGCATGTCTTTTCATGGCTTGATAGCTCATTTCCTTTTTAGCACTGTCTGGATGGACCCTTATTTATTATTATTATTATTATTATTATTATTTTGGACCACAGTTTATTTGCCCATTCACCTCTTGAAGGACATCTTGGTTGCTTCCCAGTTTGGGTAATTATGAATAAAGCTGCTATAAACATCCATGTGCAGGTTTTGTGTGGACATAAGTTTTCAGTTCATTTTGATAAATACCAAGGAGCATGACTATTGGGTTGTACGGTAAGGTAAGAGTATGTTTAGTTTTCTAAGAAACTGCCAAACTGTCTTCCAAAGGTGCTGTAGCATTTTCCATTCCCGTGAGCAATTAATGAGAGTTCCTGTTGCTCCACCTCTTGGAAGCATTTGGTGTTGTCAGTGTTTTGGATATTAGCCATTTTGAGTGTAGTGATATCTCATTGCTGCTTAATTTGCATCTCCCCAATGACAAATGATGTGGAGTATCTTTTCATCTGCTAATTTCCCATCTGTATCTCATCTATGGTCAGGTGTCTCTCGGAGCTTTTCCCTATATTTTAAATTGGGTCATTTATTTTTTTGTTGTTGAGTTTTTAGAGTTCTCTGTGTATATTTTGGATACCGGTTCTTTATTAGGTAAGAGTTTTGCAAAAATTTCCTTCCAGTCTGCTTAACATTTCAACTAAAATTCTCTTTTAATATCATTTCAGTTGGTTTTTATAGTTGAACTTACTACATATTCTTTCTTACTAATAGAAGTAACTTAATTTAAGTACTTCATAAGTAATAGTTCATGTAATATTTTCACAACATTTTGAATGAAATTATATAGGTAGTAAAGAGGGGCTTTCAATTAGTGAGAATTTCTTCTAACATATTTTCTATGAAAGAAGAAAATGAAGATTAGAATTAAATTCAGCTGGGAGAGAAAACAGAAACAAACAAACAAAAAGAATACTAGTGGCTAAACAAGATAGATATTTATTTTTCTTTCATGTAGAAGTTCAAAGGTATGTATTCTGGAGCTGTCTGGCCACTTGGCTCCACAAAGTCCTTTGGGGTGCAAGCTTCTTTCAGCTCAAAGTTCCATTCATCAAGGGCATGGCCCTTATCTTCATGGACAATGTAGTATCCAAGTTCTAAATAACAGAATGTAAGAAATGATGAAGAGGAAGAGATAAAGGATGAGCTAACTGCCTCTCTCTCTTCCCCACCCCAGCTTTATTAAGATATAATTGACATTTAAGGTTGTGTAAGTTTAAGGTGTACAGTGTGATGACTCGATGCATGTAATACTGTAAAATCATTACCAAAATAATGTTAATTAATAGCTTCATCACCTGACATGATTACCTTTTTTGCATGTATGTGGGGTGAGAATATTTAAGATCTATTCTCTTAGCATGACTATAGTCACCATGATGTACAGTACATCCCTAGAACTTACAACTGGAAATTTGTACCTTTTGACCAATATCTCCCTATTTCTTCTACCCTCTAGTCCCTGGCAACTACTACTCTACTCTGTTTCTATGAATTCAGCTTTTCTTTCTTACTTTCTTTTTTTTTTTTTAATAGTCCGCATATAAGTGAGATCATGCAGTATTTGTCTTTCTCTGTCTGACTTATTTCACTCACTCTAATGCCCTCAAGTTCCCTCCATGTTGTTACAAATGGCAGGATTTCCTTCTTTCCCATGACTGAATAAAATTCTGTTGCATAGATACACCAGATCTTCCTAAGGAATGTTCCTAGATGTCCCATTGGTGGACTTTAGTTACATGGTCACACCTATTGTAAGGAAAGCTGGAAAGTACAGTTTTTATTTGGAAAAGTCAAAAATTCTCCCGCTATAAAAGAAGGGGAGTACTGATGCTGGGGGGGACAACTAATAGGCTCTGTCACCCACAAACTTATTTAATCACTTTGCAGTATCTCGCACTACTTTGTTCTTTCTTTCTTTTACCCATTTTTAAAATTAGATTGTTTATTTCTTATCTTTCATTTTTAAGAGTTTTTTGTATATTTTGGTGACAGTACTTTATCAGATATATCTTTTGCAAATATTTTCTCTGATCTGCAGCTTCTCTTACTCTCTTGAGGTATCATCACTTTTACAAAAATAAGTATATGAATACACAACAGCATTTAATATATTTCAAGATCTAAAGTTCACAGACAAAAATCCTGTTGTTTTGTTGCATTGTCATGATAATAACTTTGTTCTTCAGTAGAGTAATAGTCAATATTTAAGTGAGAAATGATCTGGAACTTTGACGTGTATGTAGAAGGAAAATCCGTGGCTCACAAACAGAGGATGAACAGGAACTCTAGGTAACATTTAGAAATACTTTTGTAACATTTATTTGATAATATGACAAATGTTTTAAATGTTTGGTAGCAGGAAAATATTTTCAAAGTTGTCCTTTAGTTAAAGTATTCAAAAAGCCAGTGAAATATTTTGTGTCTCCCTGAACAGATAAATTAGTAAATGTTCAAAATTATTTTAAAATTCTCCTTACTTTTGTTGAATCCTACTATATTTCATGGCCCAGCCCCTAAAGTTAGCCATTAGCTAGTAAGTGTGAGCAATGGCAATTAGCAGATTTTTAACTTTGTTTATTTATCATGTTATAGGTAAGGAGAACAATTAATTTTAGAGACATATGCTGCTTTTACAAAATATCACACATAAATGACTACTCCACAATTCCAAAATAATTTTATTTCCTAACAGGATAATCTAGCATTTCAGAAAATGACAACTCTATCCAAGTTAGATTTAGTGTTACACTTACCAATGCTAAAAGAAGAAACAGAATTGGGATTCACTAATTATCTAATTTTTCTCTAGCTCCAACTCCTATCTCTACCACAGTTTCATAGCTGTGGGAGATGCTGGTTTTGTGCCACTTTTAATGAAAGACTTTTGCTTTAGTTGTCAGCCTTCTCAGGGATGGACTTTTCTGCTTTGTCCATGTCATGCCCTTTCTAGGGAAACCCATATCTGATCACTGGGGTTATAAAGGCCCAGTGATTTTGGCCCTATCCCGGACAACTCTAGCTTAAGCTCTAGAATATTCTGCTGGGTTTGGTCTTACTCTAAGAATCTGTAGATCATTAGAAATTAGCCCACAACATTGTCTCAGTAGGGTTTATTTTATTGAAACATCTGAACTTCGAAGGTGAATAGAACAATTAAGCTTTTATTTTCCTACACGAGGAAATAAAATTATATAGCCACTATGATACATGCACAAAAGAAATCCCCCCGCCCACCTTTATGGGAGAGTCTGCCTTACAGTTTAGCCTAATCAAGATTACACATTACAAATCCTCCACTGTCGACAAAAACATTTTAGGATCTGCAATCTAAGTAGAATCTAAGGGGTTACTGACAATATCTCCTACGATCCTTTCTGGAAATTGGATAGACCAGGCTCTTAATTTTAACTGTCATGAAATAATTGGCAAAATTGAAAGAACCCAGGTGCCTAGTTGGGAATAATGTGAACCTAGTTCACAGTTGGAGTAGAAATATGTAGAATTCTCACAGACCTTTCCAAGGAAGTTGGACTATATAGGGAAAGAAAATGACATTTGTGGCAGACAAATGTCTCGTTGTCCTCCAATATTCATTTTTTCTTTTTCTGTAGTAGTATGGCATCTAGTTTCTATTTGGGCCTCTGCTGACCCAGAAAAATCAGCTGCTAGTTTATAGTTAGTTGTGGCCAGTAGACCAAGTGCTGCCCAACACAATGCAAGTAAAAGTAGGGTTACAGTTTCTGGGATGTGTTCTTAAGGGAAGGAGCACACCCTTCTTTTCTTTTTCTTTCTTTCTTGATTGCTTGCTTGCTAGGTGAAATGAGGATGTGATGGTTGGAGCTGTAGCAGCCATTCTGAACTATGGGGGTAACCTTAGCAGTGGAAATCAAACATAAGAGCAACAAGACAGAAATAACTTGGTTCTCTCACATGGGAGATCCCTGTATCACCTACCTCCAGACATTTATGTTGATCAAAATCCTGACCACCATCTAGATATAAGTACTATTCTCTCTATATAAAGTTATATGATGGCTATAGAGCCATCTTAGTAAGATTTCTGCTGGCAGATTTTTGTAAGTAAAAGTTTGTTCCAACCAATTTTAAAAAATCTTGTCTATCTTGTTAACATTAAGAACCGGAAGATGTAATTTGTAGCTATGGAACAGAGAGAGGCAGAAACTAGTTTAGACTAGAATCAGATCCATAATCATGACTTAATTGATATAAATTAATTAATATAATCTTTGCAGGGGGGCACCTGGGCGGCTCAGTCGTTAAGCGTCTGCCTTCGGCTCAGGTCATGAACCCAGGGTCCTCGGATCGAGTCCCGCATTGGGCTCCCTGCTCAGCAGGAAGCCTGCTTCTCCCTCTCCCACTCCCCCTGCTTGTGTTCCTTCTCTTGCTTTGTCTCTCTCTCTCTCTGTCAAGTAAATAAATAAAATCTTTAAAAAATATATATATATATAATCTTTGCAAAGACGTTTGTCTTTTAGTTGTAAGAGTCAGATTTTAAGTTAGAGTTATATTTTTCATGAATTTATGTATTCATTGTGCATATTAACATTTCACTGAGAAGCCAATTTTTATTACAGAACTTTAAGAGATTATTTAAAACAGGCCTCCTCTTTTAATTAAAACCATTTCACTTAGTTTTTGCAGAGAGCATGTCAACTTTTTTTGCCTCTTTCTGTAAAATTGCTACTATTTTTGCTTTCACTTTTAGACTGAATAACAGATATTTAATTTTCTTTAAAAGTTTTAATTTCTAATGAAAAAAATCTTTTTTACTGCTTTCTTCTGGATTCTCTCATTCTGATTTATTGTGAGAATTAAACTTCATATTGACTGGAGGTCATTGGTGATCTCAGAAGGTGGAGGAAGCTCATTTGAATTGAGATGGGGAAAGAATATGAAGTGGAGATACTTTTCTGGAAAGTGGATAAACAGAATTTCTTATGCCAATAGAAAAATCTGGTAAAAGGGACTTCCAGGAGCAATTTAACTCCACAACAAAGGAGCCATTATTATATGCTGGGCATGCTGCTACATCCTGCAAGGATACTAAATCTTAATTCCTGGGTGTTTGGCTCATTAACAATCCATTGGGTTGGTTGGGGTGAAATAAAGAACATGATAGGTTCACAAACATATAGGTACGGTACCAAGTGCCATTGTAGAAGTGAAAATGTAAGAAAAGAAAGGATAAATCACTTCTAGTTGTGTAAAATAGGAAAGGCCTCACGGAGGAAATAGCATTCGAAGAAGTTACCTATTTGTTGCTGTTGTTGTTCTATAAATCAGTGTCAAGGTAAAATCTTCACAAGGAGTTCTGTTCATGTCTTATGATGTTTGTGTATGTGTGTAATGCTTGTCTTCTACATTGGACGGTATCTAGAGCAGTGTCTGGCATAGAATAACCGCTCAATTTTATATCATTATAATAAAAATAATATGATAGTAAATATTAACCGTATGAGTGAAGTAGTGAATGCATATTTGCATTAATAAGTGGCCGTGAGCTCCTCAGGGGTGGTGGATGTTATCTTGCTCATCTTTGAACCTCGGCCTCGCTTTGGAGAGCGCGCGTCACTGTCAATTCGCTGGGCGTTTTGTTTTCTCTGATCGGTCTCCAGGGCGGGCCCGAGACGGGCTGGGGCGGGGATCTAACTCCAAGCCCCGGAAGGGAGTGATGGCTCCGGCCAGTAGGGGGCACCGGCGCGCAGCTGGGCCAGGGTCCCCCAGCGCCGCCCTGCGCGGAGCCCGACTGCCGTCGACGCCATGCGTGCGCTGCTGCCGCTCCTGCGCACCGGCTGGGCCTGGCGCGCGGGGTCCCCCGCAGCCGCCCGCTTGCCCCGGGGAAAGAGTGCAGGGCCGGGGCCGCACCGCGCCATGGCCTTCTACCGCACGGAGGAGCGCGGCCAGCCCTACTCCCCCGATTACCGCCTCTTCTTCAGTAAGTAGCTCGAGGGGCCCCCGGCGGGCGGCGCACCAGGGGGAGGCTCGGGGTGGGGCCTGTGCGGTCCGCGCGGCCTCCTCCCTCCTTCCTTCAGGCTTGCGGTGGTGGCGGAACAGGCCAGGCCACCTCCCCGCATGCGGGGGGCCCGCGCCGAGGCACCGGAGCTGCCAGCGAGGGGGCGGCGCACTGAGCCCCCGAACGCGGAGCGCAGAGACGCAGGGTGATGGGCGGCCGGCGGAGCCGCGCTGAGTCCCCCTGGGCGAGGCCAACCGCCCTCCCCCAGCGGCGGTAGACGCTCAGGGGCGCCCGCCGTCAGCGCGCGGCGGCCCCGCAGCCTTAGGCCAGGCCCTGCCGCGACTCAGGGTTCTGGTAAGTTCGTTGTGCGAGGGAAGGGCAGAGTCCGCTGCCGGCCGGCTCTCTCGGTGGGCGTAACCACGCTCCTCCTAGTGAGGGCCGCCTACAGTTGGAAAGGCGGGCAGAACTTTGGAGATGCCTAGTCCAGTGGATCTTTTTTGGGGGGGGGGGGATAGGGTTGGGGGGACTCTGGCGAAGGATCTCCCAGAAGCATGAATTTATATTCACAAGTGTGCACTTTGAATGCGATGCTCGATTAAGAGCCTAGTTGGCTCCGGCTAGCCCTGTCTTCTCACATTGAGCAAGCCCCAGAGGGCGAAGCGAATTGCCGGGCCCTGAGCTGGCCGGCTAAGTCAGAAAACGACCCAAGTCTCCGTTATTCTCATTTTTCTTTGCACCCACATATTTCACTGTGTAGGTGAAAATAGGGAGGTTGGTTGAGTTGCCTTCATGCCTCATTGACTTCCGAGCCGTGAGGGGGAGTAGTACCTTTTTTGTAAAGGCCTTGCCTTTCCGCCCGTCTCTAAAGAGCACCAGCTTTGGAAGCCTTCAGATCTAAGCTCGAATCCTGGGTTTTTTAGCTCTTAGCTCCGTGACCCCGGAGGAGTTTCTTAACCTGCTACGCCTTGTTTTTTCTTATCTGTAAAACAGGGCGGTAAGAATTTCGTGATAAAGTGTATATAAAATGATTAGTCACACAGTCTGCAATATAAATTATTATAAATAATATCTGTAATCATTATTGATATCTGTAATTTATAAAATGTTTACACGTATCTTACATGAACTTAGGGTCGAAGAGTATTTTATGGGAGAGAAAACTGAGTTAGTTTAGTTCTTGGATTATGATGCAACTGATACTAAAATAGCTATATTCTTCAAAATTGGTTGCTTTTTTTTGTTTTTCCTCTGTGCTGCATATTCTTTCCCATCCTTGCTTAGTCAAGATTCATCAGGTGGAGAGGAACCCTTAACAGGAAGTCCCAAATTTTGAGTGGATTGTGTTCCAAAAGGTTATGTATGATGTGATGATTTGGGGCACAGTTTTCTATAGAGTGTTATGAAATGGCAGTTAGGTTTTTGAGCAGATAAAAGCTTGTCTAAACGCATAACATGGTGAAAATATTCTAGATTTGCAGTAAGCACGGTAGTAATAGACCAAGAAAGTCAATAAATATTTATGAAGTGTGCTAGATACAGTTAGCCATGGCACTGAGGAGATTTGAGTTACGAGCCCTGCTCTCAAGAGAGTCATGATGTCAGTATAGGTAATTAGGGAAAAATATAAAAACACTGAAAAATATTTTACTTGAATGTTAACTGAGAAAACGTGGTCTCAAGGAGCCTGGGGCATATGGGATAGTTGACAGAGCATAGGCTTTGAAATGGACTCCTAGGCCTTCATCCTGACTCTGCCCTGTGCTCTCACTGTGTGTGATTTGGGCAGGTGATTCCTTCCATTTTTACAGGGCGTTTTTTTTTTAGCTGTGGTATAATACAGTTGACCCAGCAGTGATCTTCAAGGTTCTTCTTGGTGCTGATCTTCCTTGAAGGCATTGGATAAATAGTAGATATTTTAACATTCTCTACTGGGACAGGGCCTCTATAAGGTATTTCCAAGGCTATATTGGCCTTACGCTGTGGTTTCTTTCTTTAGCTACAAGTGTATTCAGACTCAACGATTTTTCTATAACTAGAATGCCAAAAATGTCTTTTTTTTCCACTGAGTTAGGATAAATGATAAAAAAGAAAAGAAAAGGTTTTACTGAGGTAAATGGGCAAGAACTGGAAGAGTGTGGTTTGGGAGAGGGGGCCAGGTGGTGAGATACTGAGTGGAAGGTATGTCAGGTTAAACAGTTCCTGATCTAAAACGCCAGGTGGCATCCTTGGCCCAGGACTGTTTGCTGCTTGCTGGCAAGGGTAGGGCAAAGTGAAAGGAAGCCCCTTTCGGGTAAGGGAGTAAGAGGAAAACAGTGAACAAATTGCTTCTTATAAAAATGGTCTCAAATTGGGTATTTTGAGCGTTGGCAGTGTCTACATGCAGTACTAGCGTGTAGTTTTACGTCACTTCAAAGAAAAACATGAGTGTAACACTACTTGGCTGAAAAGTGTTATTCAGCATTATTACAGTGGAATCATTTCCCACATTTCCAAATATATCCCAGTCCTCTAAAATACTACTGCACTGGGAGGTAGACCATTTTTGAGCTTCATTTCTGTAAATGGTTTCTCTGTACTGCCATTCAGAAGAATCAGAATAAATGATAGGTTTAATATTTTTTTTTTCCTTTTAATTAGTGTCAGACTTTGTAGAAACAGTACAGAAGTGAGACGGGATGATATGGGGGAAAGAACATCCTGGCAGGAATCATCAGTTCTTGGTACCAGCCCTGGCCCTTTATTAACTTTTTCTGTGGCCTTGACTGAGTCATTTAACTTACTTGTATCTCAATTTTATTACACCATGGAAAGAGGAGATGGGAATAGATGGTCATTTCCAAACTGTGCTGAGTTGAACACAAACATACCTTAGTATATTATTAGGTTTTCTTTAAACAAAGCACTTCATGGTTTAATAAATGAGCAGAACACTTCCCATTTTATCACCTTCTTGGAGAGTCACAGTGTGCATATTAAAGTTCTGGGAAATTCTGATATAAAGTAACTTGTCCTAAACTTCTGAACCCCAGAGCCCTTATTTTTCAGAACATTGGTTAACATCTTAGTGACTCTAGAGTTTCATGGAATTCAGCTGGGGAAGCACTGGGTGAGGTAATTTCTGAAACTTCCAAAAGCAAGTGTGTCAAAGAAACAGTTCTAGACTAGCAGTCAAAACACTTAGATTGTAGGCCTAGCTTGACTGTCTGGGGCATCAGTTGACATCCCTCAGCTCAATTTCTCCCATCTGCAAAATAGGGATAGTACTAATGATATTACAGAATTGCTGTGGCAGTTAAATGAGATCAGGTGTGTAAGATTATCAGTGTGTCACACGTGACACATGGTAAATATTTAATATATGTTATTTCTTTTTTCTTTTTGACTTCAAGACATAAGACCAAAATTCTTGTCATATTCTGTGAAGGGTGAAAATAACAGGAGAAGCAGATTCCCTGCTGAGTGAGGAGCCCCAGGCAGGGCTCAGTCTCACAACCCTGAGATCATGACCTGAGCCGAAATTAGGAGTCAGAGGCTCAACCAACTGAGCCACCCAGGCACCCCCCCCTAGGTCTTAGTTTTAATGGATATTGCTCTGCAGTCTTTTGATTGTGAAATCATAATGAGGTTAGACTTGTTTATGTGGGACCAAAGACAGCACTGCAAGTCAATATTCCTTGGATAGCCTGCATTTCTTTGTTTTGTTAATAACCTGAAAATTCATGGGCCACCTGGGTGGCTCAGTGGTTTGAGCCTCTGACTCTTGAAATCATTGATACTGGCTCAGGTCATGATCTCAGGGTCTTGAGATGGAGCCTTGCTTAAGATTGTCTCTCTGTCCCTCTGCCTTTCCCCTGCTTGCACACAATCTCACAAAAAAAAAAAAAAATTATTTTTGTTTTTTTATGTTTTCTCAAAGATGAGTAGAAGCTATGCTTTTCATAGTTTGCATTTTGTTACTATGGGATGGGTGACTGATTCACTTAGAGTCACTGTGCTGTAGGTAATTTATGTTGCTTTTATTTAGAATAAAAATGAATCATACAGTTCTTTAACAATGAATTTGTTTTATCATTCATAGGATATCATTTGAGGAGTAGGTGATGGGATGTGTCATTGACTCTACCATACATTTGGACTTAAGAAAATGTCCTGTGAATAATCCACACAATATGTGTTTGAGTCTTAAATATTTGTTCTTGTAACCTTTTTTTAAGTTGGCTTATATCATAGAATTTGAATTATATAGAGGTCATATAGAACATCATGGTTATTGTTTGAATATTGAATATTGAATATTGAAAAATTATTTGTATTTATTTGGTGCTTGTCATTGCTAAAGCTTCCAGTAAGAATCTCTATAAATGGTTTAGTAATAGTATACACCAGATAGCATACAGGTAGCTATTTGGTGTATACACATATTATCAAATACAGGTTTTGTACTCCATTCAACTTTCTCACTTGCTAATACCATTAATAAACTTTGGTCCTAATACAACTTGCTGTTATGAGAGAAAAACATAGGTAATTTACAAACTAATAGAATAAAATCTCATTTCAGTCTAGTTGAAGGGAAAGTTTTGACACAGTTTGGCCATGTCCAGTATATATTGATGGGCCTGAGACAATTCATTAGTTTATTATTTTTGACAAAGCAAAATACTGAGACAAAGTGGCAGGGTGACTACAGTTGTTTGTCTGATCTGCCGCTTAGTGAATATTCTATTAGAGTAATAGTAAGTGAATAAAAAAGGAGAATCCTAAAACAACAAATAAGGAGGACCCATCAGAGCTGGAGATTTCAAAATATTTATAGAACATAAAAAGTTGGAGGTATGGTTATTGATGAAACAGCTTGGAGGAAGTCCCAGCGTGTAAGTGTATGTGCTGAGGGGTGTATAGACTAAAAAGAAGCCAAACTGCTGTGCAGAACCTCGGAGTGGTTGTGGGTATGTGGACGTGAGAGCAGGAAGTGGAGGTTAACACAGGGGGGTTGATGTAAGTTTTATTATGGAATAGCACACAGGTGTTTTCATAGAGGCTTGGGACTTGTGGAATGGGCTGGTTGGTTTCTTCTACAGAAATTGAAGAAAGTGGAGGGACGTAGAACACCCCGCTGGTGTTGCTGCCCCAGCAGAGCCCTCTGCATTCTCACTTAGGAAGCCCCCAGTGTAATGGCCCACTTCTTACCCCTGTGTCTCCACGGGAAGCTGACCCTTCAACAAGCCTTTCCTGTGTACACATCAGTCTTTCTAGTCTCTTACTCTTAAATATCAACCAGATTGTCAAAGATCATCTTCAGTCAGGCTTTCACTCCTACTACTATTGCTGCTACTCTACCAAACTCTTTTGTCAAAAGGAGACTTGCATGTGACAAATACAATGATCAGTTTTAAGTTCTTACGTGAATGATCAACAGAACTTTTCACAGTCGATCTTTTGTCTTCCTTGAAACTTTTTTTTTTTTCTTTTTGTCTCTGGGACAACACTCTCTTTGATTTTGATGGCTTCTCCAGCAGTCTCCTTTGCTGGATCCTTGGATTTCTGAACTTTTGAAATGCCCCAGGGCTCAGTACTTAGCCCACATCTCTGTTCTCTTTCCAGGGCTAGGGTTGGCTAATGTTTCCCGTGTAGGGCCCCGATAGTAAATAGTAGGCTTTGCAGGCCGTAGGTTCTCTGCCACAACTACTTAACTCCGCCTTTGTAGCACAAAAGTAACCAGAGAGAGTAAAAGTATGAATATGGATTTGTTCCAAGAAAACTTTATTTACACAAATAAAAACAGGCCATGGGCCAAAGTTTGCTGACTGTAGCTGTTGCTCGAGGTGATCCGGTTCAGCCCCATGGCTTTAGATACCATCTGTGCCTCCCAGATTTGCAACAGCCTGAATCTCTCTCTCTTTTTTTTTTTATAAAGATTTTATTTATCTGACAGAAAGAGAGACAGGGAGAGAAGGAACACAGGCAGGGGGAGTGGGAGAGGGAGAAGCAGGCTTCCCACAGAGCAGGGAGCCCGATGCGGGGCTTGATCCCAGGACCCTGGGATCATGACCTGAGCCGAAGGCAGACGCTTAACTGACTGAGCCACCCAGGTGCCCGCAGCCTGAATCTCCACCTTCTTTAACTTGAGATTGACACATCCAGTAAACATATTCTCTCTTCCCACCTAAATGTCTCAGAGACATCTCAAGGTTAGCATTCCTCTGCCCACTGGGTTGTTTCTTTCTTTCCTCACATCTGTAACCAATAACTCAACAATCATTCTTGGTGCCTTTGTTACTCTTAACCCCACTTCTAATTCAGTACTTTCTCACTTCAGCTGTGCTTTTGAAATGTATCCAGAAGACAGTTACTTCTCTCCGCTTCCACCCTTGCCACTTTATCCATCTTCCACCTGACCAATTGTAGTAGCCTCCTGATTCTACCCCCTCCTGCCACCCTGATTCCCCTGTAGTCTGCTTTCCACACAGAAGTCACCTTGATCCTTTAAAATGTAAGTCAGATCATGTCCAGGCTCTGCTCCAAACTCCAGTGGCTTTTCATTTCGCTCAAAATAAATTTCAAATATTCACCACAGTATACAAGGTCCTGTGTGACTAATACTGGACTTCCTCCCTGAATCTGTCACCTGCCACGCTTCCTTTTGATCAGTGTGTTCCGGCCATCCTGGCCTCCTTGCACTGTTCCTCCCTAGACATCTGCTTCCTCACTTTATTTTGGTCTGTGCTGAAGTGTTACCTATCAGTGAGATCTTCCCTGACCTTTCCATTTGAATTTTGTCTCTTCCCTTATTCATTCCTTTCTTGCTCTCATTTCTTTTCCTTTATGGTGCGTATTGTACCCAATATAGTAAGAACATACTCTATACCTGCCCCCCCCACTAAAATATAAATTCCATAAGAACAGGGAATTTGTATACCCAGGACTTAATGTGTTCAGTAAATATTGAATGAATGAATTTAAGGAAATCTTATAAATTAAGTAGAAAAAAAGAAGTAGAAGAGAATTTGACTTTTAAAAAGTCCAGTGAGTGTCCTCTGAGATTTTAGAAGCTCTTGTATCCGTTAAAAAGGAAGAGGAAGCTATGAAGAAAACATAATCACAGGCATATTAAAATATTGCAATTGTAAAGACAAAGAACTCAGGAGAAGGTGTAGTGAGACAGATGGTGATCTGTTGTTTTAAGCCACCAGGTTTGTGATCATTTGTTATGGCAGTCCTGGAAAACTAATACAGAAAAGTTAGAATATAAGGTAAAGAAACCTACCAGAAAAGTTAGAATATAAGGTAAAGAAATCTACAGAAAGTAGAAAAAGATGTCAAAGAGATAGAAAAATGAGGTAGAGGAGACATGGAGGTTTAATCTAGGAAGTCCAATATTTGATTAACATGAGTGCCAGAAGGAATGGAGAGGTAATTATCAAAGAGATAGTAGAAGAGATCTAAGAATTTAAGGACCCTAGTGTTCTGAGTCCCAGACATACTGCAAAATCTCAGAAAACTGAGGCTTTTATAAAGAAGATCCTGAAAGTCTTGGGGCACAGGGCAGGGGAGGGAGGGAGAACAGGTCACCTTAAAGGAATGAGAATCAAACTGGTATTTGACTTATGAGCACAAAAGAATACTTAAAGCCTTCAAGATCCTGAGAGAAAATAACTTTCCTCCTAGAACTTACCCAGGCAACCATCAATCTAGGGTGAAGACCAAATAAGGACATTTCAGACATTTAAGGACTTGGGAAATTTACCTCATATGCATCCTTTCTTACAGAACACAAATTAGGGATATGCTCCTGCAAAACAAGAAAGTAAACCAAAAAAGATGAATGCATGGGATCCAGAAAACAGATCTGAGCTGGAGACCAAAGAAGCAAAGTCTTAGGATGCCAAAGAATCATCTCGTCCATGTTGCAGCAAGAGGATAGAGATTTCCAAAGGGAGCTGTTTGTGTGTAGAGAGAATTCCATAGTCTTTGTGGAATCTGTGAGACATTTGAATAATTTATAGAAATGATTATGACTGACAATGGAAGAAACATGATTAGAAGTACAAGTCAAAACAGAAGCTGAACAGGAGAAGAAATTTAATTATAACATTATACTTGGCTAAAAATCAATACATAGACAATGCTTTTCAAACTTACTTCAGTGTAAGAAGTGTTCGTGGGTCCTTGCTCAAAATCTAGGTATCCAGATTCCTCTTAAGATTCTGATTCCCTAGGTATGGGAGGTCCAGAGAACTGTTTAACATACACTCCAAGTTTTTCCTATCCTTAGAAAAATTTTGGAACTATACTAATAGGAAGAGCATAGAAAATTCAGTGTGATTATAGAACATTTATCCACCTTGAAATGAAAAAATAAAAGTGCAAAAGATAAAAAGGAGAGAGAAGGATGAGGGGACTGAAGTAAAAAGCCAGTTAGTACAGTCAAATATTGTATGTGTTTGGTGGAACAGGGACTAAAGCTATAAATTGTTAAGATTGGTCAGTAGAGAATTTGAGAGGAATAGGTTGGGGGTCAAATGAACTAAACTTATCTCTTAGAATTGGAATCAGTAGATAATCTCTAAAATTGATAAGGTAAAAACTAATCATACAAATATATTATTTGGAGAGATGTAGATAATCACTAGACCTCAGGTAAGTTAAAGAGGTGAAAAATTTTGCTCTGACAGTGGATCTGGATTGGAGAGAGGTGGAGATTGATAGAGGTTTTTAACCATGTACATAAATTGCTTTGTTTAAACAGCAAAACAGGTATTTTAAAAAGCAAATTGGTGGCAGCAACTTGGTTTCAAATCTAAAGACACGACCAGTCTGAGCTTCGAATAATGAGGTTCTGACTCAGGATTTATTACTGATTTATTCTGAGCCTCTGAGAAAGCGCTGTCTATACCGTGTGCTTCAGCTCTGTCGTCTTCATAGAGTGGTACATGTTGCTCCAGTGCTTGCCGCATATACCACATCTCTCTATGACTCGTATGTAAAATACAGATTACCCGTTTCATTTTGTAGAGGATCAGGATAAACAGCACTTATCTATACATCTACCTTTGGAGAGTCTTAACACTCTTTATATGGAGCATGCTAGCAATCTACCTTTGGAGAGTCTTAACACTCTTTATATGGAGCATACTAGCATACTAATAGCACTGACCCTAGAAAACTTAATGGGTTCTCATCCTGTCTTCACTAGATCAATGATTTGCTTGCTTTCTTTTTTTTTTATTATTATGTTACGTTAATCACCATACATTACATCATTATGTTTTTGATGTAGTGTTCCATGATTCGTTGTTTGCGTATAACACGCAGTGCTCCGTGCAGAACGTGCCCTCTTTCATACCCATCACCAGGCTAACCCATCCCCCCACCCCCCACTCCTCTAGAACCCTCAGTTTGTTTCTCAGAGTCCATAGTCTCTCATGGTTCGTCTCCCCTCTGATTTCCCCCCCTTCATTCTTCCCTTCCTGCTATCTTTTTTTTTTCTTTTTTTACATATAATGTATTATTTGTTTCAGAGGTACAGGTCTGTGATTCAACAGTCTTGCACAATTCACAGCACTCACCATAGCACATACTCTCCCCAGTGTCCATCACCCAGCCGTCCCATCCCTCCCACCCAATGATTAGCTTTCTGATTATGCCAAGAGGACTCCTTTGCCTTTATACTTACTGGATGATGCTGATGCGGATGATGTAGTACATGCCCTATCTGGGCTGTGGCCATACCTCACTTTTTAGCACTTTTGTATTCCGGCATCTACTACATTACCTTTTCAAACTAAATTACATATTGCTAATGGAAAAAAAATGAGAAAATTAAGTTTCAGAGAAATTGAGTGACTTTATCAAGCTCAGTAACTAGAAGTCAGGCAGGCTCTTGGTCTCTGTATTCATTGCTCTGTGTGAGTTTTTGGTATATTGCCCATCAAAGCTCATTATCTGACATCTAAAGCCATATTTATTTTTACTGTTGCAGATATAATTCTATTCTTTTTTCTTCATTAGTACATTTTTATCTATACAATTTTGTGACCCAGATGGCTTCTAGTAGGTATTGGTTATCTGAGTCAGACCATTCACTCACTAATACTCTTTTTACTTTCCAAGATGACAATTAGATAACAACTTAAACCCATGTATTGGCATTACCATAGTCTTTGAATATCATGTTTAGATCCCGATTTAAAGAGATAGCTACCTCAGCACACTTCATAAATCTTTAGCTTTTAGAGATCACAGCTTAGGCTGGTCCCATTTTTTCCTCAGGCTTGAGTAACATGCTTTCATCCTAAATCTTACTAAGTTTGTTGGGGCTTGTCTCCAGTTAACAAGAACATTGGAGCTTTAGAGAAATTTAACACCAAATCAATGTGTTAGAGGTATCATTTATTCTTAATTACAAAGGCAGGCCAACTATTCTGTCAAATTTCCTATACTTCCATAATTGTAATAATGAAGTTCCCTGGTTTACTCAGCTGCCGGAATTCTTAAAGCTGAGATTATTGTTAATTCCCATCACAGTGATAGGTCCCAAATGTAATAATTGACATAATCTTCCAAAGGATTGTATTTTTCTCAAAACTACGTTGTCTTTGTGACTTAAAGCTGAGAAAAGAATCACAGATTGGTGACTGTTCATTGGAACAAGAGCAAACATTTATACTTTAATACATATTTTTCTTAACCTATTTTTTTTGCTTCATATTTTTAAACTTATATACGGTAAAATTCAGTCCTTTTTTGTGAACAGTTCTGAGTTTAGATAGAATATAGATTCGTTTAAACACCATCACGATCAAGACACAGAACAATCCATCACTCCTTAACAGTTTGCATGTGGTCTCTCAAGTCACCTTCACCCTCTACCCTCAACTCCTGGCAGTCACTTCTCTGCTCCTAATGCCTGTAGTTTTGCCTTTTCCAGAATGTCATCCAAATGGAATTGTTTAAGTCTAGCTTTTTTCACTTGGCATGATACATTTTAGGTTTATCCATTTTGTTGTGTGTATCAGTAGTTCATTCTTTTTTATTGGTTACTAATATATCATTGAGCAAAATACCATTATATGGGTGTAGCAGTGTTCATTTATCCATTTACTATTTGTGCATTTAGTTTGCTTCCAGTTTTTGGTGATTTTGAATAAAGCCACCTGTAAACATTCACTTAGAAGTTTTCCGGTAAACATTAGTTTTCATTTTTCTTGGTCAAATACTTATTAACAGTAGGATTTCTGGGTCAAATGTTTAACTTTATAAGAAAATGCCAAACTATTTTCCAAAGTGGCTATATCATTTTCAATTCCCACTGCCATATCTTAATAGAAAATAAATGTTACCCATTTAAGTATCTATTACTTATAGAAAAGTAAATAATCATGCAGCAAACTGATAATTTTGTTCTTGCGTTGCTCCTGGATGATTTTAAATTCAGGCAGAGAATTTGAAGTTTGATCTGGTATGCCAAAGGTTTTTTTTTTTAAGGTGCATTTTTTAAAAAACTAATGAAAAAGAACTTTGTAGATCATAGCAAGATTGTATATACTTTGCCACTTGTGTGCTCTTTCTCTTTATCCTACCCTGTGAATGGGTCCTTCAGGAGTTACCTTGTTCCCAAAGTGGGAAAAGAAAAATTTCATGAACTGCTTGGAGGGAAAAATGAAATAGTAATAGAGATATATTTATTGAATGCCTACTAAATTCTAGGTACTTCCTGGATGCTGGGGACCCAGTGGAGAGTATAGCAGAATAAACAAAAGCAAACAACAAAACCTTCCTTGGAGAACTTTAGTAATAAGTGCTAAGGAAACCTACACAACACGAGAAGAAGAAATTCTATTTTGGTGAAGTGAGGGCCATTGTTAAGTTACCTGCTTCTAATTTTAGTGGGCTGAAGCATGGCTTGTGTTTGTTTAAATAAACTGTATTTTGAAATAATTTTAGATTTGGTGAAGCTGCAAAGATTGTACACAATTCCGATATATCTCTTTCCAAGCTTCCCCTAATGTTAACATCTCTCATTACCGATGTGCATTTGTTAAAACTAAGAAACCAACATTGGTACCTACTATTAACTCCTCATTTTATTTGGGAATCACTAGTTTGTCCACTAGTGTCATTTTTCTGTTCCAGGATCCAGTTCAAGGTACCACATGGCACTTAGTCGTTATATTTCCTTACTGTCCTCCAGTCTCACAATTTCTCAGTATTTCCTTGTTTGTTTTATGAGCTTGAGACTTTTGAAGAGTATTGGTTAGGTATTGTATAGAATGTCCCTCAGTTTGGATGTGTCTGCTGACTTTCTTGTGATGAGACCGGGGTTATGGCTTTGGGGGAAAAATACAACAGAAGTGAAGTACCTTTCTCATCACAGCGTATCAGGAGGTGCATGGTATCAACATGACTTTTCACTGGTGATGTTAACCTTGATCACTTGGCTAAGGGTACTGTTTGCCAAGCTTCTCTACTGTAATGTTACTGTTTTTCCCTTTCTGTGTTCTATTCTTTGGAAGTGAGCACTAAGTCCAGTCTATGCTCAGGAGTAGCAGAGTAAGCTTTACTTCTTGGAGGGGGACATCTATCTATATTGCCTGGAATTTTTCTATAAGGAAGGTTTGTCTTTTCTCCCTCGTTTATTTATTTATACAATCATTTGTATTAGTGTGGTCTCTGTATATATTTATTTTATCCTTTAGCTTGTAATCAAATAGTCTATTATCTGTTGCTCAGTTTGTTCCAGCTTTGGCCTTTGGGAGCTCTTACAGATTGGCTGCATTTCCTTTTCACGTATCGCCAGCCTTTTGTTTCTTTCAGCACTTGGTTGATTGTTGGTACTACAGGACCCATCAGGTTTATCTTGTATATTCTTTGTCCCAGCCTTAGAATCAGCCCCTTCTTTAAAAAGCTCTAGTTCTTTTTTATTGGAGAATGGTATTTGAAAACCAAAATTTGGATGCTGAGTGTACTCGTCGTTGCTATTGGGCTGTCAGCCAGTCCATGTTTTATTTTGTTAAAATATTTTTAAAGTCTAAATCTGAAAATTATGCCAAAGAGGTAGCAGGCCAGAAATAAAACATACCCTGACTTAGGAAATTATAAACTGAAAAAATTTTATGGCTCTATTAAGCCCAGCTTTTGGAAATAGATGCGTTCCAATAAAAGTGCATATTAAGTTGTTTTTTATTTAAGATTTTATTGAAAACTAAAATTAAAATATTTAAAATATGCATTTCAGTATGCAATGAAGATGAGACAGTTTCTATTATTAAAGTTCCTTTTTGTTTTAAGCTTACCCTAATATAAGCATCCTTATCACTGAGTGGGAACCAGTAATTTGTTTCTTTCCTTTTAATTGAGTAGAACATTTAAATCTTTGTTCATGTGAATTGTATAGGCAGAAATTGGGAATTCTGTTGCTAGGTTTCTCCTAGCAATCTCCCTTCTCCTAGGGAAATTGACATCAGTTTTAATCCAATCACTTATTAATGAATCTCTTCAAAAGTGAGATTTTTCATATTTGGGTGATAGTTTCAGACATTTTTCTGCTTTGGATGTTTTAAGCTACAGAGATAAGTCCAGTTGACCCTTGAACAAGGCAGGGTTAGGGGCACCTACCCACCACACAGTCGAAGATCTGTGTACAACTTCTGACTCCTTAAAAACTTAACTACTAATAGCTTATGTTGACCAGGAGTCTTACCAATAGCATAAACAGTCAATTAACAGCATTTTTGTATGTTATATGCATTATGTACTGTATTCTTAGAATTAAGTAAACTAGAGAAAAGAAAATGTTATTAAGAAAATCATAAGGGATGGGGCGCCTGGGTGGCTCAGTTGTTAAGCGTCTGCCTTGGGATCAAGTCATGATCCCAGGGTCCTGGGATTGAGCCCCGCATCGGGCTCCCTGCTCGGCGGGAAGCCTGCTTCTCCCTCTCCCACTTCCCCTGCTTGTGTCCCTTCTCTCTCTCTCTGTCAAATAAATAAATAAACTCTTTAAAAAAAAAAATCATGAGAGAAAATACGTTTACAGTACTGTATTGTATCTAAAAAAAAATCCATGTATAAGTGGACTCATGAAGTTCAAACTTACGCTGTTCAAGCGTCAACTGTAAATTATTTTGGCAAACCAAAATATGGTTTATGTGGTATGTATTCTCTTTGGTCATCATGTTGGGGCAAATTTTAAAAGTTGAATTAAACTTTAAATTTGGAGTTAAGGTTAATTTGAAAAATCTTTAAGCACTTTTTTAAAAAGTTTAAAAGTGGATAAGGATATAATTGTTCTGAAGAATGGGATAGTCTAATGCTTTAATTCTGTATTTTTATTTTTGTTTTTTTCCTTTGCAGAGAATGTAGCTGGTCACTACATTTCCCCCTTTCATGATATTCCTCTGAAGGTGGACTCAACAGAGGTATTGTTTTAACTTGCTTTGGGGGTGAATATATATACTTCTAATATCACAAAATGCTTTTTGGAAGCATCTCAAGGAAAGAATGCGGTTGGAAGTCAAGAAGGACAACAGAGTTGTCATAACAGGATTGTAAGCCTCTTTCATGAATTAGAATTAGTATGAGAATAGGATCCTTCCAGGAGGAAGATTATGGAACACTGATGTGGGATTTGTGCTGCTTCCAGCCCTTCAGAAGACTGGACTCTCAATATCATGGCAAACAGGGAGAATAATAGTGAAGATTTATTGAATGCTCATGGTGCTTATCCAGACACTGTGCTCAGAGCTTGACTTGCATTTTCTGAGTGGCTAGGGCTACTGTTATTACCCTTACTTTGTGAATGAGGTCCAGTGCTTTGCCCATGACCACAAATCTGTTGTCTGTAGTGGGAGGTGGGATATGAATTTAGGTGCTCTAACTCCAAAGGTTGCATTCTTAATTGCTCTTGTGTAATCCTTCCAGCTCATTAATTCTAAGTAGTATTCAGCTACAGGACAGAAGAGAAGGAAGCCAAAGAGCAGAAAAGAACTCGTGTGTGTGTGTGTGTGTGTGTGTGTGTGTGTGTGTGTGTGTGTGTGTGTGTGTGTGTGAAAAGAACTCTGTGTGTGTGTGTGTGTGTGTGTGTGTGTGTGTGTGTTCCCCCCAGAAAAGAACTCCCGTGTGTGTGTGTGTGTTCCCCCCAGAAAAGAACTCCCGTGTGTGTGTGTGTGTGTGTGTGTGTGTGTGTGTGTGTGTGTTCCCCCCAGAAAAGAACTCCCGTGTGTGTGTGTGTGTGTGTTCCCCCCAGAAAAGAACTCCCGTGTGTGTGTGTGTGTTCCCCCCAGAAAAGAACTCCCGTGTGTGTGTGTGTGTGTGTGTGTGTTCCCCCCATGTGTTTTGTTCTGTTTTGGCCAATGAACAGTCCAACCCAAATATCTCATGTCTCCTAACACCTCTCCTTGCTTTGGGCCAGAAGTGCATGCATTCATTTATTCATTTATTAATTTATTCTTTCAATAAACAATCATTGCAGCATTATGAACTAGACAGCATTCCAGGCACTAGGGTTGCAATGGTGAATTAGATAGATGTGAGATCTAGTTCACACTCAACTGGAGGAGACAGACAACCAGAAAACAAGTCAACAATAATGTTAAGTGCTATAAAACTAGAATAGGGTAATGAAAGAAGGAGGGGTTGGTTGGTGCTTCTTCATGTGGGGGTGTACCATGACAAAATCTGTTTACTTAGCAAAATAATAATATTTTTGGGAATCATGGAGTAGGTAGGGGTGGAGCTGGAGCAGAGTGGACTAGAAACATCCCAGTGGGCATGATATTCTGCCTAAGGAGAATAGGGTTTGGGGAATGTGAGATTGGGGTTAGGCAAAGGTGAGAGTGGGGCAGGGCGAAATAAGCAGGATAAGCCAGTAAATTCTGGGCATGTGGAGATTGGTACACACAGTGGTTGTGTGGATAGGTTTCCCCCATCCTCAGCCATGATGGTTGCACCTTGTACTTTGGGATGTGGTATTTTTTCCTCCATTAGTGGCTTTTTTGGTGTGTAAAAGTTACATAGAAGTGTGAGCATTTGTGAATGGCATAATTTTTCTTCCCAACCCATCACATACTCAGTTTTAATTTGAAAGTGCTTGATGGAGGCATAGTAATCACACCTTGGTGGAATTTACAGGCAGGAGGTGCAGCTGAGTACTTTCATGGCTTGTTAGTCACGGTCCCTAGAGTTTCATTTCAATAATGAAATGACTGTTTTAAGTGTAATCATTGGAAACTGACAGTCTTTCCTTAAAGACCAAACAGAGCCTTTGATTGTTTTATAAAAACTAGGAAAATATACTTGAAAGAGATCTAGCTTTTCTGATTATTTTATGAAACACTTTAATGCTCATGCACTGGGGATGCAAATGCTGAGAGAAAAGGAACTGGGCATTTGGTAGGTTCTCTGTTGAATCAGGTTTCTGGGCAGCCTTTATAGTGGAACGTTTCTGTAGTAGGCTTCCTTTCACTGCTTTGCAATGCCGCTGTATTCTTTGCTGAAATATTAAAATTACAAATACCATCTTTTCTTTTATAGGAAAATGGCATTCCTACAAAGAGAGCACGAAATGATGAATATGAGGTATATCTCTAAAGGTTTTTATTTTTGTGAGTCACTTCTGTTGTCCATTAAAGACCTTGATGATAGTGCGTTTGTAAAATGCTTCCAGAGTTTTCTCCCCTACAAGGTTTTTGTGTGCATTCTTTTTTTTTTCCTTCTGGTATCTGTTTAAGGCAGCTAGGGATGATCTTACTGTTTCACCTTTTTTTCAACTTTTTTTTTAAATTTATTTATTTGTTAGAGAGAGAAAGCACAGCAGGGGAAGCAGCAGGCAGAGGGAGAAGCAGGCTCCCCGCTGAGCAAGGAGCCCGATGTGGGACTCGATCCCAGGATTCTGGGATCATGACCTGAGCCAAAGGCAGACGCTTAACCAGCTGAGCCACCCAGGCATCCCTCACTTTTTTTCTTGTAAAATATACCTAAAATAAAATTTACCATTTATTGCACAGTTTTTAAAGTGTACAGTTCAGTGTAATTATAATACTTTCACTTGTGCAGCCATCACCACCATTCATTGCCAGAACTTCTTCATCTTCCCAGACTGAAACTCTGCCCAGTAAACACTAACTCTCCATTCTCTGCTCTGCCCAGCCCCTGGTAACTACTATTCTACTTTGTTTATGAATCTGACTACTCTAGGAACCTCCTTACCATTTCATTTTATAAGTGAAGAACCAGAGAGAATCAGGAAATGAACCCAGATTTTAGTAGCAAGTTATTTATCATGGTAGATAATCTAAAGTAAAGGTACTTTATGAAAATTGGTCAGTTTATCATTTTTTTTATTTTAAGGGAAAAGGTGGTTTGAGAGGCTGTTTTAGAATTCAGGAACAAGTCATTTGGGGATAGAGGAGAAACAAAGTTATACCAGCTATACACTAAAATAAATGTGTTCTAAATATATCTTTTAAATATGTGACTGGCAAACCTTTAATAGTTCTTGACTTAGGACCTGAACATTTGATTGATGCCTGTCATCCCATCTCATGCTGTTGATGCCTTTTTATCTTGCTGATACCAGTTTTTTCTGCCACCTTCCTCAGCCTTCTTTTCCCTTTAACCTTATTTCCATTTTTTCTCTACTCCAACTAAAACTTAGGACCCCAGCCTTTGAATCTACTTCCAGAAATAGCTGCGAGTGCTGTTTAATCCCTACCAGCTTTGCCTGCCATCCATATTGTATTTTCTTAAATTGGTGTCTGTTAAAATGGTCCTTAAACCGTCTATGTTGGAATAACATAGAACACTTGTTAAAATTTCAGATTCCAGGGCTTATTCCGTATCTACTAAATCAGAATCTGCTTGATGGGGACTGGTTAGTCCACATATTTAACAAGTGTTTCAGGGCATCCTCTACACACTGAAGTTTGAGAACCACTGCCTTAGATGGGAGTGAATAGATACTGATGGCTTCGAGACTTTGTGTATTATCCTAGAAATAGTTTTTTTTTCCGGCGGAAAAAATGTATTCTGAGTCCATACAGCCAACTTAAAATTTAATTCTTAGAACATGGATCATATGTCAGAGACTGCCTGATTTGAGTCTATAGTTTGTGTGTTTATTTATTTATAATTCTCTCCCATTTTTTTCCAACCCCAAGCCCTTGGCAACAACTTTTCTACTCTCTGTTTCTGCGAGTTTGTTCCTTCTCTCTCTCTCGCTCTTTCTTTTTCTTTCTTTCCTCTCCCCTTTCCCTTCCCCATCCCTTCCCTTTTCTCTTTCTTTCTTTCTTCCTTCCTTTCTTTCCTTCCTTCCTCCCTCCCTCCCTTCCTTCCTTCCAGATAAAAGAGGTACAATGCAGTATTTGTCTTTCTCTGGCTTATTTCAGTGAGAATAATGCCCTAACAGTCTTTCTCATGGCTGAATAATATTCCATTGTATATATTAAGCATATCTTCTTTATCTTTTCATCCAATTACGGACATTTAGATTGTTTCTGTATCTTGGCTATTGTGAATAATGCTGCAATGACCATGAGAGTGCAGATATCTCTTCAACATCCAGTTTTCATTGTCTTTTTTTTTTAAAGATATTATTTATTTATTTGACAGAGAGCAGGAGAGCACAAGCAGGGGGAGCGGCAGGCAGAGGGAGAGGGAGAAGCAGGCTTCCTGCTGAGCAGGGAGAGGAACGCGAGGCTCCGTCTCAGCACCCCGGGATCATGACCTGAGCCAAAGGCAGATGTTTAACCTCCTGAGCCACCCAGGCGCTCCTCATTTTCTTTGGATAAATATCCAGAAGTGGGGTTGCTGGATTATATAATAGCTTTGTTTTTCTTTTTTTGAAAAAACTGCAATTCTGTTTTCTGTAGTGACTGCAGCAATTTACATTCCCACCAACTATGCACAAGCATTCCCCTTTTTTCACATTCTCACCAACACTTGTTATTTCTTGTCTTTTAATGATGACAACCATTCCAGCAGGTGTGAGGTGATAACCTCATTGTGGTTTGATTTGCATTTTACTGGTAATTGTGATATTGAGCACCTTTTCATGTACCTTTTGACTATGTCTCTTGGAAAACCATCCATCCAGTTCCTCTACCCATTTTTTTTTTAAGATTACTTATTGTAGGGGCGCCTGGGTGGCTCAGTCGTTAAGCGTCCGCCTTCAGCTCAGGTCATGATCCCAGGGTCCTGGGATCGAGCCCCACATCGGGCTCCCTGCTCAGCGGGGAGCCTGCTTCTCCCTTTCCCACTCCCCCTGCTTGTATTCCTGCTCTCGCTGTTTCTCTCTCTGTCAAATAAATAAAATCTTTAAAAAAAAAATTAGAGAGAAAGAGGGTGTGCATGCATGTGCTCACATAAATGGTGGGAGGGGCAGAGGGAGAGAGTCTCAAGCAGACTCCCTGCTGAGTGCAGAGCCTGCCGCCAGGCTCATTCTCAGGACCCTTGAGATCATGACCTGAGCAGAAACCAAGTCAGTCACTTAACTGACTGAGCCGCCCAGGGGCCCCCCCCGCCCATTTCTTAATCAGATTTTTTTTTTTCTATTGAGTTGCATGAGTTCTTTGTGCTTTGGGTATTTATCCGTATCAGATATATGACTTACAAATATTTTTTCCCATTTATAGGTTACCTTTTTATGTTGTTAATTGTTCCCTTTGCTGTGCAGAGGTTTTTAGTTTGATGGTTTAGCTTGTTTATTTTTGCTTTTGTTGCCTTTGCTGTCCAAAGTTTATTTGATCTTTTAAGAGTTAGAGGAAAGAAGGGTGATTTCCTCCCATTTTTTCCCAAAGTATATAAAATTTACTGACTTTTTTCATGTCTTAATGAGTTTTTCTTTTTGGTTTTGCAATAAAAATAGAAGGGAAAAGTGGAGAGAAAGAAAACCCCTGAAGGAGGAGGTAAATGGTTCTTGCTCGTACTGAGCTTTCTTACTTGAAATATGTCCCCTCGTATCTTTGTGATTTTCCAGTAAATTTCAGCAGACCATTACTGGTTTATAATTAACAGTAATCTTAGGAGAACAAGACTAACATTGGCTTTAAAAAATTACAGGCAATATGCATTTTAGCTGGAGAGAAGAAAAGCAGGCTGGAGATTGGCTCTTCATAGATCAGGAACAAGTGATGAAGGAGAGATGGTTTGCAGGCTTAGAATTCAAACCTTATCTTTTGTTCTTTTGGCCTATTTCAAGTCTCTGTGAGTGGTTTTGGTAGGTGTCATTGTGTAAAACAGTTGTGACTAGCCTGGTCTTCTCTGTCACCTCTTGAGGATTCATCTGTATGCATTTGTTCTCTTATAGCCAGGCTTTCAGGGATGAATAAATTATGTGAACATCTGCCATTTACTTAGGTTTTTCTTTTTAACAGCTACTTGAGACATATTTAAGCAGGTGCTGGGGTACCTCATAAAGGAGTATAGAAAATGAAACATAACAGCAAGACTGTGTATAAGTTGCTAAGATAGGTATGAGACATACTTCTAAGGAGCAGTTGTTGAGAACTCATTCTTGGCTTTGTTCTTTATCTGATTATGGATATGTATTTCTGTCATTGGTAAACTTTAGTCTTAACTAGAAAACAACCGTCATTACTTTTGTGGCTCAATTTATATTTATATTTAATTGTGTAAATGGCATTCTTTGAATTAATAGCGTACATGTTTCACCAAGCCCCCAGATATTGTTTAGCAGTGCTGTAAGCCAGAGGTTTGCAACTCTGGCTGCATTTTAAAATTGCTTACAGAGCTTTTAAAAATAAGCAGTGCCCTGGCTCCATCCTAAAACTATTGAGTTTTATCTATCAATGATAGATACAAACTATCAAGTATGTGGGAGGTGGGCTCTAGGAAACCTTTTTTTTTTTTAATCGATCAAAGCTCTCCTGTTGATTTTGATGCATAGCACAATTGAGAATAAGTATATTTAATCACTGCTTTCTCAGATGATCTGTGCTAAAGGATTAGTTTTTTGGTTTATTTCTGATCTGTTGTGAACTGATACTTTTAAAAATACAATAAAAATGAATTATTAGGGAAGTGTAATCAACAGACCTAAAAATGACTCTGTCAAATTGCTATAAATGTTTCTAAATGAACCAGTAGCAATGGACTTACAGATTAGCTCTGGTTCTTGGCCACACTTGGTGTAGCCCTGTTACATTGCTTTCCTATGGTAAGTTGTTAGTTACTGATATCCAAGTGGCATGCAAGTCAACTTTAACCTTGAGACTTCCTCTTTGTAAGGCCTAAACTATAGGAAATTATAGACTTGTATTCCTAAGTACTGTAGACAATTATTTTTACTTACCATTGACCTAGAGTCTCTTTTGCTTTAAATACTGTGCAAAGTTCAAAAATGATAAAAAAAAAAAAAGCAGTGGTCCTTTTGTAACTTTAGGGAATCAGAAATCCTAGATAAGCTAAGTGTAGAAAGGCATCAGTCTGACTCTTTTTAAACTTGATACTTACCTATGCCAAAAGCCTTAATTTTACATTATGATCATAATAACTTGTCTTTAAATATTGCTTTGTGATTTTCAAAATATTTTACTTCATAATTTTTTGTGTATTTTCATTTAAATTATATAATTGATCTTTATTACAACCTTGTGAAGTGAGTAGGACAGATTATTGCACTTACTTTACAGGTTGGAAAAATGAGACTTTAGCTTACATGATGGACCCTGTCTCTCACTTCTGTTTTAGTTGGAAAATAAAAATTGAAACAGGTTCCCTGACTCCATTCTAGTTCTGTTGCTACACTGCGAAGGTGAAATATAGCAACTTCTATCAGTGCAGTAGTGTTCATGTGACATGATGGCTTAAATCCTGCTGTGGTGTAGACAACTTCTCTAATTTTTCCGAAGAAATTTAAGGCATATGCAGATGTATGATGTAGTCTCCACACGTTTTTGTGGGGAAAGAAACTGCAGCAGTTTTGCACAAGAGATAACTGATAAAGAATAGGTAAAACTTTCAAAATTACCTGTTTTTTGTGTTTTGTTTTGTTTTTTTTTAACTGCAGAATTTGTTTAATATGGTTGTAGAGGTACCTCGGTGGACAAATGCTAAAATGGAGGTATGGATATATTCTTTTACTATCAAGTGGAAATTATAATTAATGATATAAAAATTTTGTTTGGCAGTATTTTGAAGTTGGGATGGTTGACAAACTTCTTTATGGTAAAAACAATTGAAAACATTTTTGTGAACTTTGAATCTAATTCTCAAATAGCACAATATTATTCAAGGCTGAATTTACACTTTAAAAAAGAGTGTTTTCCATTTTTGTCTCTCTGGTTTGTTATACACATATTTATTTAATTTTCTTTGACTCCTCTGTCTTTGAAAAGAACAAACATTTTCAAGGTTTATTTAAACAGATTCTGAGATGTATTTTGTTCACAGATATAATTGAAACGTATTTATTTGGGACTGATGGCAAGTTTAGTTTCTAAGCACTAACCTGTCCTTTAGATTTTACTGTACCAGAAATGAAAGCATTTTCCTGGCCAACTCTTGATTTGTAAGTGCTATCTGAGGGCATCTGCTGTTCCCCTGGTTACCTTTTTTTTTTTATCTTTTCCTTGAGATATGAGCCTATCAGGAACTTCCCTTTTGCTCTTCAGAATTTTTATTGTTCCATCTTCAGTTAGGTAAGATTCCTTATAGTTCTGAGTGTAATTTAATTTATGGCACTTAGTTTCTTTAGTTATTTAAGTCTTATCCTGTAGCTTTGGGTGTGATGGCAAGTATTATTTCAAGTATTTTATTTTTTTAAAAGATCCTATTTATGTATTTATTTGAGAGAGAGAACGTGCAAGCACCCACGTACATGCACTCAAGAGAGCACATGCAGGCGGGATGAAGGGCAGAGGGAGAGGAGAGAATCTCAAGCAGACTCCTCGCGGGGCTCAGTCTCAGGATACTGAGATCATGACCTGAGCTGAAATCAAGAGCTGGGCACTTAACTGACTGAGCTACCCCAGACACCCCTCAAGTATTTTAATTAAGGATTGTTATATAATAGATGTATGTTTTTCAGGATTTATGTTTAGAGAATTGCCAGTAATTTCACCAGGTCCTAGTAGCATTTTTTGGTTAATAATAGGGAAAAGTAAAAGAAATAGATTCTTTTTTTGGTCTTCCTTCAGAATATTTCAGCATTCTGGCTACTTTCTATCTCAGGTAATAGAATCAAGAATCTGTGAGATTCTACCTAATTTAAGCAGTGTTTATTCATTCAAAAATGGCTTCAGTTATACTTTATGGGATGATTTTTTTTTTTTTTTTTGCAAGGTAGTCTGAGTATATTTGATAGAAAGGTAACTGAAATGAAATGACTCGGTGAAAATCTTTAAGTTAAACTTATTATCATAAGATTGATGGTAAGACACCCAAATTAGTATCAAAAAGCAAGTAGGTTAATCTTTATCCTTTTGCCATTTCAGTCATTCTGTTATTTGTGCTAGAAATGAGTGCATATATAATAGAGTGCCTAAATATATAATCCGATGTTTTCAGACATTTTTTTCTTACACAGTACTTATAAAGTAGAAATAAGAGCTTAATTTATCTTAAAGTATCTTTTTTTTTAAATTTTTTTATTATCTTAAAGTATCTTTGATCACTAAGTTGGAACATAAATATTTAGCCTGATAATAGCAGACAGATTTAAAATACACAATTTGAATATAGGATTAATCATTGCTCATCCTCCTCTCCCCTTTTTTCCGTGACCTGCTTAGATTGCCACGAAGGAGCCGTTGAATCCCATTAAACAAGATACGAAGGATGGCAAGCTACGCTTTGTGGCGAATATCTTTCCTCACAAGGGTTATATCTGGAATTATGGTGCCCTCCCACAGGTAACATTTTTGTTATAATGGTAAAACTTCTCTGTCTTCTAAAATATTGCCTTGTAAATCCTGTGAACTGTTTGAATTTAAATTGGTTCTGAGGGCATGTCAGTTTGAGAGATTGGTAAATTTAAAATTTTTTAATGTGGAGTTTTATTGTAGCAATAAATTTTTTTTCAAACTCTATATATGTCTGTACTCAAGTTCTTGGAGTTAGGCATATAGAATACTTATATTTGGCATTTGAACACATTTCTTTTTCTGGGCTTGGCAGTTAAGAGTCAGTGGAAAATGTTTTACCTGCTTTATCTTCAGTCATTCCTTTGAATGTGACAAGTTATGTTTTTATATATATTCATGTATGATAGCATCCTATCTTATCCCTTTTTGTTTTCTTCTCATGTTTCCTCACCCCGGGGAAATGGAATCTCCTTCCAGATTATTTAGTGAGTGAAAAAACTCAGAGTACGCAGAATCAAAAGTCTAGGTTTAGGAGACATGGAGAAGCATCTGTCTTTAATGATTATAAAAGACATCCTATTAGACCATCTATCTGGATATTTAAGTTTTATATTTTATTTTATTAATTTTAATATTTTGCATGAAATTCCAAAATGCTTTTGGGGAAATAACTGAGAAAAAGGAGTCTGGCTTTATCCCACTCAAAAAAAAAAAAAAGCTGCCCATGTAGAATAAATATTTACAGGAAAAGAAGAAAGAAAATTGTTTTCTAAGGGGTCAGCCTGCCTTTGATGCATTTAGACCACCCACATGGATACATTCTTGGTTAAAACATACACTTCTAAAATGATGTACTAAGAATGAGAATGTCTGTTGAAATAATGAAGGCAGGTGTTCTGACTCCCCAGGTGCCTAAGTAGACATTCTGTTTGACCTAGCAGTAAAAGGGTAAAAAAACAGTTTTTTTAAGCTTAGGGGATTGTTCGTAGGAGAGGATGTATGGATGAGGGGAAGGCCGAAGAAGCAGTTGGATTGGAGTAAGACAAAAACAGCGACGTATAAAGTAGAGTAGGCAGGGGATAAACTAAAGTTCATATATTTGTTTATTTCATGAAACATTTATTAAGGATTTTTGTGCTAGGCAGTGTATAGGTGTTGGATATGCAAAGAAAAATGATATACATACATAAGATCAAGGCAGCATAGTAAGTGACTGAGAATGTGGGTTTTGGAGCAGATTGCACTTACTAGTAATGTGACCTTGGGTCAGTTACTTTGTCCTTCTGTGCCTCACTTTCTTCCTCTGTTAAATAGAGATGATAAAGTACCTAGTGCATATGGTCATGTTGAAGTTAAATTATTGCACAGTGATCTTAGAAGAGTGCCATGAGAATAGTGATCACATTATTATAGCTACTGGTACTTTTATTATATGGTCTTCCCTCTGAAGGAATTTAGAGGGGGTTATCAACAACTAAACCACTGGTTACCATGGAGCATGATAAGTTTACTAATTCATCTACTAATTCTGAGCTTTTGTAGTTTTTCTATCTAAAGTCTTGACAAATTTTGTACTCCTATGGATGTGTTTGAATTTTCAAGGTGCCCCTACCTACTATTACAGTAGTCTGTTAGGTACAGTAGTTTTACTGTAGACTCTAGCAGTCTCTTAATGCATCCTGAACTATTGCCTACCGAAATTTAATAACCATCTAGCATCCAAAATAGCATTTTAAAACTTAAATCTACTAATGTTTTGCTCATATGAGAACCTCTTAAGTGGTTTCCTATTGTCAAAAGGATAAAATATAATATTCTTTTTTTAAAAAGATTTCATTTATTTATTTGAGAGAGAGAGCGCACAAGTGGGGGGTGGGGAAGAGGGAGAAACAGACTGCCCGCTGAACAGGGAGTCTGATGTGGGGCTCGATCCCAGGACCCTGGGATCATGATCTGAGCTGAAGGCAGATGCTTAACTGACTGAGCCACCCAGGCGCCTCAGAATATAATATTCTTAGCATGGCTCCTTAACCCTGACTAATCTGGTCTCTGCTTCCTGTTCTAGCCTCCTTTTACAGCAATTGTCTTTCCTTGCTTCCCTTCCACCACAGTGACTTCTTTAGTGTTTCTAATTTCCCTTGTTTCTATACCGAGGCATCACAGAGCTGTTCCTTCAGTACATACTATATCAGTGCCTGATGTTTGCCAGGCAATGTTGTAAGTACTGGAGGTAAAGTAGTGATAAGAATGACAAAAATCCTTCTGGGTCTTTTATTCTGGACAGAGTGACCGACAAAAAAAAGAGTAATAAAGTGTGTAGTGTGTCAAATGGTGGTAAGTGTGTTGGAGAACAGTAAAGCAGGGAATGGGACTAGGATATATTGGGAATGTTGCAATTTTGGTAAGGAGAAGCCCTCTGTGAGAAGGGGTTATTTGAGTGAAGACCTTCAGGAAGTGAGGGGACAAGTTCCATGCACTTCTGGGGGAATCCAACAAGAAACAGGAAGTGTGAAGGTTCCGAGATGGAAGTAGGCCTAGTGTTTGAGTAACGGAAAGACCAGTGTGGCTAGAATGGACGTGAGGAGGAGGAAATAGACCTGTAGTCTCTCTGCCATTTTTAACCGGAAATCTTTACCATCTTTTTAAAGTGTGTGTGTTAGTCTAAAGCAAAAGAATACACTAGATTGCATAGAAGTTATTTACCAAACAATAAGTGAACTGACTTAATGTTTAAGAAAAATTGAAATTAGGCCAGTTGTTTATGGGAAAGGATAATTGTACCTAATGTCTTTTCGCTTCATTGTCACTATCAAGACAGAATAAGTCTGTTAAAATGATAGCCAGCTCCTGGTCCCGTTTATATTTTTTATTTCATCTCCAGCTTCTCATCCTTCTTTTGCTCCCTCACTCCCACACTGGCCTTCTCACGATTACTCTTGTTCTCCAGGTACACTCAGGCTGCAGGTCTTCATCTTTATATGTCCTCCAGCTTGGAACAGGTTTTGCCAGAAATGCACATGGCTTACCTCCTTAAATGTTTGGTCATAAATCACCTTCTTCATGATGCCTGCCCTGAAAATCCTTTAGAATTTTAACCCTGCCTCCTGCTTCCCTACTTTTATTTTTTTCCCTTTTTTATAGAACCTACCAACTTCTAACGTGTTCTGTGATTTAGTTACTTATTATGTTTATTGTTAATTTCTTCCAGCTAGAATGCAGACTCCAGGAGGACAGGGATTCTGTCTTTATTGTTCATTGACGTCTTCCAGCTAACTGCCTACCTTAGTACCTGGCACGGTGTTGGTGATTAACAAATATTTGGGGAATGAATGCATGTGTGTATTACATTTGTTTCATATGTGTGTGTGGGTATTAGATTTTGCTGTTTTCTTATGATTTGTCCTGTAACAGAGGGACATTTGTTCAGAACAGTTACCAAGCCAACCGTGCTTGGAAGAACATTAAGCAGCAGAGGATTGCTTAAGTAGCAGTCTTTCTTCCTCAGCTCGTGATTTGTCAGTGTGCTGTCATTATTTCAGATCTTTAGCTGTCTAGACTGTTAAACCTTAATAACTTTTCCCTTCCTAGCAGTAATGCCTTCTGCAAAGTTTGGGTTTGGCCTAAGCAAAAATTTTCTTTGCTCCCCCCTGGTTATATTTCCTGGTATAGTGGATTACTCAGTGTTATATCTTCTGAGTGAATATTTAGAAGACCCATTAATGTTAACGGACTGGATAATGTTAAAGGACTAGAATCACAAAATTTAAGATTTCTTTAATCTTTTATTATTTTTTGTAATGCGACATTTTTTTTAATTGAAGTATAGTTGACACACAATGTTATATTACTTTCAGCTGCACAACGTAGGGATTGGACAACTCTGTAGTTTATGCTACACTCACCACAAGTGTAGCTACCATCTCTTACCACACAACACTATTACAGTACCATTGACTATATTCCCTATGCTGTGCTTTTATCCCTGTGACTTACTCATTCCATAACTGGAAGCCTGTCCCTCCTCCTCCCCTTCATCCATTTTGCCAACCTTCTGCCTTCCCCCTAAGATTTCTTCAGTCTTAATGTAATACTGTTGTGTTTTTATTTTGAACTTCATTATAAATTTGGTTCATTGACCGCACGTAGCATTTAGTACCACTTATTAGCTTTATAACCTGGGACCAGTGACTAAATCTCTTGAGGCCTATTTGTACATCTATATCTTCATACCACCTACCCCACAAGATTCTTGTCAGTATTGAATGAGATAATCCGAGCAGTGTTTAGCCCCATAATGAGTTCTCAGTGATGTTTTCTCGACGGTGACACTGCTGGCACTGATGCTAGCTGCTAATAGTGAGACGACTGGCAGTGGCTTTTGCTCCACATGAATCTGTTAAAAGTATAGGTAGTGGCTAGGTGGATCCTCATTCCCTTGACTTGGTTATAGGAATCCTGATTAATCAGGAAGTAGTTCTCAAGAAGCACCTGTGTATACAGCTCTGTACAATTCAGTTTTTTTTTTTTTTACCTAAGGACCAGAGCATGGTGATTACAGATGTATTGATTAATATTTGTAGATTGTAAGGCAATGATCTCAAACACCTGCACAAGGATGAGAAAGATTTGTTTTAGGCTAGATCAGTAATCTGTGTATTCTGATTGATTTATTTTCATAGCTTTATAGCCATTCTTTGTGTGAGATTAACATTATTTATATTTCTATTGATAGTTTCTCTCTTTTTTATGCTTTTCCTGGGTCCATGCTAAAGTTTTTCTTTATACATAGCATATATAGGTATGTACTAGTAGGCATATACCTATGAGTCAGATTGCTTAATTGTGAGCTCCACACTTTTTTTTAACTCTACTAGGTATGCCCAAATTGCTTACAAAAGAAATTGTAACAATATACACTCCTGCCAGCAGTATATAGTGTTCCAGGTGCCTTACATCCTCACCAGTACAGTTGACCCTTGATCATGAGTTTGAACTGCATGGGTTTGAATCCAGTTATATACAGATTTTTACGGTACAGTACAGTAAATGTATTTTCTCTTCCTTATGATTTTCTTGATAACATTTTCTTTTCTCTAGCTTACTTTAAGAATACAATATATAATGCATGTAGCATACAAAATATGTGCTGTTCATATAATTGATAAGGCTTCCTGTCAACAGTAGGTTGTTAGTAGTTAAGTTTTTGGGAGAGTCAAAAGTTACACTCAGATTTTCAACTGTGTAGGGGTTCAGTATTCCTAACCCCAAGTTGTTCGAGGGTCAGCTGTATTTGGCATTAATCAGATTTTTAGGTTTTTGACATAGTGTCTCATTATAGTTTTAATTTTTATTTTTCTGATCAGACTAGGTATCTTTTCATATATTTATAAGTTATTCATGTTTCCTCTTTGAATTACCTGTTCCTGTCTTTGGCCCATTTTGTATTGGGTTGCACTTTTTCTTACTTACTTGTAGAAGTTATTTCTAAATTTTGAATGCTAATCTTTTTCTTACTTTTGTGAAGCAAATATTAAGATTTGGAATTTTCCTCTTGTGGATATGGAGCTTTTTTAGTTGTTCCTCTGGCTAGCTATCCAGTTAAAGCTCCACAAGGGGGCGTAATCAAAGTTCTAAATTTGTCAAGATTTCCTCTCCTGGTGCTTGCTTAAAATTATACTATATTTTCAAGTTAAGTTAGAAGTCATTTAGCATGAATCTCTTTTGTAATCACAGTGGAGGCCTGTGCATAAAGTATTAAAGGCGGGACTGGAACTAGAACCATTCTGGTGTTTCTGCTGTAAGGGAAATCATGAAGAACTTGCCGTAAAAGTATCAAGATTGTATAGCTTAAGAATTTTGCGCTTCTGTACTTACTTCCTTGACAGGAGGAATAAATTGGTAGATAATATTGAAAGTGGAGTTCTGAGAGGAATATAGACCAACCAATTAATAAATGAGAAATACCCACCAAAACCAAATGAAGTATAGCTTATATGAAGACTGTTTTTGCCTCAGTTCAAGGAAGGAGTTTCTTAAAATTACTGCTGATCAAAATGGACTAAGTTATCTCATGAATTTGTAAGCCTCCTTTTCATTGGTAGTATTCACGTGGATGATGAATGACCACTAACAGTCTTAGAACTCAGGGCTGGGACATATCTAGCAATTGTCTTATATAGGCCATTTTTTTTAATGGGTGAGGAAACTGAGATCTGGATGTTTTGGCCAAGGTAGTTTGTGATGGAGGTAGAACTACAGTCTAGGCATCTCCCTTTAGGTCAGAATGACTTTAGCTAACACATTTGTCCCCTTCTGAGGGTGGGAGTAAAGTTAAGGGAAATTCAAGAGAGGCTTCTTGAATCAGGAAGGAAGAACCTCTCAGATATTTTCTGATTCTGCTTCTAGGTTTTCTTATCTCAGTCTTATCTCAGTCCCATCTTGGTTTCTCCAGCACATCAAGATTAATTTTGTAGCATTTATGACAAATGCTGTACCATTTACTAACTTGACATTCTCCACAGTGTTGACTGTCTCCTGTTCATCTCTGTTCCTAACTTCTGGCCCAGAGTAGGTACTCAATAATATTTGCTGTGTGAATGGCTGCCTACTTAGGAGATTCTGTGAGTAAGAGAAGGTATTTAAAAGAAGAGAACCATGAGATAGAATAAGGTTATATCTGGAAGTAATTGCCATTCGGTTGCTGTCGTTATCAAAACTTGGGCATCATAACATAATGATGAATACCTTGAGTTCTCATCCCATTGCCACCATTTAGAAAATGTGAGCATTGGGCAAATTTAAATTCTGTGTACTTCAGTTTATTTGTCTATAAAATGGGGTCAACAATGGTACCTTCCTCATGGGGTATAGGTGTGTGTGTGTGTGTGTGTGTGTGTGTGTGTGTGTGTGTGTGTGTGTGTGTGTGTGTGTTTCACTTAGAAAGTGTCTCTCCCCTGTAACCAGTATGTAAAGTTAACAATTATGTTTATTCTTCTTATATTTTATTATTAATATTAGTATTTGAGGTAGTGAAATGTAGATTTACTGATTTTTTTTTTCAAGGTGGGGTTCAGTTTATTCCTAAATATATTGTAATTTGGACCAGAAGGAAATTATTGGAGTTTGTCTAGGGTTTAGCTGTAAACAAGAATATACTTTTAAAATTATCAATATAAAATTAGAGGAACCAGGTTTGAATAATTTGAAATTATTTCTACATAACAGTCTTGAGGTGACGCAGTCTCTGTGCATCTTGTAATGTATATCTGAGGAAAATAATTTTAGGGAACTTCTACAGTTCCATTTAGAATCAGGTAATTATGAGGCTTTTTGGGAAGGATGGTGCCTAATGGATATTTAAATTTGATAACAAATTCCTGGTATGCTGTTCATTTATAGAAATGCTCATGTGTATATTTTGTAACCAGCAGGGTATAATCTTTTCAGTAAACTTAAGAGTTGACATCTTTTCATGCTTTTGTGAAGGTCTTGAGATTTGATGGCAAAGTAGCGGGTTTTTTAAATGGAATGAAGTGAGACAAAAATAGATTTTTCTTTTATTTGGTATAGATTCTGTCATGTTCTTCAGCTTATGAAGGGAAAACTAGGTTTCTTCTAGTAGAAGTTGTTATTGTTTTAGACACAGAGAGCCAGACCTGATGCTGTTACCGTGTCAAAGGAAGCAATGAATGTTGGAAGCAGCAGTTTAGGCAGCCTGTGGAAGTGACGCAGACAGTGGAAACTTCTGAACTGAGACTTGAAAAGAGAGCATGGATTCACATGCTGACTCAACTTGGAAGAAGAGTATGTTTGGAAATACTGCCCACTTTCAGATGTGATTATACAGAAAAATGAGAGACCAGAGGGAGGAGATACTATAAATCTGTCTTAATTATTAAGATGTTTACGGTTGTACTGGCATGTTGGTGTGGAGCCTGTGAAATTTCTGAGAATTTTCCCTTTGGATTATGACTATCTATAAAACTTCTGTGATCACGTGGAAAGAGTGAGATACATTATAGTGAGCATTAACCTACATTTCTGCCTCCCCCTCCCTTTTTGTTTTTTAGACTTGGGAAGATCCCCATCAAAAAGATAAGAGCACAGACTGCTGTGGAGATAATGATCCTGTTGATATTTGTGAAATAGGCTCAAAGGTTTGTTTACTGAACCTGTTATTCTAGTATGTGTTCTAGTTTGTTCATGCCATACAATCTCAGTTCTCTTCAGAAGGCACCAGCTCTTCAGCTCTTCCAAGGTCTGGCCTGTTGCTCCCTCTGATAGGAGTCCCTTTTTGTATCTTTCTTTCCTTCTCTTAGGCTAGGGGTTGGCAAACTGCAGCCCATGGCAAGTGCAGTGTAGCGCACCACCTGTTGCTATCAGTAACACAGTTATGCCCATTCACTTATGTATTGTCTGTGGCTGCTTCTCTCCCAAAGTTGAGTAGCAACAGGGACCATACCATCCACAAAGTCTAAAGTAACTACTGACTGACTTTTTACAGAAAAAGTTTGCTGAGTCCTGTCTTCAGCTTCCTTGCCCATTATCCAGACAGGAAATTCAATACTGAATAAAGCCAACTCGGATTCTTATCTTTATGTCTGCTTCCAGGTTTGCCAAGACCTACTGGGGAAGGACAAAACTTGCAATTTCATAGGGTGCTGCTACTTATAGAATTCTTGGTGTTTTTGGTCCATTTTTCTATTTCCTATTGCATTTCTTGCTAATACTTGTTGTTCGCTGTTGACATTCAATTCCTTGCACTTTGTTCTAACTTAACAGCAGAACATTTTGTCTTTAAATTTTGTCGAGCCCATAGGAACCAGTGGGTAAAAGCTCCCTCATCTTTTCTTTTTGGACTACCAAACTACCTGGGTTTGCAACATTATTTTTTCCCTCTCTCCTCTTAACTGTGAGAACTGTCTTTCTTACGTAAGACCTGGGCTTCCACCTGTAACAGTGTTTTCTCACCCCTTCCCTGTTCTTTATCCACAACTTCTCTTTCTTTATTGGCCGCCTCCGCTGTGCCTTCTTCCCCTTCACATGAAGACTCATAAAAAGAGTTTTCAACACTCGTCTGCATCTCCTACTTTCCACGTGATCGTCAAACCTCTTTCAAAATTGTTTCCATGCCCCCAGTATTTCCATGAAACTGCTCTCAGAAAGGTCCCTGCTAACTTCCTTTTAGCCAGATCTAGCAGGCCTGTTTCCTGGGCTTTGTCCCACTTGAACTCATTGTGGCACTTTATACTGTTCACTCTTCCTTCTTGAAACAGTCTCCTCCCTTGACCTTGATCGTATTATATACTACCACGGCTGTGCTCTAATTCTGCTTCTTTCTTGGTTTCTTTTCAAGCTCCTCTCTCTGATTCTTAAGTATTGTTTGGCTTGCGGGTTGGGCCTTTGTCCAGCTCTTCTCTAATTGGATCTCCCTTCATTTTTCTTCCTTGGGAACAGGTTTTTTTATTTTTGCCTAGTTTTATTTTTATCTTTGACCTAAATTTCTTCAACATTTGGGACTTTTTATTGTTTAAGAAAATTGTAGTTATATTATGGAAATAAAATCAAGCATAAACCTTCCCTCACAATCCTATCCCAATAAATCATATAGTTGTTGTTTTTTTTAAGATTTTATTATTTATTTGACTGAGACAAAACACAAGCAGGGGGAGCAGCAGAGAGAGAAGGAGAAGCAGGCTCCCTACAGAGCAGGGAGCCCGATGCGGGGCTCGATCCCAGGAACCTGGGATCATGACCTGAGCCGAAGACAGATGCTTAACTGACTGAGCCACCCAGGCGCCCAGTCATATAGTTTTTATCTTTCCATGTTTTCTTCTTCTTGGGGTAAATATATAAACATTTTGATTTTGTTGGACATTTTTTCCATTTTATTTTTTGTTATACAGTTAGTATAATGTTAAAGGTTTTCCTGAATGTAGCTTTTCCTTTTTAATTTCTTTTGGGAGAACTGGATATGGGAGGCAGGGTTTCTAGAATGGCCTCTCAAAGATGTTTGCCCTAATCCCTGGGATCTGTGAATATGGTAATACGTCACTCCCTTGGTTATATTATTTTATATAGCAGTTTACTTTAAAGAGGGATTATCCTGGATTTTCCATGCAGATCCAGTGTAATTAAATGAGCACTTGAAAGTAATGAACTTTCTCTTGCTGCTGGAAGAAGAGGAACTCAGAGGTTCAGAGTGTGAGAAGTACTGATATTTCATTGCTGGCTTGAAGATGGAGAAGGGGGCATATGAGAAGGAATGCAGTTGGTTTCTAGCTGCCTAGAGCAGTCCCTAGTTGACATCCAGCAAGTTGGTGGGGACCTCAGTCCTACAACTACAAGGAACTGAATTTAAGTGGATTCATTTTTAGAACCTTCAGATCAGATCCCAGCCTGTGCAACACCTTGATTTTCGCCTTGTTAGGTTGTAAACAGAGAAGCTAGTAAGCAGAGAATCTAGCCATGATGTGCTTGGACTTCTAACCCGTGGGAACTGTGAGACAATAAATTTACACTGTTTTAAGCCTTGAGGTTTGTCATAGTTCATTACACTACAGTAGAAACACGGGATAACAGGCTTTCAGCAGTTTTACTTTCCATGGTTTCCTCGTATGGATTGGGTCCAGCTGGTTTTACCTCATTCAAATTCAGAATCAACGCAGAACTTTTGCTGTAGACCACTGTTCTGCTCATACCAGGCCCCTGAGAAGTTAGCAGTTGACAAGTGTGAGCTGATAAATAGCTGTAGAGCCCAGAGAGAAAAAGAATAGTAATATCTGTAGAAGACCTCTTATGTTCTCGTTCATGTATGTGTTACAGCCTTTGTACTTCAAGGAATAAGTGATATAATCTCCATTTCACTGTTGAGAAACCAAGTTCTAAAATAATTGCATGAAGTAATTTGCCTAATGTCACCTTTAGGAATGGTGGAGAAAGAATTCAGCTTCATAATATTTATGACTTAAAAATCCTATCTTTTGAAAACTTTCCATAATAGCTAGAAAAGTTGGTAATAACCCTAGGCTGATTCTGCCTAAAACCTTTGAGGCAAACCTACATTGTTTCAGAATCTCAACTCATTTTTCAGTGATAGACTCTAATGGACACATTAATTTCCTTGGAGGGGGTGGATTGATAGTTTATAATGAAACTGGGAAAATAAGTTTTATCTTGCAGCCAGTGCAGTTTATTCCTTTAGTTAATGAGACCTGAAATAACATTTAGTAAATATGAAATCAGTGTTAATCACCATCTAATAAAGAACAGGTTGGCTGTTGTTGGTACAGTGCTCCTTTCTTTTGTGTCTGGCTGTGCGAAGAGTCCTTAAATCATCTAAGGAACATAATAGTAGAAAGCGTCTTTGAACACTATGTTGTAAATGGACAAAGGGAAGGGAGCAAAGTCCTGGAAGTTGATAATAGAGTTAGAACCACATATATAGAAATTTAAGGTTGTTGAAATTCCTTGAGGGAATATTGTTACTCACTTGATGTCTAACACTCTGTTCTGCATACATTTGTTGAACTGATTTAGAATAAATTGAATTGTAGAAGGTTCATAAGAATTTTACCATTTGTTCTTAAGTATCTCATTCTGAGTTTTTGGTTTGCCTGAGAGTTTCCTTTCCAGTCTTTAAAGGTATTATAGCAAGACAGTGGTTTATCTAATCCCTTTCTGTTGCTTATGAGATCAGAGAGCAAGTATCATTCTGATGAAACTTGACAATCCCCAGACATGCTTCCTGCTTGCCCTTGTAACCATAAATATCTCAAATCTGCTCTTATGTTGTATGAAGTTTCAAAGTAAATTATTTTTGTGAATAATAATAAAATTTACAACGTGCTTTTTAAAACTACACATGATTCCTAGGAATTCTGATAAGACACCCCTGCTACCAAAGTCTTCTGCAGGGTCCTCAATTGGAACTGTTGACATTTTGGATGGATAATTCTTTTATAGGGGACTGTCCTGTTCAGCATCCTTGGCCTCTTCCCACTAGATGCTAGTAAAACCTCCCCATTTTTGACAATCAAAAATGTTTTCAGACATTGACAAATAGTCTGTAGAGGGCAAAATTGCATCTGGTTGAGAACCAGTGATCTAGTTTATCACTGAGTTAACCAGTGTGGCCAGCCTTACACTGGTAATTATATGATAACTTCAAATTTGAACATTTTTGTTTTATAAAGGATCTCCTGGCGTGAGGTGTGTAAGTCTCCCCAGTAAGACTGGAAACCTTTGAGAACAGAGGTTCTTTCTTTTTATATACATAGTATTTAATATAGTGATGGGTATTTAATAGAGCTTAAACATGTGAGTCTGGCTAATATAATTGTGCATATTTCCCTAAAAGGGAGATTTCGGTTTACTTTATAAAGTCACACTAATCTTTTGTGTAATTAGTTGTAACTAATTACAAATTCATATAGATTTATATTAAGATTTTAGATTCATTTTGCAAATGTTCTGAAAGGATTTATTTGACTTCATGGTTTCAGATCTGGGTTTTTTTTTTTTTCCTTCTCAAATTTCAAGACATAAAAGTGACTTTCTTTGCATACCTTGCTTTCCAAATGTAAAGGCTGCATTTTGAGTCATGAAGGAATTTGTTCGGAAGCATGTGTTCAAATTTTAGCTTGCAGTGAAATTTTGTAGAGCAAACCAAACCTTTAAAAATAAAAGGATATAGAAAGAATGCATGCCTATAAACTTGTCATTGGCAACTTGAGGGAAGCACTGAAATAAACTTTCTTCAACACACGGAACATCTGCTTCAACATCATGCAATTTCTTGGTTTCCTTTAAAATCTTTTTAAAGCATTTTGTGAAACCTGTTTTATCTGTATTTTTAACATGTTAATTCTTTCATTGTCATTCATTATCTTCTTAAGGCTGTATTCTAATATGTTAAAAATTTACTTTTTCACTAGTAACTGAGAAATGTGGTTTGTAAAAAAGCAATTTAGAAGGATTCTCAGGTCTCTTTTTTTATCCCTGAGCAGCAAAAGCGAGGTTTATACTGTGCAGTGATATACATTGGTTTACTTTCTGTTTAGTATGAGTTTTTAGGCCTAGTACATTAAATTGCAAGATCTATAAATAACTTCAGTTTCCAAAAGGGATCCAGGAACTTAATCTAAAAGGAATACCATAAAAGGCTTTATGACTGTTTTTACATTATCTTTAATTATTAAAGCTTTATTGAATTTCAGTCTATAGTGCTTTTAATCTTTCACATGGGTTTTTACGATGTATGAGTAAATTTCTCCAAGGCCTTGCAAATGCTGAATTTCTTTTCTCTTTAAAGGTTCTTTCTTGTGGAGAGGTTATTCATGTGAAGATCCTTGGAATTTTGGCTCTTATTGATCAGGGGGAAACAGATTGGAAAATAATTGCTATCAATGTGAATGATCCTGAAGCCTCAAAGTTTCAGGGTAAGTCTGTAACTTTCCAGAAATAGAAGTAAATCGGTGTGGCATTGAAATTCTTAGAATTTAAAAGGGGCTCATCTAAAATACAATGTGTATATTTGGGAGTTAAATTAATGTGTTTTATTTTGTTATGCTCTCTCCATCCACAGAATATAAAGGGCAGTCCGTTATGATTGTGTCTGAGTTGTGTCATATTGCTGGGAAGAACAAAAAAGAGAAAAGGATATAGACAGACAGGTGGTACTTTATACTAAGAAAGTACATACTTTGGGTTTCCTTTCTCCTTCCCTCTATTCATTCCTTCCATTCCTTCCCTCCCCCTTCCTTCCTTCTCTTTTTTTTTTTTTTTCCCTTAAATCTCTCTTTTGTTCATTTGGGTAACAGGAAGAAGACTAAGGGAGAAGTGTACATCAAGGACATAAGGTGTTTCTATACCTAGTTTTTGTTCTGTGTTGCAAAAACGGGGGGAAAGGTAACTGTTCTTGGACAAAATTTTGATGTCCCAGAAATAGCTTCGTATGATAAAGAGTTGACTTTCTTTGGAATTGGACAGACCTCAGTTTGAGTTCTGTACTACTTCCTACCTGAGTGACTTTGGGTAGATCATTTAACCTTTCTCAATTTCACTTTGGTCACCTGTAAAGGGAGAGAGTTATACCTACTTGTGAGCTTGTTGACAGTAAGAGATGATTTACTTAAAGCATCTGACTGTCACATAGCGAGTGTTAAAAATATGACTACTATTATTATTCTTTGACTGTTTTCCCCCCTATTTATCTCACCTTTTTTCTTTCAGTTTCATTCTTTTTCAGGTTCCTGGTTCCCTCTAGACCTCAGTTCTTATCTGGAAGATATATCATTTCTGAATTGACTGAAACTCATTAACACTTATGTGTTAACCTCTCTTAATTTATGTGCATTTAAAACCTTTTCTTGCACATGGAACAGCCAGAGAGAGATTTTATGCCATTCTTGCATGTAATTGAGAAAAGAAAGGGTCTGATAAGGTGAAGTACAAGTAACCTCAGGGGCAAAACTAAAGCATAAAAACTACAATTAAAATATGAGACACTAGTCCATACCCATGTATATTTCTTGTCTGGCTTATTATTTTACCCTGGATTTCTTTATTACCATATTTCTCGGATATACGTATGTAAGGAGAGTAAAATACACAGTTAAAATTTTTTTAATGCGTTAACTGCCTCTCAGATGAGAACTGATAATATAATGGTGCCGCAGCCAGCCAAAACAAATCCGCTAACTAATCGATTTGTGATGTGACACACTGAAGTCATGAAACTCTGCTAAGGGATTCCCCCTTTAAACTGGAAAGGCTGCAAGCCTGAAAGAAACTGTTTATTAGGTGGAATATACTATTCTTTAGCCCAGTCCTGTTGGAGATGTGATTTAACATTTTAAACTCTCACCATATGCAAAGCACTAGTAGCTGTTCTAGTGCATATTATTATTCTTAATCTAAAAGGTGCTCCAAGGATTTAAATAACTTGCCCAAGTTTGCACATCCATTAAATAGTAGACCCATGATTTGAACTCATTTCTGTCTGATTATAAAGTCCATTGTCCACCTATGGTACTGTACTGAGCAATTCATACTTGATTATAGTAATATGGTTTTTGTAACTAGCAGGATTGAAACCAGATTACATAAGGCTAAGTACCTTACCTCCTTCTTGAGTTTCCTAAGGGTTAGAATGAAAAATTTTAACTCTTTGGACTTTAATTTTGCTTGTATCCTGAATGGAGATGACTTTGCCCTTTGGCATCTTCTAAATTCTTTTGGTGTATGCTTGTACAAAAAGACACGCAGAAATTCTGAAGCTTATTTAGGTTGAGGTGACATCAGACTAGAATAATTACAACAAGAACTTGTTTTGAAAGAAAAAAGGGACTTTTTTCCATTCCACTAGAAGGAACACATACCTTCATCATGAAAAATACAACAGTGCTTCTTCATAATACGTTTTTAAAATCCTAAAATTAAAAGATTAGATGAGTGTTATTGGCATATTTTGCTCAGAAATGGTATGCTGACTTTTGTTTTTGTATTTACTTCCTGAATGAGTAAGGTATACAGAGGGAAAATGGATTATTATTTACTTTAAGAATATTTGCATGTTGTTCACTCTGGAAAGTACCTGAAGTAATAACTCTCAAATATCTAGATTTTGTAAAGTAGGTTTTATAGTTTTAAGAATTAGAGGTGTTTTCTTTTATTACTTCTCATTCCTTTTACCTTCACATTATTGTGATATATTCTACATATCTTCATTGAGTTTTCTTTTCTCTCTTATTTTACAGTGACCCAAGGGAAAAATAGATACAGGTACAAAGTAAAAGGCTGAAAAAATTGTAGTATAAGTATTTTTTTTTTTTGAATCATGGAATACTAGATGACCCTACGTAGGAGCCTTTATTTTTAATTTAAACTCAAGTTTTGATTTATATTTACTGTATCTCTCAAACATCATCCAGCTGATCTCTCAACTATTTCAAACAAAAGACAAGAGTTCTTGTTGTCTTGCTGCTTAAGCAGATGTTAATGGACAGAAATCGTTCTTAATCTTAACTTTTTTCTTCACTACTTAGCCTGGTATTGTCTGTGTTTTCATTAGCACCTACTAAAGGGGGGTATTGGGGATGAGAACGGAGAGATGGTCAGGAATTACAGGGGTTGAAAGCTTCCTAAATTTGTGTAGGAATTTTTTAGAAGATCAGTTTGTATAATTTAATTATACTGTGTAATAGGTTTTTCTTATAATAATTAATCTATCTTCTAAAGGTACCTAACATATAATTCAGGAGGAGCTTAAGACCTTGGCAGGGGGAGGGGACCTTAGAATAAAGGAATCATTTCTTGATTTTGAGGTTAGATGAATTGCCTGTTATAACAACCTATGATTTTATGACAGTAAGATAAAAATGTATATTTGGATTCATACGATTAAATAAATATTAGCCAACAGATATTAAAAATTTATTGCTGTTCTGTCTCTACTGTACATCTTTGAAAATTAACAATATTTAATCTCGGGTGCCTGGGTGGCTCAGTCGTTAAGCGTCTGCCTTCGGCTCAGGCCATGATCTCTGTCAAATAAATAAATAAAATCTTTAAAAAAAATTAAAAAAATAAAAAAAATAAAAACAATATTTAATCTCACATTTGGTAACATTTAAAAATTTTATTATGTGTACCTTTTAAAATCACGACAACAGGATTGTGGATGGCATTTTTAATTATAAAAATAATCATATACTTGGAAATAAATACTCATAAGTGTAATAAAAAGGTATATGAAATAAAAAGTAAAATTCTCCTTCCCCCTTCTCACCCCGTCTGACTTCTCATCTCTTCTTCCTTCTGTTTTTAGTTCTGAGTGGTTGCTTCTCTACTCGAAGCATTTTACACCTCTCTTCTTAATTATTGTTTTTTTCCCTTTTGACTCAGGTTGCTGCTTTGAAAAACCAAAGGAATTTAACTTCTTAAACATTTAAATTTTGTTACCATATTTCATCTTTATCTTAATAACTCTAAGTAATACACTTTGAGCTCTATTTATTGCTTCATTAATTTTGAACAGTAACTTGTGGTTGCCCAGTATAGAACCAGGGCATTGAAGTTTCTGTTATTTCTCTGTCCTTTACAGACCAGCTTCTCTGAATTATACGTTAGCTCTGTATGTCTAAATTTATAATGTTTAAATTCTGTTCTTTAACTGTTTCTTATGTTTGGTCTCTTGAATCTGAAAATTGAAAAATAAAATAACAACTAGCAGTTACAGTCTTTATGTGAATATTAGTTACCTCCTTTATCATACTTTTTATTAAAAGACCAGGTATGGATACAAGAGAACAGCTTGCTGCACAGCGACCATCATGGGGTTTCTTTTCATTGCCCTGGGTTAGGAGTTCTGTTTTTTCTTAGATTCTTTCATGTCCTCTTTTTTGTTTTCCATTTTCATTGTTGGCCAGTATGGATTTCCCCAATTTTTTTTTACAGAAAATGCATGGGAGATTGATTCTGAGTCCATACATGTTGGAAATGTCTTTTTTTGGTCACCTTCTCTTTAATAATTAACTTTGGTATATAATGCAGTAACTTAAAATACAAATTAGTGTGTGTGAATTGGTATTTTTAATCATAGAGGAGTAAGTGATTTTATAACAGTTTAAACATTTGTTATCTATACTTCTTGGCATTTTTATTAGATGGATCAACAGAAGGAAAGGTTAAAACCATGTAGGAAAGAGTAGCTATCTGGAATTTTTTTAATTCTGTAGTTTTCTGAGGATGTGTGTAATACAGAAATTCATAGAGAATTTTTTATTTTTACACATTTTCATTGTTAGGCATTTAAAAAATAAATCCCTCTTGTTAATTTCCACTACCTTAAGAAAAAGAAGCTGTTTTTTGACATGATCAGTACCTATTTTTTCTTTTTTGAAAGCAGAGAAGTCTGTTTCAATTTATAGACAACATATCCTTCCATATTTTCATATATATTTTTAAAATTATTTTTTGCTATATTAATTCATTTAATTATGATTCTGCAAGGACGTTTTAGGGTTATTTTATTATAAAATAACTTTTTTGATCCAAATGAATGTATGTGCAAACTTTGATACAATATCCTGTTTTAATATTTATAGTTTTTAACTTTGACGTGACTAAACTAAAACTAGCCATTGCATCAGAGAACATGTTTCACTTAGAAGCTGTGGTTGCTGGCTATATTCCTTTAAGTTTAATCTTATTTAAATCTTGAAGTTTTGCCTTCTGAAACTGGAGTAGCCGCTGTGAAAATCTAAAAATAGTCTTAAAATAACATTTAAAAACAAATTCTTTGTACTCCCTGATAGAAAATCGGTCACTTTGGCTGGAGCACTAGGACCATTTAATACACTGTAATTAGGTTCCAGGCTCTCATGCTCTTAATGGTACCTTAATGGCCTGAAAGAGTTAATAAGACTCCCAGGGCTCCGAAATTGTTACTAGAGAATGCCTTGGCCATTAGGGATAATAGCATTTGGTTATGAAATAACCAAGTTCAGAGCTTTTTAAGAAGATTAAAATGCTAGGGCATGTGTAATTTCTCCTTTGGCTAAATTAACCACCTTCTATAATGTAGAGCCTCACATATTCTCCAGACAGATGTTTGAGCCTCTTCAGACCTGCCAGTGATGCCTAAGGACCTTATGTCAGGTGACATAACATTATAGGAGGTTATTTAGGCCCAGAAGCCACTTCAATTTTCAGAGTGTTAAATAAATGAAAACTATTGTCTCTTGTCCTCTTTTTAAATGTTGCTTGTGCAGTGATACTGTTTTATAAAATGAAAAATTAGGAAACAAAAATGGAAATCAGAACAAGTATATTGATGTAGATACATTCTGGGATGAATAAATCGCATGAGTGAAAAGGGATTATTTAAAATGAGGCGGTTGGGAATTTTTCAAAGGCCGGCATTGTACTTTTCTTAGAATTCTCATAATTTATATATATTTGATATACGTAGAATTTCAGCTTACATTTAGAGAAATTTAAAAAGTAAAACTACAGAGTTCCCTTTATGTCTTTCAAGACAGTAATAAACATGTGAAAACCAAATCTGTTTGGCTCAAATTTTCATTTGCTAAATGAACATCTGGTGTCCCTATAATTATTATTTTAAAAATAAGCAAATTAACATGGTGTTTGATTTCCGTACTTTCTAAAACACAGTTTAAATAGTGTTATTTAGGGGGAAAAATAGAGAATAGCATAGAAATCTTAAGGAAGATATTTGTGTTAACCTTATAACCAGATGGACTAGAGCTCAGTTTGCTTTTCTGTGCATGTACTGTTTGGGACAGAAAGGGCTTGCGTGTCACCATTGTCATCCCCAAAGCTCTAACATTTCTGCAGCAATTCCTGTGTGTCTAGTAACTATGCTGAGTGCTTCTTTTGGAGTATCTGTTTAATGTTCACACAAGCTCAAGCAAACTGTGGTAATGTCCTTCCCCTCTTTTTTTTTCTTTTTTTCCCCAGATTAAGAAACTAAGGCACTGCTGTGAGAGGGGCGGGTTGGTTAGTAACTTGTCTAAAGTCATACAGGGAGCCACTGGAATCCATTTGGGCTCCAGAGCTCATGCTGTTCACTGCATTCCACTACCCCTATGAAGAGTACTGGAGTAGTCGAATGTATCCATGGCCTTGGACAGTGTTGCTTTCTGGGAGTACTGACCATTTGCTCTTAAATAATTTCACATCAGCAGATACTTAAGATTAGAGGTCCCAATAAAAAGATGGCTTTTTTTGATCTTCATTCCTTTGATTTCATTAATTGGGATAGGCATGGGTGTGTAAGGATGGGGTGTGGGAGGAGGTAGTTTGAGGAACAGGGATGAATTGAGTGAAATGTACTATAATTAAGAATAGAATTAAATTACTGGGAATCTTTTCCCTCTTTTTGAAACCTTGACCTCTTTCAGTGCTTTTTAGGTTTTAGTCATATTCCTATGATGTGGTGAAGAGTAGGGGAGGCCGAAATTCTAAAATCCCTCTGTGTAAGTTACTGACCTTGGAAACGTCGTGTAATCTCTGGAAGCTTTAATTTCTTCATCTCCAAAGGTGCAGGAATGATCCTGTAATGGGAAAAACCCTAGGGATCATTTACCAATCTCTAAATTTTGGTTGTTCAAGGAAATATTTTTAATTCATTATTTTCAGCCTTCTTTTAAAGTAGAAACACCTAAATAAATTGTCTTCAAAGGTAATGCTGAAGGAAACAGTTTAAATTAAAGGATTATGAGGTAGATTTCTGGGGGACATTGGCACATCTTTTTTCTTTTTTTTTAAGATTTTATTTATTTGAGAGAGCGTGCATGCACAAGCAGGGGTGGGGAGCAGAGGGGGAGGGAGAAACAGACTCCCCACTGATCAGGGAGCTTCAGTCCCAGGATCCTGAGATCAGGACCTGAGCCAAAGGCAGACACCCTAACCCACTGAGCCACCCAGGCACCTGGCACATCTTTAAGTACTCTAGGGTAGCTTTTACATGATGGAGCTGTAACTTCATTGATGGTCTTTCCAACCCAAAACTGGAGTATTTAGCCACTTTGTTACATGTTTCAAATTAAAATTAAATTAGAAAACTATATGAATTTCTACCACATACAAGGCACCTGGAAGGTTTTTATTTTACTGGTCATATAAAGTTTATTGTGAAATGGCAATGAATATTTATATTTTCGGGAAAAAAAGTCTACCAGCTCTTTTCCAAGAGGTTTTTCTGATACAATACAAATAGACCTCTGTGTAGAATTACTTTGTTTGGTATAACCTATTTTGATGTGTGTTCACTGCCATTGTTTTTCATGATATTAATATATGCTGGTACAGGTGTTGATAAGAGTAGAATTGGTAAAAAAGGGTAATGGAGAAGGAAAGGTCAACAAAATCGGGGTTACTGCCCCTCCGTCTGTGTGCTATTAAGCATAGATGTGTAGAGCTGTGTGAAAAACAGTCTTTTTAGGGATCTGAGTAAACATAAACTATTCAAACTATTAAGTCACTGAGTTAGAGCCTCTCTTTGTGATGCAGAAGATACAGTGCGTGTTATGGAATTGGAACTGTTTCTTGTGAATGTTTATAAGCTATCATTAGAAACATATGTTCATGCTTCCCACAGATTTTGTTTAGAGGCCAGTTGTACACATATTTAGCTCTATGAGTGCAGCAGCTCTAGTATTGGAATGAGAGCTTTGTGCGTTTGCATCATTTCCTTTGGTAAAGTCCCATAGAATTGGGAGCTCTTTTTTCCTTTTTTTTTTTAATCCTCTCTGGACAAAATTTCAAGCATGTGACCATTTCCTAGTTTTTTTTTTTTTTAATAATATGAGCAAAGAGATATGGTATTACATTTATGTAACTGATTTTTATCTAAAAATTAAAAAAAATTCTCAGCTGATTATATGCTTCCTTCCCTTCATGTTATGGTTTGGTGGAAATAATCCAGATAAAAACGGCATTTTAATTTTTTTCTCCAGATGTTCTTCATGGAGGTACAGGTGGTTCTCAGTTTGGGGATGTGGATAAGGAAGTAAGAAATGTGCATCTGTCTAAATAGTTTGCTAAAGCTCCTTGGGTGATTCTGATAGATTTATCCAAGTTGAGAATCATTCTATTAGCTTATCCTCTGCTGGTTGGATATTCAAGTCTTGAATCTAGAATAATTGATAATAGTTTTGATATACATTTAAGTGGGAGATGTAATCACCTAATCAAATTTGAGGATATCCCTCCCCCACCACACACATACCTACAGGTGTCACCCCGTATTTAAAGCTATTTTATTGAGGTTACTCTGTATCCTTTGAGATCCTGAGTAAATTTTGTAACCCCAATTTCCTAATTTATATAAGGAAATAAATAATGCCTAATTTACAAATTTTGAAGCTTCAATGACCTATTACCGAGCATTTAAAAAATTTGTTTTGCCAGGCTGATAGATGAAAAATGGTATCGTCATTTAATTTTGCATTATTCTACTTAATGCTAAGTAGATGGAGTGTCTTTTTCATATATTTATTGGCTATTTGTATCTTCCTTTCTGTGAATTGCCTATGCATATTACTCACCATTTTTCTATTGAGTTGATATATGGAAATTGCTTGGATATTTTGGAAGTTAATTCTTTATTAATTTAGGTTGCAAATATTTTCTCCCCATCTGCAGAGATACTGTTGCCTTTTGGCTTCTAGATATTTCAGTTTTGATGTATTCCATTTTATCCATCATTTTTATACATGACTTTAACATTTTGATTCTTATTTAAGGATTTCTTACCCCATAGAAAGATGTTTTTCTTTTTATTTCCATTTTGTTCTTTTGTATTTTAATTTTTTTTACAATTGGATCTTTAGTCTTTATGGAATTTATTTTATTTTTTCCATATGTACAATTTTCCCATCACCATTTAACAGACAAATCTGTTCTCTTCCCAGTGTTTTGAAATGTCTCCTTTATCATATATTGCATTCTTATTTATACAAAGAGTCTGTTTCTGGATTCTGTTTAGTGTCAGTGATCTATTCCTGAGCCAGTGCCATATTATTTTATTTTAACTACTATAGCCTCATAATACAAGACAAATCTTTCTCCTTTTGTTCTGTGGAACAAACTTGCAGACTTGTTTGGTTTTTCTTATGCTTTATTCTTTGCAAAATTTGGAATCAAATTGTCAAGGATTTCTGCTATCATTAAAATATTAAATGCATCAATGAATATATATATATTACCATTTATTCAGGCTTTCTAACATTTCTTTTAGTGAAGTACTTGTAGATTACTGTGAAGATCTTTTACATTTTCTGTTAGGTTTGTGTCTAGGTATTTAATACTAATTTTTCCATTACAAAGCTTGGTACAGTGCCTGGCATGTTATAGGTGCTCAATAATTTTTTAAAATTGATGAATAAGTGAATATGCATATAGTTATTGATAAATCAAAAGATGTGTGTATTGAGCAAAGTCTGAAAAGAACTCCAAAAGTGAATTTTCACTTATTTTGAAGGGAGAAGATATTTATACTTAAAAATTCTGGCATTTTTTAACAACTGCAATTTTCTTTAGAGTCGTGTACATTTCTATACATGTACATATGTAGTCTTTGCTTAATGCTTTGGAGATTCATGTGTATTACTGTGTGTAATCAGTATAGTTTGTTCCTTTTGATTACTGAATAGTGTTCCGTTTACAAATATACCACAGTTTATTCATCTCCTTGATGGAAATTTGGGTTCTGGCTTTGGGCTAATACAAATAAAGTTGCTATGAACATTTAAATACAAGTCTTTGTGTGAGTGTATGTTTTCCTTTCTCTTAGGGAAATACCTAGGAATAGGGTTACTGGGTCAGATGATAATTACATGCTTAACATGGTGAGAAATTGTTAAACTGTTTACCAAAGTGGCTGTATCATTTTGCACTTCTACCAGCAGTTCTGCGAGAGATCCTCTTCTTCACAGAACCTCTCTCTATTCTTTGTCTTAAATAATAAAATATCTTTTAAAGAAACTAGAAGAAACACACACACGTGTAATTTTTTACATTTACCCACATATTTGCCGTGTCCATAACCATATATTTTGTTACAGAAAACAAAAAGAAGCTGAAGATCTGTAGTTTCCATTTGGTGTCATTTACCTTCAACTTGAAGACTTCAGCATTTTTTTGTGGTACAGTTCTGCTGGTGATGAATTCTCTCTATTTCATTGATCTGATACTGTCTTTTCTTGCCTTTGTTTTGGAAGTGTAGTTTCACTGGATATAGAATTTTGAGTTAAAGCGATTTTTGTAAAGACGTTCCATTTTCTTTTGGTCTCCACTGTTTCTGATGAGAAATTAACAGTTAATGTATTGTTACCCAGTATATAATGTAATGTTTTCTCAGACTGTTTTGAAGATTTTTCTCCTGTTTTTGGATTTCAGCAGTTTTTCTGTGATATGCTAAGGTGTCCTTTCCTTAATATTTATCCTGCTTAGGGTATATTGAACTTTGCAGATCTTCAAGTTCATGTTTTTAACACATTTGGGTAAAACCCAAATTATTTACCATAATTTTTTTACCCCATTCTCTCACCTTCATTCTGAGACTTCTGATACACATATTTTAGACCACTTTTTATTGTCTCATGGGTCACTAAAGCTTTTTTTATGTCTTTACAGTCTTTATTCCTTACTCTTCTTCAGACAGGATAATTACTATTGTTTTTGTCTTCTACTTCTGTGATTTTTTTTGCCATATCCAAATTCTATTAAATCCTTATCTGATTTTTCATTTCATATACTCCCTCATATGGTTTTTTTTGATAGTAAAGTTTTTCCTCCTTAACTGAAATTTCCACTTGTTTAATGCTTCATAACCGTATTTTTTTGAAAGTCCTTGACTGTATTTGTAGTAAGTACTTTAAAATCCTCATTTGCATGGGTCATCTCAGGATTGATTTCTGTTGGCTCTTTTTTTCTCTTGATTAGGAGTCCCAGAAATATTCTAGTATGTGCAATAAATCATATGGTCATCTTGCTTTTACCTGACAGGTATTTTTGTTCCATATTGAGTCTGCAAGGTGCTTATCTTGTTTTTGAGCATTTTTGGTGTTCTATTTTTATGTTTTCTGTCTTGGTGTAGTTAAACCTGAGGGAGTTTGTTGAAACATGAATTCACTCCCTCATCTTTGTCAGATGTTTCTGTTTTTTGTAAAGAGAAATGCTTCAGATAGTTGGGCATTGTTTTTAATTGATAATTTGGGTAATGTACTTGAACTGAGTGAGTCTCGCTCTAGAAATAAAGGAATTTTATTTATATATTTCCTCTCTGTTCCAAATGTTTTAAAAAATGGTTGTTTAGATTTAACTTAAACATGGTAGAAATGAAAAAACTTTGTAAGAACTAAACTGCAGTAATACTAGAAGTAAAGGTAAATGTGTACATCATTAAATAAGAGATTAATTACAAATTCATTTGAGGCCTGACCTTTACCATAAGAAAAAGTACGTTTATAGAAAAATGTTATGATTAAGTACGCGTTTGTGTATGTGTGTGTATGTCCAGATGCCTTTTATGTTATTTTTAGTGCTTGTTTACAGGGTTTATATCAATACCTAGCTTCTTCGATTTCTCAGTAGAGTCATACACATTAAACATAAAGTAACTGTCAGTATTAATGAAAATATGTTCATTAATTTTCTAAATTATTAATTCATATTTATTAATTTTTGAGCATCTAAAGATGGCTCTAGGTTTCCCTGTGAATATAACTGTGTCTACATTCCATGGAAAAGGCTTTAGGGGATTGGAAGGACGATAATATTTCTTAAAACTATCCCTTATTTTTTTTAAAATGATTTTTAATATGCTATCTTATTTAATCCTCACAACAACCATGATTTTTCCATTTTGTGTTTGAGGAAACACACAGACTAATGTATTTTCCCAAGATGATGCACTATATGAATGCCAGAACTGGAGTTTGAACTTAGTGCCGTCTGATTCCAAATGGGGTGTTTTTCCTGGTTTACCTTATTTCTTCTTAAAAACTTTGAGTGTTCTTATTTTCATTATTTTCTGAATATTCTTAAGAGTTTTTATTTCCTTTTGGGCCAAAAAAGGTTTTCACTAAGTAAATAACAAAGTATATTTTTGTTTTGTTTTCAACATCCAATTTTTAATTATACAAAAAGTTGAGAGGACTGGGTGTGGTTCTTTCTTGGTAGGCAAGAGAATTATTTAAAATTTTTTATTGTTGATCTGTAGATTTATTGTATTTGCTTACCAAATGTGTTGTCCTCATTTTCTCATGCTTAAAATTTCTTTATGTTCGTTTGTTTTTAGTACATAATTTAATACATCATCTTTATAGTTCATTATTCCTTAAAATGTCTCTAGATTAAAAAGATCTCATACTTTGTTTCTCATTCTTGATGAGCTGTCTGTATAAAATGAACCTTATCAGCTCAAGTTTTCACCTCTTTTACATCGTTTATTTCTGAAATCTGGGTAAAATTGAAGTCTAGGCAAGCACATGTGACTAGAAACTCCCCCTTGTGTGAGAGTGTATTTTTAGTAAAAAAGAACAGAAGAAACTTCACAAACCACTTCTTTTTTTCTTTTTCCTTAGTAGATCACAATTTGTGACATTCTTTTAGGTTTTAGAAACAAGTGAATTGGTTTATACTGAAAAGAAACCAGATTACATGAAATGTATACCAGTATCTCTGATGAAGGAAAACGATAAGTCACAAAAATTGCTTTTAAAAATACAAAGTATTACGGTCCTCTAATGTCTACAGAGAGAATGATTTTTTTTTTTAATTTATTTATTTGACACAGAGAGAGTACATGCAGAGGGAGAAGCAGGCTCCCTCCTGAGCAAGGGGCCTGATGCGGGGCTCCATCCCAGGACCCTGAGATCATGACCTGAGCTGAAGGCAGACACTTAACCATCTGAGCCGCCCAGGCGCCCCAAGAGAATGATGGGTTTTGACTAAGATATTTTAGATTAATTTCTTTGCTTTTATAAATTCCTAAATCAAAATTAGTTAAGAAAAACTAAATTAAATTGGAAAGCGCTGAACTTGGAAAAGCCAAATTGAGCTTTAGAATTTGTTATTACATCATTTTCTGTTCTGCCTTATAGCTAGCGTTTAATAAATTTATAAATATTCCAATGGATTTATGTAGAACTATGATTATTCATAAATTATATATCTTTAGTTTTAATATAAAAATTCTAAGGAAACTCCATATAATCTTTGTTAATTAAATTTTCAGGTTTGGAAACCGCTTTGTTATAAAGTAAAACAATGTAACAAAAGTAAATGTAATGTATATATGTAACAAATGTAATAAATGTAACAAAAACAATGTAACAAAGTAAAACAATGGCTGTTCCTACTTGTAAGAAGTATGATACCTTTTATGAAGCTTTTAAAAAAAAACTAGGGTTATAAATATTTAGGTGACTGCTTTTAATTGTACTATAATTTAAATTGTTACTTAACATTGCCAATTTTTCCTTTTTAGTTCTTTGATACCTTAAATTTTATGTAAATCTGATCTTTACTGGGTTTTGTTTTTAATTTTTTCTTTCATTGGTAATTCCTCTCAGTTCTGCTTTCTAAAAATATCTAAAATTGACCATTTGTCACCACCTCCATGCAACTACCATTTATCTAGACCCTCATCATATTTCATCTGTATGGATTCTTCCTGTAGCTTGTTGCTTGATTTCCTTCTTTTACTTCTTCCTCTACACAGTCTTTTACCTACACAGCAGAAAAAGAGCGATCTCCCTAAAACCCATACTCCTCAGTCCAGAACCCTCTAAGGGCTTCTCATCTCAAGAAGGATGTCCCTTAGAGTCCTTTGTGACTGGCCTATGGCTGCTTCTCTCATTTCATCTCCTAACACTCTTTCTTCACTCTGCTTTAAACACAGGGCTTTCTTAGTCTTCCTCAAACATTTTAAGCACACTCACAAACAGAATATTGGCACTTCCTATCTTCCTCTCAGGACTCCTCCTCTTCTAGATATTTGAATGAGTTGTTGCTACACTTCATCCAAGAATTTGCTAAAATACATTTTATCAGAGGCTGCCACTGACCTTTCATATCTAAAATACTCTTTGCAGAGCTAGATACATAACTAGATTTTTATGTCTTTTTCTCGTCTTTAAGAATTTTTTTACTCAGGCCTAATTTGACAACAAATATTTTTTAGTAACATTTTATTGAATTCTTTCAAAACATTCAAATTACTTTTGCAGAAACACAGTCTTTTTTGTACTGGTAAAATCATTGCCTTATATAATATTTTACTAATTCTCATGATTATAACTACTGATACAGTTGGCAAAAATGTTTTGGGAATAAACATACCTGATTCATGATAAAGCTAAAACTTAACTGGTACAAGTGAAGTGTGGACTTCATTCCAGGGTTGTCTACCAGACTCAACATACAGACCACTATGGACATTAGTCAGAGAATATTTTACAGAAGTGGAAAGTCTTTGCTAATCATCCAGGGAGTTGATCAAGTAGATCTCAGTTAAAAGAGTTTGATTTGTAATTAAAAACAAACTGAAGTAAGTTTAGCTTGATTATATAAAAGAACTCTTCTAGATTATTATTTTATTGTTGGGTTCATCTTGAAAATACATTGTATAATTGTTATAATAGAAACTTCCATATGAAGTTAACTCCAAGAATGGGAATAAGTAACTCCTAGAGAATTGCTGCTTTTCTTAACATATATTGTAAAAAAAAATACATCTGATGAAAAATTCTGGAAGTGGATGAAAGTGATGGTTATATACAGTATTGTGGGTGTACTTAATGCCACTGAATTGTACTCTTAAAAATGATAAATTTTATGTTGTGTATATTTTACCACAATAAAACTAAAAAGTACATCTACACTTACACTCTTTTAACATAAAACCTATGACAATGTAACTCTACAATATAGAAGAAAAAGCAGAATTCATGGAATTAGAAGACATATTTATATGATACCAATTATGCCATGAATGTATTGGATAAAGTTTGGCAGTTCTTTTGCATTTTCTTAGCTATAGTTTTCTTATGTTTAATATGAATGTACTTCTCAGTTTTATGAAGAACAAATGAGTTATTCAGTTTATGAGGAGCAAATGAGGTCTTTTTTAAACTCTGAATCAGATTATAGATTGTATGTGTAATTTTTCATATTTTCAGAAGGATAATTAATTGAACTGGCTATTGGTATTGGAGATTTTTGGCTTGAGGCATTTGCTGTTGAGATTTTTAAAATGTTTAAGTTGTGTATTTTGAATTTTTTGCTTGCTTTGTTTTTCTGTGTGAAAATACAGCTTTTTCCCCCTAGGTTATAATTAATTGAGAATGGAAATGTTTATCTTATGTTTGGAGTGTTTTATTGGGCATTATTAAATTGTCAGGGTTTCTGTTATCGGTATCTTTGCCTAACAGGCCTTCTGTATAACGTCTGGAAAGAACGCTGCCTAAGCCGAGTTAGATATTGGATAACTTAGCTTTTCCGTTCTTATTTGAAGTGACTGAGTTGAAAAAACATTCACAAAAAAATAAAAATTGCAGTGGGATAGAGAACAGTAGATTGGGTAAGGTACAATGATAAAGTCATTAATCAGATTTAAGTAATAGAAAATTATTTATTTTGAACCATTGATTAAATTGCTTTTCTCATTCACCTTCAGTGAACTTAAAAGATTGTTTTTTCCCCCTCAAAGAATGAGTGGGAGGAACTCAGTTTAAGAGATATTTTGCAAAAATACAGAATGTGGAAAAATGATTAATAGAAAGCCACTTTAGAAAGCACTTTATACGATAAGAAGAAAATCAGAATTTGAAGTGGAAACAATGAGTATTAGATGAAATATATATTGAGTGTTCTATTTTGGACATAACAACTCTATGACCTAAGATATAATGTATAATACTAAAAAGATCTTAGTCTTTAGAATTCACTATCTTAAACATCTTGCATTACTTAAAAAGTATGTATTGACGGTGATTAATAGAGTAGGTGTGCCCTGTGTTCAGTTTCAAGTGATTTTTTTCCCTTAGTTGTAATATTTCTGTTTTCCCCAGAATTACTTGAGATAGACGTGTGGCCCATTGATGTATTTAAAAATTTTTAATTTGATTGCCTTAAGGCAGCATACTCAATCTTCCATTTGCCATGGTTTCTGCCATTCTTACGCTGTCTGCCTTATCACACTCATTTCACTTATGTGAAACATCTGGCTTCTGGAGACATGTGTAACTATTACTAAACCCTAACAGGCAAAAGGCAAGCACAACAAGCAAAAGCATAATTCCTGTCTAACTCATGTCTGCAAAATGCTTACCTCTCTCCTTATCATGCCCAATGAAGTGGGGATTCCCATGAGATTGGATGAGCAAGTCTGAAACCAGTGATCTTTGAATTATCCCAATGCATTGTGTCATCTATTTTTAGTTATAAGTTCTAATTCTTCAAGTGCTGTCAAGTCTGTTATATTGTGCATAAAGGACTATGCTAAATTTCCCGTAAGTCAGAGTCTTGTGGAGAGTAAAGGTTTCTAGTTTTAACTAGTTATTCTTCATACATTTTTTGAGTTGATATTTATTGGAAAGGATACATTCTTTGGAGACCTCTTGGGGAAGGGTCTGCTATTAATATAGTAATATTTTCAGTTATATTTGAATGAATGTCCTCAAAATGTGATGGTTGAGCTGTTTTTGTGGTAATCGAACTTAAAAATAAATCCTGGAAATCATTACAGAATTTGAAATGATCCATCCAGATATCACTCTGTTTAAAATTGCCCTGTTTGCACTCTCTTTTGTACTCTGCTTTATTTTTCTTCGTCAGACTTTTACCACTTAACATTTATATTTGTTATCTGTCTCTTCCTACTATATAAACCATGAAAGGGGCTTATTTCTGTTTACTGTTCTACTTCATTGCTTAGAACAATGTCTGACACAGAATGAGAAACTATTCGGTGTGTAAGTGTGTAAAACCCTTCTCATCTGACTTTAATATATTTTCTTCTGGGGACTGTCCTCTCCATCTTATCTCTAGTGGTCCTTTAGCTTAATATTTCTAAAATACAGATCCTGATGTAACTTACCTTACTCTAGGCCCTCCACTGCTCACAGAATGACATCAGTCCTTAAGCATATCTCACTTAATCTTACTGCGTTGTTGTCTCTTTCCTTTAATTAGACCTCTGAGCTCCTTGAGGAAAAGAGCTTTGTTGTCTTCATCTGCTTATCCCCTGTGCCTAACATAGTATCTGAAGGTGCTTAAGAGATGTTTGTAGAATGAAGGAGTAATATTTTACATATGAAAAAAGTCTCAAGTCCAGAGGTGGTATGTGATACATGGTGATTATGCTGCACGTTAGCTGCAGAGGTGGATTCCCTCAGTCCAGTGCTCTACCACACAATGAAGGGGGGCGGAAATCGGAAGGGGAGACAAACCATGAGAGACCATGGACTCTGAGAAATAAACTGAGGGTTCTAGAGGGGAGGGTGGTGGGCGGATGGGTTAGCCTGGTGAGGGCATGTACTGAATGGAGCACTGGGTGTTATATGCAAACAATGAATCATGGAACACTACCTCAAAAACTAATGATGTAATGTATGGTGATTAACATAATAAAAGAATCAATTTCAGTTTTTAACAAAAAGTATTTTGTTTCTTCACTTGCAGATATTGATGATGTTAAGAAATACAAACCAGGTTACTTGGAAGCTACGCTTAATTGGTTTAGATTTTATAAGGTGCCAGAAGGAAAACCAGAAAACCAGTTTGCTTTTAATGGAGAATTCAAGAACAAGGTGAAGATGATAATCTTTATTTTAAAACGTACTTGTGATACTTATATGATACTTCTTTTAGCTTGGGAGGTTTCTTATGTGAATATTTGTATATAACATGGTAACAGAAGTGCTTTATACTGACTTTAAGGACATTATTTTATCATACATATTTAAAAGGATTTTTTTTTCAGGAGATCTAAGTGAATTAAGTTTTGATACGTATATATATTCATCTCTTTATCTATTGACATCTCCCTCATCTCAGAAAATGAAGGATTTCCATGATCAGTCTAACTGCAAATTGTGTTTGAAGAAGAAGCTTCCATTTCCTATTCTGGAGAGGAAAAAGTTACTTACTTTACTTAATGTAAATCCAGAGGGGCTTCCCCTTAAGAGTTCATTCTACCATGACTGACTTAGGCTGCTTAACAAATAAGAAAACACTTGAATATCTTATTGCCATAGGATTTTTCTATTAGAATACCACAGAGTTACCATGAAGTATCTCTAATATGACACAAATGGAGAAAATGGGCCAAAGACATCAAGTTTAAGTCATGGAATATTTTTTTAAAGTTATCACCACTATATAAATTACACATTATACACCAACACTTAAGCGGGTACTAAGAAGTATGTTTTATAAGTAAAATAAGCCATGTTAATGGAAACTTAAAAATTATAATATCTTGCTATATAAGAATTTATTGCTTGACCTAGTATTTTTGAAAAGGAACATTCAAAGAATCCTTAAGATCTTGAGGGCTTTGTCTAAGATTAAATGTAGATATAAAACTATTATTTTCAAATAGATACTCTTACTTAAAAATAAAGTATTGAAAATTTTTAAGATAAATTATTTTTTATCTTTTTCATGTAAAAATATTGTATTTTATATTTTGTTTGAACTTTTGTGGCTCCTTATTTCCTGAAGGTAAGATTGCTAAATCATGAATTTATAGAGTGAGGTGGTTTGGGGGTGGTTGTTTTTTTGTTTTGTTTTGTTTCCTTTTGCTTGATTTTGATAAACACTAATTTTTTCTGAACGAAGACTAGATCATTGATAGAACCTGGTTTCAGAACATAATTGTCTTATGCATTGCTTTTTACCACTTCTGTTTAAAACACATTGCCTAACTCAGGAAAATTAAGTTTTATCTCTTCACCATGTTTGAAAAGATGACTCCTGTGCTATCTAGATTTTTCCTCCTGACCCCTTTAAGCAAGTGGAAAAGTGATTCTAAATATTCATAATTATTTGAATGATTTGGTTAAAAATCTTTCCTTATATTATCCGGACAATAAATTGGCTTTTTTGTCCCATTTCTTCTTCTTTTTTTTTTTTTTTTTTTTTCCTGTTCGGACATCTTAGCTCTTTCCATAGTATGGCTGTTGTGGTTTTTGTCCCATTTGTTAAGTGGAACTCCCCAACACCACTTCATTGAACCATACTCAGGCAACAGTAGAGCTGAGAGAACTTTCTTTTTTTCAGAAGTAAATTTCTCATTACATCCTGGTTCCCAGGATTCTTTATTTTCTTCATTTCTTACCATATGTGTTTAGTTGTCATTGAAGGAGAAAGGAGGTAGTATGAATTGGTTAATATATAAGGACTCTCCTTAAGGAAAACTAACAACATTTGGGGGGGTGGGCATCAAAAGAATTCGCTGCTTTGGAATAACAAAGCAAGTGTTCCTTTAGATACGTATCTAGCAAGAGGCGTGTATTGTTGATTTTGCATTTTGGGACACAGTATGAATTTATACTAAAAAAAATTTGAGAATGTGTAGGAGGTTTACTTAGACAGCGGATATTCTAGAATGATTATACAGTTAGACTGCAGTTTTGATGATGAAATTAATAGGTATAAGCGTACTTATAGGCAAGGGACTAGACTAAGCACTTTGCATACAACTTATCCTTTCAACAGCTGGATAATTTAAACCAAGTGTTGGCAACTTTTTCTGTAAAGTACCAAATAGTAAATATTTTAGACTTTGTAGGCCGTATGGTCTCTGTCACAACTACTCACCTCTGTCATTGTAGTGCGAAAGCAGTCACAGGCCATGCACAAATGAATGGGCATGACTGTGTTCAGTAAAACTTTATTTATAAAAACTGGTGGTGAGCTAGATTTGGCCTATTGGCCTTAGTTTGCCAACCCCAAATTACATTATCTCCATTACCTTCTACTTAAAGATGAAGAAGTTAAGACTTAGTGAGATTAAGTAACTTGCTCAAAAGTCACACAGCTGATAAATAAGGATGCCAGAATTTATACTCAGGTTTGCCTAACTCCAGAGTTCATATTCTTAAAAATAAACTGTCAGTGAGAATAGTTCCATGCAAGTATAATGATGTGATCTTTATGTCTGTTTTTGGTTTGGAACTAGGCTTTTGCTCTTGAAGTTATTAAATCTACTCATGAATGTTGGAAAACATTGCTTATGAAGAAGTGTGATGGAGGGGCTATAAATTGGTAAGAGTCTTTCTGTGTAATGTTATTTTATTATTAATGGTACTAAACAACCATATTATGCTAGTCAGATCTGATTTTTTAAAGAGTTGCAGTTTTTTTTTTTTTTCATTTAAAAAGTGCTTATGGAAAGCAATACCAAATGCTGGACACTGTGAAACTAGGAATTGACATGGTTCCTTTTCCCAAGGGATTTATAGTTTAGTGGGGGATACTGTTGAGTAAACAGGCATTTCAATTATAATACATTGTAATATGTGCAAAGATGGGGTAAAAAAAATTAGTGATTTTTCAGTATGCAAATGGTTATTTTGTTTATGTGTAACTAGCACATCATTTCTTGATGAAATAGTAATAAGCCTTTTTTCCAACATGATCTGGGTCACTAGCTGATTGAGGAAAGGGAATCAAATGGTAGTGACATACATAACTCAAACATTGTATTCCTTTTTTTTTTTTAATTTTTTTTTTAAAGATTTTATTTATTTATTTGACAGAGGCTCAGCGAAAGAGGGAACACAAGCAGGAGGGGTGAGAGAGGGAGAAGCAGGCTTCCACCTGAGCAGAGGCCCGATGCGGGGCTCAGTCCCGGTACCCTGGGATCATGACCTGAGCCGAAGGCAGACGCTCAACCAACTGAGCCACCCAGGCGCCCCTGTAATTCCTATTTTAAAACATTTAAATGTACCTTTATTTACTCCTCTTTGGATATAGTGCTAAGACCTTTTCTATATAGGTTCTAAATAAATTATATATATTCTAACATAATATTGAATAGAAAACCAAGAAAGATCCTCTAATCCTTAAACCGCTTACAGTTAAAAACTCATATAGATTTTTAGATTCTTTTTTCTAAACCTTTTTTACAGTTTTCTTTGACACCAAGTTATTATAGTGAGTCACCTTTATTGAGGCTTTTTAGCCTTAGTACTATAATCTATTCTCTTTCCACACTCCCTTCTTTGATGAGCATGATTACTGCTTAAATTATGAAATAGTAACAAGGGCAACTCACATAAACAGTTTTAGAAACAAAAACAGTGGGCTCTGATAAGCCTGACTGTAGGAAGCAAAACAGATAGTCATTCTATAGAGTACTACCCAACTTCATTGTCCCCTTCTCTGAATTAGGAGAAATTGGGAAGCTATTCAATCTCCAACAAATACTGATTTGAGGGTCTTCTGCTGGGGACTGTGCTGGTACTAGGATTATTGCTGTGACTACAATAAATAGAGTCCCTGCCCTTTTGGAGCATGAAGTCTGGGAATCAAGAGACACATTAAAGAAATCACTAGAATAGGGGTGCCTGGGTGGCTCAGTCGGTTAAGCAACTCTTGATTTCAGCTCAGGTCATGATCTCAGGGTTATGAGATCAAGCCCCATGTGAGGCTCTGCGCTGAGCATGGAGTCTGCTTGAGATTCTCTCCCTCTCCCTCTGCCCCCCCCGCCCCCGCTCGCATGCTCTGGCTCTTAAAAAAAAAAGAAAAAGAAATGATTAGTGTAATCAGGTAGAGTAAGTAATTAGTCTAAGGAAATATTTTATCCATATCATCGAGAGGGTCATCTTGCCTACAACACAAATGCTTGCTTGGGCATTATACGTTCAGATTCTGTTCTCTTGTAAGTTCAAGTGATACTGTCAGTTCGTTGATCTTCTCCTTTCTTCTTACCTCTTTTGCAGACCACTCTTTTTTTCAGCATAGTCTTAAAATTTAGGTGGTGGTTTCTAATTTAAATAATACAGTTTATTAACAAAACTGGGTATAACTGAATGCCTTCTAGTCCTGACTATCCTAGTAATTAGTAGACCTAGGTATCCTTTATGATATTCTAAGATCGTCTAAGTGAGATATTCATGTAGTGAGCTCCTCTAAAAAGAAGGGGTCCCTCGGTGTATAAAGAAATATTTGCTTGCTGTTTGCTTTCGTCTTCTTCCTTATGGTACTTTCTGAAAAGCTTTTGCAGTCCTTGAAGGGTTTATATGTTTTCCAGGTTCCTCAGCTACACAGCTAGAGACTATTGCTTTGGTTAGTTTTTCTATAGCTTGATGTCATTCCTTCCATACTGAGTCTGATTACCTTTACTCTGAGGGTAACTTTATTTGTACTCTCGGGAGTCATTTTTCTGTAGCCTCCTAGGTAATGATAAGGATTATGTTAACAGTAAGAATTGCAATTTATTGAACTTTGTGTACTATCTTTGAAGTGTTTAATATGTGTTATCTAAATACTCACAAGAATCGTATAAGATACATATCATTGTCTCCATTTTACACATGAGGAAATTGAGACCACATAGAGATTAAGTGATCTGTCTAAGGTCACACCGAGTGGTAGAGCCAGGATTTAAGCCAGATTCCAAACTTACTCTCTTACCAGCTATATTCTACCTCTATCTTTTCAAAGAAATACAACTAAATAATTTTTTTAGCTTAAAAATTTTCAGGGCATAAGTTTCTGGGCATAAATTTTATGCATCTAGATACTTTAAAGTCCGAATCTTCAGATTTTAACTCATTTTGTCCATTTTCTTATTTTTATCACTACTTGATTTGTAAAAATATATTCATAGTAGTAAAGATTTTATTTCCTTTGTCTTAGTAAATTGCTTCTTTCTCTTAATTCCTTAAAATATACACTGTTACTGATTAGCAACCTCCCCCCTTCCTTTTTAGCCTGTTTTCCCTACTGAGTTGAGTTTAGGTCCACTTTTTTTTTTTTTTTTTTAATCACAGCATTTCTCTCAAATCATGTATAGTGTGTTGTAATTACGTCAGAAAACTTGGAAAATTCAAGTGCATTGTCTTCTTCTTTAAACCTAGTGAATTAGGATCTCTGCGGAGTAGGGTCTAAGCATCTGTATGTTTTAAAGCTTCCTTCGTAGGTGCTTCTGATAAGCCTCTCTGCTTAAGAACTGTAAAGTCCCAACTTCTAATAGAAGAGCAAACAAGTCTTCTAGGATTTGGCCTTGCTACCTGTCTGCCCTCATTTTCCATCACTTCTTGCATCTTACTTCAGTTCCAACAACTTAGAAACACCTGTCACCCCGCAAACACCCCGCTCTGATTAACCTCCAGGCCATTCATGCTGTTTCCTCTGCCATGACTGTCTTCTCATTTCTTGAACTCGCTAACTTACTCCTCTTTTTGAGACTTAGTTTTGACTTCTCATTCTCTAGGAAGCGTTCCCTCAGACTAGCCTCGTGCTAGCTGGCAAGCCACGGACACTGTGTTTCTTGCTCCCTGTGAACTTCTGTCATTGCATTTACCAGTTACTAACTGCTTGGTTTATGAATTTGTCTCCTCTTCTGGAACATAAGCTTCTCCAAAGCAGATGAATAAAGCTACCTTATTCATCTTTATATTCCTTATGCCTGACATGTGTTAGCCACCCAGTAAATACCTGTTGGAGTAAATTGTTGACTAATATTTTAAAACCAACAGGTATTTGTTGTTTCTCAAATCTAGTGCAACTCTTCTTCCAGGATCCCTGCATGTATTAAATTCTGTAATTGATACTTTGCGTAGTCTTTTTTATGTTGTTATTTTTATTCTTTTTTGCCATTGCTTAGTATTTACTCTGAAAGCTACATATTCTTTTAACAGAGAGAATTTGATTATTTCTATTCTCCCCTAAGGGAACTTTCCACTGTTTTGTAGGAGAAACAGAGTTTTTGCCATTTGAGTTTTACTGTCCAGCTCCTTTTGGTCTTTCTTCCACCATGGCTTATTTATCTACCTTATTTTTAAGAAATTAGAAATGTACTCTTCATTTTGCCTGGTTATTTTATTTCACTAACTATTATTTATTCAGACCCATCTATTTTCCAAATTTTTCAAGTTTTGATGGATTCCCGGATGCACTTCTAAAGCATCTGAGTTTTTTAATTTAATTTTTAATTCAGTTTTACTTTAACTCAGTTACTTGTCATTTACTCGTAAGTTGTTTTATATTGCAACTTTTCTTGTTTAATGTACTCTATATAGTACTGTCAGAATTATCTTTGACAAATACAAATGTGATTGTCATTTTTGCTTAAAAATGTCTTGTGGCTCCCTTTGATCTTGGAATATAATCCACTTCTTCTATATGTTAAACAGTATGTCCAGACCTACTTTTCCAGCCTCATGTTCTGTCCCCTCCTATCTCATTCTCTTTCCTCCATGAATGCCTGCTCATTCTTCAAGAAGCAGTTCTGCAACGAGTTTTTATTTCTTTTGGGCAGGATTACCTATACTCTCAGATGATTGCTATATACTCCTCTGTGTAGAACTTGCAGTGTTTTATTATTTTTTTATGCTTTAAATTGAGTTTGTATCTGAGCACTTAGTGACAGGACTTGACACATAGTAGTTGATACGGGCTTACTGAATAACTGTATATATTACCTATATACAAATGTGTTCTACAAAATTGTGTAGGTCTTAAAATTGTTTCTTTTTACCTTTCTCTAGAGGAAGGTGTACTTGATCTGTGTATGGAGAGTTCCAGTTCTTTTAGCTTTCTCTAGGTTTACTTCAATGTCAGTTTTCTCCTGTAAACTCTGGAGGCTGTGGTCCAAAATCATTGTCATTCTTATTTCCTTGAATTTTTTCTCTCCTTTTTTCTTGACTACTTTGCTTTAGAATGAAAAGCCTTGGTAAATCTATATTCTGGACACGTGTCTTTGAGGATTCTCATGACTTTGATTTGAGATTGTCTTGAAGAAAATAATTTTCTCTTTACTAAAATGTTCCATATTGTTTGCCTTATAAATTTCATCTTGTATGTGTCTATTATTTGCAGGTAATTTTTTATTTCTATATCTTTTCATTTAGTCAGTTATTTTGTACCTATTATGTATCTATTAAGACACCTTTTTATTATTTTTAAATGCAGTTTGGTCATCAACAACATTTTTGGTATTGCTGATCATCTGATGTCTGCTTATTTTGGTCAGCAAGATTGTGTATAGGCTATATAATGTTTGTAACTTTAGAACAAAATATTTAGTATCTTATTATAAAAAGGAAAGCAGCACATTCTCCTTAGTCCTTATTTTAAATCTCATTTATAATAGACACCTTCACCTTAGTCATCCTTCCTTTAAATGATTACACTGCTTCTCCTCTTTCAGGCCATAGTCATGGTTTAAGACTAAAAAGAACCCTAAATATTATAACCTCCACAGGGGCTCCATGGTTCAGTATTGTATCCCCAGCATCTAGACATGTCCCTAACATTTAGTATAAGAATAATTTTTTGAATCAATAAATATGAATCAGTATTAACTATTTTTACGTAAGGGCCAATTTAGAGAAAATAAAAATGTTTCCTGATAACATGCCTTCGAACATTTAAAGTACATTAAATCCTGAGGGAAATATATTACAACCCAGATTGTATACTTTAACTAAAAGGATGTCGATAAGGAAGTTGGCACTGTTTTTTAGCTAACAAAATGCTAATAGAAGAGCCAGTTGGAGAAAAAGTAAACAAGAGGCTTTGTGATCTCTCATCTTTATATTGGTGTGTCTTGCAAGAATCTCTTAAGTCTATTTGTATATACCTTACATTTCATTCTTGAAACTGCCATTACTAATAATTTGTCCAAGGTGAAAACGGCAGAGCCTCTTGGCTTTCCTCAGTTCCATTGGTTACTTGTTGAGATATTTTACTGGAGATATTTAAAAACTTACTGAGAATTTTAAAAATTTGCATTGTTGGCTTTAATATTGACTCTTTTCTACCATATCTGTTGATGGTTTGCTTTGTCGTAAGGAGCAGAGGGTTATTTTAGAAATAGGTTATCAGATTTAACATAAAATACCAGATACCCAATTAAATCTAAATTTCAGAGCAATATGCCTTTTTAACATAAATGTCTCATGCAATATTTGAGACATACTTATATTAGAAAATAGTTTGATCTTATTTGAAATACAAATTTAATTGGGTATTCTGTATTTTATCTGGCAGCCCTATTTAGAGAAGACTCCCCTGTTCTCTTACCATCATTTTCCCAGAATTTCTAAGGTATGTTTTACTTTGGTTTAGTTATAATGTTAAAAACATTGTATATGGCATACTTAGCATACACCATGCTTTCCTTAGAGGACTAGCACTTAGGACTTTGCGGTGTCTAATTTTTTGCCTTGTTCTTTTAAAATTTAATTTTGACATTTTTTAGGGAAACATCTGACTTTAAGGCCTTACCTTTTTCAGTTTTTAGCCTACTTAAATATGGGCTGTGGAAGAGAGAATACAAAATAGTATTAAAGATAAGGCCAACTTGCATCAAATTTTATTCATGCCAAGAATGAAAATAAATCCCACATTGTGAGTCTGGATAGAAAGCAGAACAGCCACTTAACTGTAATTGCTATTACCCAATGTCTGATTACAGACAGATGTAATTACAAAGATAAATAAATAACTAGACAGATCTCTTTATCAATATATCCCAAAATATTTCACAAAAGCCATTATGGAAATGCATTTGATAGTACATATCTCTTAAGTCTACTTGGAGGGCAAGTATGTGTGTGTGTCTGTGTGTGTTTCATCTTCTTTAGGGATCTGCTAATTACTTTTTCCTTTGGCTTTAACTCCTCTACTGCCTCTTTCTGTATCCATTTTAATCTGATTTCTTTGATGAAATTTAAAAAAAAAAATCATTCTTAGTATGTTTGGGAGGAATGATGCCTCTGCTTTCATCCAGGAAGTAGGAAACACACAATGGGCGACATGCTTGTGGAGACAGCCTGTCATTCCCCATTGTGTGGGAAGGCTTTGACCATGGAAGGGGCTCCTGCCTACGCCTTCCTGACCTTCCCTCCTGTAAGAAAACCGAGTTTGCATATTCCTTTGCTTTCCTCTCACCACTCTTGGTTTGCCTAGCCTTCCACACCTGTCTGAGAAAGAGCTACCATAGCATCTTTCCCTGGCCAGTTACAGTGTTCATCACCTCACTTAGATGAAAATTCTTCCTTAGAGTCATCATTCGTGGGTCAAATTTGGTTTTTCTTTTCCTCACTAAAGGCGAAGTGCAGTTGTGGTGTACAGTCTTTTATATATACCAGATTATTTAAATTTGTATACTATTATTTAAATTTAAAAAAATTCTAGAATGTGCAGTGCTGTGGCGCACGATATTTATAACTTTGCCTGAAAGAATGTACAAATATCTCAGTTTATATTCATTCAGGTCCTTTTTCACTGGCTGGAAATAAATTACTGAAATTCTACATTCAGTGTGGAGTATTTGGAGTTGGTTTCCTTTTTTGGTAATTGCTTTTTTTTAATCCCAATTAATAATACTGTCTTTTCCTCTCCAGCACAAACGTGCAGGTATGTGACAGCCCTTTCCATTGCACTCAAGAGGAAGCAAGATCAATAGTTGAACTGGTAAGGGGCAAATATTCAAAGCATCCTTTAATCTTACAAACGTCACAGGGAAATCTAACAAATTCTGAAAAATCTAGCAATGAAATGTATCAAGTCTTTTGGGAAGCATAGTTAAAAAAATAACATTGGAATCTATTTTTTTTTTAATCTGGAGAATTGAAAATCTTTTAGTTGAATTTTTAAATTCTGTTTTCTGAAGTACATTAACCACATTGGGGCACCTAGGTGGCTCAGTTGGTTTAAGTGTCCAACTCTTGCCTTCAGCTCAGGTCATGATCTCCTGGTCATGGCTTTGTGCTCAGCAGGGAGTCTGAGGATTCTCTCTCTCCCTCTGCCCCTTCCCCCCACTCATGTTCTCTCTCTCTCTCTCAAAAACAATTTAAAAAAATAAGGTATATTAACCACTTAACTAATTTCATATGAAGCTGCTTTTCTTAATATCACCAATTTATTGTTTATATGCATTTACTCTCCTTGTACTGTCCTGTTCCCATGAGTGACCCACCATCCAGTGTCAAAATTATGATTGGCTGCTGGTGCATGTGCATTTTGGCTCAAGAAAAATGAAAGAAGTCTATTTCTCCTTTTTTCCCTCATTTATGGGCTGTTTTGCAAGCTTTCCTTCTAGCTAAGATGATATCCTTGGATTTTTACGTATCTTAGTGATAAGGCTGCCTGGAGGCAACTGAATTTATTAGGAAATTAATGCTTGATTTGGAGACCACTAAATAAGAAAATTCATATTCAGATAATCAGGTAAAATGTTGCTATATAAAGTGTGTTCAGGATTGGTCATAGGCTAGAAATCCCATTTATAAATTAAGCTTTTTCTTTTTAATCTTAAACTAATTATGAGATTGAAACTAGTGAATTTAGATCTTTACTTCAGGAACAATAAAAATATTTACTCACTATGGCTGCTTTGAATTTTTTTCCCCACTAATTCATCAGCTGTTGAATTAGTACCTGCTGTGTGTGCGTAAGATTCTGGGTACTGGGGATGCAGTATTAAAGAAAAGACAAGAAAAACCCCTGCCCTTATGTAGCTAACATTCTAGTTGGAAAAATGGATAATAAATACAAGGAAAATATATACAGCTGACCCTGAACAATGTAGGGGGTTAGGAGTGCTGACTCCCCTGCATAGTCGAAAATCCATGTATAACTTTTGACTCCCCAAAAACTCAACTACTAACAGCCTACTGTTGACCAGAAGCCTCACTGATAACATAGTCAGTTAACACATGCTTTGTACGTTATATGAATTATATATTGTGTTATTACAATAAAGTAGAGAAAAAATGTTACTAAGAAAATCATAAGGAAAATAAATACATTTATGGTATTGTACTGTATTGAAAAAAAAATCCACTTATAAGTGGACTTGCACAGTTCAAACCCCTATTGTTCAAGGATCAACTGTAGTGTGTCTGAATGCAATAAATGGTATTATGAAAAATGGGCAGGGCAGAGGGGATGAAGTGCCAGGAGTGGGGTTAGAGTTGTAGTTACTAAAAAGGGAGTCAGGGGCAGCCTCACTAGGAGAAGACTGACATGATTCAAGATTTGTAGAAGGTAAGAGTATTAGCCAAGTGACCATCTGAAGGAAAAGCATCCCAGGCCACAGTCCCAAAGGCCATGAGACAAGAGGATGCCTGACATGTTCAAGAAATACCCAAGGAAACACAGTGACTGGTGGAGTAGAGAGAGTCTGGGGGAGACAGGAGGAGGTGAGATCAGAAATGTTTGGATCTGGGGGGTGGAAGCGGTGGCAAATTATTATGAAAGACCCTGTAAAATAGTCTGTGAAGACTGTCTAAGAAATTTGTTTCTTATTCTGAATGAGATATGGAACCACGAGCTAGTTTTAAGCGGAGGAGTAATTGACTTAGATTTTGACAAGATTACTCTGGCTGCAGTGGTGAAAACAGATTATAGGGAGGTAGGGAAGATCAGGGAAGCCATTATTTGTAATGCAGGGTACAATATCAGTTTATTTTCCCCAGGTTTTCAGTTTTGTATATATGTAGGTTATATTCTGAACTTAGTTCTCATCAATATTTATTATTACTTCTTTAAGGAGAAAAATAAAGGAAAACAAAAAACTTTTTATCTTTGCCCAAGTAGTCTCTCTCTCTCGCTAATCTCAGATTAAGACTATTCCATTTTAGTTTGGGATTTATAAATAATAGGTATAATAGATTCTTGTTTTAAAATTAGCTACAAGATTAAAGTTTCTGTCTTACATCCTGTTTTTTATTGTCTCCTATCATATTAGTAGGAAAATAATCCTCTTGGAAAAAAGAATAATTGGAGGACATGGATGTGATTTAGATAGTTAGATCTGAGGTAAGATTAGAATTCAGAAACATTAACATCCAGCTTTAATTACTTGGTGTGGTAACTTTGTTGTGCTTCATAATCATGAAGAAAGTGCAAAACTGATTATTCAGAAAATCCAGATGCAGAGAAATCAGTCCTTCTTCACTTCTTCTAATGGAGCATATCGTATATGGGATTTCACCATTTAAAATGTGTAAGTCGAAGAATTGCTCTATTAGCAGCATATAGTGATTCAGGAACTCAGATTAGGTAATACTTTCTTGTGAAAATTTTACCAACTTACAATAACGAAGTTCTTTTTGACTTGGCATTTCATCTCTTCAGAACTACACTGAGATGTTTGAATCAAAATTATTCAGGTATATATTCCCAGATCTCTCTGTTTTGCTATATACTGAGATTGCATTGATGTCAAAGTACTATTAGTTTTTGTTTGCCCTTTGGTCGCTCAAAATAACTTTTAAGACATTGAAGTTATCCGTCAAACTTGTTCACATTCTGACCACATCAATCCTGGGATTATGTGGAATCAAATTATAACCCCAAAGTTTATTAGTGGGCTTATTAGAATGAGTGAATGCATCCTAACAAGTTTAATCAACAAGATCTATATTGATAGAATATAGGATGAGTTGATTAGGTGAGATTTTAGGATAAATTAACTGTTTTGGCGAATGGATACTTTTATTTTTTTTTATTTTTTTTTAAAGATTTTATTTATTTATTTGAGGGAGAGAATGAGAGAGAGAGAGAGAGCACATGAGAGAGGGGAGGGTCAGAGGGAGAGGCAGACTCCCTGCCAAGCAGGGAACCCGATGCGGGACTTGATCCCAGGACTCCAGGATCATGACCTGAGCCAAAGGCAGTCGCTTAACCAACTGAGCCATCCAGGTGCCTGCGAATGGATACTTTTAAAATACAAAAAGAAAAGATACGGATTAAACAGTGATTAATAGAACTGTTACAGGAAGCATATGCTTGTGAATATGTATTGAAAGCATAATTAAATGTAAGTGGCATTGAGATATTAAGAAAAAAATCATTAAGTAGTTACCTGACAATATGTACAGGTCATAGGAAGAATATTGTCATTATAACCAAGAAAAATAAAAGCCAACAACCTGATGAGTATTATTTGGAAGCATTTGAGAAACAAAACAAAATAGCTGTAGAAGTAATTTGTCATGCATAGGTCTACAGGTCTTAAGAAGGATAGTGGATCTGAAGAAGATAAGGCGAATTGAAATCAAAAGAAATATGGGATTTTGTTTTGGATGTAGATGTTTGAATTATTTACAATCATGAAAAGGCAAGGCTGTGTCAAAAGCAAGACTTGTGCAGATCTCAACACACTGGGGATCCACAGAGGCAGAGAGCACTGCTCTGTTACTCTGGTAGTCGGGCCACAGCATGGATCTCTGGCAACAAGAGTAACAGTCTGTAATAGTTCAACCATAGGACCACCTAATTACATGTCTGGGGATATTGTGTCTTTTTTTTTTTTTTTTTTTAACTTTTATGTAACTTTAGAGCCAGAAAATATGGGACTTTGCAATTCTTGAGGATGATGTGACTAGAAATTGGAGCTTTATTTCCAGGAGCAAGATTCAGAGCATTTATAGGGAACAAAAAAATGTGTGTTTGTGTAGGTATGTGCATACATTATGTGATTTACCTTCCAGATATAATATTAGTTGCTTTTGATGACAATTTGACTACTGGGATTTAAGATGCTACTTTTAGGATCCTTTACTGTATGTAAATATTTTTTGAAAATATGTTGAGTAGATTGAAACAAAGTTTACAAGCTTAATCTTACAGACATATATAATTAGAGAATGCATCGTTTTTTTCTAGTACATGTGGACACTTCCAAAAATTGAGTATTAGTCCACAAAAAGAGTTGCAAAAAAAAAAAAAAAGCCCAAGAGTTGATGTCATGGAGACAACATTCTCTTGTCTATAGTATAGTAAAGTTTACTTATCCCTTATGAAAATATTAAAAGAAATAACCCCAAATCCATATGTTTAGAAACTAAAAACACTTCTGAATAAGTTATACCTCAACAAAACAAATTGTAAGGAATCATAAAATCCTTAAAATTGAGTGACAGCTGGGTTGCTATATGTCAAAACTTGAACAATGCAGCAAAAACAGTTTTTGAGAGCAGTAAAATGATATAGCAGAAATGAAAATTGAGAGGCCAGATTCTGAACTCAACAGTTACTCTGTTCTTTTTCTTCTTTTAACATAAGAAAGTAAGTTACAAAGAGTAGAGCAATTTTTATTTTTTTTAGTGGGGGAAGGGACAGAGGGGGAGGGGGAGAGAGAATTTTAAGCAGGCTCCACACCCAGCACAGAGCCTGACAGGGTTCAGTCTCATGACCCTGAGATCATGACCTGAGTGGAAATCAGACGCTTAACTGACTGAACCACCCATGCGCCCCTACAGCAGATGTTTAATGAAAGAAAACAGATAATGGCAAGGATCGATTAAAACAAAAGCTGGGTTTAACTTTTTTTAAGAATAATAATATAGACAAAACTATTATAGGAAGGATGAAAGAGAAAACAAATGAAAATGTCAAGAATTAAAGACATAATTATGGACATAGGAGATATTTAAATAAACAGAAGGGAATACTGTGAGATGCTTTTGGCAATACCTTTCTAAACACAGATGAATTGAAAATTTTGTTTAAAATATAAATTACCAATATTAAATCAAGAATAAATGGAAAAGTATGAATAGGGAAGTACAGCATAAGGAGTTTTTTAAAAAATAGATGAATATGCATAATAATGAAAATGGCCATTTCTCCCATATTAATTAATGAAGTCACTTGATTTTTAATCAGGATCCTACAGGGTTTTTGATTGAACTTGACAGGATGATCCTAAAATTTATATGGCGTAGTAAAGGCCGGGAATAACCTAAAAAGAATTGATAAATTTAAATGAAGTTTAAAAAAAAAAAAACTGAACAGTTACAAGATACCATAAAATGAGGTAAAACATAAGCCATTGGTTGGGAGAAGATATTTGCATATAAATGACAAGATTTAACAACTTATTCAGATCAACAAGAAAAAGATAACCTAGTAGGGAAAAAAAATGGGCAAACAATATAAATGGACAATTCACAAAAGAGGACACTTAAATGGCCAGTAAACGTGAAAATTTGCTGTATCTTACCAGTAATCAGTGAGATCAAACTAAGGCACAATAGGGGCACCTGAGTGGCTCGGTCGTTAAGCGTCTGCCTTCGGTTCAGGTCATGATCCCAGGGTCCTGGGATTGAGCCCCACATCGGGCTCCCTGCTCAGTGGGAAGCCTGCTTCTCCCTCTCCCACTCCCCCTACTTGTGTTCCCTCTCTCACCATCTCTCTCTCTCTGTCAAATAAATAAATAAAATCTTAAAAAACAAACAAACACAAAACTAAGACACAATGTAATTTCATAGTTACCGTGTTGGCAAACGTGTAGAAATCTGTTTTCCAGGTGTTTTTAAGCAAGTGGGGAAAGGAGACCTCTCATACTTGTTGATATGTTTGATGGGAGTATAAATTGACACAACTACTTTAAAGAGCAATTAAGTAATTGTAAGTAAAGTTGAAGATACTTAGAATCCACTACTCAGAAATTGCTCTTCTTAGTACACATTCTACAGAGACACTACTATGTGTGTTTATGTGATCAGACATGGCAAAATTGGAAACTGACTAAAGTCTATGGCTAAGAGCTGGGTAAATAAACTATAGTATATTTATGTGGTAGAGTGCTGTGCCACAGGCAAAATATGGAAATTGGAACTGTGTGACTCTACATAGATAAAACCTGAAAGTGCAGTGTTGGGCAGGAAGGTCTTTTGCAGCAAGACATAATGCATAGTATGCAAAACACCCAAAGCAGTACCATATATTTTTATGGGTACAAACTGATATGGTGTTCACATTTTAGAAACATAAATAAGAACGGTAAACAGTGTTAGCATGGTGGTTACAGGTTACTTCTGAGAAGGGAAATAAATACGATTTTAATTTCTGATGAGTAGGGAGAAAAAGAGACTTCAGCTGTAAAGTTTCTGAAATAAGAGAAATAACAACGTTAACTCTTTTAAAAGTGTAGGGAGTAGGTATGTGTTATAATTGTCTGCATTTTCTGCATGTTTGAAGTATTCATAATTTAAAAAATTTGAACGCCTAGGAAAACAACAGAATTAGTAAAACCAAAAGCTAGTTCATGAAATGATCGATAAAATTGCTACCTCTTTAGCCAGAATGATCAGGAAAGAAAAGAAGACAAATTTTCAGCATCAGGAATGAGAAAAGTGACATCCCTGCTGATTCTACAGTTATTAGGAGAACAGTAGGAAAATACTATGAAAAACTTTATACCAGTAAATTTGACAACTTGGATGAAATGGACAGATTCCTTGAGATATGTAAATTACCAAAGTTCACTGAAGAAGAAATAGGCATAAACAAATTAAATGTGCACTTAAAATCTTTCCATAAACACAATACTTGGCCTAACTGACTTCCACTACTTTTATTCAGCATTGTAGGTTCTAGCCAGTGCAGTAAAAAGAAGGAAAGGGCATCCAGCTTATAAAGGAAGATGACATGAATGTCTATGTAGAATAGTCAATAAAATATACCTGAAAGCGACCAGAATAAGTAAATTTAACAAGTTTGTTGCAGGATACAAGATCAATATACAAAAAACAATTACATTTTTATATGCTAGAAATAAACATTTGGAAACAAAGTAAATATATTTATCATGGCATCAAAAATATGAAACACCTAGGGATATATCTGGAAAAAAATATGTGAAGAGCCTGTTAAACTAAAGCATTGCCAACAGAAATCAGAGAACTACATTAATAGATATATTTATAAACATAGTAAATACATCATGAAGACTCAAATTATGTTCTTCTCAAATTGATCTATATAGATTTCAGTGCAATGTCAATCAAATTCTAATACACTTTTTTATAGAAATTAACAAACTCATAAGTACCAGAGACCTAGAATAAATTAAACAACTTTATTAAGAAGAAAGTTGGAATAGTAACTTCCTGATCTCAGGACATTTTATAAAACTACAGTTATCAAGAGACTTTAGTAATGGTGTAAAACTAGACAAATCAATGAAACCAAATCCAGAAATAGACCTACATATATGTGGACAACTGATTTTCAAAATGATATCTTTTCAACAAGTAGTACTTGAACAGTTGGTTATTCCATATGGTACCAAAGAAACCTCACTTCAGTCCATACCTTGCACTGTATATATGATAATTGTCTAAAATGTATCCTAGACCAAAATTTAAAACATAAAACTGTAAACCTATTTTGATCTTGGGTTCATTAGACAAAGTTTTTTAGATATGGCACTGAAAGCATAACCCATTTTTAAAAATGATAAATGGAATTTTATCAAAATTAAAAATTTCTCTTCTGTAAAAAATACTCAAGAGAATAAAAAGCCACATACAGTAAGAACATATTTGAAAATCATATACCTGAAAAAGGGACTTGTCCTATATTATATAAAGAATTCTCACAATTCATTAATAAGAAAATGAAACATCCCCTCACCCCCAAAGGAAATGTGCAAAATATTTGGTCACTTTGCCAAAGACGACATACTGAAAACACGTGAGATGATGCTCAGCTTGACTAGTCATTAAGGAAATATAAATTAAAAACCACAATGACATACACACTTCTTAGAATAGCTAAAAATATAAAAGATTGGCCATTCCAGTTGCGAGCAAGTATGTGGAGGAACTGGTCATTCCATAGCCTGCTGATGGGAATGAAAAATGATATAACCACTATGGAAAAAATAATTTGGCATTTTCTTGAGAAGTTAAGCATAGACCTACCATGTGATCTAGCCATTCCACTTTTAGATATTTACGCAAGAGAAATGGAAGTATATGTCCATACAAAGACTTGTACACAAATGTTTATATCAGCTTTCTTTGTAATAGACAAAAAGTGAAAACAACCCATATGTCCATCAACAGATGAATGGATAGATAAATTGTGGTATATTCAGACCATATGTTCAGCAGTGGGAGTACTCAGCAATAAAAAAATGAGTATTTGGTACATGCTTATAACATGGCTGACAATTTTTAAAAATTTAGAAAATTGGGTATATAAAGGCAGACATACACATTATATCATACCATTTATATAAAATTTTAGGAAATGCAAATGCTCGTGTATAGTGACACAAAACATCATTGGTTGGAGAGTTTGGGGGAGAGCCAAGGGAGGAAAGATTTCATAGTTTCTTTTACAGGGACAGGAAGAAATTGGGGATAGTGGGGAATATGTTTATTATCTTGATTACGATGATGACTTTGAGTGTGTATATATGTCAAAACTTACTAAACGATACTATAAATACAATGTGCACCATTTATTTTATGTTGGTGTTAGTCCAGTGAGTTTCATTATGGAAAAAAAAAAAAGTTCCAGAGTCAGACCATCTAGGTCCAAATATCAGGTCTTTCATTCATAACTTAAGACAAATTATTTAACTTATTTATGCCTGGTTTATTTATAAGATGGAGCTAAGAATACTATCTTCCTTATAAGAGTTATAGAGAATTGGATGAGATAATTCAGGTAAAATGTGAAGCAGCTAGAAAGTACTCAATACACGTTGGGTTTTATTATCACTATTGGCATTAATGTTGTTGAATTAAATGGACCACAGAGAGAAAAATCCCTTCTATTCCAGCTTCTTGAATACTTCCAGTGATGAGGATGTCACTCCTTCATGGGATAGCCCATCCCATTGTTGGATATTGGAAAAGTCATTGTGACTAATTTAAATTATTCAATGAGAATCAGTCCTATATTCAGAGACATGAACAGAAAGGGAAGAGGAAAGAGAAGTTAGTTTCTACAACATAACTTATTCTAATACTTAACCACTTTTCCCATCTGGGAATTTTTTCCCCAGAATTTTCCCACATGCTTCTATTTAAGCACTTTCCTTGTATTCTGCTCTCTGAGGAAATGGAAAATCTCTAGGCATCATGCGAAGTTGGGGAAAGTTTGAATTAGGTAATTTGTAAGGTTTTTTTGTATTTGGTGACTGTAGTCATTTTGCTGGGGGAAAAAAAAAAAGAATTGACCTTTGTGAGGTTGCACACACAAACTCAGTGCATGTGGGACTGAGAAAGAACCACACTCATTGCTAAAGAAATTCCCAGACCTGTCTCAGGCCCTGCACAGCCTGGTAGCCTCAGGGATTAAAATTCCTAGAATTTAGGATTCAGGACAAAGAGAATAAGTAGCACACTCCTACTCAGTTGCAGTGCCCAGTCTCATGATACTGTGAACCTTTAGCTCACAGGAGTGGTGGAAAGCACTAGAAACTTCTGGAACTGGGAGAAGAGAGTACCTCCCAGAGAAGTCTCAGCAGCAGCAGCAGTCTGACTTTGTTTTTGCCTTCCCTTGGCCAGGTTTCCCCTAAAAGCAGTCTCAGGCAAACCTGGAGCACACAAAGCTCAGAGATGGCCGTGATGATGGTTCATAGGGTCATGAGTAGTGCGTTGAAGGAGAAGAGTAAGGGGGAAATTTCTACTTTAATTAAAAATGTACTGACTACATTTGGTAGACTTTATTTCTTTAGTGAAGCAGTGATATCCGCAGTGTTGTGTGAAATTTGGAATGGTGATTTTGTATTTGATGTCAGGACTCCTCAGCTGAATGTTAAAGGTCAGTGCACTAGAATCAGATCCTGATTTATCAAGAAAAGACACTTTGAAAAATTTTAATAATTACAAAGATGTTCCTTTTTGACTTCTTAAAAGCTCACTCTGTATCACCACTCAAAGGTGAACAAAACAAATGAAAATAAGGTCATTTTGTTTGATTCTAGCCAATTATATACATTATTGAAAGGAAGAGGAAGTTGGGTGCCTGGGTGGCTCAGTCGTTAAGCGTCTGCCTTCGGCTCAGGTCATGATCACAGGGTCCTGGGATCGAGTCCCGCATTGGGCTCCCTGCTCCTTGGGAGCCTGCTTCTCCCTCTGCTTCTCTCTCTCCCTCTCTCTCTCCCTCTGTCTCTCATGAATAAATAAAATCTAAAAAAAAAAAAAAAAAAGAGGAAGTAGATTAAGCTTACATAACCTAAAATACTCTACATTTTGTCTATGGATAACTAAGAATTGGTCATATTTTGCTGGCTTTCTAAAGCAAAAATCAGAAAAGAAATGTAAAAGTAAAACTAATACACAGCAATTGCCTTATGAACTGTGGAAATATAATGCAGGAAGAGAATATTCAAGATAATTTAATTAATTAAATCAATTTAATTAAATCAATTTAATTAATTAAATTAATCAACTACAACCCTGCTATACCTGAATGAAAAACCAGGAACTTTTTTTCCCTTTAATTTTGAACCCTTATAATAAAGTGAAAGAATATCAATTCTTATATAGGAAAGCACAGTTTTATACTGTTTCAGTCAGTGTATCACGTTAGTTAATTAAGTTGAACAAATGTAACCTGCAATGGAAGATGCTTATAGGGACCTGGTGGCGTTATATGAAGTAGAGGCACTAAGTACAGAGCAGTTGTATTAATGGTTCATATCAACTTAAAATGCAGTTTAAGCATGAATCGGGACAGAGGCTAGAGTAAGCTTTCTTTGGTGGGTAAAAGAAAGAGGAATACTTTGGTACTGAAAACTCCAGATTCGTTTATGAAAGTATTTTTGGAGTGGGAAAAGGAGAGATGGCATTTTTAGAATAAGAATATAAAATAATACTGTTTTGTGGAGAATTTGTATTAGATGATTAGAGGGTGCCCACATTTTTCCTGTAAGTAACTGAAAATGCTTTCTTCATTTCTTACCATGAAAACGTCGTGGTGGTGACTTCTGACAGAGTTGGGATTGGGTCACTTTTAGGTGCTCCTCTGTGCTGCTCTTAGTTCTTCCATTTTTTTGTAAGCAGGTGTGGTTTGTTGTTACATTTAAGAATCAGGAAGCCATTGAGGGCGCCTGGGTGGCTCAGTTGGTTAAGCGACTGCCTTCGGCTCAGGTCATGATCCTGGAGTCCCGGGATCGAGTCCCACATCGGGCTCCCTGCTCAGCGGGGAGTCTGCTTCTCCCTCTGAACCTCTTCCCTCTCGTGCTCTCTCTCTCTCTATTCTCTCTCTCTCAAATAAATAAATAAAATCTTTAAAAAAAAAATCAGGAAGCTTTTGACTATAGGTGCAGAATTGAAGAGCAGATGTGTCTCATGAACCCCTTGTTCTCAGATTTAAATGTTGGTCTCTATTCTGGCATATGTTAATATGGAAAAATGTAAAAAAAAAAAAATGACCCCCAAACTATAAGAGTTCTTATCTCTGAGCATTTGACTTATTGGTGATGTTTGTTTTCTTTTTTTATAAGGCTTTGTACACACTGAATATATTCTACTAACCAAGAAATATATTTTAAGGTTGAAGAAATAAGGGGGTGCCTGGCTGGCTTGGTAGAGCACATGACTCTTGATTTTGGGGTTGTGAGTTTGAGCCCCACATTCTGTGTGGAGATTACTTAAAAATAAAAATAATCTTTAAAAAAAATGAATGAAGAAATAACATTCTGAAAATTATTTTTTTTAAGATTTTGTTTATTTGAGAGGGAGAGTGCAGGGGGGTAGAGAGAAAGAGAGCACAAGTCGGGAGGTGAGGAGGGGCAGTGGGAGAGGGAGAAGCAGACACCCCACAGAGCAGGGAGCCCAATGCAGGGTTCGATCCCAGGACCCTGGAATCATGATGTGAGCTGAAGGCGGACACTTAACCGACTGAGCCACCCAGGCGCCCCTGGAAATTATTTTTAAAATAAAACGTAATGGTAAGTGTTTCAGCTAGAGTAGTTTGTTCGTTTCTGTCCTGTAGTACTTTTTTAGGTTAATGAGAAGTTGCCCAATTATCCTGTTTTGTACAGGCATGCCTCATTTTATTGCCATTCACCTTATTGTGCTTCACAGATGCTGCCATTGTATACATATTGAGGTTTGTGATAACTGTTAAGCAAGTCTATTGGCTCTGTGCCACTTTTCTAAAAGCATTTGCTCACTTTGTATCTCTGTCATGTTATGGTGATTCTCACAATATTTCAAACTTTTTTATTACCATATTTGTTATGGTGATCTGTGATCAGGGAGCTTTGATGTTACCATTGTAGTTGTTTTGGGGTGCCACAAACCACACTCATAAAAGGCAGTGAAGGTAATGGACAAATGTGTGTATTCGGACTGTTCTACTGTCTGGCTGTTCCCCATCTGGCCCAAAGAGAGTCTTTCCTATTACCTGAGACACAACAATATTGAAATTAGGCCAATTAATAACCCTACAATGGCCTCTGAGTGTTCAGGTGAAGGGAAGAGTCCCACATCTTTCATTTTAAATCAAAAGCTAAAAACGACTAACCTTAATGGAGAAGGCACATTTTGAAAGCCAAGACAGGCCCAAAACTAGTCTTCTTGCTTCATACAATAAGCCAAATTGTGAATGCAAAGGAAAAGTTCTTCACTACTCCAGTGAACACCCAAAGTGATACGAAAGCAAAACAGCCTTATTGCTGCTATGGAGAATGTTTGAGCGGTGTGGACAGAAGATTAAACCAGCTACAACATTCCCTTAAGCCAAAGCCTAATCCAGAGCAAGGCCCTAACTTTTCTCAATTCTGTGAAGGCTGAGAGGTGAGGAAGCTGCAGAAGAGAAGTTGGAAGCTGGCAGAGGTTGGTTCATGAGGTTTTAGGAAAGAAGCTGTCTCCATAACATAGAAGTTCAAGGTGAAGCAGCAAGTGCTGTTGGAAAAGAAGCTGCAGCAAGTCAGCAGAAAGTCTAGCTAAGATGATGAGAGAGAAGACGCTAAGCAATTGATTTTCAGTGTAGATGGAACAGCCTTCTATTGGAAGAAGATGCCATCTATAACTTTCATAGCGAGAGAGCAGAATTCAGTGCTTGGCTTCCAAAGCTTCAAAGGACAGGCCGACTTGTCAGGGGCTCATAAGCTGGTGACTTCATTGCCTTCCCATAAATCCTTGGACCCTGAAGAATTCTAACTCTACTCTGTCTGTGCTCTGTAAATGAAACAACAAAGCCTGCATGACAGCACATCTGTTTACAACATGGTTTACTGACTATTTAAGCCCACTGTTGAGACCTAGTATCCTTTCACAATATTATTACTCGTTGACAATGCATCTGGTCACTGAAGACAGTTGATGGTGATATACGGTGAGATTCATGTTGTTTTCATGCCCGCTAACACAACATGCATTCTGCAGCTCATGGATCAAAGGAGTGATTTGGACTTTCAAGTCTTACAACTTAAATACCTTTCATAAGGCTATAGCTGCCACAGATAAGTGATTCCTCTATGGACCTGGGCAAAGTAAATTGAAAACCTTCTAGAAAGGCCTCACCATTCTAGACCTAATTAAGACCATTTGTATTTCAAAGGAAGAGGTCAAAATATCAACGTGAACAGGAGTTTGGAAGAAGTTGATTCCAACCTTCATGGATGACTTTGAGGGGTTCAAGACTTCAGTGGAGGAGGTAGCTGCAGATATGGTGGAAATAGGAAGAGAACTAGAATGAGAAGTGGAGTTTGAAGATGGGACTGAATTGCTGCAATCTCATGGTAAAAGTTGAATGAGGAGTTGTTTATTATGGATGAACAAAGAAAGTGTTTTCTTGAGATGAAATTTGTTCCTGGTGAAGATGCTGTAAAGATTGTTGAAATAAAGGATTTAGAATATTACATAAATTCAGTTGATAAAGTAGCAGCAGGGTTTGAGAGTATTAACTCCAGTTTCGAAACAAGTTCTACTGTAGGTAAAATGCTGTCAAACAGCATCACATGCTGCAGAGAAATTATTCATGAAAGGAGAAGTCAATCGATGTGGCAAACTTCACTGTTGCCTTATTTGTTTAAGAAACTGCTAAGCCACCCAAACGTATGGAACCACCAACCTGATCAGTCAGCAGCCGTCAACATCAAGGCAAGACCCTCCACCAGCAAAAAGATTATAACTCACTGAAAACTCAGGTGATGGTTAGCTTTTTTTAGCAGTAATTTTTAAATTAAGGTATTTACATTTTTATTTTAGATATAATGCTATTGCACACTTAATAGAGTGTATACATAACCTTTACTAGGAGATCAAAAATTCATTTGGCTCATTTTATTGCAATATTTGCATTATGTCAGTGGCAGAACCAAACTTGCAGTATCTCTGATGTATGCTTATATACCACACATTTCCTTCCTCTGAAATGTTTGGCAGCTCCAGCAAGAAACAGCTGCTCATTTTGAACAGGAAAACTAAACAGCTAACTTTCCAACAAACTTTGTAATAGATGTCCTGCACAATTGAAAGAGCATACCAATTTCAAAGAATAAAGAAGTTACTCTATCTTATTGTCTGTGTAGTAAAACAGCCATCAAATCCCAGAGGCCTACTCTCAAATGAGTATAATTTTTATACTGGGAGTCACTTGCACACCCAGGTTTACATAAGTTCTGTCATCCTCCAAACCAACCATCATTAAGCATTTTCTTGTGCTAGGAAGCTGAATAGAATTTTTCTTGATTTTTTTTTTTTTTGAAGTACTTGGAAATCTCAAGGATGTTTTATATAGAATTTATACAGAGGTTTTTTTGTTACATCATTTTTCTGTGACAGAACATAAAGTACATTTGATTAGCTTTTTTCTTAAAGAGTAGAAGGAAAAATAACTTTAAACTATTTATGATTCAGAGGAATGTATTAGGGTTCTCCAAAGAAACAATAGGTTGTATAGATATATGTAAAAAGTGATTGTGGAGGCTTAGTGAGTCCAGAATCTGAGTAGGCCAGCAAGCTGGAGACAGAGGGGAGCCAGGGATGCAGATGAAGTCCAAAGGCAGTTTGCTGGAAAATTTCCTCTTGCTTGGGGAGGCTGGTCTTTTTGTTCTAGTCATACCTTCAACTGATTGGTTGAGGCCCACCCACATTGAGGAGGGCAGTCTGCCTTACTGAGAGTTTACCTATTTAAATGTTAATCTCAGCTACAAACACCTTCCAAGTTGACGCATTAACTATCCAGAGACTATTTACTATTGCTGAAATTTAAGTTTTTCTTCCTACTGACTTGTTCTTATTTAGTACTGCCCTTAGACCTAAGCAAGGAGGGCCCTACTTTGCTTTGGCCTTCATCAGTTATGTCCCGCCCCATAAGGCAAGACCAAGGGACCAAAGTTGTGCATTCACCAGGAGCCAAGCCCCCGCATTCCATACCACCCTGTAGCTACTCAAAATCCTGGAATTCTTTGCCCACATAGCTGCAGGCCTGTTTCCAGGGTCTTCATGGGCATCTCCCCAAATCCATGCTCTTCCTTTGTGAACAGTGTGCTCGCTGTTACTTCTGCAGGGGCCATTGGGTGGCTGTTCGGAGGCAGGGAGTACATATATGTGTGGGCTGGAATTTCTGCCCTTGTGCAAGTGAGGCCCCTCAATACAGACTGGAGCCTGCGAATGGGAGAGAAGTGGGGCAGGATGAGGGCCACGTGCCTCTTTTCCTTACTCTGCTGTATTCAGGCAGTCTCTGGGGTGTCTAGAATGCCAAACGAGGGCTTCCAAGTCGTTACAAAAGTGTATTTCTCAAGATAGGAGGATGGAACATACTTTACACTCCATTCATCACTTTGTTAGCTTGATTTATAACTTTTAAGTATTCACATGTATGGTATGCGGTCTTCCCTATGTACCTTTGTCCCATACCTCAAAGGTTAGAAACAGATCTTTCCTATTGAAGGTGAGCAAAATCAGAGAATTAGAAGTTGATTATTAAATTTGAAATCTCAAATGTTTTATAAAATCAGGGTAGTGGTTATCCCGAGGGGAGAAAAAGTTATGATTGGGGAAGGGCCTGGCCTGTTCCATTTCTCAACTTGGGTGGTGATTACATAGATGTTAATTCTTGGGCTTGGTGCATTCCTCTCCATGGATGAGGGGTCTCTCAATAAAATGTTGAAAAAAAAAAAAAAAGAAACAACAACTAAAAAATGTATTGTTCTTAATTAGGAAAAAAAATCTGATATCTCAGAAAAGTCTTTCTTTCAAACTTGTCTATCACAGATTATACTATATTTGTTCTATAAATCTTGGCCCAGTCATGGAAATAAACAGAAAAATGCTCTAAAAGACAGCTAAATAAATTATATAATGTGTGTGTGTGTGTGTGTGTGTGTTTACGTACGTGCACGTGCATGACGTGTCTTTGAATGTGTATGTTGGATTTTTGTCCTCTAGTCCTCAGCCAGGGAAGCAACTGAAAGAAAACCTCTCTCTCTCCTCAGCATTCTCAGTAGTTCCCATGGGTTAATGAGAAAAATATTTTCAAGCATGCTTTTTTTATTTGACTCTACATCTGTGGTTTGTTTATCCAAAAGAAGAAGCAATGATAATTAGAGGCAAAGAGGAATACTTAACTTTTCTCAGGTGAGAGAACCATTGCGCATAACGTTTGTTCTATAGTTTCACGAAGAAAAAAAAAAAACATTGTGGATGTAGTTTCCACATCTAGATATTCATGACAGGGACTCTGTTTTTATCTTTCAGGTGTCATCATCATCAAATAAGGGAAGAAGTAAAGAAGAAGGTACGGTTTTGGTTCTTGAGGAGCTAGATATATAAATTTGTTTATAATGGTGGAAACCAGAAAAAGTACAATAGGTTAATTTAAAAGTTATATAAACCAAGTAAAATAGTTTTTAAAATAGTCTTTAAAATTTTCAGATGAAATCAATTATTTCCTAATTTCAGAAAATGAGAAGGGGCACATATATTACTTTTAGGCTAGAGTTAGTGACATTTTTGGTGAAGTACTGAAAGGTTTCAGGTACTTCTGATAAATTTAATGAGACTCCAGATACCTGAATTTGGGGGATTTTCTTTATTATCTTATCATTTTAATGAATCATTTTAAGTAAATATCTTAAAATCAAAATTTATAGGATTGAAAATACTGTATTTTTGTTAACCATTATTTGAAGCTGTTTTGAGAAACAAGTAAAAATGTGTAGTAAGAATTTCAGAATATAAGCATAGGCACGAAGCATTCATCTTTGAAACTTTGCAAAATTTTTGATCTTTGTTTTAATATAAAACATTAGAAGAGCATTCAACTTGCAAAATTGGAGGAAAATGAGAACTATTTACTGTGTCAAGTTCTACGATGTTTAGAAAAGAGCAGATCTGTAGACATTTCATGGGAAAGCAAGCTATATTCCTTATATGGGAAACTAACAGACTGTTTCTTTACAATACTATCCCATTTTGGGATATTTGACAGGCAAATTTTACAGTACAAGGTTTTCCTAGATCTTTCATGCTGTAGCTAGGACACTGACTTCTGTGTTACTCGGTAGAGACTAAAATGATCCAGAAAGATGAAGGGAATAAAATGGGAAGGCTCTGGAATTTTTAGCACAGTTTTATATAAGGCCTGAGCCAAATGAGAGAACTTAGGACAAGAGTTTAAAGGGGAGTAACCTGAAATAGGGAAATGTGTCATACCAAGCTTGTGATTGTTTTTCTAAATACTTCGTAAAGGTCTAAATTAAATTTGTCTTCTCTCCCTCCCCTCCCTCCCTCTTTACCCCTTCCCCGACACCCTCTTCCCCATTTCAAACACAGAGCAAGTGTGGCACTTCCTTGGCAAGTGATTCGAACATTTGAAGTTCTGCCATCAAGATTCCAATCTCCAAGGATTCCGCGACCCCCTCTCCCCCCAAGTGCTAGCAACAGGCAGATCTATGAGAATTGACTGACTTCCTGTTGAAACTTTTTTCCCCCAGCCTTTTTTGAGATATACAATATGTAAATAAAGACTGATATTTTTAAGTTATTCGGATATTTATTGATATGAAAAGATTTTGATTTCGTAGCAGAAATTTAGAAGCATTGAGTTTTGACCAGTTCTAATTTCTGTGGCTGAAGGAACCCATCAATTTTATTAGCTTTTATTTCTGTGGGTTAATATAGAAATTACAAATTTAGTAAGCTAATTAGATTACTGTGGATAATTATTCTCATTTTCATACCACATTATCTTTTTTCAAGTTGCTGGTGGGACCTTTCTTTAGCCAAACTCTGTCCTCTTATTAGGCCTGTGTATTGTGTTTATATTTATTAAGGCTCTTTCTTAGAATTTATTACTTTAGAGGGCCTAAACTCTCTGATTCTCATTCAGTCCCCTTAAGTCTCAATTCTCACCTCTCCGGCAATGATGCTGAAGTTTTCATAAGAAGCCCAGGTCTCTCGTGTGAGGTCTATCTCTTGGATGTCTGCAACCCCTCTGGTCCAAAACTGAACTCTTATCTTCCCTCGTTCTTCAGCAGTGGAATTCACATTCTCCTAGCCTCCCCCACTCAAACCCTTGAAATCATATTGAACAACCTCCTCCCGTCTTCATTCATGAAGATCATCTAAATGTTTCTTGGCCCTCTCCATTCCTTTCCACCTCCCTCTGGCCCCTGATTCACTTGGATCCCTGGAGCCTCCCAGCCCCTCTCCGTGGTCCCCGGATCCAGGCCTCCACCTCAGCCCCTTTGCTCTAGCTCCAGCTCATGCCCTCCTGTCTTCTGAGCGAGTTGTGCTGTCTCCGGCTTTTTCTCCCTTTCATGCCATCCTCCACATGGCCAGTTACTTTCCTAAAGCAAAGGTCTTGCCTTGTTACATTTTCTCAGAATGGCTTCAATGGCTTTCCATGTTTTGGAGAAGAAGAATCAGACCCTCTGGTTTCCCCAGGAGTCCCACCCTCCAGCCATGCCACGCTACTCGCTCCTCTCCCAAGAACATCTTGTCTGCTCACACTCCCCTTACTGTGCTGTTCTGGCCAGTTCCGTTCAGATCTTTTCTCTGTTATCATTATGAGCATGTTCTATTTGCATAATCTGTTTTGAAATTTACAAAGCACTGTTACAATAGCTAACCATTTCTTGAGCATCTATTGTGTCGTTGGTTTTAGATGTCATGCATGCATAATGCCCTATAAGGTAGGGATTGCCCACTTCATTTTGAGGCTCCGAGAAGTTCTGTAACTTGCCCTAGGTCACAGTCAGTTTCAGAGCCAGAATTAGCACTCTTGACAGTATGGCTCTAACTGCTGTGTTTTGCCATCCTGCTATGCATGTTGCTTCCCACATACAGCCGCCTTGTGATGTAGGCAAAGCTCAGAGTATGCCTGTTCTACAGACGAGGAGACAGGCACAGAGGGTTAAAGTGATTAGCCCAAGTGACATAGTCATGTTCACTTGAGACGTCTTTGGGAATCTGTAAACTTCTTTGGAGGACATTAAGAATGTGAGGAGAGAATCTCTTGTTTTTAAGTTTATTGATAACACTGATTTTTTATTTTGTGGAAATAATAAAGCATAGAGGAAATAAGGAACAACTAATGTTACAGTAGTTGTAAAACAGTAAGCTGAGTTATCAAAAGACAAATTAATGGGCTTATGGCATGTTGTGTATTAATCTGAGAGTTGGAAGAGAGAGGCCATGTCTGGTGGGGCCACCCGCACCTGCTGGACTCCTCCCCTCCTAGAAGTTAGTAGTACTTAGATGTTACTTAGTGAGCCTTGCTGACCTCAGTATGGTTAATCAAAATTGTCTTCACAATATATGATTTTGCATAGTTATAATCTTAATAAATATATAATTTTGAATTTTAGTTTTTCTCATACAGGCATCTTTCTACATTGCTACATGGCCATCATTATAATGGTGACGGTTACATTTAACTGAATGGCTATTTCATGATTGTTTCATGGTGTCTTCCAGACTAGCTGATTTGATCTTTTCCAGCCCTTTCCCATGGAACAATTAGTAAATTTTATACTGTATAGTTATAAAGGAAAACTCCTGGAAAAAGTGGAGTAAACCATTGTTAAAATTGCCTCCAACAAATTAGGAAACCAAAAGTGACCCGTGGATGGGTTTAAGTAACACTTACTAGAGCCAGTAACTGTGGATGTGAAAAATCAGAGGTAGACTATCGATGATCCATTTTTCTCAAACTTGCTGTTATTATAAGTATCTGAAATTTTTCTGAGGTTTTATTTTTCACATACAGAATCATTTCATACATGGGACGTTTAATTTCACCCCATTATTGTGCAGAAGGTGTGCATTGAATTTCATAAAACCCATTTCTCCATCAAGGACTACATGTATGTTTAGCAGTTTATATACTCATTAAGAGCAGCATTTGATGATTTATTCCCAGAAGAGGGATCATTGCATTGTCATAGATAAAGATATGTCTTGTGACTGCTCAATTATCTTTATTACTTATTACCCTCTTATTATAGAGTGGATTACATCTATAAATTCTGGGTAGTGTCTTTTTTGATTCTCCTTGTACATTCTGTCCAAGGTGTGTATCAGGGTTCGCCTGTGGGGGTCTTTGAAACACCAGCTTCAGAATTACTTAGAATGCTTCTTAAAAATCTTTCCACCTTTCCCTAAAAATCTGTTAACTCAGAATTTGGGGGGAGGGGGCCCCAAACATGTTTTCCCCTCATCGCCATGAGTCTTATATATTCAAATTTCAAACCCATTGGTTTAGATAATCGAGGGATCAGTGATACTGGGGATTTCTCAGTTGATGTTCTGTTTGAGACTGTTCCCCTAAGAAGAAGAGGAAGAAAACTAGATGTCTGCCTTTGTAGTGAGCTCATGCACAGAAAGTTATCATTGCCTCCTGGTAGGAAAAAAACGAAAGGGAATAAAGTTAATACTAAGTTTAGTGTTAAATATTAAATGTGTTTTTGGTTTCAAATCAGAAAAATTTACACCCGATGTGAATAACTTTTGATTTCTAAGTTATCAAACTGATTGGATAAAGTGCCTGAGCCCACAGGAATCGGCCATCCCGCCAGCCCTACACCTGGCACCTGTCTTCTGAAGGCCCGGTGACAGAGAAACCTCTGCTTCTGATGGGACAGCCGCAGAGAAGTCGGAGCAGTGAGGCGGTTGGCTGCGCTCTGACAGGAGCAGAGACCGCGCGGCGACAAGACAAGAGCTTTGTAAAATGTGAGGCCGGCTGCAGGTCAGGGCTTCTGCCGTTGACCTGACGTTACCCTATTTGGATGACCTGTGAGAACAAACTCCACTTCTCACATTATCCCCCAACTCAGAGGGAGCCAGGAGCCCACTGCAGCCAGGAGGGAAGGCATAAGCTGCTCTTTGCTTCGGTCAAAAAATCTTTTCTGAGCTCTCTGTGTCAGGACCAACAATGCATCTATCAGTCATACCCCGAATGCCATGACTTAAGGTTATCCTGGTGTACCCCGAGAGGAAAGCTTCAGTGTGTTCCTTCTCTATTAGGAATACCCAACACATCAAGGACTCCTTCCCCTTTTTGAGTACCTGGTTGCAAAGGTTTGAAGCCTGCTGAAAGATGAGAGGGCTTTAATTACATCAGTCCTGAATGCATCTGGTTACAATGATTTTATTTAGCCAACCCTCTGTTTCTAGAAATGCCTCCTCTTTTTTGCTATTTTAAAATTCAGCAATTATTTATTGACTACCTATATACGTGCCAGGTGCTATTCCGAGTTCTTTGGCTATGTCAGTGCAAGACATACAAAAGTCCCCGCCCTTGTGGACCTTGCATCTGCGTGGGGAAAACAGATGAACATCGTAGGTAATTTATATTGTACATAGAAGAACAAGAACAGGGTAAGGTGAACACGGGCAATCCAGCCTGGGTCCAGGGGTAGGAGTGTGAATTGGAATTTTAAATGGAGTTGGTGAGGCCAGGCCTCCCTGGGAAGACGACAGCCAGGCAGAGGGTTGCTGAGAAGCGGGAGTGGGCTCACGTGGGTCTCTGGGGAAAGAAGAGCATTGAGGCAGAGGGAGCACCAAGAACAAAGGCCCTGAAGCAGGAGTATGGCCGGCTTGTAGAAGGAACAGCCAGAGTCACAGAGATGAGGTCCCACAGGTCACGGAGAGAGAGCAAACGGCCTTTTAGGCCCATGTAAGGCCTTGGCCTCTCACCCTGATAAAATCAGGAGCTACGAAGGGTCCTAAGCGGAAGAGTGGGTCACTCTGCTTGCTGTGTTGAAAATGGACTGTGCTGGAAGTGAGGGGTTGGGGGCGGTGTAGGGCAAGGATAAAAACAGGAAGTTCACTGAGGAGGTTTCTACGGTAATCCAGTATACTGGAAAACATTTTCTTTGAGGTCAATTTCTTAGTATAAGTTCCATAAGATGTACTCATAGAATAAGAACACTTTAGGACCAAAAAGATCTTCCATAAGGGCTGTTCCATATTATATTGGTACCAGCAATATATGAGATTTCTAGTTTCTTTTTTCCCACCCTTCCTATGACAGGGTATTTTGTTGTTATTCATGATAGGTTTAAATTTTTTCCTACATCTTGACTAGTAATAGTGTCTTATAAATGTTCTGTTTGTTTTCTTTACCTATTTATCTACTGGATCTGAATGTTTTTATCAGTGTCTATGATATCCTTAGTCTCAGGTGCAAAAATTGAATCCTGAAAACTGCATCCAAATTTAAAGAGATAAGCCCACATTCAAATAAAAACATCTAAACCTGGATCCTGAAAATATTTATGCTGAGCTAACTGGAGAAGCAGGGGCAAAATACGCCAATTTTCCTTGTCTCAAGCAGGACTAACATAGGACTATGTTATGTTACTGCTTCCTGGTGTCTGTCAAAAGTTAAACATGAAAAGTAAGAAATTTTTAAGACTCACACTCCAAACTAAAATGGATAAAATCTGGTAGAACCAGTACAATTTTAAAAAAATCATGAAAGAGTAACAAACAATGAGACTTCTCCAATCAAAGCAGCTAAAACTGGATGGCAGAAGTGCATCTGTAGTCTTACGACTAGAAGTACCTGGCAGTCGGCAAGATCAGGGATTACCATCCCTCTGCAAGGGTTCTCTCCATTGGGAAGAAGAACATACACACTAGGATTCTGGCCAATCTCCTACATCAGGAGCCTTTCTGTGCACAGGTGGATAAAAACAGCTGAGTCCACAGTTAAATCAGCACGTACACTTCGCTGCTCCTTCCTGCCTAAACCACCAGCAAGGCGGGCAAAGGCACATGCTCAGGGCCCCCTCCCCCTCCGTGCAGGAGACGCCTGCGAGCTTCCCGGGCCGGGGCAGGCAGAAGTGGGCTAGAGCTGAGGCTGCTGACTCCATCGTGTTGACTTCCTTTGCACTGTATCCCGATGCTCCTGGAGCTCTCATCCTCGCAGCCCAACTCAAACGCTGCCGTTTCTGTGAACCCTTCCCCAACCCTCCTGTTGAAATCAATCATTTTCTCCTCTGTGAGAGGAGAATGGCACGACTGATTTATTCCTCCTTCCCAGGATTTGGGTCATTCTGGCTTCTATTAGAATTGTTCAGGGCGCCTGGGTGGCTCAGTTGGTTGGGCGACTGCCTCCGGCTCAGGTCATGATCCTGGAGTCCGGGGATCGAGTCCCGCATCGGGCTCCCTGCTCAGCGGGGAGTCTGCTTCTCCCTCTGACCCTCTTCCCCCTCGTGTGTTCTCTCTCTCTCTCATTCTTTCCCTCAAATAAATAAATTAAAAAAAAAAAAAAACAATTGTTCATATGGTCTCTACTACTGGATTATAAACTCAGAGCAGAGATTGGATAATGACGATTTAGGCGTTTTTGTTTTACACATTAACAATTCACGTTTGTTGTACTATATTGATACAACATCCTGTGAAGAAGACAGATAGTCTTTCCATTACACTTACCGCACTAAGTAAATTTAGAGGTTGAGTGGATGCCCGGAAATTACAGGCCTTTAGCATCTGCTGTCAGTGTTTATTACTGCAATGAAAGCATTTTGAGGGCTATCTCTGCTGTTTTCTAAAAGCCTATGTAATAATATCTTTGAAATATAAGAATCTATTCCTGGGGCGCCTGGGTGGCTCAGTCGTTGGGCATCTGCCTTCAGCTCAGGTCATGATCCCAGGGTCCTGGGATTGAGCCCCGCATTGAGCTCCTTGCTTGGTGGGAAGCCTGCTTCTCCTTCTCCCTCTCCCACTGCCCCTGCTTGTGTTCCCTCTCTCGCTGTGTCTCTCTCTGTCAAATAAATAAATAGGGATCTTCAAAAGAGGAAATGTAACATATCTAATATAATAGTATTTTCAATTTAGCTTGTTGTATTTTTAATATATATGGACCTGATCACTGTACTCTGAGAACTCCTCATAAATCTCAGGTATCAAGTTAAGTATTAAATTTTTTTTCCAAGTTGTGTAATTCTTAGTTCCTAAAATTGTACTCTTCGTTGAGAATTTTCTTGAAATCCTTTCCAAATCATTTTATTATCTTTTATTTCCCCCTGTAGAGCCCCCAAATGAATATAGTAGATGTCTGCCCAGTGTAAAAAAAAAAAGAAAAAACTGATCATTTTTTTATGCATTCCACATACCTTTTTAATGCAGCCTAGAATATTGTGTCCTTTCTGAAACAATGACTAGTGTTACCTGTTTTTTTCTCCTCCCAAGTGAATAAGTGGTATCCAGAAAGATAAGGATCTTATCTCTTATTAGTATTTAAGGCATTTTGAGAATTTTGAAAAGGATCTTATCTCTTATTAGTATTTAAGGCATTTTGAGAATTTATACATAAGATTTCTCTAATACTCAGGAAGAAAAGTTTAACTTACATAAAAACAATACCTTAACTGTGAAAATACTAAGGCTGATCATCACATGTTTACTGCTGCTCTTTTTGTGGAGTATGGGACAAAAATAAACATGAAACACTTAAAAATAGGCTCAGGGCCCAAAGGCTAAACTTCTTGTTCCACAGTGCCTTCCTACCTGGGTTTTAGTGTAATTATTGATAATAACTTCCATGTTTGAAACATGATCTCCCAAATTTGAAAGTAGAAATAACACATTTTTTGGTTTTCAAATTAGAAATACTGTGAGTAGTTCAGTGCTAGAAGTGCTAAATAATCTTGAGAGAGTGATAGAACAAATGAGAAAAATATATAGTGAGAAATTAGAAAAATGCAATCCATGTGGATCTCATATAAATAGTTTAGCTGAGGAACTCTCGTGAAAAAATAGTTTTAAAGGGCATCTATTGCCCTCAAAATTCCACTTACTCTAAACTGTATTTCAGAGAATAATTTTCTCACAGAAAGTTTAGTTTTCCCATTTCTTTCTACAATATCAAATGCTCCTCTGATTTCTCCTTTAGTTTTTTAAAGCAATTTAAAATTGCTAATTTATTCATGAAGACTTTACAAGTTCTTGGTAAGTTTTTTAAATTGTTTTATTATATTATGTTAATCACCACACAATACATCATTAGTTTTTGATGTAGTGTTCCATGATTCATTGTTGGCATATAACACTCAGTGCTCCATTCAGTACATGCCCTCTTTAATACCCATCACCAGGCTAACCAATCCCCCCAACCCGCCTCCCCTCTAGAACCCTCAGTTTGTTTCTCAGAGTCCATAGTCTCTCATGGTTCATCTCCCCCTCTGATTTTCCCCCCTTCTTGGTAGGCTCTTAAACCATAATTTGATTTTTACCAATACCCACCCCAAGCCTCTATCCTTCTGCCCCTCAAAACAAGTACTACAAATGTAATTTTCATTGGTAGTAGTATTGCCTCAGGAATATACTTAACCACTTACAAATAAATTCTATGTAATTCAGCAGTCTGCCAAAAGCACAATAGCTATAGGCTATTAGTTGCTTTTCTGAATCTAAAAGAGGATTTAGAATATAGAATGTTTTGAACTGGAAAGAATCTTGCATCTAAGATGAGGCGAGTAGAGTCCAGAGAGGTTGGTTGCCCAAAGCTATCTAGCAAGCAAGTAGGGGAGACTGACCAGAAAGTAGATTTTCTGAATCCAAGCCTAGGGTTTTGGTTTTGGTTTTGTTGGACTTTGCCACCTTTAAAGTAGAGAGGTAATCATTTGCCTCTTTGTGAGGATGTGTTTAAAAATAATTGTGTTGGGGCACCTGGGTGGCTCAGTTGCTTGAGCGTCCAACTCTTGATTTTGGCTCAGGTCATGATCTCAGGGTCCTGGGACTGAGCCCGAGTCAAGCTCTGCACTCAGTAGGGAATCTGCTTGAGGATTCTCTCTCCCTCCCTCTCCTTCCGCCCCTCTCCCTGCTCATGCTCGCTCTCACTCTCTCTAAAATAAATAAATAAATCTTTTTTTTTTTAATGTGTTGTCATGACTGTGGAAATGAAGATATGCAAACATTTTGCCATTCTTGGCTGTAAATTTCTTCCCAACCAAAAGTTATTTGAAATGTCTGTAGTTTTAATACAAAACAGTATCCAGGGCACCTGGGTGGCTCAGTCGTTAGGCGTCTGCCTTCGGCTCAGGTCATGATCCCAGGGTCCTGGGATCGAGCCCCGCATCAGGCTCTCTGCTCAGCAGGAAGTTGCTTCTCCCTCTCCCACTCCCCCTGCTTGTGTTCCCTCTCTTGCTGTGTCTCTGTCAAATAAATAAATAAAATATTTAAAAAAGAAAAAAAATACAAAACAGTATTCTTTATATGGAGATTTCTTTTTTGTCATAAGAACTTCCTGGTAGGCTCTCAAACCCTAATTTGAGTTTTAGCACAGCGCAAGTTTTATTGAAAATTGGAAAATAGTACTTGTGAGTGATTTACAGCCACTTTTTCTGGCAAAATTATGTTTAATCTTTGTGTGTGAGTCTGACAATAAGCTTTTTGCTCATCTTTGGTGGCATGTGTCTAGTCTGTGGCTCCCAGTATCCCATACTGGGTACAGGAAAGAGCTAAAAGCAAATCTGTGGCTCTTCCCCCTTCACATTTACACTGGGCAATGAAGCTGTGGGCCAGTCTTAAGTTCTTCATGATGTATCAGTACTTGAAGCAAACGGCAGGGACATAAACCAGCCATGCTATCAAAAATGCTGCCCTTATACTAACATCTGTTTGGGTGGATGTTTTCCCATGGTGTAAAACAAAAAGTGCAACAAATCAGGTTTGCCACTCCTTACTGCTTTTTTCCAATGTGCAGCGAATGGAAGATTTAAAACAGAATTTCAGACGAAACAGGTGGCGTGGGAGCTGGAATTGATGTTGGCCGACTACTCTGTGGCACAGATTCATCCTTTCTAACCAATTGTCCATCCCATGAAAGCTCTTTGCAATTTATTACAAGAAACATATTATGTGAGGAATGTTAAGGGCTGGCCTCAGGGTTGGATACTTGGGAGAAGTGTGACAAACAATTCCTTGCTGATACAAACATGCACATGAGAGTGTCCAGCTTAGAATGCAATTTCAATTTAGATTAGTACAAATTTCTTAGAGAAAGGAGATACTTTTTACATGCAAATGGCATTTGGCTTCTTATCCCCCTTTCCTCCACTGGCTAACATTATTATAACATATACTATTAGAACATATATTTGACCATCTTGGTGTGTGTACCCATATGTATGATGTAAGGTGGTGCCTCTTGGAGGAAAAAAAGGGAGAAATAACGAATCCTTGTTTATTTTCTCCACGAATGGAAATTTGGCTCTTGCTTTAATGGGACATAAACTTATTTTTTATGCAACAAAAATTTAATTGGGGTTATTTCTAAAGGGAGAGATATAGATTCTTTTTCTAATAAATTTTTATTATGAATAGCCATTACTTTTTTTTACATTTTTTATTATTGTGTTATGTTAATCACCATACATTACATCATTAGTTTTTGATGTAGTTTCCACGAGTCATTGTTTGCATATAACACCCAGTGCTCCATTCAGTACGTGCCCTCTTTAATACCCATCACCGGACATAAACCTTTGATGACAGAATCAGTGTAAAAATTCTGCTCCCAAGAACATAGTTCACAAAAACAATTATCTTCTTGTAATTCGTGAGGAGTACAGTAACTTCACATATAAAGAACTAATGTTAATGTCAGGTGGGGGGTGCCCTTTTTGCTCTTTACTATCACAGAGAACACGGTCATTAACACTAATGTTGTGACAACATCATAAGAAGGGGTTGGTAATTTTAATTTCTTCGCTACAACTGATAATTTGATTATTTGGCAGCCTGATTTGCACTAACTCTGAGATTGATGTTGGAGTCATTTCAGAGCTTAGAGAATTTTCCCTGCTATTCTCATTTATTCAAGACCTTTGAACTAATATGCTCTATTTTTCCATATTGAAATTTAAATCACCATTGTGTAGGATTTAGGCAAACGAATATTACCTCAAAAATTTGGTGTAGAAAAGGGTGCCTGGCTGGCTCAGTCGGTTTAGGGTCTGCTTTCAGCTCAGGTCATGATCTCAGGGTCCTGGGATCGAGTCCCACGTTGGGCTCCCTGCTCAACGGGAAGTCTGCTTCTCCCTTTCCCTCTACTACTCCTCTCCCCACTCATGTCTTCCCCCCCAAAATAAATAAATAAAATCTTAAAAAAAAAAAAACACACTGGTATAGAAAGAATGTTAGCCGAGTGACAATTCGTAGAAGTCATATTGAAAGACTTCCATGAGAGAACAATCATCAGATTACCTTTAGACTGAGGTGTCCCATGATTATGTTGGGAGTGTGCTTGCTCCCATTTCCCAAATAGTGGAGCATAACAAGGGAAACACAGGCCCAGATTTGCATTTGCCTCCTTGTCTGTTTCTAGCACAGTATACTGAGAGCCGTCAACTGGAAACACTCTAAAAGAATGAACATAAATAGCCCTATTGTCTAACAAACATAAAAGTTAAATGGTTATTAAAAAACTGATTTTTTGAATTTTGTTATTTTTTGAATTTTGTTTCTGCATAATAAACTCTCGTAGCATTTGACAGGCTATAACTCATCTCACAGTTTCTGTGGGTTATAGTTTCTTTGGGTCAGAAACACAAGCAGGGCTTAACTGGGTCCTCTAGCTCAGGGTCATCTTAAGCCTTGACTGTGGAAGGATTTTCTTCTATGCTCACATGTTTTTTAGGAGGATTCAGTTTCTTGCCGGCTACTGGCTAGAGGCAACCCTTAGTAACATGCCATGGAGGCCTCTCCAACATGGCAGCTTGCTTGTTCCATGGGCCAGCCAGGAATGAAAGAGTGCCCCAGCAAGATGGCCATCACCATCTTTTGTAACCTAATCATGGAAGTGACATCACATCACCATGCCATATCCTATTGGTTAGAAGCAAGTCACTGGGTTCAGCCTACACTTGAGAGAGGGGACTAAACAAGGGAGTAGATACTAGGAGGCAAGGATCATTGGGCACCCTTAAAGTCTGCTTACCACAACCACTAACTGTAACCAGTAGAAATTCAACAACAACCAGCAGAACATTGTGTGTGACAGGAGGCCAATATTCCATGTTCCCGGGGAAAATGGACTCTGGCAGAGAATTCATGAGGTTTACCTGAGTTGAATTTCCAAAAAAAAATATTATTCTAGAAAATTAAGGCTCATTATGGGAAAAGATTTTCCTAGAAATAGTAATAGGAGTCTGAAAGTGAGGGACATCTGGTCAAGGAAAAGGTGAAGTCTGTACCATAGGCCAGCAATCAATAATGTGCAACTAAAGAATTTTACACTTTGAGATTTTTGTAAGGTGCCTGGTGAGTAATGAAAAACAGAAGATATAGAGGAATGAATGGTTTTAAGGGAAGATAGAACAAGTTAATACATTTAACTGCTTTTTTAAAAAAACACGAACTTTAAACAACTATTAGAGATTTTAACACACAAGTGTCAAGGAACATAACACCATGACTGCTGAGGGTCTGGGTGTCACACTTAACTCCAGGTTCCCAGGGCAGTTTCAGAATTCTTAGTGGCTGTAGGGGAATGACAGTGCCAAGGCTATTCTGGTAGATGCATAAGGTGATTGGAGAGGAATTTGTAGGATAAGAGACATCAGAAATATTAAGGAACAAGCATGTGTCAGAAGCAATAAGATAGTATGGCATGATTGTTAAAATCTTTGGTTCTGAAATCAAACTAAATTTGCTTGTTAGCACCATTACTTTGTAGCTGTGGGATCTTGGGCAAGTTGTTTATTTTTTTGAGCTTCATTCTCTTTTAACTGTAAAATGGCTCGATCAATAGTATCTACCTTCTGGGTTTGTTTTGAGAATTAAGTGCAATAATGTATATGCCATTTAGCGGCACACGGTAAATGCCCACTAAATATTAGCTATTACTATTATGTAAACGGATGTCTGCATCAGAGAGGAAAGAGAAAGAGATGAGACAGGATGATTCAAGGCTTTGGCCAGGGCTGTTCACTGATGAAGAGCAAAGGTGGGGGTGAGGGTGGCATATGATTTGGGTGAGAAATGATGAGGTCAGTTTCAGGCTTGTGAAATTTGAAGTGTCAGCATGTGACAATATCCAGCAATTCTTTATGTGTTCAGTCTGGAGGTGACAATTAGAGATACTGTGTTCTTAGGACCGCTCAGTCATAGTTGCTCCATTCAAGGTGAGCACCTGACCCTTTCCCATGATGGTACCCGCAGTCAAAATGGATTTATTTAAGACCTACCCCCAAGCTGAGCCAACCAATATCTTTTCTTAAAGATTTGGAATTGAGACCAAGACATTACAGTCCAGGCTTCCTGTTCTCTGTATCAAAACAGATATAAATTCAGACTGCACAAAAGAAAATGAAACTGCCGTACCAAAAAAGAAAACCGAATAAGTAAGAAAGCCTACATGTTTTGAGTCCCAGATGCGAGGTGTTTCTAAGGTTCAACCTCACTCTCGTCTAGGATCCCTTAGGCAAATATCTTTTAAATTGTTGTGCTGGTGAAAGTTAGGTTGTTATTACTTGCAACTCCAGCTAATACCTAGAAGCCACGTGTAGGTGATAACTGCAGGTATTTGAAGTGAATGAACTCCCCGAAGGAATAGGAAGTACCAGGAAGGGGAACCAGGAGGTGCAGTGAGAATGAGAATGAGTGCAAAATTAAGCCAGTATGGGCGGGGGTAGGGGGGGCAAACTGGAGGGACAAGGTGGCTAGCCACCCAAAGGCAGGAATGGCCAGTGAGAATGAGGTTGAAGGAAAGCCCCCTGAACTTAGTTTTTAATTTTAATTAAAGCTTTTAATTAAAATTAGTTTTTTGTTTTTTGTTTTTTTGCATTACCACTGGTAACTTTAAAGATACCTACCATCTTCAGCAGATTACCTGTAATTAAATCTCTTTTTTAAAACTTTTTGGAACTTGGCAAACAGTGTTTCCTCCTTTATGTCTTCATAGCATACATGTTCAGTGTGTCTGTATTTAATTTCGAATTGTTGGGTAAAGGGATTGACTGCATTTAATCTACATTGCTTATAGCTCAAATAGTCTGATCTTTTAATGGCGAGTTTACTGATGAGGGCTGAGTCACTTAGTCTTGAGTTTAGGAACCAGCTCAGAAACAGCTGGGAGGAACATCATGGTGGCCACTGCAAAAGGCAGGAGAAGAGGGGTATTTCAGGCTGCTCCCGGAAGACTAGAATGGAGACCTTCCGGGAAGGGAGTGACCCTGGTCAGAGCGAAGCAGGACCCAGAAGAATGGAGCTGATCAGAGATAGGCTGAACAGGTGAATTGAGTACATTGTAGCTCACAGCAACAAAGTAACAAAGTAGCAAATTGTCTAGCTTTTTAAACACTGAGATTGAATGGAAAATAAGAGTGAATCCCACGCAGAAGTAAAGCTGAGTGACAGTCCTCATATACACATGAAGAAACATAGGATACTTCCTACTCCCCATGCCCCCTTTTTTTTTGTTGTGTGGTTCCATGTATTTGTGTTTGATAAGATTTGATTATGTGTTTGTGTGTGTGTGTGTGTTTTAGGAAAAATAGTAGGGTTTTTTTTGTTTTTGGGTTTTTGTTGCCCAGATTTACATTTCTCCAGGCCTAGATCACTGTGTCTTCTACTAGCCAAAAGAGGCATACCGGCCTTCTAGAAGCGCTGACTGAGGGTCTAGATGAGAAGAATGCAAAGATGTCCACTAATAGTACTAGAGATGCCTAGAGTCCTTCTGAGTCTCAGCTGGGATCAGAAGGGAGAAAACTACATCCTAGATTTCTCTGTAACATATCTGGGACCTGTTTGGACAGAAGATGGAGGCACGGAACTTTAAGTGCTCGTAGAAAACATGAATTTCAATTAGAACTGTGTGTCCCCGGCTGAACTGCATTGCCCTTAGGATAAAAGGCATCATTGCCATTATCCCCAGCTTCTTTTTCTGTTGCTTTTGGACCCTAAGTAAATTATGAAGAAAACTCTCAAAACCTTCTGCCAAGATTACTGCCAAGGAAGTGATAGACCCATCTTTACCCCCTACCAGGCAAATGATTAACTGATAAGATCCTGGGATTACCTCCCCCTGTTGCTAGTTTGACCTTTGTTTGCACATGGCCAATGCTGGTCGATGCTCGATGCTCACGGTAAGGGGGATGACGATGAGCTTGTCAGCTAAAAGGCTAAGTAGTTACCAGATTTAGAACTCTTTAAAGAAGTAACAGGAAACACACAGAGTTTAACATCTAACATTGATGGATGTGGTCACTCAAATGATAATTTCAAAAATTAGCACTATAGAAAAGTTCTTCCTGACAGGTTTGGTGAAGGGAAGGTAAATACAAAGTAGCATCTGTTATGGTTCAAAGTGGGTAAAAAGTATACATTTACACAAACAGGACGCAAAAGAATGTAGACTCACTGGGGAAGGTGATTTATTAAAGTGGTGGGAATCTGGATAATTTTTTTAAATTCTCATTGATGTTATAGTATTATGAGTGTAACAAATTTAAAGTAACCAGAGTTGATGGATTTACAGCAAGTGATGGTTTTTTGCTTGAACTACAATAAAAACATCTTAACCTAAACCATGCACATAATCACTGAATCAGAGTGGCCCAAGTCCAGATTCTTGTGAGCCAAGCAGTTATATGGGGTGATAGATTGGTGAGGCCTCACATCCTAGGATGAGAGCCAAGAGAGCTCAGAAAGGGTAATAGGATCACTTAAGTGAGCTTTCTTTCTCCATAAAGGAGGACTAATAGCTAAACTCTAAAGCTGGGCTGTTCAGAAGTTATATGAGTAACTGAGTTCGCAGCTAGTTACAAAGAGAAAAAAATATATATGTCAATTTCTTCAGGGAAACAGTCCATGAAGATAAACAATAAGGATGGTCTAGTGATGATAAATTGTGCATGGAAAATTGACCAGAAGAAAATGAAATTTTTTTCATGGGAGGAGATGGGTCTAACTTACTGAAGGTATACATGTTCTGCAAAAGCAATTAGAATTGGAGTCCTTGAAAGAAGGCCAACTCAGCTAGAAAGCAGGAAGTTTCACTTCCCTCGACGTAATGATGTAGATAAAAATATGGACGCTCTATGCCTGTTTCCAATGAACATTTGTTTTGCATATTAAACTTCAAGAAGCCACAGCAGTAAATTCTGAAAATCACAAAGGCTCTAGTTTAGTAGATTCAGACGGCTTTAGCAGTCCTCAATGTATGCTGAAATTTTGAGATCTAAATTAATCTAGTAGTAAAAAGCCCAGACTTAGGAGTCATATAGACTTGGGCTTGAATTCTACTTGTTACTATCTGCATGATCTTGGGCAATGTGCTTAAACCCTCTGAGTCTCTTTCCTCATCAGTACAGTGGAGGTAAGAATACTCTCTTTGAGACCACTGTGTTGTATTGAATGAAATCTACTCAACGTAATTTAAGAAGAAAGGAGAAATAATTGTAAGGATATGGGGTGTCTTATGAATCCCCAAGGGCAGGAAGTGTAGTGGGCCTCATAAGCAAATGAATCTGGTAACTGAAATACAGTCTGGCACCAATGTGACTTCTGAGTAAATGAAGGCCAAGTGGTCTTTGTATCATTCTTCATTATCCCCAAAGACTTGAAAATGGATCCAACATGGCCTCTCCAGTAGAACATTTATTGGTTCTAACATTCAATAGAGACCAACCTGGTTATCTATATACAACTGCAAATTCTTACCAGTATGAATGTGATTGGCACAGCTTACCTGATGTCAGGTATACCCCTCTGGTCTAGTCAGTTGTGACCTGGTGGATTAGGATCTTGTCATATGAAGATCAGCCCCTTCCTGGAGTCTAACAAGGTGTGGGAACAAAGAGATAGGCTTCTCTATAACTGAAACTTGACTTGCTAAGGATCAAATGAGATAATGTATGTGAAATACCTAGGACAGTGCTGGCATGTAGCTCAATAAATGTGGAGTCTGTGAAATAATACTGCGGATAGGAAAGGGCCATAAAATCTCCTCCACTTAATCTTTGAAATCGTATTTTCCTGCACTTGTCATCAGAGAAGGAAGCTCACAGAAACATTATCATGTGATGTCTCTGAAAATTTCTTTCTTGACCAAAGTGGCCACTATGAAAAGGAGCTACCCCAGCACCTGATGTTACTGTGATCAAGTTCTGCCAACCTGGTCAACACTCTCATCCTGCCTTCCACCTCTGCGGTCTCGTCTGAGCTTCCTATAGAAGTTTATGATATGTAGAGGGCTATTTGAAAAACTAGTTAGCAGAAGGACTAAATTATTTGGATATTGTCTTTGAGTTTATATAAAAGACATGTGGCTATTGACTAACTTTTTTTGTGACATAGCATTCTCTTCCTTCATTGATTTTGTTGAGTATAGAGTACCAGAAGCAAGACATGGGGTCCAAATGAAAGCTCCTTGTTTTAACATTAAAGTAGTATATATTTACCCTCCACAAGCTCCTCTTCTTGGGCTGTGAAAAAGTATTTCTCAAGCAGAAAGAAGCAGTCATTCCCCTCTCCCCACCCAAAGCCAAGCTCAGCTGAAACACGAACAACTACCCAAGATGTGCTGTTTCATTCCTGCTTGAATCGGTTGTCTATTTTTAGAATTTAAATATCCCCTCTCATTAAAGAGACATTATGAAATAGGTATGAATGTACTTTTTCTCCTGCACCTGCAGCAGTTGGATTTTCTAGGTGGGTGCTGTCTATAAAAGAAAAATTATTATTTTTAAAAATTTTATTATGTTACGTTAATCATCATACATCACATCATTTGTTTTTGATGTAGTGTTCCATGATTCATTGTTTGTGCATAACACCCAGTGTTCCACGCAGAACGTGCCCTCTTTAATACCCATCACCAGGCTAACCCATCCCCCCACCCCCCTCCCCTCTAGTACCCTCAGTTTGTTTCTCAGAGTCCATAATCTCTCATGGTTCCTCTCCCTCTCTGATTTTAACCCCCTTCATTTTCCCCTTCCTACTATCTTCTTTTTTTTAAACATATAATGTATTATTTGTTTCAGAGGTTATCCCAATAAACCTGTGTTCTATAATTGATATTGTAGAGGAAGTAACTTTTTGAAAAATTCAAAAACCCAAACATACCAAATCATTTCTTGTTGAGATGATTTGATTTACCAAATGAAAGAAGTGCCTTCACTTGCTGGACTGTCAGCTTTTAACAACCAAAAAATATAAATGAGGGCAAAAAAATTAACTATTCTCTGAAAGATTTTTTAATGATTTCATAGTGGGAGACATTATCTAGTACATTTCCTTCTTTTCTCACTTGCAGCTTTCCAGACCTTACCCTTCAGGGCTAAGTTCTACTTTAGTCTAAGGCCAATATTTATTTTAGAAGCAAGGGTACCAATGCAGTTGTCAGAAGACATCTCCTAGAAAATCAGGATATACAAGGTCTGAGAAGAAATATACATCTTGCACGTGTCAGCGAAGTGGTTATGGCTACCTCTGGTTTTAGGCTGGAGAAATTGGGGGAGAAGTCCAGTCTTCAGCCTGGTTTGGGATAATATCAGGAACCCATATATGCCCTGCTGGGACCCACTCCACTCTGGTGTAGACTTCCTGAAACTGCCCCAATGGCCTTGATCGAGTGGACTTAGAAGACCCTCTCCTGCTAGGTAGTAACAATATGGTTTCGTGGTGGGTGCATCACATCTCACTGACATGTTCAGGATTGCATGGACATTGTGGAGAACATCAGAGGTTCCGTTGCTCTTAAATGGCTAGGATTGAGAACAAATGGAGTGAAGGGGCCAGACCTTAATCCTGTTGCTGGAGGAGGCTGCTCTGGGCCTTGCCTCAGTGGCCCACTATCTTGTCAGTTTAAACTTCTTTCCTTAGCCTGACCTGTGTGTCTAGCTGCCTTTTAGGTATCTCCAGTTGGAAAATCCACAGATGTCGGCATGTCCAAAAACTGAACTCATCGTTTTTCTTTCCAAATTATACACGTCCTTTCATGTGCTCAGAACGGCTCAGGTCCATCCACATGCCTAAGTGCATGACTACTCAAGCGGAAGAGCAAGATGTAATGAAAAATTAAAAATTATTTAATTTATGGGTTTCAGCGTCTGTCCACATGCCTAAGCCAGAAACCCGGGAGTTACTCTCAGCAATTCCTCTTCCATTTGCCTCCATGTTTAGTTTCACTCAGTCTGGTCAGTTCTGCCTCCCAGTAAACCTGTGACTTTGTGGTTTGCACTATTCTGGGCTCTTTTTTAAGTCAATCATCTAGAGTAATTTCTTCTCTTAATTAAGGGATGGTTCGTTTCCTAAAAGTGAGTCATTTAAAAAAATACAAATGAGGGGGCGCCTGGGTGGCTCAGTCAGTTAAGCATCTGCCTTCGGCTCAGGTCATGATCTCAGGGTCCTGGGATTGAGCCCCACATCAGGCTCCCTGCTTAGCAGGGAGCCTGCTTCTCCCTCTCCCTCTGCCTCTGTTTCTCCCCCCAACTTGTGCTCTCTCTCACTTGCTCTCTCTCTCACAAGTAAATAAATAAAAATCAATAAATAAAAATGAATTTTCTGTAAGAAAAGCGGCAGCATCAGAGGTATATATATTCAAGTAAGTTAAAATAGAATAGCCATATTGTAGGAATGTGAATAATAGAAAGTTTACAGAAAAATGAATGTACTGAGTATTTTTTTTCCATAAAAAACATGTTAATGACAGTGCCCCAACAAAGCACTGATTCAAGCTTGACTATCTCAAACTCTAATGCGCTTACAAGTCCCCTGGAGATCTTGATAAAATGTAGATTCTGACCGAGGTAGTCTGGGATAGGGCCCGAGCCTGAGCTCCACAGTGATGCTCATGCTGCTGGCTAGAAGACCCCGCTTACAGTAGCAGGACCTTAGGCTTTCCACCCAAAGTTATGTTCATTTGCCTTTCAAGGAATTCTTGTCCCATATCATCTCCATCTTACTGGGGGAAGTTTCAGACTTGGGTCTCACAGATCGGCAACACTGTGCCAATACTTTCCCTCTGGTGAAGGGAGTCCTCGGAGAGCTGACCCATTCACATTTTTTCATGATATGCAGTAACCTCTATTTTTATACCAGAGGTAAAAGCTTCAGCTTGCATGAATCCCAGTGGCATTACATGACATTTTACAGACATGTGAACTCTTAAAAGATTAAAAAATAAGAAACAAAAACACCACTCTGGGAATACACGTATTGGGAATCGCACGCTGGGAACGTAAAACCTGCTCAACAGCGACTGAGACGTCACTTTCCATCATCCTCAGTCACGCTCAGCATGAGAGCTTCCATTGCCAGCAAAAGACTCCAAAAATGTCGTCAGGCGATATCAGCCATGTTATCCTGGAAATAACACATGAGTATTTTCCCTAAAACAATTGTGAACTTTTTCATCACTTTATTTTGAAAATATAGGAGATACTTTTTTTTTCTTTTAAGATTTTATTTATTTATCTGAGAGAGAGAGAGCATGAGCCCGGTGGGGTGGGGGAGGCGGCAGGTGGAGGGAGAGGGAGAAGCAGTGTCCCTGCTGAGCAGGGAGCCCGACGCAGGGCTCGATCCCAGGACCCCGGGATCATGACCTGAGCCGAAGGCAGCCGCTTAACCGACTGAACCACCCAGGCACCACAAGGAGATACTTTAAGAGTTGTAAAACTTGATATTTCCCTGAGACAAAATTTTTATATATTTTTTTACACAGAGAAGATCCTGCTGTATGTGCATCGTCAGCTTGCACTTTTTTCACTTACTGATGATCTTGAGCACCCTTTTGTACAAGTATGTATAGTTTTTAGCATAGCTTTTTGATACCTGAGCAACCCATTTTTTTTTTTTTGCATATTTGTATGTATTTTGAAATTGTAGTTAAAATCTTTTTGGCCTGAGGTGGAGGGTTCATATTCATTAATTAAAAAAAATTAATTAGTTGTAGACTTTGAATTACATTGTATTGCTAACACTTTCTGAGTGCTTCCTCTATACCAGGTACTATGCCAACTGCTTTATAAGCATTATTGCATCACATTCTGAGGCAAAATTTAATGTGGGATCTTGTCAGGCTGATATGCAGAAGCAAATCACTGCTCTGAACTATCCGCCAAAATCCTCCTGCCTTCAACTTTGTGTTTCCTTATTTGTCCTAGCATTTATGGTGACAAAAGCAAAACTTTACTTCTTATGAAATATGATTCTATATAGAACTTAATACTTGGGCGCCTGGGTGGCTCAGTTGGTTAAGCGTCTGCCTTAGGCTCAGGTCACGATCCTGGGGTCCTGGGATCGAGTCCCACATCAGGCTCCCTGTGGAGCAGGGAAACTGCTTCTCCCTCTGCCTCTGCCTCTCTTTCTCTCTGTCTCTCGTGAATAAATAAATAAAATCTTAAAAAAAAAGAACTTAGTACTTAACTACTTATTGCTAATGACCAAAATGAAGAGAAAGAGAAGACAGTCTAAAGAAAATCCTTTGGGTGGATGAATCAGTGGCCTGTGGTATTTGGCAGTGGCTCAGGTCAGCACCATAACCAACTTCATCATTATGAAGGACATTCAGTGGGCCTTCCTGTTTAAGTACAAGACTGCTCAAGCGGAAGAGCAAGATTTAATGAAAAATTAAAGATTATTTAATTTATGGTATTTAGACAGGCACAGGATAGGAAGCTCTAAGTGGAAATGGAAAGTTATGTGGGAGAAAGCCAGGCACTTCTGTAGACACTGCCACGGTCATCAGATGGGACATTTACAAGGACCAATCCTTTGTGAATATCAAAGGCCTGCTGTACCAGATCTTTTGAATTGGTCTTCTCTCTGTGCCCTCTAACACTAATCTAGTTCAAGTTTTTGTGATTCTCATCTGGGCGATTACAGGAGATGCCCATTTGGTCTCACTGCCCACCTCTACCCTGACCCAACTCATTGTCCACACTAGCAACAGAACCACCTTGAAAAATGCAGCTCTGACTTTGTCATTCCCTACAAATCCTTCAGGGATGCTACATCAAGGAGCGGGTGAATGGTCTCAGCCCCTTTCTTGGCATGCGAGTTCCCCACAGCCTGGCCTCTCTTCACTCTTTACTCCCTTTCCCCTAGCCCTTGACTCTAGGCTCCAGAAATACGTGTCGCATTCCATTCCCCAAAATATACTAGGCTACCTTATTCCTCGGGGGCCATTGCATCTGCCACTCTTTTCATCTGGAACCACTGGGCATCTTGAACTCAGGTATCATCTGTTTTGCTTACTACTTATTCTCAGAACCTAGCATGGCACTTACAATATGTGTGGAATAAACGCTCCTTTATTTCTTCTCCGACCTCCTCTGTGTAAACTACTATACCTAGAACACACCTCAGGTGACGTAATTTTTTTCCATCAGATTGCAAGTTTTTAGGTCCCTGTCTTCTCCTACTAGGAGAGTGAAGGGGTTGAAGTTTGTGACTGAAGCCAATTTTCCATTCATCTTTGTGGAGTAGGTATTTAGCACAGAACCAGAGCCCAGTAGTTTTATGGTTTGTTTGTTTGTTTGTTTTTACATGAATTTCAGTATATGACTTTTTCTTCTATGTATTTATTCATTTTCAGATACATTCTTCGAGGTGGGATCCCTCAGCCAAAAGGTATAAACATGTTTTTGGTTCTTAATACATATGACCAGATTGCTCTCAGGGTGTCACCAGTTAAATGTTTCATTACTTTGGAACATGAGCAGTACCATATGAATGCATTCAATGTTACCACAACTTCGTCTATATCTGTTGGATGGTTTTAATATTTATTATTTTTAAAAATAATCTAGTAGGATTATTTATGTGCATGGCAAACGGCGTGGCAGATTGTTCTTAGATAGATTTCTTTCAGTTTTTCTAAGCTGCTTACTTCAAAAAGAAAAGGAAGGATCTGGAAGTGTGCAGAGGAGGAGGGACCTCCAGGGTGTGCTGGGATTGCGTCCAGGAATTTCAGCACATTTCTCTGCAGTGCTCCCCCACTTCCATTATATTGGCTTATTTTAACTGTTTAAAAGTTCAACCCGAGGCATGCAGCGAACATGTCACTATTCCAAAATGCGTGGAACTTTTGTTATAGAGGAGATTAATCAAGAGAACAAGTTATTCTTTATTAGGATGAGTAATTGAGGCAAAACCTCTTTTTCGACCTGCCCAGCTCTCATTAGGCAGCTTTCCAGTGTTTTCTCATGTTTCTGGATGATTTCTGACTTTTAGACAGTTTCGTTTGCTGAAGGGACGTTTATTGAGTAATATGTAAGTCCACTGGGTCTCTCTTCCTCATCATCGTCTTCTACTTCGTGAACCATTTGGGGTAGGAAATATGTCTGAGTGACAATCTCACACACGCACTGAAAACGTACTGATTGAGGTTTGCATCCTTCTGACGCTGCAGAATCTGCAGCAGAGCCTCCAGCTCTGTGTGTGTATACGAATCCCGGGATGGGAATACAGTGTGTAGGAGGTGGGTGGAAAAAGAGAAGCCCCGAGAAGGGGTAAAGGAAGCGCACATGGCCCCTATGGCCGTTCTCATCAGATGTTCTGTTTGGAGAGCACATCACATTTGGCTGGGGCTGCAAAGCAAAATCCTATATTTAATGAGCCAATAAAATGCCTGGAGCACCAGTGGGCTTGGGGAGGCTTGACTTTCCACTAAAGCTAAAAGCCGATAATTGAGCCCGTGTGCCAGCTGGGACCTAGAGGTTTCTACTCAAAGAGCCGTGGCTTGAATTTTTTTTTTTTTTCTTCTTCCCCTCTCATGTGCAGCCAGCTTCTGATGAGGACTCCATTCTCCCGGGAGTTAACGGCTATCACCTCAATTATTTTGATTAACCCTTAACTCGGAGAGTCTCAATTTACTGACATGCCACATTAATGGCAATCCTCCCGCGTAAATGCCTGCGGGGGGACGTGATAAACCGGTCCGCCGCCAGGAGCAGGAGGTGGAGCCTTCTTATTTTTTTAAAGCTTGAAATAGAATTGTAACTGTTTCTGCCTCAGAAACACACAAGGGAGAGGAAAAAGGTTAGCAGGAAAGACCGTTTTATATAATGTTAAGCTAATCTCCCCCTTCAAGTGACAGGTTTAGCTGTGAGATTGCTTTAGTGGGGATCTTTTTAAAAACAAATGGAAGGGCGCTCACTCCTCCACCGTGCGTTTAAACAATTTGCACAATATATCTGACCCCTCGTTCCCCAAGTCCTCACTATGTATGCCCTGAGTCAGAGTTTGATTCTGCAGGGGGTTTCACATGAACACTTTCTGGAGATTTGGGAGCTGGTGGTGGAGAATTGTCTTAGGTATTCAAGAAACTTCAACAACAGAACAAAACATCATTGTCTTAGTCCACTCAGGCTGCTGTAACAGAACCCCGCAGACTGGGTGCCTCCAAACAACAGAGATTTATTTCAGAATCCTGGAGGCTGGCAAGTCCAAGATCAAGGTGCCAGCAAGGTCAGGGTCTGACGAGGGCCAGAGTCCTGGTTCATAGATGACTGTCTTCTCAGTGCCCTCACATCTAGGGTCTATTTTACAGGGTACGAATCCCGTTCACAAGGGCTCTATCCTTATGAGCTAATCACTTCCCAAAGACTCCACCTCCTAATACCATGACGATGGGCATTAGGGATTAATATAGGAAGGTTGGGGGTACCTAAACCTTCAGTCTCCAACAATTCTGATAGACCAGCTCAACTACAATTGTGGACTTAGAAGGCTAATGTGGTGGCTCTTGAGCTTGATCCAGAACCTGGATCCTGGAAACCAATTGTATGTCCAAAATCCGCTGAGGTTTTGGTAGGTTTCCCAAGGTGTATGGAAAGAAGTTCAAGGAAACGTTCTATAATGATTTATATGTCAGGTTTAATACATACTGTGATTGCACACCCCCATATTTTATAGACAACAGGCAAATTTAAGTGAAGATGAGTCATTAGAGTTTAGGGACATGTATTCTATTATAGGTGAGAGCGGCTATACTCTCTTTTGCCATTTCATTTGCAAAGATGTTTCATGCCACATTCTTCTTTCATTTAAAAATGTTTTTAGAGCATTTAATATACCTTTAGTATAGATAAAATATAAGATAAAAGGGTCTGTTTAGGATATTTTAGTCAGGAAATAATTGCCCTCTGGTCTACATTTGCCAACTGTCTGTACACATAATCCAGCCAATTGGGAACCCAACTTGAAGACTCATTTTCTTTCTTTCTTTTTTTAAGATTTTATTTATTTGAGAGAGGAAGAGAACGAGCAGGGGGGAAAGGCAGAGGGAGAGAGAGAGAGAGAGAGAGAGAAGCAGACTCCCCACTGAGCAGGGAGCCCATGCAGGACTCCATCCCAGGACTCTGGGATCACAACCTGAGCCAGAGGCAGACACTTAACCAACTTAGCCACCCACGTGCCCCAGAAGACTCATTTTCTAGAGACAGCTTTTGTCTTCTTCTTCTTCTTCTTTTTTTATTTTGTTTTGTTTTGGTTTGCTTTAGAGGGAGGAGTGGGGCAGAGGGAGAGGGAGAGAGAGAATCCCAAGCAAGTTCCACACCCAGCACAGAGTCCGATGTGGGGCTCGATCTCATGACGCTGAGGTCATGACCTGAGCTGAAATCAAGAGTGGGACGCTTAACCGACTGAGCCACCCAGGTGCCCCACTTTTGTTTTCCTCCTGTTGCCCCTTGGGCCCCATTTTTTCTGCACCAATCTCATTTCATTTGATAGAGTTGAGATTTCAGAAGAAGTTAATAAGAAAAAAATGCAAATCAAGCAGGTAAATAATGAATAAACAGTGAGTCGTGCCTAGAAAGTCCTGCTCAGACCCCCCTAACTAACCAGAGTTAAAGGGGTTTCTAGGCTCCTGTATGAAGTTCCTCATGTGTTCTTAATTATATATCGTCCTCATGCTTAAGGACTTTCCTCCATAAACCAGACTCTTTCAAGAAGATGCACACACAGAAAACCTCTTTGTCTGGGGGAAATAAAAATTTCATTTGTATCCATTAACACTTCAATTGAGATCCATCACTATTAAATAAAACTGAAATCAGTAATAGTTGATAAAATTAATATAGCCATGTATTATAAAATAATTTATTAAAGTAAGTTCCAGAGATTCACTTTAAAATTGAGAACAGATTTTCTTGGCTTTAAGTTTTGAAATCAAACCAGATGCTTTAACCCTTCCACTTATCTCAATTGTTCTCAAATGTTGGTGTGCACGAATCAGAAGCAGCTGAAGGGCTTGTTCAATCTGGATTGGTGGACCCCATTCTGAGAGTCCTGATTCAGTAAGGTTGGGTTAAGGCCAGAGAATTTGAATTCCTGAAAGTTCCCAGGTGTGATGGCAAAACTCTAAAGATGTCCCACCAGGAACCCCACCCCCTGGTTATACAATCAAATACCAGTCTGGGAACTGCTGTGAAGGGTCTTTGCAGATGGGATTCAGGTTGTTAATCAACTGACTGTAAAATAGGAGATTATCTAGGTTTATCTGGGTGGACCTGATGTAATCACGGGAGCCCTTAAAAGTGAAAGGGGAGGTCAGAGAGAGTTCAAGCATGAGAAACATTCACTCTGTCCTCACTAGCTTTGAAGATGGAGGAAGGGGGCTGCAAGCCAAGGATGTGGTTGGCTTCTGGAAACTGAGAAGAGCTTCAAGCACCTTAAGGAAAAAGAGACCTCAGTCCTACATGGAACTGAATTCTGATGACAATCTGAATGAGCTGGAAAGTGGATTCATTCCCAGAACTTCTAGAAAGAAGTGCAACCCTGAGGACACCTCGCTTTTGGCCTTGTGAGACTCTAAACAGAGAACGAGCTGAGCCATGCTATGCCCAGACATCTGACCTACAGAAACTGTGAGATAATAAATTTCTGTTATTTTCATCATTAAATCTGTGATAATATGTTAACAGTGGCAATAGCAAATTCACACACATGGTAATACTGATGCTGCTGGTCCCAGGAACACAACTGGAGAATAACTGGCTTCTCTTTCGTAAGTCTTATTACCAACTGACAGACTTCTGAAAAAGTTTCAGCATTTTCTTTGTTTTTCTTCAGAGAGTGAACACTAGGATGAAGGTTCTATTTTTATTATTTAAAGTGAAATAACGGGCACCTGGGTGGCTCAGTCGTTAAGCGTCTGCCTTCAGCTCAGGTCATGGTCCCAGGGTCCTGGGATCGAGCCCCGCATCGGGCTCCCTGCTCCGCGGGAAGCCTGGTTCTCCCTCTCCCACTCCCCCTGCTTGTGTTCCTTCTTTCACTGTCTCTCTCTCTGTCAAGTAATAAATAAATAAATAAAAATCTTGAAAATGAAATAACATATAAAGTGTTAAGAGTGCTCAGCCCTTGCTGAGTGTTCAATAACAAGTAGCTATAATAATAACTGACATGAGTAGATAGCATTTCCTAAAATGCCCTCTGCCAGGCATTGTGCTAATTATTTACTATGAATTTGCCTGATTTATCCTCATATTAACTCTGAGGTAGACGCAATCGTTCTCATTTTATAGACGTGCAAACTGAAGTTCAAAGGAAAGTTGCCCAGAATCAGACAGTTGGAGAAAAATGGAGGTGATTATATAAATGTAGGAGGTCCTATTCTAGAACCTAAACTCTTCATTGCTATTGATTTCTTTCTTTTTTTTTTTTTTAAAGATTTTATTTATTTATTTGACAGAGAGATAGAGTACAGGTAGGCAGAGAGGCAGGCAGAGGGAGAGGGAGAAGCAGGCTCTCCGCTGAGCAGGGAGCCCGATGTGGGGCTCGATCCCAGGACCCTGGGATCATGACCTGAGCCTAAGGCAGACGCTTAACCGACTGAGCCACCCAGGCGCCCCCATTGCTATTGATTTCTTATGTTTTTTTTTTCACAGCTGATTATGCCTTCATGTCTTGCTTACCATTCAGGTTAAACATTCCTACATAGTTTTACAAAATAATAAAGCTTAAGCTATATAATTTTGTCTTTATCAAACTTTGCTAACATAAGAAAGCATATCAGTCCCTGAGCCAGAATCTATTGAACAACAACTGTATGTCAGGTTCTCTGCTGGGATTGAGTTTACAGATTTGTGAGTGGTCCCTACCCCTGTTGAATTTATAAAATCAGCATCACTAAAGTACTTAGAGAAACACTGTAGACTATTCTTAGTAAAATCAGACACAGTACATCAATGCTTTAATCACTGTTACTTGGCATGACTCTTGTACTAGCAATGCAACCAGATTTGCCAGATTGAGCAAATAAAAATATAGGGCAGCCAGTTAAATGTGACTTTCAGAAAAGCAAAATAATTTTTTAGTATTGATATTTCTAAAATATAGGATGGGAAATACTTAGGACTTATCTATTGTTTAACTGAACAAATAGTTTTTGGTCCTTTATTTTGTCTGGCTACCCTAAATGCAGCTATATAAGAAGACTAAAGATATATGACTATAATTTTCAACTAATCAACTGAAAAACTATTAGTATCAATAGAAGATAAGTTAAATGACTGGCTGTAAGATATATAAAAGTCAATAGCTTTTGCATACACTAACCATAATTAGTTGAAAGACATAACCGATAATAGTACTTTTTAAACTTGTTAAATTAAGATATAATGGACATATTGCAGTGCATTAGTTTTAAGTGGACAACATGATTTGATATAGCATCTATTATGATATGATTACCATAATAAATTAACATCCATAGCACACATAGGTACAATTTTTGTCTTGTGATGAGAACTTTTAAGATCTTTTCTCTTGGCAATTTACAAATAATCAAAACCATATTGTTAATTATAGTTACCATGCTGCGTGTATGTCCCAGGTACTTTTTAATCTTATAACTGCAAGTTTGTACCTTTTGACCACCTTCACCCATTTCTTCCACTCCCCACTCTCCAACCCTCACCTCTGGCAACCACCAATCTTTTCTTTGTATCTATGCATTTGGTGTTTTTTTGGATTCCACATATAAAGGAGATCATTTGTATCTTCTTTAACTTATTTCATCCATGTGTTATAGTTTTCAGTGTACAGGTCTTTCATCTCCTTGGTTAAATTTATTCCCAGGCATTTTATTCGTTTTATGTAATTATAAATAGCATTGTTTTCTTAATTTCTCTTTCTGATAGTTTATTTTTAGTGTATAGAAATACAACTGATTTTTCCATATTGATTTTTTTTTTAATCCTGCAACTTTACTGAATTTCTTTATTAGTTCCAAAAGAGTTTTGGGGCATCTTTAGGGTTTTCTATATATAATATGTCCTCTGGAAACAGTTTTATTTCTCCTTCCCAATTTGGGTACCTTTTACTTTTTAGTCTTTCTCCTCCTCCCCCTCCCCCTCTCCCCTCTCCTTCTTTTTCTTTCTTTCTTTTTTTGCCTAATTGCTCTGGCTAGGACTTCTAATACTATGTTGAAGAAAAGTAGTGGGTGGACATCCTCATCTTGTTCATGATCTTACGAGAAAAGCTTTGAACTTTTCAGTGTTAGAGTATGATATTAGCTGTGAACTTGTCATATATGGCCTTTGTTGTGTTGGAGTATGTTCCTTCTATACTTGGTTTGTTGAGAGTTCTTATCATGGATGTTGAAATTCGTCAAGTGCTTTTTCTGCATCTGTTGAAATGATCATATGATTTTCATCTTTTGTTTTATTTTTTAATCAAAGTATAATGAACATACAGTATTAGTTTCAGGTGTATAATTTAACGATTTAGCAATTCTATACATTACTCAGTGCTCATCACAATGAGTGTACTCTTAATCCCCTTTATCGGTTTCATCCATCCCCCCCATCTACCTTCCCTTTGGCAACCACCACTTTGTTCTCTGTATTTAACAATCTATTTTTCTGTTTCTCTTTTTTTTGTTTGTTTGATTTCTTTCTTAAATTCCACATATAAGTGAAATCATATGCTATTTGCTTTTCTTTATCTGACTTATTTCACTTAACATTATGCACCTCCCCCCAGGTCCATCCATGTTACTACAAATGGCAAAATCTCACTCTTTTTATGGCTAATATTCGATTGTATATACTTACCATGTCTTTAACCATCCATCTATGAGTGGACACTGGGTTGCTTCCATATCTTGGCTAAGGTAAGTAATGCTGCAATAAACAAAGGGGTGCATATATCTTTTCAAATTAGTGTTTTCATTTTCTTTGGGTGAATATCCAGTAGCAGATTTACTACTTCATATGGTATTTCCATTTTCAATTTTTTGAGGAACCTCCATATTTTCCCCAGTGGCTGCACCAATTTGCATTCCCACCAACAGTGCATGAGCATTCCTTTTTTTTTAAACACATCCTCACCAACACTTGTTCTTTCTTGTCTTTTTGATTTTAGCCATTCTGACAGGTGTGAGGTGCTATCTCCTTGTGATTTTGATTTATATTTCCTTGATGATTAATGATGTTGAGCATCTTTTCATGTGTCTGTTTGCCATTATATGTCTTTGGAAAAATGTCTATTAAGGTCTTCTGCCCATTTTTAATTGGATTATTTTATTTTTGTGGTGTTGAATTGTACAAGTTCCTTATACACTTTGGATATTAAGTCTTTATCAGATATATCATTTACAAATATCTTCTCCTATTTGGTGGGGTGCCTTTTTATTTGGTTGATAGATTCCTTCACTATGCAAAGGTTTTCATTTTGGTGTAGTCCCAATAGTTTAATTTTGCTTTTGTTTCTCCTGCTTGAGGAGACACCTAGAAAAATGTTTCTACAGCCAATGTCAAATTACTGCCTGTTTTCTTTTAGGAGTTTTATGATTTCAGGTCTCACATATTTTTAATCCATTTTGAGTTTATTTTGGTGTATGGTGTAAGAAAGTGGACCAGTTTGATTCTTCTGTATGTAGCCTTCCAGTTTTCCCAGAACCATTTGTTGAAGAGACCATCTTTCATTTGTGAAAACACACTGTGCTACACCTTGATTAATTTGCATCCCTGGAAGAAATCCCATGTGGTCATGGTGTATGATCTTTTTAATATATTTTTGAATTCAGTTTGCTAATACTTTGTTGGGGGTTTTTGCCTCTGCGATTTTCTTTTCTGTGTCCTTGTTTGGTTTTGGAATCAGAATAATAATGGCCTTGTAAATGAGTTTCTATTTTTTTTTTAAGATTTTATTTATTTGTTTGACAGAGAGAGACACAGCAAGAGAGGGAACACAAGCAGGGGGAGCAGGAGAGGGAGAAGCAGGCTTCCCGCGGAGCAGGGAGCCTGATGCGGGGCTTGATCCCAGGACCCTGGGATCATGACCTGAGCCAAAGGCAGACGCTTAACGACTGAGGCACACAGGCACCCGAGTTTCTCTCTCTCTTTTTTTTTTTTTTTTTGAAAGATTTTGAGAACAGTTGATGTTAATTCTTCAAATGTTAGTAGAATTCACCTATGAGGGCATCTGGTTCTGGACTTATATTTGTTGGGAGATTTTTCATTACTGATTCAATCTCTTTACTAGTAATTGGACTGTTCAGATTTTCTATTTCTTCATGATTCAGTTTTTGTAGGTGTATGTTTCTAGAAATTTACCTATTTCTAGGTTCTCCAATTTTTGGCATAAAATTGTTTATAGTAGTCTCTTACAATCCCTTGTATTGTGTTATCAGTTATAATGTCTCCTCTTTAATTTCTGAATATATGTATTTGAGTCCTCTTTTTTTTTTTCTTGGTGAGTCTAACTTTTAAAGGTTTGTCTATTTTATATATGTTTTCAAAAGCCAGCTCTTAGATTCACCTTTTTTTTTTAATTTTGTATTAACATATAATGTATTATTTGTTTCAGGGATACAGGTCTGTGATTCATCAGTCTTACAGAATTCACAGCGCTCACCATAGTAGATACCCTCCCCAATGTCCATCACCAGCCACCCCATCCCTCCCACCCCCCTCCACTCCGGCAACCCTCAGTTTGTTTTTTGAGATTAAGAGTCTCTTATGGTTTGTCTACCTCTCTGGTTTCGTCTTGTTTCATTTGTTCCCCTCCTTTCCCCTATGATCCTCTGTCTTGTTTCTCAAATTCTCCATATCAGTGAGATCATATGATACTTATCTTTCCTGATTGACTTATTTCACTTAGCATAATACCCTCTAGTTCCATTCATGTCGTTGCAAATGGCAAGATTTCATTTTTTGATGGCTGCATAATATTCCATTGTGTACGTGTGTGTGTGTGTGTGTGTGTGTGTGTGTGTGTATGTGTGTATATATACCACATCTTCCTTATCCATTCATTGTTGATGGACATCTAGGCTCTTTCCATTGCTTGGCTACTGTGAATATTGCTGCTATAAAAATTGCGATGCACATGCCTCTTTGGATCACTACATTTATATCTTTGGGGTAAACACCCAGTAGTGCAAATGCTGGGTCGTAGGGTAGCTCTATTTTCAACTTATTGAAGAACCTCCATACTGTTTTCCAGAGTGTTTGCACCAGCTTGCATTCCCACCAACACTGTAGGAGGGTTCCCCTTTCTCCACATCCCCGCCAACACCTGTCGTTTCCTGACTTGTTAATTTTAGCCATTCTGACGGGTGTGAGGTGGTATCTCATTGAGGTTTTGATTTGTATTTCCCTGATGCCAAGTGATGTGGAGCACTTTTTCATGTGTCTGTTGGCCATTTGGATGTCTTCTTTGCAGAAATGTCTGTTCATGTCTTCTGCCCATTTCTTGATTGGATCATTTGTTCTTTGGGTGTTGAGTTTGATAAGTTCTTTATAGATTTTTGGATACTAGCCCTTTATCTAATATCTCATTTGCAGATATCTTCTCCCATTCTGTCAGTTGTCTTTTGGGTTTGTTGATGGTTTCCTTTGCTTTGCAAACCTTTTTATCTTGATGAAGTCCCAATAGTTCATTTTTGCCCTTGCTTCCCTTGCCTATGATGATGTTTCTAGGCAGAAGTTGCTGCGGCTGAGGTCGAAGAGGTTGCTGCCTGTGTTATCCTTTAGGATTTTGATGGACTCCTGTCTCACATTGAGGTCTTTCATCCATTTTGAGTCTATTTTTGTGTGCAGTGTAAGGAAATGGTCCAGTTTCATTCTTCTGCATGTGGGTGTCCAGTTTTCCCAACAGCATTTGTTGAAGAGACTGTCTTTATTCCATTGGACATTCTTTCCTGCTTTGTCAAAGATGAGTTGACCATAGAGTTGAGGGTCCATTTCTGGGCTCTGTATTCTCTTCCATTGATCTATGTGTCTGTTTTTGTGCCAGTACCATACTGTCTTAATGATGACAGCTTTGTAATAGAGCTGGAAGTCCGGAATTGTGATGCCGCCAGCTTTGCTTTTCTTTTTCAACATTCCTCTGGCTATTCGGGGACTTTTCTGGTTCCATACAAATTTTAAGATTATTTGTTCCATTTCTGTGAAAAACGTTGATGGTATCTTGATAGGGATTGCATTAAAGGTATAGATTGCTCTAGGTAGCATAGACATTTTCACAATGTTTGTTCTTCCAATCCATGAGCATGGAACGTTTTTCCATTTCTTTGTGTCTTCTTCAATTTCTTTCATGAGTGATCTATAGTTTTCTGAGTACAGATTCTTTGCCTCTTTGGTTAGATTTATTCCTAGGTGTCTTATGGTTTTTGGTACAATTGTAAAAGGGATCGACTCCTTAATTTCTCTTTCTTCTGTCTTGTTGCCGGTGTATTGCACCACTGATTTCTGTGCATTGATTTTATATCCTGCCACTTTACTGAATTTCTGTATGAGTTCTAGCAGTTTTGGGGTGGAGTCTTTTGGGTTTTCCACATAAAGTATCATATCATCTGCAAAGAGTGAGAGTTTGACTTCTTCTTTTCCAATTTGGATGCCTTTTATTTCTTTTTGTTGTCTGATTGCTGTGGCTAGGACTTCTAATACTATGTTGAATAGCAGTGGTGATAGTGGACAACCCTCTCGTGTTCCTGACCTTAGGGGAAAAGCTCTCAGGTTTTCCCCATTGAGGATGATATTCGTTGTGGGTTTTTTATAGATGGCTTTTATGATATTGAGGTATGTACCCTCTATCCCTACACTGTGAAGAGTTTTAATCAAGAAAGGATGCTGTACTTTGTCAAGTGCTTTTTCTGCTTCTAGTGAGAGGATCATATGGTTCTTGGTCTTTTATTAATGTATTGTATCACATTGCTTGATTTGTAGATGTTGAACCGAACTTGCAGCCCAGGGATAAATCCCACTTGGTCATGGTGAATAATCCTTTTAATGTACTGTTGGATCCTATTGGTTAGTATTTTGGTGAGAATTTTTGCATCCATGTTCATCAGGGATATTGGTCTGTAGTTCTTTTTGATAGGGTCTTTGTCTTGTTTTGGGATCAAGGTAATGGTGGCTTCATAAAATGAGTTTGGAAGTTTTCCTTCTATTTCTATTTTTTTTTAAACAGTTTCAAGAAGAATAGGAATTAATTCTACTTTAAGTGTTTGGTAGAATTCCCCTGGGAAGCCATTTGGCCCTGGGCTTTTGCTTGTTGGGAGATTTTTGATAACTGCTTCAATTTCCTTAGTGGTTATAGGTCTGTTCAGGTTTTCTGTTTCTTCCTGGTTCAGTTTTGGTAGTTTATACATCTCTAGGAATGCATCCATTTCTTCCAGATTATCTAATTTGCTGGCATAGAGTTGCCCATAATATGTTCTTATAATTGTTTGTATTTCTTTGGTGTTGGTTGTGATCTCTCCTCTTTTGGTCATGATTTTATTGATTTGGGTCCTTTCTCTTTTCTTTTTGGTTAGTCTGGCCAGGGGTTTATCAATCTTATTAATTCTTTCAAGGAACAAGCTCCTAGTTTCGTTTATCTGTTCTACTGTTCTTTTTGTTTCCATTTCATTGATTTCTACTCTGATCTTTATTATTTCTCTTCTCCTGCTGGGTTTAGGCTTTATTTGCTGTTCTTTCTCCAGCTCCTTTAGGTTTAGGGTTAGGTTGTGTATTTGAGACCTTTCTTGTTTCTTGAGAAAGGCTTGTATTGCTATCTACTTTCCTCTTAGGACTGCCTTTGCTGCATCCCAAAGATTTTGAACAGTTGTGTTTTCATTTTCATTAGTTTCCATGAATTTTTTTAATTGTTTGATTTCCTGGTTGACCCATTCATTCTTTAGTAGGATGCTCTTTAGCTTCCATGTATTTGAGTTCTTTCAACTTTCCTCTTGTGATTGAGTTCTAGTTTCAAAGCATTTGGCCCGAAAATATGCACGGAATGATTCTAATCTTTTGGTACTGGTTGAGACCTGATTTGTGACCTAGGATGTGATCTATTCTGGAGAATGTTCCATGGGCACTAGAGAAGAATGTGTATTCTGTTGCTTTGGGATGGAAGGTTCTGAATATATCTGTGAAGTCCTTCTGGTCCAGTGTGGCATTTAAAGCCTTTATTTCCTTGTTGATATTTTGCTTAGATGATCTGTCCTTTTCAGTGAAGGGGTTGTTAAAGTCCCCTACTATTACTGTATTATTGCTGATGGGCTTCTTTGATTTTGTTAGTAATTTGCATATATAATTGGCTGCTCCCATGTTAGGGGCATAGATATTTACAATTGTTAGATATTCTTGTTGCATAGACCCTTTAAATAGGATATAGTGTCCTTCCTCATCTCTTATTACACTCTTTAGTTTAAAATCTAATTTGTCTGACATAAGGATTGCCACCCCAGCTTTCTTTTGGTGTCCATTAGCATGGTAAATGGTTTTCCACCCCCTCAGTTTCAATCTGGAGGTGTCTTTGGGTCTAAAATGAGTCTCTTGCAGACAGCATATCGATGGGTAGTTTTTTTAATCCAGTCTGATACCCTGTGTCTTTTGATTGGGGCCTTTAGCCCATTTACACTCAGGGTCACTATTGAAAGATAGGAATTTAGTGCCATTGTATTGCCTGTAAGGTGACTGTCACTGTATCTTGTCTGTGTTCCTTTCTGGTCTATGTTACTTTTGGGCTCTCTCTTTGCTTAGAGGGCCCCTTTCAATATTTCTTGGAGGGCTGGTTTCGTGTTTGCAAATTCCTTTAGTTTTTGTTTGTCCTGGAAGTTTTTATCTCTCCTTCTATTTTCAATGACACCCTAGCTGGATATAGTATTCTTGGCTGTATATTTTTCTCATTTAGTGCTCTGAATATATCATGCCAGTCCTTTTTGGCCTGCCAGGTCTCAGTGGATAGGTCTGTTGCCAATCTAATATTTCTACCATTGTAGGTTACAGACCTCTTGTCCTAAGCTGCTTTCAGGATTTTCTCTGTTTCTGAGACTCGTGAGTTTTACTATTAGATGTCTGGGTGTTGACCTATTTTTATTGATTTTTGAGGGGGGTTCTCTGTGCCTCCTGGATTTTGATGCCTGTTTCCTTTCCCAAATTTGGGAAGTTCTCTGCTATAACTTGCTCCAATATACCTTCTGCCCCCCCCCTTTCTTCTTCTTCTGGGACCCCAATTATTCTAATGTTTTCCTTTATGGTATCACTTATCTCTCGAATTTTGCCCTCGTGATCCAGTAGTTGTTTATCTCTCTTTTTCTCAGCTTCTTTATTCTCCATCATTTGTCTTCTATATCACTAATTTTCTCTTCTGCCTCATTTATCCTGCAGTTAGAGCCTCCATTTTTTATTGCACCTCATTAATAGCCTTTTTGATTTCGATTTGGTTAGATTTTAGTTTTATTTCTCCAGAAAGGGATTCTCTATTATCTTCCATACTTTTTTCAAGCCCAGCTAGTATCTTTATAATCATCATTCTGAACTCTAGTTCTAACACCTTACTACTGTCTATATTGATTAGGTCCCTGGTAGTCGGTACTGCCTCTTGTTCTTTTTTTTGAGGTGAGTTTTCCCATCTTGTCATTTTGGAGAGGAGAATAGATGAATGAGAGAACAAAATGCTAAAAGGGTAATAACGACCCCAGAAAAATATACACTAAACAAATCAGAAGAGACCTGAATCTGGGGGAAAAGAAAGGGAAAGAAAGAAAAAAGAAAAATAAAAAGATAAAAAAATAATATGATCAAATATGATCAGGCTGGTGCATAGATCAGTGCCACACACTAGATTTCGGTGTATTTTGGTCTGTTAGAAGAAACTGCCTCCAAAAATTTTAAAGAAAGAAAAACTTATATCTGTACAAAAATAAGGGTAAATATGATGAAGGGATGGAATATGACTATAAAGATGAAAATTATAAAAGATTTTATAAAAGGAATTGGTAAGATAAGTTCGTTGAAAAAAGAAGGAAGAGGAATTTAAAAAAAAAAGGGAGATAATGTGATCAGTCAGGAGACTAGAACAAAGCCATACAGTAGAGATTTAGGGTATATTTTGGTCTGTTAGAAGAAACTGTACCCCACAATTTTAAAGAGAGAACAACTTTATATATATATATATATAAATGTATATATACCAAAAATAAGTTTAACTACCATGAAGGGATAGAATATGACTCTAAAAATGAAAAATAAAAAAGATTTTTTAAAAAGGGATTGATGTTTGTTGAAAAAAGGAAAAAAAATTAAAAAATAGAAAAAGAAAAAAAAGAAAAAGAAAAATTTAACTTTAAAAGACTAAAGAATTAAGGGGGGAAAAAAGCCACAAATTCTATGTGCTATATTCCCCTAGTGCTGGTGTTCTGCCATTCTCATTGATCAGTAAACTTGGTCTTGGCTTGCTGGCTGTTCTTGCTGATCTTCTTGGGGGAGGGGCCTGTTGCCGTGGTTCCCAAATGTCTTTGCCGGAGGCAGAATTGCTCCGCCCTTGCTGGGGTCGGGCTAAGTAATGTGCTCAGGTTTTCTCTTGGGAACTTTTGTTCCCAGCAAGCTTTACATACAGCTTTGGAGGACGAGAGAGAAAATGGCGACCTCCCAATCTCTGCCCCAGAGGAGCAGAGAATTCAGGCTCCATTCCTCAGTGAGCCACCAGAGAAAAGCAGTCAATCACTCCTGTCTCCCCAGTCTCCGGCAGCACTCCATGCTCACCCAGCCTATGACTGAGCATTTCTAATTCTGGCACATGACCCTGTGTGGAGTCTCCAAACCTAGCAGATCCCTGCGGTGCGCTCCCACGCCGCTCCTCCTGGGGGAGGAAGGGGAGTCTCCCCAGATCTGCTGCTTGTTGGATCCCTGCTGGAGGAGCAGTGGCCTGACTGTGCTGCAGATCACGGTTTATGGTAACCCCTAGCTGAGAGCCCACTCCTCGGCTCCATCTCTGCAGCCAGCTTCCCCACTCCAATACCTGGGAGCTCTGCCACACTCAGGCACCCCCGGTCTTTCTGTGACCCCGAGGGTCCTGAGACCACACTGTCCCAGCGAGGATACCAACCCCCACTAAGCCATTGGAGCAACGTCCCTAGCAGAGCAGACTTCTAAAAGTTCCAATTTTATGCTTCACAGCTCTATCACTTGCCAATAGCCAGCTGACAGAGGTTCCCTCTCCCCATGGTCTATCTTCCTGAATATCACCTCGGATTCTTTTCTCTGCATATCCTACCTTCCAGAAAGTGGTCGCTTTTCTGTCCATAGAATTGCTGCTATTCTTTTCCTCGATCTCCTGTTGAGTTTGTAGGTGTTCAGAATGGTTCGATACCTATCTAGCTGAATTCTTGGGACCAGATGAAATTTAGGTCTCCTATTCCTCCACCATCTTGCTCCTCCCACCTAGTTTCATCTTTTCTATTATCTTTTTAAATCTCGATTTCAATTATTTCCGCTCTGGTGTTTGATATGTCCTTCCTTCTATTAACTTTGGGCTTCATTTGTTTTTTTTGTTTTTTTTTTTATCTCCTTGTGGTATGAAGTTAGATTGTTCATTTGAGTTTCTTTTTTTCTTAATGTAGGTGTTTTATTATTATGAACTTTCCTCTTAGAACCACCTTTGTTGAATCTCATAAATTTTGGTATGTTTTATTTCCATTTTCAAGTATCTCAAGATATTTTTTGATTTCTCTTTTGTTTTCTTCAACCCACTGGTTGTTCAGGAGCCGACTTTGTATTGTCTATATATTTGTGAATTTTCCATTTTTTTCTTACAATTGATTTCTAGTTTCATACTATCTTATGATTATAAAAGATGGTTAGTATGATTTCAGTCTTCTTATTTATTGAGACTTGTTTTGAACCCAAGATATGATCTATCTTAGAGAATATTCCATATGCGCTTGAAAATAATGTGTATTCTACTGCTTTTGGGTAGAATGTTCTAGAAATGTCAAGTCCATCTGGTCTAATGTGGCATTTAAGTCCAATGTTTCCATATTGATTTTTCAGTCTGGATGATCTATCCACTGATAAAAGTGGTGTGTTGAAGTCCCCTATATTATTGTATTGCTGTCTATTTCTTCATTTAGGTCTGTTAATATTTGATATGTGTGTGTGTGTCACACACACACACACACACACACACACACGCACACACACACACTCCTATGATGGGTGAATACATATTAACAATTGTTGCATCCTCTCCTGGGATTGATTCTCTTGTGGAATTTACCCCTTTGTCATTACATCAGGACTTTCTTTGTCTCTTATTACAGTGTTTAAAGTCTGTTTTGTCTGATATAAGAGTAACTACCCCTGCCTGCTTTCTTTTGGCTTCCATTTGCATGGAATATATTTTTCATCCTTTCACTTCCAGTCTGTGTCCTTACAACTAAAGTGTCTCTTGTAGACAGCATATAGTTGGGTCTTGCTTTTTAATCCATTCATCCACTCTGCTTTGATTGGAGAATTTAGTGTATTTACATTTAATGTAATTATTAAGAGTATGTAAGTATTGGCAGTTTGTTAATTGTTTTCTAGTTGTACCTTTTTTCTCTCTTGCTCTCTTCCTTTGTAATTTGAGACTTTCTCTAGTATGCTTAGATTCCTTACTCATCATCTTTTGTGTATATACCATAAATTTTTGCTTTGTGGTTACCATGAAGCTTACATAAAACATATTTATATGTCTATTTTAAGTTAATAACAGCTTAAGTTTGAACATATCCTAAACTTCTACATTTTTACTGTCCTCTCCCACCTTTTATGTTTTTAATGTTACCATTACCTCTCTTTATCCTGTATATCCATTAAAAATTATTGTTATTCTTACTACTTTTGTCTTTTAACCTTCATATTAAATTTATAAAGAATTGACTCACCACCATTACAACATTGGAGTATTCTAAATTTATATATTTACCTTTATTAAGATTTATATTTTCATATATTTTTCCTGTTACTAATTGACATTCTGTTGTTTCAGCTTGTGGAAGTCCCTTTAATAATTCTTATAAGACTGGTCTAATGGTGATGAATTCCCTCAGCTTTTGTCTGTATGGAAAACTCTTTATCCATTTTTAAAGAACAATTTTCCAGTTGGAGTATTCTTGGTTGGCAGTGGTTTTCTCTCAGTATGTTTCTGTTGAAACAATTTTTTCTGCTGAAAAAATCTGATAGTCTTATGAGGGTTTCCTTGTACATTAGAAGTTGTTTTTTTCTTACTACTTTTAAGATTGTCTTGTTGCCTTTAACTTTTGACAATTTAATTGTGTGTCTTGGTGTGGGTCTCTTTAGGTTTACCTTATTTGGAACTCTGGGCTTTCTGGATCTGATGTCTCTGCCTTCTACAGGTTAGGGAAGCTTTCTTCTATTTTTCCTTCAAATGAGTTTTCTACCTCTTTCTTCCTTTTCTAGGGCCTCCATAAAGTGAATATCGATTGGTTTGATGGTATCCCATGAGTCCCGTACACTATCTTCATTGTTTTTCATTATTTTTTCCTTTTTGCTCCTCTGATTGGATAAATTCCACTGCCTGGTCTTTTTTCACCCATCTTTTCTTCTGCTTCATCTAGTCTGTTATAGAACTCCTCTAATTAATTTTTCAGTTTAGTTTTTGTATTCTTAGATCTGTGATTTTTGTTTGGCACTTTATTATGTTTTCTCTCTGTTGAAATTCTCACTTTGTTCACACACTGTTCTCCTGACTTCTGTGAACATCATTATGAACATTATTTTCAGCTCTTTTTTAGATAAATCATTCATCTCCATTTTATTAAGGTCTTTTTCTGTGGTTTTATCTTGTTCTTTTATTTGGAACATATTCCTCTGTTTCTTCATTTTCCTCGACTCTGTTTTGGTTTCTATGCATTTCATAAAACAACTGCCTCTCTTGTTCTTGAAGAAATTGTTGTGTAGATGAACCTTACTGTTCAACCCTGCCCTAGCTTAGTTGTCTCAAATCTTTTGACTGTCCAAGCAGGCCTCTGTATTTTTAGTGTCTCCCAGTAGTTGAGGGTGTGCCAAGACCTGTATTGTCCCAAGGTGGAGGATTTCAGTTAGTGCCTAGATTCATGCTGATTGGAAGTCAGATTCCTAGGCAGCACTTTTAAAATATGCAAATATGCCTCTTTCAGAGGAGACTGGGAGATGAGTGTTTCTGTCTGTTCCTTCTGCACTGAGCCCTGGGGGGAATAGTTCAAAACTGTTGTTTGTTTGCTACTGTCCTCCTGTTGAAACTTTGAACTTAAGCCGCAGTGGCCATCAGATCCAGGCAATCAAGGGATGCATCCCCTTGATGGCAGCCACAAAAGTCAGGGTGCCAGTCATGTGCACAATTTCATTCCCAGGAGATACTGGCACATGGAATGAGGCAGAGTGAGAACATGAAAATGACAACTGCCAGCCTCTGTGGTCTCTGGAGATTATTAAAATTGTCCCTAGGTGTGTGTTAAATTAGAAGCCTGCCCCTCAGACCAAAGCTTATGAGATAAGCAAATAGGCCTCTTTCACAGGATGGCTGAGCCAATTTTAGTCTGCTGCCTCTGCACTGTGCCCTGGGGAGATAGCCTCAGTGAGCCCATGAGAGCTTGTTAAGGACTGTTTCACGGTCCACTATAGCCTTGTGGACCTCACAGATTCAAGCCCCACTGACTTTCAAAACTAGATATTTTTGGGCTCCTTCTCTCAATGTGAAGTCTGAAATGTTGGGGATACCAGATGTAAGGTCCAAACCCTTCACCCCTCAGGGAGCATCTGAGAGTTGTGAGTTTCTTCCTGGCCATGTGTTGCTGCATTAGAGATGAGGTTTATGGAGAGATTGTGTCTCATCCTCTCCTAACTGTTTTGATGTAGGTGTTTGCTTGCCTAACCAATGTGTTGGAGTCTTTCATTTAGTTTCTGGTTTTTTTTTCAGAGGGATTTGTTCTATATGTAGCTGTAGATTTGGTATGTTCATGGGAGGATGTAAGTTCAGGAGCCTCCTATGTCACCATCTTGATCCAGAGATCCTTAAATTAGCAGTCAACAATAAAAGAATAGAGATCAAAGTTATCAAGACATGTATAGGATAATATGGAGAAAATTGTACAATGTAAGGGGCATGAAAGATTCTTGAAAAAAAATGTATAGCCAGATACAATATGTTCAGAAGTCATTTTTTCTTAAAATAGTATATTTAATGTAATCATAATTAAAATCTTAGTAGTGTTGGGGTGGGAAGTGAAATGGGGAAGTTTGAAAAATTAATCTAGGGTGCCTGGGTGGCTCAGTCATTAAGCGTCTGCCTTCGGCTCAGGTCACGATCCCAGAGTCCTGGGATCGAGCCCCGCATCGGGCTCCCTGCTCCGCGGGAAGCCTGCTTCTCCCTCTCCCACTCCCCCTGCTTGTTTATTTCCTCTCTCGCTGTGTCTCTCTGTCAAATAAATAAATAAAATCTTTTAAAAAAATGAATCTAAAATTTTCTGGACAAGTAAAAGTATGAGAATTGCCTAATTCTCTGAAAGGGGATTAAAAGGGGTGAAGATGTGGCTAAACTGAATTTTGGTGCAAGAGATCTGGGTCTTGGTAAGTGTAATTAAGTTCAGGAATTGTTTGTGTAAGTCTTCCTGAATAGGGATGTAACTTCTAAGTATAAGAGAATTGTGGCTTAGTGTGGTAGCCCCAGCATAGACAGAATAGTGTCACTGGGCTCCCTGTAATTAGCATATTGGGGTGTGGGCCAAGATAAGCTATAATGAGATATGAAGCATTTGCTTCTGCTTTGTGCAGTCACTTCACTTTCACCAAATTGGATGAATAAATCAGGAAGTGTGTGTGTCTGTGTGTGTCTGTTTGTGTTGTGCACTCTTCCTGCTAATCCGTGGCCCATTTGAATTTCTAGAGAGGCATAAATCAATGTGCATGTATTTTATAAAGGAGAAAACATGACATAAAGATGAAACCCATAAGACAAAAGATGTTTAGATTTGATTAAAAAATAAAACACCCATTTAAATACTTATAAACTAGTTTCTTTCAACCTATCAGACAAAAAGGCCGATATTCCTCATGTACAAAGAACTCTTCCAATTTTATACAGAAAACATGACACATAATAGAAAAATTAATACTTACCAAATAAGTGATAGAAATGCCCAATAAACCTATAAAAATTACAAAAAAGATTCTGTTTTAAAACTATTAGCCATATGAGGTTTGGGGTAGAGAACGCCCTACATTAGCAAGGATAATGGATGCTATCATAAATTGTGGTAAAAATGTGTCAAGAGTAGGGAAGCATCTGAGGTTCTACATTACTGGCAAAACCAACGAGTTACGCTGTCACAGTTCATGAGTGCCTGGGTCAGAAACAGAAGACTGTATTACTCATATCAATGACAATAGGCAGAACAGCAGCATCTTTGGTACCAATTTCCCAAGCCTCATTTCCCACAAGGACGCTTTTACCTGGAACTTATCATAAGAAAATTGTTGGAAAGAGTGTAAACATACATATACATACATGTGTTCTCATTGCAGCATTTTTTACAGTATCAAGATAAAAAGAAACAACACAAATGTGTAATTGCTTAAACGATAGTGCATCCAATAAGGGAATATTAAGAAACCCTTAAAATGATCATACAGATCTATATTTATTGATGTGAATTTAAATATCTTTAAAATTTTTATGGGGGATATTATGGACTGAATTGTGTCTTCCCCAAATTCATATGTTGAAGCCTTAACACCGAATGTGACTGCATTTGGAGATAGGGCCTTTATAGGGGTACTTAAAACTAAGTGAGGTAACTAGGGTTGGTCCCTAATCTGATAGGACTAGTATCCTTGTAAGAAGAGGAAGAGATGCTAGAGCTCTCTCTTGGCATGCATAGAGGAAAAGCCATGTGAGGGCACAGTGAGAAGTTAGTAGTCTACAAGCCAGAAAGAAGGATCTCACTAGAAGCTGGCTTTGCTCTCCTCTTGGATCTTAGACTTCTACTAGCCTCCATACCTGTGAGAAAATAAATTTCTGTTGTTTAAGCCACCCAGTCTGTGATACTTTGTTTTAACTGCCTAAGCAGACAAATAAAGGGATAAAGTAGCTCACATGAATTGTGAACTTATTTATATATAATTTTATAATGATGTCTTTGCATGAAGAGAGGTTTAAAAGGATGTTCACCAATGACACAGTGGTCATCTCTGGTAGATTTGGGTTGACATTTAACCTTTTTACTGATTCTCTTCTATATTGCTTAACTTTCTACAGTAAACATGTCATCTTTTATGTTCCAGGGGAAAAAAGTTACAAAGCTAACCTCAGCATAACTTCATTTAAAAAAAAGTTCTGACTGGTCATCTCCCAGCCACTTATATGATTTTACCCTTCCAAGTTAATGATTTCACTGATACCAAGTGCATCCTGAGATGGACAATCTTAGATGTTATGATAAGTGGTCCTGATAAAAGAGTGGTTAGAAGTGTGAGACAGGGCTAATACCACATGGAATTATGTTAGATCTCCTTCTCCTTCTTCTTCTTCTTTTTTTTTTTTAACAACTGATAATCAATTTATTAAAAAGGTTGATTTAAGCATCTGCAATGGTGACTTCAACCTCAACTCTTGGCTCAATACTGATGGAAGTAATCTGTTTAACAATCTCAGAAGGACTGTGCAAAGCAATGAGTCGCTGTGGATCCTCATCTAAAAATGATCCCAAGTCTTAGAATCTTCACTACAAGGAGTTTTTCTTGTAGTGATTCTCAAGAGTCTTGGTAGGCATCCGAACTAGTCCTCTCACTTTGAGATTCTTTTCCTTTGCGCCTCTGATCAAGTCAGCACATACCTTTTCCAAAGATTTCACGTTGCGGCTGGTGAGAGTAATTCTAATTCGGTGAATAGCCACCTCCGGTTCCACGGGTGTCTTCCCAGGCTCTTTCAGGAAGACGTGGTCGCAGCTGCGGCCGAGGTTTGGACATCCTGCTCCTGCTCCTGACTCACCGCTGTTCGCTCTCACCGAGGAACAAGTCAGTCAGGAAGCCCTGCCTCAGCCATGGCTTTTAAAGATCTCCTTTTGAATGTGAACTTGAGCAGGTTGAAAAACTGCCCAGTAATTAGATGGGTGAACATCTTTTGCTTCAATCTCTCTGCTCCTCAAAATAATGCTGACCTATTTAAGTGGTTCCTTTATGGGTTCCTCGTATTGATAGGTTTGGTTCAGATGTTATTGGTACGATAAAAATTTAAAAGGCAGATATCTAGAGTTAATTTTTTTAAATTTTAGTATTTTTGGGTGGGCATAAAAGCAAATACAGTCTTGGGGCGCCTGGGTGGCTCAGTTGGTTAAGCGATTGCCTTGGGCTCAGGTCATGACCCCAAGGTCCTGGGATGGAGCCTTGCATTGGGCTCCCTGCTCAGCAGGGAGTCTGCTTCTCCTTCAGACCCTCCCCCATCTCATGCTCTCTCTCTCATTCTCTCTCTCTCTCTCTCTCAAATAAATAAAATTTTAAGTGAGACTGTATTTCCTTTTTTTTTTTTTATAAAGTTAAGGCAACTTCTTTGTTTCCAGGTTTTTATTTAAATTCAAGATCGTTAACCTATAGTGTAGTATTGGTTTCAGGAGTAGAATTTAGTGATTCATCACTTACATATAACACCTAGTGCTCATCACAAGTGCCTTCCTTAGTGCCTATCACCCATTTTAGCCCATCCTCCCTGCCACCTCCCCTCCAACAACCCTCAGTTTCTTCTCCATAGTTAAGAGTCTCTTATGGTTTGCCTCTCTGTTTTTATCTTATTTTATTTTCCTTCCCTTCTCCTATGGTCATCTGTTTTTTTCTTAAATTCCACATATGAATGAAATCATGTGGTATTTCTTTCTCTGACTGACTTATTTTGCTTAGCATAATACCCTGTAGTTCCAACCATGTAGTTGCAAATGACAAGGTTTCACTCTTTTGATGGCTGAGTAATATTCCAGTGTGTGTGTGTGTGTGTGTGTGTGTGTGTGTGTGTGTGTGTGTGTGTGTGTGTGTACACACACACCGCATCTTTATCCGTTCACGTTGATGGACACCTTGCCTCTTTCCATAGTTTGGCTATTGTTGATAAAGGCAACTTCTTTTTTAGTCAGTATATAGAAGAGGCTTGTTTTCATTAGTTGTGTCATTAGGCATTCTGCCTTATTCAATGGAACTATTTCCATTATAATTGGTGTTAGTCTAATTATAACATCCTGCCTTTTGTATATAATTTTGATATATTAGCTCCTTATAATTACAAATTTTAAAAATAGCAGACAAGGGATGCATTTGTGCCCATTATTGAAAATGAAATTAATGTGTAACCCAGATATTAGTTGGGGCTTCTGGTACCTGAAGACTTAGGTAAATTTGGTTCAAACCTTCAATATCTCAGTTATTATGTATACAGAATTCCGCACAAGATTTCTGTGACTTCCTGTACTTCTTTCTTTTTCTTTTTCTTTCTTTTCTTTCTTTCCTTCCTTCCTAAGAGTTATTTCAGAGAAAGAGTGTGTGCAGGGTGGGTGGGAGGGGCAGAAGGAGAGGGAGAAAGAGTCTCAAACAGACTCCATGCTGAGTGTGGAACCCAATGCTGGGCTTCATCACATGACCCTGAGATCACAACCTGAGCCAAAATCAAGAGTAGGACTCTCAACTGACTGTGCCACCCAGGTACCCCTTCCCATATTTATTTCTAATGGTCACTCCTATTTATCGTCCATCCTAGCACATTTTTCCATTATAATCTAGCCTATATCAGCCAATATGCAGACCATCGTTTCATTTTCCATGAAAAAATCGAATCAGTTATGATTTTGTGAATTAAGTAGCATTATTGAAAACTTGAAGGGCTGTTAGGAGAGATCACATCACACAATCTTTGATCAGTTTCCTTGCCTCACTTGTCAGGCTCTGCCTCCTTCTAAATGCCCATGACTCTGACAAAAGACCTTTCTCATGATCTGCAGACCGCTGCAGATTCCTATCAGTTTTACTCCTTCTTTAATGGGGAACATTCTCTTCAAGTTTATTCTGCCTGCCTCTGATACCTGGAATTATGGAAAATACACTTTCCTATTTCATTATATTTCATTTTTCTATTCCACCACAATGATGACCTGAAAATGTAATGTTGCGGACGCTTATGCCACAAATCAGCGGCCAGGGTGATACTCTCATTCAACAAACAAGTATTTTTTAGGTAACCTCCAAGTATTCGATACTATGCTAAGTACTGGGGATCCAAAGACATAGTAATGAGAAAAATACCTTTTAAAATCTTTTTCATTTGAAAAAATATAAAGTTATAGAATGTTACAACTAGGAAGGTGCTTGGTGGTCACCTGTTTGAACTCTATCTTCATACAGATTAGAAAACTAGGGAATAGATTGCAGAACTTGTTGATGGCAGAGCTGGGACTGGTAGCTGTGTCTTCAGTTTCTTGGTCTGGTTCTTTTTCCTAGACAACTTGTATTATGGGGGATTTTGACTAAGTGAGGATATAGGTGAGATGTGTTGGGGAAACACCAAGGGGAAAATGTAAGAAGTACACAGGGAAAAAAGAGTAAAACAAGCTGGGTCTCATGAGAAAAAGTGAGAGAGGATATGCCAAGCCACAAGGCAGCACTGGGTTCATCAAGTAGGAGTGGTTCACCAGCAAAGTGAGGTGTGTTGAAAAGGGAATGAGCTTAGGTGTATGCATTAGTAGGTGGGAAAAGAAGAGAGAAATGTAAAACCAGTGCTTCCTGAAGCTTGTTAATGTTTCATATCATTTATTCAGACTGTCTGATGGTACCCAAAATTTCCTCTGATGTCACTTTTTTTGTGTGGGCTATCAGAGTAGGAGTTGGTAAATTTTTGAAAAATCGGGCCATCTTTGTGGGATTCTCACAGAGTTGAGAAAATAAACTAAATAATGTTTTTTTTTTTTAAGGTTTTAATTATTTGGGAGACAGAGAGTGAGCACAAGCAGGGGGATTGGCAGAGAGAGGGGGAGAAGACTCCCCACTGAGCAGGGAGCCCGAAGCAGGACTCAATCCCAGGACCCTGGGATCATGACCTGAGCCAAAGGCAGACATTCAACTGACCGAACCACCTAGGCACCCCAAACTGAACGTTTAAAAAAGGAAAAGAAACTCTCTTCTCTTAAAAGATTTCTTGGTATCACTGGAGTAGACCAAATAGTTCCAAATAGTAAAATTAAATGTGACAGTGTTAACCAAAGAACCTTAGATACAGACACAGATACATGATTTCTATTGTCCAGAAGCTACACAACACCAGACTACTTGGAAGTGGTGATAGGGAGAGGATGGAAATACTGCTGAAGACTTGGTTTGTTCCCAAGTACAATAAAAAGGGAAGCACCCATGATGCTCAGGAATGCTTCTCCTTGACCTCTCTGTTGTACAGTATTTTCATTCTCAATCAGCACACAATTTGACCTTGCATGTGAATTGGTAAACTGGGCCAGTTAGAACCCTATTCTTTTAAAGTTTACTGTTTATAAGACTAAACACCTACTTAGAATAGAACATAAACATTTAGGAATAGAAAACCAAGCAAAGCAAGGCCATGCAGGAACTAGAACTGGGAATTTAACAAGTGAGGTTCTTCCTCTGTCATTTCAGTCTGCATATTCTTTTTATTCCTGCTTCTGAATGTCTCTTTGCAAACTTAAATGGTTTTTATCGACACCTGGCCCAATGTGGTTTCCCTGGCCCAATTCTACATGATCATTCTTATAATTCTTATATCTATGATCATATTATTCCTGCATTACTTCTGTTTCATAGCTCAAATTTATCTTTTATTGAGGTATAGTTGGCCTACAATATTATATTAGCTGCAGGTGTACAACAGAGTGACTTGACATTTATTTACATTATGAAATGCTCACCACAATGTCTAGTTACCATCTGTCAGCATATAAAGTTATTATAATATTTACTATATTCCCTATGCTGTACTTTGCATCCCTGTGACTTATTTTACAACTAGAAGTTTGTACCTCTTAATCCCCTTCACCTATTTCATGCATCCCCCTACCCTCCTACCACCAGTTTGTTTTTTGTATTTGAGTCTGTCTCTGTTTTGTTTTGTTCATTTTTTTTAGATCCCACATACAAGTGAAATCATATGGTATTTGTCTTTCTGTCTGACTCTTTTCACTTAGTATAATACCTCTGGGTCCATCCATGTTGGCACAAATGACAAGATTTCATTCCTTTTTAATGGCTGTGTAATATTTCATCGTGTACATACTACATTTCTTTAACCATTTATCTATTGATGGACACTTAAGTTGCTTCTGTATTTTGGCTTATAGATAGTTCTGCAATGAACATAGGGGAGCATATATCTTTTCAAACTAGTGTTTTTGTTTTCCTTGGATAAATACCCAGTTGTGGAATTTCTGAATTCTATGGTATTTCTATTTTTAATTTCTTTGAAGAACATCTATACTGTTTTCCATAGTGACTGCACCAGCTTATATTCCCATCAACAATGCATGAGGGTTCCCTCTTCTCACATCCTCACCAACACTTGTTATTTCTTGTCTTTTTGATTCTAGCCATTCTAATTGTGAGTCGGTATCTCATTGTGATATTGCAAAACCTTATTGTGAGGGTTTGATTTGCATTTCCCTGATGATTAGTGATTTTGAGCATCTTTTCATGTATCTGTTATACCATCTATATATCTTCTTTTGAAAAAAATGTCTATTCAGGTCCTCCACCCATTTTTTAAAATTGGATTATTGTTTGTTTTTTGTTTTTTTATTTTGTTTTTGATTTTAGTATTGAGTTGTATATTTCTTTATATATTTTGGATACTAACTCCTTATTGGATGTATCATTTGCAAATATTTTTTCCCGTTTAGTAGGTTGTTTTTTCATTTTTTAGAAATCATATGAATACTTTTATTTTTTAAATTTTTTTATTATGTTAATCACCATACATTACATCATTAGTTTTTGATGTAGTGTTCCATGATTCATTGTTTGCGTATAACACCCAGTGCTCCATTCAGTACGTGCCCTCTTTAATACCCATCGCCAGGCTGATCCATCCTCCCACCCCACCCCTTGCTTTTTCATTTTGTTGATGGTTATCTTCACTGTGTAAAAACTTTTTAATTTGATGTAGTCCCAGTTGTTTGGTTTTGCTTTTATTCCCCTTGCCTGAGGAGACCGATCCATAAAAATATTGCTAGGACTGATATCCAAAAAAATACTGCCTATGTTTTCTTCTAGAAGTCCTGTGGTTTCAGGTCTTAACATTTAGGTCTTTTACCCATTTTGAGTTTCTTTTTTGTGTATAGTGCAAGAAAGTGGTCCATTTTCATTCTTTTGCAGCTTGTCCAGTTTTCCTGACATTATTTATTGAAGAAAATGTCTTTTCCCCATTATAAATTCTTGCCTCCTCTTGATTAATTGCCTCCTTGTAGATTAACTGACCATATAAACATAGGTTTGTTTTTGGGCTCTGTATTCTGCTATTTTAATCTGTATGTCTGTTTTCATCCCAGTGCCATACTGTTTTGAATACTATAGATCAGTAGTATAGTTTGAAATCTGGGAGCATGATACCTTCAGCTTTGTTCTTTCCCAAGGCTATTGGCTATTTGGGGTCTTTTGTGGTTCTATACAAATTTTAGGATTATATGTTGTAGTTCTGTGAAAAATGCCATTGATATTTTGATAAGGATTGCACTGAATCTGTATATCGCTTTAGGTAGTATGGCCATTTCTTAAAAAAGATTTTATTTATTTAATTGACAGAGACAGTGAGAGAGGGAACACAAACGGGGAGTGGGAGAGGGAGAAGCAGGCTTCCCACAGAGCAGGAAGCCCGATGTGGGGCTTGATCCCAGGACTCTGGGATCATGACCTGAGCCGAAAGCAGTTGCTTAACCAACTGAGCCACCCAGGTGCACCTAGTATGGCCAATTTTAACCATGTTATTTCTTCCAATTCATGAGCACAATATATCTTTCATTTATTTGTGTTACCCTCAATTTCTTTCATCAGTTTCTTATAGTTTTTAGAGTATAGCTCTTTCACTTCCTTGGTTAAATGTATTTCCGGATTTTTTTTTTAATGCAGTTGTAAATAGGACTGTTAATTTCTTTTTCAGATAGTTCATTATTAGTATGTAGAAATGCAATTGGTTTCTATATTTTGTATTCTACAATATCACTGAATTCATTTAATAGTTTTAATAGTTTTTTTGGTGGAGTCTTTAGGGTTTTCTATATAAAGCATCATGTCATCTGCAAACAGTGACAGTTTTACTTCTTTCTTACCAGTTTGGATGCCTTTTATTCATTTTTCTTGTCTGATTGCTGTGGCTAGGACTTTCAGTACTATGTTGAATGAAAGTGGCAAGAGTGGCATCCTTGTCTTGTTCCTGATCTTAGAGGAAAAGTCGAAAGTCTTTTGCCATTAAATATGATATTAGCTGTGGGTTTGTCATATATGGCCTTTATTATATTAAGGTATGTTCACTTCATACTCTTGTTCACCCTGTACCTACTTTGTTGAAAGTTTGCACAATATGGATGTTGTTTTTGTCCAATGTTTTTTCTGCATCTGTTGAGATGATCATATAATTTTTATCCTTGATTTTGTTAATTCTGGGTATATCAAATTATTTATTAGTAAATGTTGAACGATTCTTGCATCCTGAATAAATCCCACTTGGCCATGTGTATGATCCTTTTAATGTGTTTTTTAATTTGGTTGTTAATATTTTGTTGAGGATTTTTATATCCGTGTTCATCTTAGACTAATTTTATTTTTGTAGTGTCTTTGCTAACTTTGGTTCAGGATAATGCTGGCTTCCTAGAATGAATTTGGAACCATTTCTTCCTCTTCAGTTTTTTTAAATAGTTTGAAAGGATAGGTATTAATCCTTTTTTAAATGTGTGGTAGAATTCAGTGACGCCATCTTGTCCTGGACTTTTGTTTGTTGGAAATTTTTTGATTATAGATTCACTTTCATGACCTGTAATCGGTCTATTCAGAGTTCCTATTTCTTCCTGATTTAGTCTTGGAAGATTATATGTTTCTAGGAAATTAGCCATTTCTTCTAGATTATACCATTTGTTGGTGTATAATTGTGTATAGTAATGTTTTATAATCCTTTATATTTCTGTGGTGTCAGTTGTGACTTCTGTTTCATTTTTTAATTTTTTTTATTTGATTTATCTCTCTTCTTGATGAGTCTAGCTAAAGGTCCATCAATTTTGTTTATCTTTTCAAAGAACCAGCTTTTGGTTTTATTAATGTCTTCTTCTTTTTTTTTTTTAGTTTTTATATCCACACTGATTTTTATTATTTCCTTCTTTACTAATTTTGGGCTTTGTTTATTCATTTTTTAGTTCCTTTAGGTATAAGGTTAGATTGTTTATTTGATTTTTCTTATTTTTCGAGGTAGGCCTGTAGTGCTACAGAACTTTATCTCTTCTTCAATTCTGAATGATACCCTTGCTGGGTAGAGTATTCTTGTTTCCTTTCAGCACTTTGACTATATTGTGCCACTCCCTTTTGGCCTGTAGAGCTTTTGCTGAAAAAACAGCTCATAGCCTTATGGGTATTCCCTTATATATAACTAGTTGCTTTTTTCTTGCTGCTTTTAAGATTCTCTCATTATCTTTAAATTTTGGCACTTTAATTATTACATGTCTTGGTGTGGACTTCTTTCAGTTCATCTTATTTGGGGTTCTCTATGGAGTTGGACCTGATTTCTATTTCCTTTCCCAGGTTAGGGAAGTTTATAGCTATTATTTCTTCAAATAAGTTTTTTTCCACTTTCTCTCTCTCCTCCTTATGATATGAATACTGGTATGCTTGATGTTGTCCCAGAGGTCCCTTAAACAATTCTCATTTTTTTTAAATTTTTTTCTTTTTGCTATTCAGCTTAGGTGATTTCCACTACCCCTTCAGATTGATCTGTTCTTTTGCATCATCTAATCTTCTATTGATTCCCTCTAATGTATTTTTTATTTCAGTTATTGAATTCTTCCACTCTAAGTGTTTTTTTAAAATATTTTCTATCTGTTTGGTGAAATTTCACTGTGTTTATCCATTCTTCTGCCAAGTTTGGTGGGCATCTTTGTGACAATTACTTTGAGTTCTGAATAGGTAGATTGCTTATCTCCATTTCGTTTCATTTTTTTCTTATATTTTGTCTTAGGTTTAGAACATATTCCTCTGTCTTCTCATTTGCCAGATTCTCTGTTTTTTTCTATGTATTAAGTAGATCAGCTATATCTCCCAGTCTTGTAGTAGTGGCCCTATGTAGAAGGAATCGCCTTATGTAGAAAAGCCCATTCTCCCCCCCCAACCCCCATCGCCAGAACTAGGCACTCCATAGGTGTCTCCTGTGTGGGTTGTATGAACTCTCCTGTTGTGGCTGGGCCATGACTACTACAGGAATGCTGGTGGTTGGGCTAGCCTAGCCCTCTGTGTGCCAGCTTTGTGGTGGGAGTGCTGGTCCTAGCTGACGCTTCCTGCTGGGTATGACAGGATGGAAACTGCTTTGAAGAGGCACCCCCTGGGGCAAATGGGTTGGGCAAGATATGTCTGCTCCTAGCTCAAATTCTTGAGAGAGAATCTGGTTCATTGTGCTCAGCTTACATCTTGGTTTCCTTTTGAAAAGTGTCCACTGTTGGTCAAATCAGCTATGGCTAAAGAGGAAGGAAGGAAGGATGAAAGCCCCTTTCTTCAGCAAGGGAATATGGTTTCCTGTTTTTAGCGAAAGTCCATGTGTTTGGTCCTGTGATCTAAATTATTTTTTTCAGGCTCATGGTTTTGAAAAGTGTGATTTATTTGTTCTTCAACTCATTAAGCATTTCTCAGGGGTGTTTTGGTCTGGGATTCAGGTTTTCTTAATGAGCACTCGGGAAGTTTAGAATTAAGATTTGGGATCTCATCAGGAAAGGTGAGAAAAAGTTAAAATCATGGGAAATGTGAGGCTTTGTCTCCTTAGGCTGTAAATGGCAATAGTTACAATGGACTACAATTTTCTCTATGTTCTTGATTCTTTTGCATGGCCTAAATTTAAAACAAAATCAGGGAAGGTTTTTAAAGAAATATATATTTGATGTGGTGGCCCAACACTCCTCCAAAAATAAAAGTCAATTTGAGAGATTAAATAAAATTGGGCTATAGTGGGAAGATTGGGGGTAGGGTGGAGTTTTTTTCTTTTTCTTGTCCATAGATTTTGATTAGTGGTGAAATCATAGAATTCCATTTGCTCTTTTGTAAAGATCTGAGAGCCTAAGGCAAAACATCATTCATATCTCCTAGTAATGTCTGCAGGATTTGGTGGGTCACAATGAAGAATTTTATTGATTACACTATGAGAAATCAACTCAAAAGTCACCTAGAACTTTAGGTCCAGGATGCATTCTGTGCATGCAATGGCAGAGGCTGGTTATTCATTGTTGTGGCTAAAACTGAGTACCATGGTGCCCAGTTACAGCCCTGGCAAGGGGATCTTCGGGGAAGTAATTGTGGTTTCTTTCATTGCCTTCATGTGGCCTCTGAGTGAGGAGCCTAATGATTATTTTCCAGTCTGGGGCAGCAAGAGAACTAATATGACTCTGTAATTTTGACTTCCCCTGTCCACTAGATCAAATCAATACTCCCCCATCCCTTTAATAAAACCATTTCCCACAGATGCTGAGCAGCTGTCCTTGTCTGAAGATGCTCTGAGAAAGAAAACAAGGGCTAGAAACCCTTAATTTCCTGTGTTGATGATAAGCAGACTTATTTATTGAAAATAAAACTTTCCCCTAGTAAGGAGGAGAGCAAGAAGACATGGGTAGAAGAGTGAGCCAGAGAGGATGGAGGAGTGTAAAGGAGGAGTTTGTCAGAAGCCCTCTTATGAAGGCTATATTCTTAAGGTCATCTGCCTTCCTTGTGCATGCTATAATTGAAAATGGTTAATAAAGGGCTTTGGATCAAATAAGTTACTTAAAGAGAATATAGGACATAGGAATTATGGCTGTTAGAATTGAAGCCATCTGCCAAAAAAAAAAAAAATATCAGAGCTGTTTGGGCAGTTTCTGACATGTCTTACCTACCATATATTGACTTATTTTGAAAAATTTTTTGGCTCCATGTATAGAGAATGAAGTAGGAGTACCATGAGTATCTGATAAAAGGGAACCATGTTATTTTATCTGTCAAGAAAAGATTTAGTTTTTCTCTTGTTTCCCAATAATCTCCCTTAGTCTGGAATGAAACCTAGCAAGAAGAGAACAATAGGCAATAATGTCAAGGAGCTGGGCTTGGGTGGGGATGGTAGAAGACTCAGAGTCAAAGATGGGCTGCTCAGAGGTTCAAACTCCTAAACTATAGTGGACTGGTAGGTCTGTTCCTTTGGGAATTTGATAGGCAAATCTAATAGTGCTTATGATTGGATTTTTATTAAATTTTTCCAGTTGTAGCTAATCTTTTGAATTTTCATGATGGAAGAGATATCCTCAATGACTAAGTGCTGAATATTTTTATCCTACTCAAAGGAAATAGGTTAGGCTTTCTTAGTGATTCTGTGTGGGAATCATTCCTTTTGCATCAAAATAAACCACCATCCAAGTTCCTAACAGTGGGAATAGAGAACAGCTGATAAAAACAGGTAGTATGCACAAGTCAGCTATGAGGAATTATTTGTCTCTGTTGTCAAAAGCAAAACTTTCTAGACTAATTTTTATTTTATTGAAAGATAGCAGCCTTTCCCCCCAAATGTTATTTTTTGCTATCTTAAAAGTAGGAAAATATTTAAGCTACATTATCTTAGCTGTGTTGAGTTTTGGTGGTGACTGATGGGTACAGTTCTGTCAGTTTTGTTTTCTAAAGAACAAATTGTCAGTCTAAACTGGAAGAAAACACTGTCAGCTATGTCTGGATGAGCAAAATTATTGGTTGTGTCTCTGGAAGGTGAAAGTTCTGGGGAGTAAGAGAAAATTGCCAGATGTATATTTTCAAGACAGAATTGTTGGCCATGTCAGTTAAATGACAGGTTACTATTATTTTACTGCTGAACTGTGAAATTTACCATTTTTATCCCCTTTGGCATTTGAATTGACGAAGTGAACTCCACCCAAATTGTCATGTGCATCGGTACTTAGCAAGGACAGATGTGCCACATGTGCCTTTGTGCTATGGCTGGAAAGATAGTTATGTATGGGCAACCAACCAGGTAGTATATGATAAAATGTTGCCTGTATGAATGGAGAAAGAGCCATTCTGGGATCCTTTAATGGGTACTTCAATTCAAAATGAAAGGCAGCTAGGTCAGTGGGAGGTGGGACAAAGGCACAGCAAGTGGGGCAGTCATTACGAGAACACTATATTTAATAACATGGCTGGTGACAGGTTTGTACTAAGTCAATAATTCTTTTCTGAGTCACAGTTGGTTCTGGGGGTGTGTGCTGGGGGGTGAAGAGAGAGGGAGGCAGGGAGGGAGACGGGGAGACTGAGACTGACTATATTTCTAAACTGGCTTCCATTCAACTTGCAAGAGGTATTTCTGACAGAGCAAGGTAACCTTAAGAGTAAGGAGCAAAGAGATGAGAATATCTTGTGTACACCTATATAACAAGTTATATAATAAGACTTATTTTTTTAAGACTTAGTTTATTTAGGGAGAGTGAGCACGCATAGTGAAGGGCCAGGGGGAGAGGGGGAGAGAGATAGAGAGAGAAGCAGACCCCTGCTGACTGGGAAGTCTAAAGCAGGGTTTGATCCCATGACCCTGAGATCATGACCTGAGCTGAAATCAAGAGTTAGACACTTAACCAACTGAACCACCCAGGTGCCCCTAACAAGAGTTACAACAAGAGTTTTCAAACTCATATTTGAAAAAAGCTTGAATGACACTGACAAAATGAGGTGGATTAAACTTCATTACTGGAAGGATTGTAATTTCTTTCCCAATTACTGAAATGCTAATACTGGGCACATTTTATTTTTTGAGACCTAGATGGTATGGTTTATTCTGAAGGAATCTCTGGGATAGCCCGAGAAATTTGTTGTCTGTTTTATTTTTATTCTGTGGGTTTATGATTGTGGTTTTGGAAGGCAGGTCCAGTTTTGAGTCTAAATTAAGGAAGTTGGAAATGTTGAGTTTCAGGATTCCAAAAGTTTGTTCTTTAGCAAAACTAATTTGCTTATCTGTATTATCATATACTCTGGCTAACAACTTTTAATGACTTCCTGATGCCTACAGGATAAAGTAAATATGCCCTAGACTAGAACTGAAGACCTTTATAATGTGGTCCTCCCTGGTCTTTTTAATTCTGTCCCAAATTCTTATGTACACCCTGCAGAAAAATGGCTCCAAACATTATATATTTCCTAAGCCCCATCCTGTTGTTAATCTAACCCTAACCTTAACTCTAATCCTGACTTTGACTCTTCCTCTTGGAGTTCTTTGGGACATAGAGCAAATATATCTTTAGTGATGTCTAACGTATCTGAAGATCACTCTTACTCCTTTGTAACCTAGGCATTTATTGTTACTCTGTACTGCTAATTTGGCACTGATTATATACTGTCTTTTATTGTGTTTATGTATTTAAATATTTTTAAGGGCTGACTATGTGTATTATATCTGATGTTAGAGATAGGCACATGTCTTGTTTCCCATTCTATCTCCTTGGCCATTGTAGTTCAATAGGGGAATCGGAGAAGAAAATGGGTGGTTCCAACAGGATGCGGAAAGTGTTATGAGGGGGAAGCTCAGTGCACGATGAGAGCAGACAGGAAGAACTCCTTACCCAGACTCAGGGTTCTGAAGGAGACGTCTTCCCTGTGGAAGTGACATTTAGGCTGTTACCTGAAGGAAGGGGAAGAGTCCGAGAGGTGCACAGGTGCAAGATCTTAGTTCCTGCAAGGAAACCATGGCAGGGTCCTTTATTGAACTAATAAATGGAGTTAATGTTCCTTATCCCTCTTCCTTTCTCCTTATTTTAAGCAGGTGGACTCTATGTGAGATGAGGATGGTGAGTGATGAGGGCGATATGGGAGATGCATATCCTGAAGCACATTGTGGGCTATCACAAGGGGTTTGAAATTATCCTATAAGGAGCCATTGAAGAGAAGGATATAAGGGGAGATACAAGGTCAAATTTGCATTTCAGGAACATCACTCTGGCTTTAGTGGAAAAAGATTGTAAGCTGGATAACCAAACAGAATGGTCTGCCTGTTGTAGTGTCCTGCCCATTTTAGCGTTTGTCTTAGATTTTTCATTTTTTTAAAACAAATTAGGAACTTCTCTTTATACCTCTAGCTTCTGCCATGGGCTCTTCTTCTAGTATTTGAAATGTATGTCAGTGAACAGAATTCTCACCTTAACATGTGGTTAAGTCTAAAAGGCACCTCTCTTTCAAGGACAGCATGCAAAGCAGTCATGATAAAAAAGCCAATGGATAACTAGATTCTAAGTCCTTTAGGTCTTGACTAGTGGTGGGAGTAGTATATAAAACTGCTTTCCTACCTCTGTACCAGCCAGTTGTGCCAGGTTGTGAGATGCAGGAAACTATAATGCTCAGCAGAATTTGATGGACAGTAAAGGTTAAATGTACATGAAACAATGAGCAGAAAACAAATTGGGTGGTCTTGTTGTAGCACATAAAGAGAGAAGGTCCACTACAGTAGTTTTGTTATTTATTGTATGTTATACATCCACAACTATTTGCTTGGTTTTATTATTTGATAGCCTTTTATATAGCAATAAAAGCATTCACCAGCTATGAGTTCAAAAAAATCAAAAGCACATATTCAGTGAAAAATTAGGTGCTGAGTTATAGTTTCTTGAGAAATTTGATGTTGATTGACCAACAAAATGATTAAACAAAATAGCATCACTTACCATATGAAAAGCAGAAGACAGAAATCACTGAAAGCCAATCTTACAGAATTTAGTACTTATAAGAAAGCTACGTGTGACTACAATTTACTATGTACAGTTGTAGAAAGTATGTTTTCTTATCAGCGTATGAACATGACTTCTCAACAGATCAAATGACTGCTCTGTTCATATCCAATTCCAAGTCTTCTAGTGCATCTGTGAATGGTGAAGGACAACCATTGGCTCCATTAGAAGAGGAGAAATTCTCAATCATTGATGCTGGTTATGTATCAATATTATCAGATGCTTCAGTTAGAAAATCCATTATTTCCGATACTGGTCCTTTTCCTAAAAAATATCATACATGGAACCAAAGTAAGCCTTTTGGAAGTTTCTTTGATTGTCGCTGTGACTGTCATTGCAAATTTAGTTTAAAGAGAAGTTCAATTTTGAATAAGAAATTATTTTGTGATAATACAGATTTTGGTGAAGCACAGACATGAGGTAATAAATGTTTTTATACTGAATTAAGAAACCTATGGAGCTGAAATGTACTTGGGTTGGTTGTGCTACACACTTTATAACACCAGAACCATCCTTGGGAGGAGGCATGAGCCAGGCTCCAAGTTTCCAGCACATTTCCCGTTGTCCCACCAGGCTTTATTTACAAAAAGAAAAAGAAGAAATTTGTAAAGAATTTCAAGAAAGTAACAGCAAGAGCATTAAATCCTAAATATGGGAACTTTGGCTCATGGGGCCCTGGTTGCATGCCCGTGGAGCTGGCCCTGGATGTAATCAACTTATCAGAAAATGAAACAGATTGTTGGGTTTATATGGCTTTGTACCTTCCAGCCCCTTGACTCCATTCTACCTTTTTCAGAGAACCAGGAGTGTGATTTCCCTCCCCTTGGTGGTGAGCATAGACATGCCCAGGGCCATCTGGGGAAAAGCCCAGTTAAAGTGAGAAGGGGCTACTCTAAACTGTAAATGACTGCCCCTTCCTTGGTCAAGTCTGTCTAGGTCCCTTACTGAGAAGAGAACTTGTGGCACCATCAGTGCCTGATGCAGAACATCCCAGGAGGATTGAACCCACACAATGGAACAGATGTGTGTTCACACCCACATGTCTCTTTTTCCCTTTATTACTTTTTATTTTTTCCTAGTGGAGAAAATATAAACAAACAACAAACACACACCCACACACAAAATGTGAATGTGTTTAGTCTAGACTAAGCTTTTTATTTGGTTCTGATTTTTCTTTGGGTGGAATGGAGAGCCAGGGAAAGAATATGAAGGAAGCTTTGTTTGGCTTGGGAAAAGAAACTTCTAAAATAAGAACTACTTTAATGTCTAGTGAACTTCACATCATCTTGTTTAATTCTGTTAACCAATCCACAAGATAGCCATCATTATTCTTATTTTTTGGACCGAGGACAGTATGGCTCAGAAAAATTAAATAACCTGTTCAAGGTAAAGACATGGCAAAATCAGCCTTTGAATCCATGTCTGTTTGACTTAAAAGCTATGGTCTTTCTTTGGAGACAAGGTTCTTGTCCTCGTGCAGCAGACTAGTCTCTCTCCTGGATCTCAAGAAGACTGTAAGTGATACCTCTTCCAGGGGTCTAATTAGTGCCCAAAGAGGTGGTATCTCCAACTTTTTCCAGCCACGTTAGACTTAGAACCATTTTCTAACAGAGTAACAAGTATGCGATTTTGCTGAGAGGATAGCAAGTATAAGAGAGAGAAGGAGGAATTAGGAATAGCTCTTTTTCCCCCACAGGAAGTGTTTAATTTCCTGGCTTTCTAGTGGGGAAAGGATGCTTGCTATTCTTCCCTCCTCAGTTCTCTCAATAATCCTGGTAGCCACATTGGTACAGAGTCTGTGTCTGTGAGATGGGAGAGAAAATAGGGGGAGGGTTTTTCTTTGCCCAGTTTATTTTCCTCTCTCTGGTCAGATGTAGATGCTGTACACACTGGATTATGACGGCAAGTTCTTTCCTTTCTGGGCTGTCTCTCTGAAACTCTGAGGTAGATGGCAATCTGCCACTTTTGAGTCTCCAACCTTTTGAAAGTACTGGTGTCATCATTAAACATTTGAGAAGAGCACTAACTTTGAGGAAATGTGCTTCTCATGTCCCCTCCTTCAAACTCACCCTCAGCCCTTGTTCCACCTTCCACTCTTTGACCCCATTTCCAGAACAGGTAGTGCTCTCTTGAGTCATTCTTTCTGTTTCTGGATGGCTCACATTAATAGTGACTCAGAAAAGATGAACAGCCCTCTCTTCTCTGAAAGATCTCATGGTTAGATTCAGTCAGTGGCTTCTGGGCGTTGTTCTGTCCTTCCGTTGTCAATCTGCGCAGGCTTGGGGGTTTTCCCTCTTCAAACATTCTGGTTATGAATGGTTATCATGAGAGTGAGTGACTCACCACTGTTTAATATATCAAGGGGTAGGTGGGGTGCTGTGACATCAGCTGCTGGCGTGTCCTTGGAACCAGATACATGCCCACCCACACCTACGCTATTTTGCTTTTGTCATTTAGAGCTGGAAGTGCTGAATAGGGCAGGATCCCAGTATTGTAATACCACCGTATAATGTTTTCCACTGACTCTTTTCAGAGACTCAGGTGCAAGACCCAGCTGCAAGGGGAGAGGGGGGTGGGGGGCAGACTTGTAACGTGTAGGTGATGCGTACTCACCATCTTAAGCTGTGTCATTGGATCTGAGGCCATTTTTGTCCCTCTCACTCACCTTTTCCCACTGACCACCCAGACTTCTTTGCAAGGGAACAAAAATAATGGGCAGTGTGTCTTAGCCAGTTCATTCATGGAGCCCAGACACAATCCACAGGACTCCACTGACAGTCCTAGATGAGGTTAATATATATGTGGTCACCTGGGAATTCTATTAAAAATTGGACAGCTGGTCCAAAGGCTAACCTACTGGGCCTCTGACTGTTCTGATTGGTTAGCCAAAGGTCTACTGCCCAGATAAAACAGAATTTCTCACTTCTGCCTTACTTGCTGCCAGGCTCCAGAGCCACTTAATAAGTAGCTCTATGACGTTGAGAAAACTACTTCAATTCTGTATCTCAGTTTTGTCAACTCTAAAATGCAGATAATAACATTACTTCCCTTAAACAGTGGTTAGCAAGGATTGGGAGAGTTAATCCATGTAAGGTACTTGGATCAAAATTTGGCCCATAGTAAAATTCTCTAAGTGATAGTAATTATTATTATCCTTATTAAGCCTCTAGTTTGGGAGCTTCTTAAGCTACAAACCTATAAGTAATATCATAGCTTACCTGGGAGATGAAAGCATAGTCTTTGGAAGGTTCTGTGCCTCAGCTAGAAAGCACCCTGACTAGCTGTCAGAATCCTCCTGATCCATAAATACCTGATACTCCATGAATATGATACTCTCTGCCTGTGGTTACGTTAAAAGGAAGCATGTAGGGGGTGGGACCAAGTCAGATTTATCCTTATTTCCAGCCCTTTTTGTGGTTCTTCCATATAGGCTGGTGTGTTGTAGATGCTCCGTTGAATTGGCATTGAGGGCTCTTCCCGTGAGCCTTTACCATGAAAATGCGACTCTTGCTTGGGCAGAGCTGGCTGCTCCATGGCAGAGAGAGGCTGGTTTCATGTACTGCGAACTCTAGAATTCCCAACTACTATGATGTAAGTGTCCCAAAGAACACAGATTTGTTTTAAGTACAGTATTTCCACTCTCTACAACAGCGCTTGGCTCATGGTCTGTGAATAAATATTTGTTGAAGGTATAACTAAATGAAAAACATTGGAAGAGCTTTGGGAGGTAATGTGTTTAGAAGGGGGCACAAAGGGGCTGACTTAAAGTCTGTGCTTGTAGAGATACCACTTTTTCAACTTAGGTTTTATTTTTAATTCTTTTTTTGTGATAAAATATGCAGAAGATGAAATTTACTATTTTAAACATTTTTAGGTATATGATCTAGTGGCATTAAGTACTTTCACATCATTGTAGAGATTTCTACCTTCCACCTCCAGGAATTTGTCAACTTTAAAAACTGAAATTCTGTACCCATTTAACATTAGCTCTGCATTCCCTCCTACTCCCAACTCTGGCAACAACTACTCTGTTTTCTGTTTCTATGAAGCAGACTATGCTGGGCCCCTCAAATAAGTGAAATAATGCAGTATTTGTCCTTTTGTGCCTGCCTTATTTCGCTTAGTGCAATGCCCTTAAGGTTTATTTATGTTATAGCATGCGTCAGAATTTCATTTCTTTTTGTGGCTGAATAATATTACGATTTACTGATCTCTCTACCTATCTGTCTATCATCTGTCTATCTCCCACATTTTCTTTATCCATTTGTCTTAGTCACTTTGGGCTGCTGTGACGAGTTACCATAGACTGGGGGGTTAAAAAATAAACCTTTCTCTCATACTTTTTGAATCTGGGGAGTCAAAGATAAAGGTGCCAGCAGATCCTGGGTCTGGGGAGGGTCCACTTCCTGGTGTGCAGATGGCTGTCTTCTCCTTGTATCCCCACATGGTGGTGAGTAGAGAGCAGGAGCAAGCTCTCGTGTCTCTTCCTGTAAAGACACTAATCTCATTCATGAGAGCTTTATCCTCATGATCTAATTACTTTCAAAGTGTCTCACCTGATACCATTGCTTCTGGGTTAAGATTTCAACATATGAATTTAGTCGGGGGGGCACAAATATTCAATGTATATTACTGGTCCTCTGTCAATGGACATTTGGACTCCTTCCACCTTCTCAATGTTTGAATTTTTTTTTTTTTTGAGGAACCACCATACTGTTTTCCTTAGTGATAGCACCAGTTTTCATTCCTACCAGCAATGTTCAAGAGTTCCAATTTCTTCACATCCTCACTAACACTTGGTACTACTATCCCACTAGGTGTGAAGTGGTATCTAGTTGTGGTTTGATTTGCATTTCTGTAATGATTAGTGGTGTTGAGCATGTTTTCATGTACTCATGGGTCATTTATATATTTTCTTTGGAGAAATATCTATTCAGGTTCTTTACCTATTTTTAAATTGGGTTGTGTGTTGTTTTGTTGTAGAGTAAGAGAGTTGTTTTAAATTCTTTGTCTAGCAAATGTGATGTCTGTGCTTTTTGAGGGATGCTTTATGCCAGTTTATTTTCTTCTTTAGAATGGGCATGTTTTCCTGTTTCTTTGTCTACCTTGTGATTTTGTTGTTGTTGTTGTTGTTGTTGTTGAAAACTGGGCATTTGGGGAAAACAGCAATCTCTCCCAGTCTGTGTAGACTGGCTCTGTGCTAGAGTAGTAATCTCTTGCCCCATGCATGTACTGGGCTTACTCTTCAGGCAGTGTTCCTGAGGAGCTCCTACTCTTTTTCCCCACCTGAGCTCCAAGTTAAGCAAAATGGAGACCAGATAGATGTTCAGGCAGACCCAAGACAGATCAGAATGTTGCATATAAGATCTGCCCTGACCCTCTGGTTCATAGGAGAGATTTGAAAGCTAGCATGTTGCCTTTTCTAGACCAAGACTGTGCCTCACCCAGGAGGTAATGGGCAAGGGCAAATAGAAACACCACAAAATTCCTACCATTTTGAATGTGACTTTTTCTTGATTGGATTGTTTCCTTGGTTGCTAGTAGACTTTTGACTTTGACTTTTTCCAGTGCTCCTATAAGGTTATTTTAGCCAATTTCTGTGTGTGTGTGTGTGTGTGTGTGTGTGTGTGTGTGTGTGTGTGTGTGTTTAATGTTTTTGTGGGGCTCAGAGACTCCTGGTCCACCACTATGTTGATATCCTTCTTCAACTTAGGTTTTATGACTTCTTTTAGAGTAGCTTTGGGGGGGTATTGATGGAAATTGATATTTCTTGAGAGACCTCCCCACTGAAGTTACTCTTATTTTTTTAATTTTTTAATTTTTTAAATTCGTTTCAGGGGTAGAATTTAGGGATTCATCAGTTGCATATAACATCCAGTGCTCCTTACATCAAGTGCCCTCCCCAATGCCCATCACTCAATTATCCCTTTCCCCCACCCACCACCCCTCCAGCAACCCTCAGTTTGTTTCCTAGAGTTCAGCATCTCAAGGAAAGAGCTCAGCATCATGGCTTGCTTCCCTTTTAATTTTCATCTTATTTTATTTTTCTTTCCCTTCCCCTATGTTCCTCTGTTTTGTTTCTTAGATTCCACACATGAGTGAAATCATATGGTATTTGTCTTTCTTTGACTTATTTCACTTAGCATAATACCCTCTAGTTCCAACCACATCATTGCAAATGGCAAGATTTCATTCCTTTTGATGGCTGACTAATACTCCATTATATATCTATAAATAATTCCTTTATATATAATGTAATATATAACTCCTACACACACACACACACACACACCACATCTTTTTTTTATCCATTCATCTGTCAGTGGGCATCTGAGCTCTTTCCATATTTTGTCTATTGTGGACATTGCTGCTATAAACATTGGGGTGAATGTGCCCCTTCAAATCACTGTTTGTATCCTTTGGATAATACCTAGTAGTGCAATTTCTGGGTTGTAGGGTAGCTCTATTTTTAACCTTTTGAGGAACCTCCATTCCAGGCACATGGATTGGAAGAACAAAGGTTGTTAAAATGTCTATGCTACCTGAAGCAACCTACACATTCAATGCAATCCCTTTCAAAATACCATCATCATTTTTCATAGAGCTGGAACAAACAATCCTAAAATATGTATGGAACCAGAAAAGACCCTGAATAGCCAAAGTAATGTTGAAAAAGAAAACCAAAGCTGGAGACAACACAACTCCAGACTTTAAGCTGTACTACAAAGCTGCAGTGATCAAGACAAGGAGGAGAACTTGAGGAGAACACAGGCAGCAACCTCTGTGACCTCGGCTGCAGCAACTTTTTGCTAGACACGCCTCCAAAGGCAAGGTAAACAAAAGCAAAAATGAACTATTAGGACTTCATCAAGATAAAATCTTTTGCACAGCAAAGGAAATAGTCAACAAAACTAAAAGGCACCCTATGGAATGGGAGAAGATATTTGCAAATGTCTTATCAGATAAAGGGCTAGTATCCAAAATCTATAAAGAACTTATCAAACATTACACCCAAAAAACAAAAAAATCTTGTCAAGAAATGGGCAGAAGACATGAAGAGACATTTCTCCAAAGAAGACATACAAATGGCTAACGGACACATGAAAAAATACTCAACATCAGGAAAATACAGATCAAAACCACAATGAGATACCACCTCACACTGGTCAGAATGCCTAAAATTAACAACTCAGGAAACAACAGATGTTGGCGAGGATGTGGAGAAAGAGGGACTCACTAAAGTTACTGAGGCACTATTCCAGATTTCTGGATTTTGAAAACATGAGTTTAAGTAGAAACTCTTATGAGAAGGCAAAGTAAAGAGGATATGGAAAGCCATGTTTGGAGTGGAAAGAAAGCCTTTCTAACCTCTGCTATGAGGACATGATTGAGGGCATTACTCACACGATTAGTGTGTATTCTTTATGAGATCCCAGGGGAGAAGTTTTTCTTTTTCCTGATAGGTTGTAAAATACACAAATATTCCCTGAAAAGTAGGCAAGAAATTTATCATGCCCATTTGCCTCATGAAGAAATTAAACATTAATAGGAGTTTTAGCCAGAATTTTTCCGCCTACTCTACTAAGCTGCCCCCCCCCCCCCACTGAATATGGAAGATTCCTTTGTAGTTGAAAGCAAGATCTCTGTCTTATTTACTGATGTATCCTATGCATCTAGAATGGTGCCTGGTATTTGGCAAGTGTTTAGTAAATATTTGTGGAACGAATGAATGAATGAATGGGAGGAGCCAGTTTTCTATAGTAAATGAGAGGAAAAATGAGGACTTTATTTTTTCAAAACTTTGTTTAGTGAACTTTATAATGAAGTATAACATACATACAGAAAAGGACACCTATGCTAAGTATATAGATCAATGAGTTTTCACATGAACACATTTGGGTAACCAGCTCCCAGATACAGAAACAATATGCCCTCCTCTAGTCAATACCCACCACCAACCCCTATCTTCTCTCTAAAGGGTAACAACTCCCCTGATTTTCCTAACCCCAAAGGATTTGTTTTGCCTATTTTTGAACTTCCCATAGATCTAATAATCTAATCTGTACTCTTTTGTGTTTGGCCTATTTTTGTTCAACATTTTGTGAGATTTATCCATGTTGTTGAATGAAGTTGTAGTTGAAGGTTACAGTAACCTTTTGAAACCTTAGAAACATTTAGTTCAAACATTAGTTTGAAATCGGTGTCAGGTGAAATCTCAGATTTATAGAACAATAGCCTTCAATAGCCACCATTTATTGAGTACATAGTAACAGACACTATGCTGAGAACTGGAATTCATGAATGATCTTACTTAATGAACCCTCTTGACAGGTTTCCTGATGTGTAGGCCTCATTCTGTCTTGACAAAGAAACTTAAGCATAAAGAAGTTAACTAGTTTGCCAGTAAACAACAGGCTTGTAATTGACGGAGCCCTCGTCTGAGCCCTGGCCCGGCCGTCAATGATGCTCATGCTTTTATTAACTGCTACTCTCATTTGCCTCCCCATATAAGGATCCTTTAAGACCTCGCTTCAAATGAATATACATTTAGGTAAAACTAGGTGGAAGCGTGGGCTGGTCCTAATTTGGAGATGGCTGTCTTTTAGTCTCGTGCTCCGTGTGATAAGATGGTTTCCTGGGACTCCCTATTGTCCTGACTGGTATATATGTTGGCCCTCGGGTCCGTTTTCTTCTGTTTCCCAAGGCTGACTCCGGGACCCGAGCCCTGGCGAAGAAGAATGGAGCTGGCCTCCAGCCTGTGCAGTACAGATTTGGGCCTCGGGATAAAGTCGGGAAGGACTCTCTCCAGCCATGTCTTGTTTCTTTGGGCCCCAATAGCTGTGGATCACAGACCCAGCGAGAGGTCAACTCCATACCAGCTGTTCTCAATTTCTGTGTAAGAGGTGGTGACCTTGGCTTGAATCAGCCCCCGCTGAGAACTGGATTTCTCTCTCAAGTGAACTGTTGCTGTGGAACTTGTCCCCAGAGGCAAACTCTCCCAGCCCGGGATTTACTGTGTTTACTTCCCAGCTGTTCTTAACACACCATTCAGAATGATGCAAGTTTTTTCTTGTTAGATCTTCCTTGGGCCAACATTTGAGTGTCTCCATTTCATAGCCTTAATACTCCAGGCTCACTTTGTTGCTTTTGCATTTGTTTGTAGAAGTTATCTGTGTGCAAAGACAGAGTCATCCACTTGACACCAGGAAAGGCTGTGCTCATACTGTACATCCTGTCTCACCATGACCTGTCATTTTGTGAGGCAGCACACCCCCTAACTGTCCATTCTCCTTTTACCCTTGATTTTTTTTTTTTTTTTTAAGATCTCTCTTTGCTGATTTTACAGATTTAGCCAGCATTTAACTCTTGGTTTAGAGTTTTCACTTCCCCAGTTTGGGGAGAAAGTGCATGCACTTTATCTCTTAGTCCCTTTACTTAATTCTTATATTTCAAGCCTCCCCCCTTTGCGGGGAATCTTCCTAGTGCCATCAGCTCCCTCTAGTAGTTCAGCACTTCATCTCTTTGCTGCTTTTAAAGTCCTATAGTCTCTGGGGTTCTGTGATGGTGGCCTTTGCTTATTTCATCTGCTGATCTAACTCTCTTTAAAAGGCATCTTTCTCTGGGATCTCCATTTTCTGTTCTACTTCCTCTTGTCTCAGAGAGTGATTTTTAAGGTGGCGGGTACAAATGCATACTCCTGCGGCCTCTATGAACTGTCTGGAAGAGCCAGCTTGATTTTTATGCCGGGCACCATGTTGGACACATTCCGAGGCGTAGCCCACGGGACCTCAGGGCCACCTTTGTGTGAGAGAGAGAGATGCTATTACCATTTAATAGAGATGAGGAAATTGTGCCTAAAAGCATGTGGCTGGGAATCAAACTCGGGTCTATTCAACCTAAAATTTTGTCTACTTAACCCTAGTGTCTCCAAATCCTTTTCCTTTTGATAATTATAAAAGAATACTGTCCAGAGGAGAAGGATGACCACATAATATAGTTTGTGGAGGAGCGTCCTAAAATAGAGGGCTAATCCGGCAGTATTTTTCTGTCCGTTCACCCACCCGAACACCCCTGTCCTTCGAAGCCCAGCTCAGGTCTCCCCTGGTTTGCCCAGCCTTCCCTGGGAACAGTTCCTCCCGGTGCCCTCTCCTTCCTTTGAATAACTCTGAGGCCTGTTTGATCCTGTATTCAGCACCTACTTATTTCACCCTTTTATTGCATTCTTTGCACGGTGACCCATCCACACTCCCCATCATCATCCTCGTGTGTGTGTGTGTGTGGCGGGGGGGGTAGTTCTTTTGTACATTTTATCTTCCAAACTGCCCTGAACAGTTTACAACGTCAAAATATATTTTGATGAACTGAGCAGACCACATCTCTGGATTATCTTGTAGATTCTGGCTATTCTTTCATTTCATATTTTGTCTTCCCTCCACTTCCCTCAAGTCCAAGGACTTGCTCTTGAGTTTCTCCCCTTCCTTGCTACTCACAAAAGCCCTTGTGTGTGTTTCCAGGCCGCTTGTATCACCTTCCCAGGCTGCTTAAGTCTCTGGTGGTGGCTCCCTCCTTTAGACTCCATATCTTCTAACAGCTGCCTTCGTTGTGCCTGGAGCCTGTGCAGCCTTGGGTTAATATACTTTCATAATTTATTTCAGGGGACTATTCAATATCATTTGAATTCCTTTTACTTGCCAGCCACTAGATCAGGTGGGGGCAGTAAAACCAGGGCCCAGAGAGACCCGAGTCCCTGCCCCTGAGGAGCTAAGCAAGCCATTGTAGGCCGATAAGTGGTGTGAGAGGGGAGACAGGGCCCTGGGGGGAAGGGTCCCTCACCTGGATTGGTGGGGTTGGGGTATGTTCCCTCCCGTGAAGAGGTGCTGCAGTGGGGGAACTAAAAAGAGTTCAGTCTGGAGAGCCTGGGTGGCTCGGTCAGTTAAGCGTCTGCCTTCGACTCAGGTCACAATCTCAGGGTCCTGGGATCGACTCCTGCCATTGGGCTCCCTGCTCAGCGGGGAGTCTGCTTCTCCTTCTCCTTCTGCCCCTCCCCCCTGCTAGTGCTTTCTCTCTCTCTCTCTCTCTCTCTCTCTCTCTCTCTCTCTCTCCCCCCCAAATAAATAAATAAAATCTTAAAAAATAAAAACTTCAGTCTGATGAGAGCCTGAAATGGTACTGGAGATGGGATTGATGGGGGTGGTTTGGAGGAGTGGCAAGAGATGTGGCCAGAACCCAGAGCAGGCGCCATTCTGGAATCCCTGGCCAGAAGGTTCAACTTGAGTCCGAGAACAGTGAGAAGGCCCTGAAAGGATTTGGTCAGGGGTGGGGCCGCTCTCCAGCCTGTCACCCTGAATGTGTTGTGAAGTCTGTGAAGGCGTCTGCTTGTGTGGCTTTCTGTCACTGGGGAGCGCTTAGCACATCATTGCTTAGCTGTTGATAGGGACAGGAAGCAGGGCCAGAATTCTGGCTTTCCTCCTCCCAGCCCCATTGCCTGACCCAGAACTGAAGGAGGAGGGAAGGGGGGTCAGGCCACGCTGGAGTGCTTACTCTGTTCTGGGCACTGGCTACACACTCTTGTATGTAAATAATTTTCTTTGATTTCCACATCAACTTTGCCGCCAATGTGTTATCCTCATTCATCAGATGTGTAAACAAAGCTTAAAGAGATTAGATGATTTGATCAATAACAATATCTAATAACAACTACTAGATAAACCAAGTTACTGCAATTGAATTGGCCAAGAAGGAACCCAACAATCCCAGCACAGTGTGCCCTTAATTCTCGGTTAAACCTCACTTCGTGGGAGGTCTTTATTGAAAATGCCCTGAATGAAATATTCTCCCTCAAATGTGTATCTTCCTGAAGTTCACAGTGGCATCATATTAAGAAAAAATGAAACTGGAATAAAGCTCTGCAAAGCTTACCCTCATCCAGGTTCTGCAATAACACACTAGTCAGCATTGTGACTGTGTTGTCCATAATGCTTCCTGGTGAAAAAGAGCAGGTACTTCTTTGAGGTAAGATTGCTAGGTATTTGCCTACTTGTGATTCACAAATCATCTGTTTAGCATTTGGGACATGAACTGTCAACTATCTAAAACTTTTATACCAATTATGAATGAACTTTATATAGGAAAGACCTACCAGCATCTCTGCTTAAGGAAAAAACCCCACCTCAGTTAGAAATGGGATTTGATTGTAATAAAATGGTGTTTATTTAATGGGACAGTGGAATTTCTCAGGTCAGGAGTTTTTACCTACCACTTTCTTCTGCCTTTAGTTATGGGACCGGCTGCTGTGATCCAGTGGGAAGAGTCTTGAAGGAAATGGAGGGAGGCCTGGGCCACCCTGTACAGTTCTGTGACCTCAGGCAAGTTGCTTTACTTCCCTAGGCCTCAATTTCTTCCTCCATTTCTCAATTTAAAGAAAGAAGCCTCTTGCTTCCTCAAGTGCCCCATGCCAGAAAACCTCCCCTCATGCTTTCCCCGGCATGATCAGGTCTCCATCTCTAGTGGATCACTGCCATCTGCATATAAAGATTCTTGATGGTATCCCACCTTAAGAAGCATTTTCCTTGTCTCCCCCCTACCCTCCAGACACCACCTCGTTTCTCTTTTCTCATCCCAGCAAAACTCTGACAGAAGAACCACCTATGCTCACTGCCTGAAATTTCCCTTCTCTTCTTCTTGAACTCTCTCCAGCCAGGCTGTCCCGTTTGCCATTCTGGCAAAACCACTCCTGGGGAGCCTCAGGTTTGCCAATCATGCTTCTAAATCCAGCTGTCCATGTTCAGGCCTCATTTAACACAGTTGATCATGGCTTTCTTCTCAAAGCCTTTTCTTTACTTGGTTTCTAGAAAACCTCTCCTCCCCACCCTCATCGGCTTCATTCCTTGCTCTTTCTCAGTGGGTGGTCTTTGTGGTTTCTTTTTCACTTCTCAGTCCCTGAAAATTAGAACAGCCCAGCACTCAGGCTCAGTCCTTGGGCATCTCTCTATCTACACTCCTCCTTAGATGATTTTATCTAGTCTGATGGTATTAATACCATCTGACATTGATGATGCCCGCATTTGTATCTCCAGCCACATTTCTTCCCTGAAATCCAGATTTTGTTTCCAATAGACTTGTCAGTCTTCCACTTGGATGTCTAATAAGCATTTCAAACTCAGCATCTCAGAAACTAAACTCCTAACTCTTCCCACCTCAGGTCCCGCAAACCTCCTCTTTCTACAGTCTCTTCATTTGAACTTCATCCTTCTCCCCTGAGTAGATGGCAGTTTCAATCTTCCACATCCTTGGTACAACCAGTCATTATGTCTACTGCCCTCATCTCTTATTTGCCTTAATACAGTGGCCTCCGATCTGGTCTCCTTATTTCCATCTTTGTCTTTATTTTATTTTCCAGCTTTAATGAGACAAAACTCACATATAACAGTGTGTAAGGTGCACAGTGTGTTGATTTGATATTTATATATTGTAAAATGATGACCACCATAGCATTAGCTAACACCTCCATCCTGTCATTCTGTTACCACTTCTTTTTATGGTTTTAACACTTAAGATCTCTCCTGGCAACACTCAAGTATATGATAGAGTATTGTTAGCTAAAATCACCATGCTGTTCATGAGATCCTCAGACTTGTTAAACTTCTAAAGTTTGTACCCTTCGACCAGTATCCACCACTCCCTAGCACCTGGTAACCACCACGCTGCTCTTTGTTTCTGAGTCTTTTATAGAATCCACATTTAAGTGTTATCATACAGTGTGTTAGTGTCTTCCTCTGTCTGACTTACTTTACTTGGCATAATGCCCTCAAGGTTCATCCAAGTTAGTGGAAATGTCAGGATTTCCTTTCTTCTTGTGGCTGAATAATATTCATTATTTTATATATAGATATTAATTATATATATGTAATACATGTGTGTATATATATGTGAATATATATATGTGTATATATATATGTATATATATATAAAATCACCTCTTCTTTATCAGTGCATCTGTTGATGGACACTTAGGTGTTTTCCATATCTTGGTTATGGTGAGTAATTTTGCAATGAACATGGGAGTGCAGACATCTCTCAGAGATCCTGATTTCAGCTCCTTTGGATATATACCCAGAAGTGGAATTGCTAGGTTGTATTGTAGTTCTATTTTTAATTTTTTGAGGAAACTCTCCATTCTGTTTTCTACAGTGGCTGCAGCAATTCTTGTTCCCACGACCAGGGCACAAGGGCTCCTTTTCCTCCACATCCTCACCAACGCTTGTATTTCTTGTCTTTTTGATATTAGCCTTTCTGACTGATGTGAGGTGCTATCTCATTGTGGTTTTGATTTGCATTTCTCTGATGATTAGTGATATCACCTTCTCACATACCTGTTGGCCATTTGTATGTCGTCTTTGAAAAACTGTTTATTTGGTTGATCTGCCCTTTTAAAAATTGGGTTATTAGATTTTATTATTTATTATTTTCTTGCTATTGAGTTCTATTAGTTTGTGATATATTTTGAGTAATAACTAACCCCTTATCACATACATGGTTTACAAGTATTTTCTCCCATTCCATAGACTGCCTTTTCATTTTGCAGAAGTTTTTAGTTTGATGTAGTCACACTGGTTTGTTTTTGCTTTTATTGATTGTGCTTTTGCTGTCTTATCTAGAAAATCACTGCTGAGACTAATGTCAGGGAACTTGCTGTTTTCTTCTAGGGGTATTACAGTTTCAGGTCTTACATTTAAGTCTTTATTTTGAGTTAACTTTTCTGAGTGGCCTAACTTAGGGGTCCAGTCTCATTTTTCTGTATGTGATTATCTAATTTTTGCAACATAATTAATTGAAGAGACCATCTTTTTCCCATACAGTATTCTTGGTGCCCTTGTCAAATACTAGTTTGCTATATAATATATGTAAGGGTTTATTTCTGGCTCTTTTTTAAAATTTTTTTATTGTTATGTTAATCACCATACATTACATCATTTGTTTTTGATGTAGTGTTCCATGATTCATTATTTGTGCATAACACCCAGTGCTCCATGCAGAACGTGCCCTCTTTAATACCCATCACCAGGCTAACCCATCCCCCTCCCCCCTCCCCTCTAGAAACCTCAGTTTGTTTTTCGGAGTCCATCGTCTCTCATGGTTCGTCTCCCCCTCCGACTTACTCCCCTTCCTTCTTCCCCTCGTGCTATCTTCTTCTTCTTCTTTTTTTCTTAGCATATATTGCATTCTTTGTTTCAGAAGTACAGATCTGTGATTCAACAGTCTTGCACGATTCACAGCGCTCACCATAGCACATACCCTCCCCAGTGTCTGTCACCCAGCCACCCCATCCCTCCCACCCCCCACCACTCCAGCAACCTTCAGTTTGTTTCCTGAGGTTAAAAATTCCTCATATCAGTGAGGTCATATGATACATGTCTTTCTCTGATTGACTTATTTCACTCAGCATAACACCCTCCAGTTCCATCCACGTCGTTGCAAATGGCAAGATCTCATTCCTTTTGATGGCTCCATAATATTCCATTGTGTATATATACCACATCTTCTTTATCCATTCATCTGTCCATGGACATCTTGGCACTGTCCACAGTTTGGCTATTGTGGACATTGCTGCTATAAACATTGGGGTGCACGTACCCCTTCGGATCCCTACATTTGTATCTTTGGGGTAAATACCCAGTAGTGCAATTGCTGGATCGTATGGTAGCTCTATTTTCAACTGTTTGAGGAACCTCCATACTGTTTTCCAGAGTGGCTGCACCAGCTTGCATTCCCACCAACAGTGTAGGAGGGTTCCCCTTTCTCCGCATCCCCGCCAACATCTGTCGTCTCCCGACTTGTTAATTTTAGCCATTCTGACGGGTGTGAGGTGGTATCTCATTGAGGTTTTGATTGAGATTTCCCTGATGCCGAGCGATGTTGAGCACTTTTTCACGTGTCTGTTGGCCATTTGGATGTCTTCTTTGGAAAAATGTCTGTTCATGTCTTCTGCCCATTTCTTGACTGGATCATTTGTTCTTTGGGTGTTGAGTTTGAGAAGTTCTTTATAGATTTTGGATACTAGCCCTTTATCTGATATGTCATTTGCAAATATTTTCTCCCATTCTGTCGGTTGTCTTTTGGTTTTGTGGACTGTTTCTTTTGCTTTGCAAAAGCTTTTTATCTTGATGAAGTCCCAATAGTTCATTTTTGCCCTTGCTTCCCTTGCCTTTGGCGATGTTTCTAGGAAGAAGTTGCTGCGGCTGAGGTCGAAGAGGTTGCTACCTGTGTTCTCCTTTAGGATTTGGATGGACTCCTGTCTCACGTTTAGGTCTTTCAACCATTTGGAGTCTATTTTTGTGTGCAGTGTAAGGAAATGGTCCAGTTTCATTCTTCTGCATGTGGCTGTCCAATTTTCCCAACAGCATTTGTTGAAGAGACTGTCTTTATCCCATTGGACATTCTTTCCTGCTTTGTCAAAGATGAGTTGACCATAGAGTTGAGGGTCCATTTCTGGGCTCTCTATTCTGTTCCATTGATCTATGTGTCTGTTTTTGTGCCAGTACCATACTGTCTTGACGATGACAGCTTTGTAATAGAGCTGGAAGTCCGGAATTGTGATGCTGCCAGCTTTGCTTTTCTTTTTCAACATTCCTCTGGCTATTTGGGGTCTCTTCTGGTTCCATAAAATTTTAGGATTATTTGTTCCATTTCTTTGAAATAAGTGGATGGTATTTTGATAGGGATTGCATTGAATGTGTAGATTGCTCTAGGTAGCATTGACATCTTCACAATGTTTGTTCTTCCAATCCATGAGCATGGAACATTTTTCCATTTCTTTGTGTCTTCTTCAATTTCTTTCCTGAGTATTTTATAGTTTTCTGAGTACAGATCCATTGCCTCTTTGGTTGAATTTATTCCTAGGTATCTTATGGTTTTGGGTGCAGTTGTAAATGGGATCGACTCCTTAATTTGTCTCTCTTCTGTCTTGTTGTTGGTGTATAGGAATGCCACTGATTTCTGTGCATTGATTTTATATCCTGCCACTTTACTGAATTCCTGTATGAGTTCTAGCAGTTTTGGGGTGGAGTCTTTTGGGTTTTCCACATACAGTATCATATCATCTGCAAAGATTGAGAAGTTTGACTTCTTCTTTGCCGATTTGGATGCCTTTGATTTCTTTTTGTTGCCTGATTGCTGTGGCTAGGACTTCTAATACTATGTTGAATAGCAGTGGTGATAGTGAACATCCCTGCCGCGTTCCTGACCTTAGGGGAAAAGCTGAGAGCTTTTCCCCATTGAGAATGATATTCGCTGTGGGTTTTTCATAGATGGCTTTTATGATATTGAGGTATGTACCCTCTATTCCTATACTCTGAAGAGTTTTGATCAAGAAAGGAGGCTGTACTTTGTCCAATGCTTTTTCTGCATCTATTGAGAGGATCATATGATTCTTGTTCTTTCTTTTGTTAATGTATTGTATCACGTCGATTGATTTGCAGATGTTGAACCAACCTTGCAGCCCAGGGATAAATCCCACCTGGTCATGGTGAATAATCCTTTTAATGTACTGTTGGATCCTATTGGCTAGTATTTTGGTGAGAATTTTTGCATCCATGTTCATCAAGGATATTGGTCTGTAATTCTCCTTTTTGATGGGGGTCTTTGTCTGGTTTGGGGATCAAGGTAATGGTGGCCTCATAAAATGAGTTTGGAAGTTTTTCTTCCATTTCTATTTTTTGGAATAGTTTCAGGAGAATAGGTATTAATTCTATTTTAAATGTCTGATAGAATTCCCCTGGGAAGCCGTCTGGTCCTGGGCTTTTGTTTGTTGGGAGATTTTTGATGACTGCTTCAATTTCCTTAGTGGTCATAGGTCTGTTCAGGTTTTCCATTTCTTCCTGGTTCAATTTTGGTAGTTGATACATCTCTAGGAATGCACCCATTTCTTCCAGGTTATCTAATTTGCTGGCATAGAGTTGCTCATAATATGTTCTTAAAATTGTTTGTATTTCTTTGGTGTTGGTTGTGATCGCTCCTCTTTCATTCATGATTTTGTTGATTTGGGTCATTTCTCTTTTCTTTTTGATAAGTCTGGCCAGGGGTTTATCAATCTTGTAAATTCTTTCAAAGAACCAGCTCCTAGTTTCGTTGATCTGTTCTACTGTTCTTTTGGTTTCTATTTCATTGATTTCTGCTCTGATCTTTATTATTTTTCTTCTCCTGCTGGGTTTAGGCTTTATTTGCTGTTCTTTCTCTAGCTCCTTTAAGTGTAGGGTTACGTTGTGTATTTGAGACCTTTCTTGTTTCTTGAGAAAGGCTTGTATTGCTATATACTTTCCTCTCAGGACTGCCTTTGCTGTATCCCAAAGATTTTGAACAGTTGTGTTTTCATTTTCATTGGTTTCCAAGAATTTCTTTAATTCTTCTTTAATTTCCTGGTGGACCCATTCATTCTTTAGTAGGATGCTCTTTAGCCTCCATGTATTTGAGTTCTTTCCGACTCTCCTCTTGTGATTGAATTCTAGTTTCAAAGCACTGTGGTATGAAAATATGCAGGGAATAATCCCAGTCTTTTGGTATCAGTTGAGACCTGATTTGTGACCTAGGATGTGATCAATTCTGGGTTCCATGGGCACTAGAGAAGAATGTGTATTCTGTTGCTTTGGGATGGAATGTTCTGAATATGTCTGTGAAGTCCATTTGGTCCAGTGTGTCATTTAAAGTCTTTATTTCCTTGTTGATCTTTTGCTTAGATGATCTGTCCATTTCAGTCAGGGAGGTGTTAAAGTCCCCCACTATTATTGTATTGTTGTCAATGTGTTTCTTTGCTTTTGTTATTAATTGCCTTATAAAAGTGGCTGCTCCCATGTTAGGGGCATAGATATTTACAATTGTTAGATCTTCTTGTTGGATAGACCCTTTAAGTAAGATATAGTGTCCTTCTTCATCTCTTATTACAGTCTTTGTTTTAAAATCTAATTTATCTGATATAAGAATTGCCACCCCAGCTTTCTTTTGGTGTCCATTAGCATGGTAAATGGTTTTCCACCCCCTCACTTTCAATCTGGGGGTGTCTTTGGGTCTAAAATGAGTCTCTTGCAGACAGCATATTGATGGGTCTTGTTTTTTAATCCAATCTGATAGCCTGTGTCTTTTGATTGGGGCATTTAGCCCATTTACATTCAGGGTAACTATTGAAAGATAGGAATTTAGTACCATTGTATTCCCTGTAAGGTGACTGTTACTGTATATTGTCTGTGTTCCTTTCTGATCTATGCTGCTTTTAGGCTCTCTCTTTGCTTAGAGGACCCCTTTCAATATTTCTTTTAGGGCTGGTTTTCTGTTTGCAAATTCCTTTAGTTTTTGTTTGTCCTGGAAGCTTTTTACCTCTCCTTCTATTTTCAATGACAGCCTTGCTGGATATAGTATTCTTGGCTGCATATTTTTCTCGTTTATTGCTCTAAAGATATCATGCCAGTCCTTTCTGGCCTGCCAGGTCTCTGTGGATAGGTCTGTTGCCAATCTAATGTTTCTACCATTGTAGGTTACATATCTCTTCTGAGCTGCTTTCAGGATTTTCTCTTTGTCTCTGAGACTCGTAAGTTTTACTATTAGATGTCGGGGTGTTGACCTATTTTTATTGATTTTGAGAGGGGTTCTCTGTGCCTCCTGGATTTTAATGCCTGTTTCCTTCCCCACATTAAGGAAGTTCTCTGCTATAATTTGCTCCAATCTACCTTCTGCCCCCCTCTCTCTTTCTTCTTCTTCTGGGATCCCAATTATTCTAATGTTGTTTCGTCTTATCGTATCGCTTATCTCTCGAATTCTGCCCTTGTGATCCTGTAGTTGTTTCTCTCTCTTTTTCTCAGCCTCTTTATTTTCCATCATTTGGTCTTCTATATCGCTGATTCTCTCTTCTGCCTCATTTATCCTAACAGTTAGTGCCCCCATTTTTGATTGCACCCATTAATAGCCTTTTTGATTTTGACTTGGTTAGATTTTAGTTCTTTTATTTCTCCAGAAAGGGTTTCTCTAATAACTTTCATGCTTTTTTCAAGCCCAGCTAGTATCTTTAAAGTCATGATTCTGAACTCTACGTCCGACATCGTACTAATGTCAGTATTGAGTAGGTCCCTGGCAGACGGTACTACCTCTTGTTCTTTTTGCTAAGGTGATTTTTTCCGTCTTGTCATTTTGTCCAGAGGAGAACAGATAAATGAAAGAACAAAATGCTAACAGGTTAACAATGTCCCCAGCAAATATACTCTATACAAATCAGAAAAGACCTGAAACCAGGGGAAAAGAAAGGGAAAGAAAGAAAAAAGAAAGAGAAAAAAAAGAAAAAAAGATAATAACAAACAAAAACAGAACAAAACAAAAAAAAACAGAATATGATCAAATATGATCAGACTAGTGCATAGATCAGTGCCACACACTAGATTTTGGGTGTATTTTGGTGTGTTAGAAGAAAGTGCCTCCTAAAATTTCAAAGGAAGAAAGACTTATATATGTACAAAATAAGGGTTGATATAATGAAGGGATGGAAGATGACTGTAAAGATGAAACTTATAAAAGGTTTTATAAACGGAATTCATAAGAAGTTGTTTGAAAGAAGAAAGAAGAAGATTTAAAAAAAAGAAAAAAGAAAAGAAAAAAAAGGGGAGAGACTGTGATCAGGCAGGAGACTAGAACAAAGCCATACACTAGTGATTTAGGGTATATTTTGATCTGTTAGAAGAAACTGTATGTCAAAATTTTAAAGAGAAGAACTTACATATATGTATATATGCCAAAAATAAGGGTAACTACTATGAAGGGATAAAATATGACTCTAAAAATGAAAAATAAAAAATGTTTAAAAAAGGGATTGATAAGATGTTGGTTGAAAAAGGGAAAAAGAAAAATTCAAAACAAAAACAAAAAAGTTAAAAAAAATTAACTTTGAAAAACTAATGAATCACGGTAAAGAAGCCATGAATTCTATGTGCAGTATTCCCCTAGCGCTGGAGTTCTCCCGTTCTCCTTGATCGATAAACTTGGTCTTGGCTTGCTGGCTGTTCGTGCTGATCTTCTGGGGGAGGCGCCTGTTGCTGTGGTTCCCAAATGTCTTTGCTGGAGGCTGAATTGCCCCGCCCTTGTCGGTCTGGGCTAAGCAAGCTGCTTGGGTTTGCTCTCAGGAGCTTTTGTTCCCTCCAAGGTCTCGGTACAGCTTTGGAGGACCAGGGTGAAAATGGTGGCCTCCCACTCTCTGCCCGGAGGAGCTGAGAACTCGGGGTCCCGCTCCTCAGTGTCCCCCCAGAGAAAAGCAGTCAATCACTCCCGTCTCCCCAGTCTCCGGCCGCACTCCGTGCTCACCTGGCCTGTGACCAAGCGTTTCTATCTCTGGCACTCGACCCCGTGTGGAGTCACCAAACCCAGCAGATTCCTGCGGTGCGCTCTCGCGCCGCTCCTCCCGGCGGAGGAAGGGGAGTCTCCCCGGCTCTGCTGCTCGTTGGGTCCCTGCTGGAGGCGCCGTGGCCCAACTGGGCCGCGGATCACAGTTTATGGCCACCCCGAGCTGCGAGCCCGCGCCTCAGCTCCGTCTCTGCAGCCGGCTTCCCCGCTCCAATACCTGGGAGCTCTGCCGCACTCAGGCACCCCCGGTCTTTCTGTGACCCCGAGGGTCCTGAGTCCACACTGTCCTGCGAGGGTTCCACCCCCCCACCCCCCACCCCCCTGCTTAGCTACTGGCGTGATGTCCCTCAGTGGAACCGACTTCTAAAAGTTCTGATTTTGTGCTCCGCGGCTCTATCACTTGCCAGAAGCGGCCGACGGAGGCCCCCCTCCCCCGCGTGTATCCTCCCCAGTGTCGCCACGGATTCACTTCTCCACATGTCCTACCTTCTAGGAAGTGGTCGCTTCTCTGTTCAGAGAGTTGTTGCTACTCTCTTCTTCGATCTCCTGTTGAGTTCGTAGGTGTTCAGAATGGTTTGGTCCCTATTCAGCTGAATTCCTGAGACCAGACGAAATCCAGGTCTCCTACTCCTCTGCTATCTTGCTCCGCCCCTCCTATTTCTGGCTCTTGATTCTGTTTCATTGGTCTTTGTGTCTGTGTTTATGCCCGTGCCATACTGTTTTGATTACTGTAGTTTTGTGGTATAGCTTGAAATCGGGAAATGTGATGTCTCTAGTTTTTTTCTCAGGATTGCTTTGGCTATTCAGAATGTTTCATGGCTCCATACAAATTTTAGGATTGTTCTTCCTATTTCTGTGAAAATGCCATTGGAATTTTGATAGTGATTGCATTGAACCTAGTGATGGCTTTGGGTAATATGGGCATTTTAACAATATTCTTCTGATACACAAATATGCAATATCTTTCCAATTGTTTCTTCTGCAACTTTTTCATCATAGTCTTGTAGTTTTCATTGTATAGATCTTTGGGCTCCTTGGTTAAATTTACTTCTAAGTATTTTATTGCTGTTGATGCTGTTGTGAATGAGGTTGTTTATTTTCCAGATATTTTATTGTTAGTGTATTGAAATGCAACTGTTTCTATATGTTGATTTTTGTATCCAGCTTGACTGAATTTGTCAATCAGTTCTAGCAGTTTTTTTAGTGGAGTCTTTAGGACTTTCTCTATATAAGATTGTATCATCCACAAACAAAGGTAATTTTACATCTTTCTTTTCTATTTGGATGCCTTTTTCAAAAAATTGAGATATAATTGCCATATGGCATTATATTCATTTCAGATGTACAACATAATGATTTGGTATTTATCTATATCACAAAATGACCACCACAATCAGTGTAGTTAACATCCATCACCACATATTAGTTATACATTTTTTTTATCCTTGTGATGAGAATTTTAAGATGCATTCTCTTAGCAACCTTCAAACATACAATACTGCATTGTTACTGAGAATCACTATGCTGTACGCTGCGTCCCCAGGACTTATTTACTTTTAACTGGAAGTTTGTACCTTTTGTGTGCCTGTGTCCCTTTCACCTAACCTCCACACCTGCCTCTGGCAACCACCAGTCTGTCATCTGTGTCTCTGAGTTCAGGATTTTCGGTTTTGTTTTTGCTTTTATATTTCACATATAAATGAGATCATATGGTATTTGTCTTCTCTGTCTCACTTATTTCACTTAGCATAATGCCCTAAAGGTTCATCCATGTTGTCATAAATGATGGGATTTTCTTATATGTTCAGGGTTGAATATGTATATTCAACCCTGAACATATAAGAAAAAAATATATATATTTCATTCAAATATACATATGAATATATACACACACATATATATACACCTTTCATTCAATCAAATATATATATATGAATATATATATATATATACACACACATACATATACACATTTTCTTTATCCATTTGTCCATTGATAGACACTTAGGTTGCTTCCATGTTTTGGCCATTGTGGGTTATACTGTAGTGAACATAGGTGTGCAGGTATCTTTTATTAGTTAATACCCAGAGGTAGAATTTCTAGATCATGTGGTAGTTCTATTTTTAATTTTTTGAGGAATCCTCCATACTGTTTTCCATAGTGGTTGTACCAGTTTGCATTCCTATAAATAGTACACAGCATTTCTTTTTGCCACATCTTCACCAACACTTGTTATCTCTTTTTGATGTTTGATGCCATTCTAACAGGTGTGAAGTGATACCTCATTGTGGTTTGATTTCCATTTCTCTGATGATTAGTGATATTGAGCAGTTTTTCATGTACCTGTTATCCATCTGTATGTCCTTGTTGAAAAATGTCTATTCAGGTCCTCTGCCCATTTTGTAACCATATTTGTTTTTTGTAATCAAGTTGTGTATAAGTTCTTCATATATTTTGGATATTAACTCCTTATTAGCTATGTGGTTAGCAATTATTTTCTCTATTTCCATTGGTTGCCTTTCATTTTGTTGATGGGTTCCTTTGCTGTGCAGAAGCTTTTCTGGTTGATGTAGGCCCACTTGTTTATTTTCATTTTGTTGCCTCTACCATTGGTGTCAAATCCAAAAAATCATTGCCAAGATTGATGTCAAGGAGACTACCACCTATATTTTTTCATAGAAGGTTTATGGCTTCAGGTCTTATGTTCAAGTTTTTGTTCCATTTTGAATTAATTTTTGTGTATGGTATCAGACAGTGGTTCAGTTTCTTTATTTTGCATGTGGATATCTTGTTTTCTTACCATTATTTGAAGAGACTGTCTTTTCCCCATTGTATATTCTTGGCTTATTTGTCATAACTGATTTGACCATATATGCATGTGTTTACTTCTGGTCCCTTTATTCTGTTCTATTAATAAATGTGTCTTTTAACGTCAATACCATATTGTTTTGATTACTGTAGCTTTGCAATATAGTTTGAAATTAGGAATTTTTTGCCTCCACCTTTTTTCTTGCTCAAGGCTTTGGCTATTTGGAGTCTTCTATGGTTCCATACAAGTTTTGAAATTGTCTTTTCTATTTTTGTGAAAAATGCCTTGGAATTTTGATAGGGTTTGCACTGAATATGTAGATTGCTTTGGGTACTATGGACATTTTAACAATATTCTTCCAATCCATGAGCACAGAATATCTTTCCATTTATTTGTGATTTTTTTTTTCAATTTCTTTCATCCTGCCTTATAGTTTTCAAAGTACAGGTCTTTTAACTCCTTGGTTAAACTTATTACTAGACATTGTATTCTTTTTTAATTAAATTTTTAATTTAAATTTAATTAACATATACTGTATTATTGGTTTCAGAGGTAAATTTAGTGATTCATCAGTTTCATACAATAGCCACTGCTCCTTACATCAAGTGTCCTCATTAATGCCCGTCAGCCAGTTACCCCATCCTCCCACCAGCAACTCTGTTTGTTTCCTATAGTTAAGAGTCTCTTATGGTTTGCCTTCCTCTCTGTTTTCATCTTACTTTATTTTTCCTTCCCTTCCCCTATGTTCCTCTGTTTTGTTTCTTAGATTCCACATATGAGTGAAATCATATGGTATTTGTCTTTCTCTGACTTATATTACTTAACATAATACTCTCTAGTTCCAACCACAACATTGCAAATGGCAATATTTCATTCTTTTTGATGACTGAGTCATATTCCATTGTATATATATATACACCACATCTTCTTTATCCATTCATCTGTTGATGGACATAGGAGCTCTTTCCATATTTTGGTTATTGTTACTAGATATTGTATTCTTTCTGATACAATTGTAAATGGAATTGATTTCTTAATTTCTCTTTCTGATAGTTTATTGTTAGTGCATAGAACACAACTGATTTTTCTATATTGATTTTTTTTTTTTTGTATCCTGCAACTTTTTTGAATTTTTAAATTAGTTCTAAGATTTATGGTGGAGTCTTTAGGGTTTTTTTTTACATATAATATGTCATCTGCAATAGTAACAATTTTCCTTCTTCCTTTTTGACTTGAATGCCTTTTTTTTTCCTTGCCTAATTGCCCTGGCTAGAATTTTCAATACTATATTGAATGGAAGTGGCAAGAGTGGGCATCCTTATCTTCTTCCTGGTCTTAGAGGAAAAGCTTTGATCTTTTCATCATTGAATCTGATGATAACTGTGGGCTTGTCATATATGACCTTTATTATGTTGAGATACATTCCCTCTACACTCACTTTATTGTAAATTTTTAATTATAAACGGATCTTAAAATTTGTCATAAGCTTTTTCTTCATCTATTGAAATGATCATATGATTTTTATCATTCATTTTGTTGATGTGGTGTATCACATTGTTGATTAACAAATGTTGTACCACTCTGCATCCCTGAATAAATCCCACTTTGATCGTGGTGTATGATCCTTTTATTGTACTTTTGAGTTTGGTTTGCTAATATTTTGATGAGTGTTTTTAAAATTTATGTCCATCCGGGATATTGGCCAGTAATTTTCTTTCCTTGTAGTGTCCTTGTCTTGTTTATCTTCAGAGTAATGCTGACCTTGTAAGATGAATTTGGAAGTATTCCACTCTCTTTAATTTTTTGGAAGAGTTTGAGAAGAACTGTTGTTAATTCTTCTTTAAATATTTGATGGAATTCACTAGTGAGGCTGTCTGGTCCTAGACTTCTTTTGTTGGGAAGTTTGATTATTGATTCATTCTCCTTATTCATTATTGGATTGTTCAGATTTTCTCTTTTATAATACACCAGTTTTGGCAGATTATATGTTTCTAGGACTTCATCCGTTCCTTATAAGTTATCTAGGTTTTTGGTATAAAATGATTTTAGTAATCTCTCATGGTACTTTGTCTTTCTGTGGTATCAATTGTAATTTCTCCTTCTTCATTTCTGATTATTTGAGTCCTCATTCCTCTTTCTATTCTTCTGAGTTAGTCTCTAGCTAAAGGTTTGTCAATTTTGTTTATCTTTTCAAAAAAGCAGCTCTTAGTTTTTATCAGTCTCTTCTGTTGTTTTTCTGGCCTCTATTTCATTTATTTCTGTTCTGATCTTTGTTATTGCCTTCCATCTGCTAACTTGGGCTTAATTATTTTCTTCCTTTCCTAGTTTCTTGAGTTGCAAAGTTAGGTTGTTTGAGATCTTTCCATTTTTCCTAATGTGCATTTGTCACTATAAACTTCCCTTTTATTACTGCTCTTGCAGCATCTCACAGGTTTTGATATGTTGTATCTCCATTTTCATTTCTTTCAACATATTTATTGATTTCCCTTTTTATTTTTTAGTTTGATCTGTTGGATGTTCAGGAGCATGTTGTTGAATCTGTATATATTTGTGAATTTTCCAACTTTCCTCTTATTACTGATTTCTAGTCTCATACCATTGTGGCTGGAAAAGATACTTGTTATGATTGGATTTCAATCTTCTTAAATTTGTTAAAACTTGTTCTATGATGTATCAGGTGGTCTATCCTTAGGGAAGTTCTGTGTACTCTTGAGAAGAATATACATTCTGCTAGTGTTGGATCAATGTACATGCCTATTAGTTTGATTTGGCCTAACATTTGTTTCAAGTCTAACATTTCCTTTTTGATTTTTCCACCTGGATGATCTCTCCATTGTTAAAAATGGAATATATAAATCCACCACTGTTATTGTATTATTGTACCATATCTCCCCTCAGATCTGTTTGTATATGCTTAATACATTTAGATACTTCAGTGTTGGGTACGTATCTATTTATGATTGTTCTAACTTCTTGATGAGTTGATTCCCTTATTATATAATGTCCACCTTTTTCTCTTGTTACCATTATTGGCTGAGAGTCTATTTTTTTGTGATGTCAGGATAGCTTCCTACTCCTATTCTTTTTTTTTGGTTTCCACTTACAGGGAGTGTTTTCTCATCCCTTCATTTGAACCTATGTGTGTCCTTTAAGCTGAGTGTGAGACTCTTGTAGGCAGCAAATAGTTTTTTTTTTTTTTAAATCCATTATGCCTTTTCATTAGTGAAAATTAATCCATTAATACTTGGAGTAATTATTGGTAAGTAAGGACTTATTAATGCCATATTATTCTTTTCTGGCTGTTTTGAAGTTCTGTTTTTCTTTTCTTCATTTCTTGCTGCCTGCCTTTGCAAGTTGATGATTTTCCATAGTGGAATGCTTTGATTTTCTCTTTTTTGTTTTTATCTTTGTTTATTTATTGTAAATTTTGGCTTTGTAGTTCCCATGAGGTTTATATAAAGCACTTTACATATAAAGGCTATTTTATGCTATAACAATCTAACTTCAGTTGCATACAAAAGCACTATCCTTTTACCCCCCTTTTTAAATAAAATTTATTTTTTTAAATAAAAAAATTACCATTTTTTAATCATGTATTCAACAAATTGTTGAGGCTATAGTTATTCTTATGCTTTTGTGTTTTAACCTTTATTCTAGAGTTAAGTAGTTAGCACATTACCATATGTGACAGTATTAGGGTATTCTGAATCTATGTGTGCTTACCTTTACCAATGTGTTGTATATTTTCATGTGTTTTCATGTAACTAATTAGCATCATTTTGTTTCAACTTGAGCTCATTTTAGCATTTGTTGTAATGCTGGTTTAGTGATGATGAATTGCATCAACTTTTGTTGATTAGGAAGGCCTTTATTTTACCTTCAATTCTGAAGGAAAGCTTTGCTGGGTAAAGTATTCTTAGTTGGCAGCTTTTTTTTTTTCTTTTTAGCACTTTCAATATATAATCTCATTCTCTTCTGGCCTGTAAGGTCTCTGCTAAGAAATCCACTGATGGCCTTATGGGGGTTTCTTTATATGAGAGATTTTTTTTCTCTTGTCTCTTTAAATGTTCTCTTTGTCTTTGGTTTTAGAGTTTTGTTGTTATGTGTCTTGAAGAACGTTTTAGATTAAAATATTGAGATGACCTATTAAGAAAAGAATTGAAAGGGAGAGGAGGAAGGAATGGATAAAATAGGTGAAGGGGATTAAGAAGTTCAAACTTCTAGTTATAAAATAAATCATGGGAATGTACAGTATTAGGGAATATAGTCAATAATATTGTAATTACTTTATAAGGTGACAGATGGTAACTACACTTATGGTGACCATTTCTTAATGTATATAATTGTCAAATTGCTATGTTGTACACCTGAAACTAATATAATACTGTAAATTACACCTCAACAAAAATTCATCATTATCACAGTTATCCATTATCCATTAAGACACAAATCAGTTCATGTTCCTCCTCTGGTGAGAACCAACACTCCCTTTCTCCATCCCTTTTCTTTTTCCCCATGGCTTTTATCTCCATATTTACTTTATTCTGTGTCTCTCTCTCCCAAGTAGAAGATAATCCCCAAGAAGATAGGGACTTACTGGTTTGCTCATTGCTGGATGCCTAACTCCCAGAAATGTGCCTGGCACCATTTTTCAGAGTGGGAACTTAAAAAATATTTGTGAATGAATTAATAAATGAATGATTACATAAAATCAGAGTGTGAGAAAGGTGATCTCTAAGGTCTCATTCAAATCTGCTTATCCATGATTTTGTACAGTGAATATGTTTTTCCTCTTTCTCACTAATGACTTGGAAATATGTTAAATAAAGCTTCTGTGGTAAAAAACAGACAACTTCAGCTGAACTAATTAACATAATTATAATAGCTGGCTTTTAAAAAAATTCTTTTGATGTGCTTTAAATAAACTCATTTATTCCTCATAACAGCCTTGTGAGGTAGGTATTATTATTTTCATTCTCCAGATGGAGAAATTGTGGAAAAGAGAGAAAGTATTGGCACCTAGCCTAAGGTCCCAAAACTAGTAACAAGCAGAGCCAGAACTTGAACCCAGAGCTGTAGTTCTTTATTGTATGTCATGGCCTAGGGAATATAAAAGTGAAGTTCTTTTAAAGTTAATGATATACGATATTTAAAACATAGCCAGTGTCTCCCTTCCATTTTAACATACTCTGCTTTAAAAATATTTTGTAATATGCATATTTGAAACATGGATATTGTAAACATTATATTACATGGAATGTATTCCATGTAATATAAATAATAGAAATTAAAATATTATAGTTTCCTTAATTTATTTTTTCTCTGGTTGAATTTTTTTCTTGACTTTTTTTTCTTTTAAAGATTTTATTTATTTATTTGAGGGAGAGAGAGAGGAAGAGGGAGCATGAGCAGGGGGAGGGGCAGAGGCAGAAGCAGAACCCCCCCCACTGAGCAGGGAGCCCAACTTGGGGCTTGATCCCAGGACCCTTGGGATCATCACCCGAGCTGAAGGCAGATGCTTAACCCACTGAGCCACCAGGCGTCCCTCTTTTAACTCTTAAATTGTTTGGACTTTTTTTTTTAGTCTTTGTGTATTTGGTATGTTAGAAACTGTCCCATCATTTCAACTATGAGTTTTCACACAGTAACTAGAGGATCATTAACTTGTATGAAAATCAGTTTGAAGCTTTATGAGATTACCAGACAGGGGATTATTTCCTCATTTTGTCTCTCTCTCTGTAGCTTTGAGGTTCTAGTAGTGCTTCTTCAAGAGCTTTTACACTGGTATGTAAACCCATTTTGTCAGGTGAGGTAATTTGGGCTCCTGCCTTTAGGGAGAAAGGAGAGAGGCTGCAGGAGTCAGCTAGGTGAGCATTGCGGTATGCTCAGTGGACTGAATCTTCCAGCAGTAAGCAAAGGAGCGGGAGGGAGATGAAAAATTTTGTGAGAATAGCTGTTTATTCTAGTGTGTGCTTAAAGCTTTATATTCTCCTTAACCCTCACCACATTTCTGAGGGATGCATTATTTTACTCATTTTTACAGATGAGGCTTGATGGCACACAACTAGTGAAAATGCAAGGTTGAATCCCAAACCAGGTGCTTTCTACTATGCTGTTACTTGTACTTCATTGTATTCCTTAGAGCCAAATCAGGAGCTACCCATGGGGGAAGGGTTAGGGCACCACAGACATCTTAAGTTTCAAGCAACAACACCCAGATTTCTATTAATGTGACTGTTTTGTGTAAGGAATAAAAGCAAGTGCTCAGGGGATATGCCCACAAATTCTTAGTGATTTAAATCCTCTGAATTCATTCTTATGGGGGTAAGGAAGAAGTAGAGTGCCTTTATGTAACTATTTTCCTCAACACCTAAGTAGAAATCCCATTTCAGTTTGAATTAAGAATTGATTAGAGAGTAAAATGTCTAATTGGGTAGAGAAATTCCTTTTGAAACATTATAAAAGGAAGCCCCGAAGAAAGCATATTTTTTGAGTGTCTATGTGGGAAAAATAGCTGCTCCTTTCAGGAGTGTGTTGGACTAGACAAACACAGAAATTTGTGAGAAATTGCTGGGTAAGAGAGAGGGAAATGTAGGCAGGTGGCCACCAATATAGGGAAACAAGAGTATCTTTGTTCTTTGAAACTGAAGAGTGCTGCTAACACTGAAACAATCTCTAATTGCAGTTCATTCTCTTCTAAGCGTCTTTTGTGAACTCTAACAACTAGAGAGTGTGCTCCCAGCGGAGGGAGGAAGGCTGAGAGAAAGCACCCGAGCCTCAGTGGTGAGCCCAGTGACTGCTTGGTGAGCAAGTGTCTTCACCCAGCAAGCACTCTCCCTTCACATTGACTGTGGAAAGAAAAGATGCTCCCCCGGCCTCCCCCCCCCGCAATCCCAATATCCTCAACTCCAGATGCCCTCTAACCCAACAAAACCAATTTAAAATTCTCAGCAGCTCGAGAAGGTCCTTGATAAATAAGGCCTTTTCTCACAGTCTGGTTGTCACACAGCTGATGGAGTAGAGAGGCAAAGAGTCAGGAAGGGGTCAAAGCTAAGCTAGAATTACCCCAAACAGGGGGAGGGGTTATGACAAGCCAACTGAAGAGACCTGAGGCAAGGAAGCAGTGCCCCAGTGGGACAGGGCAGCTGTGTGCCCGCCTGCCTGCCTGTAAAGGTTCATTCTTGGCAGTATTTCCCGAGGAGGCAAGGGGCAGGTAGAGCTTCTCTCGCATTCCAGTTCACCTGCAGGCTCCTAAGCAGCAAGTCTGCCTCCACCTTCATTTACAGCATCACCAGCCCCTGGCAGCCCGGGTCAGGGTCAGTATGGCGCCCTAGCGGGGAGAAGCTTTGGAGCTCACAGAATCTCAAATTCCCCTTGCGCTGGGCAATGACTAGCAAATTTGAAAAGTGGGAGGTTCCTGAAGTTCAGCTAGAGGATGGAGGGTCAGCAGAAGTGCTGTCTGTCGCGCCATCCCTAATACTGGCTACACACACACAGCGAACAGGCTAAAGTAAGCTGGGGGGAAAAAAAGAAGTTGAGTATCTAGGCTAGTTCACTAGAGAAAAAATTTGGCTTTAGTTATCCAGATATTATTTTAGGTACAGTTAAATAACCATCTAAAAAGTATCTTTAAAAAGCAATTTCTTTCCATTCCCTTTTGTCTCATTGAAGTAGCAGCGGTTCAGGCAGTAAACAGAAACTTCAACAAGACCATACTTAGAGTGCATTAAATAAATATAAATTTTATTAAAAACACTCACATAGCGTTATCAGGAATGATATAATAATAAACGCTTTCAAATAACCTGCATTCATAACATTACAATACTTACAAGTATTTATAACCATCCTCAGGTTTTATAGACAAACTGAACATGAAAATGAAATGAAACTAAGTTTTAAAAAAAGCATAGAAAAATGCACACAGAGTTCATTATCTTAGTGTCAAACTGCAAAAGTTTCCTATACAAGTTACCCACTAGCTTTAGAAGTGAACTGTACAGCACTGTGCGTCAATCAAGATGAAAAATTCATTCAAGTAAAGTTGACACCACTCAGAAGCATTTTCAAGTATGGCTATATAGTTAACCTGATATTCCTATATAAGCAAATTGGAGATCTGCTTCCATTCATTCTAACTGAGGCAGGTGTGATATTTACAATTATAGATCTGATATTTACAATATGCCACTGGATTTCCTCTCTTCCTCCCTCCCTCCCCCCCTCCCTCCCGCTCTCCAAACCCCAAACTACACTTCTTGCTCTTGTTGGGCCAGCAGTTTGACAAATGACAGTGGACGATACAGAAACCAGATATTCAAATAGGGATGGCTGACTCAAAACCAACAGATGTGCACAGACTAGCCAGATATTTGGGGTTAGACACATGGTATATGCAAAATATTGAAATCATGTGGTTTGACATATGCAAAGCAAATGTTTTTGAAATATTTGTAAATTGGTCACAGCCAAAAACTGTGGGGCGATTTTTTAAAAAGACAAAAGCCATGTTATAAGGACTTGACCAAACTCCAAGGCCTCGTTTAAGAATTTATTTATTTGAAATGTTAGAAAGCACAAATGTACTTAGACCAAAATGTAATTGTCCAGTGGATTGCACGCCACACCCTTACGTGTTCTGCCTATGGAGGGAAGTCCTCGTGGCCCTTGACTGTATTGGCTACGGGGTCAAAAACTCTTAAGAGTGTCGAGAGACTCTAGCCAACGGCCACTTGCCAAACTCCTGCCTTACAATCTTCCCTTTATCAACTCAGTGCATTCTATTTTCATGTAATTCTTTTTTCCTGCTTGAAACAGTCAAAAGATTTCCCCAAACTTTTAAAATGCTTTTCTTTACAATAAAAAGAGCCAACAAATTTTACAAAATTAGTTTTAGTTACATCAGGACATATACAAGTAAAATAGGAGGGATTCAAAATAAAAGGGTTAAATCCCTGAAAAAGGAATATATTTATTAACCTACAACAATTTTACATAAACACAGGTGACATGTTGGCATAAGGAGAACATGAGCTGAAATATCCCTGAATTTTTAGAACGAAAAGGTTGAAGTTCAAGTTATACTTGCGAAGAAATCAAGTATTGAAAAAAAGGTATGCTTTTTTTTTTAATAATAATAACAAAAAGACTTGGAAAAAAATGATGGTACACGATGCTCTAAGCTTTCACTCTCAGTTCAATATCCTATTGCCAAACTAGTGTTGAGGTATATGACAAGTAGGAACATCACTCAAACCTTTAATGAATTCTTAGCTCACATTATGATATATTTGTAGCAGGCTGAGTAGCACCATCATGATGTGAATTCTGCTTCAAATCCATATATATATATATATATATATACACATATATATGTATATATTTAATTTTTTTACAGTACTAAAATACTAAAGCATTGCGTTAAAAAAGTTTTGTTTACAATTTAATTTACTTACTATACATCTCTTTCACTTCTTTATACAAATTAATGATTTAAAACCACCACAGCAAACCAGCTGCCTGTTTTTTTTCTTTTTAATTAACAGATTCACATGGAACTAACCCTGTTTATTCATCTTATGCAGGCATCAGTCTGCTCAATCTTCCTGGAAAAGAGGACACTTAAGCTAAGAAATGACAACATCACAATGTACAATTATCAACACAAAAGCAGACTGCCATTCGGTTTGCTGAAGAGCATACAGATCCATAAAATAGCATCAGCTTAAGTGAACTAGCTTTGTTATGTCTGTAGCATGTCGTTATTACCTGCAGTTAAGAGAAAATTCCTAAAACTACATATTTGAGTAATGAACTTGTCATACAATGTTGTATAAAACTGTCTTACAGTATAGCATGTGAGATGAGCACCAGAAAAATGTGTTGTGGACTAATGTATTCCCTTGAATCCAGTAAGCCCCGTGGCGGATTTAACTGGCTATATTAAAAATGGACACATTGCTCATCAGCAGATGCATGGCTAAAAGCAAAAATATTTTAAAAGCTTTCCTTGTTTCCTTAAAAAAAAATCAACTTTGCATTCTAAAATGAAAGTAAACTTTTTTTTTTAAACGTCTCAGTACCTTAGCATTGTTCAAGTTGTCAAAGCTTAGGTAGACAAAGTGCTTCTAAAACACCATTTAAAATATTTATACATATACGTGTGTGCACATATACATATGTGTATACATATATGTACATATATACGTTTATTGTCCTACAAGGACTTCACTGGATGAGCAAAATCCAGAGGCCTTTAAATGTCCACATTTAAAAAAAAAAAGAACAAAAACCTCGTGTAAGAATAGGTAATTATGCTAAAAACTTGACTGAAAAGGTACCCCTATTATTCAAGGGCATTGGAGTACACACGGATAGCATCTTGATGATATAAAGGCATTAAATTTTCAATTGTTAAAGACACCATTTTCTTAGCACCATTTCTTAGAACATCCAAACAAATTCAGTGTTTTGCTGTCTATTCATTTATGCTTCCTGTAGCTATTTTGATAAATAAAAGTTAATATTAAGATTACAGTAAAAACTGCATGTTAAAAAGCCATTAATTCCAGTATTTCAGTACATTGTATATTCAGCACCAGATGGTATTTTAAAATTCCTGCCCCTGTAATACTACAGTACTTGTTTGACTTGTGTTCCATGACTATGCAAACTTGGTATTATTAAAAGTGGTCACATGTGTAGAGTTGTAAAGGGGGAAAAAAATCACATTTACATATCATCTCGTCCAATAATAGAACCAGTGTTTAAAAATGCAAATTGTGGAACACTTTCTTCCCCACCTTCTTTTTTGCATAGAATGCTTTGGTCTTTTGCCTAAATGCCATCTGTGACCACTTAGGAGTCAGTGGAAATTAAGTGCTATGGTAGGATGACCTCTTTTTTTGCTGGTGAGCTGAGGTTCTTCCCACCACATTTGCCAGGAATCCTGTATCCTTTCCCCACTGCCCCCGTCATGAGAACTATACTACGGACAGGTTGGTTGTGGTCTTTTCAAATGAGGTACCCACCACAAGGAGCGACATCATATGTATCTGTTGTAAGGCCCTGTGACCCGAGTGAAGGCATATGGAGATGTAGTTACTGTGGAGTCTGTGGTCACGGACATGGTCCTTTCAGCAAGGGACTTGATAAAGCGCAGGTAAGTGGGCTCGGAAGGTTCATGCGGCTCAGTGGGCTCCCGTTTCACTTTTTTGCCGTGGGTTTTCTGAGGCACATAGTCTGGCCCATACTTCTCACACTCTTCCTCTTTCTCTCGGGCTTTTTCAGCCATTTTGGCTTCCCAGAGCGCCAAGCCATGTTTTGGCTCATTCATGCTCTTATGCTGGTAAAAGACCAGCGAGATCCTGGTGGGGTGATTCCTATTGGGATTCTTTAAAGGGGTTGTGGCATGAAGCTCGCGCTTGGCACACTCAATGAGAATTGACCCATGAGTTGGAGCCACAGCCACTCCCCCAATGTCAGGATCTAGAAAGCTCTGCTCACTGTCTGACCAGACTTCATCATTGTCCTCGGGGGCAGAAGGCTGCTTTTCCTGGTTACCGGCATCCTGTAATTTGTATAAGCCTTCTTGGACAGAAGCAGTTCTATCATGGCTAAGACCTGGAAGCATCTTAGAGAACCCATTAGCTGTGTGGGAAAGCATGTCATTTTCCTTGTTTTGGAGATGCAGGGCATGAAGAGAACTGTTGAACATGCCTGGAGCTGCACCGTAGTTATGGATTATATGAGAAGATGGGGGATGTTCACCATTCTTATAGTCTATGTTTGGATGGCTCAAACTGGGTGGTAATCTAGAGGCGGCTCCCATGAAGTGGCCATCCATCTCATGAGTGGAATAAGGAGGAAATGTCCCTACATGGTGTACATTTGTTTTAAGAGTACAACTGCTGAAGGCATCTCCCTGCATAGTTTGGTTTCCATAACCTAAGTACTTAGGGGAAAAACTCTGGCTATTTCCGAACCTCGGCTGGTAAAGTGTATGGATGGGTGGTAAATTTAGCTTAGAGAGAGGGTCTTGGTTTGGATACCTGTATAGATCCATGGGCTGAGACTGGGGAGAATAGGAACCCAGATACGGGGAGCAGTTGTCCACCGATACATTTCCATTGCATTGATATGATGGATATTGATTATTCTGGTTCAGAAGCCCTGTGTAGGGATTCATGGGATTAGAAGAATTCAAATATGAACCTGTAGCTTGGGATGAGGTGGAATAGAGGTTCATAGGGCTGGCGCCTCCATAAATATCTGAAGTGTGTGAAGAGCCCGGATAAGCTTGGATAACTGGATTGGGCCGCCTCATGTAAAGATTGGCTGATCCAGAGGAAGAGTAGGAGTTGCCAGACTCTGACTGAGGGTTATTCGTCACGGGGTGATGCTGGGGCTGCTGCTGCTGTTGGGGTGGCTGTTGGGGTGGCTGCTTCTGTGGCTGTGGAGGTTGCTTCTGCAGCGGCGGGGGTGGGGGCGGGAGCTGCTGGGACTGCTGCATGACTGGTCCTGAAAGTCGCAGAAGTTCTGTGGACAGGGTAAGAGAAAGCACACAAATGTGTCCGATTATTATTTTACAGAAGCTAGCGAAGATGCTTAAATGTATGTGAGAACCCCCGGTAAGATGATGCAATACCCATCAAACAAGGACAAGAGCAAAGTCAGGGTTCTGATCACTGGTGTAATTTTTTTGTCTAAAGCATTAGATAAAACAGCAGATCTCTACAACAGTACGATGTGGTAAGTGAAGAAAAATGTCACAAACATCCAAGAGCTGTTTCACTGAGAGCATCATGTTTTCTGGAGCTTCTGTGCATCTGACCATGCCACATTCTACCTGAAGTGCCCTTCTCCCTCCACCCCACCTCCCTGCCCTTCCTTGGCACGGTCCTCCCTTCTTCAAGGAAGCCTTCTCTGACCTCATCTTCTAGTGCATGCAGAATACCCACAGATAGAGCAATGTTTCATAATGTATGGTAATTATGCATTTTTTAGTCCTCTTCTCCCACTGATGCAAAGCCGTTCCTTGAAGGAAGGGACCAGGTCTTATTTTACTTTATTTCTCCACTGTCTGGCATGCAATAAAATTTGTTAAATAATTGGGAGTAGCATAAAATTTGTTACAGAAGATTCAGCAATGCTATGAAGAAAAGAATGACCTTCACTTAACACCCAAAGCATATCTTACATAACTGGTAAACCCCATCTACACAGTGGTCAATAAAACTTTAAAGTAATTTTCAGCTTTGTAAGTGAAAACTTTAAGTCATACTTTTATTGCATGACCTCATAAAAATCTATGTATGAGAAAAGAACAAATAAATGGAGCTGTAATGGCAGTCCTGAGCATTGAAATGATTATTACAGAAACCAGTTAGAAAAGACTGGAGGCAAAGTTCTATCCGATTATACTTTGCAGCTAACCTAAAGGAGAGATTAAGGAGTGAATAGGATTTACTTCTCTTAGTGTAAGTCAACCAATCAACAAATTTTTGTTAAGCATCTTTAGCATATTATTCTAAATTACTTAGTTTCTCTAGGTTTTGAGATGAATTGGTAGGGGAATTTGACTTGGTGAAGCAAAGATGGTTGGTTCTAAGCAAACCAGTAGACTAAACTTAAAAAGATAAACCTTTTTCTTTTGTTAATGGCCAGGCCAATACCATTTGTAAGATGTGGATATGGACATTGCATTGTATGGCTTTTTATAGCAATTAACTGAAGACACAAACAAGGGATTTTGAAAGGAAAGTATCAACTTAGTATTGATAAATAATGCTCTGTTGCTACTACCACAGATGTGATCTGTTTGGATGGGTAAAAGCTTTAGAAGATAACTACATGTTATGAGGATACCCCTCCTCAACTCAGACTTAATGTGGCTAAGGAAAGGATCTTCTTCTCCTGCCCCTGCTCCATAAATCCTATTTTCAAATTTCTTATTTCAACAAATAGTACTGTTTTAGTTACCTAGGCTTAAAATGTTCAAGTCAATCTTAAATTTTTCTTCATCTTTGTTCCAATGCTTTGTCAGCCATGTATTGCGAATCATTTTGGGTGCATTCACTTCTATCATTTTTGCTACGTCTTCATTGCTACCACCCAAACTCAAGCTTTTCTCTTGGTTTATTGCATCTGTCTCCAAACTCATAGCTCCTCTGCCTCTAATTTGGCCTCCTGTCACTGCTAGATTAACACTAATTTCACCATATCCCCTCATAAAACTGCCATTTATTACAGAATAGAATCCATACTTCTCCATTAAGCTGGGGTTGAGGGTGCAATATCTCATTACCATCTCCAAGAGCAAAGCCTGGCCCTTGGGACTTCAGAGAAGATTCTGGTTCAAAACTTAAGACCCTTATTTTGAACATAAGTTTCAGATAACACAGATGCATGTTGCTTTACATTAAATTTACCTGCCAACTGTTTAGTCTGGCTTGCATTTTCAATCTGTTTTGTACGAGATGAGGCTGACTTTTCCTTTTCATTCTTATTTGCGCTGTTTTCCAGGGAGGAAAGCTTTTCAGCTGCAGCTTTCTTGGCTTCTAGTTTCCTTTGTCGGCATGTCTTGACTGGCTCTGCTAACATCCGGACTTTTCGCCGAAAAGAACTCAGCACCTGAATGGCACCATTTTGTTTCTTCTTCTCTTGAGCTTCCACACTCCCAAACTCATCCACGTCAGAGACTTTGTAGAGAGGCAGAACATGGAGCTGCTCATCCTCAGGTTTTCCTCCAATTTCTCGATTGTCTTCTCTAGTGAGGGTGCATACCTGGTAGGAAAATAAGACAGTACCGCCTCAGTTTCAGTCCAAAAGACACGTGTGTGCGCGTGTGCGCACGTGTGTGCGTGTGTGTGTGTGTGTGTCTGTGTGTGTGTAACTTTCTCCCTGTCACTATTTAGATTTGTGGTGGTGGTCTCCTGGACCAGATCGGTAACAGGCATATTACCATGAACCACGTCTTTCTGTTCTTAAGGGAGGTTGCATTAAAATGGTACAGGGAGATAGACAAGTCCATGTTGACTTTTTTTTTCCCCTTTTCTTTTTTTGAGTCTTATCAGGAAATGTTACCAGTGGTGACTTTGTTCTTCAAATATATTTTTGATTCTAAGGGAAGAAGCGACACTCCCACCAAAATGGAGCAATCTCCCACCTTTCACACTTGAAACATAGATGTGAGAGATGTGACACCTCTTCAAGAAGGGGCTAAAAGGTTCTTCCACCAAATGATTTCCTGTTTTGCTAGTTATCACAGTCACCTAATCTCATACTTTTGTACACAAAGAAATTTCACATCCTTCCTCACACCGGACTCCTAACTCCCCTTTCGTTGCTCTTAAGACATTTCCACAAGCTACCAAAGTGAAATCTAAGTAATGTAAAACTGAAGATACAGTTGCTCTAGGGGATGTGTAACTCAACTCTGCATCTACCTTCCTCTTCTCTCCTTTTCTGTACTTGTCAAGACTAACTTACTGTTGTTCCTCTCTCTTTTCTCTTCTAAGCTATTGCACCATACAAGGGGCTCTTCCAAAAATGGGTAAAGTCTACCTCTCTTGCTTTGCTAACTTGATGGTCCCTTTTTCTCTTTTGTTAGCCACAGTTATATTGGTGTTGATGGGAGATTATTTGTTGGCTTTAAAATACTAGCTTTTAGTATTTAGTGTTTTTGAGTGATGCAGAAAACATGATCATGATTATTTAAAGTACAGGAAATATAAAATTACTGGAAGATACTCTTGAAAGGAATGTGATAACAGACTTACCTTGATAGACAAGTTTAACACGAGATGGGACTAAAACGAGTTTTTCACTTCCAATACATAAATAAGTCTTCCAAATCCACATCTCTAAGCACTTGCCACCTTTTCTCACGTGTGTGTCCCTACTCTCTTCTTACCTAGTGCTGCTTTCCCTTGCACCTCGTGGAAACCGTGACCTATTAGAGGCAAAGTCCCCTTTACGCAGAACCTTTCTCACCTCTGCCTTCTCTCCATCACCTTGCTAGCGTGAAACATGGCTATCTTTAGAACCTACTATGGCTCTGATTATTATTTATTTCTTCTTCCTAGAATCTAGCCTAGCCTTCTAATAGTGAGCAAGTGTTCAACACATAATTAGTGACAATTTTAGATATTGTGGATGATAAGCTGCCTTGTTGGTCCTCCTGGTCAGAAGTCCGCACGCTAATCTGCCTCACAGCCAGTTTTTGCATGGCCAGTGAACTAAGAGTGTTTTTTGCATTTTTAATAATAATAAAAAAATAATGTGGTGGAGATCCTATGTGGCCTGCGAAGCCTAAAAATCTACTAACTTTCCTTTAATTAAAAAAAAAACAAAACTTTCTGACCCCTGCTCTAGACCATTAAACCAATACCTTTTCTGCTTCTCAAAAACTTCATACCTAGGTTCCGTAAATTACTTCCACTATTGTTTACCATCTCCCTGGGGTTCTTGTCTACCCGAGACTATGACTTTGGTCTCTGTATTCTGTTTTTCATCTTAAGTCTCATTGGTCATCTTCCTCAACTACACATATATCCATGTTGATGACGCATTAGGTAGATTATAGTTTCTTCACCTAAACTTTTTCATTCTTTATCTCCACCCTGGTTTCTCTCTCTCCACGCAAGGCCACACCATGGACTCTCAGTGTTGGACACTGCTCCACCCTAAGACCATATTCATTTTCTCCACTTATCAAGACCTCCAATTATACGGCCCAATCTACTTCACCCACTATGCTATGTAGTTAAAATGGGCTCTTCTGTACTTTGAATTTTTTACAGTAGTTACTATGCCACAGAAGGGTATTTTTCATTTGCACTTCTCTCTGCAAGGTGGACTGGTGCCTTGACTTGTATACGGCTTTTTACTTTACTGATTATAACCTACCAGATACCTGACACTGAATTTTGAAAGAACTTTTGGCAGCTAATAGTAGCTGGCAATGCCTAGTCACTGGTTTAGCTTTGCATCAACCATGCTTTTCCTGTGCTTGTCAACAGATTTCTAGTAATGTGCCAACCCATTATGAGAGTACTAGATATGCCAAACAAGGTCACCTTTGCAACAGCAATTCATTCATGAAAACACTTGTGCAATGACACCTGTAGAGAACATATTACTCTAATCACATGCTACTAACTTGCAGCCTTTCACTCTTTCACAGGATGTGCTGCTAACCCATCCTGTGCCCCACTTACCAATGTGCTGCCATTCTGCATGTTGTGTAAGTCCCTATGGGCATGAGCGCAGAAGTCCAAACATGCAGTGACCCCTGAGAATGGTCGGCCTTCCTTTAGACCCAGTCGGCACTCTGGTGCTCTGTGTTCATATTCAATCTGAAAAATAAAAGTGTGTGTGTGAATGGGGACATACTTAGGCATTTGAAATTCTTAAGCTACATTTGAGAAAATAGTGTAAAACCTGTGTACTGAACAGGTCAAAAAGACTCCTTAGTATTTTGGCTATTTAGAACTTTAAAAAAAATGTTGCATATTTTATATCCAGAAATACAATAGAATGATACAAAATAGGCCAAACATTTTGATATGGTAAAGTATTTATTTTACAGTGTTGAGGTATAATTGATATACATTAAACAGCATATATTTAAAGTGTACCCACTTGATGAATTTTGACATGCATATACGTAAAACCATTGCAACAATAAAAATAATGTACATAGCCATCACTTCCAAAGTTTCCTCCTTCCCTTTTTAATTCACGCTTCCTTTGTTCCCAGGTAACTACTGATCTGCTGTCACTACAGATTACTTTGGATTTTCTAGAATTTTATATAAGTGGACCTATTTTGAGTATATTTTTATATATGATGAAGATTAAGAGTCAAGGTTAATTTTTTTCCATATGGCTATCCAACTGTTCAAACACTACTGGATAAAAAGATTATCCTTTGCCACTAAATTGCCTTTATCAAAAATCAGTTGACTGTACATGCTGGATCTATTTCTGAACTTTCTATTCTGATCTTTTGGTATATAACAGTGTGTTGGGAGGTGTGTGTATATATGATAATACACGGTCTTGATTACTAGTAAATATGGACCCTTAGTAATCTTGAAATCAGGGAGTAGAAATCTTCAAATTCTGGTATTTTTGAAAATTCTCTATTTCAGATCCTTTGCATTTCTCTCTATGTATTTTAGAATCACCTTGTCAATTCCTTCAAAACACTTGGTAACCTTTTGATAGGTACTGAATCCACTGATTGACTTGGGGAACGTAATAAATCTATCTTTCCAGTTTGGGTCTTCTTAAATTTCAGCAATGGGTTTTCAGTGCGTAGGTCTTGTACATTTTTGTCAAATGTCAAATTTTTATGCATAAGAATTTCATATTTTTGATGCTATTTGCTATTGGTTTTCACTACAATTTTTAATTGTTTATTGCTAGTACCTAGAAATACAATTCATTTTTTTACTTTGCAACTTTGCTAAACCATTTATTAGTACTAGGAGTTTTTTGGTAGATTCTTTGGGACTTTCTACATAGATAAGCATGTTGTCTACATATAAGCACACTTTCATTTCTTCCTATTCAATCTGTATGCTTCTTGTTTTTTTCTTGCCTATTACCCTGTCTAAAATTCTCAGTTAGATGTTAATAGAAGTGGTAAAAATGGATGTCCTTGTCTTGTTTCTAGTCTTAGGGGTAAAGCAGTCAGTCTTTCACTATTAAGTTTGAAGTTAGCTTTTGGTTTTTCAATTATTCCCCTTATCAGACTGAGAAAGTTCCCTTCTATGGGTGTTGAATATTGCTAAATGCTTTTTTCCTCTATCTATTGAGATAATCATATTTTCCCCATTACGTTGGCTATTATGGTGCATCACATTGATTGATTTTTGAATGTTAAAGCATTCCTGAAATAAACTCCATTTGGGCTGTATTATCCCTTTTACACATTGTTGTGTCTAATCACTAAAATTTTGTTAAGAATTTGCACATCAATATTTATGAAGAACAATGGACTATGTAATCTTTTTTCTTTAAAGCCTTTGTCTAGTTCTACTATCAAGTTATTTCCAGCTTCATAAAATGAGTTGGACGTTTACTCCTTTTCTATTTTTCTAGAAGAGTTTCCACTGAATTGTTATTTCTTCCTTAAATAATGAGTCAAGTTTGGAAGGGAAATTATCTGAGCCTGGAGTTTTTAGGAAAGTTTTTAACTATAATTTCAATGTCTTTAATAGATATAGGATGATTTGTGGTATTTATTTTTTTCTTCAGTAAGCTTTGGTAATTTGTATGTGTTTAAAAATTATTTATTTATTTATTTATTTAGAGCACAAGCTAACAGGGAGGGGCAGAGAGAGAGAGAGAGAGAGAGAGAGAGAGAGAGAATCCTAAGCAGACCCTGCACTGAGTGCAGAACACAATGTGGGGCTCAATCTTATGACCCTATGATCATGACCTTAGCTGAAATCAAGAGTTGGATGCTTAACCAATTGAGCCACCCAGGCACTCTGGTAATTATTGTCTTTTAAGTACTTTGCTCATTCCATGTAAATTGTTGAATTTATTGGCATATAGCTTCAATAATATGTCTTTATTTTTCTTTTAATGTCAGTAGGATCTGTAGTAATGTCTTGTCTCTAGATATTGGCAATTTGTGCCTTTTCTTTTTTCCTGATTGAATTGACTCAAAGTACCAGCTTTTGGTTTCACTGATTTATTCTCGTTTCCGTATTTCATTTCATTGATTTCTGTTGTTTAGTTTTTCATTCCTTCCACCTTTTAGGGCTCAAATTGCTCCCCTTTTCCAAGTTTCTTAGAGTAGAAGCCTGGATCATTAATTTGAGACTTTATAATTTTCTAATAAGTGTTCAACGCTATAAATGTTTAAGCAAGGCATAGACATCATCCCGCAAATTTCAATGTCATGGCTTCATTTTCATTCAGTTTGAAATACTTTCTAATTTCCCTTGTGATTTATTCTTTGGCTCATAGGTCATTTAGAAGTATGTTGAATTTATATATATATATTCTTTTCTGCTATTTGTTATATATTTGTCTTATCTTTCATTTGGTTCCATATTCCTTTCAAGAACCTTTTTGGATTGATTCCATTCTTTTTATCTCTTTACTGATGGATTAGCTATACACCCCCACCCCCAGTGGCTGCTTGCCTTAAGGTTTACAGTATATTCTGTCACTTCTCACAGTCTACATTCAAGAAATAGGACACCACTGTATATATAACATGAGAACCTTACAACAGTATACTTTCAATTCCCCAGCCTCTATGCTACTTCTACATGTTATAAACTTCAAAATGCATTGTTTTTTAAATAGCAAATTATCTTTTAAAGAAATTTTTAAAATAAGGATAAAGGTTTTTTATTCACATATCTACTGTTTATGATGTTTTCCATTCCTTTTCGTCAATATAGATTTCTATCTGGTATCATTTTCTTTCTGCTGGAGGGCTTCCTTTAACATTTTTCAAGTGTTATTAGTCTGCTCATGGTAAATTATTTCAGCTTTTGTAAGTTTGAAAAAAAATACTTTGCCTTTACTTTTGAGAGTTGTTTTTACTGGGTAGAGATTTCTAGGTTGACAGTTTTTTGCTCTTTCAGAACTTTAAAGATGTTTCTCCTTTTTTTTTCTTACATTTTTCTCTGATGAGAAGTTTAACTTTAGCAATGAGACTTTATAAAATCAAGGAAAAAAGCAAGGGAAGAGCATTTAGATATGAAAAATAAGGATAATATATTCAGTTGGGGGAGGAGACAAAAATCAAATGGTAGGTTTTGACAGCATCCATAACCTTAACAGGTCTTCCCATGTACTGTGTGGAAAGATCACGTGGCTGTTTTTTTGATCTCTATTAAGACATATTAAGACATACAGATGAACATTACCACTAGTAGCTACCATGCAATATACAAAACACTTTATCCATTCACAGCCATTGATTGATTTAATTTAGATAGACATTACATCTATTTTTTACGTATTTTTTTAATGTATGAGTATTTATGTATTTACATTTTTTATTTTTATTTTTTTCCTTTTCATTTTTTTATTTAAATTCTAGTTGACATAGATGGTAAAATTGGTTTCAGGTATAGAATTTAGTGATTCATCACTTACATATAACATCCAGTGTTCATCACAACAAGTGCCCTCCTTAATACCCATCACCCATTTAGTCCACCCCCCACCCTCCTCCTTCCATCAACCCTCAGTTTATTCTCTATAGTTAAGAGTCTCTTATGATTTGATTTTTTTCCTCTCCATATGTTCATTCATTTCATTTTTTTTAAATTCCACACATGAGTGAAATCAGATGGTATTTGTCTTTCTCTGACTTATTTTGTTTAGCATAATACACTCTAGCTCCATTCACATCTCTGCAAATGGCAAAATTTCCTTCTTTTTGATGGCTGAGTAATATTCCATTATACAAACATATTATGGAAGAATGCATAACATGAGATCTACCATTAAAGTTTTAAGTGTCTAATACATTAGTGTTGACGATAGGTATGTATCATTTTCCCATTTTGCCCCCAAACTTACTTTTCCTCACTGACTCCAAATACTAGTTAATAGAACCATCTGTCCAAGCCAGAAATTTGGTGGATCCTGAAATTTACCTTCTGCTTGTCCTCAAATCCATTGGTCACTAAGTTCTGTATGTTCTACCTCAGATATTTCACATACTTATTTTCTTTATTCTATCACTACTGCCATTTCTTTAATTTAGGATTTTAACATCTCTTGGCCAATGACTACACTAGCTTACTTCTCTAATTTAATCTTACACTAACCTAAGTTGTATTTCATTTAATTTGGCTTGTTGAGTGAAATTTTTTTTTCATTTTTTTATGTTACTCATCATACGGTACTTCACTAATTTTTGATGTAGTGTTCTTTTTAAATTAAATCACCCTCCTCTGCCCCAACACACACTTAAAATGCCCCAATGGTAGCCTTCTTACATACAGGATAAAGTTCAAAGATTTTTATATGGTCTCCAAGGCTATTTGTGACCTTAGTTGTCTCTACTTTCAGGGAGAACTTTTTTGTTCCTTCAGAAATGTGCATACCTCTATTCCAGCTGTAACTGCTATTTTATCTATCTGTCTCCTCTAAAGAAGGAATTCCTTAAAGACAGAAACCCTACATTGCTCATCTTTATGTCCACAGTGACTAAATACAGTATCTAGTTTATGACATATATATATATTTAATATATATAACATATACTAAATATGGTATCTAGCTTATATCCATTTAATGCTTCTGTTGTTGATGTTATGACAGGGGAGAATTTACAATTTTTTTTCCTCCTTCATGAACATTTCTGAACAAATCACCTAGCCTTCCAAATAGGTACAGCCTAGAACACACCTATAAAATAGGAAAAAGATGTTTTTGCTTGGTTCATGGAGCCAAGGCCAATCAAAAAGAAGAGAATCCAGCAAAATCTGATCTATCTGGACACATGTATGTACACTTACAAAGCAGTACACTCATAGGTTAATATGTATAGACATATATGTGAAAACAGTTACTATTAATAGGTGGTTAGAACCTACAATTTGGGCCACATAATTTTAGTTAACCATCAAAGTGTGCTTACAGAAGAGATATGAGAACAAGATTAGTGGATAGAACAGCTTGTGAGACTTAAAAGCTCATTATCTTTACGGATTAAAAGACCAAAAATACGCTCTTTTGGATGATATAATTCCTATGTACCAGAAACAGAACAGTGTGGCTTCACTAATTGGGAAGAGGAAAATTTAGAAAAATAAAGGAAAATCATTGCTTCAAAAATATTTCTGGAAGTATGTAGGCCATCAATAATAAGTAAACTGTTCCAATCATTGTCAATTATTTTTAATAAACTTACCTGATTATTATATGCATCAGGTGCAAGTTTCTTGTATGTTGGTGCCATAAGAGTGGACAGGTTTTGTAAATGAGACTCCAGTTTCTCTTCCTGTATAAAATGAATAACTCTACTTATTAAATTCTAAATCCTTTCTATATGTAAGAGATGCTATCAGTTAAATTTTTCCTGCTACATCTTAGATCCAAATGACAATATATTGTGTCTTTCTTATTAAGTAATTAAAGTTCCTTAACATGACTATTTCTAAGTAAAAAGTATAAACCATATATCATCTATTTTTGTATGTGTTATCAAAATATCTAGCTCTTTGGTATTTTTCTATTAATCAATTTTGTACTCTGCATGCAGATATTTGGCATTTTATAAATATAAGCCTATGCTAGTAATAGGATAAGGAGAATGAAGCCATATGATCTTAAAGAGGTCACATTCTCCACTCCTTCTCCAATCAGCTGCCATGGAAGATGAGCTATTGAAAGGATTTGTTTGGTTCATCTATTTTCAATCTTTATATTTTTAAATGTTTATAAAAATAGCATTCAAAATTTGAGAAGATCTTTCCACCGAACTAAAAGTTAGTAGATGCTTCAAATATGGATAAAACTCTCAGAACTAGAATGTGCTATATATGCAGAACTTTGTAAAGTTTACTTGAAAGGAGAAATGTTCAGTTACACTCCCTCCTCCCTACAAAGAGCAGATTTTCCAGGTAAGATGCTTATAAAATGGTAGATGTAACTACCTGGCAGAGTTATACTTATTTGTAGTTTAGAAGGTGAGAAGGTTTCTAAGCCAAGCTCTCCTACCTACCTGAGGGAGGATGTTCCTAGCCATTTCTTGGATTTGCTTTATATTAAATCTAGTGAAAGTGATAAACATTTATAAAATAGTGGTAAAACCCTCCAGTATGGAAAATTAAAGTCGTTGATGATATGTAAAATTGCTACACTTCATTAGGCTTATTATTTGTATTTTTTTTTATGAAAAGGGACATCTAGCCCATTTAATATAGTTTAAAAATATAATCCTGTGAAAAAATTTATATCATGATTTCACGAGTTTCCGTACTTCACTAAATTTCCACTTATAGTCACAGATAATAAAGCTAACACATTTTTCATTTAGAGGGAAATATCAATATTATACATAGTATAACTATATTTCAATTGCATTTAAAGTTTGAAAAGATAATTATAAGGTTCATAGAGTCACTAAAAATTTGGTCATATCTAAATGGTAAACATTTGGGGGGTTTTTGATTATTCAATTAGCATACACTAGAAGCTATACCCAAAGGTTATTAAAATTGGTATACATCTGTAAATTATATTTTGAGAAATTTATGTTTTAGTTACTTGAACGCATTCATTATGATAACTTTAAACTATCAAATCTCATGGTATGAAAATGTGATGAGAAGTGGTCTTTATTGAATGTGGCAGTGATGAACATGACTTCTGTAATTCAGGTTTGAAAAATGAAAGTTTTAACAATAAAATGTTACCACTTGGTTTTAATACCAGTGATGGCTGTTTAAAACTCTGGAATTAACATAAAAGATAAGTACAAAAGGCCATAAGGTATGAAGAGTTTATATTGTTCAAACTTTACTACTTTGGTATCACATGGTTATTATTATTATGCTAATTTTATCAAATATATAATGTGTATCTACAGTATAGTAAAATTCTGATGTACCTCTGAGATGAAATTCTCTATGTTAATGAGAATTTAACAGAGTATGTTATACTGTTCACTTCATCTGTACTCATCAATTCTCCCCCAAAATTAAAGAGATTATATATCAGGAAGTAAACAAACCTCTTTTGGGTCATCCCCAAGCAGCTTAAATTTTCTTGGGATCTTGCTTCTGGCAAACTTACATCCATTGTAGTACATGCTCCATGAACAACCAAAAGAAAAGGAGGCACCACAGGTATCGGGATCCAGCCCTTGACAGGCACAGGTTCTCCTGAGGAATTAAAGCACCAAGTTCATAGATAATCGATATCGAACACTTATCTAGGCTACCAATCTTGTATTCTGGACGTCTGCATGCAAAAAGGAGTGTAAATTAGGTTTAAAAGAAGTTTATATTAAGCTTGCCATAACCACATCAGAAAAGAACTATTTTAATTGATTTTAAAACACAATTTAAACAAACTTTTTATTGTAGCATAATATACAGAAAAAGTACACATAATTTTACAGCTCGCAAATGCTCACAAATAAAACATACCCAAGTAAATAGCACCCAAAGTAAGAAACAAATATACACTAGCACTCCAGAATCTCTTCTATACTTCCAGGCATTGTCTATAACAATAACTTCTGTCAGAAGAGTTTTGCCTATTTTTATATTATATATATAGTGTACTATATGTGTATGTATATATGTATGCATAGTTTTGCATATTTTTATACTATATGTAGTATATATATACAATTTTGCTCACTCATATATATATATATATACACACTATATTAAATTTTTATTTATATGGTATACCATGTTTTTTATTTATATATGTAGTACAAAAATGGTAAAACTATATATATGTACACAGATACAATTATATTGTATAAGCTTATTTGTGTCTTGTTATTTTTGTTCAACATATGTTTGGGATATCCATCCATATTGTTGCATATAAGTGTACTTTTTCATGTATTTATTCATTGAATACAATTTTCCATTTTATGAATATTTCACAAAATAATCATTCTACCATTGATGGGCATTGGAGTGCTTTCTAGTTTTTGGCTAAAATACAGTACTGTGACAGATATACCCTAAGGGCAATAAACAAACAGAAAAAACTAGCAAAGAACCCAAAGAACAAAAATGATAAAATAACCTACTAGGAAAACTTACTCAGTAGGTATTTTTTTCAGCTTTACTGAGGTATAATTTGCAAACAGTAAGATATTTAAAGTGTACAACATGATTTGATGTATGTGTACATTGTGAAAGGATTTGCCCACTGAGTAAATATATCCCTCACCTTTTTAATGCCCCCCTTTTTGAAAAGAACATTTAAGTTGTATTCTTTTAGTAAACTGCAATTATATAATACCTGTGTTATCAACTATAGTCTCCATGTTACACATTAGATCCACAGACGTCATTCATTTTATAACTGAAAGATTGTACCCTTTTATCAACCTTTCCCTATTTCCCTTACTCCCAAGCCTCTCACAGCCACTTTATTTTTTATTATTTTTTAAGATTTTTTATTTGAGAGAGAGCATGCACACAAAAAGGGGTAGGAAGAGGAAGAGGGAAAGAATCCCAAGCAAACTTCGTGCTCAGTGCAGAGCCCCATGTGGGGTTCAATCTCATGATCCCTGAGATTATGACCCGAACAGAAACCAAGAGTCAGATGCTCAACAGACTGAGCCACCCAGGTGCCCTCACAACCACTTCTCTACTCTGTTTCAGAGTTCAGCTTTTTTGTTTTTCTTTTTGATTCCACACATAAGTGAAATCATGTATTTTTCTTTCTCTGTCTGGCTTATTTCACTTAGCACAATGTTCTCTAGGTTCATCCATGTTGTTACAAATTACAAGATTCCCCGCCTCTTCAAGGCTGAATAATAACTTGTTTTCCCTCTCCCTCCATACCACATTTACCCATTGGTGGACACGTAGGTTGTCTCCACACCTTGGTTATTATGAATAATGCTGCAATGAAGTGCAGAAATCTCTTTGAGATAATGATTTCATTTCCTTTGGATGTATACTCAGAAGTGGGATTGCTGGATCATATGGAAGTTCTATTAACTTTCTGAGGACTCTCCATACTGGCTGTTAACAGTTTATGCTTTCACTAATAGTGTACAAGGATTTCCTTTTCTCCACCTTCTTGCTAACATTCTTGTCTTTTTTGGTAAAAGATATGCTAACAGGATCAGGTGATAGATGGTATCTCATTGTGGTTTTGATTTATATTTCTCCAGTGATTAGTGATGTTGAACACCTTTTCATGTACCTGTTTGCCATTTGTATGCATTCTCTATAAAAATGTCTACTCAGGTCCTTTGCCTGTTTTTTTTTTAATTGAATTTTATAGATTCCTTGTATATTTGGGATATTAGCCTCTTTCTAGATATATTATTTGCAAATATTTTCTCCCATTCAATAGATTACTTTTTTTTTTTTTTAAAGGTTTATTTATTTGACAGAAAGATACAGCTAGAGAGGGAACACAAGCAGGGGGAGGGGGAGAGGGAGAAGCAGGCTCCAACGCGGGGCTCGATTCTAGGACTCTGGGATCATGACCTGAGCCGAAGGCAGACGCCCAACGACTCAGCCACCCAGGCGTCCCAGATTACCTCTTCATTTTGTTGATGGTTTCCTCTATTGTCCAGTTTTTTGGTTTGATGTAGTCATACTTATTTTGCTTTTGGTGCCTTTGTTTTTGGAATGCAAAAAAAAAAAGAACACATTAAGATCAATTCCAAGAAGTTTACCGCTATGTTTTTTTCTGGGAGTTTTACAGTTTCAGGTCTTGTGTTCAAAACTTTAATCCATTTTAAGTTGATTTTTGTGTATAGTCTAAGAGAGGTCTGGTTTCATTCTTTTAGGTGTGATCCCTACTTTTCCCAATACCATTTATTGAAGAAATGATCCTTCCCTCATTGTATAGTCTTGGCTCCATTAAAAAAAAAAAAATGACCACATTTGCATACATGTATTTGTCGGCTCTGCATTCTCCATTAATCTGTGTGTCTGTTTTGTTGCCAGTATCATACTGTTTTAATTACTATAGGTTTGTGGATATAGTTTGAAATCAGGAAGTAAGGACTGTCTTTTTCATTCTCAAGATCGCTTTGACTCTTTGGGGTCATTTGTGATTCCATATAAATTTAGGATTTTTTTCTATTACCATGAAAAATGCAGTTGGAATTTTGGGATTGCACTGAATTTGCAGATTGCTTTGGGTACTATGGGAATGTTAACAATATTGATTCTTCCAATCCATGAACATAGACTATCTTTCCATTTATTTGTGTCCTTTTTGATTTCTTTCATCAATCTTTTTTTTTTTTGAGACATCAATCTTTTGTGGTTTTCAGTATACAGATTTTTCATCTCCTTGCTTAAATTTATTCCTAGCTGTTTTCTTTTTCTTTTGTAAATGAGATTATTTCCTTACTTTCTCTGTTAGTTCATTGTTAGTATATAGAAACACAACTGATTTTTGTATATGGATGTATCCTGCAACTTTACTGAATTTGTTTATTAGTTCTAACAGTTTTTGGTGGAATCTTTAGAATTTTCTATATATAATGTCATCTGCAAATAGTGATAGCTTTACTTCTTCCTTTCTGATTTGGATTCCTATTATTTTATTTTCTTGCCTGATTGTTCTAGCTAGTATTTCGAATTACATATTGAATAAAAGTGATGAGAGTAGGCATTTTTTGTATTGTTCCTGATCTTAGAGGAAAACCTTTCAGCTGTTCATCACTGAGTATGATGTTAGCTGTGGCTTTCTCATATATGGCCTTTATTATGTTGAGATATTTTCCTTCTGTACTCAGTTTTTATTATGAAAGGATGTTGAACTTTGTCAAATACTTTTTTCTGGGCTTCTTAAATGATATCATTTTATCCTTAATTTTGTTCATGTGGAATATTGCATTGATTGATTGGGTATATTGAATTATTCTTACATCCCTGGAGTAAATCCCACTTGATCATCGTATATGATCCTTTTAATGTACTAGTGGACTTGGTTTGCTAATATTATGTTGAAAGGTTTTGCATTTAATTTTTCATTGGATATTGGCAGGTAATTTTATTTTATTTTTTTGTAGTGTCTTTGGTTTTGGTATCATTGTAATGCTAGTCTTATAAAATGTTTGGTTCTTCAAGTCTTTGAAAGAGTTTGAGAAGGATTGCTAACCCATCTTCAAATGTTTGGTAGAAATCACCACTAAAGCCATCTGATCCTGGGCTTTTCTTTGTTGTGAGGTTTTTGATTACTGACTCAATCTCCTTACTAGTAATTGGTCTATTTAGATTTTCTATTTCTTCATGATTCAGTCTTGGTAAGTTGTATGTGTCTAGGAATTTAGCCACTTCCTCTAGGTTGTTCAACCTGTGGGTGTACAATCGTTCATAGTATTTGCTTATAATATTTTATATTTGTGTGATAACAGTCGAAATGCCTTCTCTTTCATTTATAGTTGTTATTTCTTTGGGTCCTCCTTTTTTCTTGGTAAGGGTAGTTAAAGGTTTACTATTTTGTTTATATTTTCAAAAAAGTAGCTTAGTTTCATTCATCTTTTTTATCTTTTTATTCTCTATTTCATTTATTTCCACTCTTATTCTTGTTATTTCCTTCCTTCTGCTAACTTTGGGCTTTGTTCTTCTTTCTTTCTTAATGTTGATATTTATTACTATGAAGTCTCATTTTAAAACTGCTTTTGTTACAGTCCATAAATTTTGGTATATTTGTTTCAAGATTTTTTTTTAGCTATTATTTCCTGAATAAGTGTTCTGCTCTTCTCTCTTTTGTCTCCTTCTAGGGCCTTTGTATTGTGTATATTGGTCCTCTTCTGGTGTCCCATAAATTCCTTAAGCCATCTTCACTCTTTTTCATTCTCTTAAGCTCCTCTAGTGGATTTTTTAGTTTTAGTTATTCTTCAGCTCTGTGACTTATGTTTGGTACTTTAAAAATACTTTCTCTTGTTAAAATTCTTGTTTTGTTTATGCATTGCTGTCCTGACCTCAGTGAACATCACAGTCTTAGGAGTGATATTTTGAAATCATCTAAGTATATTGTGACATGAAGAAGTCACTGTTAAATGTCAAAAAAATGTTCAGTGTAGAATAAGTGTAAAAAAATAAGTAGATATCCTGTAATCTTAATTACAAATAGGAAATAACAATATAAACTCATGGTTTAATAGCTCAAAATCACTCATTCTAAAAAATAATTACTATATCTGCCCACTGAAAATGTCAAAGAGTAACAATATCTCAGTGGTAATGAACATATCTGGGCACAAATTGTGACCTCTAAATATCACTTCTCATCAAAATGAAACAGGTTAAAATCCATAAGTTAATAATGATACTAAAAAGAAAGAACAGACTAACTGATCATTTTGGGTGATTATTAGGACACCAAATCCCCATTCTCAAATTTCACAACTAAAGATATATACCATACATTTATCTGTTAATTTGCTTAAAAACCATATTTAATGGCAATTAAACAGTTGATAAGAAAAAGTTCTTTAAAGAATTCTCGCTAATAAATGCAGAAGGAATGTTATAATTAGAAATTATCATTTTAGAGATGTCAGCCAAAATGGCAGAATAAGGATCTCTGAAATTTCACTCGATAAAAGCACTGAGAATGCTGACTGGTAAATACTGTCAGAATTAACTTTTCAGAAACCTGCAAATTAACAAAGACTTGCAGCATTTCAGTGAATGTTTATGCAAGAAAAGTAATGGAATTTCAATAAGAAGAGTAAGCTCCGTAGTGTTTTAATTTGCCCTATTCCCATTGTTCCCAGAACTCTATGACAGCCTTCAAAACCAACAACCCACATTTATAGTAAAAATCAGCATCCTGGCGACCACTGGAAGGGGTAGAATTAGGTTAGATATCCTCTAATGCTCCATTCCCAGAAAAGTGTCATTATTTTACCTATTAGATAGCTTTGCTAGTAGGGTCTTCTGGAGAACTGTCTTCATTTACCCAACTTGGAGTTCACCTAGTGTGTACAGGTTTTTCCCCAGGAGGTATTAATTGTTAACCACTGTGGCTGCCTGAGGTGGTGGATAACAGGTGGCATTTAAAAAAAAAAAAGCTAATTGAAAGCTTAAAACATGGGAAATAAGATGTCTATAGAAAGCTTTAGAAAAGTTCCAACATGTGTCTGGAAATCCAGAAAGCCATGTACATACATAGGGCTGTATGCCCACTCACAAAAGACATAAGCTCTAAACTGGCTAACTTTGAAGCTCTGCACAAGCAGGGAGTAAAGGGGTAAGGCAGAGTTGTAAACTGCCTGGCTGACTGTTGAAGGCATGCTCCAATATACATCGTTTGGCCAAGACTGGGAGACTTACTGGTTTTAGGTACCTAAGGATCTGTGTCTAATCATTAGGTGACCACTAAGCTAACCAAGCACAGACTTCCACAGCTGTTCATGAGAAAAAATAGAGATTTTACTGAACTAGTTTAGAAGAGTCACTAAACTAACAAAAAGCACCAGCAACAACAACAAATCCTGGGTAAGGCAGAGAATCTAGCTTCCTAAGTAACTACATACTCTAAAATGTCCAGTTTCTAACAATGATAAAACATACAATGAAACAAAGTATGGTCAATACACAGGAAGAAAGAAGTTACTAGGAGCTGTCAGTAAGGAAGTCCAGGTGTAAAACTACTAAACAAAGACACTGAGTTATGATTTCAAGTATGTTCAAAGAACTGAAGGAAGTGACGCTTAAAGAATTAAAAGTAGGAAAACAATGTCTTCTCAAATAGATGAGATAAAAGAAGTAGAAACCATAATAAAACAAGTGGCAATTCTGGAACTGACAAGTAAAATAACTGAAATAAAGTCCATTAGAAGGATTCAACAGTAGATTTGAGTAGGAGACAGAAAAAGCAGTGGGGAGAGAAGCTGAAGATGGGTCAATTGAGAGTATCTGTTCCAAGAAACAGAAAGGGAAAAAAAAAAGGAAGAAAAAAATTAACCTCAGAGACCTGTGGGGATACTGTCAAACATACCAACATATTCATAATAAGCATCCCCAAAGTAGAGGAGGGAAGTAAGAGTGTATGAGGTAGGAAAACTATTTGAAGAAATAATGGTCGAAACTCCCCAAATTTGATGAACATTAATCTATACATTCAAGAAGCTCAGCTAACTCCAAGTAGCATAAAAAGGTGTTCCACACCTAGAATAATTATAACTGTTGAAAGCCAAAGATAAAGAATCTTGAAAGCAGTAAAGAAGAACTCATCATGTACAGGATATTTTCAGTAAGATTAACAGCCAATGATGCATAAGACATAATGGAGGCCAACAGGCACAGAGATGGCATACTTAAATGCTGCAAGAATAAAACTGTCAACTAAGAAATTCTATATCTAGCAAAACTATGCTTTAAAAATGAATAATAAATTAAGGTATGCCCTGACAAATAATCTCAGTGTTTATTGCTATTGGGCCTGCTCTATAAGAAATACTGAATGAAGTCCTTCAGACTGAGAGGAAACTGGACAGCAACTTAAATCCACAGGAAAACATAAAGAACACTGGTAAAAGTAAATACATAAGTAAACAAAAAAAGACCTTATATGTGTATTGTTTTTAACTCTTTTTCTATCTGATTTAAAGGCAACTGTATAAAGCAGTAATTATAAATCTGTGTTAATGTATATACAATGCATAAAACTGTATGACAATAAAAGCACAAAGGAAAAGGGGCAAAGGGAGCTATGTAGTAATAGTTTCTGTACAATATTGTAATTAAATTGGTATTACTCTAAATTAGATTGTTATAACTCCAAAAAATATTGTAAAAGAGTGGCAAGGAAGTGAAAATGGTACACTAGAAAACATCTACCGAACACAAAAGTAAAGGAAGAATAGTGAAACAAAATACATATAGAAACCAATAATAAATTGGCAGACATAAATCCTACTTCAGTAATTACATTTACTGTATATGGTTTAAATAATACAATTAAAAAGCAAAAATGGGAAAATGGATTAAAATTTCAACTATATGTCATCTTTAAGAGACATGACTTAGTTTTAAAGATACAAATAGGCGGAAAGTAAGTGGATAGAAAAAATGTTTCATGCAAATAGTGATCAAAATAGAACTGGAGTGGCTATACTAATATCAGACAAAGTAGGACTTAAGACAATATTATTACCAGAAAAAAGTACATTTTATAAAAGGGTCAGTCCATTAAGATGTAACAATTATATATATGAACCTAAAAATAGAGTACCAAAATACATAAAGTAAAAAATGACAGAAGTAAAAGGAAAAATAGATTATTCAATACTCCACTTTCAACAGTGGATATAACAACTAGACAAAATTAAGGAAGAAAAACACGGGAAATCAACTGAGCTAACCAATATCCAGAGAACACTCCGCCAAGCAGCAGAATGCATTCTTCTCAAGTGTGCATGGAACATTCTCCAGGACAGATTATATGTCATATCATAAATAAGTCTATCAAAATTTAAATGAATAAAATCATGCAAAGTGTATTCTTTGGTATGAATGGGATGAAATCATAACTGGGGAAGAAGCAAAGTTGGGTAATTAATAAATATGTGTAACACACTTCTAAATAATCAGTGGGTGAAATTAAAATCATAAGGGAAATTAGAAAATACTTTGATAAATGAAAATGAAAAATCAAAATATTAAAACTTTATGGGATGCATATACAGAAGAATTAGAAGAAAATTTATAGTTTTACATACCTATATTTAAAAAGTTCTCAAATCAATAAAATAATCTGCCTTAAAAATCTAGAAAAAGAAGAGCAAACTAAACACAACCAATGAAGGAAACACATTAGAGTGGAAATTGATGAAATAAACAACAGAAAAATAGAGAAAATCAAAGAATCAAAAGTTCTTTGGAAGGATCCAAACTTGAGAAAACCACATAGACTGAATAAGAAAAAAGAGAAGACCCAAACTACTAAAACTGGGCATTAAAAGAGAAAATATACCTTATAAATTATAGGGGAATAATATAAAAATATCGACCAAGTAGATAACCTAGATGAAATGGACAAATTCTTAGACACAAACTACTGAAACTGACTCAAAAAAAAAAAGAGAATATGAATAGAACTACAACTAATAAAAGATTGAGTTAGTAATCAAAAAAACTGCCAATAAAAATAAGCCCAGAAGTACATGACTTTGCTGCTGAATTCCACCCAACATTTAAAGAGTTAGCCCTGGAGTGCCTGGCTGTCTCATTTGGTTGTGTCTGCCTTCAGCTCAGGTCATGATCCCAGGTCCTGGGATTGAGCCCCACTTCTTCCCCCCGCCCCCCCCCCCCCCCCCCCGCTCATGCTCTCTCTCTTTCTCAAATAGATAACAGATAAGATCTTTTTTAAAAAATAAAGAATTAGGGGGCAGGAGCAAGATGGCAGAGGAGGAGACCTAAATTTCATCTGGTCCCAGGAATTCAGCTAGATAGTTATCAAACCATTCTGAACACCTACGAACTCAACAGTAGATCGAAGAAAAGAATAGCAGCAACTCTCTGAACAGAAAAGCGACCACTTTCTGGAAGGTAGGATGTGCGGAGAAGTGAATCAGAGGCGATATTCGGGAGGATAGACGGCAGGGGAGAGGGCCTCCGTCAGCTGCTTCTGGCAAGTGATAGAGCGGCGGAGCCCCAAATCGGAACTTTTAGAAGTCGGCTCCGCTGAGGGACGTCGCTCCAGTGGCTAAGCGGGGGGTGGGGGGGTGGGGTGGAACCCTCGCAGGGACAGTGTAGTCTCAGAACCCTCGAGGTCACAGAAAGACCGGGGGTGCCTGAGTGCGGCTGAGCTCCCAGGTATCGGAGCTGGGAAGCCAGCTGCAGAGAGAGCTGAGGAGCGGGCTCACAGCTCGGGGTTGCCAGAAACCGTGATCCTCGGCACAGTCGGGTCACTGCTCCTCCACCAGGGACCCAACAAGCGGCAGATCCGGGGAGACTCCCCTTCCTCCCCCCGGTGGAGCGGCGCGGGAGCGCACCGCAGGGATCTGCTAGGATTGGAGACTCCACACAGGGTTGTTTGCCAGAAACAGAAACGCTCAGTCACAGGCCCGGTGAGCACGGAGTGCAGCAAGAGAAGAGACGTGGGAGACGCGAGTGATTGACTGCTTCTCCCTGGGGGCGCACTGAGGAGCGGGGCCGGAGTTCTTGGCTCCTCCAGAGCAGAGATTGGGAGGCCGCCATTTCACGCTCCTCCTACAAAGCTGCAGGGAAAGCTTACAGGGAACAAAAGCACCTGAGAGCAAACCGGAGCAGATTAGGTAGCCTCGACCAGGCAAAGACACCTGGGAACCACGGCAATAGGCCCCTCCCCCAGAAGATCTGGAAGAACAGCCAGCCAAGAACAAGATCAATGAGAACAGCAGAACACCAGCACTAGGGGAATACAGCACATAGAATTCGTGGCTTTTTCCCCCCCTTAATTCTTTGGTCTTTCAAAGATAAGTTTTTTAATTTCTTGTTTCTCTATTTTAATTTTTCTTTTTCCTTTTTTCAACAAACATTAATCCCATTTTTAAAAATCTTTTTTATTTTTCATTTTTAGAGTCATATTCTATCCCTTCATAGTAGTTAACCTTCTTTTTGGTTATATATATATTGTTGCCTCTTTAAAATTTTGGGATACAGTTTATTCTAACAGACCAAAATATACCCTAAATCTCTAGTGTATGGCTTTGTTCTAGTCTCCTGCCTGATCATATTCTCTCCTTTTTTTTAATTCCTCTTCTTTCTTTTTTCAACGAATTTATCTTAAAATTCCTTTTATAAAATCTTTTATAATTTTCATCTTTATAGTCATATTCCATCCCTTCATCATATTCACCCTTATTTTTGTACAGATATAAGTTTTTCTTTCTTTAAAATTTTGGGAGGCAGTTTCTTCTAACAGACCAAAATATGCCCAAAATCTAGTGTGTAGCACTGATCTGTGCACCAGCCTGATCATATTTGATCATATTCTTTTTTTTTTTTATCATTTTCTTTTTTCCTTCTTTCCCTCTCTTTTCCCACAGTTTTAGGTCTCTTCTGGTTTGTTTAGTGTATATTCTTCTGGGGTCGTTGTTACCCTGTTAGCATTTTCTTCTCTCATTCATCTATTCTCCTCTGGACAAAATGACAAGACAAAAAAATCACCTCAAAAAAAAGAACAAGAGGCAGTACTGACTGCCAGGGACCAAATCAATACGGACATTAGTAAGATGTCAGAACTAGAGTTCAGAATGACGATTTTAAAGATACTATCTGGGCTTGAAAAAAGCATGGAAGATATTAGAGAAACCCCTTCTGGAGAAATAAAAGAACTAAAATCTAACCAAGTCAAAATCGAAAAGGCTATTAATGAGGTGCAATAAAAAATGGAGGCTCTAAATGCTAGGATAAATGAGGGAGAAGAGAGAATTAGTGATAGAGAAGACCAAATGATGGAAAATAGAGAAGCTGAGAAAAAGAGAGATAAACTACTAGATCACGAGGGCAGAATTCGAGAGATAAGCAATACCATAAGATGAAACAACATTAGAATAATTGGGATCCCAGAAGAAGAAGAAAGAGAGAGGGGCAGAAGGTATATTGGAGCAAATTATAGCAGAGAACTTCCCTAATGTGGGGAAGGAAACAGGCATCAAAATCCAGGAGGCACAGAGAACCCCCCTCAAAATCAATAAAAATGGGTCAACACCCCGACATCTAATAGTAAAACTTATGAGTCTCAGAGACAAAGAGAAAATCCTGAAAGCAGCTCGGGACAAGAGATCTGTAACCTACAATGGTAGAAACATTAGATTGGCAACAGACCTATCCACTAAAACCTGGCAGGCCAGAAAGGACTGGCATGATATATTCAGAGCACTAAATGAGAAAAATATTCAGCCAAGAATAGTATACCCAGCTAGGGTGTCATTGAAAATGGAAGGAGAGATAAAAAGCTTCCAGGACAAACAAAAACTAAAGGAATTTGCAAACACGAAACCAGCCCTACAAGAAATATTGAAAGGGGTCCCCTAAGCAAAGAGAGAGCCTAAAAGCAACATACACCAGAAAGGAACACAGACAAGATACAGTCACAGTTACCTTACAGGCAATACAATGGCACTAAATTCCTATCTTTCAATAGTTACCCTGAATGTAAATGGGCTAAAGGCCCCAATCAAAAGACACAGGCTATCAGACTGGATTAAAAAACAAGACCCATCAATATGCTATCTGCAAGAGATGCATTTTAGGCCCAAAGACACCTCCAGATTGAAAGTGAGGGGGTGGAAAACAATTTACCATGCTAATGGACACCAAAAGAAAGCTGGGGTGGCAATCCTTATGTCAGAAAAATTAGATTTTAAACCAAAGACTATAATAAGAGATGAAGGAGGATACAATATCATACTTAAAGGATCTATCCAACAAGAATATCTAACAACTGTAAATATCTATGCCCCCGACATGGGAGCAGCCAATTATATAAACCAATTAATAGCAAAAGCAAAGAAACACATTGACAACAATACAATAATAGTGGGGGACTTTAACCCCCGTCACTGAAATGGACAGATCATCTAAGCAAAAGATCAACAAGGAAGTAAAGACTTTAAATGACACACTGGACCAAATGGACTTCACAGATATATTCAGAACCTTCCATCCCAAAGCAACAGAATACACATTCTTCTCTAGTGCCCATGGAACATTCTCCAGAATTGATCACATCCTAGGTCACAAATCAGGTCTCAACCTGTACCAAAAGACTGGGATCATTCCCTGCATATTTTCAGACTACAATGCTTTGAAACTAGAACTCAATCACAAGAGGAGAGTCAGAAAGAACTCAAATACATGGAGGCTAAAGAGCATCCTACTAAAGAATGAATGAGTCAACCAGGAAATTGAAGAAGAATTTAAAAAATTCATGGAAACCAATGAAAAGGAAAACACAACTGTTCACAATCTTTGGGATGCAGTAAAGGCAGTCCTGAGAGAAAAGTATATAAAGCATTTCTCAAGAAACAAGAAAGGTCTCAAATACACAACCTAACCCTACACCTAAAGGAGCTGGAGAAAGAACAGCAAATAAAGCCTAAACCCAGCAGAAGAGAAATAATAAAGATCAGATCAGAAATCAATGAAACAGAAACCAAAAGAACAGTAGAACAGATCAACGAAACTAGGAGCTGGTTCTTTGAAAAAATTAACTAACAAGATTGATAAACCCCTGGCCAGAATTATCAAAAAGAAAAGAGAAAGGACCCAAATAAATAAAATCATGAATGAAAGAGGAGAGATCACAATGAACACCAACGAAATACAAACAATTATAAGAACATATTATGAGCAACTATACACCAGCAAATTAGATAATCTGGAAGAAATGGATGCATTCCTAGAGATGTATGAATTACCAAAACTGACCCAGAAAGAAATAGAAAACCTGAACAGACCTATAACCACTAAGGAAATTGAAGCAGTCATCAAAAATCTCCCAACAAACAAAAGCCCAGGGCCAGACAGCTTCCCAGGGGAATTCTACCAAATATTTCAAGAAGAATTAATACCTATTCTTCTGAAACTGTTCCAAAAAAAAAAAAAAAATGGAAGGAAAACTTCCAAACTCGTTTTATGAGGCCACCATTACCTTGATCCCAAAACCAGACAAAGACTCCATCAAAATGGAGAATTACAGAACAATATCCCTATGAACATGGATGCAAAAATTCTCACCAAAATACTAGCCAATAGGATCCAACAGTACATTAAGAGGATTATTCACCATGACCACGTGGGATTTATTCCTGGGCTGCAAGGTTGGTTCAACATCTGCAAATCAATCAATGTGTTGCAATACATTAATAAAAGAAAGAACAAGAACCATATGATCCTCTCAATAGATGCAGAAAAAGCATTTGATACAGTAAAGCATCCTTTCTTGATCAAAACTCTTCAGAGTATAGGGATAGAGGGTACATACCTCAATGTCATAAAAGCCATCTATGAAAAACCCACAGCGAATATCATTCTCAATGGGGAAAAACTGAGAGCTTTTCCCCTAAGGTCAGGAACACGGCAGGGATGTCCACTATCACCACTGCTATTCAACATAGTATTAGAAGTCCTAGCCACAGTAATCAGACAACAAAAAGAAATCAAAGGCATCCAAATCGGGAAAGAAGAAGTCAAACTCTCACTCTTTGCAGATGATATGATACTTTATGTGGAAAACCCAAAAGACTCCACCCCAAAACTGCTAGAACTCATACAGAAATTCAGTAAAGTGGCAGGATATAAAATCAATGCACAGAAATCAGTGGCATTCCTATACACCAACAACAAGACAGAAAAAAGAGAAATTAAGGAGTCGATCCCATTTACAATTACACCCAAAACCATAAGATACCTAGGAATAAATCTAATCAAAGAGGCAAAGGATCTGTACTCAGAAAACTATAAAATACTCTTGAAAGAAATTGAGGAAGACACAAAGAAATGGAAAAACGGTCCATGCTCATGGACTGGAAGAACAAATATTGTGAGGATGTCAATACTACCTAGAGCAATCTACACATTTAATGCAATCCCTATCAAAATACCATCAACTTTTTCCAAAGAAATGGAACAAAGAATCCTAAAAAGTGTATGGGACCAGAAAAGACCCCGAATAGCCAGAGGAATCTTGAAAAAGAAAAGCAAAGCTGGTGGCATCACATTTCCGCACTTCCAGCTCTATTACAACGCTATCATCATCAAGACAGTATGGTACTGACATAAAAACAGACAGATGAATGGAACAGAATCGAGAGCCCAGAAATGGACCCTCAACTCTATGGTCAACTAATCTTTGAGAAAGCAGGAAAGAATGTCCAATGGAAAAAAGACAGTCTCTTCAACAAATGGTGTTGGGAAAACTGGACAGCCACATGCAGAAGAATGAAACTGGACCATTTCCTTACACCACACACAAAAACAGACTCCAAATGGTTGAAAGACCTAAATGTGAGACAGCAGTTCATCAAAATCTTAAAGGAGAACACACAGGCAGCGACCTCTTCAACCTCAGCCGCAGCAACTTCTGCCTAGAAACATCATCATAGGCAAGGCAAGCAAGGGCAAAAATGAACTCTTGGGACTTCATCAAGATAAGCTTTTGCAAAGCAAAGGAAACCTCAACAAAACCAAAAGACAACTGACAGAATGGGAGAAGATATTTGCAAATGACATATCAGATAAAGGGCTAGTATCCAAAATCTATTAAGAACTTATCAAACTCAACACCCAAAGAACAAATGATCCAATCAAAAAATGGGCAGAAGGCATGAACAGACATTTCTGCAAAGAAGACATCCAAATGGCCAACAGACACAAGAAAAAGTGCTCAACATCCGCTCGGCATCAGGGAAATCCAAATCAAAACCTCAATGAGATACCACCTCACACCAGTCAGAATGGCTAAAATTAACAAGTCAGGAAACGACAGGTGTTGGTGGGGATGTGGAGAAAGGGGAACCCTCCTACCCTGTAGGTGGGAAGGTGAGCTGGTGCAGCCTCTCTGGAAAATAGTATGGAGGTTCCTCAAAAAGTTGAAAATAGAGCTACCCTATGACCCAGCAATTCCACTACTGGGTATTTACCCCAAAGATACAAATGTAGTGATCCGAAAGGGTAGGTGCACCCCGATGTTTATAGCAGCAATGTCCACAATAGCCAAACTATGGAAAGAGTCAAGATGTCCATCGACAGATGAATGGATAAAGAATCTGTGGTATACACACACACACACACACACACACACACACTGGAATATTATGCAGTCATCAAAAGGAATGAAATCTTGCCATTTGCAACATGGGGGATGGAACTGGAGGGTATTAGATTGAGAGAAATAAGTCAATCAGAGAAACATATGTATCATATGATCTCACTGATACGAGGAATTCTTAATCTCAGGAAACCAACTGAAGGTTGCTGGAGTGGTAGGGGGTGGGAGGGATGGGGTGGCTGGGTGATAGACATTGGGGAGGGTATGTGCTATGTTGAGTACTGTGAAGTATGTAAGATTTGAATCACAGACCTGTACCTCTGAAACAAATAATACATTGTATGTTAAGAAAAAGAGAAGAAGATAGTAGGAAGGGAAAAATGAAGAGGAGGAAATCGGAGGGGGAGATGAACCATGAGAGACTATGGACTCTGAGAAACAAACTGAGGGTTCTAGAGGCAAGGGGGGTGGGGGAATGGGTTTGCCTGGTGATGGAAATTAAAGAGGGCATGTACTGAATGGAGCACTGGGTGTTATACGCAAACAATGAATCATGGAACACTACATCAAAAACTAATGATGTAATGTATGGTGATAAACATAACATAATAAAATTATAAAAAAAGAATTAACCCCAATCCTTTACAAATTCTTCCAAAAAAATAGAAGAGGGGAGACCTTTCAATGGATTCTATGAAGGTGGTATTAACCTGATACCAAAAGCAAAGACATCACAATATTGTGATATATCAATATCCTTTATTAATATAAATGCAAGAATCCTCAATAAAATACTAGCAAACATATCTGAACAACGTATAAAAGATTTGTACATTATAACCTCGGTGATTTATCTCAGAAATGCAATGTTGGGCCAATGTTCAAAAATGTAAATAATATACCACATGATCGATCATCTTGTTAGATGCAGAAAAAGCATTTGAAAAAAGTCCAACATCTTTTCATGATAAAAATAACAGACTAGGATAGAAAAAAAAAAAATCCCCAACCTGATAAAGAGCATCTACAAAATCTACAGGTAGCACCATACTTAATGGTGAAAACTGAGTTTTTTCCCTAAAATTAGGAGCAAGACATAAATGTTTGCTCTTGTCAATTTTACTTAATATCTACTGCAGGTTTTACACAGGAAAATTTAGGCAAGAAAAAGAAATAAAGGCACCCAGCATCGAAAGGAAAAAAATTAAACTATCTCTATTTGTAGATGACATAATCTTGTATGTAGTAAATCCTAAGGAATCTACCAAAAGAAAAAAATTAACACTAATAAACTAGTTCAGTGAGTTTGCAGAATATAAGATGAATACATAAAAATCAATTGTTGCATGAAGACTAATGAAAATGAAGAGCTAAATGAAACAGAGATAAGCAATATGCCTGATAAAAAATTCAAAGTAATGGTCATAGAGACTGGACTTGAAAAAAGGATGAATGAAGTCAGTGAGAACAGCAAAGAGAAAGAAAATATAAAAAATAACCAGTCATAGCTGAAGTATTCAGTAGCTGAAATGAAAAATATCCTAGAGGGAATCCACAGCACATTAAAGGGTGCAGAAGAACAGATCAGTGATCTGGAAGGCAGGAGATGGAAAGCAACCAAGGTGAACAGCAAAAAAAAAAAAAAAAAAAAAAAAAAAAAAAAGAATTTAAAAAGTGAGAATACCTTAAGAGACTCTGCAACATCATCAAGCATGATAACATTCACATTGTGGGGATCCCAGAAGGAGAAGAGAGAAGGGGGCAGAAAATATATTTGGAAAAAAAAAATACCTGTAAACTTCCCTAATCTGGGGAAGGAAACAGAATCCAGGTCAGAAAGCACAGAGAGTCCCTCTCAGATGAACCCAAGAAGACCCATACCAGGATACATAAAAACTAAAAAGGCAAGAAGTAATGACAATGAGAAAATTTTAAAAGTAGCAAGAGAAAACAGTTACATACAAAGAAAACTCCGTAAGGCTATAAGATGATTTTTTTAGCAGAAACTTTACAGGCAAGATGAGAGTGGCATGATAGATATTCTAAGTGCTGAAAGGATAAAACCTATAATCAAGAATACTCTACCTACTCTACCCAGCAAGATTATCACTCAGAATTGAAGAGATACAGTTTCCCAAACAATAGTTAAAGTAGTTCATCACCACTAAACCAGCCTTACAAAAGAGGTTAAAGGGAATTCTTTAAGTGTAAGGAAAAGGCCATAACTAGAAGAAAAATATGAAAGGAAAAATTTCACAAGTAAAAGCAAACATATAGTAAAGGTAGTAGAATAATCACTCATAAAGTCAGTGTGGAGATTAAAACTAAACTAGTAAAATCAACTGTATTTACAAAAATTAGTCAAGTGATAAAATAAAAAGATGTAAAATATGACCTCGTACACATAAAATATGGAAGGGAACAAAAATTTAGTGCTTTTATGTGTTCAAATTTAAGTGACATCAACCTAATATAGACTGCTATACACACAAGATGTTCTATATGAACCCAATGATAACCACAAATGTAAAACCTATAACAGATATACAAAAAATAAAGTGAAAGTAATCCAAGCATAACATTAAAAGAAAGCCATCATACCACATGGGAAGAAAGCAAAAGAAGAAAAAAGGAACTGAGAAGAACTATGAAATATGAAAACACCAGGAAACTAACAAAATGGCATTAAGTACATACTTATTAACAATCACTTTAAATGTAAATGGACTAAATGCTCCAATCAAAAGACATAGGGTGACTGAATGGCTAAAAAACAAAACCCATCTATATACTGCCTACAGGAAACTAACTCAGACCTAAAGACACACACAGCCTGAAAGTGAAGGGATGGAAAAAGATATTCCATGCAAATGGAAATGGAAAAAAAAAAAAACCTGAGGTAGCAATACTTGTATCAGACAAAATCAACACTAAAGCAAATACTGCAGTAGGACACAAAGAAGGGCACTACGTAATGATAAAGGGATCGATCCAATAAAAGGGTATAACAATTGTAAATATCTATGCACCCAACGCAGGAATACCAAAATACAAAATGCTGATATTAATAGACATAAGGGAAGAAATTGACAGTAATACAATAGTGACTCCACTTGCATAAATGAATAGATCAAGGAAACGGTGGCTTTGAGTGACACATCAGACCAGATGGACCTAATAGATATATACAGAACATTCCATCCAAAACCAGCAGAACATTTTTTTTTTTTTCAAGTGTGGAAAATTATCCATGGAACATTTTCCAGGACAAATCACATGTTAGGCCAGAAAACAAATCTAAATACATTTAAGAAGACTGAAATCATATCATGCAACTTTTGACCACAATGGTATGAAACAAGAAATCAACTGTAAGAAAAAACACAAACCTCACAAACATGTGGGAACTAAATAACATACTACTAAATAATTGATGGCATGGCACCTGGGTGGTTCAGTTGGTTAAGTGACTATCTTTCTTGCTTTCAGCTCAGGTCACGATCTTGGGGTTGTGAGATCAAGCCTTGCACTGGGCTCCACACTCAGTGGGGAGTCTGCTTCAGATTCTCTCTCTCCTTCTGCCCCTCCTACTACTCACGTGTGCTCACTCTCTCTCTCTAATAAATAAATATTAAAAGAAAAACAACTAATGGATTAACAAGAAAATCAAAAAGGAGATAAAAAATACATGGAGACAAATGAAAACTAAAACACAATGGTCCAAAATCTTTGGGACACAGTTAAAGCAGTTCTTAGAGGGACGTTTATGACATTACAAGCCTACCACAAGAAATAAAAATATCAAACAATTTACCCTCACACCTAAATAAATTAGAAAAAGAAAAAAGCCTAAAGCTAGTAGAAGGAAGAAATAATGGTTAGAGCTGAAATGGATGAAAAAGAGACTAAAGAATAATAGAAAAGATCAATGAAACGAAGAACTCATTCTTCAAAAAGATAAATTGATAAAACATTAGCTAGACTCATAAATAAAAGGAGAGGACTCAAATAAAAACAGAAATGAAGGAGGAGAAATAACTGAAATCAAAGAAATATTAAAAATTATGACATTATAAAATTATATGCAAACAAACTGGACAACCTAGAAGAAATGGATAAATTCCTAGAAACATAAAATCTTCTAAAACTGAATCAGGAAGGAATAGGAAATATGAAGAAACCAATTACTAGTGACAAAACTGAATCAGTAATAAACTCCCATCAAAAATCTAGGACCAGGTGGCTTCATACATGAATTCTAGCAAACATATAGGGAAGAGTTAATACTTACTCTTCTCAAACTATTCCAAAAAAATAGCAGAGGAAGGAAAGCTTCCAAATTCATTCTATGAGGCCTACATTATTCTGATACTAAAAACAAAAACACTATGAAAAAAAGAAAACATAGTTCAATATCTCTGATGAACACAGATGCAAAAGTCCTTAACAAAATATTAGCAAACCGAATTCAATAATACATTAAAAGGTTCATTCAGCATGATCAAGGGGGACTTATTCCAGGGATTCAAGGGTAGTTCAATATTCACAAATCAGTAAATGTGATATATATTAATAAGAGAAATAATAAAAGCCATATGATGTCTCAATACATGGAGAAAAATAATTTGACAAAATACAACATCCATTCATGATAAAAACTCAACTTAAGTGAGTTTAGTGGGAATACACCTCAACATAATAAAGGCCATATATAACAAACCCACCGATAATGGGGAAAACTGAAGGTTTTTCCTCTCAAATCAGGAACAAGACAAGGATGTTCACTCTTACTACTTTTATTCAACATAGTACTGGAAGTCCTAGCTGCGGCAATCAGACAAGGAAAAAAAAAATCCAAATCGTAAGGAAGAAGTGAAATGGTCACTATTTGTGGATAACATGATACTATATAGAGAAAATCCTAAAGAATCCACCAAAACAACTATTAGAATAAATAAATGAACTCAGTAAAGTTACAGGATATAAAATTAATATACAGAAATGTGTTGTGTTTCTGTACACTAAAAACAAAGTAGCAGAAAGAGAAATTAAGAAAACAATTCCATTTACAATTACACTAAAAATAATAAAACACTTAGGAATCTATTTAACAAAAGAGGTGAAAGACTTATACCCTGGAAATTTTAAGATGTTAATGAAAAACACTGAAGACAACACAAAGAAATGGAAAGATATACCATGCTCATGAATTGGAAGAATTAATGTTGTTAAAATATCCATACTACCCAAAGCAATGTACAGATTCAATGTAATCCCTGTCAAAATACCAATGGCATTTTTCACAGAAGTAGAACATATAATCCTAAAATTTTTATCCAACCACAAAATACCGCAAGTAGCCAAAGCAATCTTGAGAAGAAAGCTAGAGTATCACAACCCCAGATTTCAAGATATACCATAGATTACTACAGTAATTAAAACAGTATGGTTCGGACACAAAAAAATAGACCCAGAGATCAATGGAATAGGATAGAGAACCCAGAAATAAACCCATACATACGTTGTCAATTAAGCTATGAAAAGGAGGCAAGAATATACATTAGGGAAAAGACAGCCTTTTCAATAAATGGACAGCTACAGGCAAAAGAATGAAATGGATGACTTTCTTACAACATACACAAAAATAAACTCAAAATGAATTGAAGACCTAAATGTGAGAGCTGAACTGATAAAGTACTCCTAAAAGAAAAAATGAGCAATAATCTTTTGGACATTAGCCTTAGCAACATTTTTCTAGATTTGCCTGTCTCCCCAGGCAAAGGAAATAAAAACAAAACTAAACTATTGGGACTACATCAAACTAAAAGGTTTTGCACAGCAAAGGACACCATCAAGAAAACCAAACAAAAGAACCCCTACCGAATGGGAGAAGATATCTGCAAATGACATATCCAATACGGGGTTAATATCCAAAATATATAAAGAACTTATATAACTCAAAAAAAAGTTAAAAATTGGGCAGAGGACCTAAACAGACATTTTTCCAAAGAAGACATACAGACAACAGACCTATGAAAAGATGCTCAACATCATGAGTCATCAGGAAAATGCAAATCAGAACCACAATGAGATATCACTTCTCACCAGTGAGAATGATTAGAATCAAAAAGACAAATGGTGAGCATGTGGAGAAAAGGGAGCTCTCATGCACTGTGGGTGGGAATGTAAACTGGTGCTATCACTGTGGAAAATACTTAAAGGAACAAGTTACAGTTAAAGTTTGAATGGGAGAGCCTACCATTGTTGTTCCACATTGGATTGTTGCTGTTTACATTCCTTTGTTGAGCCTACATCTTCATAATCTCTTTAGCAAGTGTATGTAGAACACCTACGTCTTCATAAGCTTTTTAGCAGGTATATGTTGAACACCTCTGTTCATGGTCAAGACCGGATCAGAGGCCATGGATACTGACAAATGATTTGTCTGTTTTCCTCCGTCTTTTTCCATGACTATATCTACTGCCTCGTCTTGATTTATAAACAAAACCTGGAAAACCTACAAAAATAATTATCTAGGAATAATACAGAAAATATTGCTGTTATTTTTGGTGAAGAAAATCAATTTTGTATAGTTTATTTCAACCTAAATAAAATGTGAATTTTGTTTAAAAAAAAAAAATAGAACTAGAAATACCACATAGTCCAGTAATTCCACTACTTGGCCCAAATAGCCAAGATATGAAAGCAGCCTAAGTGTCCATTAATAGATGAATGGATAATGAAGATGTGGCACATATATACAATGGAATATTATTCAGCCACAAAAAGAATGAGACTTTGCCATTTGTGACAACATGGAGAAACCTAGATGGTATCACGATAGGTGAAATACATCAGACAAAGACAAATACCATATGACTTCATTTATATGTAAAATCTAAAACACAAAACAAATGAGCAAACAAAAAACCCCAAAAGAAACAGAATCATAAATACAGAGAAGAAATTGATTGCCCGGGGGAGGGGGTGGGGGTGGGGGTGGGGGTGGGGTGGGAGGATGGGTGAAATAGGTGAAGGGGATTAAGAGGTACAAACTTTCAGTTATAAAATAAGTCATAGGGATGAAAAGTACAGCATGGGGAATATATCAATAATACTGTAATCATATTGTATGGTGATAGATGGTAACTACGTTTTTCTTGGTGGGCATAGCTTAAAATATAGAATTGTCAAATCACTATGTTATATACCCGAAACTGACATAACATTGTAGGTCAACTATACCTCAATAAAAAAAGCATAAGAAACAACTGTCTAAGTGTATGCTAACAATGAATAATCCAATAATGAAATCAAAATAATTCCATTTAATGGCATCAAAAAGAAAAAATACTTAGAAATTTAACATAAGTGTGTAGGACTCGCATACTGAAAACTGTAAAACATCATTGAAAGAAATTAAAGACCTAAGTAAGTGTAAAGGCATCCTTTGTTAACCAATTGGAAGACTTAATATTGTTAAGCTGACAATACTCCCCCCCACCCCGATTCAACAGAACCCCTGTCAAATCCCAGATGGGGAAATTGACAAATTGATCCTAAAATTCTCAAATACATGAAAAGAGTCCAGAGTAGCCCTCCCCCGCCGCAAAAGTCTTGTAAAACATTGGAGGACTTACATAAATACAGAGAAGTGGTGGTTGTCAGAGGGGAGGTGATAGGGAGAATCGGCAAAAGAGATGAATTCCAATTTCAGAACTTACTACAAAACTACAGTAATCAACATTGTATATTACAATCATAGGATAGATATTTAGGTAGATTAATGGAATAGAAGAGTCTCAAAATAACCCATACATCTTTGTCAATTAATTTTCAACAAGAGTGACAAGACCATTTAATGGAGAAAATAATCTCCTCAACAAATGGTGCTGAGCCATATGCAAAAGAATGGTATTGGACTCTTAAAATCATAAAATTAACTTAGCAGTGATCAAAGAACTAAATGTAAGAGCTAAAACTCTAATACTCTGGAAAGAAAACATAGATGTAAATCCTCAAGACCTTGGATCACACAATGGTTTCTTAGATAAAAGTACAGGCACTTAAAAATTACATAAATTTGATTTAATCAAAATTGAAAAATTCTGTGCTTCAAGGACATTATCAAGAAAGTGAAGAGGCAACTAAATAAGAGAAAATATCTGAAAGCCATATATCTGATAAAGTTCTAGTATTTGGAATATATGAAGAACTCTTACAACTCAAAAAACAATGAACTCAACTTAAAAATGAGCAAAGAATCAAGTAGGCATTTTCCAAAGAAGATATATGAATAATCAATAGGACAGAAAATAATGCCTAACATCATTAGTCATTAGGGAAAAGCAAATCAAAACCACAAGATACACTTCACACCCACTGGGAGGGCTATAATAAAAAGGACAGACAATAACTAGTTTTGGTGAGGATGTGGAGACATTGGAACCTCCATATACTGCTGGTAGGAATGAAAACTGGTACAGCTGTTTTGGAAAATAGTTTGGCAGTTCCTCAAAAAAGCTAAACATAGAGTAACCATATGACTAACAATGTAACTCCAAGAGAACTAAAAACATATGTCCATACAAAAACTTGTACACAGATGTTCACGGCAGCAGCATTCATAAGAGCCCCAAAGTGGAAACAATCCAAATGTCCATTAACTGATGAATGGATAAAGAAAATGTAGTATATATACACAATGGAATATTACTCAGCCACAAAAAGGAATAAAATACTGATTAACATTAGGACATGGAGAACCTTTAAAACATTATGCTAAGTGAAAGAGGCCAGGCAGAAAGGCCAAATATTGTATAATTCCACCAATACAAAATGCCCAGTACAGGCAAATCTATGGAGACAGAAAGTTGATTGTGGCTGCCATTTTAAGGGAGAGGAGAATGGGAATTGACTGTCTAATAGGTATGGGGTTTTCTTCTGGGAGTGAAGAAACATTGCACAACTTTGTGAATATACTAAACCACTCATTGTATACTTTAACATGGTGAATTTTATGGTATGTGAATTGTATCTCAAAAAAATCCTTGCATAATAAGGTGGAGCAACTTCAAGATGATTTCCTACATGAAATGGCTACTAAAAGGCATTTTTATTTCTATAGGGCCCTTTCAAATAATATTAGAATTAGCACACGGCAGCCTCATTTAACATGACTCAAATTGGCTCATGGTTAAATGACAAATCAGTAAAGCAATTGTAATAAAAATATTCATCTATATAACAGATTTTTAAAAACATTCTCAACCGTTGAGTTACCATCTGGACTTCTAACAGGAAAAAAAACAAACAAACCTCAACAACTTTAAACTAAAAATTAGTTCACATATTCAACCTTATGCAATTTTAGAAACACTAGCAAAAATGTCTTGAATCTAACAAATAAATATATACTTCAAAAATAAGAAAATTATCAATTTGCAAACTCAAAATAATGGAAACAGGCAACGATCCTCAATGAATATGCTGCACCATTAGGTGAAAGTTTTCTGGGAAATTTGATGATGGACAGATCAAGCTGACAACTCCTGAACTCACTAAACACTCTTAACAACATTAAGAATGTCTATAAAGTAGACATTATAACCCTCATGCTGGATATGAAGAACTAAGATTATTTCATCACCACTTATGAAGCATTTCTGCTAATATAGACATACATACATGTATATACACATAACTTGTTTAAGTCTCTTCGTATCAGTGTACAAAAGACAGTTGGGATAGAAGAATAAGTTGAACAAAACGAGTGTGCAATCAACCAAATCCAGAATGTGGGAAATTTTATACAGCAAATGATATAGTCTGTTTTGACAATAAATGCATTAAAAAGAGAGGGGGAACTGTTATAAACAAAAAGAGGCTTATGAATCATATGATTTATCTTCCAAATGAGGATACTTTTGAGAGTGAAAGGAAGTTCTATTTTTTTTGAAACGAAGTTCTATTAATTATTATGCTAGACAACAGGCATGAACTGGGACCACTCAAAAGTTTCAATCAAATACAAGGTATGGGCTTTCACGTTTTCCGTATCTTTTTACTTTTTATTATTATTATTTTGAAACAGGATCCAATTAGGGAATCTGAATGTGGTCTGAACATGAAATGATATTAAAGAATCATTGACATGACACTGTAACTAGGTTTTGTAAAAAAAAAAAAAAGTCCTTATCTGTTAGAGTTACACACTGAAATGTATATGCGTGAGATGGTTATCTGTGTTTCGCTTTAAAACACTGGTGGGGGGTGGCGGTGGGGGTAGGAAGTGTCGGGGAAACATGTGAAACAGTATTGATAAAATGTTGATAACTACTGAAGCTACATAATGGATCCATGGGGATTCATTACCCTGCACTCCTCCATTTATGCATGTTTGAAAATTTTTATAATATAATGTTAACTTAAAAAATTTAACATCACCCAGCATGGCAGAACACGTTTCTGGCTTTGACTTCTTATCATGACAGATACACTCCCACAACTCTTACTTGCCAAAAAAATATTGGTTAGGCTTAGTCATAAAATGGAAATCTCAAAGGGAAATCTTTAAAGAAGAAACAGCTGTTTAGGCTCAAAGGAAACATGAAAATCTGTTTTTGACTTTCCCACTGAAAGATACTCTGAGTTCTTTTCTGGACTCACAGTGGGTGGTTATGGTGCATGTAGGCATTGGGATTTGTAAGAACTCAGAGATGAGGTTCATACAGCTTAGAATATTAAACTGAGTCAGCAGCCCCAATTTGAGATTATCCTCTGTTTTTGGCAAAGTCATAATTTTAACTTCTGCCAGACATAAAATTTATTTTATGAGGTATTAGAAATTTCAAAAACTACATCTGAATGAAGTCTCTATTGCCACTGGTAAATGTCTATTTTAATTGTGTATGTTGTTTTGTTTTGTTTTTGGAGAATTGTTTTAAATATGTATAACCCAAATCTAAAATTCATCTAAATAATTACCTCTACCTTTTGAAATTCCAGACCAAAAGAAGCAAAAGTATGCAGACTGGCCTTTAAAATGTCTTAATATTTGAAGCACATCTTCTAACGGTTTTGTACTCATGTCCTGTTTAGACCAGTTAAACTATAATTTTTCTTAGACCCTGGCCCAACCATTGCTCATGGATTTTAAATGCAAATAACACAATTCAGGAAAAGTTCTTAACACAGAATTTCTTTCTATATGTCAGATTCCATTTCAGGCAATAGCATTTATAGAAATTATAGAAAAGCCTACAGGGGAAAAATACCAGAGATATAGAATAACTGAAAATTAAATCAATCACGAAGAATGTGAAATATAGTTTGCATGAAACTTCAAGAAATTTAAATAAAACAACTGTTATTTTCACAAGAAGTTCTTCGGTAGTTTAGAAGTTCAAGCCACCAAGTCTAAGAGGAAGTCTGCTTTAAAAAAAACAAAGACAAAAACAAAAAAACAAACAAGGCAGATACTTAATTCCTGAGAAAAATGCTATCACTGACATCATCTCAAGGTGCCTTAACTTTCATTTTCTTTTTTTTTTTTAAGATTTTATTTACTTGACAGAGAGAGACACAGCAAGAGAGGGAACACAAACAGGGGGAGTGGGAGAAGCAGGCTTCCTGCTGAGCAGAGAGCGCGATGCGGGGCTCGATCCCAGGACCCTGGGATCATGACCTGAGCCAAAGGCAGACACTTAACGACTGAGTCACCCGGGTGCCCCTCATTTTCTTTCCGATTAAAGTCATTTAAATACATCTTTTAAAGAGGGAACAATGGAAATTAGAGTACACTGAATAGTATTTTATACCTAGAACAGTCCATCGTGAGTTTGAGTCATGTGTTATGAATCAACATTCTATCTTCCAGCACATCATTTATAAAAGTGGATTTATGGCATTGAGGTACACACCATTACAGTTTTGGATCATAACTACAACAGGAGGCCACGTCACACTTTCCTATATGAAAAGTAACTTTCCTAGACACATTATAGTTGATTTGCACACCCCCCCCCCATGACCCAGAGAAAACCCATGTCAACATGAAGTTAGTAAAGCAGTATCAGTCAGATTAATAGCAAAGGAACAAATTATGGTAGCAATGGGCTGTTGCAACGAGCAGCACAGTATTTCCATATATTCAGTAAACTATACTGTAGTTTGGTGAATGCAGAGGAAAGGAGACTAAAGGAAGAAGTGCAAAATTAAAATTATTTTAGGACCAATTGTGAGTAAAATAACTCCTGTAGGATTTCAGTGTAGCACTATAAATTCTCCTGTATTCTAATGTTATACAGGAATGGCATAGCAGAGGAACAATCGTAATGAAGCTTTCTCCAAGTGAAGATTAAACTTCCTAAACTGGATGAGGTCAACAAACACACACATACTAGCACTTGGATGCACTAAATATATTTAACAGCATGCCCCTGCTCTCCTATTCCAAATGTTTATATTCCTCAAAAATAATGCAAGTCCATAGCCACTAATTTCTTGCTTATATAGTAGTAGTAAAAATGAAAGCAATCTTTATTACTATTGTGGAAATAATAAATGGGATTGAACTGATGAATGAATCAGTTTGTTTCTACAGAAATTCTATAAGCCTGATATTTTGATGTTTGCTACATTAGCATTATGTATCTGTTTCAGATACTGCAACATAATAATGGTGTCAATACTTACTAGTGTGGTGGCCAGGCACACAAGAATTGTCACTTGCAGCAAGTGGACACACAACTATTTTCAAGTTTATGGCACGATCGAGTTCATGGGGTACAGACATTCAGACTTTCAGCAAGCTGCTCCTAACTAAATGTCTGCACTGTCTGAAGGTACGAAATGGTTAAGGAAATCACCTCAAATTACCCACGTTAGCAAATCCAACTTCCTTCTGCATGACTGAAACAGGCATTTTGGTCTCCATTTTATAAATGTAAAAATGCAGGTTCGACTCCCTTGGGTCAGACCCAAGATCAGGTTTTGCGGTCAGTGGAGAGAGAGGGGAGGCTTCACTTACTCTTCATTCAGGGCACACCGGCGATTGGTGAGAGTGCCGTATTTCCTCAGCGTTTCAGTGAGCTCCGAGTAGAGTTTGTCAGCCAGGGACAATGGGATTCCTTCCCACACCAGGATGAGAATCACAATCACTGCAGCCTCACATGTGTGGCCAGCTCGCTCCCGCACCAAGCACAGTAGCTTCTCCTCACTGCAGCTTCTGCGAACCACCTGTGCGGGTCCCCATTCCACCCCAACACCCCCACCCCCACCAAAACAAAACAAGGGTCACTTGTGGCAGAGGAGGGCACTGATTTATGTATGCATATTTTTTCATGTCTGGGTCACAATTACGGCAACATTGGCCAGCACCTGCAACTTGCCTTTTGCTACCCATCTGTAAAATGGGGTCAGAACTGGGAGAGATGCAAAACTGCTCAATGTTTAGCAGAGTACCAGTACAGGGAGGGGTAATGACCCCTGCATTAAAGCTAGAGCTTTATGGAAGAACTGCAGGTCTTTTTCACAAAGTTCAAGGCTTTCAAAGATGACACTATAAAGATTAATGGAAGGTATTTAAAGGATTAAGGATGACTTCACATTCCAGAAGAATTACACTTTTTATCAATTTGAATGGACCTCCTCCCCACTAACGTCTTTCAATTAAATACAGTTTGTACGTGCTTTAAAAACTAATCTGCCTTTTTCTTAAGAGCTAACACAAAATAAATATAAGCAATGTTCATTTCAACTGGCATAAATGACTCTACTCTTTGATCTGGTAGCCCAATTCTCAGGGTTAATGAATCAAAACGCCCAAGATTAAGACCAAAGGCCTTGTCAGGTCACTTACCCATTTAGCAATAGGACATCCCTGAGAACTTTTGCCTTCTTTACCAGTATAGATGACTCTTTCAATCCTAATAGCTTTACCCTTCTGTCCAAACCTTAAAAGAAATCCACAGAAACACACACACACACACATAAAATTAACAAATGAAACCGAGGCAACCAAAATATTGAACATTTGAGCATAATTTTATTCTATGACCACACCCTGAGAAATGAATGGTTTAATTTATTTTTAAAAAATAAGTCTAAGCCAAGCAAACTGGATAACACACTTTAAGCTTTGTATTTCTTTGGTATCAAAATATATTGATAATTGTAATGAACTAGTTTGAAATTATATGTTGGGTGAAAATAAATGGGAAAGCTTATTTTTAGACATAATTTCACAAAGTACAAAACTTTTTTAAGTTTGTTAAATTCAGTCTTCTAAGATATATATTTGATTTTTGTCCTTTACTAAATTTAGCTATTTTAAAACTTGGGGAATCACAACAGATTTTAGTTAGAACTGTTCCTCAAAGAATCTCTACCATTTTTTAAAGATGGCTTGCAAATAACTAGCATCCAGCAATTTTGAAAATATAGGATAGCTCTAGAGATAGATTATATTTTCCCTTCTGACCAAGGCACTACTTACTACTTGCTAATAACAAAAGGCACTTAGGGAAATTCACTGTATCTGCCAGGCTACTAGAGGATTATTTAGTGAATTTCTACATACTAATTTAGAAATGGATAGTTTGTAAATTGGGCAAGAATGATACAATGTCCTTGCTGCCCACAATGTCTCCTAACATATTTTAATAATAACACTGCCTACCTCTTAAAGAAAAAGCCCCCTAGCATAGTTAACAGCTCACATCTGTGGATACCTATATGAAAGTCTCTCTCTGCCTTGATGGTCTCACTCATATGCAGGACTGACTGTGTAGATTCAGGTAAATACTTGCCTACCTGATTGACAGTAAAAAAAAAAAAATGCAGCTATAAATAGAATCTGTCTCTATTTCTATTCAGCATCTCACACTTACCCTCTGCTCATACTAAGGGACAACTTCCTTAGAGATAACTACTCATTTACAGCTGTAGGTGAATTTAACTCAGTGGTTCCTTTCTTATACCACATCTCCCCTCCCTTTCTTCTTGGATACTTTATCATCAAGTGGGAAAGCCAGAGTGGGGCCTCTCTTTACAGCCTGTGCCAGCACCCCTGTGCCTGGCAGGCGGGCTGGCTGGTTCTCGTGCGTGCCTGGGTTTTCTGGCATCCATCTCAAAGTGGGCAGCCTGTGCCAGCTCGCAGACTATTAGTCCTGTCAAATATTGTGACTCTCTGGTGAATAGCACAGTGTGGAGTGCTGGCAACCCTAGAATAGCTAAGCCTACTAATAATTACTCAATTTACAATTGTTTACTGCTTTGTATGTGAAAGCTGAAAAAATTCTGACATATACAAAAGGATAAACGTTAATCTGCCCTGTGCCTTTGCGTTAATTACCTTTCTTCCATGATTTCTCTAATAGCTGCCACATTAGGACCTGCTCCTAGATGGGTATAAAAAGGACCTTCATCTTTTTCAATAATTTGCTCTGTTGAGATAATAGAAGATTATTATTTTAGACCTCAATTATACTAAATATAAAGGCTACATCCACAAAGCTTATCCCCCAACTGTACATTAAGGGCCCTAAATGTGACTTTAAACATTTTTTTTTCTTTAAAATGAATAAACTGATGGACTAATCTATTAGAAAATGTGCCAAATAATTAAGTATATGTACATGCTGGCTGTCGGATAAAAATATATTAAATTACATTTCAGATACGGTATAAATTATTTATTTTAAACAAAATAAGTGGAACTAAACAAAACAGTGAGGGAATTAGAATATATTATATGTAATACCGACTACAATCCAGTTTTTTGAACTGAAAAAAATTTTTTTATAGCTAACTAGAAGCCTGCCTACTACTTGGATGTTAAAAGATTAAAAATTTCCTGTCTTATCTCACCCCCAGGATATTGCTCAGTTTTTATTGTCAAGGTATCTTTTTCTCCTCGTTTCCCCTCAACATTTAATTGCTGTGTTTTGAAAATAAGAATACAGATTCCAGACCCGTATTTGTGTGTACTTTAGAATAATTTATGATAAGAGAAAATTCTGGAGAGAGGGTCAGGTAAAAGGAAGAGGTTCTTGTAGACTATCGAAGATGGAAAGGGGGAGGAGAGGTAAGATGATGGGAGAAAAGACTGCAGATAATTAGAACTTACCTAACGTTATCTATGACATGTGTGGTACGGCACCCCTGGGGCAACCTAACAGTAACCGCACAAAGGGGCAGTATGGACCCTCCCTCCATTCTTCTATAAACTGTGGGGTGTCCCGTTGTAAGAGGAAGAACATGAGGTGGGTGGACCACTGGCCATATCAGTTTAACATTTGTTTTTTTCAAATGTCTTCTACTGTATCCAAGCTGAGAGACTATAATGAAGTCTTCGTATATATTTTATATGTTATATATATATAGATACACACACACATATGCACCTATCAGCAAAATGTTTCCCTATTCCAACAGACCTATCACGTATCTTGAATTTTAACAAAAACGTGTTGGTTTGAAAAAAGAAAAGAAAAGAAAAGAGCATATTTTCTATTAAAAAGATGACACTTTAAAGAGAAAACAGAATCAAAATGAATATAAATCATACAATATTTCAAGTGTATAACTGAAGCGCAATGTCATGAGTATTCAGAACTTCAGCATTATGATTTCCCCCAACTCACCAAGACTGAAGATAATTTCCCCCATCTAGAAATTAATGTTCCAAAACCACTAATATGTTCAACCTTGAACTGATACATATTAAAAAGCTCCCACATTAAGTTGCATATAGCAGTTACTTTTCTCATTTTAATAGATGTTTTTAGAGATGCCTAGACGTCTCTTCAGGAGATGATATACAAAGAGTTAAACAGACTGATTAATCTAAAACAGATACCTTTACATTTTAAAGGGTTTGATTAGAGGAAGAAATGAGCATGCACATTGTTTTAATTTTTTTTGGAAAAACTGAATGTAAGTGAAGTTCTCTCTTGCACAGCACAAGCATCTGTAATTTAAAGACAAAAAATGTAAGCTTCAGGTTTTTTATGAGCCCTTACAAATTGCTGCCAGACTCAAGATTTTTTTTTAAAAAAGAAAGAAAATCCCATATCTGAAGATGAATTTGCTAATTCTGGATAAACACCATGTGTCTCAGTACATTTCTAGCACTTACCTACACATCTGCATGATGGGAAATCATACTGAGTCTTGACAGGTGTATCCAATAAATTTTTTATAGGAGTATCTAGTAATTTGGAAGGTGACTCTAAAAAATTATTGAGAACAGAACCAGCTGTTCTTTTGGTTGGTGTCTTTTCTGAAGAAGGAGTTGCTTGCTGCTCTAAAGCTTGGGTGTGGCTATCAAGTTCTGCAGCAGTGGTCTGTCTAGTTAAAACTGTGACTGGCCCTGACATTTCAACTTTTACTTGCTTCTGTGATTTGAGAGTTAGAGCCTTATGGTCAAATAATGATTTGACCTGAAACTGCTTCAGATGTTGCTCCATGGTCTCAAGGATGCTCCTTTGCTGCACATTATCACAACTCGGGGGTGGAATCTCTTGCTTAGTTATCTTTTTCCATGTTTTGTTTTCTGGCTGTGCCGACATGGGGCGCATACAGGTATGGGGCTTGGATCCAGGTTCAACCTTAATTGGCCTGTGCGTCTGACTATGACAAGACTCAGTTTGGGGATGTTGTATCTGCTGCTGTTCTTGCTTTTGCAAGAGATGCCACCTTAGAGCAGCATGCTTTTGAATGTCCTTCTGGGGAGGCGTCTGAATGTGACTTCCTCCCTGGTCAGACACAGGGAAAGCATTTGCTTGGTTTTGCATCAGGTACCTTTGCTGAGGGAGCTGTGCTGCTTGCTGGCCAGACATATCTTGGTTTCTACTTCTGTATCCCTGTAGAACTGAAGCTTGTTGAGGCTTCTGCTCTTGTTCTTGAAAGCACCTATGAAGAACATCTTGCTTTGGAGTCACATTATTTGGAAAATATTGCCTGTGATGCAAGTTTTGGGTCTTGTTTCCTGCAAAGAGTTCAGAATTTATAGTCTGTTCTTTATTTTCTGGAACTAGGTGTGTACTGTTTGAACAAGAAATCTGTAGTTTGCTTTCATTTGATTTCAAGATCTGACCATAGGGGTAATTTCTACTATTCATATTCTGTACTTGCTCCAATCCCATTTGAGTAGTATGAGTCTGGAACTCACTTGATTTCAAATACTGATTTTCACCACGGA